>NC_059180.1:16484445-17855209 GCF_019923935.1 Bubalus bubalis | reverse complement strand
GTGTGAGGCAATCCTGGTTCCAGCCACTCCTACAGCCTGACAATTGCCCAGCTTTTCAGTATCATGAATGAATATATTATCTTTTAGTTTGAGCATCACTTGATTCTCCACCTTTGACTTCTACTCTCCCCAGGATTTTATCAAGGATTTTTTTCTCCTCCTCACTCTACTTCATCTTCAGCGAGGCCCTGTCTTTACCTCTTTTCTCAGCCACTGTCCATGTGTGAGGACTCTGAGGTTCACAACCCAAGGCTTCATCTCTGTTCAGTTACCACTACTGCCTAACTAGACATCTCCAACTGGAAGTCCCACCAATACCACAAAGCCCACTGCTATCCTCACCTTCCATCCACCCTTTCTTCCCCTGAAATTCTTGCCGCGTGGGTAGCACTCTCAGCCAGGAGGGACCTAGATCAAGAAACAGGTGTCCTCCTCCCTCAAAGAGTGTAAGTGCCAGTCACTCAGTCGTGTCTGACTCTCTGAGACCCTATGGACTGTCGCCCACCAGGATCCTTTGTTCATGGAATTCTCCAGGCAAGAATACTGGAGTGGATAGTCATTTCCTACTCTAGGGGATCTTGCCAACCCAGGGATCAAACCCAAATCTCCTGCTTGGCAGGCAGATTCTTTATTATTTGAGCCACCAGAGAAGTCCTTGCCTCCTCCCTCAAATCTTGCTTTATTTCATCAGAAGACTCTTGAGAGTCCCTTGGACTGCAAGGAGATCCAACCAGTCCATTCTGAAGGAGATCAGCCCTGGGATTTCTTTGGAAGGAATGATGCTGAAGCTGAAACTCCAGTACTTTGGCCACCTCATGCAAAGAGTTGACTCATTGGAAAAGACTCTGATGCTGGGAGGGATTGGGGGCAGGAGGAGAAGGGGACGACAGAGGATGAGATGGCTGGATGGCATCACTGACTCGTTGGACATGAGTCTGAGTGAACTCTGGGAGTTGGTGATGGACAAGAAGGCCTGGCGTGCTGCGATTCATGGGGTCACAAAGAGTCGGACACGACTGAGCGACTAAACTGAACTGAACTGAACTGATGTCTCGACTCTGTCACCACTTTACCCTTAATTCCCCCACCGCCACTCCTTTCCTTACCCCTCTGAATGTTATATTCTTCATTCATATCAAACACTCCCTTCCTCCCCCACCATACTCGCAGCTCTGCTTGGAATGCCTTCTTTATCCCCTTCTCCCAGAAACCTTCCTAGACTCTCCAAAATGGATTAGATGCCCCTCCATTACACTCCCAACACATTTCACTATTTGTGGAAATTATTTACTTTGAAAACAAGTTACTGAACTTCCTATATACTGAGCATTTTATCTAAATTATCCTTAATGCTCATGACATATTCTCAAGGGAAGGCATTACTACGTCCATTCTACAGAGGAGGGAAATTGGATTAGAGAGCTTGAATCTATTTCTGAAAGATGGGAGTCAAGAGAGAAGTGGAACTGGGGTGCCAGAGCAGGTCTGGCCACAAATCCTGGGTAGCGACCATTGTTGTAACACCACACAGCTGTTTAACCTTCCAGGTTGGAAAACCAGATCTTTGGAGATGGAGTCTATAACTTTCACCTCAGGTCCCCACCAGCCAGGATTGACCCACTCTGGGTGTCACTGGCTTAACTAAGAATGAATGAACAAGATTCTATTCCTGGGACTTCCTGGGTGGTCCAGTAGCTAAGATTCCAGGTTCCCAATGTTTGCGAGGTGGGGCAGGGGAACGGGGGACAGGTTTGATGCATGTTCAGGGAACTAGATCCCACAAACTGCAACAAAGAGCCAGTGCTGTCAAATAAATAAAATAAATATATCTTTAAAAAAAGAAAAGAAAAGTTCTGTTCCTCTCACTGAACCTAGGTCTCCTTATTTGCTTGTTTTGTCTTTTTCTGCAAAAAGCGGGGGCGGGTCACAGTCGACTTTCAGATTCTATGACACTATAGTTCTAACAAACCCTATCCAGCTAATAACTTGCAAAAATAAGTGACTCATCTGTTTCTGTCCTTGTATCAGTCATTTCCTATCAGAAAAGAATTTGATCATGTGCAGTTTGCATTGTCCAAGGAGACATGCCAAGTGACTCAGCTTTAAGAAATCACTTTCTCTGCCTTCATTCCTTTCCGCCTCAAAAGTCACAATTAATGAGACAAATGGTACTCAAAGTTCCCAATCACCTGGCCTTCCTCCTCCCTATCTCCACCCTTACTTTAAAAGAAAAAGGCACAGAGAAGAAAAACCAACATATATAATAAAAGCCGGAGAAAACTGGTATCTGCCTGCTAGATTGGCAATGTCTTTTCTAATGTTGGATTCAAAGCAGATCTAATTAGCTGGGCTCAGACCAGGAATGAGAATTCTTGTGTGGTTTGCACCTTCACAGAATTCCATGGCAACAAAATCAGCTGGAATGAGGCGGCAATTATAATGTTATTTGATGTGAACAGCCTTACTAGATCCAGGTGCGAAGCTGGGATTTCAGCAGCATGGGCTGATGGGAAGTAGAGAAGCCTGAGGTGGAAGGAATGGGGAATTCTAGATGTGGGTACAAGCGTACTACATCTCCCAAGGATACAGATCCGTATCTTTGGGTCCCATCATTCCAAGTGCCCTTCTGTCTCAGACTCTAGTCTGGCCAGCACCAAAATCCAAAGTTATCCATGGTAATTAGTGGATAAAGGCAACAGCATCCCATGCGGCAGGTGGCACTTAAAAGTCTAGTGTGTGGGAAAATCATAATGTCTGTTCATTTATAGCACAACTTCAGTAAGAAAACAGGAAGCAGAGTCCTACCCACTCGGGCATTAATAGAAGAGGCCAACAAAACCCAGAGAAGATTGGAAAGACACAGCAGCCATCCACTTTCAGGAAGCAAGTGAGCACACAGGCAGGGAAAAGGAGACAGAGGCAACACAGAACAGGGGTCAAGGAGGGCAGGGCAAGGGTAGCAAGCTCCAGTGCCCATGGAGACCAGGGAAGTAATCTATGTGAATCTGGTTGTTCAGCGGAAACTGGTGACCTAGAAAGCATGTGTCTTCTCTGTTGAGGGGGCTCCCCCTAGTTGAGGGGGACCACTGTACTAGGTGATACTGGGTGGAAATAGGATTCCAAGATTTCTAATTTTTCAAGCCAGAATTCCAGAGTTTGTATGAACATCCCACACACTGGAAATGTTGGCAACTGGTTTCACGTATTTTAAGACAAGTGTCTGCAGGCTAAATGTGAACCCGTAGGCTCCCTGTTTGAGACTCTGCAGCAAGGGCTTAGGGGAGCTCAGTGCTTTCCCCTGGTACATGGGATGTCAGCTCCACAGTGACAGCGCTAATATCAGAGGTAGCACCAGCTGGTAACTAAGGATTCTGATGTCTAGACTATCCCTGGGGAAACTGAGTGGACAGGGCATCCTCGGATGAAAGCCTCAGTGACTTTAGAAATATAAGACAGGAGGGCAAGGCTCTCACTGAGCCCAAACACACAGTCGGAGTTAAGGAAAGGGATATTGGGGAAAACTGGTACAGTGTATACAAAATCAGAGTGAGAGAACTTGCTAGTAACTGGCACTCAAAAGAAAAAATAATTGTAGCAGGTTCTGAAGGGCTCTGCTCAGATTCCCTCACCACTCACAAAAGTGTATGCACATGAGGACCCCCTGGCTACTTCTTTCTTTAAGGTATTATTATTTTTATTATTTTATTTGGCTGCGCTGGGTTTTCATTGCTGCAGGCAGGTTTTCTCTAGTTGCAGCAAACGAGAGCTACTCTCTCTCGTTGCTGTGTGCAGGCTTCTCATGACAGTGGTTTCTCTTGTTGCGAAGCACGGACTATAGGGCACAAGGCTTCAGTAGTTGAGTCGTGCGGGCTCAGGAGTTGCAGCTCATGGGCTCTAGAGCATGGGCTCAGCAGTTGTAGCACATGGGCTTAGTTGCCCCATGGCACGTGGAATCTTCCCAGACCAGGTACCTAACCCAAGTCTCCTGCATTACAAGGCAGATTCTTAACCACTGGACCACCAGGGAAGCTCCCCTGGTAACTTTTGTGCATGCACGTGAGGCATTAATCCCCAAAGGGAGCAGCCCTCCAATGGACACGATGGACAATTGCTCCAGATCCCTCCCTTTCCGCTGAGATGAGGGCAGGGCCCTCCACGCTGCCTCCTAGAGTTTTCTGCTGGGATTCAGCCTCAGTCGCTCATAGAAATAACCTCCATAAACTCACTTTTACTGACTTTCTTCTCTTCCCCATTTTTCTGTCGCCGGTGGTTAGAATCATCTCCCAAGTATATTACCTGCACCCCCCATCCTTGTCTCAGAGACTGCTCTCGGATGTTGGGGGGACCAACTCCAGCAGTAGCTTTTTGTGTGTGAGGACCCTACCTTAGAGGCAGTGGGTTGACTGAATGACTGGTGTCCTTGATTCTTTGGATTGCAGACAATGTTCTGGAAACAAAGGACTGGATACAAAGCATTTTCCTCTGATCCTAAGAGTAAACCCTGGGTTTTAATATTTATTCTACCATCCCTGAGGAATTTTCTTGGTCTTGTCTGGATTGTTTCTCTCCCTCTCTGAAGAATATCTGAGCCTTTGGCATCTCATACACTGTCTTCAGCTATTCTTGGCTCTGGTTTCTGTGTAAATGAATCCTTAAGTGTATCGAGGAAGATCCTGCTCAAAAGAACCTGAGTTGATCCCTTCCATAAAGTGTCAGAGACAATGGCTGAGCAAATAACTCTTCTTCAGTGTATTGAACTTTACAGAATCTGTTCTAGGACAAGGGTTGTCTGTTAATAAGCTGGTCACTGTCACCCATCACTTATCTGAATTCAGCTGACCAACGGAAAGTCAAGAAAGTCCTCCAGGAAGCCAAAAATCACAAGTCCATCTTCTGCCTCCAAGACTGCTTATGTACTATAGACAGAACTCTAACAACTTGGTTTCCTGATTTCCTTCAGAGTTAATAGAAGTGAATTTGGAGATGGGGATCCTAGAAACAGGCATGGCGGCAGCAGACAAAAGTCAGACTGAGTAGCCAACGGCAGAGAAGGAAAGAAGAAAATCTATGTAGAATAGAAAGAAGACTTGGAAAAAACCTGATGTTTCTGATTTGTCTCGTGTAGCCGCAAACATCCCTGTGTACTTTTCCAGCATAAATGTAGCACACTCTTCAGAGTCTGTGAGGGCTGGCATAGCGGTAAAGAATCCACCTGCCAATGCAGGAGATGCAGGAGACTTGGGTTCGATCTCTGGGTCAGGAAGAGCCCCTGGATTGCAAGGCAATCCACTCCAGTATTCTTGCCTGGAAAATTCCATGGGCAGAGGAGCCCTGTGGGCTACAGTCCAGGGATCGGACACAACTGAGCACTCACCACACTGAGGTTGCTGAACACACACACGCACCATTCACATTCACACAAATCACAGACACACATCTCACACATGCATGCCCCACTTTCCCACGCAGCCTCTCTGGTCTCTTCCCACAGTTCAAGAAGAAGACAGAAGCGGGGCAACATCCTGTAAGCTCAGACACAACCCTGTCACGAACAGTAAAGCTCCAATGAGCGGTTTACAGGGAAGTGGGTGGGAAACCAAGGGCATAGTTCTAGCACCTTCATGCTTGAGGACTGTAATCAGAGTCCAAGTTCTGAAATGTCTGGCAGACGCTGCCAGGCCCAGGCAGCCATGTTAGGAGTGTTCTGCCCCTGTTTCCACCACCCTTATTCCAGCCACATCCATGGATAAGACTGGAAGAGGCATGGTCCACCTCTTCTCATTCACCACATGTCTAGAACCTCGTGAACCCCAGGCACACACTCCTATGTCCACCCAATGCTCAGCTGCTAGAGGGGGCCACATCTCCACATTTCATCAACACCAAATAGATGCAAACCTCTGGAATAAGATCCTTTGCAAAGGTTGAAAACAGGTGGTACAGACAGCACCTGATGGAAGGAACTCTTGAGGCAGAACCCAGGAAACGTAGCTATGATAACCTTTCTGGGAGCGGAATCAGAAGGGGAAATTTCTGTTTCTAATTATACAAGGTAACAGGAGCGACATGCTGGAGAACCTTTTGCATCTGCTTCTCTGTTCAGCCCCCATCTCTGAGGACACCCTAACCTTTCCAAAAATATACCCAAGTTCTCATTGGTCTTACCAGCTGCTGCCTGAATAAGAAAAGTTAACTCCCACCAAGGGAATCTAGTCCATGGATAAGTTCCACTGCTTTCCTCTGCTTCCATCTTCCAGAACATTTGTCCCTCCATGACTGAGGATAACGTTGAATGTGTCTCATCTTCCTACTTCTTCATTCATTTCCCCACCTTCTCTCCCCTCTGCCCACCATGGTGCCAAGTCAGCATCAGGGCCATTGTCAGGGTCGGAAGGAGGGACAGGAGCCTATGGCATCTCCTGGCCCCAAAGCAGCAGAAGCTGACCTGATTCTGATGGTGCTGCAGAAATGATGAAGGGAGATGGGAGAGAAATCGGGGAAATATGGTAGCAGCATCAAGAATGGAAGGAAGCTTGCGGTAGCCAGATGGAAGAGGGGGCATTTGAGGCAGTGAGTTCCTTGTAACCGGACTTCTGCAAGCAGAGTCAGGACAACTCCCCACCAAGACTGCAGTGCGTGTTTCTGCTTTCGCTGTTGTTTAGCTGCTTAGTCGTGTCTGGCTCTTCTGTGGCCCTGTGGACTGTAGCCTGCTAGGTTCCTGCGCACCTGGGATTCTGCAAGCAGGAATACTAGAGTGGGTTGCTATCTCCTTCTCCAGAGGACATTCCCCATCCAGAGATTGAACCTGCATCTCCTCATTGACAAGCGGATTCTTTATCACTGAGCCACCTGGGAAACCCTATGGTTCCTCCTTGACTCCAGGTCTTTCTGAGATCCAGTAATAGCACTTCCTCCATATGTGACTCCAACACTAAGCACTGGTTTCTCAGTCTAGGGAGACCCTGGTTGCTTCACCATCCCTTACTGATCACAACCCTGCCTGCCCCTATTTCAAAGCCCCTGTACTTTATTTACTTTTCTGCACTTCCCTGAAAATGAACTACGTTTCCTACTCCATCTTGACTGATCTGACCTTATAGAATGAAGCTACACCACTCTCCGTCAGAGAAAATAAATCTGATTGCTTAATTTACTGTCATGAGGAGTAAATTGACTTAGATTGTCCCATATGCCTAGTAAAATCAGTTTACTTCACTGAGTCTCAGTTTTCTTATCTACAAAATGACCATAATGTCTCATCTCTCTCTCTCATACAGGAAAAAAGAATGGAGAGTTTGACTCTCCCTGGAGGGGGGAAAAAGCAATTAAACAGGTATGTTTCTTACTGGAAAGGAATTTCAGCTGCCAAAACAAGATGATCAGCCCAACCCCAAGCCCTGGTATCAACCTCTGAGGCCAGAGAAAGAAGAGAAACAATGAGTAGCTTTTTCAAGAGAATATTTGAGAGACTGAAGCTTCTTAATTCTTCATTGTGGATGGAAAATTGAGCCCTAAATAATTTATTGTATTTTAAATTTACTGATGGAAGCAGTTTTGAAAACTTCACTGTTCCTTTTTGAAAAGAATTAACCTACTTAAATGTTTTAAATCTTTCAAAGTACTTCCTATTAGTGGTAAAATCAAGGGAAATTTTTGTTCATTGGAATAGGCTATTAAGAACTGAGAAGGAAAGAATTCATTCCCCCTTTCCCCCAGGACCCTTGAGAAGGGGGTGGGCGGATAGAGGCTCATTCTGGCCTCGACCTTTCTCCTGGGTCAATCTTACCCAGAACTGGTGGGTAACCCAGAAGAGATGGCCATTTTCACAGAGTTGGGTGGAAAAACTAGGACTTCTGAGACCTGTATTTGAGGTGAAGCAACCCTATTGGTTGGAAATAGAAAATCCAACACAAACCAGAGAAAGCAAAAAGATGATTGGTTGGTTTCTACACCCGGAATGTCTACAGGTAGGGCTGGCTTAATCTGATTCCCCTGCCCACAGTAATTGGTTCAGATATGTACACGTGACCCAATCAGAGAAAAGGAGCTCTAATGCCTTCAGAATCTGGCTTAAGGACCTTCACGGATTCCTCCAGAACATCCTGTAGGGAAGAGGGAGGTAAATTTTGTCCCCGGACGTATTTGCCCACCACCACCGCGCTTTCATCTTTCAGCCCTAATTCCTCCCGGATGACTGATTTCTCATACAAAGCTTTATCTCCCAGTTATAAGAGGTGAACTTCGTGTAACTTTGTATCTGTGTGGACTTTCTATAAACTGCCCTGTGGTAGAAGGGAGTGTTTCCTGAGCAAAATGAGGAACCTCTGAGGGTGTAATAGATGTGAATTTCACATCACCAACATACTCAGCGACAAGAAATACATCTCATTTCCCCTTCGTTCCAATAAACAAATTAAATCTGGCTCTGACCCCTTCCCTGGAAGGAAACTCAAGCTAGTTATCACTGAGACTTGCTTAGTCTCCCTCTCTCAAAGTCCTGTCCAAAATTCCAGCAGGCTTACATCATCAAGACTTCTGGGTCACACTTATCACTACCATCAGGACCAGTACATAATCTGTGCAAAATAAAATTTTGTGCAAAATAATCATTTTGTTGAGAGATTTTTAAGAATTTTTAGATGGTGACACAAAAGTTTTAAACTAAGTCCAGGGTCCTTTTATGTGAGAGGTCCTGTGAACCTCATGGATGTGAATGCGTGACTCCCATGCCCATAAGGCTGGCCTTGCCTAATAGATGTGACTTTTTAAATGCTTTGTGGTTCCTTAAATTTGTATCTTCATGCTGCTTTCCTAGAGCTATGCAATAGGATTTTTGCCAACACTGGTGCCCTGGCATTTGAACCTAGTGCCCCTAGATGAGCCATGTGGCATCCTCCTTCTAAGTCATCTCCTTCCCAAGGGTACCACAAGGAGTCAGGGATCAGGGCTCTGATGTAACATAGCCCCTAAACCTCATCTTCACCCCAATCTTTGGGAAATTCTCAGTATAGTCTTCTTCAGTCTCCAGACACCAAGCATACCTGTAGCTCCTAACTCTCCCCTTCAACAAAAGAAGTCCCAGGTTGCTCAGGCTCACTTAAGACCCTGCTTGCACATCAATTTGAGAAGGGAGGCAGATAGTACTCATTTTTTCTTTAACCACAGAAAAATAAATAAGTAAATAAAACATATAGTATGAATTCAATGCATTATCCTTCAGGGGAGTGACATGGTCAGATTTATGTTCTATAAAGTTCTCTCTGGCCACAGTGTAGAAAATAGATTATGTGGGAGGAAGGGGGAGTTAAGAGGGACTGTGGAAATACAAAACAGAAAGATATTGCAGAGTCCAAAAAAGAAATAATAATGGCCTGGAGTGTCAGTGCAGATAAAGGGAAATGGACACATCTAAAAGATATTTAGAAGATTGTGGTAGATACCAACAGTTGCCAACTCCAACACTCACTTACTTTATCACTAATATAATCCCAGACATGTTCTAGTTGGCAAGTACTTAAAAGTATCCACTTCCCAATATTTCTTGTAGATAAGGGTGACATGTAATTCAGTCATGGTCAGTAAATAAACAAATACACTGGATGAGGTTTCTGGGCTTTTGAAAAGGAAACAGATTTGACTAGCTTCAATTTGTGCATTTTCCTCTGATGCCATGCCTGGAATCTGGATGCTATGCCAGGAGGTATGGCAGCCATCTTGAGACCGTGAGGTAATAAACGTAAAGCCAAATTCATATGATAGGAATGGTAGAGAAGAAAGAGAGAGAGTGAGAGCCTGAGACACAGATGTTACAGAGCTGCTGAATAAGCCATGATTTGATTCCCTCCAGCTTTCCTTGTTACTCATTCTTTGTTTGGTAAGTGTGATTGAGTTTTTTTGCTTTAAAATGCAACCCTTAATTAATCCAGATATAGACCTAACAAGACCTAGGGTTAATTGTGGCAGGGGAATTCAGAAGAGGGCAACAGTGCCTCTGGAGGCCAAACTCATTGCAGAAACCCCAAACCAACCATAAAGAAATGTTAAGCCAAATATGAAGCTCATATTTAACTGAGCTTTAAAGAAGCTGTAACATTTAACAGGGAGAAATACATTTAGGTCATAAACCTATTTCCCAAAAAATATTAAATCAACAACCAGAGGACCCTCCACCTCTCTGGGCTGATGTACTCATGAGCAGAGAGGGGATTATGATCCAATGCTCTGGCAGAGAAAGTGGATTTACTAGAAAGCCTCAGGGCTGCATTTAACTGGCTTAGAGCACAGGGTTTGGAGTCATTAACAGCTGGGTTCTAATCCCAACTCCATCATACCCTAGATGTATGACCCTGGAAGTCAAGTGACCCTGTCCCCTCAGCACTCTAAATCCAGTTTCCTCACCTATAAAATGGATCTGGTAACAGTGACATTTCATAGTGTTGTCTTGAGAATTAAAAGAACTAATGCATATGAAGCAACTAGCTGAATCTCTGGCACAAGAAATTCTCAAATATATATATATATGATTCTTTCCTCCATTCCTTATTTCCATTAGCTTCTTCCTTCCTTCCTAGATTTCTCCCAATCCTCACTTACCACTAAAGACTGAACTAATAAGGTGGAAGTCAAATCCTTCTGGGAATAACTGTCACCATTCCATTTTACAATGAAAACACGACTCGGATAATTACAATGAGAACTAGAGCCCAGGCCTCCTACCTTTCAGCATCATGTTCTTTCTGTCTTGGGAGGCTGCTTCCATTAAAGTTCCCCTACCGAGACGTCAGAAAGCTGGGCACAGGGAGCAGTCTTGAGAAATGCTGGGAAGACCTCAGTCTATTCACTGAGCTCCATTCCTTCAGGATGCTGTACACCCTTGATCAATGTATGTTTCTTAGTGCTGATTATATTATGCACTATAACTACTAGAGACTATTGGCTATTCGTGGAACCCATTCTTCTTTTCATCTATGCACCAGATACACTACAACTTCCAGACTCGCTTTCATTGTGTAGCCACGTGATGAGTTGGAGCCAATATTCTAAGAGAAGTGAAGTGAGCCACTTCTGGGTCTGGCCCATAAATCTCCCCATGCTTGCTTCTCCATCTTTTCCCCTCCCTTCTTCTGGATGCTTATACTTATTCTAAAAAGAGCCACAAGATGGAAACAGTCTGAGTGTCTGAAAATGATTACATGCAGAGAAGCTGCCCTGCTGATCTGAATGTTCAATCAGGATGGCTACATAAGTGAAACATACACATCTAATGTGTTGACCCATTCCATATTTGGGTATTTTATTACAATACAATGCAATGTTAGTTTAACTAACATATATGCCAAAGTCTGTGCCAAAAACAGCTGAAAACATAAACATGCCCAGGTGAATTCTAATTTTGAGTCTTTATTAACTTTTATGGTTTTGATTTGGGAGTGTTCTTTAAAAAAATTGGTAATATTTGTATGAACTAAAAGTGTCAGAATTACAAGTCCATATGCAATAAACCTGAGTTTTCTTTCTAACCCTAACCCATTTCCCAGTTTCCCATCCCAGAAAAAGACCACAATAAATAAGTTACTGAATATTCTTTTTTAATTTTATTTAATTTTTGAAATTGAAGTATAACCTATAATTGACCTACAACATTACGTTAGTTCCAAATGAACAACATAGTGATACAATACTTTCACGCATAGCAAAATGGGTAACTTGGTAAGTCCAGTTACCATCTATCACCATATGAAGATATTGCAATATTGTTGACTATAATCCCCGTGCTCTACATTTCACGCCAATGACTCATTTATTTTGAACTGGAAGTTGTACCTCTTAATCACCTATTTCACTCATCTTCCTACCCTCTTCCCTCTAGAAACCATTCTTTTTTATCCATGAATCTGTTTTGTTATACTTGTTTTGCTATTTTAATTCCACTTATAACTGAAAGCATATGGCATTTGTTCATCTGTGTGACTTATCTCACTTAGCATAATATCCTCTAGGCCCATTCATGTTGTCACAAATGGCGAGGTTTGACTCTTTCTGGATGTAGCAGTATTCCATTGTGTACATGCTTGTTTCTTCCTTGTCCATTCATCCATTGATGGGCACTTAGGTTGCCTCTTCATATTTCCTATTATGAATATGACAGCTGAAATGAACCTAGGGGTGCATATATTTTTTTGAATTAGTGTTTTTGTTTAGAAAAATGCCCAGAAGTGGAAATGCTGGATCATATGGTAGTACTATTTTAAATTTTTTGAGTTTTTTCCACACTATTTTCCATTGTGACTGAAGCAATTTATGTTCCCACCTACAGTACACGAGGGTTGCCTTTTCTTCTCATCCTCTCCAATAACTGTTATTTGTTGCCTTTTTAATAACAGTCATTCTAATGAGTGTGAGGTGATATCTCATTTTGATTTTGATTTATGTTTCCTTGAGGAGCATCTTTTCTATGTTTGTTGACCCTCTGAGGTTCTTTGGAAAAATGTCTATTCAGATCCTCTGCCCATCTTTAAATTGCATTGTTTGCTTATTTGATATTCAGTTGTATGAGTTCTTTGTACATTTGGGATATTAACTTATTTTCTGCTATAATATTTGCAAATATCTTCTCTCACTCAGTAGGCAAATGTTTCCTTCTTTCTGTTGGTAGTCTCTTTCATTGTGCAGAAGTTCTTTAGTTTGATGTAGTCCCATTTTTCTATTTTTGCATTTTTCCTTTACCTGAGGAGACAGATTTATATATATACTTCACACTGTTTTCCATTGTGTGTGTGTATATATATATATACACACACATATATGTTTTCCATTTTATATATATATATATTGCTAAGACTGATGTCAGAAAGTGTGCTGCCTATGCTTCTTCTAGGAGCTGTATGGTTTCAGGTCTTAGATTTAAGTCTTTATTCCATTTTGAGTTTATTTTTGTTTAGTGGTGTTGAACTCCTTTAGTTTCGTTTACCCATAAAACTCTATCTCTTCTTCAAATATGAATGATATCTTGCTGCACAGAGTATTCTTGGTTGTAAGTTATTTTTTTTCTCATTGTTTTAAATACATCGCTCAATACATTTATTTTTATTCTTATCTGCATTGTTGCATATATCAATAGCTTGTTCCTTTCTATTGCTGAATAGTAGTGTGTGTTAATAAACCATTATATAACTATACCACAATTTGTTTATCCATTCAGCTGTTGATGGCTATTTCAGTTATTTCTAGTTTATGGCAAAACTACTAAAGATGCTGTGAATAGGGACTTCCCTGGTGGTCCAGTGGCTAAGACTCTGAGCTCTCAGTGCAGGGGCCCGTGTTTGATCTCTGGTCAGGGAACTAGATCCCACATACTTGGACTAAGACACTGCGAAGTCAAATCAAAATCATAAATAAATACTTAAAAAAAAAAGATGATGTGAATGCCAGTGTAAAAGTCGAATGGACATATCTCTGTTAGGACATAGATAGGAATGTAAGGTCCACGTGGTAAGATACATTTATCTTTTGAAGAAATTAGCTGTTTTCTAAAGTGGTTGCCTGGACGACTGAAGCGACTTAGCAGCAGCAAAGCGGTCGCACCACTTTATATTGCCCGCACTGTGCGTGAGCACCATTGTTAAGGGAATGTGTATAGGAGATATATATGAGGAGGAAATATTTACAAATCACACGTCTGTAAAGGACTTGATCTAGAAAAATCATGGAACTCTCAAAATTCAAAAATAAGAAAATGAAACAATCTGATGATAACGATCACAGATTTTAACAAAGATGACAGACAGCAAAAAATCACATGAAAAGACGCAGCTTGTTAGTCATGAGCACCCATGTGCTCTGTGTCTGCACTAATATTTAACATGATAAGTCTTTTTTAAATTTAGGTATTTGATTATCCTCCAATGACTAACAAGCTGCGTCTTTTCATGTGATTTTTTGCTATCTGTCATCTTTGTTAAAATGTGTGATCATTATTATCAGACTGTTTCATTTTCTTATTTTTGAATTTTGAGAGTTCCATGCTTTTTCTAGATCAAGTCCTTTACAGACGTGTGATTTGTAAATATTCCCTCCTCATATATATCTCCTATACACATTCCCTTAACAATGTCTTTCAAAGAGCAGACATTCAAATTTTTATGCAGTCCTATTTCTGATTTTCTTTTATAGATAGCTCTTGTGTATCGTGTCTAAAAAATATTGCCTAACCCAAGATCATAAATGTTCTTGTACATTTTCTTTGAGGCGTTTTATATTTTAGGCCTTACATTTAAGGGTATGATTCATTTTGAGTTAATTTGTGTATAAAAATGTATGTTATGTATTGAAATTAATTTTTAATATGGATATCCAATTGTTTCATTGTTGGTTGAAAAGATACACATTCTTCTACTGAATTGCTGTTCAAAATTTAATTAATTGTATATGTGTTCAGGTAACTGGACTCAGTTCTGTTCTATTGACCTATATGTTTAACTCCATGTCAATATCACACTCTCTTGATTACTGTAGCTTTACAATAAACCTTGGAATCAATTAATGTAAATCCTCTAACATTGTTCTTCTTTGTCAAAGTTATTTTGGCTAGTATAGGTCTTTTGCATTTCCATATAAATTTTAGACTCAGTTTGAATGTTTCTGTATAAACAACCCCCACTTGTTGGAATTTGACTGGGACTGCAATGAATCTGGGGCTTCCCAGGTGGCTCAAGGATAAAGAATCCACCTGTAAATGCAGGAGACATGGGTTTAGTTCCTGGTCTGGGAAGATCCCCCAGAGAAGAAAATGGCAACTCACTGCAGTATTCTTGCCTGGAAAAATTCCATGGACAGAGGAGCCTAGCGGGCTGCAGTCCATGGGGTCACAAAGAGTTGGACACAACTGAGCAAATAAGCATGCATGCATTGAATCTATAAATTAATTTGGGAGGAATTAACATTTTAGAAACATTGAGCCTTTGGATCCTCAAACACAGTGTAGCTAACCCTCCGTTTATATTTAGATCCTTAATTTCTCTCAGTAATGTTTTGTATTTTTTAGTGTAAGGATATTTCAAAACTTTTGTCAGCTTTATCTCTCAGCGTTTCATATTTTGTGATATTGTACGTGATATTTTAAAATTTCTGTTTCCAATTGTTTTATTGTGAATGTGTTGTTGTTCAGTCACCAAGTCATGTCTGACATTCTGTGATCCCATGGACTGCAATGCACCAGGCTTCTCCTGTCCTTCACTATCTCCTAGAGTTTAGTCAAACTCATATCCATTGAGTCAGTAATGCCATCCAACTATCTCATCCTCTGTTGCCCCCTTGTATAGAAATACAATTGGCTTCTGTGGACTCATCTCATAGTCTGCTGCTGCTGCTGCTGCTGCTGCTGCTGCTAAGTCACTTCAGTCGTGTCCAACTCTATGCGACCCCATAGACAGCAGCCCACCAGGCTCCCCCATCCCTGGGATTCTCCAGGCAAGAACACTGGAGTGGGTTGCCATTTCCTTCTCCAATGCATGAAAGTGAAAAGTGAAAGTGAAGTCGCTCATTCGTGTCTGACTCTTCATGACCCCATGGTCTACAGCCTACCAGGCTCCTCTGTCCATGGGATTTTCCAGGCTAGAGTACTGGAGTGGGGTGCCATTGCCTTCTCCATCTCATAGCCTACTTTTTCTTTTTTGTTTACTTCTCATACCTTTCTTGTAGAGTCTATAGGATTTTCAACACAAACTCCCATGTCATCTAGAGTAAAGTTTTGTATCTTCTTTTTTAACCTGAATGTTTGTTATTTCTTTTTCTTTCCTTATTGCACTGACTAGAACCCCCGAAACAAGGTTGCTACTGCTAAGTCACTTCAGTCGTGTCCGACTCTGTGCGATCCCATGGACGGCAGCCCACCAGGCTCCCCCGTCCCTGGGATTCTCCAGGCAAGAACACTGGAGTGGGTTGCCATTTCCTTCTCCAATGCATGAAAGTGGAAAGTGAAAATGAAAGTGAAGTCGCTCAGTCGTGTCCCACTCTTAGCGACCCCCTGGACTGCAGCCTGCCAGGATCCTCTGTCCATGGGATTTTCCAGGCAAGAGTACAGGAGTGGGGTGCCATTGCCAGAAATGGTGGGAGTGGGTATTCTTACATTTTTCCTTATCTTAAGGGGAAAACGTTGTCTTTCACTAGCAAGTACATTAGCTATAGGTTTTTCACTGATGTTCTTTATCAGAATGAAGAAGTTCCCTCCTATTCCTGAGAGTTTTTTAAGGGATGGTTGATGAATTTCATCAAATGCTTTCACTACATCTATTTAGATGAATGGTTTTTGTATAGAATTTTAATATGGTAAATTGCATTGAGATAATTTTGAATGTTAAGCCACTCTTGCATTCCTGGGATAAACTCAGTAGGTCATGATGATTTATACACACACACACACACACATTCTATTTTTGTTAAGAGTTTTGCATGAGACTTGATGAGATGTGTTGTAGCTCTTCTGTACTTTTTTTTTTTCCTATAATAACTGTGTTCTGGTTTAGGTACCAGGATAATTCTGGCCTCATAGAATGAACTGGAAAGTGTTTCCTTCTCTTCTGCTTTCTGGAAAATACTGGATATAATTGGCATTATTTCTTCATTAGGTATTTGGTAGAATTCACCAAAATAGCCACCTGAGCTGGAATTTTTTTTTGTTTTAAATGCAAATTCAATTTCTTTAAGAGATATTAGATTATTCTGGTTATCTTTTTTTTTTAAATTTTAAGTGAGCTTTAATAGTTTGTGTCTTTCTAGGACCTTTCCATTATTATAACTTTGTTCATAGTATCTCTTTACTATCCTTTCAATTGCTGTAGAGTCTATAGTGATCTCATTCATTCATTTAATTGGTAATACATATCGTTCCTCACTCTGTCTATTGATTCATACTTTTCATCAGATTTGGAAAATTTCTACCCATTATTTATGCAAATAATTTTCCACACTACTCCTTTGGTCCTTTGCATAGTCATTCTAATTAAATGTGTATCAGGCTACTGTTCTTTTTTTTTCTAGCCTCTTTTTTTTTTTTCTCTCTGTGTGCTTTGGTTCCAATAGTTTCTATTGCTGTGTCTTCCAGTTAATTTATCTTTTTATCTGCAATGTCCAATCTGCACTTATTTTCATCAAGTGTTTATATATATATTTGTGTGTGTGCGGGTGTGTGTGTGGCGGGGTGTATGACAGAGAGTGTGTGTATGTGTGTGAATGTGTGTGTATGAGTGTGTGCTAAGTCGCTTCAGTTGTGACAGACTCTTTTGCAACCCCATGGACTGTAGCCTGCCAGGCTTCTCTGTCCATGGGATTCTCCAGGCAAGAGCACTGCAGTGGGTTCCCATTTCCTCCTCCAGGGGATGCTCCCAACCCAGGGATTGAACCTGGGTCTCCGGCATTGTTGCTCACATTGCAGGCAGATTCTTTACTGCTGAGACACCAGGGAAGCCCAATTATGTATGTCTATATATTTTTGTAATAATTAATTTATTTTAATTAAATTACAATATTGTGGTGGTTTTTGTCATACATCAACATGAATCAGCCATGGGTGCACATGTGTCCCCCTATCCTGAACCCCTCTTCCACCTCCCTCCCCACCCCATCCCTCTGGGTTGTCTCAGAGCACTGGCTTTGAGTGCCCTGCTTCATGTGTGTGTGTGTGTGTGTGTGTGTGTGTGTATACAATTGCAATTTTTAAAATCAGTCACTGTAGATTTTTATCTCCAAAAGTTCAATTGAGGTTTTTTTTAGGGTTGCTTACAAAAGATTTAGTGAAGAAAAACACAAGATGAACAGTTATATCTGAATTTGCAGTCCAGGTTCCATGCAGGATACAGGAAGCTTGGGGCTGGTGCACTGGGATGACCCAGAGGGATGGTATGGGGAGGGAGGTGGGAGGGGGGTTCAGGATGGGCAACACATGTACACTCATAGCAGATGCATGTTGACGTATGGCAAAACCAATACAATATTGTAAAGTTAAATAAATAAATAAATAAACAAAAAAGAATTTTTAGCATATATGTTATACACAATATTTGGGGCATACTTACACTAAAAAAAATTCATTGTTGACCTGAAATTCAGAATTTCATTTTATCTGGTAAACTGAGTCATTCTATGTCACATCCCTCTATTTAACATCCACCATCTCTCTTCTAGCTTCTTGAATATATATAATACAATTGTAACAACTCTTAATGTCCTTGTCTTCTAATTCTACCACATGTCATTTTTCAATTTAAATGATTGAGATTTCTCCTCATTATGGGTCATAGTTTCCTACATCTATGCATCCCCCATAATTTTTGTTGAATGCAGACCATTGTGAATTTCATCTTCTTCAGTTCAGTTCAGTCACTCAGTCACGTCTGGCTTTTTGTGGCCCCATGAACTGCAGCATCCCAGGCTTCCCAGTCCATCACCAACTCCCTGATCTTGCTCAAACTCATGTCCATCAAGTCGATGATGCCATCCAAGCATCTCATCCTCTGTCATCCCCTTCTCCCCCTGCCTTCAACCTTTCCCAGCATCAGGGTCTTTTCCAATGAGTCAGCTCTTTGCATCAGGTGGCCAAAGTATTGGAGCTTCAGCTTTAGCATCAGTCCTTCCAATGAATATCCAGGACTGATTTCCTTTAGGATTGACTGTTTCAATCTCCTTGCAGTCAAAGGGACTCTCAAGAGTCTTCTCCAACACCACAGTTCAAAAGCATCAATTCTTTGGCACTCACACTTCTTTATGGTCCAACTATCACATCCACACATGACTACTGGGAAAACCACAGCTTTGACTAGGTGGGCCTTTGTCAGCAAAGTAATGTCTCTGCTTTCTAATATGCTGTCTAGGTTGGTCATAGCTTTTCTTCCCAGGAGAAACCGTCTCTTAATTTCATGGCTGCAGTCACCATCTGCAGCTATTTTGGAGCTCAAGGAAATAAAAGTCTGTCACTGTTTCCATTGTTTCCCCATCTCTTTGCCATGAAGTGATGGAACCAGATGCCATGATCTTAGTCTTTTCATCTTCTTGGGGGCTAGCTATTTTTGTATTCCTATAAATATCCCTGAGCTTTGTTCTGGGATGCAGTAAAGTTATCTGAAAACACTTTGACCCTTTTAAACTTTGCTGCTAAACTTTCTTAACTTTGGAGTTCTCTGTCCAATCTTCATGATTATTCTGAGGCTTTCCACTCTAGCTGATGGGAACAGGAACTATGCCCCAAATATTGAATGGGGACCTCAGTGATTTGCTTCTCTAACCCCCTCACATGGTTTTACCCCCGATCTCAGGTGATTTCTTAACATACATGTGCTGATCACCACTCAGTTGAAGACTTGAGGGAAGCCCTCTGCAAATCTCCAGGTCCTTCTCTCCCAATCTCCCTCCCCTTCTCTTTCCCTCCCTTCCCTCCATCCCCAGTGAAGCTCTCTTCCCAGAATTCTTTATTTCTTTCTTTCTTTTTGCACTGGGTCTTTGCTCCTGCATGCAGGCTTTTCTCTAGTTGCAGCATCTGGGACTACTCTTGGTTGCAGCACACAGGCTTCTCATTGTGGTGGCCTCTCTTGTTGCAGAGCACGGCCTCTGGGAAGCAATGGCTTCGGTAGTTGCAGCCGGTGGTCTCAGTAGTTGTGGGTTGTGGGCTCTAGAGCAGGGCTGCAGAAACTGTGGCATGTGGGCTTAGTTGCTCCACAGCATGTGGAATCTTCCTGGGCCAAGGATCGAACCCATATCTCTTGCACTGGCAGCCAGATTCTTAACACTGCACCACCAGGGAAATCCCTCTTTCCCGTGCTCTGCCCTGTAAACTCTAGCTTCTTCTCTTTGGCTTCCCCACACTCCCACATTCATCTATCTTCAACTCAGAGAGTTCACTGGGCTCTGCCCTGGCTTCCCTTCCCTGTGCTGTGGCCTGGAATTTCCCTCCAGCAATAATCTCTGTCCTCCTGCTCAGCCATCTCTGCCCCAGTCATTCTATTTGGCTTCAAAGGGTCCTTTCCTATATATATGCACCCTAACAGCCTTAGGTCTTATTCCATAAGTTTGGGGTGATATCTGCCATCTCACAGATAAGGCAGGAAGCATCTAGAGTATAAGGGGGTGACATCTGGGAGGTAGAATGACAGCCTTTCACAGAGCTTCTCTGGAGAATCCAGGAACAATTTCTAGAAAAGAGATAGAAAGAATAAAACCTCCTTGTGCTGCAGTCAGATGAGAGTCAACAAATGTGAGACTGCTCATCTCTTGCAGAAAAGAGAAGAGCAAAGTGGTTGCCAGGAGAATGAGCAGGGGCAGAAGCATCGAGGAGAAGGCTGCGGTCCAGAAGGCTCTAACACACTGTATGAAAGGAAACATGAGCGTTAAGCCCCTGACGGGCAATCAGTACCCCTGCCGAAATGAGAGCAGTGGTGTCTGCTTGCCAAAGGCCACAGGGATGGGTGGCCAGGGGAGTGACACAGGAAGGCAGAGGCAGAAGGAGCATCCGATGCTGGCCGGGGAGATGAACGTTCTTGCCCAATGTTTGAGTCCAGGGAGAGCTCTGCAGTTTTGATGCCCAACATCCATCCCACCACACACTCTGGAAACACCATCCTGATTGTCCTTTGGGGGCCCCTCCCTGACTTTCCATCCATGTAGTCCCGGAGAGCTTGCCCCGGTATCAGCTTCTCAATGTGAGCATGCCACTCAAGCCAGCCCCATTAGAGCCAAACCAGAGATTTAGGATGGACCTATAAGAAAATACACATTCTGTCTCTACAGAGCTTGCTACGTTGGTAGGATGCATGCCTGCTGACAGCCAGCTTTGGCATTCTGTGCTGCTGGTGGTGGTGGTTTAGCCTCTCAGTCTTGTCCGACTCTTGTGACCCCATGGACTGTAGCCCGCCAGGTTCCTCTGTCCGTGGGATTCTCTAGGCAAGAATACTAGAGTTGCCATTTCCTTCTCCGGAGGATCTTCCCAACCCAGGAATCGAACCCTAGTCTCCTGCACTCCAGGTAGATTATTTGTCACTGAGCCACCAGGGAAGCCCAAAGAAAAGCAGAGACAGAGGACAGGCACAGATTCCTGAGGACATTTTTTGAACACCTGGAGAATGTCTTAAATGTTTATTTTAATGAGCCAATAAATTCCGCTTTTCAGATGAAATACATTTAACTTTTAGGAGTAGACATTGGTCTAGACATATGTCTAATGTGTACTCCCACCCCAGGCTCAATCTTTGAATAGAGAACTGGGATTTTTCAGCCGGACACTCCCCCACCCTCCCCTTGAGATGAACTTTCTTAATCCTGAAGTTGGCCAACCGTGGCAAGGAGTCTAACCTGCTCAAGGCTGGCCCCAACCCGACCCAAGGATGCAACAGAACACATGTCGCTGGGCTCAGTTCCTCACTCAGTACCCCTGGAAGGCTGTGCCCACTGCCCTGGGTCTCTGCAGATACAGCTTCAAGTCCTCTTTCTCCAAACTTGATCTAGAACTATTTTTATTATGAGTGTTAGTTGCTCAGTTGTGTCCAACTCTTGGCGACCCCATGGACTGTCACCCACCAGGTTCCTCTGTCCATGGGGATTCTCCAAGCAAGAATTCTGGAGTGGGTTGCCATTCCCTTCTCCAGGAGATCTTCCCAACAAAGGGGTTCGAACCCAGGTCTCCCACATTGCAGGCAGATTCTTTACAGCCTGAGTTTATAAATGTCTATATTTGAAAATCCAACTTCTTTTGCATGAAAATTCAGATGTGTGATTTTTCTTAAATCGAAAGAACTGGAAATTTGGGTTCCCAGTGGCTTCATGGAGGGAAGAAGCAGCTGCTCTTATTACACAGGCCCTGGGCTCTCTAGTTCGCCACACTCCTCGCCACTCCCTGCCGAATCACACTCCAGGCCACTTCACTCACTTTGCTCACCTTCTGGCACCTGTATGAACTTGAGGCCTTTATAGCGAGAGAATTGAACCCAGACCGTTAGAGTGAGAGATCTGAGGGCAGGGGTAGGGGCTGGTGGAGGGGGCGGGCAGTTCTTGTAGAAGGAAGTAGACAGTGGAAGGACTGGTCTCTATCAAGTACGCATGACATGCCAGGCAAGCTGCCCAACACAGGCAATACAATCTGTAAAAGAGAGTCTCTGCTCCCAGCCTGGCTGGGGAGAGAGATGTGCTGACTCAGTATCTCATTCATCCCTGCCCATGTGCCCCAAATTTCAGAGGACAACCATCTCATGCCCTCAAAGTAAGAGTTCTAGAGAGCAGCTTGGAGTCTTCTATGAATATGAGCATATTTCTTGCAAGCCTCATTTTTCCACTTATCAATGAATGTAAGTTATGCCTTCTGCCTCTCAATATTGTTCTTAAATTTCATAAATTGAAACCCCAGCAAAATAAACCTTGTTTATCCCAAAATAGCCTGCATTCTCCTGACTGTGGAGGGAGCCCTGGAGTATATGCAATATTCTCCAGGCAAGAATACTGGGGTGGGTTGCCATGCCCTCCTCCAGGGAACCTTCCCCACCTAGGGATGGAACCTGCTTCTCCTGCACTGGCAGGCAGATTTCTTTACCACTAGTGCCACCTGGGAAGCCCAGTACTGAACTATAATAGGTTTATAATACTTTTCACACAGAGGATGAGATGAGCGGCTAGCATCACCAATTCAATGGACATGAGTTTGAGCAAACTCCAGGAAAGAGTGAAGGACACGGAAGCCTGGCTTGCTGCATGCAGTCCATGGGATTGCAAAGAGTTGGACATGACTTAGCGACTGAACAACAACACAAGTAATACATTAAAAACAAAAAATAAAGAAGAAATTTTCAACCTCGCCGTACATTACCTCGAGAAGTACAGTACAACAGCTGGCATTCAGGGGCTGGCATCCAGTGAAAAGGCAGGAAGAGTTACTGTCTAGAGGAGGGAGAGGAGGTGGGAGATGGTGGAGCTGAAGGATCCTCAGCAGTAGGAGATGGAGGGCAAGCTGCAATTTCACTCTCGCCTGATGTTGATGGCACAGATTCTGGTTCCTTGCTGGATTCAATTCTAACTACCCTCTTGAAACAAGGATCCAGTGATGTTGGGTAGCAGCTCTTTCTTTCTCATCAGAGATGACACGGGAGTGCTGGATGACACTCTGAATGGCTGCTGCAACCTTCGGGTACCATTCTAATCCGAGTCCTTAAAAACTAACAGTATCCCTTCAGTAGAACTAACTTATGTGACTAGACACACAAACACAGGTTTGGCTTTGAAAGCTCGCAGCTAGAAGGTTCATAGGTAGAGGACTTACTGCACGTCCATCAGAAAGTGATCATGAGTATAGCAGGGATTGTGAAAATTGTGTGTCTGACACTCTCCTGCCACAGGATTCTGGCACTGGCTGTTCCCTCTGCCTGGATCTGGGCTCTCTCCCTCTCATCCTCTTCAAGTTTTCACACAAGTATCCTCTCAGGGAAGATCATCAGAACTACCCCACCTAAATTACAAGTGTCCCTTCTCTGCCAAGCTCATAAATCTCTTTACTCTTTCTGCGGCACTTATCACTTTTTATCACATCATATAATGTTCTTGTTTTATGTCTACTGTTTATTTCCCCCACTGGAATATAAGCTGCATGCTTGCATATGTGCTTGGTCGCTTCAGTCGTGTCCAACTCTTTGCAACTCTATGGACTATAACTCACTAGGCTCCTCTGTCTGTGGAATTCTCCAGGCAAGAATACTGGAGTGGGTTGCCATTTCCTCCTCTAAAGGATCTTCCTGACCCAGAGATCAAACCCACGTCTCTTACTTCTCATACATTGGCAGGCAGATTCTTTACCACTAATGCCACCAGAGAAGCCCATAAGCTGCATGAAGTGAAAGTGTTAGTCGCTCAATCATGTCTGACTCTTTTCGACCCCATGGACTGTAGCCCACCAGGCTCCTCTGTCCATGGGATTTCCCAGGCAAGAATACTGGAGTGGGCTGTCCTTCCCTTCATGAGGCGACCTTCCCAATGCAGGGATCAAACCTGGGTCTCCCGCATTGCAGGCAGATTCTTTATTATCTGAGCCACCAAATGCAGTAGGAGCAGGCATTTTTGTTTGACTTGCTCGCTACTGTATCTTCAGCTCCTGAACTAGAAGCGGGAACATAGTAGGTGCTCTGTTAAAGGAATGAATGAAGGAATGAACAAAAGGATGGCCAACCCCCTTCTGGGGGCCACTCCAGCAGATCTGATTATCGGGCTGTACATGTGCTTTTGTTGAAAAATTAAAATATGCAAAACTAAAATATAAAGAACATGAGCACGGTTGAAGTCAAAAAAATAAAGGAGCCATGAAGAACAAGGCAAAAGCTTACTTTGTTCTCCACTCTGAATATTTCAGAGGCTAATACCCCTTCTAAGGACAGTCTCAGTTCCTCCTCCCATGGGCAGTGCCCTGCTCTGGGCCACCTGGACCTCTGCCTGGCCCCAGCACATACCAGTCATCTAGCCCTGTCTGCCCTCTCCGATTCTTTTCTCCTCCAAGGCCGGTGCCTGGAAGTTCTGCTTTTTCTGAATTAGAAAAGGGTTCCCCCTAGGGGTCAGTAGCCCAGAGACACCGTACTTGGTGGGTAGACTACTGAACTGGCAGAAGTCCACCTTCTGAGCAGAGGTGGGATGCCCCTCTGCTGGGCGCCTGTGTGCAAGAGCCAGCCTGCATGACTGTTGCTTGGCAGCCCTGTGAATTTTGTTTTTTTCTCCAGCAATTCAGGTGTGCAATAAATGTCACAGTATTTATCTAAAATCAAATTAAATCTGACTTTAATCCCCCTGTCCCCCCAGGCTGGAGGAAATTTCAGTCTCAGTATTATTGAAGCTCTCCTCCCATGGTTTGAATGGGATTCTGGAGTCTTAAGAAATGAAAGGAACCAGTCCTCTGGAAGGTTTCTATGAGCCTGGGTCTGTGTCGGGCCACACTGGGCAGAGGAGGCATATGAAGGGGAACATTCCCAGGAAAGTTGGGGGGACAAGAACCACAAACTATGGAACTAACATGAGCTCCCCCAAAGGCCAAGACTGCACAGTGAAACTGGAGGGGTTATGCTATGGTTCCAAGGCAGTGAGTTTGTTCTCAAATTTATCTAGCTATCTTATCATCCATCCATCTATCCATCCATCCAATCATTCAACAAATAGGCATTGGTTTCCTACACGATGTCATATGCATATATGCTAGGCCCAGGCACCATAGTGCTGGAGAAAACAGACCAAGCATGTGTTCCAGCATCATTTACCAGTCACTTTCTTGGTAGCTCAGATGGTAAAAACTCTGCCTGAAATGCAGGAGATCCAGGTTCGATCCCTAGGTCGGAAAGATTCCCCTAGAGAAGGAAATGACAACCCACTCCAATATTCTTGTCTGGAGAATTCCATGGACAGAATAGCCTGGTGAGCTACAGTCCACGGGATCGCAAAGGGGTGGACACGACTGAGAGACAAACACAGTAACACATAAGGAAATAGATAATAAGCAGACAACCAAAAAGACAGACTTTACAAAATGGTGATAAATGCTTTCAAGGAAAAAAGCAAGATGCTCTATGCCCAAGAACAAACAGGGAGGTCACAGCAGCCTTATGAGGTCGCAGGTGAGCTGATACCTGAGATGTGAGGAGAAGTAAGCCAGGTCAAGGGTGGGCGGGGGCCTAGCATGAAGCTGGGTACAGGGTCAGGGTCCTGGGGGTGGGAAGAAGTTTGGGTCTGTCTGCGTTTTTTTCAGGACAGAACCATAGCCTTTGTTAGGTTCTCCAACTGAATGTTAATCCTCACAAACATTAAGAATGAACACCTTCAGGACTTCCTTGTTGGTTAAGAATCAGCCTTGCAGTGCAGGGGACAAAGGTTCAATCCCTGGTCAGAGAACTAAGATCCCACGTGTCCCAGAGCAACTAAAAAGCCTGCCCACCACAACTGTTGAGCCTGTGCATTCAGGAGCCTGAGAGCAGCAACTTCTGAGCCCAAGCACACAACTAAGATCTGACATAGCTAAATAGATAAATAAATAAATATAAATTTTTTTTAAAAATGTACACCCATTCTACACTTATTCCCTACCTATGGGTGCGCCCCTGTGGGTAAGCCCATGTTACTCCAGGAATGAACATCTCTAGAGTTCAGTGCTCTTTCTGTGACAGCCCATTTTCTCAAGGTGCTTTTCTTCCCTCCCGGCTTACTCCTCCTCCCTCCCCACTCCCACCTTCATGCCTGCAGATCCAGACAGACACCCCACAGGGCCCCCGAGTAGGGACAACACGACTCAAAACACCAGAGCAGCAAGACCACAGGGCAGAGACTCGGCCTGTAAACTGTCTGCAGCTCAGGCGGGCGCCTGTGAAATGTTTGACAGCCCAGGAGATGGATCGGCAATACGGCTCGGGCCACATTTCCAGGGCAGAATTGAAGCCATCCTTCCCGGGAAAGGCTTCATAGATCAACCCGAACACACTCATCAGCCCAGCCAGCCACCACCCACCGTCTGGCCAACCCCCAGCTTCCTCATCACTGTGCTCAGGGCCTCTGGGCCCTGCTGGACTCTGTCATGAGCGGGAGGATCAGCTTGTGAAGAACAAACCCAAAGGAGCACCCCAGGCAAGGGGGTGCCCTGCAGAAGTCCCATGGGAGAGATGCCTTAGCAAAGGCTTCAACACAAGCTTCTCTGCTTCTTGAGATTCCATTAAATTATCATTTTAATAAAATAAAGTGTTATAAAGATCACACACATTGTGCTTTCCCCATGCCAGAGACCGCCAAATCCTGTGCACGTGTTGTTTCATTTCATCCGCACTCCACCCTGTGAGATAGGCAACTGTTGTCGTTACTGTTCTGTCGCTCAGTTGCTCTGACTCTTTGCGACCCCACGGACTGCAGCACGCCAGGCTTCCCTGTCCTTTACTATCTCCCAGAGTTTGCTCGAACTCATGTTCATGGAGTCGGCGATGCCATCCAACCATCTCATCCTCTATCATCCTGCCCTTAATCCCTTCTCCTCCTGCCTTCTATCCTTCCCAATTAGCAGGGTCTTTTCCAATGAGTCAGTTCCTCACATCAGGTGGCCAAAGGATTGGAGCTTCAGCTTCAGCATCAGTCCTTCCAATGAATATTCAGGGTTGATCTCCTTTAGGACTGACTGGTTTGATCTCCTTGCTGTCCAAGGGTCTCAAGAATCTTCTCCAGCACCACAGTTTGAAAGCATCAGTTCTTCAACACTCAGTCTTCTTTATGGTCCAACTGTCACATCCGTACATGACTACTGGGAAAACCATAGCTTTGACTAGACGGACCTTTGTAGGTAAAATGATTTGCCCAGTTTAGAGATGAGTACACTGAGGCCTGAGAAGGTGAAGATCGAGATGCTGAGCAGCCGCTGCCTGGGTTCTCCAAGGAGCAGATACTGAGACAGGCTCGGGGACAAGCAGTTTGTGGGGAGTGACACCTGTGAAAGGAAAAGGATGGAGGCCCCAGGAGCCTTCAGAGGGCTTTCCAGGCTCACGAGGTGTCTGCCGGCCAGCAGAGCCCCAGAGCAACGCTGCCCATCAGAGGAGTCCCGCAGTGGGTGGAAAAGTCCAGGCCCGGTCCCACTGTTTTGCTCACGGCTTAAGGAGGGGCTGCTCTAGAAGACCATGACCTCCTACCAAAAGTAGGAGCCGATCCCAAAGGACCTTGCGGCTAACCACACTGCCCACAGCTACAGGGCAAGTCCTTTCTCGAAGGGGGATCTGAGCAATGTCTCTCCCACCTGCCACACGAAGATCAGACACCCTTGGTCACCTACAGGCCAAGCAGCTAACCACTGTACTACCCTGCTGCCACCTCCTTGAGCACGAATCAGAAATGGGGGTGGGACCTCTGAGCACTTGCAGTCCACCACTTCAGTGTAGAGATGGACCAGAGAAGCTGAGTAACTGGCCCAAGGTCACACAGCAAGCCAGCACCGGTTGTCTCCTTGCTTGGAGTTGGCACACATTTTAGGGCTGCCTTCTCTGTGTCTGTCTCAGAACAGGGGTCCCCAGTGCTGCATGCTTGGATCTGGAAATGTCCACCTGATTCTGGCCACATCCTCACACACTCCCCAAGACCCTCCATCCTGAGAAGCGAGTGAATATTAGGCAAAACCAGGTCTCCCCGCGTTGCCTCTTGGCCAGCTGGAGTAGAGGCCCTGGGATGGCTGGGAAGTAAAGGCCAGTGGGGGCACAAGGCTAAGGCAGTGGGCTTCAGGGACAGCTTCTTAGAGGGGCAAGTGCTCTGGCTGAGGCTTGAAGATCAAGTAGATGTCTGAGAGGCAGACAATGTGGGAGAGAACAAGGGGAGATGGAGGACCGTGTGAGCAGCGGTGTGGCAGGGAGAGCGCCATTCATATTCTGAGATCTGCTCATGGCTCATGCAACCCGGAAGTCGGTTCACACCTGAACGTGAGGAGACACTGGAGAAAGGCATGGCCAGAGAATAAAAGGCCTTCAAGAGAAGGGAAATGCGGAGCCAGTGAAGATTTCAGAGGAAGGAGGGATGTGGTCCGATATGCATTCTGGAAATCACCATCTGTTAGCACTGTGACTACGACTCATATGAATGCGGGCACATGCGTGTGTCCCCGCACGTGTGTACATGCACAGATACAGACACACATGGGTCAGGAGGGACACCATTAGTTTGATAACACATACGTTTCTGCCTTTTGATACTCAACCACACCTCATGGGAATCCCTACAACTCACCTGATGTGATACTCCCTGTAGGTAATGAAAAGTGAAAAAGTTAGTCAGTCATGTCCGACTCTTTTGCAACCCCATGGACTGTAGCCCACCAGACTCCTCTGTCCATGGGATTCTCCAGGCAAGAATACTGACGAGGGTAGCTGTTACCTTCTACAAGGGATCTTCCCGACCCAGGCATGGAACCTGGGTCTCCAGCATTGTAGGCAGATTCTTTACCATCGGAGCCAGTGGGTGATGGTGGCTATCCCATCATGTATTCAACTGTTCTTTTTCATCTCCATAAATGATTTTGTAATGTTTGGGGGCCATGAGCTAGGACCCATGAGAGAAAGAAAGGAGAGACTAAAGATGCAGAAGAAAGGAGGAGATGAGGGGGCCCTGAGAAGGTGGGAAGAAGTGAAGAGAGGAACTCACCATTAACAGAAGGGAAAGTGCTCTCACCCAGGAGGTCAGTGCAGTTTGGATGAGCTGTGTCTTTTCCAAAGCAACCCTTCATTCTGGTACCCCATCAATGTACTCTTCCTCCCACAACCTGGCTGAGTTTCAGAGAAGGACACAGTCTCCCATTTCAGATAAACAGCTCCAAGGATAAAGACCCAAATATCTTGCCATGGCCAGGTAGAGTCCAATTTACCACTTCCATCTCCAACTTCAGTTTGCATCATCTTACCCTGAACTCCGGCCACTCTGGTTTCCTTTCTCCTTCATAGAGACGACGTGATTCCTCCAACCCCAGGGCCTTCGTACTTGCTGTTTTGACCACATAGAATGCTTTTCCATCCTGTTTCCCCTTTACCTAATCTCCTGAGAAGGTCTTGGGAAAAAATCATCAAAATATTGCCTGAGATTCTGCTAAGGATACCTGTGTCTTGCTTGAGGTTAATACATTCTGACTGGAAGCTAAAGAAAGTAAACAAAACCCTCCATTTTCTTCTAAGAGAAAGATTATATGTGGGAAAGGGGAATTATACGGTGGTTGGAGGTCTCCTATGACAGGTGCTCTTTGTCTCAGCAGTATACTGGCTCAGCTTTCTGACGTATGGATATAGAAATGTTTCTACAAATAGATTAAAGGAAAACTTGGCCATCAACATTTTAAATAAGGAAAAGGAGTTCTGAGATGGGAAGTCACCATGGGTCCCTCACTCTTGGCTCCGACAAAAGGGGATGGAGCATCACTTCCCCACACCCTCGCTCCTAAATCAGTCCCTGGGGACACAGTTGGTGATAGAATTCTGTGTTATTTTCCCTAAAACTATGCTCATTTCATCCCAACATACATACATACACACATACACGCATGCACTCAGAGGCAGAGTAACAGCTATTATACTATAGAATTACATTCTATATAACTAGAAGAAGCAAAGGAAAGATAAATTACAAAATAATCTTTCAGTCTCAATGCCTGGGGTTTCTGATTCAATAGAAACTTAAAATTGCACTCATCTCACACGCTAGCCAAGAAATGCTCAAAATTCTCCAAGCCAAGCTTCAACAGAATGTGAACCATGAACTTCCAGATGTTCAAGCTGGATTTAGAAAGGGCAGAGGAGCCAGAGATCAAATTGCCAGCATCTGTTGGCTCATAGAAAAAGCGAGAGAGTTCCAGAAAAACATCCACTTCTGCTTTATTGACTATGTCAAAGCCTTTGACTGTGGATCACAACAAACTGTGGGAAATTCTGAAAGAGATGGGAATACCAGACCACCCGACCTGCCTCCTGAGAAATCCATATGCAGGTCAAGAAGCAACAGTTAGAACTGGACATGGAACAACAGACTGGTTCCAAATCGGGAAAGGAGTACGTCAAGGCTGTATATTGTCAATCTGCTTATTTAACTTATATGCAGAGTACATCATGAGAAACGCTGGGCTGGAAGAAGCACAAGCTAGAACCAAGATTACCAGGAGAAATATCAGTAACCTCATATACACAGACGACACCACCCTTATGGCAGAAAGTGAAGAAGAACTAAAGAGCCTCTTGATGAAAGTGAAAGAGAAGAGTGAAAAAGTTGGCTTAAAGCTCAACATTCAGAAAACAAAGATCATGGCATCTGGTCCCATCACTTCATGGGAAATAGATGGGGAAACAATGGAAACAGTGAGACTTTATTTTGGGGAGCTCCAAAATCACTGCAGATGGTGACTGCAGCCATGAAATTAAAAGACAATTGCTCCTTGGAAGAAAAGCTATGACCAATCTAGACATCATTTTAAAAACCAGAGACATTACTTTGCCAACAAAGGTCCATCTAGTCAAAGCTATGGTTTTTCCAGTGGTCATGTATGGATGTGAGAGTTGGACTGTAAAGAAAGCTGAGGGCAGAAGAATTGATACATTTGAACTGTGGTATTGGAGAAGACTCTTGAGAGTCCCTTGGACTGCAAGGAGATCCAAGAAGTCCACCCTAAAGGAAATCAGCCCTGAATATTCATTGGAAGGACTGATGCTGAAGCTGAAACTCCAATACTTTGGCCACCTAATGTGAAGAACTGACTCATTAGAAAAGACCCTGATATTGGGAAAGATTGAAGGTGGGAGGAGAAGAGGAGAAGAGGTGGTTGGATGGCATCACCGACTCAATGGACATGAGCTTGAGTAAGCTCTGGGAGTTGGTGATGGACAGGGACGCCTGGCGTGCTGCAGTCCATGGGGTTGCAAAGAGTTGGACATGACTGAGTGACTGAGCTGAACTGACTGACCATTGAAAATCATTTTGCCTGGAGGTACCAACCAGCACATAGAAAACGCAGTGCAGCAGAGCCAAAAAACACTTGGTAATTACTGACTCATCCTTTGGACTCCGCTTAGCATCATTCGCTCAAGGAAACCCACCCCCCTGCTTTGGTCAGGTCTCCCGCTGGCCACTCTGAAGTCTCCCAGAATGTCTTGACGATCACAGTTGTTAATTGCATGTGTGCAGGGTGATGATGTAACTCATTTCTGTTTCCTCTCCACTCTAAACCATAAGCTGTATGAGGTGGAAACCTTGTCTGCCTTGTAACATCTGTATTCTCAACTGTATCATGTGGACCCATCTGAAACCTCTGTGTGATGCTCGAGCATTTGGTTCTGCTTCAGAGGGTGCCCAGAGCTCCTTGCAAGAAATCTGTGTGTGTGTGTGTGTGTGTGTGTGTGTGTGTGCACGCATGCTCAGTCGTGTCCAACTGTTTGTGACCCCTTGCACTATAGCTGCCATGGGATTTCCCAGGCAAGAATACTGGAGTGAGTTGCTATTTCCTACTCCATATATATGTACATACTGTGATAATACATATCACTGTATCTGGTGTAATAATATGTGCTCATTGCTGCTGCTGCCGCTAAGTTGCTCCAGCTGTGTCCAACTCTGTGAGACCCCACAGACAGCAGCCCACCAGGCTCTCCCATCCCTGGGATTCTCCAGGCAAGAACACTGGAGTGGGTTGCTGTTTCCTTCTCCAGTGCATGAAAGTGCAAAGTGAAAATGAAGTCGCTCAGTCATGTCTGACTCTTCGTGACCCCATGGACTGCAACCTACCAGGCTCCTCCGTCCATGGGATTTTCCAGGCAAGAGTACTGGAGTGGGGAGCCATTGCCTTCTCTGATGTGCTCATTACTGTGAATGAGTAAAAATGGATACCAGGAGGGATGGAAGAAGGGATAGAGGAAGAGAGAGGGAAGGAGGAAGGAAGAAGGAAGAAAGGGAGGAATTCATGAACATTTCTGGGCCAAGAAGCTTCCTGTCTTTATCATTCATGCCCCAGTTTCACAAGCAAGACCTGGCTATTTTGACCATTGCCTGTTGAAGTTCCTGGAGCACTTTAAATAAGTTAATGCCTTAGCTTCATCCCCAGAAACTCTGATTCAGCAGCCGAGGGTGAGGCCTGGGGCTTGAGCATCCTTAGCTACATCCAAAGGCTCCTGGGGTGGTTCTCACAGATGCAGGTACAGCCAGGATAGGGGAGGCTGCTCCCTCTTGAGAATGAGTTGGTCTGAAAATTAACAGTGGGAATGACCTGAGACTGGAGACTGGAGACTTGAAAACTGGGCTTGGAGCCTCCGCAGTCTGTGTCTGGTCTTCTTATCTGAGAAATGGATGGCAAGAGATTGCCCCCTTCCCTTCCTAAATCCCACCCATCACAATCACATTCTCGTCTGCTAGTTGAATTAAGACTGGTTGCCTTTCCTATAAGCCCAGGTAGGAGCCCCCCAAAGGCCTTCTGCCCCTCAACTCTACAGGGCTTTGAGGATTCAGTGGTGGGGTGCTAGTTATTGCCCTGGTCCACCCCAACCCCCTTCTCCTCCTCCTCCTGCTCTGTTGGCAGTCAAGGTAGGGGAGAAAGGATGTGATGAATATTCCCTAAATATCTGCTTCAGACCCTCTAGGTACATTATCCATCACATCCTCTTCGGGGTTGGAGCCTTTATGCACCCATTTTACAGATTTAAGAAACTGAGGTTCGTATATTTTGCCTTTCTCAGAGGTGTCCAGCCCAGGAATGGGGCATCAACAGTCCCGGACCATGCTGACTCAGAATTACCTGAGAGCTCCATGAGTCCACACGGCCTCCAGAGATCATCATGACACAGCCCCTGTCCTCTGCCCTCACGCCCATGCCTTGGTCCAGAGGGGCTCCGATAGAGCTGGCCTTAATGTCGGACACAACTGGGTTCAAACTCCAACTCTGCCACTTGTGAACAGGCTGACCCTGGGCCAGTGCCCTCACATTTCTGACAATTCTGAGCAAGTTTTTCTGAGAGAAAACAAAGAGCTTTTTATAAACTACCAAAAAAAAAAAATCACAGTAAAGGTGTTGTAATAAAAATGCCAACCTCTCAGTATGTCGTGGAAAGCAAAGTGAATTTTAAAAGCAAATTAGGTCAGTATTCCCAGACTTGCCATTATACTTATAATAAAATCCAAACTCAGCAGCAGAACACATATGTCCCCTCACCCAGGACCCCTCCCCACCCCCCTGATTTCATTCCTTCTCTGCCCCATTCCCAGCAGCCCTTTGTATCAGTTGGTCCCCCTTCCCAACCTGGGACGCTCTCCCTGCAGATCTTTCTCTGACTCCTACTCATCATTCACATCTCAGCTAAAACGCCACCTCCTCAGGGAAGCCCTCCCTGACCACCTCTCAACACTGCCCCCGTGCACACCATCATGCTTTCTCATACTGGTTTCTTTTCTCCAGGATCTACATTACTATCTGAAACTCTCTGGCTTATATATTTGTGTGGACACTTGGTTATTGTTCTCCTTCCTCTTTTGGAAGATAAAGCCAGAGTCTTCCCTGTCGTGATCAGCATTCCATCCTCAGCACCTAGAGCTACGTTTGACTCAAAGTAGGTCCTCAAAGTATGTTGAAAGAACGCTTGAGATGAGATGAAGTATATTGAATGTTTGACACAGAACAAGCACTCAACCTAAGAAAAGCTTGGGTCGGCCAGAGGATGCTCTGGTCCTTCCTTACTGCCCTGCCACAAGGTCTGGGGTTCTTCTGTTCCATTTCAAAGACAGCCATAGACAATATATAAATGGGTGGGCATGGCTATGTTCCAATAAAGCTTTGTTTTTAAAAATGTGCTGCAGGCTGATTTGGCCAGCAAGTCTTCCCTGGTGGCTCAGACGGTAAAGAATCTGCCTGCAGTCTGGGTGACCTGGGTTCCATCCCTGGGTTGGGAATATACCCTGGAGAAGGGAATGGCAACCCACTTCAGTATTCTTGCCTGGAGAATTCCATGAACAGAGGAGCCTGGTGGGCTACAGTTCATGGGGTTGCAAAGAGCTGGATATAACTTAAGGGATTTTCACTCCTAGTCTGTTGATTCCTAGTTTAGGGGAGTCCCCCTCTGTGATATTTCTTGAACAAGATGCAAGTGGCAACCCAGGAACCAGCATTTACAGAGTGGTTGCATCTACTTGATCAAGGTATCTGAAGCAGCCGGAATCAGCAGGACCCTGGGCATGAATTTCAGCGGAGGCACAGGCCATAAACTTTATTGTTCCACAGGACTTTGGTCCCCACCCTGGCTTTCTGCTGATTTTCCAAAGAGTAGTGGAGGTGGGCCCTGCGCTATGATCACTGATGCATCAGGGAAAGGGAGCCTACACGTTTAATTAAATGTTATTCAAGAAATAAAATTCAGGCCCTCAGCTGACAACGCAGAATATTAAAGCATCAATTTCCTGAAGGAAACCTGCCTTAATGAGATTCTCCAAATAAATGGAAAGGGAAAAAAAATATATTAATCCCAGCTGCTAATGTCAGCCCCATCAACCCAGAGCAATGTCTTGATCAACAAAAGCTGATGATATTGGTTTATCTGGGAAAGAATGTGTGGAAGACTCTGTTGAGACTGCTGGGTCCCAGAGGCAGCCAGACCCCTGGAAAGAAGACCCTTTCTTCTCATGAGCCCCTAGAATGAGAAGCCATACAAGTCACACACCTTCCTGGCCAAAGGAGCTAATAATTGATTAGCGTGAAGCTGGGAGGTCGGTAGTGGAGGGTCACAGGGCTCTGTCCTTGGTCCTACCCCAGGCAACCTTTTCATTAGTGACTTGGAAAGGTATTCAGGGAGATACTGACTTCATCTGTTGAATAGGCTGAAGCTGGGGTTCAATTAATTTATGTAAGATACCTGAAATCCTTAGAACAAAATAGATTCCCACATCGAATGTTTTCCTTTTCTTGTCTCACTCTTCAGAGAATCCAACGTGAATAAGATCTATTTACTCGACTGAATACTGGGGCTTCCCAGGTGGTGCTAGGGGTAAAGAACCCATCTGCCATTGCAGAAGACATAAGAGATGTGGGTTCAATCCCTGGGTCAGGAAGATCCCAGAGGTGGGATTGACAACTCATTCCAGTATTCTTGCCTGGAGAATCCTACAGACAGAGGAGCCTGGTGGGCTACAGTCCACAGAGTCACAAGAATTAAACATGACTGAAGCAATTTAACACGCACACACTCAGCTGAATACCATCCTCATAGTCTTTTCCATTCTTTTACTCCTTATTCTATTATGAACAATACATTGTCTCTAATTTGACTCATCCATTATCTCAAATAAAGACATTTTTAAAGGACACTTGAGATCACCGCTGTAAATGAAAAACTGGTAAAACTTCCCACCGGCCAAAAATAGCCATAAATACGATGAAAACAAGCGTAGTTATTGTGGCTCAATATCATTGCCAGATAAAAGCCTGAGAGTCACAGTCTTTGTTAATTAGAGAGATGAGGAAAAGTTAAAGAAGTGTTAATGACATACAAGACCCAACTGAAATTTCCATAATGTGCACTCAGCTATTCAGGGACATTTCATGTCCTGTCTCCATACCATGATCTTTGCCCTGCTGCTGCTGCTGCTGCTAAGTCACTTCAGTCGTGTCTGACTCTGTGCAACCCCACAGACAGCAGCCCACTAGGCTCCTCTGTCCCTGGGATTCTCCAGGCAAGAATACTGGAGTGCGTTGCCATTTCCTTCCAATGCATGAAAGAGAAAAGTGAAAAGGAAGTCGCTCAGTTGTGCCCGACTCTTAGCGACCCCATGGACTGCAGCCTACCAGGCTCCTCTGTCCATGGGATTTTCCAGGCAAGAGTACTGGAGTGGGGTGCCATTGCCTTCTCCTGATCTCTGCCCTAAGGCAGCCTAAATCTGTTTATGTTGCTTACACTCAGAGTTTTCTAACTGATACACAGTCTCCTGATGATCAGCATGCCTGGTGTCCCTGGACCAGCCATTTCTGCTTGCAAATGCCATAGAGAAGCTTCATTCTGGGAAATGAAATATTAATAAAACAAGTTTCAGTTTCAACCGCAGCCAATTCACAGAGGCTGCCAAGTTCTTTCTTGGGCTTCCCAGGCGGCTGGGTGGATAAAGAATCTGCCTGCAATGCAGGATATGCAGGTTCGACCCCTGGCTCGGGAAGATCCCCTGGAGGAGGGCATGGCAACCCACTCTGGTATTCTTGCCTGAAGAATCCCCTAGAGAAAGGAGCCTGGCGGACTACAGTCCATAGGGTCACAGAGTCGGATACGAGTGAAGCGACTGAGCACGCATGCATGCAAGGTCTTTCCTGCTCCAAGTCAAATTCGCTGGGGAGCCGGTGCAGGGCTCAGCCCTTACTGAATCGTTTGGTACCCCACCCCTCTCCGGATGCAGCAGCTACCACCATGAGCATCCAGTCTGTGGGTGCTGGGTGAAACAGACTAAATGCAACAATGCACTCCTGTACTGCACAGCCAAAGATGCCTGCTGGTGTTTGGGAGGAAAGTGTATGTATTTCCCCATCTAGTTCTGTACCTAGAGACTGGAAACACTTTCCAGAATGATTGGAGAAAATGTCAATCTTTATTATGGGTGGGATGAATCTGCTTTGGAGAAGTTTGATAGAATGTCCAATAGTCACGATTAGTCTTCATTGAATACTAAATATAAATATGAAGAATCAGAAAAGACAACCAGATTGTGAAAAATCTCCTAAATTTATTTTTGCAGTGCTGTTAAATCCATTTCTGATTAAAATAATTCATCACTTATCTATAGCAAGCAATACTGGATGGTTATCCATATGCGAATCTGTCTTAGAAATATGCACCAACTTAAAGTGGTTTTTAATAAAAATACATTATTTTTAGCCAGTGATTTGGTTCTAAGAGCTGGTTGCTGACAGAGGGAAGGGAACTATTCCATGAGTCAGTGAATGTTTTCCAGAAAATAAATTAAGGAGAAAACAAGAGAGGCAGCTAGCTCTCGATGTGCTACAAATTCATCGTGCTTACCTTTGCCTTGAGTTTCATTTTTCTTAATTTTTGGTGGGGGATGGATTGTGGCTGTGATTTTGTTTTTAATCAAGTCAACCAGACAGCTCCTGATAACTCCAGCTGGGTTTGTAGCTTTCTTGAAAGTGTCATGGCTTAGAAAAATTTGAGAAATGGCCCAGAATTATGACCACGCCCAAAAGGTCTTTGGGGTGACATTCAAGGCCCCTCACAACCTAATCTCCACCCATTGTTCCTTGCTTTCCAGGGTCCCCAAATCTATGCTTCATCTGCATTAAAGTCTCATCTTTCTCCAGAATAATAGGCATGCTCTCTGTCAAATAAAAGAGGGAGATAAGAAAACTTATTCACATATGCATGCATTTGCATAAAGCTAGTCGGGAAGGATGCTTAGGAGACAAAAGAAAGTGGTGACTTGCAGGGAGGTAGGGTGGGACAGGGAGGAGGCTGGGAAATGAATGGCTGGAGGTTGGGATGGGGAGGGAGGGAAATATTCACTATACACCCTTTTTCATCTATGTGAAAGTATCCCATGTTCAGAAATCAAATGGAAGGAAGGAGGGAGGGAAGGATGGAAATCAAGAGAGAGGGAGGGAGGGAGGGAGGAATTCTTATTATTTCAAGAACACATTTCCAGGCCTTTGCTCTTGCTATTTCCACTTTCTGGATGACTTGCTCAACCTCACACCCACACCCATCCTTCCATATTTTGCCAGGAAAACTCCTGTGGATGCTTCAGAACCCAACTCACCTGCCACTTCCTTTGTGAATATGTCACCCAAGAAGAGTTCCTTTGAGCTCCTAAGCACCTTGGTTGGAATGTATACTCCCTATAGGCATAGACAGGAGATGCCTTGTTCTCTGTTGTAGTACCAGCCCTTACTGCAGCCCTCAACACATAGTAGGAGCTTCATAAACATCTACTGAATGATTGATATACAAGCTGGAACTTCCCTATAGCTCAAATGGTAAAGAATCTGCCTGCGATGCAGGAGACCAGGATTTGATCCCTGGGTCCGGAACATCCTCTGGAGAAAGGAATAGCAATCCACTCCAGTATTCTTGCCTGGAGAATCCCATGGACGGAGGAGCCTGGTGGGCTACAGTCCATGGGGTTGCAAAGAGTCAGACACAACTGAGCCGCTACCAGACACACTGAATGAATGAGGAGACATAAGCAGGCTACGTAACATACTGTTAGGAGCACAAATGTTGCTGCTGCTGCTGCTAAATTGCTTCAGTCGTGTCCGACTCTGTGCAACCCCATAGACGGCAGCCCACGAGGCTCCTCTGTCCCTGGGATTCTCCAGGCAAGAATACTGGAGTGGGTTGCCATTTCCTTCTCCAATGCATGAAAGTGAAAAGTCAAAGTGAAGTCGCTCAGTCGTGTCCGACTCTTAGCGACCCCATGGACTGCAGCCTACCAGGATCCTCCGTCCATGGGATTTTCCAGGCAAGAGTACTGGAGTGGGGTGCCATGTTGGTGTCATGCAAACCTGACCAATAAGGCCTGTGTGACCTTGAAAATGTGAACTAGCCTCTCTGAGAGCCAACTCCTCTCCCAAAGGGGTGTGGCAAAGATTCAGTAAGTTAAGTGTGCTGGTCGCTCAGTCACGTCCTGTTCTTTGCGACCTCATGCACTGTAACCAGCCAGGCTCCTCTGTCCATGGGATTCTCCAGGCGAGAATACTGGAGGGGATTGTCATGCCTCCTCCAGGGGGTCTTCCTGACCCAGGGATTAAACCCAGGTCTCCCACACTGCAGGCAGATTCTTCACCATCTGAGCCACCAGGGAATGCGGGTCAACAAGGTAACTCATGTGCAATGAACATGCAGTATTAGCTATTGTGATTGTTTCTTTGCCATGTTTGTGGTCACACCGTATGACAATCGCCTGCCACGTTTCTGCCTCCAACCCCAGGCTGGAGGCTCTTGAGGGTAGCGACACTGTTTGCTCCATCTCTGTCGCATTTCTGCAGTACAAGCAAGCCCTAGGCTAGAAGCCAGCCAGCAAGCAGTTCTCTGAAGGGTTTGTTGACGGACTTAAAAAGGGAGCAAGTGAATGAGGAGCCTTCTGCCAGAGGGGAAGGGAGAAGCGAAGCCGATGAATAGGTGGGAGTCACTCTTGCTGAGAAGTGGGACCCCAGAAACACAAAGCACCCCAGAGCTGGAAAAGAACAGAAGCCAGCCGTCAGCCCTGCAGCCATCCCCTAACAGGGATTTAACATGGGTTGAGAGCTGGAGTCTGAGCGCCCCGTCCTTCAGGAGGAACCCTGCTCAGCCAGCCCTCACTCACTCACTTCCTTGCGCAGAGCGGCGCCCAGTTTCAGCCCTCCATTCACTGCCTCCTTGCTCTGCAGCCCTCTTCTGGTGTGACTTCGCCCTGAGCGCCACCTGCCCCGAACACACCATGTGCAAATTTACTTACCCCACTTCCGCATCCATCGGGCACTGGTCGGGTCCCTGCCCTGACCTTTGATCTTTTACAGTAGCATGAGTAGCTCCTGTCTGTCAAGCTCGTATTCCGTACTTTGCAGGTGTGATCACCGAAGCGTCATTTCTCCCGTCTTAGGAAGGGGAAAACGAAGAATCAAAGAAGTTCAACGACCTCCTCACTATTGACGACTATTAAGAGGTCAAAGCCAGGACTTACACACAGGTCTGCTTGATCCTGCAACAAGGGCTCCTCACCACACCCCAGGCCACTTTTCCTACAAGACCCACAGCAGAAGCTTCCTGAGCTTCACACCTAGTCCTTCCTAACAGCTCTTTCAGATTGCCTGTCCCAACCGAGAATGCAGGGTCTCTGGCGAGGCATCTTCTATGATCTTCTTAAATGCCTTCCCAGCTGGGGAGATCACTCCCTCACAGCCTCTGGTTTCCTCTCACTGGGCTGGTGAGCCAGCTGATGCTCCTTGGAAATTTCCCAACCTCCCATGTCCCAAAGTTCAGCCTGCCACCCACCTTCAGAGGGAAGCCTCAATCCCTTGTGCCCTGGGCACAGAGCTAGGCATAAAGAAGATGCTTAAGACGGCTGTCTCTGAGTATTTGCCTGGGCAACCAGACCCCCAAAGGAGGGACCCTCTCCATGGCCCAGGCTGTGTCTGCTGGACACGACTATTCCTTCACACGACAGTGGTGATGTCATCGCAATGTACCTTGGGTGGCTGGGACAGCAGGCAGCTCTCTGGATAAAGAAGTATTCATCATTCTGGGTGCGTAAAGCCAACTCTCATCTACTCCACCCACTCTGTCTTTCGCTAAATATCCACTGTGAATATACTGCGGTGGGTGCTGTCACCTGAGTCGTGTCTGACTGTTTGCAACCCCATGGACTGTAGCCCGCCAGTCTTCTCTGTCCATGGGGGTTCTCCGGGCAAGAATACTGGAGCGTGTGGTCACACCTCCAGGTGATCTTCCTGATCCAGCCATCAAACCTGTGTTTCTTAAGTCTCCTGGGCGGGTTCTTTACCACTAGCACCACCTGGGAAGCCCCACTGGGCACTAAAAAACCAGACATAAATCAGATAGTCCCCGACCTCAGAGAGATTCCCACAGAATCAGAGTCCTAGAAATGGAAACAGAGACAAAAATGCACCACACCGTGGAAAGGAGAACTGCTGATACTGTAATTAACAACACTTTGCATCTTTTTTAACGGCCGCGGCCTCGCCCTGCAGACCGAGCCCCCAGGATGGACTGTGTCCACCTTGTTGATTACCGTTTTCCCTCACGCAGAGCTGTGCTCAGCAGGAACACAGTGCTGATCTGGTGAAGGAATGAACAAGCAAACGAATGAATAAAGGAAAGGATGGAATGAAGCCAAACAAAGAGTTTAAATTCATGGCTCACGTGTGGGTGGGGGTGGGAACAGGGGGGATCAGGAAGCTGCAACCAGCAGAAAGCAAAGAAATACAGCAAAGGCTGAACTGTTGGAGGAGCTACAAGTGTCTCCGTGTAACTGCAGAAAGCCCTTCGGCGTTGTGCAAACGCACTTAATTAACTGAATTTTGAGCACAGTATTGAGTCTGAAATAGACGCAGTTATGGCTCACACATGAGGAAGGGGAGGGGATGCGTCCTCACCCATCAGGAGCAAACCCCCCCTCCACATTCCCTCTCCTGCTGTCCGGCCTGGGTCCACGGACATGCAGACATGACCTTGAGCGTCTGCTTTCCATGGGACGCAGACCACCGGTGCCTCCCAAGCAGATAGGCGTGTGCTAAAATTCACGGCACATTCTCCAATGACTGGGCGAGTGACGCGGCCTTTCCTGGGGCTGACAGGTCCCTGGGCTGCTCATCGACCAGTGCACCTACCCCCACGCACTGTGATTAGCCAGGGTGTGGTGACAGGCGGCTGACATTAATTATCTGTGAGTTAGAGGCATCTGAGAGCACAAACAGAAAGCTGTCAGCAGAGCAAGGCAGCATCATGATGCTCCTAGGTTTTGCAGCTGGGACTGTGAGCAGGGACAGGGGCTTCCAGGTTCAAGGAGGGCTGGGAGAGGCTAGCAGCCCTTCCCAGCAGTCTCCAGTGCTGGTCCGGCAACAGCCTTTGGGTTAATTCAGGAAACAGTCAGGCACGCAGAGGACAAGCAATGCATTACCCATCACCCTGCCCCAACGCCCCATCCATCACCACATCTGACAGTTTTGCCTCCTAAATAGTTTTCACATCTGTCCACTTCTCTGCATTCCAGTGATGCTGGCCCCATCTCTTAGCCCTGCAGTGTCCTCCTCTCGTGTCCTTTTCTCTGCTCAAGCCCCCTCTGTGCACACAGCAGCCAGAGGGCACCTTCAAAGCCCAGGCCAGACCCTCCCACTGCTCTGATCAGAACACGCCCTCCACCCTACCCCTCACCGGTCCACAAACCCAGTGTGTGGCCCTGCCAGACCCTCCAGCTTCGTTTCCACCCCCACCCTCTGCTCTCCCATCACAGTCACTTTCAATCGCTTTCTCAATTGTGGCTCTTGCCATATGGCTTTGCACATGCTGTTCCTTCTGACTGAAATGCTCTTCCCTCTTCCCCTCCATGTTCTAGGTTCCTTAAATCTCACATCATGTGTTGCTTTCCCCCACAGAGCTTCCCTCAACCCCAAACCACAGCAAGTTCCTTGTCTCACGAGGAAACGGTGCAGTGCAGCAGCCAAAGGCAGGGAAACTGGTGTCAAACAGCTTAGATTCAAGTCCCAGTCCATCTGTTGGCTGTGTGACACTGGGCAAGGTGCTTAACCTCTCTGAGCCTCAGCTTTCTCCTCTATATGATTGGAGATGGCAGTAACACCAATCCCACTGGGTTGTCTTGAGGAGTAAATGAGTTAGTAGAGGTAAAGGCTGTTGGCGCCTAGCCTGGCATGTGTGTGCTATAAAAGCATTAGCTGTGACTATTTATCCATTTCTTGTTTCTCTGTTTGTAACCATACCCTCCTGAATGAAACAATTTGATTAATTCTGTCTTCTTCAATATGCTCTAGGCCAGGGTATCTCAATAATCTGCATTATTGACATTTGAGGATGGATAGCTCTTTGTTGGAGGGCCATCCTGTGTATTGTAGGAGGTTTGGAAGCATACGTAGCATCGACTCACTAGATACCCAGCAGCATCCTTCTAACTGTGACAACCAAAGTGTCTCCAGACTTTGTGCGATGTTGCCTGGGGAGAATCAACCTGGAGAAACCCCCGCTCTGGTCGCTATGAGAGCAGGGAGTCTAGATGGCCTCCTTCACAAATTCCTCCTAGCACCTCACACTCGGCCCAAAGCAGGTGCTCACTCAATATATATTAAACAAATCAATCAATGAATAAATGAATGAATACATCCCCAAAGACATCTTGTAATACAAGGATCTCAAAGGATACGCTGGAAGGTCTGGGGACAAGTCCTGCCTTCACTAGTCCTAGAGGTGGGGGACACCTACGGAAAATCACTTCACTCCTCTGAACCTTGGTGGTCTTCCCTGTGAAATGGGGCTGATGACAGTGACGGTAATTTTCCTCCCATCACACAAGGTGGTCGTCGGCCTGTTCAAAAGTGATAGAAAGACTTTGCTCCTATCACCGCAGGCTGACTTGTCAGGCATCATCTGGGCTGTGACGGGCATGGGCGTGTAATATATGTTGTACATAAAGAAGATAATATATCCCTTCATCTCCCTTTTAATATTGCTGTAAATATGTCTTATGGGGGAGATAATCGAGATACAGAGCGAGTAATGGTGATGATGGAGCCAGACCGATAGAATCTCACCTGCCAAGAGGGCAGTTCCCTGTCATTGTTCCATTATGGATGGTGTCTCGGGTAGATTGTGGTGTCAAGTATATTTTGAATTATGGCAAGCCCCGAGCACTTAATTACATTGTGTTTCTAATAAGAAGAAGAGCAGCTTAGTATCGGAAGAGCGCTGTGCTCCTGAGTTTTACCCATCCAGGCTGAAATTCTGGCTGCGCTGCTCACTGCTGTGTGAGCTCAGGCACATCGCTTGTACTCTCTGGACTCCAGCTGGCTTTTCTATTAATGGGAGCAGAGACGAGTGTCAGAGCGCAATATTTGTAAAAGACATTGGCTTAGAGAAGGGGCAAGGCTGGGTGGGAAGATGAGATGACGCCAGTAAATCCCAAGTATCTGTCAAATGTGCTAACACAGAGGACTGACTGGTGGACACAGGACGGGAAGGAGAGGGTGGGATGAATTGAGAGGAGATTTGATACATATACCCTACCTCATGTAAAATAAGATAGCCAGTGAAAATTTCTCTATGAGACAGGAGCTCAAATCCAGTGCTTGTGACACCCTAGAGGGGCAGGATGGGGTGGGAGGCGGGAGGGAGGGTCAAAAGAGACAGGACATATGTACGCTCATGGCTGCTTCACCTTGTTGAATGGCAGACACCAACAGAACACTGTAAAACAATTATCCTCCAATTAAAAATAAACCTTAAAAAATGTGCTAACAGGGTTTATTTGCAGGATATGACCCCATTCAGGAGACCTGGAAACTTGGTAATTTGACTTCTAAGATGAGCTGAAGAATATTCTTCAGCTTTCCACTAACTCCTTCGGGGTGACATGGCATAGTTTCTAGCATCCCTAGAAAATGGGGATTTGGCTCAAGCACTTTGGTCTCTATTGTCGGGTCCCCAAAATGTGAGCTGGAATTGATAAGGACTTCTGTGATGGGTGGGTGTTACAATGGTCACGTGGAAGTGTCTCAATTGCTTGGTTCAGTGGCATGCAAGGTACTCAGTCAGTGAAAGAGTGGATGCCCCACATGTGAAATCTCTTCTATCCTGCAATAAAACTTACCTTCCCTGTCCTTGTTGTCAGTACTTAGCCCCTTCCCAATAGAACAAAATACAGAGCTCACATACACACACACACATACACACACACACAATTAAATGGAGGGGGAGGGGGGTTTAAAGGCTTAAGCTACCCAAGATTTGCTGTCCATGTCCAGAAGTACCTCAGTAATTCAATTCTAGTACCTGACTGAGTGACTTCACTTTCACTTTTCACTTTCATGCACTGGAGAAGGAAATGGCAACCCACTCTGGTGTTCTTGCCTGGAGAATCCCAGGGATGGGGGAGGCTGGTGGGCTACCATCTATGGGGTCACACAAAGTCGGACACAACTGAAGTGACTTAGCAGCAGTACCTGATTGCAGCCCAGAATTAATTCAAGACACTCTAACTGGAGACCCCAAGGGACAGGACAGACCAATGGGCTTCCAAGGCCAGAGTAATCTCACTGAAAACCAGGTCCGCTGCACTCATGGGCTCCCTCACTGGTCTGAGGCCGCTCTTCTGAGCTTCAGGCCGTTTAACCATCCCAATGCTCCAATATTTCACCCAGAGGAGGGGGTGTGAACCTCCCTGATCTGCCTTTTCCCATTTCTAAAAGGGGCTGCTTAACTGGAAGAATTTCTTAAATGGCATTTAAACTCTAGTACCCTAGAACTTAAGGTTTTGTTGAGTCCCTTCTACGTAGCTGGCCATTTCCAAGGAGGACTGAAACATCTTACTTTCTTGAGATTAAATTTGATTAGGAATAATGAGGAAACGCTCAAAACATGGCATTGCTGTGGGGCAGAGAGACCCTGAGATGGCAGACTCTGGGTAGGTCTCAGCTGCAAAAACCACCCACTTGAAAAAGGGGTCCCAGCTAGACTCATTTATGCTTTATCCACAGGGACCAGAAATGGGTAAGAGCCTGGTTCCCTGGAATCAGATGGCTCTGGATTCAAATTATGACTTTATCTGTTATTAACTGAAAGTGTAAAGTGTTCGTCACTCAGTTGTGTCCGACTCTTTGCGATCCCATGGACTGCAGCACCCCAGGCTTCCCTGTCCATCACCAACTCCCGGAATTTGTTCAAACTCATGTCCATCGAGTCAGTGATGCCATCCAACCATTTCATCCTCTGTTGTCCCCTTTTCCTCCTGCCTTCAATCGTTCCCAGAATCAGGGTCTTTTCCAATGAGTCAGTTCCATAGTCAACTGGACAGCTTGCTAAAAATAGATTGCTGGTAATGTTCTTACCATCAAAAAGAAAAAAAAAAAGATGATTAGGTGATGGGATGGATGCTAATGCTATGGTGATTAGAATTTTGTAATATATGAATTATCAAATCAATACCTTGTACACCTTAAACCTATACAATGTTATATGACAATTATGTCTCCATGACGGAGAAGGCAATGGCACCCCACTCCAGTACTCTTGCCTGGAAAATCCCATGGACAGAGGAGCTTGGTAAGCTGTGGTCCATGGGGTCGCTAAGAGTCAGACACGACTGAGCGACTTCACTTTCACTTTTCACTTTCATTCATTGGAGAAGGAAATGGCAACCCACTCCAGTGTTCTTGCCTGGAGAATCCCAGGAACGGGGGAGCCTGGTGGGCTTCCGTCTATGGGGTCGCACAGAGTCGAACACGACTGAAGCGACTTAGCAGCAGTAGCAACAGCATGTCTCCATGAAGCTGGGGGGAATTGATTGCTGGGGTGAAGGAGGTGGATGTGGTTACAGAACTGACAGAGATCTTTTGGTGTAGGGACTATCTGGTATCTTGACTATAGCGATGGATACACAAAACTACAAATGTGATAAAATTGTACAGAACGGAATACATGTTAATATATGCACACAGATGAGTACGAGTAAAACTGGGAAAATCCGAGTAAAATCCGTGGATTATATAATGTCAGTGTTCTTGTTATGACATTATTTTACAGTTTTTCTAAATGTTACCATTGAGGTAAAACTGGGAATGATACACAAAAGATTTCTCTGTGTTATTCCTTACACAGAGGAATTATGTGAATTTATGTTGTGTGAATTTAAGTTACTTGGTTCACATAACTAAAAACACCTTTCTTGCTCTCATCACTTATGAAATTACAAGAGTTTTAGGAGTTCTTTGGCCAGAAACAGGGACAATAATCAAAAAAAAAAATATATATATATATATATATACATATATATATATTTAATGAATTACCATATCATAGAGATGGTGGTGGTGAGAAAGAAGAAGATAACAATCATGATGACATCAATGGTTACAGCATTTATTGGTTACATATTGTGCACCAGGCTCTTTGTGCGCATGCTAAGTCGCTTCAGTCATGTCTGACTCTTTGCGACCCCATGGACTGTAGTGTGCCAGACTCCTCTGCCCGTGGGATTCTCCAGGCAAGAGTACTGGAGTGGGTTGCCATGCCCTCCTCCAGACCGGGCTCTTTACACTGTGTGTACTCCATGCTATAGGTACTATCCTGGAGACACAGAAGTTAAAATACTAGCCAGGATCGTGCAGCTGGTAGGTGATGGTGCCTAGACATTGATTCAAAGCATTCGCTCTTCACCAACATGTCAGAGATTACAAACCAGTGTATACTGCTAAACTCCAGCCTGCAGATGCATTTTATTTGACCTACAGACTGATTTAATTTTTTTTGAATTGGTTGTCTATATTTAAATATAAGATTTTGGTGTGTTTTTTTTTTGATTTTCATGTTTCTTGAGGTATCCTCGTTTCTGGCTTTTGGAAAATTCAGAACAACAGACATCACCAGGCCAGGATTCCAGAAGATAACTATTGGCCAGGACTGCCCACTGCAGACCCAGTTTGTGTTCATCATTTTACCAAAGTCCATACACAGACCTTTTCTCTTTTTAGGTCATGGGCTGGCTCCAAAGACATTTGCATTTTCAAACTTGGCCATTTCTACATCCTTACCGTGACCACAGGCCAGTCATCAGCCACGCGGCGATTAGATGATACAGGGTGACCTTCCTCTGATCAGAGGCTGGCTCTGGCATCTCATTGGCTTTCCAGATCTCTGGGAGGGCCTGCTAGGTCCGGTGTGGGTAGGGCCTGATGGGAATCCAAGGAGCTGGTCCAGAAGCGGCTATGGCATCACCCTTAAAAAGCATGACATGAACTTAGATCCAAAGATGAAATTGGTTTGGGAGGGGCAGGTCCTGTGCTCCCCGCACTGCATCGGCTGGGAGAAAACAATCTGTCTGGCATGAACAAGATCAATGCCAGCTCAGTGAATTCCCCCAGAAACTGTGAAATTGCATAAAAGATTTGATCAAAGTCGCCATCAGCCGCCAAGCTGTAATGACTTCTGTGATTTTTCTTAACTGGATTTTAATTTTTATGTTTATTATTTGGGGACTGATGGAGCAGAGGAAATGCTTCAGCCTCCAGTGCCTCTCTCCTTCTCTCCTGTGAAGCACTTTAAGAACTCGGAAAAACTCAATTGCAAAGGAAACGCATTTGGCTCTTGGTGTTTCATGTTTTGTTCCTGCTCCCCGGGCTTGGAGACAGCTCAGGAACTTAATTAAAATCAATGGAGAAAAAGAATTGAATAAATCACAACATGAATATCTCTGAAAGTCTATATTACAGCGCAGTGGCATGGAGGTGAAAAAAGATGCCCTGTGTTCCCTCTCCTTCTGGGAAGGGGGGAGATTAAACTTATCTCAGAGTGCACTTGATCTTTCTCTCTCTGTCGATCTCTCTCACTCTCTGTCTCTGTCTCTCTCTCTCCCTCCCTCCCTCCTCTCTCCAAGCAGGAAGAGGAGAAAGAGACCCTCAAGAAGTCAAGGGTGTGGCTGGCCGTCACTCCCCAAAGAGGTCACTAGGACCCCCAACCATTATTGAATGTAAGACACATGACAATGGTCTTCCTGCAACAATCCTACAGAGTCATTGCTCTCAAGCCCCATTTTGCAAGCGAAGGTAAGAAATTGTCCCTTTTCACCTGGCCTTCAGGTGGCCCCTGGTGCCCATCATTTACCTTGAATTTGGCAACTTCTCCTTCCCCAAATAGCCCAGTGATTCTCCCTAGCTCTTGCGGATGAATGACTTGCAGGGGATCTGAATCACACCCAGAAAGGGATGGAAGAGGAGTCCCCAGGACCACCAGCCTGGCCCCTGCCTCTCAGCACAATCACTTCTCACTGCTCTGTCTCCAAGAGAACTGAGCTCATTCCTTATAGCTGCCAGAGAAGGAAACTCCCCTCCGGCCTTGAAAATGCTCTTAAGCATCTAACATCCCACATTCTCCACAGAGCAGAACTTGCTCAAATCCAATCTGAATCTCTTGGGCCGTGGGCTGGACCATGTCCTTGGGGTAAATCTGAAAATGAGTGATGGATCCTTTCCTTCTTCATCCCTCCCTCCCTCCCTCCATCCTCGTCAGAGTTCTGCCCTCTAGCCTCTCAAAGCAGGCAAAACACCCAACCCGGTGCCTGGCACAAAGCTTGTGTTTACTAAATATTAATTTCTTGGGTTTTTTTTCTTCCATGCCTGGGCTCTGGGGGTCACTGGCCATCCCATTCTTCTCTTGGAGTTGCTCACAGTCTCAAAAGAAGGCTTAAACATGCATAAGCAACCCAGAGATGTAGCTGTGATGGCAGCGAAAACTACTCTGTGATCCCAGGGACAAACCTCCTCTGCCTTTCAGGACCTGGTCTCCAGCATGCCCCCACCCACCTGAAGCCTTCCCATTTCCCTTAGGACAAACACAGGATCCCTGAGCCCTGCCTGTCTGGCCCTACCTTATGGTATTCTCCTCTCTCTGCCCTCAGGGTCCTCGCACAAACTCTTCTTCCTGGAATAGTTCTGCCTCCCCAATTGATCTGCTAGGCTTCCCAGGCAGTTCAGTGGTAAAGAATCGATCCCTGGGTTGGGAAGATCCCCTGTAATAGCAAATGGCAACCCACTCCAGTATACTTGCCTGGCAAATGCCATGGACAGTCCACGGGGTCACTAAGAGTCAGACACGACTGAGTGACTGAGCATGCATGCACTTCGTCTGGCAGTATCCTATTTCTTGTCCATACTCTACTTAAATGCCGCTTTCCCAGGAAGCCCTTCAGGACCCCCACCCAAAACAGGTGCAGGTCCCTTGCTATGTGCTCAAGCTCTCTAATACCAGATACTTTGCTTTTTAAATACTTGCCACATTGAATGAAGAGCCGCTCATCAATGCCTGTGCTTCATGCTTGACAATAAGCATTCTGAGGGTGGATGACTTCATAGGAATTGATAGTTTAGTTGGGACTTGATGGTTATGTAGAACAGACCAGTGGGAGAGGGACAGTCAGATGAAACACAAACGTAAAATGTGTTCCTGGGGTTGGATCATTGCATTTGTGTTAGTGAACCATTGCCCTAGAAATGCCGTATCAGAGCCTCACACTCAGCTACTTCCAACAAAAGGCATTATTCTCATGTTCCTGGGTCTGCAGCTCAGCTAATCTAGGTTGTGCTTGGCCAGCCACTCTACTGCAAGCTGCACTTCGACTACACTTGGCTCCAGGCATCGGCTCTGGTTCACAGATGGCTCTTGGCTCCACGTGTGTTTGTTCTGGACCCAGGCACAAGGGGCTGTAGCCACCTGGGGCACGTCTTTCTCATGGCAGATCATGTTAGAGCTGAAACTGACCAGACTAGCCAGGTCTTCATCATTATGCTTATGCTTCACTTGCATATCCTCTTTCCCGATGCTTCTTTCTTTCATTAGTGATTCCTTGGCACCTAGTTGCGCAAAGTAACTCATTAGTTACAGCTACATCAGGAACCTGGTGTTTTTCCTCTTTGCAACACTCCTCTTCTTTGTAAGCATTCTTCATTCCAGAAGAGAAGATCACTGTACCATAACTTCAGACCACCCACACCCATCTCCAAACCTCCTGACACCAGCCTTGATGCCTTTGAAATGCTCCATGAGAAGAATGTAGACCCTAGATTTGCCCCGCTCCTTAGCAAGAACCCTGTTTTGAGCTAACACTGTATGTTTTACTCAATGAAATCCTTTTGGGGAGGACGCAGTTCTTGAGGGCCTTAGCCTGCTGTGGCCTCCTTTGCCTGAGAAAGAAATAAGCAACTCTTTGCTTCTTCACCCAAAATTCTGTCTCCGTGATTTTGATTCTGTGCTGGTGTACAGAGACGGAGATTTCGGTTGTAACCACCTGCAAGAAGAGGACACACAGGGACACCTGAGGCCTCATGCAGCCTTCGCCCAGAACAAGCACTAGACCCTCCCATCCCCCACTCTAGGCCACGCCCTACACGGACGGTGTGGGGAAACGTGCTCTGCCTCTACTGGGAAGAACTGCAGAGTCAGGTGGCCAAAAGCACTGACATAGAGTTTAACCCTGGGAGGGTGTGAGCACTGAGAAAATGACTCCAGCTCTCACAGCAAGGGTAAACAAGGACTCAACGATGGCATCTAGCATTTTGTTCCTGCAAGTGGCAGAAATGCAGTCATTCTCTGGGACGGAGAACATGAGAGGAAGCGCACACTTGAGGACAACGCTGAGTTCCACCCTAAGCATGTTGACCACATACAGCATCCAAGACTTGCCCAGGCAGAAAGGTCTGACCTCCCCTGGCCTCTGTCTCAAAGGAAAGGTCTGAGCTGAGATTCGGGAGCATTGGTATAAAGATGGCAGGCCAAAGCTTTGAAGGATGGAGAGCCTTGGTCAGGGGCTACGTGTGGGGTGGCAGACCCCATTGACTGGCTAGTCTCTTCCCAGCCTCCTTTGCAGCCAGGGATAGCCATGTGGCCTTGTTCTGGCCTAGAAAGTGAAAGGACATGTTTCCCAGGGGGATTTTGGAAGGTTTTGTTCTACCTATAAAAGGGCAGACTCACGGAGAGAGATGCTGGCATTGCTCTTTATCATTGTCTCCACTTTAAACTCAATAATGTGCTCATCTCCAGAGCATTTTGTCACTATGAGATTGACAAGCAAGAGGGAAAAAAACCAACAAGCTAAAGATGCCGGCACCTTGATCTTGGACTTGCCAGCGTTCAGAATGATGAGAGACAAGTGACTGTTGTTTATAAGCTGTCCACTCTACTATACAGCCCAAATCAACTAAGACAAGCACTGCTGTCTTTAATGAGAGAAAAGTTTTTGCAGGGAGGAGATAATTGGAATGAAAGATCACAGGGAATGAGATGGGTAGTGGGCATTTGGGGAATATTGGGGTTCATTCACCCTCTCCTTCCTTCTGGGTGGGACCTTACCCATGATTCTAGAATTGAGGCATGTGACCCAGAACTGGCCATTTAGCCCAACCAAACACCCTCTAACTATAGCCATTAGTTCAGAGGTTGGCATGTGCCCCAAGCTGGGCTAATCAAAGTGGAATCTGGGCCTGTATTAGGTGACAGGAAGAAAGAGTCTCTCTATAAATTTGTAAACTGTTAGGTATCTAATTTAGGAATAATTGCAGTATCAAGGGAGAGAAGTAAGAAAACATATTGCTCTTATAAAAATGCAGTAAGAGATACAGCACTAAGAGCCCCTCTGCTGTATTGAAATATTGTCCTTCTGTGATTAACAGTCCACACGCCAAACTGGTTTTGCAGATACTCTTTTCTTGCTCACTGGACTTGAATTTGGAAGGATATGAGGATCAAGCCAAGTTGCCATCCCCTAGGTAGAGATTCTGAAACGGGATCCAACCCAGAAAAATTAAGAAAGGAGAGAATTTATAACATTATATGAGCATCTGAATCAAGCCATACCTGAAGCCGGACCATATTCTGGACTTCAGTAATAAATTCCCTGACCATCCTCTTTCCAGTATGGGCTAGAGTTTCTGCCACTTGGGTAGGATGGATGGTAAAAGCAGTGAAATGGAGTGGAGGAAGTGGTGATTAGTGACTGTTCTTTTTCACTCAAACACTGGCACTAGCAGGCAGTGATTAAATCCCTCCTCAGCCCTCTTACAGGATTACCCTGTTTAGCCACCATGATTCAATCAGCATCTGTCATTTCTGCCTCACGGTATGGGAAAGGAGGGAAGAGGCTGTTGGCTCTTTTAATCTCTTTCTGTCTGAGGACACTGGGGTCTCAAGCTCCTTTCCTCCAGTCAGAGAAGATGAGCCTTCCACCTGATTTATCACTCCCTGATTTTATTTGCTTTTGTTCTCATCAGCCTCCAGCAAGATGCTACAATTGTTCCTCCAAAGTACATCCAAGAGGAGACACCGATTTCAGAGTAACCCGCAGTCTCTGTGCTGGGATGCAGTCCTGCTGGGATTGTCCACGTGAGGCCAGAGCTTTTTGCCAAGAGCTCCTAATACTTGTCTGAGCGTGGTCTGCATTGAGCTCTGAATCACCGTGGGGCAGAGGCTGCTGCTGGGGGCTAAGTGGCTGCAGCTGTGCAGGTTAGAGGTTTGCGGGGGCAGGGAGCCAGGAGATCATTACGGTCACAGTGGAGCTCTGTGTACTGCCAGTGTTCCACCCATCACCCCAGGACCGTGCTCAGGAGAGAGGCAGGGAGAGGTAAAGGGGCCAGAAATATACAGATGCCCTAATGTGAGAACCTTCTGATGTGCCCAGTCATGCAGCCCAATTGAGATGAGCCTGGAGAAACACAGTCTGATCTGTTTTTAGTTCAGCAAGGGAGATCAAAGACACCAGAGCTGGTCTGGAGAGAGAAAGCATGCTTCAACAGTCATGATGTGGTTTAGAACTTGGAGTTGATTCTGACACCAAACACGAAATAAAAAACCCAGGCGGGGTCAGGGAGGGGAGAGCTGGGAGAAGAGCAAAATCTAAAGAAAGAATCACAACTTCAAATGACTCCAAGGGCTAAAGCAAGAAAAATAACAGGATAAGCCATGCTGAGAACAGCTCATAGAGAACTGAAAAACTTATGTCCCACCTAGATAAGCATCAACTCAGCTTGCTATTCAACTCTAACTAGCTAGAAATAAAGGGTTTTATTGTCCAAGTCCCTGGAGAAGGAGTATTCAAGAGAAGCCTTCTGGCTCCTCTAAAGATAGGATGTTATTAACTGGGCTTCTTAGGTGGCGCTAGTGGTAAAGAGCCTGCCTGCCAATGCAGGAGATGTAAAACTAGAATCACTTAATTTTTTTATATATATTTATTTATTTTAATTTGAGGCTAATTACTTTAGCCTCTGGTGGTGGATTCATGTCAATGTATGGCAAAACCAATACAATATTGTAAAGTAATTAGCCTCCAATCCCTAATTCTATTCTTTTTTTTTTTTTTTAAGCAATATGGACTTTTGGTTTCTAGTTGGGAAGGTAAGGAATTTAGATACTGCCAGTCAATCCCAATAACAAATAAAAAGCTGAACAAGCTGAGAAATCAACAACTCTTCCTAAATTCTTCAGAGAAATGAGGCCATGGGGAAAAGTCACTGCCCCCCAAAACTATAGAGATAGACAGGCAGATACAGAGAATCACAGCTTACTGAGCAGAAACCCAGGTGCAGCAACCTCCATGGAAACCAGTGTTGGGGTACAGAAGTCTGAACTATATGTGAAGAATCACCAGAGGCTCAATGTAGACAAATCTGAGAGATGAAAACTCCGAAGCGACCCAGGCATGGCCTGGCATGGGGTCTTAGGGAAGGCACACTTTTGTGAGTTTTTACCTCCAGAAGTCCAGTCTAGTTCTTACAATGAATATCAGAGAGAAGTCCCCTCATGCTTTTGCTAGGGGATGGAGAAAAGGAACCCTTTTGAAATACACCACAACCTTCTGTTCTTAACAAGGCTTGTCCTCAAGAGACACCATTTTGCCAGGGCTCAACTTGTAAATGGGGTTTCTTCAGAGTCTCACCTACTTGTAGGGGAGAGAAATATTCAACTCTAGCCTCTCCTCTAGTCATTCTGTCCAAATCAAGGAGGAAAAAAAAAAAAAAAAGCCCTGGTGAATTTCACAGTCCAGGGGCACAGACTCACCAAAAGGCTGAGACCCACTCGTAGGGCTAGAGAACGCTCCCCTTCCCTCCACGTCCCATCAGTAAAGGACTGTTAACTGCAGTTCTTTCTACCTACTGTGTCATATCTATATTTCAACAATAAATTTCAAGGTATACTAAAAGGCAAGAAACACAGTTTGAAGAGACTAAATAAACAACAGAACCAAGAGTGTGATACAACAGTAATGTTGGAATTATGAGACCAGGATTTTTTAAACTATGATTAGTAAGGATTTTAATAAAATAATACACAACATGTAGAGAGGCAGAATTTTAAGAAAGAATTAAAAATAAATGCTAGAGATCAAAGCACTGTAACAGGACACCCTTGGCAGTCTGGGGGTTAAAAATTCACTGGCCAATGCAGGGGACATGGGTTCAATCCCTGGTCCGAGAAGATCCCACATGCCATGGGGCAACTAAAAGCATGCACCACAACTGCTGAGCCTGAGCTCTAGAGCCTGTGAGCCGCAACTACTGAAGCCCACGTGCCCGAGAGCCTGTGCTCCACAAGAGAAGCCACCGCAATGAGAAGCTCACACACCACAAGGTAGAGTAGCCCATGCTCACAGCTAGAGACCCAGCACAGCCAAAAAAAGAATAAATAAATAAGTAATGCTCAAAAACACTGTATCAGGAATTTTTAAATGCTTTTTTTATGGGCTCTGTTATTAACAGGTTGGACACAGCTGAGCAAACAGTCTTCAGGCTTGAGACTATGACAACAGAAATTCCCAAAAAATGAAAAGCAAAGAGAAAAAAAGATTGGAAAAGAAAATAATAGAATATCCAAAAACTGTGGACAATTACAAAAGATATAACATATATGCTGGGGATAACCCGAAGGAGAAGAAAGAGAGAGACGAACAGAACATAGACAGTATTTGAAGCAGTAATGACTGTGAATTTCCCTCAAGATTAATGTCAGATATCAAACTACAGATCCAGAAATCTCAAAGAACACCTAGAAGGAAAAATAATTGCTCTCAAAAAAAATAATAAATTACAACTAGACATATCATGTGGTGCTAGTGGTAAAGAACCCACCTGCCAATTTTGGAGACATAAAAGACATGGGTTCAATCCCTGGATCAGGAAGATCCTCTGGAGGAGGGCATAGCAACCCACTCCAGTATTCTTGCCTGGAGAATCCCATGGACAGAGGAGCTTGGGCTATAGTCCATAGGGTTGTAAAGAGTCAGACACAACTGAAGTGACTCAGCACACACAGAGGGGCCATATTTAAACTTCAGAAAATCAAAGATAAAGAAAACATCTTGAAATAAGGCAAAGGGAGAAAAAAAATACCTAGAAGGGAACAAAGATAATTATACTAACTTCTCCCCAGAAACCATGCAAGTAAGAAGAGAGTAGAGTGAAACATTTAAAGTATAGAGAGAAAAAACTACCAGCCTAGAATTCTGTACTCTGAAATTATCTTCCAAAAGTGAAAAAGAAATGAAGGTTTTCTCAGACCAAAAAAAAAAAAAAATTGAGGGAATTTGTTGTCAGTAGACCTGCCTGGCAAGAAATGTTAAAAGAAAATTCTTCAGAGTTCCCTGGTGGCTCAGTGGTAAGGAGTCTGCCTGCCCGTGCAGGGAACACGGGTTCCATCCCTGGTTCAGGAAGATCGCACATGCTGTGGAGCCCTAAGCCCATAGCCACAGCTCCTGAGCCTGTGCTAAGGACCTGGGAGCTGCAGCTACTGAAGCCCACACACCCTCAAGTCCACGCTCCACAACAAGAGAGGCCAGTGCAGCGAGAAGCCCAGACACCACAGCTAGGGCAAAGCCCGAGCCATAATGAAGACCCGGCAGGGCTAAAAGGAATAAATAAAATTATTTTCTGAAAAAGCAATTCTTTAGAGTGGAGGAAAATAATATATATGTCAGAAACTCAAATCTACATAAAGAAAAAGAAGAACATCAGAGAACAGGTGAAGACACAATAAAAAATTATTTTTCTTGTTTTTAACTGACCTAACAAATAATGGCTTTTTCAAAGTAATAATAACAGCAGCAATGAATTTAATTATGTATGCTTATATATGTATATTTATATATACTTATATATAATATGTTCATGTAAATTGTATATGTTTATGCTATATATACTACATGCTGCTGCTGCTAAGTCGCTTCAGTCGTGTCCAACTCTGTGCTACCCCATAGACGGCAGCCCACCAGGCTCCCCCGTCCCTGGGATTCTCCAGGCAAGAACACTGGAGTGGGTTGCCATGTCCTTCTCCAATGCATGAAAGTGAAAAGTCAAAGTGAAGTCGCTCAGTCGTGTCTGACTCTTCGCGACCCCATGGACTGCAGCCTACCAGGCTCCTCCATCCATGGGATTTTCCAGGCAAGAGTACTGGCGTGGGGTGCCATTGCCTTCTCCATATATATATATAGATAGATAGATAGATATAGATATATATATACTACATAGGCATATATATACATGCTTATGTATACTTATGTGTTATATGCTTATATATATTATGTATGCTTAAGTATACATATGTGTAAGTGAATTAAATGACAAGAATGATAAAGAGATGGGAGGGAAGAATAAAGAATAAAGGTTAAAGGTTTAGCTTGAGATATTGCAGTTTCAGTTCCAGGCCACCAAAATAAAGCAAGTCACTTTTTTTTATTTTCCAGGAAATATAAAAGTTATCTTTATACTCTACTGTAGTCTAATAAGTATGAAGTTGCTATTTTAATGTCTTTAAAAAATAATGCACAAACCTTAACTTTAAAATATTTTATTGCTAAAAGATGCTAATCATCAGGGTTGCCAAAAACCTTCAATTTGTGTAAACTGCAATATCTGTGACGGGTAATAAAATGAAGTGCATAATAAATAATAAAATGAGGTGCTCTTGTACTGTGTTATTACAAGGTGGTTTTACTATTCCCAAAGTATAGTGTTATTTGAAAGTGGACTTGGATTAGTTGCAAATGTACATTGCCAACTCTGGGGAAACCATTTTTTAAATATTTTTTAAAAAGAAGCATAATTAATATGCTAACATGGGAGAGGAAATTAAATCATACAAAATGGGAGAGGAAATTAAATCACACAAAATGCTTAATTAACAAAAAGCAGAAAAGGTGTGGAAGATAAAAATAGGAACAAAACTAGATAGTAAATAGAACACAGTAATAAATATGATATGTACTAACCCAATTACCAGTATCTTGCCTGGAAAATTCTGTGGACAGAGGAGCCTGGCGGGCTACAGTCCATGGGGTCTCCAAGAGTCAGACTCCACTGAGCAGCTAACACATTTGCTTTTTCTTAACTAACGCAATTATATAATGATAATTAAGATTTTCAGAGTGGGTCAAAAAATTAGACCCAACTATGCATTGTTTACAAAAAACTCATTTTAAATATAAATCTATTTAGAGAGTAAAAGTAAAGGGATAGACAAAGATATATCACATGGACACTAATCAAAAGAAAGATTAGACGTAGACATATTAATTTCAGACTGGAGAGACTTAAGAGCAAGGGAGGTTAGCAGGGATAAAGAGGAGCATTACATAATGATAAAGGGGTCACTACTCCAAGAAAACATAAAGATCTTTAATGTAATATGTAAGTACCCTACAACTATGCCAAAATATATGAGGCATAAACTGATAGACATGCAAGGAGAAATAAACAAATCCACTATTATAGTTAGAGACTTTAACACCTCTCTGTTGGAAATGGGCAAATCTAGAAGCCAGAAAATCAGTAAGGATATGGTTGAATTCAACAGCATCCTCAATCAAACGGATATAATTGACATCTCTGGGTCAATTTATCTAATGACAGCTGATTACATATTCTTCACATGTGCACATGGAACATTCACCAACATGGACAACATTCTGAGCCATAAAATACACCTTAAATTAAAATAATAGAAATCATACGATGTCTGCTCAGACCCCAGTTGGAATTAAACTAGCAGGTGGCACTATGGTAAAGAACCTGCTTGCAAATGCAGGAGACATAAGAGATGTGGGTTCGATCCCTAGGTCAGGAAGATCCCCTGGAGAAGGGAATGGCAACCCACTCCAGTATTCATGCCTGGAGAATCCCGCAGACAGAGGAGCCTGGTGGGCTACAGTCCATGGAGTTGCAAAGAGTTAGACAAGACTGACGTGACTTAGCATGCAGAAGTCAATAACATAAAGATAGTAAGAAAATCCCCAAATACTTGGAGGGTAAGCAACTTGCTTCTAAATAATGCATGAATCAAAGAAGAAAATTCAAGAGAAATTGTGCAGTATTTTGAACTAGATGAAAATAAAATACAACATCAAAATTTGAGGAATACAGTGAAAGTAGTGCCTAGAAAAAATTTATAGAGCTGAATATATTAGAAAAGAGAAATATCTGAAATCAATAATCTAAGATTTTACTGTATGATACTAGAAAAATAAAAGTAAACTAAATTCAGAGTAAATAGAAGAAAATAAATAATTAAAATCAGAGCAGATATCAATAAAATTGAAAATCAATAGATAATATCACAAAATCATAAGATGACCCTTTGTAAAGATCAGTAAAATTGGTATGCCTTTTAGCCAGGCTGACTAATCAAAAAACAAGGAAGACACAAATTACTAATCTCATAAATGAAAGAGGTGACATCACTATAGATCTCATGACTATTAAGATGATAATAAAGGAATATTAACTACTCTATGTCTACATATTTCATAGCCTAGATGAAATGGACCAATATCTTAAAAGATACAACCTGCCAAAAAAATACACAAGAAGAGACAGATAATCTGCATAGGTTTATATCTATTAGAGAGATTGAGTCAAAAACAAGCAAGTGAAACAGAAACAAAAAGAGATTAAGTTAATAATCTTCCAAAAGAGAAAGCACCAGGCCCTGATGGGTTCACTGGCAAATTCTACCAAACACTTAAGGAAAAAATTATACTAATTCTCCACAACCTCTCCCAAAAAATAGAAGTCAAGGAAATCCTTTCTAATTCATTCTATCAGGTTATTATTACCCTACTACCCAAAATCAAAGACATTACAAAAAAAAAAACACCACCGGACTCCCCAGGTGGTGCAGTGGATAAGAATCCACCTGCCAATGCAGGGCACATGGGTTCAATCCCTGGTCCAGGAAGATTCCATCTGCTGTGGAGCAACTATACCCACGCAACACAGCTACCGAGCCTGCACTCTAGATCCGCACAAGCCACAACTGCTGAGTACACGTGCTGCAATGACTGAAGCCCGTGCACCTAGAGCCTGTGCTCCACAACGAGCGAAGACAGTGCAATGAGAAGCTTGTGCACCTCAGTGAAGAGTAGTCCCCACTCACTGCAGCTAGAGAAAGCATGTGCAAAAAGCAACTAAGGTTCAGTGTTGTCAAAAATAAGTAAATAAATAAATTTTTAAAACAAGAAAAGAAAACTACAGACCAACATCTCTCATAAACATAGATTCAAAAATCAACAAAATATGAGCAAATCAAATTCAACACTGTATTAAAAGAATTATACACTATGACCGAGTGGGGTTTATCCTAAGTTTGGAAGGCTGGTTCAACATTTAAAAATCAGTTAATGTAATTCATCAAATCAACAGGCTAAAGAAAAATTTTATGATAATTTCCATAGATGCATTTGACAAAATCCATGATGAAAACTCTCATAAAATTAGGAGTAGAGGGGAACTCCTTCAGCTTGATAAAGAACATATTAAAAAAAAATCTCACAGCTCACATCATACTTAATGATGAGAAACTTAAAACTTTCTCAGTAAAATCAGGAGCAAGGCAAGTATATTCTCTCTTGCCACTGCTTTTCAACATTGTATTAGAAGTCCTAGATAATGCATTAAGACAAAGAAAAGTATACCGGATGGAAAGGAAGAAATAAAATTACCTTTGTTCATAGACAACATGATCATCTATGTAGAAAATCGAAAAGAATAGGTAAAAAAAAACCGGAACTAATAAATAATTATAGCAAGGTTGTAGAACACAAGGTTAATATACAAAAGTCACTCACTTTCCCATATACTAGCAATGAATAAGTGGAATTTGAAACTTAAAATACTTTACCATTTACATTAGCACACCCAGAAGTGAAATACTTAGGTGTAATTCTAACAAACTATGTAAAAAATCTACATGATGAAGGGTCTGATGAAAGATATCAAAGAAAAACTAAATAAGTATTTTGTGTTCATGGATAAGAAAACTCAATATTGTCAAATATCAATTCTTACCAAAAATGATCTATAGATTCAACACAATCCCAATAAAATATCTAGCAAATTGTTTTTTAGATATTGACAAACTGATTTGAAAATTTGTATGAAGAGGAAAAAGACCCAGAATAGCCTACACAATGTTAAGACTGACATTACCCAACTTTAAGATTTACTATAGAGCTAGAGTAATTAAGACAGTATGATACTGGTGAAAGAACAGATAAATACATCAATGGAACATATTAAAGAACCCATAAACAGACCCACAAAAAATGCAGTCAACTAATCTCTGACAAAGAATCAAAAACAATAGAGTAGAACAAAGATATTCTTTTATATCTATGGTGCTGCAAAAACTGAATGTCCTCATGAAACAAAATCAAATTGCCAACATCTGTTTGATCACAGAAAAAGCAAAAGAGTTCTAGAAAAACATCTACTTCTGCTTTATTGACTACACCAAAGCCTTTGACTGTGTGGATCACAACAAACTGTAGAAAATTCTTCAAGAGATGGCAACACGAGACCACCTTACCTGCCTTCTGAGAAATCTGTATGCAGGTCAAGAAGCAACAGCTAGAACTGAACATGGAACAACAGACTGGTTCCAAATTGGGAAAGAACTACGTCAAGGCTGTATATTGTCATCCTGCTTATTTAACTTATATGCAGAGTACATCACATGAAATGCCGGGTTGGATGAAGCACAAGTTGAAATCAAGATTGCCAGAGGAAATATCAATAACCTCAGACATGCAGATGACACCACCCTTATGGCAGAACGCAAAAAGTAACTGAAGAGCCTCTTGATGAAACTGAAAGAGGAGAGTAAAAAAGCTGGCTTAAAACTCAACATTCAAAAAACTAAGGTCATGGCATCCATTCCCATCACTGCATGGCAAATAGATGGGGAAACAATGGAAACAGTGACAGACTTTATTTTCTTGGGCTCCAAAATCTCTGCAGAGGGTGACTGCAGCCATGAAATTAAAAGACGCTTGCTCCTTGGAAGAAAAGCTATGACCAAACTAGACAGCATATTAAAAAGCAGAGACATTATTTTGCCAGCAAAGATCCCTCTAGTCAAAGCTCTGGTTTTACCAGTAGTCATGTGTGGATGTGAGAGTTGAACCACAAAGAAAGCTGAGCACCAAAGAATTGACACTTTTGAACTGTGGTGTAGAAGAAGACTCTTGAGAGTCTCTTGGACTGCAAGATCAAACCAGTCAATCATAATGGAAATGAGTCCTGAATATTCATTGGATGGACTGATGCTGATGCTGAAGCTCCAATACTTTGGCCATCTGATGCGAAGAACTGACTCTTGGGGAAAGACCCTGATGCTGGGAAAGATTGAAGGCAGGACAAGGGGACAACAGAGGATGGGATGATTGGATGGCATTCCTGACTTGATGGACATGAGTTTGAGCAAGCTCCGGGAGATGGTGATGGACAGGGAAGCCTAGCATGCTGCGGTCCATGGGGTCTGAAAGAGTCAGACACGACTGAGCAACTGAACTGAACTGAGCCGATGCAACAAAATGGATATAAACATAGACCTTACACATTTCAGAAAAAAAATGAATTCAAAATGCATCATAGACCTAAGGACTTCCTGCATAGCTCAGCTGATAAAGAACCCGCCTGCAATGCAGGAGACCCCGGTTTGATTCCTGAGTTGGGAAGTTCCCCTGGAGAAGCAATAGGCTACCTGAAGAATATAGGCTATCCAATACCAAAGGCACAATCATGAAAGCTGGACTTCATTAAAACACCAGTACCTATAACCTGTCATGTATCATGATTACGTCCTTATCTGGTAAAACCAAAAATTTCTGTTCTGTGAAAGAGAATTTTAAGAAGTTGAGAAAACAAGCCACAGACTGGGGAGAACTATTTGCAGAAGACATATCTAATAAAAGACTGATATCCAAAATATACAAAGAACTCTTAAATCTCAACAATAAAGAAACAAACAACCCAATTTAAAAACAGGCCACAGGAACACCTCACCAAAGAAAATATACAGATGGCAAGTAAGCATATGAAAACATGTTCATCGTCATATGTTCTTAGGGCATTTCAGAGTAAAACAACAATGAGATATCACCACACATCTACTAGAATGACCAAAAAGCGAAACAAAACTGGCAACACCAAATGCTAGGGAGGAGGTGGAATTGTAAGCACTCTCTTTCATTGCTGGTGGGAATCCAAAATGGTATTGCCACTTTGGAAGACAGTTTGGTAGTTTCTTAGAAAATAAAACATACTCTTGCCATATAATCCAGAAGTTTTACTAATTGGTATTTACTCCAAAAGTTGAAAGTATATGTCCACACAAAAAATCTCCACACAGGTGTTTGCAGGAATTTTGTTCATAATTGCCAAAACTTAGAAACAACCAAAATGTCCTTCAATAAGTGAATAAATAAACCGTGGGGCATTAAAACTGAGGATTATTTAGCCCTAGAAAGACATGAGCTATCAACTCATCGAAAGACATGGAGGAAACATCGATGCACATTACTAAGTAAAAGCAGCCAATCTGAAAAGGTTACATTCTATATGATTCCAACTATATGACCTTCCAGAAAAAGACAAAACTACGGAGACAGTAGAAGGATCAGTGGTTGTCAGGGGCTAAGGGAGCAGGGAGGAATAAATAATCAGAATGCAGAAATTATAGGCCAGCGAAACTATTCTGTGTGATACTTCAACAGTGGGTACATGTACTTATGTGTTTTTCCAAATCCATAGAATATACAACAGCAAGAGTAAACTGTGACATAAGCTATGGACCTTGGTGATAATAACGTGTTAATGTAGGTTCACTGATGGTAAGAAAAACCGCTGTGGTGCAGTATATCAATACTGGAGCAGTTTGTGAACATGTGAAGAGGCAGGGTTTGTGAACTCTCCATACTTTCTGTTCAGCTTTCCTATGAAACTAAAATTGCTCTAAAAAATAAAGTTTATTCATTTAAAAACAAAACATCCATAATCTACCCAATTTTTTGGTCAAAAAAATTGAATGCCATGTGTGAGACATGAAGTGGGGGCAAGCCCAAATCTTTACTTGAGATGATTAATGAAGACACTTGTCCACCTATTCATCCATCCATCCACCTATCTACCCATATACTCACCCATCATTTCATTTATTTGTTCACTAACTTAGTCAACAGCAATGTCACCGAACAGCATCTCAGTATAGGACACAAGGTGATTAGACACGAAATATTTATGAAGTGCTTATGATATTCCAAACACTCTTCCAAGATCCTGTGTACAGTAGTAAGTAAAAATAAAATATCTTTGCCTCATGAAATTCACAGTCTGGTGAAGAGACAATGAATAAACAAATAAGTTTGGTAATATATTAGGGGAATAGTAGGGTGGGATAAGAGGAACAATTTCAAATAGAGTTGGCAGGGATGGTATTGAAAGGTGATGCATGAGAAGACTTAAAGGAGGTGAGAGAGAGCCATGACGATGGCTATGGGAGAGGAATTCTAAGAAGAAGAAACAAAGGCAAAATCCCTTAGGCAGGAACAGGTAGAAGTAACAGCAGGGAGAGTGACGGGAAGTGAGAGCAGAGAGGAATAGGTTACATTCCAGAGTAAGGATTTGGGCTTTTTTAGGAGTGAGCTGAGAAGCCATTGATTTCAAGCAGAGAAGTGATGTGACATAGCTTGTCTTATTAGTTTTATAGGTATTAGTCTCCATTCACAAACTCAGAAAGAAAAGGAATATCTTATTTTGTCCTTTAAGGCAAACTAGCTGTGACCCTTCTCTCATAGGAAAGCAATCCTATCTCCTCCACGATTGCATCTCACTCCTTGCATAATGTCATTCTCGAATAAGGGCAGTATATGAAGACCAGAACACCAAGGTCCGCCTCTAATAAATCACATCATGGTCATTGCCTATGTCTTTGCTGTCTGACCTGCAAGAGGTTCTGAGTCATGGATGAAGCTTTGCTTGAGGTCCCTGGCCTGCAATTCTATCTTCCTATCCTGGGCTTGCAAACCATATTTGTTCAGGTAACTCCAGATGCTGTAACACACAAATCTGAAATGGCAATGGCCGAATGAAATGGCAGATCCTTTTTCACTCATGAGATATTTCACTCATAGGATATATCCTCTTTTGTGGGAAGCTCTCCTCCACGTGTTGATGCAGAGACCCAAGCTTCTTGCATATTAACTTCTACAAGTCCCTAGAGAATCAAAGTTCCTCTGTCTCCAGAGAGAAAGGAAAAGAGAGAAATTAAAGGCATATCCAATTCTTAGCCATGCTGACCCAGAATTCACACACATCACTTCGATTTCCATTCCAGTAGGGAGAACTAGTCACACGACACCACAGGGAAATAAGAGGGGTTGGAAGAGGCTGCCAGCCAACACTGGGAGAAGATCTGAAAGATAATAAGGTTGGCATGGTGCCAATGGCACCCTGATTAACCGTGTGCAGGCTGAGTGTGGATGAGCTAGACTAATCTGTGCACGTGTGCTTAGTCTGACTCTTTGAGACCCCGTGGACTGTAGCCCGCCAGGCTTCTCTGTCCATGGTATTCTTCAGGCAAGTATGCTAGAGTGGGTTGCCATCCCATTCTCCAGGGGATCTTCCCAACCCAACAATCGAACCCAGGTCTCATGTATTGCAGGCAGATTCTTTGCCATCTGAGCCACCAGGAAAGCCCCAGATTAATGTCAACATAATAGAACATGGATTGAATACTAGGTCGGATCTGAAGAAAGAATGGCCAACTCTGAGTTTCCACTCGGCCATTTACTTGCTGAGTTCCCTAGCTCAAGGCATGCAACCTCTTTGAGCCTCTGTTCTTCCCATTAGATTCAACGATCTAATAGCCACATAAAGCATTCAGCCATATTGGGATGGCTGAAAAGTTCATTCAAATTCTTTCATAAGATGTTACAGAAAACTCCAAATGAAATTTTTGGCCAATCCAATACATAGAAAACACTCAACAAATGGTATCTCATGTTTTCACCGCAAGCCTCAAGCACTTGAAATCCAGAATTTCTATCCTATCCAAAGCCTGTATCCACGAGGCCTGACCCTGTCAGATGCTCTGTTCTAAAATTAAGAGATGCTGGCCTCCTTACAACTTCATGTGTTTGTCTTCTTAGGACCCCGTGGGCCAACTTGAGTGGGTCTCAGTTTGGAGAAGCCAAATGTTTCCAGTGGGAAAGCAGATCAGGCTAATGTGAGGTTAAGGGCTTCAGAAGTTAGAGCAGAGAATTAAAATTGGTGTTTTTATAAGATTTCAGGGAAGAGAGGGAGAAGGTAAGAAGGGTAGAGGAAAGGATGAAAAGAAGGGAGGGCAGGGGAGTTTTGTGTGTTAGGTAGAAAGCTGGGGAAAGGAAGATATAAATTAGAAAGGAGGGAGGGAAGGAGAGAGGGGTATAGGAAGGAAGGGAAGAGGAAAGGGAATTAGAAGGGGAAGGGCTAGGCTCTGAAGCCTCTTGGTGCATCTACAGTTTCTCTGGCCAGAGCCAAGAGTCACTGTGATCTGGACCTGGTCCCAAACGGCCGTGAGCTCCCACTTACCAGCCTTGAGGGCAGCAGCTAGCCCTCTATATCCACAGCACCATAAAGGAGTAATTTTATTGTCAAGAGCATGTGCCAATCTCATCCAAATCAATTAATTCCTTAATCACATTGTGAATGGAGCAGGATGTGAAGCGCCCATGTGGGAGCCATGAATATTAGCCGCATTTAACTGCCAAACGCTTCTGATACCATAAAGCATCCTCGAGGTTGCACAATAAAATCCAAAGTTTAATTGGTAGGTAACAAGGCCCCAGGCAATTGTACCTTATTAATGCTGACAACAGGAATATGTATGCTGAGGGCGCAACAGCCGGCTACTTAGAGACAGCAGCCAGCCCCAGGACCAGGAAGGGATTAGTGTGCAGCCCAATTGCAGAAAGATTTAAAATCTCTTTCACCAAAATCTTTCCCAAACACCAAGTTGTAAATACATCACCTCCCCACCCAACTGTGCCTCAAGGGATGTGTTGAAAAAGGTAGAGTAATTTAAAACAAAGACTTACGGGTGCAGGGAGGCAGATACCTGAGTAAGATCTGATGCAGCCAGGTTGGGACTGCCCTGTAAGGTTGTACAAGTTGTGTCTGTACAAGGCCTCCTGCTGAAGAGGGCTGAGCATGGGCTGAAATTCTGGCCTGAGCTCTGTCTACCAAGTTATGTGCCTTGGCATGAAATGACATCTGCTCTGAGAAGGCAGGTTTTCACTTAATCCAACCATGCAGAGGGTGAAATGCATATGCTCTTTGAAACTCAACTTCTCCATTTGAAGGAACTGGACTAGATAAGAAGGTGCCTTCTGAATGGAACATTGCTTGATCCCAATTTGTTCATTCAGTCATTCAACAAATACATATACAGACACCTACTGTCAACTCTACATATGATTAGAATCTGGGGATATGGAGATGGCATCCTCCTTTTAGAGGGAAGACAGATCCTAAGGTAAATACTTATACCAATAGTATATGGGAGGCTATGGTGGACCTGGCTCAGATGGTAAAGAATCTGCCTGCAGTGCGGGAGACCCACGTTCAATCCCTGGTCAGGAAGATCCTCTGGAGCAGGAAATGGCAACCCACTCCATTATTCTTGCCTGAGAAATCCCATGGACAGAGGAGCCTGGTGGGCTCCAGTCCATGAGGTCGCAAAGAGTCAGATGCGACCGAGTGACTAACCCTTCAAAACTGGTGCACCATATCTCTGTTCCCAGGGTAGGAAATGCCCGAGGCCTTATTTTTGTGGTTTCTCTCCTGCAACCCAGCATGGCAAGGGCAAAGAGTAGGATATCAATAATGCATTTATCATATGGTTTTGAGTTTCTTCCTTACCCAATTGTCACCACTACGAGGCTAGAACCTCCTCGAAATCATAACTATGCCTTATTCACCTAAGAACCTCAAAACCTAGCCTAGTGTCTGACACAGGACATGCTCATAATGGGTTAAGCATTTTCTATATGTTAAAACCTCTAATAGGCACTTCACACATACTAACTCCTTCAGTCATCATTTCTGCTCTGCAAAGGGTCATTTATTATTTAATTTATAGCCTCTCAGCCCCTAAAACACTGTCTATACCATTATGCAGAAGGAGGCACACGTCTTCTGTAAAGAGCCAAATATAGCAAATATTTTGAGTTTTGTGGCCCTACGTCTCTGTCACAAAGACTCAACACCACCACCGTAGCACAAAAGTAACCGCAGGCAGCACATAAACCAATGAATGTGTCTGGGATTCATGGACACTGAAACTTGAATTTGATATAATTTTCACAACAAAAATATGATTCTTCTCTTGATTTTTTTTTCAACATTTAAAAAGCTAAAATCATCCTTAACTGTGGGCCACAGGAAAAGAGGCTAGATTTGACCTGTAGGCTGTCCTTTGCCAACTTGTGCTCTACTCTGAGCTGATGGGGCTGGATGTCTACACACTACACGTCCCAGAATTCTTTGATGCCTGGCTTCCATTTGGGTTTCGCCAGAAGGAGGCATTGCTGAAAGGTTGGTAGGAGGAGGGGAGAAGGGACTCATTCTGTCTAGCCTCTGTCAGCATCCCTCCAACAGCAAAGGACAGTCAAGGTTCTAGCCATGCCCAGCACCTGTCACTTACTGCCCCCGAGGTATAAACGCCAGCCACCTTGTGTCCCCTGAGATATGAGACCCTCCTGTGGAGGAATTTCCTTTGAGATATAAATACCTACCTATAAGATGTTCTCCCATGAGCACCTAAATTCTATAATATCACCTCTTCTCTTTCCTCCCCAGCACTGAGGAATGGTTACTACTTTTTACATTTCTAATATTTAGGATACTTCAACTTCCTTTTTTTTTTTTTTTTTTTTTTTTTGCTCTTCAACTTCCGTTGTTTTGCTCTTCTAGGTCCGTACCACCTGCAGTACCAATCTCCTATATTAAATCCTCTCTATTTGAAATACCTAGTGTGATTTATGTTTTACTAACCAAATTTCCTAACCAAAATCAGATTGATTATATTCTTTGCAGCCAAAGGTGCAGCCAAAGGTGGAGAAGCTCTATACAGTCAACAAAAAAAAGACCAGGAGCTGACTGTGGCTCAGATCATGAACTCCTTATTGCCAAATTCAGACTTAAATTGAAGAAAGTAGGGAAAACCACTAGACCATTCAGGTATGACCTAAATCAAATTCCTTATGATTATACAGTGGAAGTGAGAAATAGATTTAAGAGCCTAGATCTGATAGATAGAGTGCCTGATGAACTATGGAATGAGGTTCGTGACATTGTACAGGAGACAGGGATCAAGACCATCCCCATGGAAAAGAAATGCAAAAAAGCAAAATGGCTGTCTGGGGAGGCTTTGCAAATAGCTGTGAAAGAATAGAAGTGGAAAGCAAAGGAGAAAAGGAAAGATATAAGCATCTGAATGCAGAGTTCCAAAGAATAGCAAGAAGAGATAAGAAAGCCTTCCTCAGCGATCAATGCAAAGAAATAGAGGAAAACAACAGAATGGGAAAGACTAGAGATCTCTTCAAGAAAATTAGAGATATCAAGGGAACATTTCATGCAAAGATGGGCTTGATAAAGGACAGAAATGGTATGGACCTAACAGAAGCAGAAGATATTAAGAAGAGATGGCAAGAATACACAGAACTGTACAAAAAAGATCTTCATGACCCAGATAATCACGATGGTGTGATCACTGACCTAGAGCCAGACATCCTGGAATGTGAAGTCAAGTGGGCCTTAGAAAGCAAAGGGCCTTTGTTCTAACTAAGAACAAAGCTAGTGGAGGTGATGAAATTCCAGTTGAGCTATTTCAAATCCTGAAAGATGATGCTGTGAAAGTGCTGCACTCAATATGCCAGCAAATTTGGAAAACTCAGCAGTGGCCACAGGACTGGAAAAGGTCAGTTTTCATTCCAATTCCAAAGAAAGGCAATGCCAAAGAATGCTCAAACTAGTGCACAATTGCACTCATCTCACACGCTAGTAAAGTAATGCTCAAAATTCTCCAAGCCAGGCTTCAACAGTACATGAACCGTGAACTTCCAGATGTTCAAGCTGGTTTTAGAAAAGGCAGAGGAACCAGAGATCAAATTGCCAACATCCGCTGGATCATCAAAAAAGCAAGAGAGTTCCAGAAAAACATCTATTTCTGCTTTATTGACTATGTCAAAGCCTTTGACTGTGTGGATCACAATAAACTGTGGAAAATTCTGAAAGAGATGGGAATACCAGACCACCTGATCTGCCTCTTGAGAAACCTATATGTAGGTCAGGAAGCAACAGTTAGAACTGGACAGGGAACAACAGACTGGTTCCAAATAGGAAAAGGAGTACGTCAAGGCTATATATTGTCACCCTGCTTATTTAACTTCTATGCAGAGTACATCATGAGAAATGCTGGGCTGGAAGAAGCACAAGCTGGAATCAAGATTGCCGGGAGAAATATCAATAACCTCAGATATGCAGATAACACCACCCTTATGGCAGAAAGTGAAGAGGAACTCAAAAGCCTCTTGATGAAAGTGAAAGTGGAGAGTGAAAAAGTTGGCTTAAACCTCAACATTCAGAAAACAAAGATCATGGCATCCGGTCCCATCACTTCATGGCAAATAGATGGGGAAACAGTGGAAACAGTGTCAGACTTTATTTTGGGGGGCTCCAAAATCACTGCAGATGGTGACTGCAGCCATGAAATTAAAAGATGCTTACTCCTTGGAAGGAAAGTTATGACCAACCTAGATAGCATATTCAAAAGCAGAGACATTACTTTGCCAACAAAGGTCCGTCTAGTCAAGGCTATGGTTTTTCCTGTGGTCATGTATGGATGTGAGAGTTGGACTGTGAAGAAGGCTGAGTGCGAAGAATTGATGCTTTTGAACTGTGGTGTTGGAGAAGACGCTTGAGAGTCCCTTGGACTGCAAGGAGATCCAACCAGTCCATTCTGAAGGAGATCAGCCCTGGGATTTCTTTGGAAGAAATGAGGCTAAAGCTGAAACTCCAATACTTTGGCCACCTCATGGGAAGAGTTGACTCATTGGAAAAGACTCTGATGCTGGGAGGGATTGGGGGCAGGAGGAGAAGGGGACGACAGAGGATGAGATGGCTGGATGGCATCACTGACTCGATGGATATGAGTCTGAGTGAACTCCGGGAGTTGGTGATGGACAGGGAGGTCTGGCGTGCTGCAATTCATGGGGTCGCAAAGAGTCGGACACGACTGAGCGACTGAACTGAACTGAACCAAATCCCAACCAATATATCCCCATTTTATAGACGACAAAACTAAGTCTGCTAGAAGTTTAGATTTTGTACAAGTAGTCAGTACAGCAAGTAAGTTAAGAATATTTTGTCCAAAATCACCGAAGAAGGAACAGATAGAATTATATTGGAGCCCATGACTGTCTGACCCTGAAGTATGTGTGCTCTTAGCCAGTATGTAGAACATACAGCAGAAAGAGTTCACTACTCACATTGCTCCCAGTGAACCCAACACAGGTCTAAGCACCCTGCAAGCATTGCGTTCTGAAGGTTAAATGAATAAATGAATGAATGAGCTTCTATCTATGAGCCTAGGAATGGCCAAGGCACAAAATATGTATAACAGTTGACTGCTGGGAAAACAAAATGGGAAAATTAATGTTTTAGGCCAGTAGTTTTCAATACTGGTTGTATATTAAAATCTCCCTAAGAATTTAAAAAATATACCCAAACCCCATTCAAGAGCAAATGACTCAGAATCAGGCATCACTACTTTTTATGAGTCCCTGGATGATACTAATATGCAGCCAGGGTTGAGAATTATAGCTTTAGGCAAAACTTTGCTGAGCTGTATCTTTCTGAGAGGCACTCCCCTGGTGGCTAAGTCTGTAAAGAATCTGCCTGCAATGCAGGAGACCCACGTTTGATCCCTGGGTTGGGAAGTCCCCTGGAGAAGGAAATGGCAACCCAGTCCAGTACTCTTGCCTGGAGAATTCCATGGACAGAGGAGCTTGGGTGGGCTATGTTCCACAGGGTTGTGAGAGTCAGACATGACTGAGTGAATAAACCACCACCATCATCCTAAGACACCATGAGTTTCCTTGGGGAGGGTCACTGGACCAAGATGTGTTTTGTATCCTCCCTCTCAGGCCTCAACCCACAGCATCCTGTGGAGTATCATCACATCTGAAGATGAAGTGGCTTTGTTCAGTTAGTACAAGAATTTTTCCCAAGGTGGCAAATCATCTTCAAATCCAATCACATTTGCTGAGCACTACTGTGTGCTAGGTGGGCTTACCAGGTGGCACAGTGGTAAAGAAGCCCCCTGCCAATGCAGGAGACTCAAGAGATGCAGGTTCGATCCCTGGATCAGGAAGATCCCCTCGAGTAGGAAATGGCAAACCAACTCCGGTATTCTTGCCTGGGAAATCCCATAGACAGAGGAGCCTGGCGGGCCACAATCCATGGGGTCGCAAAGTCAGACACGACTGAGCACACATGGACACGCTTTGTGCCGGGTGCTACAGGTGAGGTGCTATATTGTTCAAATTCATCTTAACAGATGAATAAGGTACTTATCATGGAGAGACTGAATATACAAACAGATAATGGTTAGACCACCTAGGATAATAGAATTCTGACTCACAAATTCTGGAAAATCAGCCTAGAATTGTCACGACTTGGTTCACAACTCTCAGTTTCCCAATTTTTTTTTTTTTTTTTGCCACAGTTTCTAATTCAAGAGAAATTGGAGAAAGCCAAGTACACTTTTCCCAAACTAATGGCATAAGATACTTCTGCTTAGCTCACCTCAAACTTCCCCATGCCAGCAACCTCCAAACAGGGCACACCTGAAACCTATTCAATGTGACAGTTCCTCACTCCATGGAGAGCCTCTGCTGCTGCTACTGATGCTAAGTCACTTCAGTCGTGTCCGACTCTGTGCGACCCCATAGACAGCAGCCCACCAGGCTCCCCCATCCCTGGGATTCTCTAGGCAAGAACAATGGAGTGGGTTGCCACTGCCTTCTCCAATGCATGAAAGTGAAAAGTGAAAGTGAAGTCGCTCAGTCGTGTCCGACCCTCAGCGACCCGATGGACTGCAGCCTTCCAGGCTCCTCTGTCCATGGGATTTTCCAGGCAAGAGTGCTGGAGTGGGGTGCCATTGCCTTCTCTGGGAGAGCCTCTGAGTTTCTGCCAAACAAGAGTGATGGATGGGGTGCTGACTCCCTTGCTACAGCAAGTCCTGGAGTAAGCAGATTCTGTTTGTTCTCACTTGGGTGGTCTTCATCTATTTCCTATTATTATTAATTGTCCCACTTTTTACAGTTTTACAGAGATGAAATGGAGGCTCAAAGAAATTAGGTAACTTGTCTGAGGTTACACAGCTGGAAAGAGCAGAGCAAGATTTGAACCCCTCAGGAGCAGGTTATCATCAGGAGAAAAGTGAAAGTGAAAATCACTCCACCATGTCCCACTCTTTGTGGTCCCATGGGCTATACAGTCCATGGAATTCTCCAGGTCAGAATACTGGAGTGGGCAGCCATTCCCTTCTCCAGGGGATCTTCGAAATCCAGGAATCAAGCTGGGGTCTCCCACACTGCAGGTGGATTCTTTACCTGCTGAACTACCAGGGAAGCCCATCATCAGGACAAGCAGAGTAAAATAAGGTCAAAAGCATAAGTTATGGGCTTCCCTCATAGCTCAGTCAGTAAAGAATCTAACTGCAATGCAGGAGACTCAGATTCAGTTCCTGAGTAAGGAAGATCCCTGGCAGAAGGAAATGGCAACCCACTCCAGTATTCTTGCCTGAGAAATCCCATGGACTGAGGAGCCTGGCAGGTTATAGTCCATGGGATTGCAAGAGTCATACACAGCTTAGCAACTAAACCACCATGACATAACTAAGAATGGTTAAAATCCTGATTATTTCACGAGAAGTATAGTGTACTGGTTCCAAAATCTCTGGAATATGATGGATTCAAATTCTGAGTGCATTAGTTACTAACAATATCCTTCAGAAAATTATTTAATTTGACTGGGCCTCTGTGTTTTTGTCCACAAAATGAAGGTGATTCATTTATCACCGAGTTAATAAGATAATTAAACAAGGTATTTTTAAAGTACGTATGCAGCATTTACGATGCACGTATCAGACTCTGTGATATGTATTTTTCAGGCATTAATTTCTTTAATTCTCAGAATAATGCCAGGAGTTAAGCACCATCATCATCATCTCCAGCTTACAAATGAAGAGGCTGAAGGAAAAGGAAATTAGCTAACTTGCACAAGGACCTACACTAGGAAAACGTATTAGAACTCCAGTCATTGGTGCATGATTCTGCCTCTTGAAGATCAAGTGTGCAAAATATTTGCTTTGGTGCCTGACACATGGTAAGCTCCAAGGCAGGAGTAATTAGTAGAAATTGGTTGGTCTGACTTCAAAACTGTTTCCAGTACAGGCTAACACCTTCCAGGAACACAACATACCATAAAATGATTGTTCAGGGTAAGAGAGAGAGAAAGAGAAGAGAGACCATAGTTGGGTCTGATTTAAACAAACTTGTTCATGAGTCTAATGGAAATATGAGTTCACAGAAAAATAAATCTAAATGAATTTTAACACATGAAAGTATGCTAAACTTCATTTAATACTTTCTTTAAATTTTTAGAAATGAGATGCTATTTTTCACATTGACAGATCTCCAAAATTTTGTCAATAAATATTGATCTTAAAAGTTTGTCAAAATTTGACTTTAAAAGTTCTCATCACAAGATTTAAAAGAATGTAACTATCAATGATGACAGATATTAACTATACTTATAATGGTGATCATTTTGCAGTATATACAAATACTGAATCATTGTGCTGTACACCTGAAATTAATATAATTGTATGTCAATTAAGCGTCAATTAAACCTTAAAAAAGATACTGAGTAAATATCCCCAAAAAATTAGGGGGGGAAACCAAAATGTCCTCTTATCACACATCTATTCAACTTTGGATGGAAGCTCATAAAAGACATAAAATTTGAAAAGAAGTAAAGCTACCTTTATTCAAGTTTACATGATTGGGTATGCAGAAAATCCAAAGGAATCTGTCCCCAAATCTACTAGAACTAATATGAAAATTTAGCATAATTATTAAATGTAAGTTGACTATTAAAAAATCAATTTGTATATACTACCAATAACTAACTGACAGTTAAATTAATATTTTATGGTACCAAAACTATAAAAGCTTTAGAAATAGATTAAATTAATGCTATGCAAGAATTTTGTGTGTGCTAAAAATTACAAAACATCAATATATTGCTAATTGAAATTAAACATGACCCAATAAATGGAGACGTATACTGTGTTCATGGACTGGTGGACTGGAGGACTTAATCTGTTAGGATAAAGTCTCCTTTCATTGTTATTGTTGTTCAGTCACTCAGTCATGTCCGAGTTTTTGCGACCTCATGGACTGCATGCAGCACACCAGACCTCCCCGTCCTTCACTAACTCCCCCAGAGTTTGTTCAAACTCATGTCCATTGAGTCAGTGGTGCTATCCAACCACCTCATCCTCTGTTGCCCCTTCTCCTGCCCTCAATCTTTCCCAGCATCAGGGTCTTTTCCAATAAGTCGGCTCTTCGAATCAAGTGGCTAAAGTATTGGAGCTTCAGCATCAGTCCTTCCAATGAATCTTGGGGTTGGTTTCCTTTAGGATTGACTGGTTTCATCTCCTTGCTGTCCAAGAGACTCTCAAGAGTCTTATCCAGCACCACAGTTAGAAAGCATCAGTTCTTTGGTGCTCAGCCTTCTTTATGGTCCAACTCTCTCACCTGTACATGACTGCTGGAAAAACCATAGCTTTGACTCTACGGGCCTTTGTTGACAAAGTGATGTCTCTGCTGTGTGCTGTGTTGTGCTTGGTCACTCAGTCATGTCTAACTCTTTGCAAACCTATGGACTTTTACCCCACCAGGTTCTTCTCTCCTAGGAGATTCTTCGGGCAAGAACACTGGAGTGGGTTGCCATGCCCTCCTCCAGGGGATCTTCCCAACCCAGAGGATCGAACTCAGGTCTCTGTCATTTCAGGCAGATTCTTTACCATCTGAGCCACCAAGAAAGCCCAAGAATTCTGGAGTGGGTAGCCTATCCCTTCTCCAGGGGAACTTCCCAACCCAGGAATCGAACTGAGGTCTCCTGAACTGCAGGTGGATTCTTTACCAGCTGAGCTATCAGGGATGTCTCTGCTACATTGATCAATAGCTTTTATGGAAAATCAATCAAAATCTCCATAAGCCCATTTATAGAAATTTACAAGCTGATTTTCAAATTTGTTAATAAATGAAGTACCTAGTATAAGCAAAAATATCTTGAACAAATTTGGAGGATCTCCACAACTTGACTTAAAATTTATAATAAAGCTACAATAATCAGGAGATTGAAGGGATAATTAGGGAGTTTAAGGTCAACATGTACACGCTGCTATATTTAAAATGGATAGCCAACAAGAACCTATTGTATAGCACATGGAACTCTACTCAAATGTTATGTGGCAGCCTGGATGGGAAGGAAGTTTGGGGGAGAATGGATACATGTATATGCAGAGCTGAGTCCTTTTGCTGAAACTATCACAACATTGTTAATCAGCTATAATCCAGTATAAAATAAAAAGTGTAAAAAAGAGATTATGGCATTGCAATAAGAATCACTGCAACAGAAGAGGGAATCCAGAAAAAGATCACAATTACACAGTTGGTTGTTGTGTTGTTCTTTAAGATAACCAGGCAATTTGGTGGGGAAAAGAAACAGTTTTTTAACAAATAGCACTGGAACAACTGAATAAGCATATCGGGAAAACTGAACCTTGACCTCTATATTACATCTTACACCAAAAAGTCAATTCAATATGTATCATAGATAGAAACCTAAAAGTATAAAAATTTCTGAAAGAAAACATAGAAGAATTTCATAGCTATGGCACAGATTTCTTAGGAAAGAAAAAGGGCTAACTATAAGAAAATAACTATATAAGAAAATAAATGGGAATTCATCAGTATTTTATAATTTTGCTCATCAAGTTTTACCATTAAAAAACAGGCAACAACAACAACAACAAAAAAAAAAAGACAGGCAAGCCACAGACTGGGAGAAAATATACATCTGACAAGAGAATAGTATCCATGTTACATAAAGAACTCCTACAAATCAATAATAAAAGAAAAAGAACCCAATAAAAATTGTCAAAAGATTTGCTGCTGCTGCTAAGTCGCTTCAGTCATGTCCGACTCTGTGCGACCCCATAGACGGCAGCCCACCAGGCTCCCCCGTCCCTGGGATTCTCCAGGCAAGAATACTGGAGTGGGTTGCCATTTCCTTCTCCAATGCATGAAAATGAAAAGTGAATGTGAAGTCGCTCAGTCCTGTTCAACTCCTAGTGACTCCATGGACTGCAGCCTACCAGGCTCCTCCATCCATGGGATTTTCCAGGCAAGAGTACTGGAGTGGGGTGCCATCGCCTTAGACATTTTAAAAAGAAGATACATGAATGACTTATTGGCACTTGAAAACATGCTCAATATCTTTAGTCATCGGGGAAGTACACATTAAAACTCATTAAATACCCATTAAAATAATGAGATAAAACCTCACACCCAATAAAATGATTCTTATGAAAAAGATGGAGAACACCAAATATTGTTGTTGTGAGTGTAAAATGGTGCAGCCAGTTCAGAAAACAGTTTGATGGTCTTGTATATGATTAAAGATACAGCTTCAATATTATCCAGCAATTCTACTCCTGGACCTGCACCGAAGAGAAACAAAAACATATGTCCACCCAAAGAGTTGTTCAAGAATATTGTTATAGCTTTACTTATCATCACTCAAGGGCTTCCCTGATAACTCGGTAAAGAATCCGCCTGCAATGCAGGAGACCCCAGTTCGAGTCCTGGGTCGGGAAGATCCCCTGGAGAAGGGAAAGCCTACCCACTCCAGTTTTCTGGCCTGGAGTATTCCATGGACTGTATAGTCCATAGGGTCACAAAGAGTCAGACACAACTGAGCAACTTTCTTTACGTTTTATCATTGCCCTAAACTGAAAACCACTCAAATATCCATCAAGAGGAGAACGGACAAACAAGTCTTGAGACAGCTTTATGTTGGGACAGGATTTATCAATGAAAAGAAGCAAATGCTGATAATAGCATGTATCAATCTAACAGACCTTACGTCAATCAAAATAAGTCAAACACAAATGAGAACTCACTGTATAATTCTATTTATATGAAATTCAAGAACAAAAGCCAATGCTGATAAAAAAAAAAATCAGAGCTGTGGTTGCTTCTTGGAGCAGGAACCAAAACTGGCTTGAAAAGGGCAGGAGAAAACCTTCTGAAGTGATGGAATTATTCTCAATCTTGATTAGGGTGTGAGTTTATGCATGTGCCAAAACTGTACAGTTAAAGTCTGTGCATAGCACTGTTTATGAATTATATCTCAATTTTTTCAAGACTTGGCAATGTTTGCCAATAAATTGTTTGCAAGGATGTGAGGAAATTCACCAGCATACATGCCTGGTGAGAGTATAAATGTGGTACAGTCTCCCTGGAGGGCAATTTTGACAATACCTATCACAGTGAGTGATACAGATACACACTTGACCCAGTCATTTCACTTCTAGAAGTCATCATACAGATATATTCGTGCATGATGTAGAGACAGTTGTAGAGAAATATTCTTTGCAAAATCATTCACGGAGGCAAGAGACTGGAAATAACATAGCCATCCATCTATAAAGGGCAGGTAAAATGAATTACAGTGCTACATTTTAATAGAATACAATGCAGCTGTTAAAATAATAAGGGACATTGCTACGTCCTGATATGAAATGATACTCAAGATACACAATCTATTGATATAGAGGAAGGAAAGGTATGGAACAGATCCTTCTATCAAGGTAGAAATTAATGTGCCCATGTAATGCATCTTGAGAGGTACATTAAAAACAGAATATGGCTGTTGCCCCCGGGAACGAGGAATGGCAGTCTGGGAGGTAGGTGGTTAGAGACTAGCGGAGAATTATTTTCAATGTATTGCCTCTTTTATTATCTGAACTTTTCATTTTGTTTTGTTGTTGTCGCTTTTTCTTTTTTTTTTCTTTTTAACCATACGTGTATCACACAGATTGAAGGCAAAAGAAGGGAGCTGCAGAGGATGAGATAGTTAGATAGCATCACGGACTCAACAGACATGAATGTGAGCAAACTCTAAGACAGTGAAGGACATGGGAGCCATGGGGTTGCAAAGAGCTGGACACAGCTTAGAGACTGAAAAACAATTACGTAAATCAATTAAAATTTTAAAAGCAGATAAAAAGACCAGCATCATGGGGCCAATCCATTTTCCCTGGCATTTAACCCAGACCCTTTCGTTCCTTTGCCCCAAACACCCTGGGTCTGTCCCGATTCCATTTATAATAACCACCCCCATCATTTTGCCTCCATGGCCTTCACCCTCAGATTTGACCTCCAATCCACCTTCTGCCTCAGCTTTGTTTCGTACGGGACCACTGGTGCTTGAATATCAGATACTTTTTCACCAACGCTGCCCTGCACCACTCAGCATTTCCATTGTCAGATTTTCCAGCCTTTTCTTTAATCCTGATTTTTTCCCAACCATGGCTAGCACCTAGTCTATGTCCCAAAACGAGACTATAAAATATCTCTGCAATTTGCAGGTGCCTTAAGACATACATTCTTAAATATTTAGTAGATTATAAATGACCTAAAGCTTTAGTCCAGCTTTTAAACATAACTTCTTACAAGGCTTACAGACAGTTTGCCTCCAGCCAGGAAGCAGAGATAATTGTGGCTCCCCTGATGAATATGAAGGTGGGCACAGGGGAGTGACTATGCACGGTTAATGAAGGCTTCCTGGGAGCTTTGTACCCACCCCAGGGACAGATGCACTGCTCCCAGCTTCCTGCTTTTTGTCAGTTTGTAACCTATGGTACAGAGATCTGTGGGCAGAGAATCAAAGAAGCTGGTCTGAAGCCGGACTCTGTGCCCTCTGTTGCCTTGGGCACATCACATCCCCTCTCTGAGCCTCTGGGCCTTTCTCCACTGCATTAGGTAATCTCTCAGGCCCTTGCAGCATTTAGCTTGAGACTTCCGAGTATCTCTGATGCTGAAAACTTATCTCTGTGCACCAGTGCTGAGTCAAATCTCAGAGACAGAGTTTGGTGTGAAGTAGAAAAGAATAGCCTTATTGCTTTGCCAGGCAAAGGGCGACACGGTGGGCTTGTGCCCTCAAAAGTCATGTGTCCCAATCCGGGGGGATTGTTGAGGAGTTTTGTAGCAGCAGCTCAAGGTCAGGTTTGCTGATAAGGATCAGGGTGTGTGCAGGGCCTGCATCCCTTTAATCTGGCCTCAGATGGTCTCCTGATGCGCTTCCCTTCCTTTGAGGTTGCTGCTTCACCAGTAGTTAACATCTTTCGTTTGTTGGAGATTTTAATTCTGAAGAAAAGCTCAAACATGCTGTTCTGTGTATCCCTTGAGGCAGAACCAGGATCCTGTCCCAAGGCTGCCCTATTGTTTCTTGACTGCTCCTCTGTCATCTCTGCATCCCTTCCCTTCCCTGATTAGCAAGTGTTTGAACCCACCTTTGGAACTCAGGGAAAGTTAAGAAACGGGGGACACAGAAAGGTTTTTGTGCCCCCAGAGCTCCACAAGGTCCTGCTCAATTTCATCAGCAATTATAACTATTTATTAAGGATATATTTCAGCATGAAGAAACATAAACAGCAAGGATTTTTTCAGCTTTTAAAAATGGGTTTAAGAAAAGAATGATCACATTCCTTTTAATCTTTTTTTTCCAGCAGCACTGGCAATGGAGTTTGTTAAAAATGCAGAATCTCAGGTCCCATCTCAGACCGACTGAAGCAGAATGTCACTTTCAACAGGGCTCTAAGGTAATACTTTTTTGCTCTGACACCCCAAGGGGCATAGAAATGTACCAGGGATCCTATGTAAAACTGGCACCTTTAAGAAAGGGTCATCTCTGTATCTTCAGGCCATTCTGCCACAGTAGTATGAGCTAGATATAAAGTTGGACTCACCTCACAATACTGAATTTCTGCAGAGGTCAGGCAAGTAACATAAACTAGCAAATGCTGCTTGATGAAGCAATAAGGAAGGGTGGGGACTGTGGTTAAATGAGGTGTTTATTTCATCTTAAGTGGCCCAGTATCAGTCTATATTGCCACATATAGTGATTTTTTTTTAAGTTAACCTGGATATTCAGTATTTTATGTGGAATCTCTTTAATGATAAAAAAAAAAAAAATCCTCAGGTCAAGCATTAGACAGTTTAAAGCTGAAGGTAATAACAATTTCAAAAACCTTGAAGCAAGAATAGACTTAAGTTTAAAAGACAAATAATGTGGCTGGAGTGTGATGGGCTTCCCTGGTAGCTCAGCTGGTAAAGAACCCGAATGCAATGTGAGAGACCTAGGTTTGATCCCTTGTTGGGAAGATCCCCTGGGGGAGGGCATGGCAACCCATTCCAGTATTCTCTTCTCACCTGGAGAATCCCCATGGACAGAGGAGCCTGGAGGGCAGCAGCCCGTGGTGTCGCAGAGTCAGACATGACTGAACGACTAAGCATGCACTAAGTAAAACAAGCCCAGAAGGAGAAAGTAGGGGCATTTGCTGCTGACAAGAGGAGGCAGAATGAGTTACTATTTGTTGGTGAACATGGTAATTAAAAGCACAAGGACAAGAGCTCAAGCCTGGTCTTTCCTATCTCTGTGACTTTAGACAAAGTATTGCATGCATATGTACCTTTCTTATCAGCAAACTGAATTTAATAATGGTATGCACCTTAGAAAGTCAAAGTAAAGAAGCAGCAATTGATATAACAAGCTAGTTAGAATAGAGTCTAAACCACAGTAAGCCTCCATAATTGTTGTGATTGTTATCACTCTCCTTCTTTCATTAGCAATCCAAATGTTGTGAGCACCTGCTGGGGGACAACCCACACAATAGACTTTTTGCAATGGGCTTACCAGCTCTTCTCCAGAATTTTTAAATAAGGAATGGACACATAAAGATCTGTAAAGTGTTTCTTTTTACAAGTCTTCTCCCCTCAAGATGTCTCAGACTGCCCTGACCCAGCCCCAAGTATGCTGTTTGCCCTAAACATTCATTTTTCCCTGTACTTTGTTTTGTGAAGTCAGCTCAATGTTCAAAGCCCCCTGCAGGCTGCCCATCATCAAAGCAAGGTCATTTATTCATGTAACAAACATGCATCTGGCATCAACAGTGTGTTAGGCGTTGAGCTGGCTCTTAGACATTCAGGTATGAGCAAGAGTCTCTCCCTGTGAAGTTTCCATTCTAGTACAGGGGGTGGATGACTGCACATAAGCACATAAATAAATAAGACAACATCAGAAAGCAATAAATTCCACCAAGGTGATGAGATCAAAATGTGAGTGAAAGTCCCTCGGTTATATTCAATGCTTTGTGACCCCATGGACTGTAGCCCACCAGGCTCCTCTGTCCATGGAATTCTTCAGGCAAGACCACTGGAGTGGGTTGCCATTCCCTTCTCCAGGGGATCTGCTCAACCCAGGGATCAAACCCAGGTCTCTTGCATGGCAGGCAGATTCTTTACTGTCTGAGTCACCAGGGAAGCCCTTGAAATCAAAATAGAGGTGACCATGTCAGAAATGGTTTGGAATTAATTTGCCTTGACCAAAGTTTGAAGCCCTGAATGCTTTAGCCAAGAGCCCATTCGACACTCATTCATTCACTCATTCCACAAATATCTAATGAGGCCAAAGATCTGCCAGGCTCTTTACTAAGCAGTAAAGAAACAAAAATGAAAAGACATGAATCCTACCTATGGTGGACTTTCCAGTCTAGTGATGAATAAAAATGTATTAATAGACAACTGAAGTCTGAAAGAATCTTTTTATTTTACATTTGGCTAGACTGGGTGTTCACTGCTACACGTGGGCTTTCTCTAGTTGTGACAAGCAGGGCCGCTCTCTAGTTGCAGTGCACAGGCTCCTTGCTGTGGTGGCTTCTCTTGCTGTGGAGCACTGGCTCTAGGCACGCAGGTTTCAGTAGTTGTGGCAGAAGAGCTCAGCAATTGTAGCCCATGGAATTAGTTTGCTCTATGACATGTGGAATCTTCCTGGACCAGGGATCAAACCTATGCCCCCCAACATTGGCAGGTAGATTGCCAACCACTGGACCACAAAAGAAGTCCTGAAAGAATCTTTTTTTCAACAAAATTTTAAGTAAAGAGTTTATTTTATTTAAAAAAAAGAAAAGAAAACTTGCCTGTGGGTTATTATTCTTGGAGAAATCCAATTAACCTTAGCTTTCTCAACTTCCTGACTCTTTTAAGTCCACCCAGTTCAACTAATAGTAGTTCTATCTAGTGAAGACAAGGCAAAATTGCAGACACAAGATCCCCCAAGAGGATGAGCCCATTTCATCTAAAGGTGCTGTCATAAAATGTTAATGCCTGAGTTTATGCTTGTATAAGGATCAATATGACTCAAAGTTGTGTTTCCTTAACTGGTCCTGGCTAATGAAAAATGCACAGAGAGATGGATTAATAAAAAGTATTTTGTGCCAAGTGATGTTTCCTTTCTTGTATAATAACCATGATAACATCAAACACTCATAATGATTTACTTCTATAAGCCAAGTTAATCATAATAGCAATGCTGTGATGTATCTATTATCATCCCATTTTGTAAATAAGGAAGCTGGGCACAGAGATATTAATAACTTGCCTGAGTCTCTAACTGATAAATGGTAGGAATAAGATTTTAACCCATGCATGTTGCTCTTAAAGTTCACAGTCTTAACTATCATAATGCAGATAAAAAAAAACTGTCAAGTTGTCAGAATTTGAAAAGAAGATTTTTTTCCATCATAGAACTGACAATACACTCAAAAGATCTTTCCCTGAAACTGTCAATACCATATTCACATTGCCAGTGAAAAGCTATTTCAGCAACTCAACATTATATGTCATATTTAAATTAATGTCATTAATTTGGATATATGCTGAGTTAATCTTGAAGGATAAGAAGGAAATACCCAGGCTCCAGGCAAGAGGAGCCACACAGACAAATGCAGTGAGGCAAAAGGAACGATGACACATTTATATATCTGCGAATACTTAAGTGTGGCTGGAGCATATGGTGTGAGGTAGGGGACAGTGAAAAAATAAGGCTGGAGAGAGAGGAAGAGGCAGAAGCCAGGCTGCAGAACAAACTGAACAGGCATTAAGGCTGGACTTCCCTGGCAGCGGGAGTGGGAGGGAAATTTTGGCTTCTGCCATCCTTGCAGATGACAAGGATGGGGAGTGCCCCAAAAGGTGTCGGGGTCATTACCCTTTATTGGCACCTGGTTGGCAGATATGTGCATAACGAACATCCCTACTTCACTTGAGAGTGAAATAAAAACAAACAAATAAAACAAACCTGTTGAAGCAGTGGGGTTTCTTTCATGAACCCTGAAGGTCAAGTCATGGGACTTGAAGGTCAGGGAACTCGGTCCCTCTACTTAGGAACAATACTGCCTCCTGCTCTGGTTATCCATCTGTGTGTCAAAAACCTTATCTTTGCCTGCAATAAAGGAGCACTCATCCCATACCTGTATCTACCGGCATTTTTATTTAAGTCATATTTCTTTTTGATTGTAACAACCCCATGCATCTCAAGGACCTTGGATTTTAACATTTGTGCTACCAAGAGTCTTCCAAAGGTGAGCTTTAAGGAGAAAAGGTACAGTCAGATTTTGCAGAGCAATCACTGTGGTGATAGTATGGTGAATGACTTAAAGGAGATGAGACTAAGAAAGCAATCTAAGAGAGAAATCATGAAGGCCTGAACTAAGACAGTGACTACAATCTGGCGGGGGTGTGGGGTTGGTGGGGGTGGGGGGACTGCCCTGGCGAGAAGCAGAGAGACTCAATAAGTATTTGGGCTGTGGAGTTTCTCAGGACCCAGTGACCAGCTTCATGTGAAAGAGAGATAGAGAAATAAACAAAAATGATCTTAGACTTCAGGATTAGATAGCCTGACGGGGTCATCTGAGGATGCAGAGTAAAAGAGGAGAATGTGGTTTAAGAACGAGTCATGTGAGACAGGCAACAGGTAGTGGAAGAGAAGTCTCTGGAGCTTGAAAAATGTTGGGCTAGAAATGGAAATTAGGAAACCACCATTATAGAAACAGAAATAATAAATTAGCCAGGGAGAAGAGAGGATGAAATACTGGGAACACCAGTATCCAAAAAAAATGGCTAGAGGAAGGGAAACCCATTTAAGAGGTAAAGAAGCAACAAAGGCTGGTATCATGGGGACCAGAGAGCCATTTTGCTAGAAGGAAGGTGTAGTCAGTTCTATCAAATGCTCCAGAAGTCAAGTGGAGTGTCAGCTGGATTTAGATTTTCAAAGCAATTTTAGTGAATTGATGTAACAATGCTGGCATTGGACTGAGGAGTCAGTCGAAGGATGGATGGGAAATGGAGACAGTATCTTGGGGCCAATTCTAAATAGATTTTCTATGGCAGGAAGGGAAGTGATAAGACAATAGCAGTGGAGGGGAGGAGCTAAGATGGCGGAGGAGTAGGACGGGGAGAACACTTTCTCCCCCACAAATTCATCAAAAGAACATTTAAACACTGAGTAAATTCCACGAAACAACTTCTGAATTCCGGCAGAGGACGTCAGGCACCCAGAAAAGCAACCCAAGTCTTCGAAAGGAGAGAGAAGAAATACAGCTCCATCCACCAGAACACCTACACAAGCTTCCCTAACCAAGAAACCTTGACAAGCCACCTGTACAAACCCACACAGAGCAAGGAAACGCCACAATAAAGAGAACTCCACAAACTGCCAGAATACAGAAAGGACATCCCAAACTCAGCAATTTAAACAAGATGAAGAGACAGAGGAATACCCAGCAGATAATGGAACAGGATAAATGCCCACCAAACCAAACAAAAGAGGAAGAGATAGGGAATCTACCTGATAAAGAATTCCGAATAATGATAGTGAAATTGATCCAAAATCTTGAAATCAAAATGGAATCACAGATAAATAGCTGGAGACAAAGATTGAGAAGATGCAAGAAAGGTTTAACAAGGACCTAGAAGAAATAAGAGAGTCAATATATAATGAATAATGCAATAAATGAAATTAAAAACACTCTGGAGGCAAGAAATAGTAGAATAACAGAGGCAAAAGATAGGATTAGTGAATTAGAAGATAGAATGGTAGAAATAAATGAATCAGAGAGGATAAAAGAAAAACGAATTAAAAGAAATGAGGACAATCTCAGAAACCTCCAGGACAATATTAAACACTACAACATTCGAATCATAGGGGTCCCAGAAGAAGACAAAAAGAAAGACCATGAGAAAATACTTGAAGAGATAATTGTTGAAAACTTCCCTAAAATGGGGAAGGAAATAATCACCCAAGTCCAAGAAACCCAGAGAGTCCCAAACAGGATAAACCCAAGGCGAAACACCCCAAGACGTATATTAATCAAATTAACAAAGATCAAACACAAAGAACAAATATTAAAAGCAGCAAGGGAAAAACAACAAATAACACACAAGGGAATTCCCATAAGGATAACAGCTGATCTTTCAATAGCAACTCTTCAAGCCAGGAGGGAATGGCAAGACATACTTAAAGTGATGAAAGAAATAACCTACAGCCCAGATTATTGTACCCAGCAAGGATCTCATTCAAATATGAAGGAGAAATCAAAAGCTTTTCAGACAAGCAAAAGCTGAGAGAATTCAGCACCATCAAACCAGCTCTCCAACAAATACTAAAGGATATTCTCTAGACAGGAAACACAAAAACGGGGTATAAAATCGAACCCAAAACAATAAAGTAAATGGCAATGGGATCATACTTATCAGTAATTACCTTAAACGTAAATGGGTTGAATGCCCCAACCAAAAGACAAAGACTGGCTGAATGGATACAAAAACAAGACCCCTACATATGTTGTCTACAAGAGACCCACCTCAAAACAGGCGACACATACAGACTGAAAGTGAAGGGCTGGAAAAAGATTTTCCATGCAAATAGGGACCAAAAGAAAGCAGGAGTAGCAATACTCATATCAGATAAAATAGACTTTAAAACAAAGGCTGTGAAAAGAGACAAAGATGGTCACTACATAATGATCAAAGGATCAATCCAAGAAGAAGATATAACAATTATAAATATATATGCACCCAACACGGGAGCACCACAATATGTAAGACAAATGCTAACAAGTATGAAAGGAGAAATTAACAATAACACAATAATAGTGGGATACTTTAATACCCACTCACACCTATGGATAGATCAACTAAACAGAAAATTAACAAGGAAACACAAACTTTAAACGATACAATAGACCAGTTAGACCTAATTGATATCTATAGGACATTTCATCCCAAAACAATGAATTTCACCTTTTCTCAAGCGCACATGGAACCTTCTCCAGGATAGATCACATCCTAGGCCATAAATCTAGCCTTGGTAAATTCAAAAAAATAGAAATCATTCCAAGCGTCTTTTCTGACCACAATGCAGTAAGATTAGATCTCAATTACAGGAGAAAAACTATTAAAAATTCCAACATATGGAGGCTGAACAACACGCTGCTGAATAACCAACAAATCACAGAAGAAATCAAAAAAGAAATCAAAATTTGCATAGAAACTAATGAAATGAAAACACAACAACCCAAAACCTATGGGACACTTTAAAAGCAGTCCTAAGGGGAAAGTTCATAGCAATACAGGCATACCTCAAGAAACAAGAATAAAGTCAAATAAATAACCTAACCCTACACCTAAAGCAACTACAAAAGGAAGAAATGAAGAACCCCAGGGTTAGTAGAAGGAAAGAAATTTTAAAAATTAGGGCAGAAATAAATGCAAAAGAAACAAAAGAGACCATAGCAAAAATCAACAAAGCCAAAAGCTGGTTCTTTGAAAGGATAAATAAAATTGACAAACCATTAGCCAGACTCATCAAGAAACAAAGGGAGAAAAATCAAATCAATAAAATTAGAAATGAAAATGGAGAGATCACAACAGACAACACAGAAATACAAAGGATCATAAGAGACTACTATCAACAATTATATGCCAATAAAATGGACAACATGGAAGAAATGGACAAATTATTAGAAAAGTACAACTTTCCAAAACTCGACCAGGAAGAAATAGAAAATCTTAACAGACCCATCACAAGCATGGAAATTGAAACTGTAATCAAAAATCTTCCAGCAAACAAAAGCCCAGGTCCAGACGGCTTCACAGCTGAATTCTACCAAAAATTTAGAGAAGAGCTAACACCTATCCTGCTCAAACTCTTCCAGAAAATTGCAGAGGATGGTAAACTTCCAAACTCATTCTATGAGGCCACCATCACCCTAATACCAAAACCTGACAAAGATGCCACAAAAAAAGAAAACTACAGGCCAATATCACTGATGAGCATAGATGCAAAAATCCTTAACAAAATTCTAGCAATCAGAATCCAACAACACATTAAAAAGATCATACACCATGACCAAGTGGGCTTTATCCCAGGGATGCAAGGATTCTTCAATATCCACAAATCAATCAATGTAATACACCACATTAACAAATTGAAAAATAAAAACCATATGATTATCTCAATAGATGCAGAGAAAACCTTTGACAAAATTCAACATCCATTTATGATAAAAACTCTCCAGAAAGCAAGAATAGAAGGAACATACCTCAACATAATAAAAGCTATATATGACAAACCCACAGCAAACATTATCCTCAATGGTGAAAAATTGAAAGCATTTCCTCTAAAGTCAGGAACAAGACAAGGGTGCCCACTTTCACCATTACTATTCAACATAGTTTTGGAAGTTTTGGCCACAGCAATCAGAGCAGAAAAAGAAATAAAAGGAATCCAAATTGGAAAAGAAATAAAACTCTCACTATTTGCAGATGACATGATCCTCTACATAGAAAACCCTAAAGACTCCACCAGAAAATTACTAGAACTAATCAATGACTATAGTAAAGTTGCAGGATATAAATCAACACACAGAAATCCCTTGCATTCCTATACACTAATAATGAGAAAACAGAAAGAGAAATTAAGGAAACAATTCCATTCACCATTGCAATGGAAAGAATAAAATACTTAGAAATATATCTACCTAAAGAAACTAAAGACCTATATATAGAAAACTATAAAACACTGGTGAAAGAAATCAAAGAAGACACTAACAGATGGAGAAATATACCATGTTCATGGATTGGAAGAATCAATATAGTGAAAATGAGTATACTACCCAAAGCAATTTATAGATTCAATGCAATCCCCATCAAGCTACCAACGGTATTCTTCACAGAGCTAGAACAAATAATTTCACAATTTGTATGGAAATACAAAAAGCCTCGAATAGCCAAAGCTATCTTGAGAAAGAAGAATGGAACTGGAGGAATCAACCTACCTGACTTCAGGCTCTACTACAAAGCCACAGTTATCAAGACAGTATGCTACTGGCACAAAGACAGAAATATAGATCAATGGAACAAAATAGAAAGCCCAGAGATAAATCCACGCACATATGGACACCTTATCTTTGACAAAGGAGGCAAGAATATACAATGGATTAAAGACAATCTCTTTAACAAGTGGTGCTGGGAAAACTGGTTAACCACTTGTAATAGAATGAAACTAGAACACTTTCTAACACCATACACAAAAATAAACTCAAAATGGATTAAAGATCTAAACGTAAGACCAGAAACTATAAAACTCCTAGAGGAGAACATAGGCAAAACACTCTCCGACATACATCACAGCAGGATCCTCTATGACCCACCTCCCAGAATATTGGAAATAAAAGCAAAAATAAACAAATGGGACCTAATTAAACTTAAAAGCTTCTGCACAACAAAGGAAACTATTAGCAAGGTGAAAAGGCAGCCTTCAGAATGGGAGAAAATAATAGCAAATGAAGCAACTGACAAACAACTAATCTCAAAAATATACAAGCAACTCCTACAGCTCAACTCCAGAAAAATAAATGACCCAATCAAAAATGGGCCAAAGAACTAAGTAGACATTTCTCCAAAGAAGACATACAGATGGCTAACAAACACATGAAAAGATGCTCAACATCACTCATTATCAGAGAAATGCAAATCAAAACCACTATGAGGTACCATTTCACGCCAGTCAGAATGGCTGCAATCCAAAAGTCTACAAGTAATAAATGCTGGAGAGGGTGTGGAGAAAAGGGAACCCTCTTACACTGTTGGTGGGAATGCAAACTAGAACAGCCACTATGGAGAACAGTGTGGAGATTCCTTAGAAAACTGGAAATAGACCTGCCTTATGATCCAGCAATCCCACTGCTGGGCATACACACTGAGGAAATCAGAAGGGAAAGAGACACGTGTACCCCAGTGTTCATCGCAGCACTGTTTATAATAGCCAGGACATGGAAGCAACCTAGATGCCCATCAGCAGATGAATGGATAAGTAAGCTGTGGTACATATACACAATGGAGTATTACTCAGCCATTAAAAAGAATACATTTGAATCAGTTCTAATGAGGTGGATGAAACTGGAACCTATTATACAGAGTGAAGTACGCCAGAAAGAAAAACACCAATACAGTATACTAACACATATATATGGAATTTAGAAAGATGGTAACAATAACCCTGTGTACGAGACAGCAAAAAAGACACTGATGTATAGATCAGTCTTATGGACTCCGTGGGAGAGGGAGAGGGTGGGGAGATTTGGGAGAATGGCATTGAAACATGTATAATATCATGTATGAAACAAGTCGCCAGTCCAGGTTCGATGCACGATACTGGATGCTTGGGGCTGGTGCACTGGGACGACCCAGAGGGAGGGTATGGGGAGGGAGGAGGGTTCAGGATGGGGAGCACGGGTATACCTGTGGCAGATTCATTTCGATGTTTGGCAAAACTAATACAATATTGTAAAGTTTAAAAATAAAATAAAATTTAAAAAAAAAGAAAAGGTAAAAAAAAAAAAAAAAGACAATAGCAGTGATTTTCAACTCTGGCTGATTCTAGAATCACCTGGGAAAGTTTCAAAAGGTATTGATTCTGGGGCTCCCCACCACCGCAGATGGTGTTAATTGCTCTGTGATGTGGCCCAGGCATCTGCTTTCAAAATCTCCCACTGTTTGAGAAAACTGTGGGCAATTGAGGGAGTATTGTTATAAAGTTGTAATTTCAGAGTGGGAGAGGTTCCCGAGCATGTTGAAATGGTGACAGCAGAGAGTAAGGAGGCTGAGATACACACATAGGAGAAATGAACGACAGTCCCCAGAGCAGACTCCCTGAGTGGGCGGGAGGATGCCATCTCAGGGAGACAGGTAGATTCACCTTACCTGCTCTCCCTCTGATGGGCTTCCCAGGTGGCACTAGTGGTAAAGAACCCACTTGCCAATGCAGAAGACATAAGAGACTCAAGTTTGATCCCTGGGTCAGGAAGATCCCCTGGAGGAGGGCATAGCAACTCACTTCAGTATTCCTGCCTGGAGAATCCCATGGACAGAGGAGCCTGGTGGGCCACAGTCCATAGGGTCACACAGAGTAGGACAGACTGAACCGATTTAGAATGCACATGTGCATGCTTCCCCTCTGAGATGAGAATGGAGCAAGGAGGACGAAGGTATAGGTTTCAAGTGGAGAAGAAAGGGAGGGAATTTTTCTTCCTGACTACAATTTTCTTTGCAAAGCAGAAGGATGGCTAGTTTGCTAAGAGAGAGAAGAGAATGACGGCAGGGAGCTTGGTAAGAGGAAAGGCTTGAACTCATACTGCCTGTGGAGAGCCCGCCGTCAGGAGGCATTCGCCAGCTGAGACTGGAAGCCAGGAATTTATATGTAAGCTCTATGATATTTAATCGTGAAAGTCGCTCAGTCATGTCTGACTGTTTGTGACCCCATGGACTATACAGCCCATGGAATTCTCCAGGCCAGAATACTGGAGTGGGTAGCCATTCCCTTCTCCAGGAGATCTTCCCAACCCAGGGATCAAACCCAGGTTTTCCCCATTGCAGGAGGATTCTTTATCATCTGAGCCACTAGGGAAGCCCAAGAGATGTATGTATGCTCAGTCACTCAGTTGTGTCTGATTCTTTTGCCACCCCACGGACTGTAGCCCACTAGGCTTCTCTGTCCATGGAATTTTCCAGGCAAGAACACTGGAGTGGGTTGCCATTTCCTACTCCAATGTAAGCTCTGCTGCTGCTGCTGCTGCTGCTGCTAAGTCGATTCAGTAGTGTCCAACTCTGTGTGACCCCATAGACGGCAGCCCACCAGGCTCCCCGTCCCAGGGATCCTCCAGGCAAGAACACTGGAGTGGGTTGCCATTTCCTACTCCAATGTAAACTCTGAAAGTGAAAGAAAGAAAGTGAAGTCGCTCAGTCATGCCCGACTCTTTGCAACCCCATGGATAGTAGCCTGCACCAAGCTCCTCCATCCATGGAATTTTCAAGGCAAGAAGTACTGGAGTGGGTCGCCATTAAGCTCTACTGGGAGATAAATTCCACGAGGGCAGAGCCATTCTCTGTGTTGGTCACTGCTGTATCATCAGAGTTCGGCTCAGTACCCTGGGGAATATCAAGATGAAGGAATGTGTTGCAGCACCCATCTGGCATTTTATTTCCGCAGCATCATTTGAGAGGCCAGGGGAAAAAAAGCCTTGAAACAATTCAGTAAAGCTGGAGTTTAGGGTTCGAGGATAACCTGGAGGGGCATAAAAGATAGACCATCCAAGAGACCACCTGCAGATTTTATCTTGACGGCAAAAGGCAGAGAGAAAGGAGAGATCTGTGATGCCAAAAATCCACTCTGGGCTTTGGGGAGATTATTTGAGGGGAGTGAGGTGCTAATCCACTCAGCCAGGTGAGCAATGAGGATTTAGGTAACCCTGGGAGACTCTGGAGAAAGCTGAGGGTCAGTTTCAAGAGGGCAAATTCTAAATCACGATAAAGCACTGCTTAGATAGTAAAAATCGCCCAAACACAACTGCTTTGAGGGGCAGCGAGGGCCCATATCTACCTCGGGGGTGGGGGGATGCTGGGTGTTGACAGGGCCAAGAGCTCAGCTCTGTGAATCTGTGAAACCCAAACAGCCTTCTTCACTGCTGCCTCTTTGGGAGGCTTTGTGACCTCAGATGGGTGGGAGCCCCACCCCCGCCTCCAGCTCACCAAATTGCTGTGCTGTGTTTAAAAGCCAAAGAGGAAAATAAACCCCAGCCCAAGGAGAAAGCGATTTGGCATTAAATAAAAGGAATGTTTTTATCCTGCAATGAAAACGCTGTGATCTTGGAACACAATTTGCATAAACAGACAGTTTGGCTATAAACAACCTCACCAGTAACTGGTATTTACATATAGAACAACTCAGTCAAAACCCAATTAAAGGCTCTGATGGATTGGGGATTGTCAAAACATTTAAAAGACTTCATAGCAGCCAGGCGATTTATACACCTCGGTTGGACCAGGAGTTCCAGATTTCTCCTCTCATCTGCTCTTTGTCCTACCCCCAGTCTCCTACCACACCAGGGACCCCCAGCCCAGCCCCTAACCTTGCAGCCTGTTCTCCAACAGCAGGGAGAGGTCTCTAAGGGGAAGACCCAGCAGAGAAGGGAACAAGATCCGGGCTGGGGTCCTCGGACTTAGCTATTACAAGCAGAAACCAGAGTCCCATATAGAGTTCATGCACTTGATACTGTCAAAGGGTCTGCTCAGAAGATGCAAGATTTCCATACGGCACCTGATGTTGGGCAATCAGCAACCAACCTGGGATCCAGGTTCCAAAGTTCTAACTGAGCAAATGGTTGAGAAGCAAGGTAGGAAATTGGGTTCCCCGCCCTGTGGAGAGGAGAGCTTGCTGGTCAGGAACTGAGGCCAGCCATAGAAACTGAGTTTAACATGTTGGGGAAATTGGGGATGGCTTTAATGGGAGGGGGAACCATGGAGCGAGAGTCCCCCTGGAACCTGATGGAGACTGCCAGGCTTAAGGCAGAATGTTGACTTGGGCTAAGCCTCCAATGTGTTCCTGTCTTCCACACAACTTTAAGGCTGTAGGGCCACCCATGTTTCTATAAATGTAGTGTGGTTAGAACACAACCAACTCATGCATTTATATGTCTTCTATGACTTCAAGAGCAGAGCTGAGTCATTGCAACAGAGATGTTGTGGCCAGCAACACCTAAATTTTTTTACTATCTGGCCCCTTAAGAAAAAATTTACTAACCCCTGGGCTAGTTGGTCTGAGATCCTTTCCTACTTGGATGTTGCTTGGTCCTCTGTTTTGCTCTGAAAGGTGTAGAAACCCATAGAGAGCCAAAGAGGCTTCCAAGACAGCAGGAATTTGGCCTCCCATGCATAAGGGTAAGAGAGACTTTGATTTATTTTCCTTGACTTGACTTGGGGTCCACTGAAACTGCTCCCATCTTCACAGCCTTCTTGCAGGAGGGGCTTTCTCTGGCCAGTGTTCTCAGCTTCCTTTGATTAATTGTTCTATCTCTTCCTTCCAGGAACCCATAGGGAAGAAGGAGAAAAGGGGGACCACACATTTCAGAGTGGTCTCTGGGGAATTCAGAGATATAGGAAAGCTATAAGTTAGTAAGCCACCTGTCCCAGGAAGTGTGCAAGCAGAGAAGGCTGCTGTGAAAGACCCTTTGGACCTCATATCTTGGATTTTGCAGCTTCTCAAACACTGATTCAAGTCCAAACTCAAATCCATATAGTTACTGCCCTCAATGAGTTCTGCAGCCCTGTCTGTGACCTCCCTATCTCAAGCTTGGCAGCCTCTAATCCATCCTCCAATAGCAGCAAGGACTGGCTTTGCAAATTTCAGAGTTATTCTTGTCACTTCTAGCATTAAACTCCTCCAAAGGCTACACATAGCATCCAAGATAATATCCAGACCCTATCTTAGCATTTACTCATCCTTTGGCCCTGCTGAACTCTCCAAGCTCATTTCCTACACCCTCCACCTCCAACACTCCAACCAGATCCAACAGCTACTTATTTTCCAAACAGGTGTGTCTCTGTGCATTTCCTCAGGCCATTTCCTCTACTGAAAATGAACATCCCTCACCTTGTGTAAATGACAAACTCCTATGTATTCTTCAAAACCCCAATTCAGGTGCCCCTTTTCCTATATAAAACATTCACAAGATTTCCTCATTTTAGATTAGTTTCTATTACTCAATTCCTATGATGTACACCCTGATCACAACCCTATTTAGAAGTTATGACATTCTACTGGAGTGCAATATTTGCAGGAATACCTCCCCAAGTAGACAGACTTCCTTGAGAGAAGACATAATGACTAATTCCTCTTCACAAGCTTAGTGCAAGGTCTTGCACACAATAGATGTTCAACACATGTTCCATGAATAAATGAATGAATGGGCCTCAACAATGTCAAGACTATAGGAGTTCAAGCTGCCATTCCTCAGAAAGTGGGTAGAGTGGGTGTCAGACAAGCAAAAACAACAGATGTCTTCATCTGTTACTTTGTGGAATTTTGGTTTCTACCTGTGAAGACTATGGTGTAAAAATATCTACCTCTTACTGCTGTATCAACTGGAAACAGGAATAAAACGGATGGGACAACTCCTATTAGGCTACTATAACCCTGTGATTTTCACCCCCTTCAAAGACTCTGCCCTCTGAGCCCATTCCACTGTCTGCTCTGGTTCAGGACTTAATGACTCACCTACAGTGTTGCCATTATGTCTTTCCTGGGCTTTCTGCCTTCTCAGCTCTCCCTGGCTGGTGGCACCCTTTTGGTGCCCTACAGCCAGATCAATCTTCCATTTCAGCAGAGTTCTGGGAGCTCAAGAGCCCAGCAGTATTTAACTTGGCTTGCACTCCATCTCATGAATTTAAAGGCCATCTGAGCTGGACCATTCATCTGCTCCTTCTCGACTGCCCACAGTGGTGCATTTCTACACCCTCCTTGCCAATACCCAGCCATCTGAGCTGCTTACATATTTCTTCCTCAGGAAAGCTCAGGGGGAAAAAAATACATATATGTGTATATATATATATATATATATGTATATATATATATATATATATATATATATATATATATATATATCCAGCCCCAGAATTTGGAACCTTCCTTCTATTATCTCATAAAACATCATGTTCATATCATAATTTCCATCCAGAGAGAGGATTTGCCATGTGAGCGCTGAGATGCATACAAATCGCCCTTCTCAACCTCTGGCTACAATAAGCAAACTTCAGAGGCTGACAGTTTACTTGATAAATACCTAATAAAGCTTAAATAATTATTGAGAGCAGACAAATGAAGGAGTAGAACGGCAAGAGGTGTTGTGCTGATAAATCACAGGGAAGCAGGCAGAGCCCCAGCAGCTCAGGGTGAAGTCTGATTCCAGGAAGCAGAAGTCTAGAGAATCAGAGGCAGAAACTCAGCACTAGAAAGAGTCAGTGATGGGCGAGTGGCTGGGGAGCCAAGTGATATACAAGATGGACTTCTCTTTGGGGACCATTAAGGACCCAATGTGTGACCTTTCTCAACTACTCTGGAAGAAAGAGTATTCAGGATGGGTATTAGTCCACCTCATTGTCTGTCTCTGTCTACCTCCCAGGTACAAATCATGGTTGGATACCATCTCCTGAACTAAACCTGGAGTCACCAGCCCTGCTGAACTCCAAGAAGGTATCCCAAACTCTTCATTCGCTCACTTATTCATTCAACAAACATTAGGGCCAACTACAGGCCATAAATTATGTTCAACAAACTTTTGGTCTAACCAAGGATGGTTGTGAGAGCAGATCATCAAATAATGATACACACTGAAAATAGAAGTTTGGGGGTTCCTAGAAGTTTAATCTGGAGAAGGAAATGGAAATCCACTCCAGTGTTCTTGCCTGGAGAATCCCATGGACGGAGAAGCCTGATAGGCTGCAGTCCATGGGGTCACAGAGTCGGACACGACTGAAGCAACTTAGAAGCAGCAGCAACAGAAGTTTAATCTGGTCTGGGGCAAATGTGGAGAGCAGAAGGCTTCACAGAGGAAATGGTACTTAAACTGAATTCTGAAAGATAAATATAAATAGGAAGTGGGGAAAGGGTGTTTGGGGCAACAGGAATAGCAAGTGCAAAAACCCTGGGGTGTAGCAGTTTTGTTGAGAGAAATCCTAAGACCTTCGCTCCCACAGTGAGGCTAATGTATGATGACTCCCACCCCCTTAGCACCTTTCCCACCAGAGGAGGTTCTGAGTCTAGTGTTTCTGTGTCCATTACTGGTAAATTGCCCTTTACTGAGGTAGGTTCTCTGATGTCATTTCGGACATGAAGATGCTGAATCTCAGGACTGCTAAGGACTGGTTGTCACCTGTGTGGTCATAGATGGTGCTTCTGCTTTGGACTCTATTCTGCAGACTCTCAGACCTGCCTTTTCCCCTTCCTCACTCTTCTGCCCCCAGCCTAGCAAACCTCTCCAATTACTCAGAATTCTTCTGGGAAAGGATGTTTCCCTGCTCTGCCAGATTCCCAGCAGGGACCATTCTCCTGAATTCCTGGTAGGTGGGTTCTCAGTGATAGGTGGCTTCTCTAATGCATGCCTGGATGCCCAACCATCACTGCACAAATGCACACACACCCCACCAGCACCACATGCAGACCATTTGTCTGGACTTCTTCTGATCCACCACATATGCTGGACCTCCCCCGCCCTCCTGATCCCCTGATGTCCACCTCTACAGAAACATCTACCTCCACAGCCTTACCTCCTGAGGTGACAAGAAGACAATACCTAATGTGAGCCCTCGTTCCATTGGGTTGACCCTTCCAAAAACATTCTATTTGAGAAATACAGAAATGACGGGCTGTTATCCATCCAGTCTTTTTTTTTTTTTTTTTAAGAATGAACATTTATATTTCTTTTAATTTTTTTCTATTTTTCAGCCATGCCACATGGCATGCAGAATCTTAGTTTCCCAACCAAGGATTGAACCTGCGGCCCCTGCATTGGAAGTGCAGCATCTTAACCATTGGACCACCAGAGAAGTCCACTCCATCCATTCTTAAAGTCACTTGAACTAGGCAACAATACTGCTTGGAGTCCTAGTGTTCTCTCCTATAAAACTGGCATAATTCTGACACTTCCTGCCTACTGATAAAGTTCTAAATACAGACCCTCACATTTGGATAGCAACTTGCAAATAAATTTCGAGCATCACCATCAGAGCAGTATAAGCAAAGACTCTCCCCCTCCTCAGTTGAAGGCTTGTTAACAACTAACTCTGGTTTTTTTAAGACCGAATGTGACTCAATTAATCTTTCTTCCCAAGCGATATCGCCATGTCAGAAAGTACTCCTCCTGTTTTGCATCTCATGTTTCCATGGAAATATGTAATAGCCACAACCCCTGCAGTGGTAAGTAACAGAAATTCAATCTAAACCAGCTTAAGCAAAAATTTAATTCATTGGCTCACGGCTCACAAAACAGAAGGATTCCTGTGATCAAATCCCACACAACCAGAGCCTCAGGAGTTCAGTCTTATCCCAACTCTTTTTTCCTACTTTCTCAAATCCTATGGCTTATTTCTGTTTGTTTCTAGTTTCATTCTAAACACAAACCAAAAAAACAAAGACCTCTCTAGATTGGGAAGATGGCCACAGACAGCCCCAAATTCATATCTTCCCAGCATACCAAAACTGGCAGATGAAACAGTCTCTCCTCCATTGTTTGTATATAAATCCCAGGGAAGAACTCTGATGGGCTCTGCTTGGATCACACACCCATTTCAAAAAGGATTGTGATTGGTCAGATCTGGTCTAATGATCACTCTAATCACCAGGAGGGTTAGGCATCATGACCGGAAGAAGGGAAATGAGGGTGGAAATATCCTGGGAAGCCAAAAACAATAGATCTCCAACCCAATAAATGTTGCTACATGAGGAGGAAAATGCATAAGTGTTGTATATTTCAGGGTATAGGAAAATAGGAATATTGATTGGTACAGTATTTCTACTGAGAAAATTTTAAAGGTGTTTTCAAAATACCCAAAGTGTTTATACCTTTGATCCAGAAAGTTAACTTCTATGATTGCACTTTTTGGAGGAAAAAAATGTAGAAAGATGTGCAGCATTATTTTCAATGAAAAGAAGAAATAATCAAAACATAAATTAAATATTAATTTGTTATACATTAATTTAAGGGCATCTGAGGGATTGGGGGCAGGAGAAGAAGGATGAGACAGAGGATGAGATGGCTGGATGGCATCACCGACTCGATGGACATGAGTTTGGGAGTTGGTGATGGACAGGGAGGCCTGGTGTGCCGCGATTCATTGGGTTGCAAAGAGTCGGATATGACTGAGTGACTGAACTGAACTGATTAATTTTTAATGATTATGATGTGTTTTTTTAAACAAAAAATAATAAAATAAAATTTTAAAGGGCATATTTACCTTTGGGGGTAACAATCAGAATGGAGAAAAAAGGATTTCTGGAGTACAAGAATGTTCTGTTTCTTGATATGCTTGCCAGTAACAAGGGTATATTCACCTTATGAAAATTGATCAAGCTGTCTTTCATGATACGTGAACTTTTCTTCATGTATATTAAACTTTAGTAAAAATATTTTTAGCAGATGTGCATATTAAAGGAAAAGATTTAGGGTGGTTACCTCTGGATAGTGTAATTAATAGTGATTTAAACTTTATCTTTGTGCAAGTCTTCACTGTCTGACTGCTTTTACAATAAGCATGTATTAATTCTGCAGTCAATTAAAAAAAAAGAAAACTATTTCCATTGGGAGTGGGAAAATGAAGAATGGATGAGATCAAAGAACTAAAATCTCATTAGATAGTAGGTCTAGTTAGCTTGCTCAGAGGCTGAAGATGTATGCTAGACCTGCCTCCAGAGACAAGGCATAACGGAATGTATCAGTTAGAAGTGGCAGCAGTGTGGTAACAAATTGACTCAAATATATCATATCTCAAACACAATTGAAATTTCTCCCCCACACTGTCAGTCCAGGGAAGATATTTCATATGGGCAGGGGTTCTGGTCCACACTGGCATTCAGAAAACCAGGCTGATGGTGATGTTTCCTTCTCAAATACTTCCAAGGTCTCACTGATCCTCACCACCCACATCACAACTGCTTACCTTCCCTTGGAAAAGAACTCAGTCACAACCATACCTAATAGCAAGGGGGGCTTAGAACTGCAGTCCCCCGCGGACATCCATGTCCATCTGTTGCAGTAGGAGAAGAGGAGAATGGATCTGAGTTTATGCCACTTGGGGAATGGGAAGTAGAAGCAGGAAGGAGAGGAAAGGAAGAGAGAGCGAATTGATTTCAGCAGACAACCATAACCACCAGGTCTACATCAAAGAAGTCCAGACACATGGCATGTGACCTCAGTCCATTCCAGGCCATGGTATGCTCAGAGTTCACAGGTAGCAATGTCCTGGTTCCAGCGGAATGTCTGCTTTGGTGTGAGCTTGGCAAGGGCTTTGGTCAGAATGCAAAATAGAAAGGCACCACACCCACCCCACCCCACCTCACTGGGCAGGAGTTTGGAGAGGGGGTTTCTCCATGGCCAGCAAGACCCACTGCAGGGCTGCTCTTCCCCAGGGACCCATCCTGACAGGTCCTGCTCAGAGTCTGAACAGGGCTTAGCTTCCAGGTAATTCTAGTGATCCCTGCTGATGTGGAGAGGAACCAAGATAGACATTCATCTATCTGAGAGATGAACAAAGGTAAGTGGTGTAAATGCCTGTATTTGCCCCCTCAGATAAGGCTAACAATAAAACAAAGGATTAGATTAGATGCTTCAGAAATCACCAGATTCTACCCAGCTTACCCGCCCCCGCAAGCCCAAATAAATTGTGCACAAAAGAGGTCTCCACGCCCCCTCCATCTCTGTATTATTTAACTCTTGGGGAAGTGCATTCCACAGACCCCAGACTCTTTATCTACAATGAAGACGGTCAGTACTAAAACTGTTCGGGCAGCACGGGCTGGCAACGTGCAGAATGCAGACGCCTGGACCCTGCGCCCAATGAATATTACCCAGAATCTAGTAGTTGATAACACAGGCGTCCCAAATCAATGAGGAAATCATCTCCTGCACACAATCAGCACAAAAGAAGGATATTTGCAGAGTCCCTCCAACACAGTCTGGCTATTGTCAACTCAGGCGCGGCGAAGTGATTAATGCACGTGTGAGGACGAGCCCAGATTTCAATTCCTAGGATGATGCGCACAGACCGTTCCCCGTCCGCCACCCTTTATGGATGCTCAACACTTAACCTACTCAATGGTTTTTATTTGCATTGATCCTATTTTATGGTATGATTAACTTTGTATGGAAGAGAACCAATTAGTTTTGTTTTACACTTATTGAATGCACTTTATAGTCAGACGAATTAACTCTCAACAGTAGGTTGATTTATCCAGTGGCGGGAGGCTTGATGGGCTGTGCAGGGTCATGAGGATAGGGGCACTGGAGGGGCTGGGACCTCCAAAAAAAAACGAGCTTAAAGTGCTGATGATGATGGCCCAGCTGATCACCGCGGGCGTACGGGTGAGAGTACAAGGCTGTCACGCAATGTAAATTTCGAGAACTGATCAAGGCTTTGTCTGAAGACGAAACACTTTCTCCTACAAAATGGAAAGATCAATGGAGTAGAATTCAATTCTAGCTCTGACACTTTTACACTGCGGCTGTGAGATTGGGCCAATTCTTTAACTTCTTTGAGCCTCAGTAAACAAAGATGCTAAGAAAGAGGAGGAAGTGGAGGAGGAGTGGGGAGGAGGCAGGAGGGCCGGGGAGCCAGGGGGAGGAGGTGAGATCGTTTCTCTACATAAATAAGTTTACTGCGAGGATCAAATGTGAGAGCATGGATGGAAATTATAAAGTATCGTCTTTATGTGAGTCTTCCCTCTTTAAAAAAAAAAAACAAGCAGCACAGCACAGAGTAACACAAGAGGAATGTGAACTGAAAAAGACGGAAGTCTGAATCCCTGTGGCTTCTCAGCTGTGCGACTTTGTGGATGTCATTCAACCTTTCCGAGCTCACGTTCCCTCATCTGTAAAGTGAAGATTATCACAGGATCAGATGAAATATTTCAGAGAGCAGTGCTTTCCCGACCACCCTAATAAAAACACCAACCTCCTCATTATCCATCTCTTTTTTTTCTGCTTTATTTTTCTCTATCACTGCTACGTTTGTTTGCTTAGGCAGCCAGAACAAAAGCCCACAGACTGGGTGGCTTAAACAACAGGAATTTGTTTTCCCATTGTTCTGGAAGCTAGAAGTCCAAGATCAGCAGGTTTGGTTTCTCCTGAGGCCTGGCTGCCCCCTTCACTGTGTCCTCAACGACCTTTCCTCTATGTACGTGTGCCCTGGTTTCTCTTTGTATGTCCAAATTTCCTACTTTATTTCCTTGGAATAGAGTCTGTTTTACATATGGCAGCTCCCAGGTGGCGCTAGTGGTAAAGAACCCGCCTGCCAAGGCAAGAGACAAAAGAGCCACAGGTTCGATCCCTGGGTGGGGAAGATACCCTGGAGGAGGGGGAGAGTCGGACACAGCTGAACGCCCTCAGCATAGATATGTCAGCTCTGCTCTCTCAGCCTGTGCCCCACTATGCCCCCACCGTGCCCAAAGTCCATTCTCTGTGTCTGCCCCTTTATTCCTGCCCTGCAAAGAGGTTCATCAGCACCATTTTTCTAAATTATAAGTGCGTTAATATCCCATTTTTGTTTTTCTCTTTCTAACTTATTTCACTCTCTGTGACAGGCTCTGGGTTCATCCACGTCACTACAATTGACTCAATCTTGTTCTTTTTTATGGCCGAGTGATATCCCATTGTATACATGTATACAATGTATACATCTATACATATATATATATACATCTATCAGATCAGATCAGATCAGTCGCTCAGTCGTGTCCAACTCTTTGCGATCCCATGAATCCCAGCACGCCAGGCCTCCCTGTCCATCACCAACTCCCGGAGTTCACTCAGACTCACGTCCATCAAGTCAGTGATGCCATCCAGCCATCTCATCCTCTGTCGTCCCCTTCTCCTCCTGCCCCCAATCCCTCCCAGCATCAGAGTCTTTTCCAATGAGTCAACTCTTCGCATGAGGTGGCCAAAGTACTGGAGTTTCAGCTTTAGCATCATTCCTTCCAAAGAAATCCCAGGGCTGATCTCCTTCAGAATGGACTGGTTGGATCTCCTTGCAGTCCAAGGGACTCTCAAGAGTCTTCTCCAACACCACAGTTCAAAAGCATCAATTGCTCAGCGCTCAGCCTTCTTCACAGTCCAACTCTCACATCCATACATGACCACAGGAAAAACCATAGCCTTGACTAGACGGACCTTTGTTGGCAAAGTAATGTCTGTGCTTTTCAATATGCTATCTAGGTTGGTCATAACTTTCCTTCCAAGGAGTAAGCGTCTTTTAATTTCATGGCTGCAGTCACCATCTGCAGTGATTTTGGAGCCCCCCAAAATAAAGTCTGACACTGTTTCCACTGTTTCCCCATTTATTTCCCATGAAGTGGTGGGACCGGATGCCATGATCTTCATTTTCTGAATGTTGAGCTTTAAGCCAACTTTTTCACTCTCCACTTTCACTTTCATCAAGAGGCTTTTGAGTTCCTCTTCACTTTCTGCCATAAAGGTGGTGTCATCTGCATATCTGAGGTTATTGAGATTTCTCCCGGCAATCTTGATTCCAGCTTGTGTTTCTTCCAGTCCAGCGTTTCTCATGATGTACTCTGCATATAAGTTAAATAAGCAGGGTGACAATATACAGCCTTGACGAACTCCTTTTCCTATTTGGAACCAGTCTGTTGTTTCATGTCCAGTTCTAACTGTTGCTTCCTGACCTGCATACAGATTTCTCAAGAGGCAGATCAGGGGGTCTGGTATTCCCATCTCTTTCAGAATTTTGTACAGTTTATTGTGATCCACACAGTCAAAGGCTTTGGCATAGTCAATAAAGCAGAAATAGATGTTTTTCTGGAACTCTCTTGCTTTTTCGATGATCCAGCAGATGTTGGCAATTTGATCTCTGGTTCCTCTGCCTTTTCTAAAACCAGCTTGAACATCAGGAATTTCATGGTTCACATATTGCTGAAGCCTGGCTTGGAGAATTTTGAGCATGACTTTACTAGCGTGTGAGATGAGTGCAATTGTGCAGTAGTTTGAGCATTCTTTGGCATTGCCTTTCTTTGGGATTGGAATGAAAACTGACTTTTTCCAGTCCTGTGGCCACTGCTGAGTTTTCCAAATTTGCTGGCATATTGAGTGCAGCACTTTCACAGCATCATCTTTCAGGATTTGGAATAGCTCAACTGGAATTCCATCACCTCCACTAGCTTTGTTCGTATTGATGCTTTCTAAGGCCCACTTGACTTCACATTCCAGGATGTCTGGCTCTAGGTCAGTGATCACACCATCGTGATTATCTGGGTCATGAAGATCTTTTTTGTACAGTTCTTCTGTGTATTCTTGCCATCTCTTCTTAATATCTTCTGCTTCTGTTAGGTCCATACCATTTCTGTCCTTTATCGAGCCCATCTTTGCATGAAATTTTCCTTTGGTATCTCTGATTTTCTTGAAGAGATCCCTAGTCTTTCCCATTCTGTTGTTTTCCTCAATTTCTTTGCATTGATCGCTGAAGAAGGCTTTCTTATCTCTTCTTGCTATTCTTTGGAACTCTGAATTCAGATGTTTATATCTTTCCTTTTCTCCTTTGCTTTTCGCTTCTCTTCTTTTCACAGCTATTTGTAAGGCCTCCCCAGACAGCCATTTTTCTTTTTTGCATTTCTTTTTCTTGGGGATGGTCTTGATCCCTGTCTCCTGTACAATGTCATGAACCTCATTCATGTATACATCTTCTTTACTCATTCATCTATCAATGGACATCCAGATTGCTTCTGTGTCCTGGTTCAAATTTCCTGTTCTTATAAGGATACCAGTCAGATTGGATTAAGGCCCATCCCAGTGGCCTCATGTGACTTAATCACTTTTTAAAGGCCTCATCTCTAAATGTAGTCTCCTTCAGAAGTACTGGGGCTTAGAGCTTCAAAATATAAATTTAGGGGAAGGGGGTCCAATTCAGCCCAGAAAAGCACCTGACATTATATTACATATTTCTCCACTCCATGAGATACCTTGTTTTCTTCTTTTAGTGTCTGGCACATAATGTATGTTCAGTAAATGTTTGATGAATGACTTAATGAGCACTGCTTAGGATAATGACAGTTCCAACATATCCTGGTTGTGGCATAACAAAACACACCAAGAGGTGGGCTGCTAAAGGACCTTCTAACCATTGGTTCCATGGTTAGCTTCCCTTGCACTTGCCCTGTGACCCTAAAACTCAAAGAAAACCCCATGACATTCTTATTTAATACCTTTTTCCCAAACTCAAGGAAACCTCCAGCTTCAGGTTTGGAAGGGAATTTACACATCATCAGATTCACCTTAAAAACCAGTGAAGGAAACCCCTTTATAACATTCCTTGATAATCTTCCCCGTTATCAAGAGAGACCAGAGACCAGAAGCCCTTGACCTTTGGAAGCAGCTAGTTTCATGGTTAGAAAGTATTATTTTGTGTACATGATGAAAAACAGGTGTGCTTTTCAGAACTGGTTGTCATGGTGGAAAATGTAACTGAATATTCTAAGTAGGCAAATAGATAGCAAATGGGTGAGCTGAATACAGTATTGGTGCTGCTGCTGCTGCTGCTAAGTCGCTTCAGTCGTGTCCGACTCTGTGCGACCCCACTGACAGCAGCCCACCAGGCTCCCCCGTCCCTGGGATTCTCCAGGCAAGAACACTGGAGTGGGTTGCCATTTCCTTCTCCAATGCATGCAAGTGAAAAGTGAAAGTGAAGTCGCTCAGCCGTGTCCAACTCTTCCCGACCCCATGGACTGCAGCCCACCAGGCTCCTCTGTCCATGGGATTTTCCAGGCAAGAGTACTGGAGTGACAGTGTTGGTAGTCTGCAGTAATTCAAATGGGCTTCCCAGATGGCTCAGGGGTAAAGAATCCACCTGCCAAGCAGGAGACACAGGTTCAACCCCTGGATCAGGAAGATCCCCTGGAGGAGGAAATGACAACCTGCTCTAGTATTCTTGACTGGGAAATCCCATGGACAGAGGAGTCTGGTGGGCTATAGTCCGTGCATGCATGCTAAGTTGCTTCAGTCGTGTTCGACTCTTTGCAACCCCATGGACTGTACCTTGCCAGGCTCCTCTGTCCATGGGATTCTCCAGACAAGAACACTGGAGTGGGCTGTTATGACTTCCTCCAAGAGATCTTCCTGACATAGGGATCAAACCATGGGGTTGCAAAGAATCAGACACAACTTAGCGACTAAGCAGCAGTGATTCAAATAAATTCCTTAGATCTACATGCAACTGAATGGATATTAAAAAATATATATATATAGATAGATGCATATAATATGATCCTATACTCACATGTTCATTTACATATCTTTCGCATGTGTAAATATCCATTTAAAAATATTGTATGTTGTATCTAGGAAAAGTGCAGAAACACTGCACACGAGAAGGATACACACCAGCCACAGAGTAGGGGTGGCCTCTGAGAAGGGGGGAGGGGCGGGGGGAGGGGCCTCTAACTCTATCTGGAACATTTGTTTCTCTAACAAAGAAGCCTGAACCAATAAGGCAACATGTCAACATCTGATGCATCTTGGTGGTGGGCACATAATACCTATTTTGTTATTATCTGAACTTCCCTGATATTTAAAACATGTCTTCATCTCTTCAAATGTCTTTCAGTGAAGAAAGGAAATTGTCATCTGTAACAGAACTGATATTAGGCCCCAGATCATTCCAGCTACTGGTCTTAGTTCTGACCTCTGGGACCACTCAGAATAAATTTTCTTCCTCTTTCAGGCCACATCCATTGTCTTCCCAGATTGGGGATTGTGGGAATAACTGATCTCATCACCGGCACGCGGCCAATACTTTGGCTGAACTGCATTTGGACTTACAGACAGACACCCTCTTCCCCTCTATCGATTGAGTTGATTTGTGTGTGTTGAGTACCTGCTATTTACACATGTATTCATTGATATATATTTTGTATATGTAAATACACTACTTGATTACTAATACTCTTCTCCTCCAAGCTCATTGTCTAGTGAGAGAAACAGATATGCAAGCAGATAACTATTGTTGTTCTTGTTTAGTTGCTAAGTCATGTCCAACTCTTTGCAACCCCATGGTCTGTAGCCCACCAGGCTCCTCTGTCCATGGAATTTCCCAGACAAGAATACTGGAATGGGTTGCCATTTCCTTCTCCAGGGAATCTTCCTGGCCCAGAGATTGAACCCGCATCTCCTGCATTGGAGGGCGGATTCTTTACCACTGATAACTACAGTACAATGTTCTAACTAGAGAACTGGTGCCAAGAGCTTTAAGTTTTAGAGGAATTCATGACTAACCTGCCTTAGGAGCAAGGGGGCTGGAAGGCTGGAGGAGCTCAGTTAGAAAGAGTAAGCCCTAAGTCAGCCCTGAAGGATGACTATGTCAGTTTCTGAAGGATAAGACAGGGAAGGTGTGAGACTTCCCTGGTGTTCCAGTGGTTAAGAATCCACCTTCCAATGCAAGGGATGCAGGCTCGAACCCTGGGCAGGGAACTAAGATCCCAAATGCTGCTGCAGAGGAAATGAGCTAATGCCCACGTGACGCAGCTAGAGAGCCCATGTGCTGCAACTAAGACCCACTTCAGCTAAGTAAGTAACATTTTTTCAAAACCAGGGAAAGCCTCCCACGCAGAGACACAGTGGTATGAAAAGTACTGGCTCATTTGACAAATAGAAGGGAGTTTGCCGTGGCTGTAGCAGAGGGAGGGTGAGGGGACACAGCAGGAGGGTGCTGAAGACGCTTTGCTGAAGCAGTAATCACTCAGTGGGCTAACCCCCTTCGTATCACTCCCATGGGTGTCTTCATGTGTGACTCTAGTTCCGTGTGTTCCAATGCCGTCCCTCATGTGTGTGGTTAGTTGCTCAGTCGTGTCTGACTCTTTGCGACCCCATGGACTGCAGCTTGCCAGGCTCCTCTGTCCACGGGGATTCTCCAGGCAAGAATACTGGAGTGGGTTGCCATGCCCTCCTCCAAGGGATCTTCCCAACCCAGGAATCGAACCCAGGTCTCCCACATTGCAGGTGGACTCTTTACTGTCTGAGCCAGACCGGGAAGTGGTCTCTCATAAGATCTGTTAAGAGAAAATGTTGTAAATACGTGGGCCCAAAGGCAGCTGGGGGCTGGGTGTATGAATGAATGTGCTGACCTCTACAAACACAACTGTTCCTTACACTCAGTGAAATCCCAACTCACCTGCCTGTGTCATCGGAATTGCCTATATCCAATTCTTCATGCCGTAAGTAATATCTGTGCTCTCTGTTGCATGGAAATTGTATTTTGGCGTGCTCTGTTTGTTTTTTTAAGACTTTGCAGGGTTCATTGAGGAGACAAATAAAGAGATAAAATAAAAGATGCAGGAAGGGCCAGCTAATAAAAGACTTGGACTTTATCCCATAGGTATCAGTGAAAGTTCTTCAAGCAGAGGCGTGAGCGACTCTGGTCAGGCTTTGTTATTTGGATTATTGCTTCAGAAGCCATATTAAATGAGAGCTTGGGGAAGGAAGACTCTAGAAGGGGCTACTGAAAATAAAGTGGATTACTGCTGGATCTCTGGCAGCGCAAGGGGATTATTTAGACCAGGGGTCCCGAATCCCCTGGACCATGAACTGATACAGGCCACATAGCAGGAGGTGAGCAGCAGGCAAGCAAGCAAAGCCTCATCTGTATTTACAAGCACTCCCCATCACTCGCATCCCCCAAGTCCATGGAAAATTTTCTTCTACTAAAGCAGTCCCTGGTACAAAAAAGATTGGGGACCACTGATTTAGACTAAGGATGGTTACTCTAACAAACCACCCCTTAGACATCAGTGGCATAGCACAGGGACATTTATACTCAGTCCAAGTAACTGTTCCCGGCTGTCCATCAATCTCACGTCAGTGTCCAGGAACTCAGGCTCTTCCGAGATGCTGCTCTGCCATCTCCAGATCTGCTTTCCACAGTCATCAGGCTTATCTGCTTCAAGCTGGCTAAAGGGAAAGGAGACTGGACAGGCAGGCAGGAGAGGGTGGGATGGACCCCGTCTGGATGTGGCTCCCATCACTCTTCTCACATTTGATTGGACAGAATTCAGTCACGTGGCCACAGGCAATAAAGGCAGGGAAATGTATCTAGCTGTGTCCTGAAAGGGAGAGGAAATGAGTTTGGTAAACTTTTCCAATCTCTGCCCCAGGTACTCAACAGAAAGGGCCAGAAGGGAGGGTTGCTGTTAACCTACTGAGAGCAACCACAAGCACTTTGGATGGAGGCACTTGCCGGCAGCCGGGGCTCCCCAACAGATAATTTGGCCTTTTCAAGGAGGAAAATCCAGAGGCAATAAATCAGAGATGCAGCTCCTTCCCCGGCAAAGTCTCACATGAGGAAGGGAACAGAGGCTCAGAGATGTGGGGAGGGCAGACTGAAGTCCAGAGTGGGACACAGAGGCACAAACAGGGGCTGTGACTCAGAGGAGAGGAGCAGAGGGGCAGCTCTCATGCGTCAGGTTCAAGAACGGCGGGGAATCAAACAGGCTAATGGGCTTCCCTGGTGGCTCAGACAGTAAAGAATCTGCCTGCAATGCAGGGGACCCAGATTCAGCTCCTGGGTCAGGAAGATTCCACTGGAGAAGAAAATGGCAACCCACTCCAGTAATCTTGCAGAAAATCCCATGGACAGAGGAGCCTGGGGGGCTACAGTCCATGGGGTTGCAAAGAGTCGGACACACCTAAGCACATACAAGCATGCACCTTTTCCAGAAATCCAAGCTGTGGTCCAGGAACAGATCTCCAAAGGAAACCATCTGCGTGAAGCTGAAGTAAGGAGTTCCTTCTGTGCTGAGCCAAAGCCTTTCTCAGGCTCTGGGGGAATACCTTTTTGATATGTTAATCGGTGTGTACCTTTTTTTCATTCCTAGAAATGCCTGCTTCCCCAGAGGCTCCTTCCATTCACAGAGCAGCCAGGGTGGCCCTCCTCCTGCCTCCAAGGAGGCATGTCCTAGCTCTGACAGCTCAGAGCACAGAGACCTGAGAGTAGAAAGATCACAGATGAGCGTTTAGTAAGGTTAGCATCTCAGAAGCATAAAAAGACACAGTCCTGGACCAGACCAACATTTACCAGGCTTAGGGGAGAGAGGAGAATTAGAGGGTAAAAGAGTTTGACTTCGGTGAATGAGTGAGAAGGGGCTATGTGCCCTTCCCTTAAGGTTAAGTTCAGAGTTCAAAGTAATGATTGGGAAAATTACAGACCCCAAGATACCTGTGGGGACCCCAGAGGAGAGAGGAACTGCGCTCTCCATCCCAGGAGCAAAGTCGCAGAATACGGCAGGAACAGATCTCAGAGCTCGCTGTACCAAGCTGAAGTGAGAGCAGTGGTCTCTGAAGGTGACCCCATGACCCTGCCCAGAGTGAGAGCCACAGAAAGTTCCCTCGTGCTCCAAACAGAGAGACAGGAGGCACAGAAAGGTGTGTGCTAAAGCAGACCTGAAGTCGGGCGTGAAAACATCACAGCAGCCACTTGTAGGGACCAAGACCCCAGCAAAGGGGACCACACACAGCCCAGGGGAGCCAACAGGCCTATGGCAGCGCCAAGCCCAAATGTCCCCCCTCCCCCGTCCCGCCGCCCCTGCTGAGGTCTGACCCTAGGAGAAGAAAGACACCCGTCTGACCAAGGTCCACTTCCTACCATCTGAGTCGAGCTCTGTCATATAATTGTTTAGATGCTATGCCTCACATTCCTGAGATGAGAAGATGACGTTTCTACCCACCAGGTAACCGGGACCTTCCTTTTTTGCTCCTCGAGCTCCCAGGACCCAGCTTCACCCACCCCCTGGGTACCAAGTGATGCTGGGCTGAGCCGGGATGAGATTTCTGGGAAACTGACATCGAGCCCAGCTCTCACTGCGCCTGGCACCAGGGTTATTTGTCTGCTGGTGACAGAACAAAGGGCCCTGTTGGAGCAGCTGGTGAAGGAAAGGGGTACTGGAGGGTCCTGGCAGAGGGGCTGCTGTAGAAGGGGTGCCACTGGCTCCCTGCCATGACATCAACGGAGGACAGAATGCCCATCTTGAGATATCACTTCTGTCCTTGGCTGGGTCTCTGGGAACCCTTCTTCTCTTCCATAGACCAGCTCTCACCTTCACCTGGAGGAACTTTGCTGCACTTCCAGGCCCCCTCCTAGCTCGACTTAAAGTGGAGCTTATATGCTCCCCTCCCCAACCCCCCGCCACTTCCAAAGACAAGCCCCCTGGCCCGTTCCCTAATTTCAGGGCTCTTCCTGTGACCCCTGGGAACAGACAGATTGGAAGCACCACAGTCACAGGGAGAAAAGTGAAACAGTATTAAAATGATGATTAATACAGTGTTTGAGGCATGCCAGGCTGTGTGCTGAGGGCCTTACCCATGTGATTTCCTTTACCCCGCTCTGCAACTTCAGGAGGTAGACACTCTTATTGACCCCATTTCCTAGGTAAAAAGATCTAGGTTCTGAGAGGCAGGATCACAAGGTTCATAAGTGATGACAAGAATATTATTGGCCCCCAGGTTTTTCTGACTCCAAAGTCCATACTTGAACCACTCTACCCCATAGAAAGGTTTCCCAGGTGGCTCAGATGGTAAAGAATCTGCTTGCAATGAGACACGGCTTCAATCCCTGGGTCAGGAAGATCCCCGGAGAAGGAAATGGCGACCCACTCCAGTATTCTTGCCTAGGAAATCCCATGGATAGAGGAGCCTGGCAGGGTCGAGTCCATGGGGTTGCATAGAGTTGGACAACTGAGCGACTAAGAAAGACTTCATTTGTGGATACCTAGGGCTCATCTCAGGAACAGTCACCTGGCTGTGACGGCAAAATGATTCTGTACTCTTATGGGTGGAAAAGTTGTCCCTTCCTTGAATGGGCCGGGAGATGGGGTGAAATAGAGCTGGCCCTGAAAACTGTAGGAATCTGCACTTATGGAGCAAAGGACCTGGGAACAGTACAGTCTGGCAAGTCATTCTTCTCCACCTCCATGCTGCAGCTGCCAAGACATCTAACAGAACACCAGGAATCCTGCTATCCATCAGGCTGTCTCATCTAAGCAGCTGGAAGACTCTGCAGACGCTTGCCTGCATTGGGGGTTAACAGGGCTACATCACCACCTGGTCTTCACGTGCTTAAAGAATTATAGAACAGAATTTGTTCTATGTCTTCCTAAATACTTTGCATGAAAGAGACTTATGTTATAGCTGGAGAGTTATGCACTGACCCTCAGAGCAGATTATCCAGGAGGCATGGCTTGAAGACATTATATCTCTCACTATTCTGCAGGGAACAGCTGAACAGGTGGTGATGTGAATCTAGAAAATAGTAAGCCAGGTTGCAGAACCGTCAGTGTCTCCTCCATTTTAATGTCAATGACATGAGTGGCACAGTGGTAAACAATCCTGCCTGCCGGTGCAGGAGACGTAAGAGACACAGGTTCGATCCCTGGGTCCGGAAGATCTCCTAGAGTGGGAAATGGCAACCCACTTCACTATTCTTGCCCGGAGAATTCCAGGGACAGAGGAGCCTGGTGAGCTATCATCCATGGGGTCGCAAAGAATCAGACATGCCTGAGCACACACAGGCATGCACAAGACATGACTAAAATCTTGGAACACCAAGGATTTTAGTTGTAAGTTGTTCTTTCAGTTATAAGTTGTAGAAACTCAACTTGAACAGGCAAAAGCCAAATAAAGGGGAAAAGGAAGCAAAGGAGAGGATCTGGTGGTGAAGGGGGAACTTACTAGCTTATATGATGGAAAGGTCCAATCAGGTTTCAGATGTGGCTTGCGCTAGGAGTTTTTAACAATGTCATCAGAACTCTGTCTCTTGCATCTTTTTCTCTTGTGTTGTCTTCACTCTCTAGCAGATTTTACTCTCAGGATGGTGAGGAAGATCCAGATTCACATCCTACCAGCTCAGCAACCCTACTGGAGAGGGTGTTTTTCTCTCCCAATAGCTCCTGCAAAGTTCCAACAAAGTCTTGGGTCTGGATCTTAGCCAGAGCAAGGTTTTCTGACTAAATGGAAGAAAATTGGGATCCTCCTGGTGAAGAAAGGAGAGTATATAATCCACTGGGTCATCCACTCCACCAAGGAAGGCAAAGTGGAGGACCAGAAGTGACAGAGTATCTCTCTAAGCCAGAAACTTGCAGTGTGCTAACCCACAGAGCTCCATAGCATCCCCTGAATTAGCTCTTATCTTTCTGATATTTTTGTTATCAAGAACACTGAGACTTTAAAAAGAATGAGTTGATCCATGCAATGTGAACTCAGATTCAAACTCACATCGGGGGGATTCCAACAACAGCTCCATCCTTCACGCTTTGTCCTGGCCAGAAAGACCATTGGGAAGGAAAAATAAAAGCAGTCCCAACTCCAGAATTAAAAGACACTTGCTCCTTGGAAGAAAAGCTATGACAAAATGACAAAACTAGACACCATATTAAAAAGTAGAGACATTACTTAGCCGACAAAGGTCTGTCTAGTCAAAGCTATGGTTTTTCCAGTAGTCATGTATGGATGTGAGAGTTGGACCCAAAGAAGGCTGAGCACTGAGAAATTGATGCTTTTGAAATGTGGTGCTGGAGAAGATTCTTGAGAGTCCCTTGGATAGCAAGGAGATCAAACCAGTCAATCCTAAAGGAAGTCAACCCTGAATATTCATTGGAAGGACTGAGGCTGAAGTTGAAATTCCCACACTTTGGCCACCTGATGCGAAGAGCTGACCCATTGGAAAAGACTCTGATGCTAGGAAGAATTGAGGGCAAGAGGAGAAGGGGGCCACAGGGGATGAGAAGGATGGCATCACCAACTCAATGGACATGAGTTTGAGCAAACTCTGGGAGATAGTGAATGACAGGGAAGCCTGGTGTGCTGCAGTTCATGGGGTCATAAAGAGTGGGATACAACTTAGTGATTGAACAACAGCTCCAGAATAAAGACTATTTGGTTGGGTCCCTGTGTACCAATTACTGTTCTCCTCTGAGCTTTAGTTTCCACTATAAAATGACATTTTAGCAATGACAGTGTTGTCCTAAATTAGTGGTGTTAACTGGTAGCAGAGAGATCTAGAGGTAATAGTTTTCAGAAAGCCTATAGGATATTGTCTTTTTCGGCTGGCATGACCAATCCCAAATATGACATGCAGCTTCCTCTGGATCCAATGGCCATGATTGTCCATCAGTGACCTGGGGTACTCCATTCAATGATCATAATGAAAATAACCCCATGTGACCTCGGTCCTCTGGGTACATGATCTCATTTAATCTTTTCCTTTTTCTTGTTCTGTAACATTTCAAACATACAGAAAATAATGTGTCAGACACATATGTATCCTAAGATTAAACAGATGTTAATATTTCACCATATTGCTTTAAAACTCTTTTTAAAGAAACAGAATGTTACAGACGCTGGTAAACTCCTCCTCATCAATACCCTTTATTCTAGTCTCTATTTCTGTCCTATCCCAGAAGTAACATTAATACTGAATTGCTGTGAATGAATCATAGATATATTAATGTTCATTGAATTTTTGTATACATGCATATACTAAATTATATATGCATATGTATATATACGCGTAATATGCATATATGTGTTGTTATGTGTATGTTTAGTCCCTGAGTCATATCTGACTTTTTTGCGACCCCATGGACCATAGCCCACCAAGCTCCTCTGTCCATGGTGTTCTCCAGGCAAGAATACTGGAGTGGGTTGCCATTTCCTTCTCCAGGAGATCTTCCTGACCCAAGGATCAAACCCACATCTCCTGCATTTTTTGGCAGAAGGAATTTTTTTTTTTAACCACTCAGCCCCCAGGGAAGCACACATATAAGTGTATGTGTCAAAATTTTTGTGTGTTTTAAAATATTACATGTAGCATCCTTTTAAATTTGCTCTTCTTTCAAACATATTTTCTTAATTTATCTATATTTATACATATGAGTCTCATTCATTCATCCAAACTGTAATATCATATCCTGCAGTAAGTAAACTGCAATTTATTTACCATTTCCCAACAGAGATTCAGTTGAAAGCCATGTGCTCTCCTCCTCTTAGCATTGCGCATGTGCTCACTTGCATTGGACTTTTTGTGACCCCATAGACTGTAGCCCACCAGGCTTGTCTGTCCATTGAATTCTCCAGGCAAGAATACTGGAGTGGGTTGCCATTTCCTTCTCCAGGGAATCTTCCTGAACCAGGGATCAAACCCACATCTCTTTTTGTCTCCTACATTGGCAGGCAGAATCTTTACCACTGCACCACGTGGGAAGCCGCCCCTCTTAGCATTAACTTTCAATAATTCCAACTATTTTCCTTTGTCCCTTAGTCCCAGGGTTAGTAGGTAATTCCTGTAGTTGCTGCCCTTGTGATATTTTTGTGTCTTTTATTGCCTTTTATTTACCTAACCCACAAGTTTAAGGACTACTGATAGTTTAGACAGTAAAGAATCTGTATGCAATGCAGGAGGCCAGGGTTCAGTCCCTGGGTCTGGAAGATCCCCTGGAGAAGGCAATAGCAACCCACTCCAGTATTCTTACCTGGAGAACTCCATGGACAGCGGAGCCTGGTGGGCTACAGTTCGTGGGGTCACAAAGAGTCGGACACGACTGAGCGACTCACACTACTACTACTACCACTCAACAATTTTGCATCCAGTTCACAGTTCTTTATTTTAAACTCTGTTAAAACAACTGTGTGGTTTCTGTCGCTTGACTGGACCGTTACTAATACAGAGACTTTACAGTAAATCTTAATATCAACAAAAGAAATCTTCTCACTATTTTTCTCCTTCAAAATCACCTTGATCTGCTTAGCCTTTACTTCCCACATCAGTTTTACAGTCCTTCTTGTGAAGCGCCACTAAAATAATAAATGTTAATATTCAGCTTTTGGATATTTAAATAACAGTTGCATAAATTTACAGCTGAAGGTGCGACAAATTGACATCTGAACTGCGATTTTCTGATCCATGATCACAGAGTGATTTTCCCATTTCATTAGGGCTTCTCGTATGTTTTTCAGGAGGATATTATCTTTTTTCTTCATAAATTTTACATTTGTCCTCTGCTAGATATACTCCTAATTAATTTATAGGTTTTGTTGCTATGGTACATTGAATCTTTTTAATTACTGTTTTTAATTGTTTCTGGCTGGTGTTTAAGAACAATTGATTTTTTCTGTATATTGATTTTTTCTGTATATTGAGCAACTCACTGAACTCTTATATTTGTTATTAATATGACTGTATATTCTGTAGAATTTTTCTATGTAATCACATTAACTGTGAATAATGACAACCTCATTTCTTTCTTTACAACTGCTATGCCTTTTATTTCTTTCTGTGTATATGTGTAGGTATGTGTGTGTGTCTAACTATACTACCATTGTGCCTTTGTGTGTTAGTCACTCACTTGTGCCTGACTTTTGGGGACCCCATGGACTGTAGCCCGCCAGTCTCCTCTGTCCATGGAATTCTGCTGGGAGCCGGCATATTGCATATTGAGTGAGGATCTGGAATAGCTCAACTGGAATTTTATCACTGCCGGGAGCCAGCGTGAGGCACTCTGCCCATGACAAAGGTCATGAGGAAGGAGGCTCGGCATACGCAAAGGCGGGATCGAGCCTCAGGAGTCCCCCTGGAAATTCTCGAGCATCTACCCCCAAAACCAGAGTCTGCCTACTTTCTGCTTTGTGCTTTCACCTACACCTCTGACTTTACGGGGGGCTGTCCCCCACTACCTCTCTCTGAAAAGAGAGTTAGCTTACAGCTCCAGTTAATAATTCCTGGATGTGACAGTGTTTCAACCTACAAACTCCTTTGGAAATCCTCTAGCCTGCCTAAATGGGTTTTTCCGGCCACATGTGATTGTTCAGAGCCTCCCAACTGTGAGAGGCAGGAGATGTTCTAAACTGCCTAAACACAGATTCCTTTGAGTAGTTAAAAGATTGATTAGAAATTGTATTGGTGAAGGGTTTTTCACTTGTTGGGCCAATGTTTGCTGCTAAGTCTCCATACTCCTTACCTACTGTGTCCTTGGCAGTGTATTGATTGATATAATGGGTGTATAGAAATGTAAAATGCAGCTTTGTCCAATGTTTTTTGGAAGGCTGGCGCCTGACTTTGGAATAATCACCTTTAGAGAAAAATAAGTTTCTTAAAATGTTAACAGGCCTCCGGGCAAGAAGATGATGTCAATCACCTGAACTTTTGCATATGATAAGTTTGAAAGCCTGGCTTCGATTAGGACCAGGAACTGCTGTCCTTGCATGACTCCACCCCTTCCCCCATTATCCTCTATGCACAACTTTAGGTATAAAAACTACTTTGGAAAATAAAGTGCGGGCCTTGCTCACCAACGCTTGGTCTCCCCATGTCATTCTTCCCTTTAACTTCCAGCTGAGTGTCCATCTGGAGCGTGGATATCCTCTGCGACCATTTATTTGCCTGGGCTTCTAAGACCCACTCGAGAAGGTGTCTAAGGTGGGGCACCTTCCGCTATTCGAGAGGGCGCCTGCGGCCTCCGTGGTCAGAGCTAACCTGGTGTCACGGGTTATATTGATTTTCCGCGTAAACCAAGCCACTCAGCTTCTTTTCTCCACTGAATTTTCTTACTGAGCTATCCTTATTTCAGCCGCTTTTCTCCACTGAATTTCCTCACTGAGCTATCCTTATTCTATTACTCTTTGTATCCTTAATTAAAGTGTAATTAAGCAGTTATTCCCTGACCCTCACCTAGCCGTCTCTCCTTCGAATACCCTAGATCAGCCGGGGCTGGTCCCCGGCAGGTGGCGCCCACATTAAAAATCCAAATTCAAAAATTAAAAGAAGGGGAGTTTAAGTATAGCTCTCCCCATCAAATCTTGCAACATGCTCTTTTCGTAATAAATATCTTAAATGCCGATTCGGCCGGAATTACTGCAATGCTTCGCCATTGGTGCCCTGAGCAGCTGAATGCAAAACCATTAGTTAAATGGAAGGACCTCCTTTCCGGACAATGGAAAGGTCCCGACCCATTGTTAACCAGTGGTCGAGGATATGCTTGCATTTTTCCACAGGACACAGATTCTCCAATTTGGGTTCCAGACAGATTGATTCGCCATGTCTCAGCCCCTCGGATACCGGATTCCCCAGCTGCCGCGACCCCGAAAAAGGAAGGGACCGCCTCTGCCTTCACTCCCCCCGCCAGCACGGGAAACGCCGCCGGCGTCGGGACAACTGACATCGGAGATCCCGGATGAGCAAGGAACGGATCCACCCACCAAGCAGATGTCTCAATTTCATATACAGGATATTGCTCCTCCCGATCCTTTGCCTCACAAAAGGGTGTCAGGCCGCCTGACTCAGGCGACCCGGAATGCCTCCATACCTACTTGGGGACAAATAAAAACACTCTGCCACCAGGCATGGGGAATAGCTTCCTTACAGGGATCTCCAGCTTCTCCTGAGAAACTGTTTATTGCCATGCTTGCTTTGCTTTCCTGTCAGGTAAGCGCCTCCCCTATTCCAACCAAATATTGGGCGTATCTCCCAGATCCTCCAACTTTCCAAGTTGTTACTTGGGATAATGAGCCTATACGGGTCAACACAGACCAACCCCAGCTCTTGGGAGGATCCTATACTTCTTACACTAGAGATAAATATCCTATTAACTTCAATTATACCTTCAGGGGATTAACAGGTGATTTCCCTGTTTGCTTTAACTTCCCCAATGACCCTAGAAGCTTTATTACCCCCACCAAAGAAGGATGTGTTGGGGCCTCTAAAAAAATAATTATAACAGATTCCTGGTCTTTACGTCATCGATCAGCTTGGGTATTATTGGCTCGTATGCCCGGGATTCTTGACCCCTATGTAACCCTGCATTCCAAATCTCCACCAAAATATCCGAATTGTTATAAGGTTGCTCCTTCAGAGAAAGTATGGAACACCATAGACAGTCGTACAGGTTATCCGACTTGGACATCTTGTACTTATGATTCAAGGATTGATTATAGGATACCAGGAGGTGGAGATTATACTATTCAGGACTGGAGCAACCCGAATCCAGGTGAGGATCCATTGGCCAATGATACATTTGAGGGCAGATTCGAGAATTGGGATAGGATTCCTCTTCCTTGGCCAACACATGCCACTAGAAGGCATCGTAATCAATTTGTTCCTCCCATGCTGTCTTATACAACGAAGAAACAGACCTATTGGCAACCTGATATTTGGAGAGCCCTTGCTGCTACTGCTCCTGTCTCCTTGTACCGCCCAGATAGCAATTCTACTTATTCTGTTTTAGCTTGTCTACCCTCCCCTTATGTTTTTCTTTTTACTAATGACTCCAAGAGACTTAATGTACGCATGAATTATTCAGGTGGACCTAATATAGTAACTTGTGAACAATGTATGCTTTCATCTTGTTTGACCCCTCAATATAATGTTTGCTCTTTTGTGGTGTTACAACGCCCACCCTATCTCATGATACCTGTGACAGTGACTAGCCACTGGTATGACAATTACGGCCTCGCCGTGTTACAACAACTACGAGATTTAATGCGACAACGGCGATTTGTGGGCTTACTTATTTTAGGAATATCGGCTTTGATAGCAGCAATTACTTCTGTTACTGCGGCAGCAATATCATTAAGTCAACAAGTGCATACTGCCCAATATGTTGATACCATGTCTAAAAATGTCTCTTTAACTCTAGCAACACAGGAAGTTATAGATAGAAAATTGGAGATGAGAGTAGATGCCTTAGAAGAGGCAATAATGCATATTGGGACTGAGTTACAGGCGTTAAAAGTGAAAATGGCTCTGTCTTGCCACGCTGATTACCGGTGGATATGCGTGACATCTTTAAAGGTAAACGAGACAGATTATGAATGGGAAAAAATCAAAAATCATATCTCAGGTGTTTGGAACAGCTCTGACATTGGCCTGGACTTAGGGAAACTTCATAATCAAATACAGACCCTGGAACACTCTCGACTGGATTTTACTGCCGCTGGGGCAGCTAATGACTTTTTTCACACTTTCTCTAACTTCATTTCAGGAAAAAACATTCTGTCTAATATCCTTGGATACATCGCTGCTGGTGCTTTAATTTTGCTTCTCATATTCATTCTTCCTTGTATTGTCAGGATTCTTCGGCAGAACATTCAGAAGCTCGCGACTGAGCTGCATTTGGCTGTTTTAAGAAATAAAAAAGGGGGAGATGCTGGGAGCCGGCATATTGCATATTGAGTGAGGATCTGGAATAGCTCAACTGGAATTCTATCACTGCCGGGAGCCAGCGTGAGGCACTCCGCCCATGACAAAGGTCATGAGGAAGGAGGCTCGGCATACGCAAAGGCGGGATCGAGCCTCAGGAGTCCCCCTGGAAATTCTCGAGCATCTACCCCCAAAACCAGAGTCTGCCTACTTTCTGCTTTGTGCTTTCACCTACACCTCTGACTTTACGGGGGGCTGTCCCCCACTACCTCTCTCTGAAAAGAGAGTTAGCTTACAGCTCCAGTTAATAATTCCTGGATGTGACAGTGTTTCAACCTACAAACTCCTTTGGAAATCCTCTAGCCTGCCTGAATGGGTTTTTCCGGCCACATGTGATTGTTCAGAGCCTCCCAACTGTGAGAGGCAGGAGATGTTCTAAACTGCCTAAACACAGATTCCTTTGAGTAGTTAAAAGATTGATTAGAAATTGTATTGGTGAAGGGTTTTTCACTTGTTGGGCCAATGTTTGCTGCTAAGTCTCCATACTCCTTACCTACTGTGTCCTTGGCAGTGTATTGATTGATATAATGGGTGTATAGAAATGTAAAATGCAGCTTTGTCCAATGTTTTTTGGAAGGCTGGCGCCTGACTTTGGAATAATCACCTTTAGAGAAAAATAAGTTTCTTAAAATGTTAACAGGCCTCTGGGCAAGAAGATGATGTCAATCACCTGAACTTTTGCATATGATAAGTTTGAAAGCCTGGCTTCGATTAGGACCAGGAACTGCTGTCCTTGCATGACTCCACCCCTTCCCCCATTATCCTCTATGCACAACTTTAGGTATAAAAACTACTTTGGAAAATAAAGTGCGGGCCTTGCTCACCAACGCTTGGTCTCCCCATGTCATTCTTCCCTTTAACTTCCAGCTGAGTGTCCATCTGGAGCGTGGATATCCTCTGCGACCATTTATTTGCCTGGGCTTCTAAGACCCACTCGAGAAGGTGTCTAAGGTGGGGCACCTTCCGCTATTCGAGAGGGCGCCTGCGGCCTCCGTGGTCAGAGCTAACCTGGTGTCACGGGTTATATTGATTTTCCGCGTAAACCAAGCCACTCAGCTTCTTTTCTCCACTGAATTTTCCTACTGAGCTATCCTTATTTCAGCCGCTTTTCTCCACTGAATTTCCTCACTGAGCTATCCTTATTCTATTACTCTTTGTATCCTTAATTAAAGTGTAATTAAGCAGTTATTCCCTGACCCTCGCCTAGCCGTCTCTCCTTCGAATACCCTAGATCAGCCGGGGCTGGTCCCCGGCAGAATTCTCCAGGCAAGAATACTGGAGTGGGTAGCCGTGCCCTCCTCCAGGGGATCTTCCCAACCCAAGGATCCAACCCAGGTCTCCCACATTGCAGGCAGATTCTTTACCATCTGAGCCCCACCAGGGAAGCCCCTATTGTGCTTTTAAATAAAACCACTTTCCTTTTCTGGCCAAAATGCAGCTTCGGGAACTGAATCTACCTTCTCACCGGAAATATCTACAAAAAAGTCATCTAAAATTTTATGAAACAATGATTCTAGAGATATTGGAATTAGATGAGTGATCTCTAAGGACAGGAAACAAACCAGGTAAGCTCATGATTGCCCCAGTTTACTGCCAGGAGAAAGTTTCCAGGCTGCAGCTTGAGGGGGATGACTCCAGGCAGAATGAGATCTACCTGAGATAAGAAGATGGAGCTGAGAGACCAAGAAGGCCAGCCTGGCTAGAAGTCACAAGTCTATTCAGAGATCTGCAGAAGATCCCCACTGAGTCTGCAGCTGAGTACTGATCAGCTCATGAATGTGACAAACCACCACCCCCACTCCAAGGTTGCTGCTGCTGCTAAGTTGCTTCAGTCGTGTCCGACTCTGTGCGACCCCGTAGACGGCAGCCCATCAGGCTCCCCCGTCCCTGGGATTCTCCAGGCAAGAACACTGGCATGGGTTGCCATTTCCTTCTCCAATGCATGAAAGTGAAAAGTGAAAGTGAAGTCGCTCAGTCGTGTCCGACTCCTAGCGACCCCATGGACTGCAGCCCACCAGGCCCCTCCGTCCATGGGATTTTCCAGGCAAGAGTACTAGAGTGGGTTGCCATTGCCTTCTCCACTCCAAGGGTAGGTAAGTGAAAATGAAAGTCACTCAGTCATGACTCTTTGCAACCCAACTCTTTGTCACCCAACTCTTTGTCACCCAACTCTTTGCGACCCCATGGACTATACAATCCATGGAATTCTCCAGGTCAGAATACTGGAGTGGGTAGCCATTCCTTTCTCCAGGGGATCTTTCCAAACCAGGGATCGAACCCAGGTCTCCCTTATTGCAGGTGGATTCTTTACCAGCTGAGCCACCAGGGAAGTGAGCCTATCCCTTCTCCAGGGGATCTTCCCAACCCAGGAATCAAGCCGGGGTCTCCTGCATTGCCGGCAGATTCTTTACCAACTGAGCTCTCAGGGAAGCCCATAAAGGATTAAGGCATATATTAATAATACTCAGGAACTATACAAGACCAGGAAATAATGCCTGTCCTCACCAGCCACTGCAGAAAACCTAGTAACTCACAGAGTGTTGAGTAGAGTACTAGAGGGATTTTGCTATAGTGGTGGGCAAAGTTAGCCTTAAATGCTGCTCTGGCTCCACCTAACAAAACTTAAATGCAAGACACAACAGGATCAAATAGGTTTCAAGTAACGTAATTATATATAAGAACAAAGCTCAAAGTAGTCACAGGAATAAAATGTATCTAGCACACAGCAAAGTGAAATTCAAAATCAAAAGTGGCACACAATCAAAAATTATTGAGCCTGCAAATTTGCAAGAAAATAAACCCGCAATAAGGAAAATAATCGATTAATCAAAAGTGATGCAGAAGAGAAAACGGTTGAAGTAATTAATAAGTAGAAGCTAGAGAAAGCATGAAAGATATTAGACACATGGAACAAGCAGAAACCACCAAGTCAACTTCTAGAGATGAAAATTAAAATGTCTGAAATGAAAAATTACACTCAATAAGATGCATTAACAACATATAAGACATGGCAAAAGAAAAGATTAGTGAAATTGAAGAGATGGTAAAAGAAACTACTGGCAATAAGACTCGGAGCTTCAGTGATGCAGACAAAGTTAATTTCCTTATACATGAAACTGGACTACCTGAAAGGGAAGAATGGAGAATCAAAAATGTTTGAATGAATAGCTGCTGAAATTTAAACATGCACAAAATATATGAACATTTTGCCACGGAAGATACACAACTGACCAATAAACACATGAAAAGATGCTGAATATAATTAACTTAAGGAAATCAGATTCAAAGCACCATAACACATGATTTGACATTCACCATAATGGAAATTATCAAAAACACAGATAATAACAAGTATTTAGAAGGATATGATGAAATTGGAACGCTCAATTATTGCATGTAAAATGAAGCAGTCACTTTAGGGAAAAAAACTTTTGGCAGATCCTCAAAAGTTTAAACATAAATTTAACATAACATGCCACAGTTCCACTCCTAGGTATCTACCTGAGAGAAATAGCTAGTACACAAATACACACAGAAGCATATGCATAATAGCCCCAAACTTGAAACAGCCCAAATGTTTATCACCTCATTCAGATACCATTCAGAATTTTTTTTTTAAAAAATGAGCTATTGATACATGCAACAATGTAGATGAACCTCAAAAACATTATGCAAAGTTTGGAATCTAGACCCAAACCCACACACTATATGACTCCAATTATATAAAATGTCCAGAAAAGGCAAATCCAAAGGGTCAGAAAGTAGATTAATGGTTGCCTGGAGCTAGAGGTGAGAACAGGGAATGGCTACAAATAGGCAGGAGGGATTTTCATCAGTGATGAAATATTCTAAAATTGAATTGTTATGATTATCATATGATTCTGTAAATGTACTGAAAATAATTCAATTCTGTACTCAGAATAGGTGGATTTTGAAATATTTAAAGTATACCGCACAGAACTGTATAAAATGACTATTAAAAGGATAAAAGACAAGATACACAAATTCTTGCAAATCACATACTTGATACTTTAAGACTTGCATCCAGAACATATAATAAGAAAACAAAAAGAAAGCAGTATTGGATGAAAAATTTGAGCAGATACTTTATCCAAGAAGATAGAGGTGGCAAATAAGCTTGGAAAGACGCTCAGCATTAGTCATTGTTGCGTTTAGCTGCTAAGCCAAGTCAGACCCCTTTGAATCCCTGTGGTCTATAGACCACCAGGCTCCTCTGTCCATGGGATTTCCCAGGCAAGAATACTGGAGGGGGTTGCCACTTCCTTCTCCAGGGGATCCTCCTGACCCAGGGACTGGATCCTCCCAACCCAGGGACTGACCTATTAGAATGTCTAAAATTTTAAAAACGACCACACCAAATTTTGACAAGGATGTGGTACAACTGGAAATTTCATACACTAGTGGGAACGTGGTAAAGAATCTGCCTCCAATGTAGGAGATGTGAGAGACGCAGTTTCGAACCCTGGGTTGGGAAGATCCTTTCGAGGAGGAAATGGCAATCCACTCTAGTATTCTTGTCTGAAAAATTCCAAGGACAGAGGAGCCTGGCGGGCTCTGATCCATGGGATCACAAAGACTTGGACAAGACTGAGCAACTGAGCACAGCACAGTGGGAACCCAGAAATGTGAAGTGGCCACAGGTGCTTTGGAAAACCGTCTGGCAGTTCCTTAAGAACTGCTTACAGTCCTGCCATTCCACTCCACGGTATTTATGCAGGAGAAATGAAAGCACATGTGTAAAGAGTACTTGTACATGGATATTCACAGTGGCTTTATTTGAAATAGTCAAAAGCTAAGAACAGTCCAGGTGTTCAACAGATGAATGGACAAACAAAATGTGGTATACCCAGGATGGAATACTTCCTAGCAATAAAAAGGAGGGAACTACTTAATGCAAGATACAATGTGGACAAAGAAGGCAGAAGCAAAAGACACACAATTGTATTATTTCATCTGTATTGAAGTCTTTTAAAATGAGCCAGGAATCTACAGCAATAGAAAGCAGACCAGGAGTTGCCTGGGACTTATGGCAGGCAAGAGGGGACGGAAGGGAGAGTTACAAAGAGCACAAGGAAATGTTTAAGGGGTCATGAACATGTTCATCATCTTGATTGTGATGGTGGTTTCATGGGTGTATACATATGTCAAATCTGAAGTTTACTAAATATCAACTATGTTTCAGCAAAGCTGTTTTTCAAAGTAGCAAAAATAATGGAAGCAAAAATATAGGTATACCTGTTCTGTTGCCAATGCTGTATATTTAAGATAATTCTGCTTACATTTCATCATTATATATGTTTGCTCTTAGATTTTGGTATTTGAGGCTTTTGGATGAAACATATTGTTGATACATTTCACGCTTTTCTTTTTTAAAAAAATCCACTTCACTGAGGCATGGTTGACAGGTAAAAAATTGTGCATATCTGCAACTCAGTAATTTTGAGAAAAAGTATACACCCGTGAAATCATCAGCCCCTAACAGTACCATATTGCATACTTAAACCTTGCTAAGAGAGTAGATTTTATGTGAGGTGTTCTTGCTGCTGCTGCTGCTAAGTCGCTTCAGTCGTGTCCGACTCTGTGCGACCCCAATAGACGGCAGCTCATCAGGCTCCCCCGTCCCTGGGATTCTCCAGGCAAGAACACTGGAGTGGGTTGCCATTTCCTTCTCCAATGCATGAAAGTGAAAGTGAAGTCTCTCAGTGGTGTCCGACTCCCAGAGACCCCATAGACTGCAGCCTACCAGGCTCCTCCGTCCATGGGATTTTCCAGGCAAGAGTACTGGAGTAGGGTGCCATTGCCTTCTCCGTTAGGTGTTCTTACCACGAAATAATAACGATAATAATAAAGATGATGGGAGGAAATTTGGGGAGGCGATGGAGGTGTCATGCTCTTCTTGTTACAATTCTTTCTGCTCCCCGTTTTTTCCAAACTTCTGGTCTACTCCTTTCTCTCAGTGCATACTAAGGGATTTCCCATGCTTGAAACCCCTTTAAACATTATTGAAAGAAATTTCAGGAAGAAGAAAGAAATGTTTCTTCAATTCCCCCAAAGAGCTGCGGAATAAAACAGTGTTCTTGCATCATCATAAACTACTTCAAAAGTGAGATGGTGAGAATATTAACAAATTCATCAGTCTTATTCTCCTGTTGAGTGTGGAGAATAGTGTGTAAATAAATAATCCTGTTCTGTTTCCTGTGACTATAAAGCTGTACCTGAGAATAGTCACACAAAGGAATCTATTAAGTCACCTAGTCATCAGATAGCGCTGCCATGCCTGTGAAATATAACCTATAACCCTCAGATGCCTCCAACTCTAAGCAAATGTTCCTGCTTAATAATTTGTTGCCCTAGTAGTAAAATTTAAATTGACACCTTTGTTTACTGAAAGGTGCAAATCTTGGGAAGTTTCCATGTGATGCTACAGAAGGGCTTCGGAAATTTCGTCTTCATGCAGAGAAGCAAAGAAGAATAATAAATAGTGAATACTGCTGATTTCCTAATTCAACCTAAGGATTTAAGACTCCTTTTCTCATTAAAGTAATAGTACTTATTTATCAAGTTAAGGATGTTTCTTCTCTTCTCACTTTCCAGAAGGTTTTTTTTTTAAATCATGAATATTTCTTAAATTTTATTCAATACATTTGCCAAATTTATTGAGAGGATCATATGATTTTTAGTCTTTAATCTCTTACTGTAGTGAACCATCTTAATTAGATTTGTGATCGGTAAGCTATTCTTACATTGCTGGAAAAATCCCTACTTGGTCATGATGTATTTTTAATACAAGTTGCTGGGTTTTATTTCCTGATATTTCATTTAAGATTTTCCTTCCTAAGCATAGTTTGAATATTATTTTTCTTTACTATACTATCCTTGTATGATACTGGTTTCAAGATTCTACCCAGACTCTAAAAGAGATTGGATTTTTTTTTCTTTTTTTGCATTCAGTAAAAATGGTCCATTCCTCAAATATTTGGTAAAACATGCTTAGGTTTGGAGTTCTTCTTTTCTAAGAGATGAATTTAAGACACAATGGTACTTCTCCTTAGCTGTATCTCCTAAGTTTTGATAGGAAAGATTTTAGTTGTCATTCAGCTATACAAAGCTTCCATTGTGATTTTTTTTCTTTGATACATGAAATATCTACACATATCTTGTTAAATGGGGAACACATGTATACCTGTGGCGGATTCATTTTGATATTTGGCAAAACTAATACAATTATGTAAAATTTTAAAATAAAATAAATTTTAAAAAAGAAAAATAAAAATACATAATTTCTCTTGATTTTTAACTTTATAATAATGTTGTTGAAGGATGCAGTGTGTATATATTTACTCTGTGGCTGGACCATCGTTTTTTATGAACATTCCATGAGTTTTTTGGAAAAGAATTTTTTATTATCTAAAGATCACCTGCAAAATCTTACACCTGTCAACTAGCTTAAAACTTGCTAGCCTTGTTATTTAAATTTTTCATTGCCTTATATTGCTATTTCAGCTATCAGTTAGAGAGGTGTGTTAAACTCTCCCATTCTGATTGTGGATTTGCATACTTACCCTTGTAATTTTGTCACTACCTACTTATACATGTTTTGAATCTAACTAAGCTATGAGTCCAGAATGTTATATCTTTCTGATGAATCACTATTATCATTCTGTATCAACCCTTTTCATCATTAATAATAAATGTCTCTCTGAAATACCTTGTTTTGTTACAAATACACAAGATTTCCTTTGTTTAGTGTTTTTTTTTTAATTAATGTTCCAATATAGGGGTCAGCAAACTACTACAGCCTAAAAAGGGTCAAATCCTGCCACCACTTGCTTTCTTAAATAAAGTTTTATTGGAACACAGACAGACTTGTTCATTTACACATTGTCTATTGCTGCTTTCAGGTCACAATAGCAGAACCGAGTAGTTGCAATAAAGCCTTTATTTTCGGCAAAGCCCTAAGGTATTCACTGTGAGGCTCTTTACGGAAAAAGTTTCTTGACCACTGTGATACAATATTGAATAGGTTCAAATGAACATTTATACCACATGGGCAAAGCCATGGACTTCTGTGTACCCAAAACCGAGTTTAAGAAATAGTAAATCACTAGAATCTTTGACGCTATCCTTCCGTCCCTTCTTGATCTTAGCCAGGTTCCTCTCTCTCAGATTTAGCCCACTCCTGCTCACCATTTGTGCTTATCACACCCCTGGTTTTCTTTATACTTCTCCTATGTTTGCAACCATAAACAATACATTGTTTAATTTTTCATGGGTTTTGATAAATCAATAGAACCATAGTGTATTATTCATTGACGACTTGCTTTTCTCACTCAATTTGTTATGTTTTTGAGATTCACCCTTGCTGTTACATGTAGCTGAAGTTCCTTTTCACTGCTGTTTAGAATCCTATTGTAGGTACCAAAGTTTACTTTTCCATTTAAGCATTTCCAGTCCTTCTGCTGTTACTAAAAAGGGCTGTTATATACATTCATGCATGCATCTCAGGCTGCCCATGGGCAAGTATTTCTCCAGGACCAAGGAATTACCTGGCCATAGGTATGATTACCTTCACCTTGATCAGGGAGAGCCAAATTGTTTTCATAGTGGTTATAAATGTATAAATTTATCCTCCCACCAGAAATGTATAAGATTTGTCATCATGGCCTTGTCAACAATTGATAACTGTCCTTTTTTTCCCCCTTTTTGGCCAGTTAGGCAGTATGATACAAAATCTTGTAGTTAGTTGTTATTTCTCAGAATATTATTGAAGTTGACCCTCTTCTCCAGTGTTTAATGGCATTTATAGTTTCACTTCTGTCATAGCCTTTAAAAGTTGATTATCCATTTTTCAATTTGATTATTTCTCTTATTCATGTTGACTTGTAGTTATTTTGCCTGACACTACTCTTCTACTAATCTCATTGGTGAAAATATCTTTTCCCAGATTTCAGCTTTTAACTCTCATCTTTGTGTTTTTTTGTTTTTTGATAGAAATTTTTTATGTAGTTAAATTTATTCACTTTTTCCCTTTATGATTTATATTCTTATTTATTTGTTTAATTTAATTTATTTTGTTTAATTTATTGCATTGTTTTTACCTATTTATTACTTATTATTTATTTAATTTGTAAATTAATTTATTATTTATTTGGCTGTGCCAGTCTTAGCTGCAGCACACAGGATCTTTGATCGTCATTGTAGCACGTCAGATCTTCTAGCTGGAACATGCGAGACCTATTTTCCCAACCAGGGATCAAACCCAGGCCCCCCGCTTTGGGAGCACAGAGTCTTAGCCCCTAGACCACCAGGGAAGTTTCACATATTGCTTTTAAAATATTGTTCTCTGATGCATAATCACAAATACATGCGCCAATATTGTCTTCTAAAAGATATTATGTTTGCCTTGCACATTTAAATATTTAATCCAGCTGGAATTTATTTTTGTGTATGGTGTGAGGGAGGGATCCAGTGACTGGTCCATCTCAATGTTACTCTCTTAGTAAAGCTTTATTATTATTTTAACCAATATAATTTTATATTATTAATAATTCTCAATATGAGGTAAACCAGGTTTCCTTTCATTTTTACTCCTTATAGGTTCCTTCTCAGCCCTTTACTCTTCCGTAAAATTTAGTATTAGCATCAAATACTACAAAGGAAAAAAAAATTCCTGTTGGAATCTTAATGAGAATAGCATTGACTCCTCAGATCAACTTGGGAAGAACTGACACCTTTGTAAAATTGAGTCTTCCATGAGCACAAAATATCCCTTTATGTCTCCTTTAACTTCTTCCAATAATATTTTGTAATTTTCTCTTTAAAGATTTCCTACAAATCTTTAAATTCACATTTCTTTATAGATACTATTTAAATGGTACATACTTTATTACACTTTCTACCTACTGATGGTTGGTGACTACAGGTGCCATTTATTTATATAAATTAAATTTTTGTGCAAGAGTTCTAATAAATTCTCCTATTAATTCTAAGAATTTATCTGTAGAAACTTTTGTGCTTTCTATATAATCATACCACTTGGGAATACTAAGTTTTTCTTCATCTCTATAGTTTTAACTTCTTGTCTCACACTACTGTGCTGTCTAGGACTTCCAATACAATGTTGAATAAAAGTAGTGACAATAGATATCACTTTCCCATTCCTGATCTTAAAAGGAATGCTTTCTTCCATTTTTTCTATTAAATGTAGTGTTTCTTAGAATATTTTTGTATCAGTCTAAAAGAAACTCCCTTCTCTTCTTTTTTTGCTAAGAAATGTTATCAGATTTTTCTACATACATTGAAATCATCACAAGATATTTCTCCTTTAATCTATAAATGAGATGAATTACATTAAATGACTTTTTAATGTGATCCAGACTCACATCCCTGGAATAAACCCAGATCAGGCATTATGTATTATCAGTTTAATGTATTGATGAAATCTTTTTTGATAAAACTTTGGGCTTTTTTCCATTTATGTTCACCAGTGAGGCCTGAAATCTTATTTTCTCATGCTGTCCTTGTTAGCTTTTGGTGTCAATGTTTTCTCTCATAAATGAGTAAGGAATTTCTTCTTCTATAGTCAGTAAAAACTTTCAGAAAAGAAAAATCTGAAACTGCTGTTTTACTTTCTTCAATATTCTTAGTATGAATTTGAATCTCAAACGTATGTGAGAAACAGCAGGCCTATGGTTTTGAAGACATACAGGGACTCTTCCTCCCCAGACATCAGGTGGGAATAGACAGACTTGCTGTCTTGTCCCTTTATTGGCAGATGGACATTTTTCTTGTCTACTATTCTCAGAGGAAGCAGCTTTTTAAGGATTCTGTTTTACTGTGGGTGGGGTCTGTTTCAATACCCCCACCCCAAGGTTTTATGTGGCTAAAGACATCGTTTCTCGTCCTCATTGGACATTAAAACCCACTTCCCCAAATTGCTGAGATTGACACTCCACCCAAGATGGACACACTGCCCACTTACACGCTTATTCTATGAGCTTCCAGACGATTCAGGGTTCCCTTTCTTTTTTGCAAAGCCATATCTTCATTTGAAAGTGTAACTGTGCTCAGCTTTCTCGACACTGCCGGTTTTTAGGTTTCTAATCAGTCACACTGTCAGTATCACATGTACTCCCTCACTGATTCTCTATAATAACTTTATAAGAAGGGATTTTCATCCCAAATTTGCAGATGAGGAAAATGAGCTCAAAGAGGTCAAACTTTACCCATTCTTTACCCATTTACCTGGAAATTCTGTGATGCAGGCACAGGCAGACAGGAAGTGTTGGCAAAGACATGGAGAAATTTGTTGGTTGGGATATAAGAGTGCAGTTGCTTCGGGAAAGCAAAAATAAACAAATGGGACCTAATTAAACTTAAAGGCTTTTGCACAACAAAGGAAACTATAAGCAAGGTGAAAAGACAGCCTTCGGAATGGGAGAAAATAATAGCGAATGAGGCAACTGACAAAGAATTTATCTCAAAAATATACAAGCAACTCCTGCAGCTCAATTCCAGAAAAATAAATGACCCAATCAAAAAATGGGCCAAAGAACTAAATAGACATTTCTCCAAAGAAGACACACAGACGGCTAACAAACACATGAAAAGATGCTCAACATCACTCATTATCAGAGAAATGCAAATCAAAACCACAATGAAGTATCATTTCATGCCAGTCAGAATGGCTGCGATCCAAAAGTCTACAAGCAATAAATGCTGGAGGGTGTGTAAGGGAACCCTCTTACACTGTTGGTGGGAATGCAAACTAGTACAGCCACTATGGAGAACAGTGTGGAGATTCCTTAAAAGACTGGAAATAGAACTGCCTTATGACCCAATGGCACCCCACTCCAGTACTCTTGCCTGGAAAATCCCATGGACGGAGGAGCCTGGTGGGCTATGATCCACGGGGTCGCAAAGGGTCAAACACGACTGAGCGACTTCACTTTCCCTTTTCACTTTCATGCATTGGAGAAGGAAATGGCAACCCACTCCAGTGTTCTTGCCTGGAGAATCCCAGGGACGGGGGAGCCTGGTGGGCTGCCGTCTATAGGGTCGCACAGAGTCGGACACGACTGACGCAACTTAGCAGCAGCAGCATGACCCAGCAATCCCACTGCTGGGCATACACACCAAGGAAACCAGAATTGAAAGAGACACGTGTACCCAAATGTTCATCGCAGCACTGTTTATAATAGCCAGGACATGGAAGCAACCTAGATGTCCATCAGCAGATGAATGGATAAGCAAGCTGTGGTACATATACACAATGGAGTATTACTCAGCCATTAAAAAGAATACATTTGAATCTGTTCTAATGATGTGGATGAAACTGGAGCCTATTATACAGAGTGAAGTAAGCCAGAAAGGAAAACACCAATACAGTATACTAACGCATATATATGGAATTTAGAAAGATGGAAATGATAACCCCGTATGCGAGACAGCAAAAGAGACACAGATGTATAGAACAGTTTTTTGGACTCTGTGGGAGAGGGCAAGGGTGGGATGATTTGGGAGAATGGCATTGAAACATATACAATATTATATGTGAAATGAATCGCCACTCCAGGTTTGATGCATGAGACAGGGTGCTCAGGGCTGGTGCACTGGGATGACCCAGAGGGATGGGATGGGGAGGGAGGTGGGAGAGGGGTTCAGGATGGGGAACACATGTACACCCGTTGCGGATTCATGTCAATGTATGGCAAAATCAATACAATGTTGTAAAGTAATTAGCCTTCAATTAAAATAAATAACCCCCCAAACTCCCCACACCTTCCTTCTCCTAGCTAGTTTTTATTTTTAAAATCTAAACGGTTTCCTATTGTTTTTAGATACACACAGGTTGATATTGCTGCTGTTCTGTTTTGAATGAGAATCCGTTAACTGTCAACTTCATTTGCCAATAAAAATGTTCCAAGAGATGAAAAAAAAAAAAAAGAATGCAGTTGCTTCAGGGAATAGTCTAGCAATTATTTAAAAAGTTAATTCTGTAGAGTTACCATAATTGTACTGTGCTCAGTCATGTCCAACTCTGTGACCCCATGGACTGTAGCCCACCAGGCTCCTATGTCCATGGGATTTTCCAGACAAGAATACTGCATTGGGCTGCCATTTCCTACTCCAGGGGATCTTCCTGATGCAGAGATCACACTCAAATCTTTTGCATTTCCTGCATTGGTTGGAGAAGGGAATGGCAACCCCCTTCTGTATTCTTGCCTGGAGAATCCCATGGACAGAGGAGCTTAGCAAGCTACAGTCCATGGGGTTTCAAAGAGTCAGACACGACTGAGTGACTAACACTGCCTGCATTGGCAGGCAGATTCTTACCACTGCACCACAATATGACCCAGAAATTCTTCTCCTAGATTTATACCCCAGAGAAACAAAAACATACATCCACACAAAAATTTGTATGCTGCTGCTGCTAAGTCACATCAGTCGTGTCCAACTCTGTGCGACCCCATAGATGGCAGCCCACCAGGCTCCTGTCTCTGGGATTCTCCAGGCAAGAATACTGAAGTGGGTTGCCATTTCCTTCTCCAGTGCATGAAAGAGAAAAGTGAAAGTGAAGTCACTCAGTAGTGTCCGACTCGTCGCGACCACATGGACTGTAGCCTATCAGGCTCCTCAGTCCATGGGATTTCCCAGGCAAGAGTACTGGAGTGGGTTGCCATTGCCTTCTCCTAAAAATTTGTATATGAATGTTCAAAGCAGCATTATTCATAACAATCAAAAAGTGCAGACAACCCAAATATCCATCAACTAATGAATGGGTATATTATGTGTGCTACATCCATTCAACAGAATACTATTTATCCATAATATAAATGGATTACTGATACATGCTACAATGTAGATGAACCTTGAGAACATTATGCTAAGTAGAAAAAAGACAGCCCAGTCACAAAAGACTGTATGTTGGGTGATTCTAGAGTATATATGAAACTGAATTTATATGAAATGTTTAGAACGGGAAAATATAAATACTAAAAATGGATTAGTGCTTGTCTTGGGAGGGGGAGAGAAGATGAGGAATGACTCTAATGCATATAGGGTTTCCTTCTGAGGGGAAGAAAATGTTCTAAAAGTAGATTATAACGATGGCTACACGACTGGCAAATATACTAAAAACACTGAACTGTTTTGTTAAATGAGTATGTGAATTATATCTCAATAAGCCCATTTATAAAAGGAAGCAATGAAAAATTGAGGCACGTCTTGGACTATCAAATTGGCAACTTTTTTACTTTAAACAATGATGTTAATATCATGCCTTAGCAGGAGTGCAAGAAAATAAGTGTTAGTGGTAAGACGTCCCTTGTGGTCCAATGTCTCAGACTGAACTCCCAACACAGGGAGCCTGAGTTAGATCCCTGGTCAGGGAACTAGATCCCACGTGCTGCAATGAAAAATTCTGCAAGCGGCAACTAAGAGTTCACACGCCGTCACTAAAGATCCCGCGTGCTGAACCAAGACCAGGTGCAGCCAAACAAAAAATAAGTATTTTTTTAAGAAAATAAGTACTAATGAACGTATAAATTGATGCATATTTTCTGGAAGACAGTTCTAAACACATATCAAGAACCTGAAAATATGTACCGGCTTTGTCCCAGCAATTCTCTCTCAAGGAAACACAGCCTAAGGAACTATCTAGAGACCGATGCAAACTTTATATATCACAGTGCTAATTACATTAGCTGTTTTTAATAGCAAAACAAGAAAATTAGAGGCATCTTAAGTATCCAACAGTGGGGAAATAAAGACATTATTATACAAATACATAAAAAAAAATATTATCCATCCATTAAGAATCATGTTGCAAAAGGGGAATAGCTAAAAGAAATCACCACAATGTTTCATAATAAATGAAAGACGAGGCTACAAAGTAATATGTAGAGAATCATTCTAATATTGTAAAAAAATAAGCATTACTGAAAATACATACTTTAAAATATTAAGTGATTTTCTTAATGTGACAGGATAATAGAAGAGTATTTTTTATTTTCTTCTTTGTTCTATGGTGTTCTAATTTTCCATAGAGAACACGCACAAGGCTTTTAATGACAGGGAAAGTGGAGTTATAATGTGTTTTGGATTTTTCACTTTCCTGGCCCATCCTCCCTTAAAATGCAATGATTGATGGGTTGTAAGATTTGAAAGTCAAGGATCCCTGAGATAGATAATTTCTAAGATGCTTTCTATTCTTAAGGCTTTGACTCTGATATTCTATGCTTAGACTATTTCTCTTCCACAACCTGTCTAAGAAATTCTCTGAGACACATTCTTCCCATTTTCTTGTAGACTCTGTGGGTCCCCATTTCCAGGCTGGGAGAGGTTGCAGTCTTGAAAAATAAGGCTATTCAGCAGTTCAGGGACCAGGACACTGCAAGTTGAGACAAGGCAACCCCTGCAGAGACCGGGAAACGATTTTTCTCTTCCAAAATATAATTAATCAATTTTGTGCAAAGAAGTGGAATCAATATCTTTATAAATGAGTTGTTCATACGCCAAGAAGGAATTGTTGCAATGGGCACATAATCTTTCACCTGCTAATCCAATGTAAATTATGGGCTTTTTAGCCGATGTCTTAGGCATTTGCCAACTGAACTTTTTTCCACTTTGACATTCTCATCACGACTTTCCAATTCTCTTGTCCAAACCGCACCCCCCAAGGTCTCTTCATAAGCAGTATGCCACTAATGACAAAACCTCGTATTCACTGGCTGCCCTGGGCTCCCAGTCCTTTGTAATATTACCACATTGATCTTCCCAGCATCCTCTGGGACACAGGGAAGTGATGTGTGACCGGGAACACTGGCAAGGCTTAGATAAATTGCAGCTTCATTGAAGTCCTTTAATGCGAGAAACATTTATTAAGTGCCTACTATGCACCGCAACGACTCCAGGCACTAGAGCTACAAAGATAAATCTCACAGGCACTGCCCTCTGGGGCTCCCAGTCTAGTGGAGGAGACAGGCACAGAAATAAGGAGTCGCGTTACATCAGAGGCTCCACGTAGTAGATCAAAGCACAGCATTATGGGAGCGCAAAGAAGAACAGCAAACTCTCCCTATAAAATCAGTTGCCCAGAATTCTTAAGGGTGAAAAATCGCTCAGCAAGCAGATAAGGGTGAGGGATGTTTTGGCAGAGGAAGGGAAACAGAGAAAAAGAAAACCGTATTCGTGGACTTCCCTGCTGGTCCAGGGGCTAAGACTCCCGGCTCCCAATGCAGGGGGCCCAGGTTTGATCTCTGGTCTGGAACTAGATCTCACATGCTGCAACTCAAGGCTCTGCATGCTGCAACTAAGAGCCGGTGCAGCCGAGTAAGTGTTTTTTTTTAAAAAAAAAAAAAAAAAAAAAGAAATCATGCTCAAGGAATGGGATGAGGGAAGGTTCCAGAGAGGTGGGCCAGGGCCAGGGCAGAACAGGCTTCATTCACATGCCCTTCTGATAGACATCTGTTGTTTTACCTAGCCTACACATCTCCTTTTCCCCTACATTACTCCAGTTTGCCTGTGGAGCTCCGCCCCTTCCATCTCCCAATCAGCTGAGGCTGATGGCACCCACTCGCGGCATCAGCTTCAAGGGTTGATATGTAACATGGACCACCAGCATCTTGGTCACAGTGACAGCTTCAGGGGCAGGCACATGACCCAGGTGAGTCCTGGAAAAGCAGATTCTGGGATTATTAATAGATGACTGGGGGGACAAAGGCACTAGCTGTATATCTATTATGTGTCCATAACACGGAACAATTTTTTCCAAAAAAATTAAAAAAGAAAAACACTGTCTTCCAACTGTGGTTACTAGGCTGATAGATTGAAAACCCAAAGCTTGCCAGCGCCTGGAAAGAGTCTGCCTGAGAAGGAAGCCAATACAGAGAAAAGGGAAATTGAGTAGAGGACCAAGAGGTAACCCTGAAAGTGAAAGTGAAAGCCGCTCAGTCATGTCTGACTCTTTGCCACCCCATGGACTATACAGTCCATGGAATTCTCCAGGCCAGAATACTGGAACGGGTAACCTTTCTCTGCTCCAGGGGATCTTCCCAACCCAGGGATCAAAACCAGATCTCCCACTTTGCAGGCAGGTTCTTTACCAGCTGAGCCAAAGGTAACCCTGATGGGTCATTTTGTGAACCCCCAAAATCCCCTTTTGCTTCAGTTGATTTGATTGTTGTTTTTTAATTACTTTGGCTTCCATGGTGGCTCAGATGGTAAAGGATCTGCCTGCAATGCAGGAGACCCAGGTTCGTTCCCTGGATCGGGAAGATCCCCTGGAGAAGGAAATGGCAACCCACTCCAGTACTCTTGCCTGGAAAATTCCATGGACGGAGGAGCCTGGTAAGCTAGAGTCCATGGGGTCGCAAAGTGTCAGACACAACTGATCGATTTCACGTTCACTTTCATTTTCATAAGAGTTTTAGTGAACTGATATACCATCCCAGTATTTTGGGAATTAAGCTGGTAGAAAACAAGGGAAATTACAGTTAAAGAGGGCCTTTGGGATGACTTTAGATGGGGAAACTGAGATCCAGAGGTGTTAAAGGGCTTACATCAAATCGCAGGTAAGTTAGTTGCAGAGCCTGGGAAGAATTAGATCTTGTGATTCTGGGGTAAGTACTCTTTGCTTTGGGCTTCCCTAAATGGCTCAGCAGTAAAGAATCCACTTGCAACGCAGGAGTTTCAGAACACACAGGTTTGACCCCTGGGTCGGGAAGATCCCCTGGAGGAAGGCATGGCAACCCACTCCAGTATTCTTCCTTGGAGAATCCCATGGACAGAGGTGCCTGTTGGTCTATAGTCCATAGGGTTGCAAATTGTCAGACACAACTGAAGTGACTTAGCACACATGCATGCACTCTTTGCTCTACAGCACTGCATCCTGGAAGACTAATAATAACAATAATAGCAAGAGTAATATCATTAGGTATGACATGCCAGGCACTCTTATAAGTCTGTTACATGTGTTATTTCATGGAATCCTTTGAACTACATATGAACTACATACATAGGAATTACATATGAGAAGTAAGGAAGTTTGGGAACCAACCTTTTGAAATCTTTAAGTTTCCCATCTGAAAGACCAAGCTGAGATAATGTCTAGAGGTGAATTCACATTCCATCCGGGAGGTTCTGGGATCATTGAGGGAGACCTCAAGGTGATGCTGAAGCTCAGGAGATCAGAGCCTCATGATTCTATTAGAGACTTGGGAGTAACCCCCCCAAAGGGGGATCAGGATCCCCCAGGAGGAGTTTAGGAATATAGGAAAGAGTCCAGGGCTCTAGCCAAAATGAATTGGGCTTAAGTCTAAATTAGGGACTTCCTTGGTGACTAAGATGGTAAAGCATCTGCCTGCAATACTGGAGACCTAGATTCAATCTCTAGGTCAGGAAGATCCCCTGGAGAAGAGCATGGCTACCCACTTCAGTATTCTTGCCTAGAGAATTCCATAGACAGAGGAGCCTGGTGGGCTACAGTCCATGGGGTCTCAAAGCATTGGACACAACCAAGCAACTAAGTACAAGTTAAAGAAACAAAGGCATCAGTTCAGTTCAGTCACTCAGTCGTGTCCAACTCTTCGCGACTCCATGAATCACAGCATGCCAGGCCTCCCTGTCCATCACCAACTCCCGGAGTTCACTCAGACTCACATCCATTGAGTCAGTGATGCCATCCAGCCATCTCATCCTCTGTCGTCCCCTTCTCCTCCTGCCCCCAATCCCTCCCAGCATCAGAGTCTTTTCCAATGAGTCAACTCTTCGCGTGAGGTGGCCAAAGTACTGGAGTTTCAGCTTCCGCATCATTCCCTCCAAAGAAATCCCAGGGCTGATCTCCTTCAGAATGGACTGGTTGGATCTCCTTGCAGTCCAAGGGACTCTCAAGAGTCATCTCCAACACCACAGTTCAAAATCATCAATTGCTCAGCACTCAGCCTTCTTCACAGTCCAACTCTCACATCCATACATGACCACAGGAAAAACCATAGCCTTGACTAGATGGACCTTTGTTGGCAAAGTGATGTCTCTGCTTTTCAATATGCTCTCTAGGTTGGTCATAACTTTTCTTCCAAGGAGTAAGCATCTTTTAATTTCATGGCTGCAGTCACCATCTGCAGTGATTTTTGAGCCCCCCAAAATAAAATCTGACACTGTTTCCACTGTTTCCCCATCTATTTCCCATGATGTGATGGGACGGGATGCCATGATCTTCGTTTTCTGAATGTTGAGCTTTAAGCCAACTTTTTCACTCTCCACTTTCACTTTCCTCAAGAGGCTTTTTAGTTCCTCTTAAACAAAGGCATAAATGTGGTCAAAGAGCTAGAACTAATGTGGCTTTATCTGCTGCCATCACCTGGCCACAAGTAAGGCTAAATGCTGCTGCCCTGGCCCAGCTCCAGAGGTGAACTTGGTTGCCCACTGCAGGGAGCCCAACACACCCAGCTCTACTGCTGATCAGGTTGCCTCCCCTTTGCCAGCAACTTCTTCTCCTCGATTAAACCTTCACAGGTTTATCCTGTCAACCCATTTAGCTGTGTGTCCTACTTGCCCCCTACCTCTTGACTGAAAACATATTTTAAACTCTTATTTTGACACTTCAATATTCTCCTTCAGATAGGACTTAGATATTGGCCCACTTGTCCTGTGATGGCAAATAAGTGCGTCTCCTATAAATTCTGAAAGAGTGGCAGAATCAATGAATGTGTAAATGAACCTCCATGGGGCTTACCAAGGGCCTGATACATAGTAAATCTTTAGAGTGTTTGTCATCGTAAATGACTACTAGATAGAGTGGGTGGATGGATGGGTGGAAGGATGGATGGGTGGAAAGATGGATGGATGGATAAGTAGTTGGGTGGAAAGATGGATGGATATCTATGGATAGATGAAAGACAACAATTCTTGGCTATTTTTTTTTTTACTCTTTAAGATCTCTAGCATAGTGTACTTTTTTTTTTTTTTTTTTTCAAGAAGTACAGTGTTTATCCTATGGAGTTTATAAACCACTGAGAGAGACACGAAGTAAATACTTCACCCAATAAGTAATTAATTTCAACTGGATGTGTGCTAAAGGAACTCCAGAGTGCTAGGGGGGACATATACCAGCAGCTGGGAAATCAGGTAAGACCTCTCCAAGGCTATGTCATTAAGCCAAGATAAAATACAACTAGGAGCTAGGAAAAAGGGATCAGGCTAAGGGGACAGGGGATGCCAGGTGCGAGTTTTAGGCAAGAGTAGTTCAGGCTGAAGAAATGCCAAGTGCACAGGTCTAGAGGCATGAAGGGGCATGGCTCAACAGACTAAATGAAAGGAGAACAGCATAGCAAGAGCAGAGTGAGTAAGACTTAAATGTCAAGAGAAGACACTGGAAAGATAAGAAGAATAATACTAGGTAATGAGGAAATTATAATGTCAGATTAAGGATTTTGCTCCTGCTTTTGACAGCAGGTTCGATCCCTGGGTCGGGAAGATCCCCTGGAGTAGGAAATGGTAACCCCCTCCAGTATTCTTGCCTGGAGAATCCCATGGACGGAGAAGCCTGGTAGGCTATAGTCCACGGGGTCGCAAAGAGTTGGACACGACTGAGCGACTTCACTTTAATCTTCACTTTGACAGCAAGCCAATGAGGGGTCTGGCATGATCAGACCATGAGCATTCCATCTGAAATAGTAATAAAGTTGAAAGCACTGGGGAGACCATGCCGTCATTCATTGCCTCTGACAAGGTGAGTAAAGAAGGCAGGGCCCCTTGACCATTTTTCTGCCTTATTTTCATCAGCCTTCTAGTGTGAAGGTTTGGCCGAGGTGTGGCCACTGATGTAATCTCAGTCCTTGTGTTGGGAAAAGCCTAGTTTCCATTCTCCTCAACTTCCACCGAGGCATAGGAATCTGTCAGAATTGTCAGCAACACCAGAAAGCAGTCACCCTGCTTGTTCCATCCAACAAGCTTCGTGTCCCACCCTGCCCCTTCTGTCTTGACTGAAAACATATTCTAAACTCACATTTTGACACTTCAATAGTCTTCAAATACGACAAGATATATGCTCACATAATCAGTGATGGCAAATAAGTGCATCTGTTATTACGCTCTTATGCCTAGGGCTGTTGAGTAGGTTGGTGAGTGCATTTAAAGCTTCAAGAACTGAGCTGTCCTTGCCATAATAGCAGCTAGTTTATTGAGTGCTTGCTCTATGCTTGAAACTTGCTGTAGGTTTTATATGCATTATCTCATTTAATCTTCCCAACATCCCTATGATGACATTTGACATGATGTCCACTTTATTGAGGGATTCCCTAATAGCTCAGTTGGTAAAGAATCCGCCTGCAATGCAGGAGACCCCAGTTCGATTCCTGGGTTGGGAAGATACACTGGAGAAGGGATATGCTACCCACTCCAGTATTCTTGGGCTTCCCTTGTGGCTCAGCTGGTAAAGAATACGTCTGCAATGAGGGAGATGGATTCCCTTCCCCGGAGAAGGGAAAGGCTACCCACTCCAGTATTCTGGCCTGGAGAATTCCATGGACTATAAAGTCCATGGGGTCGCAAAGAGTCAGACTCGACTGAGCGACTTCCACTTTCACACTTTCACTTTCACTTTCTACTTTATTGTTGAGGGAAGGGTCACTGAGAACTGCCATGTCATTTATGCATAGCCACAGTTAGTAAGTGGTGGACCAAGGAGCCAGCCCAGATCTATTTTAAAAACTCAAGCTTTTTCTACTGAACTACAATGGGTATGAGTGGTCTTCTTTTGATGCTTTAAATGCTAGTCAAGAGCAATTCTACTACCCATTGTCTTTGCCAGACATTAGGTTCAGAGAACTAAGACCAGAAGACACATATCCATGAGGATGGTCTCTACGTTTCTACAGGCCTAGCTTGAATTTTATGGACTAATGATATACTAAGCCTGGGCCCTACTCCTTGCCTTGTTGGGTCCCCACATTTATGTGGCTGTGGGTTTTAATCACATAGGTTTCCCCATGCAGTCTTGCCATGTGTGGACACAGAGCCTTCTGCTGCAGTGAGGATCTGATGCCATACACGAGTCCTTATCCACAATAATTCTCACTCAGAGACACAGACTGAGGCCTCCCTTGCTTCCACTGTTCCCATCGTCGTATAAATTCCTGGACATATCCTCTCCTATGTCCAAACGAGAAAGGTCATCAGGAAAGCTAACCTCCCCCAATGAGGCAGTGGGCTCACCTAGACACCTTCTCTCAAAACCAACCAGGTGATACAGCATAGGCCACATCTGAGTTGGTCCTGTTTATACAGCAACCTGATTTGGTACTCGGGAAAGTGACCTCTTTTCCTACTGCCCCATCACAGAAATGCTGTGGTAGAAAGGACTTACATCTCGTTCTCCTTGAACCCAAGTACCACCTCCACCCCTTACAGTGGAGCTGACACATGAGACTATGAGATGGAACTTGCCTGTATTCATCCATTCGTGCCTCATAAGGTAGGTAGAGAAGTTATCAGTACCTCCATTTCAATGACCTATCAAACACGACTGTATGAGAATGTTTCATTTAACTGTATCTACTTTCCTTCTCAGCCTACAAAATTTCCTGAGATCTCACCTACTCTTCAAGAGCACTGGTTGTTCTTGATACCCTGATAATACCTGTAGATGGCATTGATATTTGCTTGTCCAGCATCCATACAATGCATCCTCACTCCCCACTACCTAACAGATTTTGTTCAAAAGCTCACATTTTCCACGTGAATCTGTGGGATTGTTGCGAAGTTCATTACTAGCTCCAGGAGTGAAGACTAAAATTCATTTTCAGCCTACCAATTCACACTTCCCATGGTGACTGTGGACACATGACCCAAAGCTGGCCAATCAGATGCAAAGGAATGGCTGTAGTGATGCTTGAGGCAGAGGTTTTTCTCTCTTCTGCTGGATATGAATAGAGAAGTATGTCGCTTGTATAGCCATTGTCAGCCCTAAGATGAAGCCCAAACCATGAAGAGCAGAGAAGAGAGACAGTAAGAATTTAGGTCTTTGATGACGTCATTGAGCTGCTGGATCAATCAACCCTAGAGCCCACCCTATCTCCGGAATTACTATTTCAAGTAATAAGAAATCTCCTTATTGCTTGTGTCAACTGGGATCATCTTTTCTGTTACTTAGAGCAAAAACCATCTTACTGATACTTCTCAAATTTCTCTCTCCTCCGGCTCAGAACTGTCCCCTGAGATCCAGACCCTCTACGCTGGATCATTTCCATCAGTATAAAACAGGTTGAAATAGCTCTTGTATGAATAGAAACTTAGACTGCAGTTCTCGGTTTCCATTAGGAAAACTCCTTGAAAGTGACATCTGTATTCCTTGTCTCTACTTCCAGGTTCATTCTCTTCCACTTCTCGTGCAGTCATTCCGAGTTTCTCCCACCTGCACATCTTGCTACATCTTCTGATTCCACAGCTGAGCAAGACTTGGCTCCACTGGACACTCCCTCCTTCTTAAACTATTCTTTTCATATGCATCCAGGACATCAGTCTTTTGCTTTTCCTCCTGCCTCTCAAAGCCTCCCCATCTTGGTCTCCTTTGCTGGCCTTGCTGCCTGCTTCCTAATGGAACATGGCAGAAAGCCCGGGGTTTGCTTTTCAGAATGCTCTGCTAGCTCTGCCTCACTCCCGAGATGGTCTCACCAAGTCCTCTGCCTTTAAATGTTGTCTACAAGCTAACTTCCACTGTGAAGTCCAGACTTCTATCAACAATAGCCTGCTTATCTCTGCCTGGATGCTTCACACTTAATATAAGCACGGGGGAACCCAAACCCTTTCTCCTCCAACAGATTGCTCCATCTCAGTAAATATCCCTTCCCGTGGCTGTTCAGGTGAAAAAGCCAAGACTCATCCTTAACCCCTGTCTTTCTTCTACACCCCACGGGCATGCAAGCATGCTAAATCACTTCAGTCACGTCTGACTGTTGTGACCTTTTGGACTGTAGCCCACCCACCTGGCTCCTCTGTCCATGGGATTCTCCAGGCAAGAATATGGGAGTGGGTTGCCATTTCCTCCAGGGGGTCTTCCTGATCCAGGGATCGAACCCACAACTCTTATGTTTCCGGGCAGTGTCAGGCGGGTTCTTTACGGCTAGCAGCATCTGGGAAGCCCACATGCAACACAACAGCAAGTCCTGTTGGCTCCACATGTAAACTCTACGCCAAATCTGTTTGCTTCCCATCACCTCCGATAACGCCTCATCAGAATCCCTGTTCCCACTCTCAGTCGTGAGTTCTCCAGCCAGCAGCCAGAGCAACCCTCTAAAGAGTGCAAATGCTAACCCTGGTAGGAGAAACACTGACTGAGGCTGCGCACCCTGGCCAGGCACTACAGTAACCATTTGTGTGAATTGTTTTACAACGGGAGATCCTGGTAAGGAACACGGAACTAACAAGCCACCACGAACCAGAACAGTGCAGGAAATGGTCAAAAGGAAATGCCACATGTCCTACCAGCCTCCCAGAATCCTCCTTGCTGGAATCCATCTTGGCTGAGCAACACGTGCACCACCAGGAAGGATCCTGCCTCAGAATGATTGACCAGAGACAACCCGGAAACTATTCCCATCGCCATAAAACCTGAGACTGCGAGCCACATGGTAGGTCAGTCCTCCTGGGTTCCCCTGCCCTGATGCTGTCTACCCAGGCAGCCTTTCCCAATAAATTCTCTTGTTTTGTCAGCACGTGTATCTTTTCAGGCAATTCATTTCCGAGTGTTAGGCAAGAGTCCACTCTCGGGCCCTGGAAGGGGTCCCTCTTCCTGCAATAATCCTATGACCCCTTTTACTCAGAACCATCAGTAACTACCCATCACACTAAGATAAACCCATGGCCAAGGTACTTACTCCATGTCTTGGTCTCTGCCCACCCAGCCAGCCTCACTCTTACCCCTCTTGCTGAGCAAGTCTTCCTGCTGTCCTGCAATCACTCCAAGCATCTCAGGTCTCTGTGCCTGGAATGTTCCTTCCCCGGGTGTTGGCAGGGCTGGTTTCCTCCCTTAATTAAAGCCTCAATTCAAATGTCACCTCCTTAAAGACAAGGTAGACAACTTCAGCCCACTCTCTCAATCTCTGCCTTAATTTCCTTCCTAGCACTTATAGTCTTCTCCAACTCACTCCATCAGTGCTCTTCTCACACTCCCTGGATCCCTTTATTGTTTGTTCTGGTCAGGCCATCCTCCTGTGGCTTCGTCTCCCAACAGCCAAGACCTGCATTGCTTTGTTGACAGGCCGCACACAGGCTGTGGAAGAGACTTTTCCTGTATGTGTGATCTGAGAAAGACAGCAGAGAGAGGTGCTATGAAGTGAGATCTTAGTTCCTCTGCCCAGGAATTGAACCTGGGGTACCCTGGATGAAAACCAGGAATCCTAACCACCAGACCAGAAAGGGCTAGTGGCCAGAAGCAATATTTCCCTCTTTTTGCCCCATTGAAAAATGCATTTCTCAAGGAGGCAAAAACTGTGAAAACAGGTACAAGGTTTATTGTTAGAGACACAGCATTAAAACAAGTGGAAGAGCACACAGAGAAACAATTTATTTAAGACAGAAGCAAGGCAGAGATACACACCTGGAGCGAAAGGGTGTGTGTGGGCATTCTCCCTAATAAAGAGGAGCGCTGTGAAGAGGCAGTTAAATCATTGACGTAGGCAGTTCTTCCAGGTCTTTGTTTACCTTTGGCCGATTACCTGGTTTCTTTTTCCACACCTGCCCTGTCCTAGGACCCTCCACAGCATGTGTGCACAGCCAGAAACCTTTTCCAAGGTGGATTCCAGCCCAGAGCCCTTCTGGGCAGCCTTGGCATTACATAGTATGGGGTGGTGCCCCCCTCCCCTTGATCCCCCAGGAGACTTTCTGTGTGTGTGCAGGGTCTCCCTTGCCCCAAGGATGAGAAATGCATGACCTCTTGATCTTTTATACAAACAAGGTGTAACCCCTCTCTGTTTCTGCCATAACTGCTATCTTAAAGTGTCTGCAAGAGACCAAGCCTGGCTATTTACCCTGTTTCTGTGGATATTTCTATTTCGAAGTGCAAACAGGAGGCTGGTTGTAAATATCTAAACAGAAGCCCATCTATCCCCTGCCTTATGTGCACAGGGCCAGAAGTGCCCAGGGATGGATGTCCTCACTGGGGACAGTCTTTAACCAATGATTGACAGATGTGGGAGTATAAATACTCTAGGTCCCCCGCCCACAATAGGGACCTCTCTGAAGTGTGAACTACACCGTCTCCATGGCTCCCCTGTGGGTCTAAGTTACCATTGCCCTGGTCTTTGCTACTTGTCATACCACTGTTTGGTCTCCTTCCCTTCCCTAGGTACCTACTTCTCTACCAGTTTTTCCTGAGATCACTTCCTAATGAAACATGTAGCATGAATCCTCCTCCCAGAAGCAACCTCTACTTCCCAAACCTGGTTCTCCTGTCTCCATCTCAGGAATACCTCTGCATATTCAATGATCCAAGCAGTGACCAAATCCATCCTTCCCTCCTTCTCCATCCAACCCCACCCATCAGGCCCCCTTGTCCTGACCACTGTCAGATTTCATCCACTGACCTCCATCCCTGCTCCCACCGCCCACCTCAGACTGGCCCCCATCATGCTGGTGGCCTCTTGAAGCCCGATGGCCACAGGAAGGTAAACATTCTGCAGACTTCTCATTCTTAGCTCACCAAGCAGAGCAGTCACATGCGTGCTCAGTCACTAAGTCATGTCCGACTCTTTGTGACCCCATGGTCTGCAGCCCACCAGGCTCCTCTGTCTGTGGGATTCTCCAGGCAAGAATACTGGATTGAGTTGCCATTTCCTCCTCCAGAGAATCTTCCCGACCCAGGGATAGAACCCGCACCTCTTATGTCCCCTGCATTGAAGGCATATTCTTTACCACTGCACCACCTGGGGAGTCAGAGCAATCACAGCACAGCCCTTAAAATCACCCACAAGACCGTGCCCATGAGTTCATCTCCACCTTCCCTCCTTACAGGACTTAACACCAAAGCATCACTTCAGTTCGTTGCAGGTTACTGTCACTTGTGTTTTATGATAATCGATTCCTCCTTCACTTGAGGAGAACCAATCAACCAGCTACATTAGCCAAGCACTGTGCAAGAGGCATGTGGTATGGTTATAAAAGGCACAGCTCTAAATTTTGAAAAGTTCTTTGTTTGGGGAAGAAGACAAACATGCAAATACTTCACTACAATGTTTACAGTGTCACGTGGACCTGAACTATATCATATCCATCTTTAAATCCCTCCCACACTGCCTAACACAGAGTCAGCTGGTTATAAATGAATGGATTTTGCCCGGTAAGTCAAGCGGAAGTCTTTCCAGAAGTGACATTTCTGCTGGGCTTTGAAAAATGAGAAAGGAGAAAAAGAGCTTGCCAGGTAGATGTCAGAGTATGTCAAAGGCATGGGGGAATGAAAGAATGAGCTGTTTTAAGGAAGGAGAAAATTGCACAGAATAGCTAGAGAATCACACACCTAGTGAAGAACAGCTAAGATGGGTTCAAACCAAGAGTGAAGGAAGGTGAATACAAAGTTCATGACTCTAGACTGGATCTTAAGGCAAGACGGAGCCATGGAAAGTTTTTGAGCTTTGCTGCTGGGTAGAAGCCCAGGGACACAGGATCATTAGAGTCTGTACTAGTCTCCAGTCACACAAATGACTCTGGAAAACTCCTCTGGTGGCTCATATTCTTTCAGCCTAAACAGCTGTACCCCTAGTTCCATGTCAGCATTGTTCTGATGGAGCTAAATCTTGAATTCTTAAAAATACATCACGGGGAACTCACCAAGGTTGGTGATCACTAAGTAAGGTCATCGTGTCTCCAATTTTCTACCCAGATGGACAGAAAATAGGTTCTGCTATCAGATGAGACCAAACCATAATCCTCAGCATTGGGAGACAGGTGTGTGTTCATGTGTGGATGCATTTATGTAAGCACATAACTGTGTCCTTGGGTCTGGGTATGAATCCAAGGATGGGTTTAAGGTGTCTGAATGCACACCTTACAAGTACACACACATCCAACAGGGCCATCAGTTCAGTTCATGAATTTTCATGTGTGCACATTTCCCTCAGTGTATGGCCCTGTACTTTGCCGACAAAGGTCCGTCTAGTCAAGGCTATGGTTTTTCCTGTGGTCATGTATGGATGTGAAAGTTGGACTGTGAAGAAAGCTGAGCACAGAAGAATTGATGCTTTTGAACTGTGGTGTTAGAGAAGACTCTTGAGAGTCCCTTGGACTGCAAGGAGATCCAACCAGTCCATTCTGAAGGAGATCAGTCCTGGGTGTTCATTGGAAGGACTGATGCTAAAGCTGAAACTCCAGTACTTTGGCCACCTCGTGCAAAGGGTTGACTCATTGGAAAAGACCCTGATGCTGGGAGGGATTGGGGGCAGGAGGAGAAGGGGACAACAGAGGATGAGATGGCTGGATGGCATCACCGACTCGATGGACATGAGTTTGAGTAAACTCCAGGAGTTGGTGATGGACAGGGAGGCCTGGCATGCTGCGATTCATGGGGTCGCAGAGTCGGACACGACTGAGCGACTGAACTAAACTGAACCGAACTGATGGCCCTGTTGGATGTGTGTGTACTTGTATGTGTGTGGTCGTGTGGGAGCATGTTCATATATGTACTCATGTTTGTGTCTGTGTGTGCCTATGGGGAGGCATGCCCATATGTGCACGTCTCCACATGTGGCACACCCATCTTCATCCTGGCACATTTTGTTTGTGAGGGGACCAGAGACTGCCTTACACCACAGCCAACCCCATCCCATTCTGCTCCCTGGTTCCCCTGCTCATCAACGCAGTCTGCATTGGCTACACCTGTGGCAACGGGCCTCTGTAGAGAGTGTTAAATATCACAACTGTTTATTGTTTAATATTTTTCATGATAATGGCAGGCTAGTTCACAAGGATTCAGAGCAGTGTATAAAACACCTTCTGCTCATTTCCTGCCAAGAAAGGACTTGACAACCAACAGCCCCTGCCCAGGGCCTCGTTGATGTGGCCTGCGATGCCACACTGCCCCCCATTTGGTTTCCCTGAATAAATTTGCAACCAAGCTGAGTACACAGCAAACAGCAATACTTGCATTTCTCTGCTGAGCGGGTGGTGGGGAAAGGAAAATCTTGTCAAATCAGTGTATTCAGCTCAGGAGAAACCAACTTTAAGACAGGAGAGGGGAGGCGGTACCAGAAAAGGACCTGGAAATGACCGTAATCAAATTGTCAACTTAAAAAAATATTCACAGCCTAAAAGCTGAGAGTTCTATTTTATGCAGTGGGAATTTGGGGGACTTCAAGACTGGGAGACAGCATCTCCAAGTAACCCTGAAAGAATGCCAAGTAGGAGGGGAGGAGTGGAACCACAGGTTATAGAGAAGTTTTGCAATAAAGGGCAGGTAGTCTGAACGTCAAAAAATTATTGTTAATTAAAGAAAACCAGATAACCCAAGTTAAGGAATTTAGTGCTTTTCTATGTATGGGAAGATGCAAGAGTCTGGGCTCACTAAAATCATTCCTCTGATTCGCACCTCAGCTATCTGGGGCCAGTACTCTTTTTTCACACCCTGAGTTTCCTCGAGGTTCGCCGCAGGGAGTGGCTGCAGTCTGACGAATGCTAGATGGCAGGTGTTCTTTCCTTCCTGAGTTCCTTCAGAGCTGACCCACTCACCATCCATGGTGGTGACTGCGGCATCCTTGTTTACTGATATGGCAGAAAGTATCCCATTTCTCAAAATCATGTCCATGTTTTGATGGGCCACCATCCAGGACTGTGGCCAAAGCCTGTTTGACAATCACCACTAAAAAGTACATGCCTCTCACATAGAGCCTCCAACAGCCACCATTCATTTTCTGAGATTTGGCTATTTCCTTGCTGGCAGTACACCAAGTTCTGCACAAGAAGTTTCTCATTTGATCTTCAACAGTCTTTCTTTTAAGCAAATAGTCATGTCTCCATTTCACTGATGAAGAACCCAGAGTTCAGAGGGTTTAGATGATGCTGGCAATCAGGGCAAAGAGCTAGTGAGCAGCAGAATCAGGAACCAAGCCCTGGGCCTTCTGACTCTACATTCCAAGCACATTACTAATATTCTGCACTGTGGAGATTGCTGATCTGAGCCCAAACTGATCCCATACCTGTGTTTGGCTCGGCTCAAAAAGTGCTTTTATAAACGTTTTGTTAATCACCAGTATTTAAAAATTGGAAGATTATTTATAAAGCTCAAGAGCTTTTTAAAATATTTATTTATTTATTTGGCTGTGCCAGGTCTAGACTGCATCATGCGGGACCTTTGATCTTCATTGCTGCATGCGGCATCTTTAGTTGCAGCATGTGGCATCTAGTTCCCTGACCAGGAATCTAACCTGGGCCCCCCACTTTGGGAATGTGGAGTCGTAGCCACTGGACCACCAGGGAAGTCCCAAGAGTTTTAATCTTTCTTTCAAGGTTGAATTATCTAGTAACCCTGAGCCCTCATTCCTGCTTGATAACCACTGGCTGGAGCAGTTCCAGGTGCCTTTTCTAGATGGTACACATGTGCTGCAGTTTGCCACGCTCCTCACCACTCCCTATTACCCACCTCTCTTTACTTATTCATATGACTGATTCAACACCTGCCTGGCTTTTTAGACCTTTTTGCTCAGGAAATCTCTTTATTTTTCAGGGATGAGTCTGCTTTAGAAATGATTTCTATAGGTTCCCATTTTTAGACATTTGCTTTCAGATTATTCTATGGTCAGGCCAAAGTTTTCAACAAGATAAGTAGTAGAGATCATACTACTTTAGTAGCAACTTTTCAGGATTCAAAAATGAACCACTGAGGTGGAAAATATGTATATATACATATACATATTTCTGGCTTATACTTTTTCTTGCACTCGATAGGAAAAGCATATAATTAAGTGACATGTGGATGTTGATATTCCAAGGACTTAGATCATCTAGTGATTAAAATGAAGTATAAACAGCTAACATTTGAGTACATTAAAAAACTAGCAAGATGAGACTTCTCTATCACATTTCTCTCTGAAAACTGGCATTGAGTCCTTCAGGAAAATCAGCAGGCCCTGAGTGGCCCAGAGAAGGTGGGATTGGTCAGAAAACCACAGCCCTGGTGTGGCCCTCTCACAGTCAAGGCTGAAAAAATCACTCTGTGTCAAAACGATAGATTTCATGGATAAGCATCTTAGGAAAACACAGCACTTCTGTGGCTACAGCCTCTGAGAGTAAGAACATCTCCCGAGGTCTGTGGGTGCAAGATCCACACGCCCACAGAGACTGATGGTCATGGCAGGAGCCCCTCCTCAGCCCAGCAATTGCTGCTGTGCAGAAATGTGGTCCGATTATGTCAGCAATCCTCCAACCTCTCAAGAGAAGCTAGAAATATGCATTTTATATGAAATCCCCAAACTGCTCAAAGTGGAAGTTGCTCAGTCATGTCCAACTCGTAGCAACCCCATGGACTTATAGCCCATGGAATTCTCCAGGCCAGAATACTGGAGTGGGTAGCCTTTCCCTTCTCCAGGGGATCTTCCCGACCCAGGAATCGAACACCAGTCTCCTACATTGCAAGCAGATTCTTTCCCAGCTGAACTACCAGGCAAACTGCTTAAATGCTAACAAATAAAGTACTCCTGGGGAGTCTTCTTGTGAACTTTGATCTGAAAGAAGATAATGAAAGCTCCCTACTGTGTGTTGGGCCTGAGCAAAGCACATGCCGTACTAAGAAGCTTCAGTCATGTCCAACTCTTTGCAATCCTATAGAATATAGCCCGCCAGGCTCCTCTGTCCATGGAATTCTCCAGGCAAGAATACTGGAGTGGGTTGCCATGCCCTCCTCCAGAAGATCTTCCCGGGTCATATTGAATCCTCATCTCTTGTATCTCCTGCATTGGCCGTCAAGTTCTTTATGACTAGAGCCACCCGGGAAGCCCCAAAGCATGTAGCATTTGCTAATTTAAATAGCTCCCACTGTGCATCTCTTACTATGCACCATGCCCTCTTCTAAGCGCTTCATTCACAGTAGCTCATCCGATCCACCTCATTACCTTAAGCATCCTCTTGATAGAGCAGGAAACTGAGACTCCGAGAGGTTAGTTACAAAGCTAGCAAAGGCAGAGCTGGGATTTAAACCCAAGAACTCTAGGTTCTAGCACGTCTCTCAGCCACTCCACTGCCTCCCCCCAAAGGACTTTCCCAACACTTATTACCAGCCCCAATTCACAGAGGAAAAACTGAGGCCAGAGACAAACAACCACTCCCCTGGGATAATGGGCGTGGGGGATTCATCTGATATCAGTGCTGATCTTAAGGGAAACACATTGACTGAAACCTTCCACCCTGGCCAGGCACCATAGTGACGATTTGCATGAGTTAATTCATTACAGGAGGTCCTTGTAAGGAACACCGAACTAACGAGCCACCAACTAACTCTTCCACCAACCAGAACAGTTCAGGAAAGGTCAAAAGGAGAAGCCATGTGTAATACCACCTCCCAGAACCTTTCTCGCTGGAATCCATCTTGGCTGAGCAATTCATGCACCACCAGGAAGGATCTAGAGTCAGAATGATTGGCCAGAGACAACTTAGAAGCTTACCGCATCACCATAAAACCCAAGACTGCAAACCACGTGACTTAGCAGTTCTCCTGGGTTCCCTTTCCCTCCTGCTCTCCCGGGCGCCCCTTCCCAATAAAGTCTCTTGCTTGTCAGCACGTGTGTCTCCTTGGACAATTCATTTCCAAGTGTTTGACAAGAGCCCCCTTTTGGGCACCGGAAGGAGTCCTTCTTCCTGCAATACTGGGGTCTTTCTGGAGAAACCTCAGAGCCCTCGCACAAGGCAATGGGGGTTGCAAGCCATTAGAACTGAGGGAAACATTTCTAAGAGCCCAAATGTCATCTTTCTTTACGAGAAGAAAAAGGCTACTCTAGCTGTCAGACCATAAGCTGCAACCTTTATGTTTACAAAGCAAAAAGGGCAATTAAATGAGACAAAATAAATCTTCTTGGGTCTCCATCAATGGGCCTTGCAGGTCTGCGGTCTGAGGGCTGATTGACAGGACACATTAGGTTCAGGAGCAGACTCAGCCTCTGACATTTCTTTGAGGCAGCCCTGAAGCATGAGGGCCATTTTCTTAAAGGGCCCCTGCCCCTTTCCAGTCTGCAGGGATTTCCACTCTCCAGGCAGAAGCAGGGAGGAAATGACAGGCGCGACGCTTGGCTGGGAGGGGACGTGATGGCCACGTTCATGGTGGAGATGACAATGACCATCATGGTGACACGCTGACAGCTGGCACACGTTGACCACAAGGGCTCACTTGTGCTGGGCACTTAGCCACATCCTTGTCAGTGAGGTGAGTCCCTTTGTGGTCACCATCTGTCAGGTGCCAGCAGGGAATTCCACAGCATCCCATAGAATGGCTTTATTGGAGATTTTGAAACCAGGGTCAGTAAGAGGAGCCAAAGTTCCGTGGGCCTCTTGTCATCCTCAGGCAGGTGTGTGCCAAGGCCACGGCTAGACCCTCTCTGTGGGCATGTACTTGGGGGAAAGACTCCCCTTGTTACTCTCCCTTCTCATAGGGTAAGGGTTAGAGCAACCTTGACAGGGGGAAATGAAGACTGGCATTGGGAATTATGGTGGGAAACCAACCAACCAATTAGTCGCTCAGGCATGTCTGACTCTGTGTGACCCCCATGGACTGTAGCCCGCCTGGCTTCTTTGTCTATGGGATTCTCCAGGCAAGAATACTGGAGTGCGTCCCCATGGTGGGAATGCGTGCTGTCTAATCGTTCGTGTCTGACTCTGTGCAACCCTATGGACTGTAGCCCAGCAGGCTCCCCTGTCCATGGGATTCTCCAGGCAAGAATAGTGGAGTGGATTTCCATTTCTTTCTCCATGGTGAGAAAGACCCATGGAAAGTTGGGTTTGTGCACAGTGCCTCCATCTGGGAGAAGGAAGCCACACATTCCACGAGAAAGGAGGTTTGAACCCAACTGCTCCCTCTGGGCAAGCAGAGCCCTGGTCTTGATTAACAAGTATCCAGCATTCACTTTAGACAATTTTCCTTGGATTCTGTTATATTTCATTTGATCATCAAAACAGTGCTTTCAAGTTGGCATTGACCAGTCTCTGTTTTCAGTGCTGGCCTGTGGCACAGCTTGTTTTTCTTTTACACCCCCATTCCTGATCATGGGCATCAGGGACATACGATGTAGTGACACAGGGGTTGGGTTTCGATTCTACTGATTGTCTAATGGATCAGTTGGTGACTGTTTCTGCTTCCATCTGAAGAGGCAGCGTAAAACTCAGGCTCAGCCTCAAAGGGGACTGGGCTCACATTCTTGGCTTCTGTAAGGACTCTAGGCAGGAGTCCTGTGTAACTCCACACAAGCCACCTAATGTTCTGTACTCAGCTTCCTTTTCTGTCAGTTGAGGACAACAGCAGAGCCTATTTCATGGGGCTGTTGTGAGAAGTCAAATGAGTTAGAGTGTGCAAAGCACCTAGCAGCTCGCTGAGCATAGAGGCAAATCCTAGCACTTGGGTTCTTGATATTCTACTTGCTGTTGATGATGCTCTGGCAATAGTGATATTGATGGAGATATAATAGAGATATTAACGGCAATAATGTTGATGATGGTGATAACATTGAAGTTGTTGTCCTCCAGACACTTCGTACCACATTCTCAGAGGAAAGATGAGTTGGGAAGATGGATGGCATCTGGGGTTTTTCTTTTTCTCAGTAAGAAGGACAGAAAAGCCATCTTGCTGGGAAAGACTGAGGGCAGAAGGAGAAGGAGGTGACAGAGGATGAGATGGTTGGATGGAATCATCAAGTCAATGAACATGAGTTTGAGCAAATTCTGGGAGATAGAGAAGGACAAGGAAGCCTGGCATGCTGCAGTTCATGGGGTCACAGAGTCAGACACGACTGACTGAACAACAGCAAAAGCCATCATTGGTTCATGGGAGCTTTAGGAGTATGGATAGAGCTGAAAGACAGTTGATTTAGGAAAGTATAGGATCTGAGCAGGCACTGGGTTTCTTTCCCAGTTTTATTTGAGAGCCAGAGTTACTCTGGGACCCAGACTGAAATGATCACTCGTTTGGGGCTGTTGCTCACAGCTGTTGCTGGTCTGGGCTAGTGAGTGCCCTTGCTCCAGCTTAATCACACCCAGTGCTCTGCCCTTTAAAATGCTGCAAACATTCATGGTGGTGCTGGAATCCACTTAGTGATGCCCCAGTCACCCACATTGTCTTGGGTTTAGAAACCAGAAGGCAAAATTCCTGCAACCCCAGATGAACTCTCAGGTCCCTCAGCGTGCCTTCTGGCACGTGAACATACCAGTGTGCTCTTTCTGTCTGAGCCCTAACAAAGCAAGCCCTACTGGTCATAGCATTTTTACAGGGCAAGAAGGAATGCAGGAAAGCTAGCACATCTAAATCATGACTACAGTTTATGGTGTTCCACCCTATGGAATCAAGTAGAAAAATACATGAAAATCTACCACCACCACCCAGTGTCTGCTCCAAAGAGGACACTGTGGTCAGGGATACTAAAACAGAAGATGTAGGAAGACCTGGGTTTGAATGTCTGCCTCTCCACGGCCTCCCAGATGACCTGGGACAAGTCACTTCCATTGGAACCTCACCTTTCTGGTGCATGAAATGGGACAAAGATCTCAGTTCAGGCCATCTTCCTAGGTGGTAATGAAAATCAACTGTGATAAAGGATGTGCAGGACCTTTGAGAGCTATAAAGCATGGTGAAAATGCTATTTGTTAATATCTTGTCTGTTCTCTCTGACAGTTACTTAAGGAGGAGGGAGAAGCCCATTAAGGGAAACTCCTCCTCACCCAGTGGCACAGTCTTGGAAATCCCTGTACCTGTGCTCAAATATCCGCCCAACACGAAGGAGCGTTTGAAGACATTTTAGGGGAAAAAATGTGATAATGATGATAAGAAGGAGGAGGATGGTGATAAAGAGCAAGGGGTGAGGGAATATAACTATCAGTTAAAATGTTTTCAACAGCAATAAATTGACTCAAAATGCCTCTAACGATAAGACAATTGATAGTCTCATAAAGTTGTATGTCTAGTAGAGGAAGAAGATGACCCCCTGGTGTAATATGATCCAAGACTCAACAGAACCATCAAAAACCCACGTGTTTTCCATCTTCCCACTCTACCATCCTCCTTGTGTGTGGGCTTAATGCCCTGCCCTCCTAATGGGCTCAAGACGGTGTCAGCAGTTCCAATATAGAGTATATTATAGAGGAAAAAATCGAGGAAATAAAGAAAACAATGTAGGGTAGAAGAAAAAGAGCCACCACTTCATGTGTCTCCTTCTTAAGAGTGAGGAAGACTCTGTCAAGAGGAACTTCAAAACCCTCCTTTGGTTTTTTTCACTGAACTGAACAGATTCTTCTCAGTGGCTGCTGGCCGCTGCTGCTGCTGCTAAGACACTTCAGTTGTGTCCGATTCTGTGCGACCCCATAGACGTCAGCCCACCAGGCTCCCCAGTCCCTGGGATTCTCCAGGCAAGAACACTGGAGTGGGTTGCCATTTCCTTCTCCAACGCATGAAACTGAAAAGTGAAAGTGAAGTCAGTCGTGTCCGACCCTCAGCGACCCCATGGACTGCAGCCTTCCAGGCTCCTACATCCATGATATTTTCCAGGCAAGAGTACTGGAGTGGGGTGCCATTGCCTTCTCCGTCTCAGTGGCAAGAGGAAGGAATTCCCAAGATTGGTCCGGACCTGTGCTATCCAATACGGTAGCCACCCAGTCATATGTGCCTACTTTTTAAATTGAAATATAATTCACACACCATAAAATTCACCCTTTTAAAATGTGTAAGTCAGCGGGCTTTCATATATTCACAAGGCTGTGCAACCATAACCACTATTTATTTCCAAAACATTTTCATCATCCCATAAAGAAACCCTATATCCATTCCCTCCTCCCTCAGCCTCTGGCAACTGCTAATTTACTTTCCGTCTCTATGGGTTTGCTTACTCTTGACATTTCATACAAATAGAATCATCATGTAATGTGTGGTCTTTTATGTCCGGCTTCTTTCACTTAATGTTTTCAAGATTCATCCACACTGCAGCAGCTACAAACACTTCAATTCTTTTTATGTCTGACAATTTCCATTTATGAATATACCACATTTCAATATGCCACACTACCAGTTGATAGTCATTTGGGTTACTTCCATTCTTGCCTGCTAAGAATAATGCTACTGTGAACTTTCATTCAGGTACAAGATTTTGTGCGAACCTAAGAGTAGAATTGCTGGATCATAGGGTACCTCTAGGAGAAGGCGACGGCACCCCACTCCAGTACTCTCGCCTGGAGAATCCCATGGACGGGGGAGCCTGGTGGGCTGCAGTCCATGGGGTCGCTAAGATTCAGACACGACTAAGTGACTTCCCTTCACTTATCACTTTCACACATTGGAGAAGGAAATGGCAACCCACTCCAGTGTTCTTGCCTGGAGAATCCCAGGGACGGGGGAGCCTGGTGGGCTGCCGTCTATGGGGTCGCATAGAGTCGGACATGACTAAAGCGACTTAGCAGCAGGGTACCTCTAAGTTTAACTTTTGGAGGAACTATCAAACTGTAATCCAAAGTGGCTGCACTGTTTTGCATTCCTACCAGCAATATATGATCACTTCAGTTTCTTCATATTTTTGCCAACACTTGTTCATCTTTTATTATAGCCTATTGTAACTGTTTAGTTTTAAATTTATATTAATAAAAATTAAATGAAATTTAAAATTTCAGCTCCTGCCATAGATGGACTTGATACATTCCAAGTACTCAATAGCCACATGTGAATACTGGCTACCATGTTAGAAAGCACAAAACAAATCCATTATCTCAGAAAATTCTTATTGGAAGTCCCAGCCAGAGAAATTAGGCAAGAAAATGAAATGAAACACACCCAAACTAGAAAGGAAGAAATAAAACTATCTCTGTTCACTGACATCATGACTTTATGTATAGAAAATGCTAAAGGCTTTATACACACACACACACACAAACTGTTAGAATTGATAAATGAATTCAGCAAATTTTGTAGGGTACAAAATCAACACACGAAAGTCAAATGGACTTGTATACCCTAACAAGGAACAATCTGAAAAATAAACTAATAAAACAATTTTATCATCAAAAAGAATATAATAGGAATAAACTTAACAAAAGGCCAAGGATTGGTATACTGAAAACTGCAAAACATTGCTGAAGGAAATTAAAGAAGACACAAATGGAAAGCCTTTCCTTGTTTATGGATTGGAAGACCTAATATTGTTAAGATGTCAATAATATTCAAAGTAAACTACAGATTCAATGCAATTCTTATCAAAATCCCAACAACACTTTTGCAGATAAAGTCCATCTCAAAGTTCAAGAGATCCCAAAAAGCCAAAACAATCTTGAACAAGAAGAATGAAGTTGGAAGTCTCATACTTCCTAACTTCAAACTTACTACAAATCCATGGTAATGCAAACAATGTGGAACTGGCATCAGACAGACATATAGATTACTGAATCTAGAGCCCAGAAATAAACTCTTGCATATACAATCAAATGATTCAACAAAGGTGCAGAGACCATGTAAGGGGGTAAAGGAAAGTCTTTGCAACAAATGGTATACAGAAAACTGGACAGCTACATGATAGGAAAAGTTGAACCATTATTCACACCATGCATAAAAATTAACTCAAATGGGTCAAAGACCTAAATGTAAGAGTTGAAATTATAAAATGCTTAGAAGAACACATAGGGGGAAATTTTATGACAATAAATTTAGCAATTATTTGCTGGATAGGACATCAAAAGCACAAGAAACGAAAAAAATAGGTAAGTTGAACTCTATCAAAATTTAAAACTTGTGTGCATCAAAAAACAGAATGAAAAGTCAGCCCGTGAAATGGGAGAATGTTATTTTCAGAATATATAAAGAACTCTTCAGTTCAGTTCAGTTCAGTTGCTCAGTCGTGTCCGACTCTTTATGACCCCATGAATCGCAGCACGCCAGGCCTCCCTGTCCATCACCAACTCCCGGAGTTCACCCAGACTCCCGTCCACCGAGTCAGTGATGCCATCCAGCCATCTCATCCTCTGTCGTCCCCTTCTCCTCCTGCCCCCAATCCCTCCCAGCGTCAGAATCTTTTCCAAAGAACTCTTACAACTCAACAACAGAAAAACAATCCAATTAAAAACTGGACAAAGAACTTAGACATTCTCCAAAGATATACAAATGATCAATAAGCACATGAGAAAGTACTCAATATCATTAATCATTAGGAAAATGAAAATTAAAACTACAATAAGATACTACCTCGCATCCATTAGCATGGATACTACCAAAGAAACAGAAACTAACAAATATTGATAAGAATGTGGAGAAATTAAAACCCTTGTACATTGCTGGTGGGCATGTGAACTGATGTTCTCACTTGGGGAAAATGATATGGCAATTCCTCAAAAAGTTAAACATAGAATTACCAGATTCCGTAATTCTACTTCTAGGCATGGACCTTAAAGAGTTGAAAACAAAAATTTGAACAGATGTTTGTACACCTATGTTTGTAACACGTGTACAGATGAATGGATAAACAACATGTGATATATACCTACAATGGTTATTAGTCAGCCTTAAAAAGGAAGGAGGTGCTTCCCTGTGGCTCAGACGGTAAAGAATCAAATACAGACACATGCTGCAACATGAATGAATTTTGAAGACATTCAGTTCAGTTCAGTCGCTCAGTCGTGTCTGACTCTTTGCAACCCCATGGACTGCAGCATGCCAGGGTTAGGGTTAGGGCTTCCCTGTCCATCACTAACCCCCAGAGCTTACTTAAACTCATGCCCATCGAGTCGGTGATGCCATCCAACCATCTCATCCTCTGTCATCCCCTTCTCATCAGGGTCTTTTCCAAGAAGTCAGTTCTTCACATCAGGTGGCCAAAGTATCGGAGTTTCAGCTTCATCATCAGTCCTTCCAATGAATATTCAGGACTGATTTCCTTCAGGATGGACTGGTTGGATCTCCTTTCAGTCCAAGGGACTCTCAAGAGTCTTCTCCAACACCACAGTTCAAAAGCATCAATTCTTCGGTATTGAAGACATTATGCTGAGTGAAATAAAGTAGTCACAAAAGGACAAATATTTCCTCTTTAATGAGGTTCCTAAAATAATGAAAGTCATAGATACAGAAAGTAGAATGGTGGTTTCTGGAGACTAGAGAAAGGCAAGAAAGGGGATGCTAATGTTTAATGGTTACAGAGCTTTAGTTGGGGAAGATGAAGAAGTTCTGGAGGTGGATGCTGATGATAGTTCCCAGAAGTATGAATGCAATTAATGCCACAGAATTGCACACTTAAAATGATTAGAAAGGATTGTTAAGGAGACTGAGAGTAACATATACAGACTCCTAAATTAAACTGCTATGTTTAAAATGGATAACCAACAAGGACCTCCTGTAATAGCACAGGGAGCCCTTCTCAATATTATGTGGCAGCCTGGACAGGAGGGGAGCTTGGGGGAGAATGGATACATGTATGCTTCCCAGATAGCTCAGTGAATAAAGAATCTGCCTGTAATATAGGAGACCTGGGTTCCATCCCTGAGTCTAGAAGATCCCCTGGAGGAGAGCATGGCAACGCACTCCAGTATTCTTGCCTGGAGAATCCTATGAACAGAGGAGCCTGGCAGAGTGCAGTCCATAGGGTCGCAAAGAGTCGGACACGACTGAAGCAATTGAGCATGCACGCGTAGATACATGGATATGTATGGCTGAGTTACTTTGCTGTCCACCTGAAACTACACAACTTTGTTAACTGGCTATACTCCAACATAAAATAAAAAGTTAAAAAATTATTAGAGTGGCAGATTTTATATTATTGATATTGGGCCACAATTTTAAAAATCTAGCCCTCATAGAGTACTTTCACATCCATTTAGCCATTCTAAAAAAAAAACGAAGGTATTCAAAAGCAGATAAAATAAGAAGGAGGAAAGACACCCACAAGGATTTAAAATAATCCTACCTTTCATAAAAACGTGAGAAAATTGATACTCAGTAGATAAAAGAAGCACTCAGATATACTGGTTTAAAACATCCTTTACATGCTGAAAAATGATGAAAGAGAAGGAAACACAGGCAGATGCAGGCCTTCCAGAGGCTCTTCTATTATAGGTCAGCTAGTCGTTGTGGTCACTGATCACTAGAGAAATTGATGTTGTGATGGATTCCACCAGGCCCACTCCTGAAGATGCTCCTGCCCAAAGTGGGGTGGGGGGGCCTCCAGAGAATGCAGGGGGAGGGAGATGTACATGTACAGTGTACATGTACAGGGCATGTACAGTGGCTGAGTCCAGTGGAGAGAGCTACAGGAAAAGAGAGACCGAGTGAGGATGCTGGACTTATCTGAAGCAAGGATGTTGCTTACAGCTGGCTCAACATGAGTTTGTTCTCTTTGGAGCCCAACTTCCCTTCACCAAGGTCTCCTTCAATTTCCAGGAGGGAAATTCATTAGGAAGATTCCAGCCAGGAAGGAGGAGATCTGGGGCCCATTCTGGCTTTGGCTCAGTCTCACCTGCTAATGGAGGAAAAGGCCCCTCCCTTCCTCTTTGCTAAGCGAGGCTGCTGCTACCGCTAGCTGCCGATTAAGAGCCCTCGCTCTCCCCAAGCACAGGTTGCCACCAGACCATGCTTCACAAACACAGGAACAGAGTGGAGAAATGACCTGTTCGAGGTTACCCTGAGGACAGTGTTCCAATCTTAGACAGGATAGTCAGGGAAGATCTCCCTGCAAAGATGATATTTGATGAAGACCTGAAAGTGGAGCAGAAGCAAGTCATGAAAGGGGAACACTGCTGATAGAGGGACCAGCAAGGACCATGCCTGGGGCGGGGGGTAGAGTTTGCAGCAGGTTTAAAGGACAGCAGGGAGTAAGATGTGGCTGCAATGCAGCGAGTGAAGGAAAGGCAGTAGGAGGTGGGGCTGGATTGTGTAGGGCCATGCCGGCCAGCATAAAGACTTGATTTTAACCCTGAGCAAAATGGGGAGCCCTTGAGGGTTCTGAGGAAAGGAAGGGTGTGAGCCGATTCAGGTTTACACGAAATTCCTCTCACTTCTCTGTTGAGACTGGACCTCCATACTGATTAGGAAACAGAAAACCCAAATAGAGGCATGACTTGTTCAAAATCACACAGGATGTTAGAAGCAGCCAGCCCAGGCAAACCACAAGGAGATAAGCCAGAGGTCACCCTGCTCTGGGCATCTGTGCCCTTCTAGGCTGGGTGCCAAGTCCTTCCCAGCAGATTTCCCACTGTGGCACTTGATGACAAAAAACAGATGTTAGCTGCATCTTCCCTTCTTTCCCCTTGGAGAGAGAACACACAGGTATTTCATTTCAGAGACCACCTATCCCCTGCCTTTGATGGTGGTACACGCTGGCACAAAGCAACTCGTCAAAGATACAAATACATTTGAATTCATTTGTTGAACTAGTTCAGGCAGGGAATACAGCGTAGACTTCTGGCCTTAAGAACCTCAGTGTATAATTTCAATAATTATAACTTCAATCAATAGAGAAAAGGTTGCCTTCATGAGCAGATAGACTCATCTGTGTGTACAAGCACAAACCTGGTCGCCATCCCTCCTCTCCACCAGCCTGGCCAATCCCTCATGCCTTCTAGGGAGAAAGTGGTACACGTTTTGGGTTAGCCCAATGGGCAGTGGAAAACAGGTCATTAGCTAAGCCTGTGTTTGAATCGTGACTCTGCCACCCATTTGGTGATGATGTTGACCGTGTTATACAGACTTTGTGCTTATCTGTTTCAGTTCAGTTCAGTTCAGTCACTCAGTCGTGTCCGACTCTTTGCGACCCCATGAATCGCAGCACGCCAGGCCTCCCTGTCCATCACCAACTCCCGCAGTTCACTCAGACTCACGTCCATCGAGTCAGTGATGCCATCCAGCCATCTCATCCTCTGTCGTCCCCTTCTCCTCCTGCCCCCAATCCCTCCCAGCATCAGAGTCTTTTCCAATGAATCAACTCTTCGCATGAGGTGGCCAAGTACTGGAGTTTCAGCTTTAGCATCATTCCATCCAAAGAAATCCCAGGGCTGATCTCCTTCAGAATGGACTGGTTGGATCTCCTTGCAGTCCAAGGGACTCTCAAGAGTCTTCTCCAACACCACAGTTCAAAAGCATCAATTCTTCGGCGCTCAGCCTTCTTCACAGTCCAGCTCTCACATCTATACATGACCACAGGGAAAACCATAGCCTTGACTTTTTACTCATCTGTAAAATGGAGGCTTAAAATACCAGCTCTGGAAGGTTGCTCTGGGGATTTAATGAGATGATACAAGTGAAGGTTCAGGAAGCAATACCTGGTCTCTAGCAGTTACCCACGGCCACGGTAAGCACCACCTTGTTCAGATCCCCTGCGTAGATTGCAGTGACCTCCCAACTACACAACTCTCCCCCACCAGCACACTCTCCACACTAACTGCTTAGTATTTGATTATGGTTGTCTCTGAAAAAGAAATATTTTGAAATATTGTTTGGGCTGTTTGTATTCCCTTCTTTCTCTTCCCCACCTTATTGGAGCAGGAAATCATTGTTGCTGTTCAGTTGCTAAGTTGTGTCCAATTCTTTGCAACCCCGGACTGCAGTGCACCAGGCTTCTCTGACCATCACTATCTCCCAGAGTTTGCTCAAACTCATGTCCATGAATCAGTAATACTATTCAATCATCTCAAGCAGGAAGTAGCAGGACCAAAATCAAAACTTTCCTGCAATTCTCTGTCTTTTATGTTCCAAGAAGCCCAAGCCATTAGGAAAATGGAATTTACTGGCAGTGACAAAATGAGAACTCGGAAGGAAAAGCATCTCTCTCAGTTTAAAAAAGATGTAATGAGAACAGAGAGATTGGTGGACCCTGAAGCCTACTTCCTGACAACACTAACGGACTGATAGCAAAATCCAGTAAGAGAGGTCTGCATGGTATGTTTGGAGGAAGCCAGAATCACAGCTGCACGAGACTCCCATGCCTAGCTTGGCCACCGATGGCTGCCAGACCACAGGGGTCACTCACGCAAGATGCTAGACACTTCAACATCCACGTGATTGGTCAAGCAGTGGACAGGCTGCTTGAAGACCAATGGACTTCCCCAAATTCCTTGATACAATGTAAACGCTCAGAAATGAGATCATATTAGGAACCTTCTTTAGAGAAGGCCCCCAAAAATGATTGTGATTAATGTTAAAATGGGAGGGCTCAAAATCAGAAATGAAGTTGAGCTGTACAAAAGAAGTTAGATTTTTTGCATGCTTGAATTTGTGGGTTGAGGTTCATACTTGCTGCGTGATCAGATCCTTCCTATGGCTCCCCACTGCCCTTGAACATCAAGCCTCTCAGCCATCTTAAAAGTCCCTCAGTGGCCTGGTTTCTATTTCCCACCAGCCTCATGTCTCACCACCTCCAACAGTCAGCACATCTGCCAGCCATACTAAACTCCTTGTATGTCCCAGAGGTTCCTGTCATGGTCTCTCACTTCTGTGTCTGTAGCTTTTCTTTCCTTTGCCTGGAATGTCCTTACACAATGAGGCCACCCTGAGAATTCTACCATCTTCTGAAAATCAGCTCAAACATGAGACCAGCCAATAACTGGGGATGAATTAGGGTCCCCTCTTCTAATGCAGTTTGCACTGCATTGTAGTAAATAAATAAAGACTTCCCCGGTGGCTCGGGCATAAAGAATCTGCCTGCAATGCAGGAGCTACAGGAGACACAGGTTTGATCCCTGAGTCAGGAAGATTCCCCTGGAGAAGGGCATGGCTACCCACTCCAGAATTCTTGCCTGGGGAATCCCATGGACAGAGCAGCCTGGTGGGCTACAGTCCACGGGGTCGCAAAGAGTCAGATACGACTGAAGCGACTTAGCATGCAGGCATGTGTGCACTTCATGGTCCCACTTTAACATCATTGTCATATCACATACCAGAGCTTGTTGCAATTCTTGACTTAGCCATTTCCACCATCTATTATATATTTCTTGAGTGCAGGAATAATATTCTCTTCACTCTTGCATCACCAGTGTCCTACACAGGGCCCAGCACCAAATGCACTCTTGGTAAATGCTTGGTGAATTAGATATCTAACTGAATAAAGATAAGGACATCTCTGGGTGTGCCTCTGTGTGTCCCCATTTGTTAAGCTGAGAAGGCCGATGATATGTGCTTTGACATCCCGTGACTCCATGAACTTTCACTTGCTTGATAGAGCCATTGGCAAGGGTTCAAAATAGAATTGTATAAGCTTTTGAAAGTCAGGTGGGAAGGGAAGGGGGAAAAATCGGGGAAATATCCATGCTTGTGCTGTGTGCTGTGCTGAGTCGCCTCAGTCATGTCAGACTCTTTGCAACCCTATGGACTGTAGCCTGCCCGGTTCCGCATGCATGGGGATTCTCCAGGCAAGAATACTGGAGTGGGTTGCCATGCCCTCCTCCAGGGGGTCGTTCTGACCCAGGGATCAAACTTGCATCTCCTGCACTGGCAGGTGGGTTCTGTACCACTAGCCCCACCGGGACCAGTAAAATATCCATGCTTATCTCTTTCAAACCAGACCCTTCACAAAGAGGGGAGTTAACAACTCGTGGAACTTGAAAGTCCAAGGCTTCTGGGCTGATTGGGGGCAGAGCTAAATGCAGGGGCTCAAATGTTATGGCTAATATCCTCATCTCCCGATCTCTCATCTCGCTTCCGATGCCCCTTTAATTCTTAGTCACACTTCTCTTTGTTGGGGTAAGATGGCAGCCCAAGCTCTACTTTCACGCCCTCCCTTGTTTAAATCAGTGGGAGAGCAGAATCCACCTCCCCAGTCACTCTTGTTGGCTCCGACTGGCCTAACTTGGCTCTGGTGCCCCATCCCTGAATCAGTCACCAGAGACAACAGGACTGGCTCAGGCTTGGGTCATTGGCTCGGGCTCGGTGATTCCCCCGAGAGTTGGGCTGTAGAGCCATCGTGCTATGAGCAGAAGAGACTAAGGTATGGCTCCTCAAACAAAATTCAGAAGCTGTTGGTGCAGGAGGAGGAAAGCACGTAGACCTCCAAGTCTTTACTCCCTCACTCGATCTCTGAACTCCACCCAGCCAAGGACGTGAAAACTAGAAATCCCATCTCCACCAGCAGTTCTGGAATTAACCTTGCTGTTCCGAATCCACCCCCCAGGATGGGGACAACACCCCCATATACTCCAAGCTCCCCAAATCTTAAGCTTTTCTGATTGAGCCCTACGCCATCTGCTACACATCTGTGATGTTTAAATCCTGCTCTGGAATCAAGCCAAACGTTTCAGATCCACCTCACTGCTCCTCCCCATCTCCCAGTGGCTTAATCTGATCTCCTCAGTCTAAATATCTGTCTTTTCAGAATGGACCCATCACCTAGAATGATGGTATGGCCAGCAGCTGACCTGGGTACCACTTTCTGAATTTACCCCAATGCCCAGACCATTTTTGGACTTTGATGGTTAAGTGGCAGCCATCACCTTGGAAGTCAGGTAAAAGCAGATCTATTTGTGCTAAATAAGCCCTGCTGATTCTTATTGGTTCTTTCTCCTTACCATCTGAGCCACCCGGTTGTAAGAACACCGAGGCGCATATGACAGCTGCAGATCCAAGGGACCATCTTCCTGTTTGTTCGGCAAGCATCCAATCAACGGCAACCTGTCTTGAGGATCTCCTGTGTGCTGATGCTGTGCTAAGGGCTGGGAATACAACATCGAACCAGTCGGACCCTGGCCCTGCTTCCCAAGAAGTCTTGAGATTAGAGAGGGAAGTGAATATCTGCCAAACAATTATGCAAATTATTGTTTAACTTCATCCCTGACCAGCACTCTAAAAGAGTGGAACAGGTTATTAAGAGAACATACAACTGGGTCTGGAAGATCTATATTTAAACTAGAGGTATAAGGTTGAGTGAGACTTAGCCAGGTGAAGAAAGAGGGAAAGACTGAGGCAAAAGAAGGAGCATGTGCCGTGGCCCTGAGGCTGAAGAGAGTTGGTGGGGAATCCACAGCCCCGTGAGCCAGGGGTAGAGAACCAGGCTGGGAGGTATATTTAAGTCAGTGTCTTCCGGAGATGTGAAGTTTTAAAATTTCTACATCTCATTTTATTAGAAACGGAACATCTCTGTAAAGCAGCCAGGACTGATTTTTTTTTTTTTCTTTTACCCTTTCTTCCTTATTCTCATCCAATTCAGACTTCAAACAGTCATTCGTCACACTGCCTCGGGGCATCTAACCTGGAGCATCCTGAAACTCACAGCAGTCCACTTAGTAATTCCTCCACCAATAGGGCTTCCCTAAGAAGCCAGCCTGGTGCCTCAGGGGACTGGAGGAGACGTTGCCTTGTTCCAGCACCCTCTCCCAGGTGCTGGCGGAGCATGGAGCCCACCGAGGCGATCTTGCTGCTCCCCAAGCAGTTAATAATGTAATGTCTGAACGTCTCTCCCATTTACAGGGGGAGGAAAAAAAAGGTTCTGTTAAAAAAAAAAAAGAAAACCAACACACCCTGCCACTCAAATCCTCTGCAAATACACTGTCACAGGGGCTCTGTCCCTTTCCGTTGATGCTATTTGAATGATCCCCCGCCCAGCCTGACTGCCTCCATGACCTCCATTATTTATGATGGGGCGTGAAATTGATCGTGGTTGAAAGATCCACACTGGAATCAAATGAACTCTTCAATTATTGCTGCACAAATAAATCTCCGTTTCCAGAGTTCCCCTGGGGAGCAGGCATCTAACCCCAGGTTCAAGGTAATAGATACTTCTAGATGGCAAAGTACAGGTGACTCTATTGTAATGACTGTCAAGTTGTAAGATTCCTGGGGTCAAGTGATTCTTCCTCTCCCTCTCCATCCCCCCCGCCATCAACAATTCCTATGGAAGCGTATTCCCACAGTCCTCCTATTATGTGGCGACATAGCCTCTCCCCTGCTGCTGGGTACATGACAGATATTTCCATGCTGCGGGCTCTGGTCATTTCCAATCCTTTTTCACAGGAAATATGCAGTGAGTGTTAATGGGGTTACAGAAAGATTAATAGAGCTTTCAGGGTGTTCAGGCTTGGCTGGTATTTCTTCCCTAGAAAGCCATCAGCTCAGGAAAATTTAATGATGAGACTTAACCCATTAAGACAACAAATAGACAACCTTCACCCATTTGGGGCTTAATCTTCTTTTCCTTCCTCATCATACAAAGCCTTCCTGGAGAGGGAAGAGAGGCACAGGGCTCAAGGATGCTAAAGGCTAACTTTACCCCGAGTGTTGAGCTGGGTACATTCACAACATCCAGTACCAGAGACCAAGGATCAGGGGCCACATTTGGCCCACAGATGCATTCTGCTTGATCCGCCCAATGTTTTGGGAAAATAAGAATTGGTGAATTTCACATACAAATCTGGATTTCCTTGAAGTAACAGGTTTGGCTGCATCACTCTTGCTAATCTACGTGGCCTCAGTGGCTTCTCAGGCGGACTGCCTCCCTCAGGCAGCAAAGGGCAAGTACCTTTTCCTATGCCTTGAAGTGTTAGTTGCTCAGTTGTGTCCCAATCTTTGAGATCCCATGGACCACAGCCCACCAGGCTCCTCTGTCCATGGAATTTTCCAGATAAGAATACTGAAATGGATAGCCATTTCACATACCTTAGTTCATTCATGTAACTGTCTGGACCCTGCAAGCATTTTATTTAAAAAAAAAAACAAAACATTTATTTATTCATTTGGCTGCATCGGGTACTCTTTGCCTCACATGAAGTCTTTCTCTGCAGCTCCCAGGCTTACCCTGAGGCACCTGGGATCTTAGTTCCCTGACTAGGGATCGAGCCCACGTGCCCTGTATTGCAAGGCGGATTCTTAACTACTGGACCGCCAGGGAAGCCCGCTGGCAAGCACTTTGATGTGAAGGCTCTGATGCTTCCCATGTCACCAACTTGTCACCAGTACCAAGTTCTCCCCTCAGTAGCCGTGACCACATAATGTCCCAGCACAAGACAGAAAAACGGGAAGTGAACCTGTCCTGGAATGTGGAGACTTCATGACAGCTTCTGGCTGTATGGGGTTGTAACCAAGCAGGACCCTGTGGGGTCTTCCAGGGGCAAATCTCCTGCCCCATATCCTCTATTTTAGCTTCTTTCCCAAGTATCTAGAAAACAGTATCTGATGCACATTTCTGAACTATTTTACAGGTGCTAAAATCCCCCCTAGACCGAAGACATTAACTACTTGAGGACCTTGAGCATGTAGCCCCCCCCCACCCCCCACCCCCGGCTTCCTGGAGCCCTAATGACCCAAGATGTTAACTACCGTGACTCCGCCCTGTGACCTCACCATCAGCCATTCAGAGAATTGTGTACAAGCTGATTGCATAGCCCAGGATGCCCCTCCCTCATCTGGCCTTTAAAAATGACTTGCCGAAATCCATCAGGGAGTTCAGGGATTTTGAGTGCTAGCTGCCCTGGGCTCCTTACTTGATGCCCTGCAATAAACACCATACTTTTCTTCCCCGCAACCTGCTGTCAGTACATTGGCTTTACCAAGTGCAGACAAGCAGACCCAAGTTTGGTTCGGTAGCAGGGGCCTGACAGAGAATGCCTCGAGTCTAACTTAAAGCACACAAAGTAAAATTTAGTAAAATAAAATATATCCTTATTTTCTGTTTCCATTGAAACATTTTATAATCCCACCCCGATTTCAGCCTCTCATGTCACCCTCATGGCCCCCATTTTATGGGCTAGTTTTGAAATTGCTAGGATAGAGAGACCAGGAGAAGAAGGTCACAGAACTGTGTGAATGAGACTTTGGACACAGATGTGCCTGCTGGGGGGCCCAGGGGACTAAATACATTATTTGGGAGGTGGAAGAATCAAGCTGTCATGATCTCCCCCAACCCCTTGATTCAGAGACATCACCCTCACCATTCACATGCAGAAATCATACCACCTTCTTACGGAATTTGTGCTGGGCACAAATTCCCCTTTGTGCTGGGCAATATCTTGTACATCTTTCCCTGTGTGTGTCATCAAGAGATTAAACTTAAAAAAAAAAAAGAGAGAGAGAGAGAGAGATTAAACTAACTACCGCATTACACAAGGCTACGTGGTTTAATTGTTGCCTTTATGCTATGCCAGTCATCAGTTTCAGGAGTGAAAGCATGATAAGATCAGGTCCATTCATATTTCAGAAATACATCTACCCCCTTGAAACCATGTATAGGATTCATGTGCAAAATTTAAATTGATTAACATGGAGTAGACACTATCTAGGCACTCTTTTTTAACACATTGCAATCATTTGTCAGTGAACAACTGACTCATTGGAAAAGACCCTGATGCTGGGAAAGATTGAAGGCAGGAGGAGAAGGGGATGACAGGCGATGAGATGGTTGGATGGCATCACCGAGTCAATGGACATGAACTTAGGCAAACTCCGGGAGATGGTAAAGGACAGGGAGGCCGGGTATGCTGCAGTCCATGGGGTCACACAGAGTCAGACATGACTTGGCAACTAAATAAAAACTACAACAAATCCTTTGACTTACTTAAGCCTCCTTGGACTATGTGCTCTCAAGTAAGACCAGCCATCAGGTCTCTCCCTGGTTGCATTCATGCATAAAGCAATGGTCATCATACATGGGCTTGGCAGGTGGCTTAGAAATAATTCTGTCCAGGAGGGGCATTTCATGATGCATGATGGCATCCTGAACCAACCAAATCCTCTCCTCTGAGCAGGGTAATGCTAATAGAGCAAAGAGGAGACATGTCACTAGACCCCAAAGTGTCACCTCAATTGACAGAAACCTCTTCTGCCTCTTCTAGATAAAGCCTTTCATAGAACTCATCATAACACTAGCTGGAATCCAAGAGAATGATGTAGCCCAAGGTAGATGTCTTGGAAACACCACTCCGTCTGTAATGCTGAGAATTGGAAAAGAAGGAAGCTGGAGATAGGGAAGACATGCATCCTGATGGATTGACTTTCAGGCAAAGGTGAGAGCTTTTGCTCAATTAATGCAGAGCTGGGGCTGCTGACCAGTGTTCAGGTCTTAGCAGTATTTCTAGGGTCCTGGCAGCTTTGAATTTTGAGGAAATGTTCCCTTATTCCCCTTCCTTGGTCAGAAATACTGGGGAAGGGGCCAGGACACACTTTAAAGCAAAGGTTCAGAATCTCCTCATGTGACTACAGGTATATTGATGCCTGCTTCATGTCTGGGGAAACTGAGGCACAAGCCAATAAAGTGACTTGCCTGGGGGTACCCAGTGGGTGAGCTGAGGGGTTAGGAGAAAAAATGACTGATTATCAGTTACTGATCAAGAGTCAGTTTCATATAAAGCATTTCCACTGAATTCAAGTCTCAGTGAAGACCTCATCCTGTGAGGTCTTAATTGTATTTCTATATCATAGACAGAAAACCTGGATGCAAGCATGGGGAATTCCAGTGGGAAAGAACAAACAATAATATTCAGGATCACAGCTTAGCGTCCATCATCCCGAGTTCAGTGTGTGTCAGGCAGAATGCCACACACAGGCTTTACACATGTAAACTCATCTAATCCTCACCAAAGCCGTCAGAGAAGGAAACCAAAGACAAAGAGGAAATGCCACTTACCTGAGACCACACAGCAGGTGCTGGAGGTAAGATGTGAACCTGAGCCATTGGACCCCAGAGCCCTGCCCACGGCTCCACCCCTTGGGCTCTCACATTGTGGTGAAAACAGTCAGGGCCCCAGGGCTGATCCATTTCCCTGCTCAGAGTTTCCACCTGTGTGTACCTGGGACGTCCATGGTCAACTTCACTGGCATGGTTTTGGGCAGCCAGCCCCGAGTGGTTGGCTTAAGGTTCTAGGCACTTCGCCAGAAGACCCTGAAGAGCATCCAGAATTCAAATCATGGCGCTGGAGATGCCAGATCATTCAGCGGATGCCTGCCTAGCTTACTGACAAAGACAAAACTTAAAGGGCCAACGTGTCCTGTAGTCCAAACATGGAAACTGACATCCAGGCAAGGATAAGATTTGCTTGGACAGCCCCGCCAACCTTGCCAGGCCCCTCCTTGTGCTTTTTGCTCTTAATAGCTCTGGATTCAAGGAAACCCATTTCACTCATTTGCCCACACGATTCCTAGTTACCTTGTCATGGTTGTGTGGCAACCATTCACACCATTAATCAGTATTTCTGGTTTTCCTCCTTAGGTACTTAGAGAACTAAGTACTTAGTTATGGTATTTAGAGAACTAAGTACAATGAACTTCCCCCACTCCTTCAACTTAAGTGGAGCCATGTGACATCCTTTGTCTAGTGAAATGTGAGCAGAAGTGACTCGCAACTTCCAGGCAGAAGCCTTAAGGTCCAGTGTGAAATCCGCCATGTTTCCATTCCCCTCCCCTGCAACTGGCAACAGAGCAGGTACAGAAACTCCATCAGCCAGCCTGGAGGCCAGAGCACAAAGGACAGGGAGCCCAGCCGCAGCTTCACTTGTGATGGACACACACATCGTGTGAGCAAGAAATCAGCCCTTGTCATAAAAGCCACTGAGGGTCTGGGGTGACTTGTGAGTGCAGGACCACCTCACCTGTCCTGACGGGTACAGGGGATGTGGGGAGACAAATCCAAGATGGCTCGCTCTCAGGGTAATCACAGTCCAGTGGATAGGAAAATCAGTCCACAAATACTACTAATCCCGACCTGACTTCAGGGTTTGTCTCTCAAACATGATGCTCTTCTGCACAAAAACACTCATTCACATGACACACGTGCCCCAGAGCTGGCCGGAGGGGACAGAAGGATGTGAATGCACTTCTCCGCAGCAAAGAACAAGCTCTGCTCCAAACGCTGTTTCCTGAAAGGCCCATCGCCAGGATGTGTGGCCCATCTAGAAAATTCATTATTCTCCAGCCAAGTGATATGGCCCTATTTATCCTTGAGTCAGGAATCGCCCTGTGGGCAGCTGTGTAAACTCCAAGGGAAATGGGATATCGATTTGGCAATCTCTTAGATACACACACACACAAGCGCGCACACACACAGCCGCCTTCAAAGCCGTGGCTTCCACCCTCTTTGTCACCAACACCTTCTTACTCTTTTTCTCCTTCAGACAAGTTTGGAAAGACATTTTCTCCAAAACAATTGGTCTATGTTAGGTAATAGTTCCTTTCTTCCAGGCAGATAATATCTCCTGTTTTTCAATGTCATTCCAGACTTCTAACCCGCAAACTTTAGTCACCAGTTTATCTTTATCTTACTCTGTGTCAGTGATTCACTAATTTGATGTGTGTTTAAGCATTCTTGGGTCCTGGCCTCAGTGGTCCTGATGCATTAGGCTTGAACTGGAGCCTGGGGCTCTGCATTCCAGCAAAACCACCCAGGTCACTCCGGTGCTGGAGGTTGGTGAGTCAGATGGGAGAAATGCTGATGTTAGTGCTCCACCAGAAAGGCACTGTACATCCCCAGCTCCAGTAACTGCTGATGACCTGATACCATCTCTCAACTTTCCCCAGCCCCACTGCCAAAACTGTGTCCGCCTCCCCTATCAACTCTCCGTATCACATCATTTAGGCTTCTAAGGAGACTCCATGTTCTTAGTTCCCTACCCCATCCGTCTCCACACAGCATCCCACATCCAGCATGCCAACCCAGCTGCAAAGCCTCCCCAAGAACCCTTCACCTACAATAAGCCTTACTGAATACCTGCTGGATCTTCCCTGCTGGCTCAAGTAGGATTTCATCTCTTCAATGCAGGAGATGCAGGAGACTGGGATTTGATCCTTGGTTCAAGAAGATCCCCTGCAGGAGAAAATGACACCCCACTCCTGAGAAATGAACATGCATTCACCAACCCCAGAGCACTTGCTGAATGCCAGGCAGGCTATACGTGGAAGCACTATACATGTGTGTGGATGCGTGTTAGTGGCTCAGTCGTGTCCAATTCTTAGCAACTATGGACTATATAGCCCACCAGGCTCTTTTGTCCATGGGGTTCTTTAGGCCAGAATACTGGAGTGGGTTGCCATTCCCTTCTGCAGGTGATCTTCCCAACCCAGGGATCGAACCTGGCTCTCTTGCATTGCAGGCAGATTCTTTACAAGCTGAACCACCAGGGAAGCCAAGCTCTGATAACCTATCTAATCATCACAAAATCCCTATGACTTGAGGTCTACTGTTAGTCCTACCTTACAGAAGAAGGAACTAAGAAGGCAGTTAAAGTAATGAGCCCTCCATTGACATTTATGGGGCCCCAGACGAGGGGAGGTCTTGAGCCCACAACCCATGGTCCTTCTCTCTCCTTCCTGGCTCCACCTCATACATCAAGGGGCTTCATCATGCACCTGTGTGGACACCACAATCTGCCCATCAAAACTGCATCCACATCCCCTGAAAACTGTCGCACCTTGGGCATAGCTCAGAGAGGGGAGAAGTTCACACCACTAACAGGCTGCACCCTCAGGGAGATGGACTCGGCAGAAAGACTGCAGACACTGGAAGTAGGTTAGGGGATGTTTAAACAGGAATCTTCGGAGAAGGCAATGGCACGCCACTCCAGTACTCTTGCCTGGAAATCCCATGGACAGAGGAGCCTGGTAGGCTGCAGTCCATGGGGTCACGAAGAGTCGGACACAACTGAGAGACTTCACTTTCACTTTTTACTTTCACTTGGAGAAGGAAATGGCAACCCATTCCAGTGTTCTTGCCTGGAGAATCCCAGGGACGGGGGAGCCTGGTGGGCTGCCGTCTATGGGGTCGCACAGAGTTGGACACGACTGAAGCGACTTAGCAGCAGCAGCAAACAGAAATCATAACGTTTCATGATCAAGAACAAGGGAACGCAGGTTCTGGGCAGGCATACCCCCTCGACCCCCTGCCTCCTCACCCAGCAGAGGGCAGGGCCAGAGGAGGACCAGAGTCAGCCTTCTGCAGTCCTTCCTGCCAGGACCAAAGGCACTGCTGTGGATCAGAGCACAGCTGGACTCCAAAGCCCATGACCTCAATTATCACTTCCTTCCCCAGGTTCAGATTTCGCAGCATGAGTCTGCAGTCTGGTCCTGGCTGCCCTTGGCAGCTTCTTGCTGGATCCTCCCTCCTCCAGGCACAGAACCTCCTCTTCTGTCTCAGACCAAAGCTCTGGTTTGCCGGTTCTGAACCCCAGCATGCTCTCTCACCTCTCTGTGGCTTTGTAGCTCTGTCTCATATATTTAAAATGTCCTCTTTCTTCTTCGCCTGGATAACTTCTAATGGCTGGATAGCATCCCCGACTCAATGGACATGAACTTGGGCAAACTCTGGGACATAGTAAGGGACAGGGAGGCCTGGCATGCTGCAGTCCACGAGTTGCAAATAGTCAAACACAACTTTGTAATTGAACAGCAGCCACAACTTCTAATTACTTAAAGCTTAGATTGAATGTTCAGAGCAGGGCTTTTGCACCCCTCTAAAGGTCATCATCACATAAACTCATATCACAGTGGTGTGTGGATAGACCTGAACCTCTCTGTAACCTCAGAACCCAGCACGGAGTCTGGAACATTCAATGTCAAATAAATGTCTCTGACAACCATCATGACAAAGCTATTCACAAATCTTTGTTAGGTGTTTCCCAAACACAAATAATCTTCAAGAGATAAAAATCTACCTTGTATGGGAAATTCAAAATGTGTATATCCTAAGTAGAAAAAGAGGTTCCTCATTAGCAAATTGATTGGAAATAACCCTAATGACCATCTAGAGGGCAACTGGTTAATCAAATTAAGGACATAGGGTATAGGGTGGCTCAGTGATGAAGAATCTGCCTGCAATTCAGGAGATGCAGGTTCAATCCCTGGGACGGGAAGATCCCTGAAGGAGGAAATGGCAACCCACTCCAGTATTCTTGCCTGGGAAATCCCATGGACAGAGGAGCCTGGTGAGCTACAGTCTATAGGGTCACAAACAGTCAGACATCACTTAGTGACTAAACCACCACCATCACCATGCAGATATTAAAAAAAAAAAAAGAAGTACATTTATTCTGACATGAAAAATGTAAATGAAGATAACATATTACAGATCAGAAGATAATGATGGCATTTACATCTATAGATAAAATACATACTCTATATATATATATATTTAATATATTTATAATGAACATGAAAGTTTCTCAGTCATGTCCAACTCTTTGCCACCCCATGGACTATATAGACATTGAAATTCTCCAGCCCAGAATACTGGAGTGGGTAACTTTTCCCTTCTCCAGGGGATCTTCCCAACCCAAGGATCAAACCCAGGTCTCCCACATTGCAGGCAGATTCTTCTCCAGCTGAACCACCAGGAAAGCCCAATATGTACTCATAAAAAAAGGCTTGATATTCTATGTACCATAATATTAAGCACTGTTTACCCTCAGCATGCGTGATTAGGAGATTGGTTAATGTCTTACTTTAATGAATTGTAGATTTTATTTTGTGTTAAGAATATGTATTTTGGGCTTTTAAAATAAAGATATATCTTTAAAAGAAAGTGACCCAGGGACTTCCCTGGCTGTCTGGCAGTTAAGACTGCATGCTCCCAATGCAGGAGGGATAGGTTCGATCCCTGGGTGAAGAATTAAGATCCCACATGCTGCATAGTACAGCCAAAAAAAAAAAAAAAAAAATTAAACCAGTGAAATGCAAAAAATAAAAAAAAATAAATAAATAAAAGAAAGTGGCCCAAAGTTGGAAACCTGGTGGTGCCAGCTTTGTTGGAAGATTCCAGAAGCCTCCCAGGGTGTATGCTCTGAAAGGGCTGCCCCTAGTCTGCATGCATTAGTCCAGGTGTATCTGCCAGAGCCTGAGCCTTGCAGTCTGCTCTGGGCCAAATGGAAAAGGCAAGCCATTGCCTCCCACATCTCTCCTCGCGGTCCTGAGAAGAAGTCATGAGCCTGCATCTGCCCCTTCTCCTATCCCCTGTCAGAGGATGTGGTCCCCAAAAGTAGAGCTCCAGAAGCAACGCCAGCCTCAGGTGAGGAAGGAACTCCAGTCAGTGGTGGGCTTCAGGACCTTGGAGGAGGGGACCTCAGAAGGACGGAAGCAATGACTTATCAAGTGTCTGATTTGTCCCTAGTTCTTTTAAATGCACCATCACATCAGATCTCTCCAACAACCCGAGTCTAGATATTAACATGTCCATTTTACAGATGAGGAAATTGAGGTTCAGAAAGGTTAAGCAATTTGCTGAAGGGCATTCAGCTAGGATGAAAGAAAGTAGATATTGAAACCATTTCACTCAACAAATACTTGTTGAGGTTATTAAGTATGTCAGGCACAGAGTATACACGAATAACTAAAAGACAAGGTTCCTGATCGCAGAGAATTTGCATTCTGGTTACCACCAGGGTTGAAATGTATTCCCGCAGCAGCACCTAGTCAGAGTTGATATGGCATAAAGATGAAGATGGGCTTCCCTGGTGGCTCAGATGGTAAAGAATGTGCCTGCAATGCAGGAGACCTGGGTTTGATCCCTGGGTCAGAAAGATCCCCTGGAAAAGGGAATGGCTACCCACTCCACTATTCTTGCCTGGAGAATTTCATGGACAGGGGAGCCTGGTGGGCTATGGTTTTTCCAGTAGGCATATATGGATGTGAAAGTTGGACCATAAAGAAGGCTGAGTACTGAAGAATTGGTGCTTTTGAATTACAGTGCTGGAGAAGACTCTTAAGAATCCCTTGGACTGCAAGGAGATCAAACCAATCAATCTTAAAGGAAATCAACCCTGAATATTCATTGGAAGGACTGATGCTAAAGCTGAAGCTCCAATACTTTGGTGACCTGATGCAAGAACTGACTCATTGGAAAAGACCCTGATGCTGGGAAACACTGAAGGCAAAAGGAGAAGAGAACGTCAGAGGATGAGATGATTAGATAGCATCACCGACTCAATGAACATTCATTTGAGCAAACTCCGGGAGATAGTGGAGGATGGGAAAGCCTGGGATGCTGCAGTCCATGGGGTTGCAAAGAGCTGGACGTGACTTAGCGCCCGAACAACAATGAAGATACGCACCAAGTCCTAGGAGATATGCTTCTCCCAAGCTGAGAGAGAGGTTCCCATTTCTCGATTCTGAAATAGTCCCAGGAAGAACTATATGGTGTCTTATATACCTCAGGCTCCTCACCTGCTGAATGGGAATGAGTTGGAGAAAGAACAATGCATGCTTAAAAACGATTTAGGAGTTTTTGATCGAGGGCAAGGTCAATGGCATTTCCATGGCATTTCCCAGGCAAGAATACTGGATGGGTTGCCATTTCCCTCTCCAGGCAATCTTCCTGACCCAGGTATCAAACCCATGTCTGCTGCATTAGCAGACGGATTCTTTACCACGGAGCCACCAGAAACGCCCTAATGTCCTCCTATGTAGAGTTTTAAAAATATAGTTGGTGGGGAGGGGTCTGTGTGCTGTTATGAGAATTAAAGGAGATAAGGCATATGAAGAGTTTAGCACACACTATGCTGGCATGTTACTGTGTCAATAACCATCAATTCTCATCGCTACATTCTCTAACTGTAATCTCATCCATCTAGAGCAGAATGAGGCCATGCATTATTCCCTACTCCTCTGAAAGCAAGTGAGGACCGTATTTACGTCCTTACAAGCACAATGACATCATCATTATTGGCTGATATCGACCTTGCCCTCAATCAAAAACTCTTAAATCCTTTTTAAGCATGCATTGTTCTTTCTCCAGCCCATTCCCATTCAGCAGGTGAGTTGCAGGGTGTTTTGAACCTAAACATATGCCCTTATGTTTATACTAGTCACGTCTATGCTCGGTGGTTTAAGCATCTCATTCCACTTTGAGACACCGGCTGGTCCAGCAGGTAGCGTAAACTCGAGGTGTACACTTTGAGAATTATACAAGGGAATTCGGACCCTTTCCTCCTGCAGAAAACTCACCAATCATGATTCCTCTGTTCCAGGGAGCAATTAACTTGTAGCTTGTGAAGCACTGACCATGATTTTATAAAAGATGGAGAAGTCATTTCTCCCATTTTACAGATGAAAAAAAGTGTTTCGTGTAGCATGGTTACAGCACTTGCAAAAAGAAACTCTGCTAATTAGCAGCAGAAGCCAGATGAACACTTAACGACTCCTGAGGCCAAGTCCAGAAGGGGCAGTAGTGAGTAGGTGAATGGCTTACAAACAGTTGGAAATTCCTGACTGTATTCCAACAGCAATTGGGAGTGGTTGTTGGGTTGTCCAAGGCCATGAATTTATTCTGGCCAGAATACATACAACACAGCTGCATTTTTTTTAATATTTATTTATTTGGCTGAATCTGGTCTTAGTTGGGGGCATGCAGGATCTTCCATTGTGGCACGTGAGCCCTAGAGCACATAGGCTCGGTAGTTGTAGCATGTGGGCTTAGATGCCTCATGGCAGGTGGGATCTAAGTTCCCCCACCAGGGATGGAACCTCAGTCCCCTGAATTAGAAGGCAGATTCTTAACCACTTAGACCAGCAGGGAAGTCCCCTACAGCTTAATCAGGTTGATCCCCTACAGGTTAATCAAGGACCTTTCTTTGCCTCCCCAAGGGCCCAGCTACCCATTATCCCTTTGCCCGTTGTCACCACAGACAACCAGTCCCTGGCTCTCCAGTCAAGACTGCCTAACACCTTTGACCCCTAAAGAAGAGGAAGGAAGAAAACATTTGATGTTCAAAATATCTGAGATCAACCATTGGAAAGATGACAGTGTACTGTAGTTGTTAGGAGAGTGAGGTTTAGAATTGATGCTGGATTTGACTCCTGACTCTTGTACCTGTTCAGCGATGTGATCTCTAGGCTGGTTCTTAACTTTGCTGAGCCTTCACAGCTACATCTGTAAATAAGAAATAATAATACTATGTCAGAGTGTTGTTGAGAGGATAAAATGATATGAAACATATTAAGCCTCGTCTGAGGCTGACTTCCCCAGAAACAGAACCTGGGATGGGCTTCCAAGATGGGGACCTCTCTCCAGAGAAGGAAAGTGAGGGAAGCAGAGTAAGATGAGGGAAGAAAGAAAAGCAAGGATGGGACCTTATTCCAAGGCTGCCTCCAGCCTGATCCCACAGGGAGGTCCGGAGCACTGAAGTGAACTGAACTAAAGAAGTGTTTAGTTGCTCAGACGTGTCCCACTCTTTGTGACCCCATGGACTGTAGCCTTCCAGGCTCCTCTGTCCATGGGATTCTCCAGGCAAGAAGACTAGAGTGGGGTTGCCATTCCCTTCTCCAGGGGATATTCCTGACCCAGGAATTGAACCCGGGTATCCTGCATCATAGGTAGATTCTTTATCATCTGAATCACAAAGCATGTCCCACATCAAGGCAAGGTGGTCAGCCTGGGTCAGCTGCAGTCATCAGCTGGGTCAGCTGGGTCATCAGCTGCAGGCAGAGGCAGGTGAGGGGGCTGCTATCCAGCCAAGGGACTGGCAATAAGCTGTCAGCACCTGGATGGTGGGTGTGCAGACAGTGTCGGGTTTCTGCAAGGCACCAACAGCATCTACTACAAAACAGAGCCTGGCAGAATCAGTGTTCATTTGATGGTAGTAATGGCTATTATTTTAAATTGTCCTCACAAGTTTCAGGCTAAGCCAGCTTTGTATCCTATAGCAGAAACCATTACACACCCTAGGCATCTGGTTTTGGCCCCAAGACCTGAAGCAGTCAAGACCCCATCTGCGGCGATAACCTAATGACAGGAAGAAAATTTCCCTTCTCTGATCTGGAAACCAGATGCCCTGAATTGTCCATCAGAAACTTCAGAAAACCTTAACAGTATGTTTTGACACATATAGTTCAGGCTGCAGACAACTGCCTCCAGTGGAAATGAAAACTGTGTAAAGAAAAAGGCAAGGTTTAGGGAGGCCAAATGACAGGACAGATCAATTTGAAGGGCTTAATGTGCAGAGCTTGGTATGCAGAGTGATTATGCTGAAATGACAGTTTTTCAAAGCAGATTTGCTTTGCCCTTTCTGGGGCCATAGGAAACGTGGGGCAGTTTCCCAAATCACTAGGAAAATAGCCTTGTGTTATCTGCACCTGTCACATCTGAGGCCCAGACTTTAGAAGAGCAAAGAGCTACAAATGCAGAGCTAGCCGCAGGCAGGCAAGAAGAGAGGCCCCAGCTTTGTACCCTCCCTTCTATCCTGTGTCTGTTCATGGAACACCATGTCTATGCTGATGATTCCTGTATTTAAGCCCTGGTTGGGACCCCCTCCCATGAATCCCAACTGCAATATCCAGGAGGCTACTTAACAACTTCACTGGGTTGTCAGACAAGCATCTCCAAGTCAACACAACCCGGGGGAACTCCCAATGCCCCCTTCACATGCTCCTCCCACAATTTCCCCATCTGCATATAGCACAACACCATTTTCTCAATTGCTTCGATGAAAAACACCATCTCCCTCATTCTCTTGCATAGCACATATCCAATCTGTCAGCAAATTCTGCGGGCTCTACCATCAAAATACTCCCGGAACCTGACTACATCTCACTGTCACCCATGTCCAAGCCATGCTCCCTCCATAGCGGGATTTCTGCATCCCCTGTGACTGTCCCTGCTGCCTTGGGTCTGTTCCCAACAGAGACCTGGAAGTCAAATCATGTCACTTTCACCCTGCAAGTCAGATCATGTCACTCTTCTGCCCAAAGTTCTTCCCATCTCACTCAAAGTAAAAGCTGCATTCTCAGTAGCATCCCCCAGGACCCTGTGCGATCCCACCCCCTCACTAATTCTCTGATTTTATCTATTACTCACCCCCTCCCTCCCTCTACTCCAAACAGAAGTGATTCCATGTTCCTCTTTGACCACAGCAGGCATGCCCTGGCTTCAGAGCTCTTGTCCCTCCCCACCGTTCCCTTTGCCAGGAACATTCTTTCTCAAAGACCAATGTGGCTAGACTCCTTGGATCTTTCCCCAAATGCCACCTCCTCCGTGAAGCATTCCCTGCCCACTCTATTTAAATTGCACCACCACCAAGACATCACTTCCAATTCAGCTTTTCTGCTTTACTCATTGTTTACAACTTACGAACTCCTGATTTAAAACTCAGTTTTCTGCCTTCCCTACTGGACTGAAAGTTCCATGAAGTCCCAGAGTTTTGTCTATTTTTACTCACTGCTATGTCCTCAACACCCAAAACAGTATCTGGTAGATAGCTGGCATGCAAGAAATGTTTCCCAAATAAATGGATGAATAAGTTCACTTAACCTTTTTTTTTTTTTTTTTGGTGAATTGATTTCCATTTTGATGTAAGTAAATGCATTTTTAAGGAAACGTATATCTAGACTGTAAATGAACTGGAATCAATAGTCATACAGAGAAGTTATCCAGAAAAGAATACAGTGAAAAGAAAACATGGTTATTAAATCTAGCTAGATATTGTTACCAGCCCAAGTTTCTAAGCCTGCAGCATTCTCTTCTCCAAAAAGGGAGATCAGCAAGTGTTTAAAGCACACTAGCACCAAACTGAGACTGTTTTTTTTTTTTAACTAATCAAAAGAGTCAATAAAGAATTGAAAGATAAATAGCTTTCTAACTCTTTGATTCAATGTTAACTGTTCTTGGGTCTGTGTTTCATCTCCCTACCACCCATAAATATTGAGCATCCCACACTTCTGGAAGCAATGAAATAGATATTAATGACCTTCCATTTTCTGAGCATCAATTCCTCCCACAATTTCCCCCCATTTATCTAGGGCAACTCAATTTTCTCAATTGCTCAGGTCAAAAACAATATCATCATCTCGCTCATTCTCTTACACAGTACATATCCAATCTGTCAGCAAATGCTGTTTGCGCTGCCTTCAGATATGCCTAGAATCTGATCACATATTACTGTGTGAGTATCCCCCTTCTAGGTTGATGGGTGTGGAGGTACTGAGAGTGGTTGCAAATGAATACTGCCCGGAAGAAATTCACAGCGTGGATGGGAGTCATAATACGCACACAATTGACATGCACAGAGTAGAGGGGAGAATGTTGCAAACTCTACAAGAGATGCATAGATCATGTGCTGTGGGACCTGTGGTTTGTTAGATTAATGTTCAGCAAACATTTGTTTACGGACACACACACACACACATCCTCCTGAGAAGGTCGCGCTTCTTTGCACACTGATATCAAGGGCTTGGACGTGGGGCTTATTTTTGTCCAATACGATGTGAGTGGAAGTGACAGTTTGTGAATTCAGAGTCAAGGCCTTCAGAAACATTGCACATTTCTGCTGGCCCTCTGGGAGCATCCAACTTCTTTCTCGAGAAATGCTTGTCTCAGCCAGCTGTTGCCCTTCCAGCCTGAAAACAGGGCTGCCCCCCAACAACCTGCAGGTACATGCTGCTACTGCTGCTGCTGCTAAGTCACTTCAGTCGTGTCCGACTCTGTGCGACCCCATAGACGGCAGCCCACCAGGCTCCCCCGTCCCTGGGATTCTCCAGGCAAGAACACGGGAGTGGGTTGCCATTTCCTTCTCCAATGCATGAAAGTGAAAAGTGAAAGCAAAGTAGCTCAGTTGTGTCCAACTCTTAGTGACCCCATGGACTACAGCCCACCAGGCTCCTCCATCCACGGGATTTTCCAGTCAAGAGTAAGAAACAAATACTTCTATATGCTGTTGATTTTGAGGGCTGTTGGTTAATATCATGGTGGTGGTGAGAGTTGATTGAGACAGAAACTGACAAGAAGAGGTGACTTGAATGGAAATCAATCGAGGATATTTCCTGATCAGGGTAGCCCTGCAGGTAGATTTCACACCACACACACTATACCCATATTACTGGGTTGCACACTGATGGGGTCTGAAAAGAAAATATAAGTCTGATAAGGCTATGCCAGGGATGCAAAAATTCCTCTGAAAACTTTCTATGACCTCACAGTCCAAAGAGGATAAGAAGCTACAATAAGGATATGAAAGAAGGAAAAAAAAGAGAAATCTGATAAGGTTTGTGCTTTATCCCTCTTAAGTGTTTCATAGGTATTTGCTCTCCGGTGACTTGTTTATTTTGTATGTTTTAGGAAAACCCACTCTTCTTCCTCTGCCTATCCTTTAAGCATTAGTGGTTCCTCTTCTGTTCTCCCATCCTTCCTAGGAAATCTGTGGCTGCCCTGATCAGCCAGCACTGTGATGTACACTCTCACGTGTGTGCCCTCGGCAGCTGCTAAAAGTCTGTCCCGATTTGGGTACCCCAAAGGCAGAACCTGTGACAGGAACTCAGCACAGGGAGTTTGAGAGGCTTCTTTAAGGAAGAAGGAGTGAGGGAGTGGGGGACGAGTGAGGAGGAAAGCCAGGTGACATGTACGCCGGAGAGCAGGTACCTGGGGCTCAGTCCCACTGCAGATCCCTGGAGGAAACCTGTAGAATGTTCCCTGGACCTGCGCCCTCCCAGAGAACAGAAAGACGGAGGCACTTACCTACCACCTCTCATCCCCCTTTGTTGTTTGTTTTTGGCTGCTCTGCACGGCTTGCAGGATCCTACTTCCTAACCAGGGATTGAACCCAGGGCCACATCAGTCAAAGTGCCGACTCCTAACCACTGGACCACCAAGTAATTCCCTCATTCCCCCTTTGATTGAGGGTCTCCCCAGCGATATGAACACCCCTCCACCACTTCCTGGCGGCGGCTGTCTTGAGCTGAAATGCCTCCCACTGAGGTAGGCATAAAAGAGACAGCAGCACACGCCTGGTGTGAGACACTGATCACAGCACAAGCCTTGTCCACACCCCCAGTGCTGACACCAGATGTGCCCAGGCGGTGTGGCTCGGGGCCTCACACATCTGCTACAGCTGGGAGGGGGCATTTTAACAGAGGGTTACCTCCTCCTGAGTGTCACATACACATCTCGGATTCAATACATTCCTAGCTCAGGCATCATCCCCTCCCGACAACCCTGCTTCTTGCCCCAAATTCCGAAGCTCAGGGAATAATTCCCCATCTACTTCACTTTCGAAACTTCAAAGGTAGCATCCACGTCTCCCTCTCCTTCACCTATTAAATCAAAATATGGATTGTGAGTCGGGGCAGGGATATTCCCTGGCTATCCTCAGTGCCCCTCTGACCGTCACCCTCCCCCATCACCGTGCTCCGCTTTCTCACAATGCCTTCATCCTCCCAAACGCACTTGCTTACTGACTGTCCACCTGTGTGTTGTCTGCCTTCCATGCTTGGGATGTAAGGGGTCGCCCCTGTATCTCCAGCACCCAGAACGGTACCTGGTATGCGATTGGTGTTCGGTAAGTGTCTGTAGAATGAACAGGTAAGCTCATGGGGAAAGAAATTCACAAGGCTCACCTGGTTTCACCAAGGCAAAGGTCAGATCACCATCACGGCATCTGAACCCACACCCTGGACAGGGAGGGAGGCTTACAGGAAAGGGAAATAAACAATTCTTGACAGACCAACCAAATTGAAAAGAAAAGTCAGCTGTGATCATCGAGGTTCAGTACCTCCGTTGTCATTTTTTTTTCAACTATACAGTTATGCATTTCAGTGACCAGCAGGGGAGTCGCCAGCCACCAGCACTCCGACCCCCAGTCACACACTCCTCTTCCGAGCTGTAGTCTCCCTGCCTCGCCCACCAGCTCTTCTTAGAACACTCACCATCAATACCGGACCCCAGGGGAACATTTCTCTTGCTGGTGCAGCCCGAATTTGCTCCCTGAGAGAAGAACATAAAAATTAACTAGGTGAGGAATTTTTCCCTTGGCTCTGAAGCTTGGCACATTTGTCTGATCCAGCACAAATTCTGCTGGAGACAGGCTAAATTAAAATACTAATGGACTGCTGTATTTAAAATATATTTACCAATGATTAACAGCACGGTAGGTGATGTATGTTTCAATAATTTCTTATTACAACGTGCAGAAACCTCAATAAATATTCCCAGGGTAATTAGCGGGTGTTTATTTAACATTCAGCTCTGTTTTCCTGCACACTCAGGAGGGTATCATCATGCCAGCCAGTCCCCCTTCACCTCGTACAGAGAGGGACCCAGCCCTTGGGATGTTTGGTTTGGGCCACATTATGGTGGAGTTAAGTTTCAGGTGATTTGTCCCTAGCATTCAAGAAGCGTGTACGTAAGAGTTTTCACTTGCAGCTTCTTTAACATCCCTGAAAATCTGGCAACACCCAGCTTTTCCCCAGGGCCACCCTCAGGGGAGCCTGAGTCACAGCCATCCACCACACCACAGCGTTCTTTGGAAGATCAACCCGGACCCCTCGATATTTACATTTGCAACTCTGACGTGCTCTGACTAATCATCCATTGAGCCACCCTGAGCGTGCTGCCCAAACCTGCACAAATGCCACAGGCAGAGATGTTAACAAAGGAACAGGTGGAGAATGGACCACCGCTCAGACCTCTAGGATGGGGCCAGCTGGACCAAGCCACTCACATCCAGCCATACCCTGGAGCTTCTCCTCCCTGGACCCCAAACCAAGCACTGCAGAAACTGCTGGGTGGTGTGCAGTCAAGACTCAAAGCCAAGAGTGTCTGGCTCAAAACCCAATGTCCTTAACCACCACTGATCTCTTGTCTGGGCAGCTGTGGTGAGCGTGGCTAGGTGCCTGCCATACACACACACACACACACACACATACATATATGCATCAAACATGCATATACATACACATGCACACAAACACACATACGTAAACACACACACAAACCTATACATACACATATGCACATGCATATACACACATGTACATGCACACGCATACACATACATATACATAAACACATATGCATACATATATACACACATACATATGCACGTATACATATACTTGCACACATATACCCATATATATTCACACATAGACATATATATATATACATGTACACAAACCACATACACATGCACACAAACACATAAGCATATATACATGTATACCATTAACATATACACATGTATACACATATGCACACACATGTAGACATATACAAACACATATACATGTGTGTGTGCGTGTGTGTACATGTACACAAATGCATATAACACACACACACATATACACACACTATCCCAAATACAGGTTTTGTCCAGGAAAGCAAGGTGCTCAGCTAAAACATTGACGTCACCACCTCCTTTACTCATAAAGGTACCAACATGGACCAATTCTAACCAGTGGTTCTAGGGGGAATCCCTGGAGATAGCCTTCTTCCCTCATAGCCAGGCAAAGTCTTCCTGGGACAAAATCCTGGGCCCAAGGGATGTGGACACGCTGCCGTGTGCCACTTCCCAGCCTGATCCAGAAACTCCCATGCGATCCTCTCACTCATTTTGTCCACCTGAGCTGAGAACCTAGAGGAGTCCAGAGCTGCAGGCTGGATGGAACAGGGGTCCCACAGACTGCACGGAGCAAAACCCCTGAGCAGCCCGGACCGCAATGTGATGTGATTAAGAAATCTTTGTGCTGATTTAAAGTCACTGACATTTGGGGATTGCTTATGACCACAAGCAGCCTATCCTGTCGAAAACACCCATTTATCCCTCTTACCAAAAGTGAGGAGGGGAGACAGTGTTTTGAAGACCTTCTCCTTGGCCCTAACACTGGTCCCCATGGGTACAGGCTCCCAGGGTGGGGAAGCCATTCGCCATCTGCTCCTGGAACCAGGCTCACCCAAGGGCTCACCAAACGGAGAGATGAAGCTGCCTTTCTGAGCCAGAAGCACTCCCCTGGGGTCAGTCGCAGTCCTGGCTCACTCGGGTCAAGACCGTGGGAGTGAAGCAGAAACACTGACCCTGCTTCTCTCAGCCTCGAACTGCAGAGTCCTGAGCTCACTTCTAACCCAAAGCCTGCTGACTCCTCCCTCCATCAGGCCCTGCTCCTTGAGCCACTTCCTCTTCCAGCCAAGGAGGGAATCTCCATCACATCTCACAAGGAAGAGTCAAGGTCAGCTGTGCTACTGTTGACTCCATGAGCAGGTGGAGTCCAACAGACAATCTGGGGGCTGAGGTGGGGCTCCCTGTGCTCACAGTCGGCTCTTCTCAACCTCATCACTCCCAGGGAAATAAATGTGCTCAGATGAACTTTCCACAAGCATCAGTATTGACCAAAGGTGGATGCTTCTAACTTAAGTGCGTCACTTTGTCTCTTCTGGAAATCCCTTGGGCAAGCTCTCTTCCAGGAAGACAGTCAGTGGACCTCCCATCTTGAGCGGCTCAGAGAGGTGGCCAAAGAGAAGTTTTCCAAAGAGCTGGAAATGCCTGGCCATCCTCTCCAGTACCCTGTCATCATCCCAACACCAGTGGACCACACCTCCCTTCTTCCAGGCAGGTCAGCCCTCTGGGCAACGCTGCAGGGAAAGCAGAAGGACAGGGAAGCTAGAAGGAAGGACTCTGGTTGTTAATGGTGGCCCAGAGAGCACGAAAGACTGAGTATTAAGTCCAAGCTGTCATTCCAGGGATGAGGGGAGTGCTGTCCAGGGAATGTTCCAGAATGAAAAATCCCGTGCATTGGAAAATGGTGCTGTACCTTCAATCCATCAACCTGTCCCATTCCATGGAGTTTTGAGACAGTCAGTTTCTAGGTAGGTTGATAAGAAGTCTGGGGTCCCCAGAGGAGGAGGAGGAGGAGGAGGTGGAAAGAGGGGGAGGAGGAGAGAGGAGGAGGAGGAGAAAGGAGGAGGAGGAGAGAGGGGTCTGGGGCTCTCAAAGAGGAAAAGGACAAACTTTTTTTTTCCTCAACATTCCTTATTCTTAGTCACATAAAAAGTTTTTTATTTTCTTTAAGCTGGGAACTGAGGATTACACAACAAAACAACTCAGTTTAAACTCTGTACTAAGAATTATATAACAGCAATGTATCCTGCTTGAGGACAGTTTCTCCTTCCTGAAAACCTTCTGACTAATCCTGTTATCCACATGATGGACTTGAGTTTGAGTAGGCTCTGGGATTTGGTGATGGACAGGGAAGCCTGGGGTGCTGCAGTCCATAGGGTTGCATAGAGTCGGACACAGAGCGACTGAACTGACTGAATCCTGTTATCTCAAAGTGTATATTATGGGAGTGGGTCTGGTAAGATCTTTCTATTGTTAAGTTCTCATCGTGTTATCTTAAAATGTAAATCGTGGGAGTGGGTCTGGTAAAATCTTCACAACCTTGAGACATTCTTTTGATATATTGTAATAGCTAATTAAAAAGTATATAGCTCTCTTGCTAAGACTAGCAAGGGGGGCACTCTCCGCCCCCTTCTTTATCAGAAACTTTCTGTGCCCTGTTTCACTGTAATAAAACTTCCACCACACAAGAGCCCTGAGTGGGCAAGCCCGGTCTCTGGTCCCGAAGTTCAACCTTCTTCTTCGGAGATCACGAATCTGACATCATTGGCCATAGCCATGTTTCATCCAAGAAGCTCCGCCTATCTCAAACTCCACTCTGGACCTCCCTGGGCTCTTGCAAAGTGACTCCAAAATAACTTTCCTTGGTCCCTACCCAGATTCCATCCTCAGGGGGAAATGGCCAGCTGTGGCATCACCTTACCCCTCACACCTGACCTCCGGTCCTCTTCCCCAGGGCTTCACTGCCCCCTTTACCTGCCTTTATCCACTCTGGAGAACAACCCACCCCGTCTGTCCCAGCCCTGGCACCTCGCAGTACAGCACAGAACAGCGCCCTAGAGCCAGCAGAGGGAAAGCCCCCTCCACAATGGGTGAAGACTCACCCCTCTGCCCGGGTGATCCCTAGGACCTCAGAGTCCAGAGTCCCCTTAGAAATCAAGCCTCAAAAGAAACAGACTTTCCTTTTAGTGTACAGTTGTCCCTCCATATCCACAGGTCCTGCATCTGCCCGTTCAACCAACCACAGATCAAAAACATCAGGGAAAAAATTCCAGAAAGTTCCACAAAGTAAAACTTGAATTTTTCACATGCCAGCAACTATTTACATAGCGTTTACATTATATTAGGTAAGTAATCTAGAGGTTATTTAAAGTATATGGGAGGATGAGTCTAGCTTATGTGTTAGTGTTAGTCACTCAGTCGTGTCTGAGTCTTTGTGACTCTATGGACTGTAGCCCATCAGGCTCCTCTGGTTGTGGTTTAGTCACTAAGTTGTGTCCGACTCTTGCAACCCCATGGATAGTAGCCTGCCAAGTTTCTCTGTCCATGGAATTTTCCATGCAAGAATACTGGAGTGGGTAGCCATCTCCTTCTCCAGGGGATCTTCCTGACCCAGGGATCAAACCCAGGTCTCCCACGTTGCAGGCAGATTCGTTACCATCGGAGTCACCAGGGAAGTCCCATACAGTGCTACCCCTTTCATATTAGGGACTTGAGCATCTGCCGATTTTGGTATCCAAAGTGGGTCCTGGATCCAGTCCCCACATCATACAGAGAGATGACTCTATCTAATTAACAAGACTGTAGAGATTTCTCACCTGGATCTTATTTAAAGACCGCCTTTGCAGAGAGCCAGGACTGGTGAGGTAACTCAAACAGCAAAACACCAAAGGGGACTCGCCTTCCCACTGATCCCCTCGGCTTCTGTGAGGGGTGAGGATCCCACTGATCCCCTCGGCTTCTGTGAGGGGTGAGGAGAAACTTCAAAGAGACAGAACTTTGTGCCAGCAGCAAGCAAGGAGTGAGATCAAGCAGAAAGTTGGAGCCCCAATTGGAGAAAGAAGGATTCCACACAAATGGCACTTTCCTGGCCGGCTGGCCATCTGGAAGTAGGTTGCATCTGGACTGTTAGACACTCTACCCTCCGGAATGAGGAGTTTGCATCCTTTTTCTGAGGTTGTTCAGGAGTCTCTTGTGGTGTCAGACCACCCTCTTTCCCTGATCCGAAAGATCCTTTCTGACCTTCCCTCCCTGAAGACTGTGACCCTCCCTCCACCATCCCCCACAAAGCCCTACCAGAACCATCTGCAGCCCTGATTTGCAACGGAATCAGAAGGGGCTAACAGGGCTCAGAAACCTAAGGACCCATGGCAAAGCCCAGCCTCCCCTGTGCTGGGTTCTGTGTTTGAGTTACAAAAGAGGCTTCGGATGCAGGTCAGTCCACTGCATCAGATGCCCCAGCTCACCGACTTCCTAGCCAAGAGACACCTCAGTTTCCCCATCTTTCAAGTAAAGACAATGATGTCTATAGCCCAGAAGGCTATCACCGGGTCAACAGGAAAGAAAATAAGCATTTGTAATCAGCAGGTGTATGGAATATACCTTGGCGTAGGGAGCCCTCGATCAACGTCAGCTCCCCTCTCTAGCCCTCTGTGCATGTGTTCTCCCCAGATCCCTGCATCCTGGCTAGAGCTCTCTCTTCCTGTCTCACCTCCTCCATCTCTCTGCCTCTCTGTTGCCCTCTCGCTGACCTGAACCACATTCTGCTTTGTCTCTCTGGATCCTTCTTTTATTTCTACCTCACCCACTTGTCCTCTCTGTTTGCCTCTCCCAATTCCACGGTTTCCCTTCTCTCTAGTTTTGCCCTGGTCCCTAGAAAATGATCTCTGTCAATCTGTCTGTCCTCCTTTCTCTCTCTGTCTCTGTCTCTCCCTGTCCCATCTCCCCCCATTCACCTTTCTCTGTCTCTCTGTTACACTTTCTGTCTCTCTCTTTCTCTGTCTCTGTAGCTCTCAGCACTCCCAAATCTGTCTCCCTCTGTCCCTCTCTCAGTGTTCTCTTTGAATATCACTCTGTGGATCCCTGCCCCTCCCCACCCACCCTTCAGCCCTCCCTCATCAGTCAAAATCCCATCTCTGGGGGGAATGTGGGGGAGGAGGCCAGCAGAATGAGAAGCCCAAGCAGAAGGCAGTGTTTTATTTCTCTGCAGAAGGGCTGTAAATTCTTCCTGTCACTCTCTGCAGGAAGAGACCTGTCTTATCAGGTCTCAGAGGCTGGGAAACACAGACGCAGGCAGACAGGACGCCCCAGCCCAAGGGTCAGGTTGGAATAAAGTGGGTGCAGATTCAGGGGCCTCTCCTAGGTCTGCTCGCCTCAAAACCACGTGTCTTTCCTCTTTAGCAGCTTCTGCTCAGCTTAGTCCAGCCACCAATCAACCGTGTCCATGGAACTTGCGGACACTAAGTAAGGTACATGCAAGTCAAAGTGGACCCTTGAAGAGCCCCCCGACAAAGGACTCCAGTTGCTAATTTCACTTCCAACCATCCTCTGGCTTTCTCTCCACATTTCTGGGACTCACAACCATCTGCAGCCTTTATTCACATTGCTGTTTACACACCTAAAACCCAATCCCATTGTTCTTCCTCTGACCCTTGATAGCACTGATGGATTTGGCCAACAGACAAGCTTGGGGCAGCTTACAGCTTTTTTGTGATCGTTTTAATTAATTGCCAACTTTTAAAAATGGGAAAATTTACTTTTCAGGTTCTGCATCAGTGTAGTCAGCTCAAACAGGGAGTCTCTCACCCTAAATAAGAGAAAAAAGTCCAAATTATCTACAGAGTCATTTTTCTTAAACCCATCAGAGAACTGAGGCTGCCTGATAGCCACGGAGCTTGGAATCTGAGTGGGGAGAAGCCACTTCAGAGAGTCAGAACAGGAAGTCACAACAGGAAGTCTGTCTCACGAGGAAGGGGCAGCCCCATCCTGGTGAGACAGAAAGACTCAACTCAGTTTAGAAAGCCGCTCAAGGTCCAATGTGGGTTCGTGACCCTCAAGACTCCCTGGGAGCCCCGATCAAGAGTTCAGCCTCTTCTCCGATGGTCCAGTGGTTGGGAATCCGCCTTGCAATGCAGGGGACACTGGTTTGATCCGTGATCTGGGAGAATTTTACATGCCGCAGAGCAACTAAGCCTGCGCACCCTAGAACCTGTGCTCTGCAAAAAGAAAAGTCACTGCAATGAGAAGTTCACACGCCACAACTAGAGCGTAACCCCCCCAGTCTCCGCAACCAGAGAAAGCCTGCACACAGCCTCCACACAACGTGGGTCAGGAAGATTCCCTGGAGGAGGAAATGGCAACCCACTCCAGTATTCTTACCTGGAGAATCCCATGGACAGAGGAGCCTGGTGGGCTATAGTCCAGGGGTCGCAAAGAGTCGGCGGACACAACTAAAGTGACTTAGCACAGCACAGCACAGCAACAAAGACCTAGAGCAATGAAAAATAAATTTTTTTTTAAATCTTTGACCTTCATCAAAAACTTCCAGTTATCCATCACGAATAAATTGCCAGATTTTAGCAAATAATAATCCAGGACACCCAGCATGTCCCATGTAATATTTGAGACATGTTTATAATTTTAAAAAAAATGATTTGTTGTTTAAAAAAAAAATTCTGTCTCACTGGCAGGCTCTTTTCTGCTGACCCTCATAGGGCTCACGGGAAGGACAGCAGGCAACGTGATAACCAGAAAGAGCAGCCTCACCTCGGAAGGGCAGACCTGGGGAGGGGACCCAGAGGCCTCATGAGAAAGGCGGAAACCCAACCCCTCCACTCCCACCAGCCGTGCTCAGACCCTCCTCCCACACAGAGCAAACCCTGCTGTCCCCTGGGGACCTGCTGTGTTCCGCTGGGGAGGGTAGCAAAGAATAAACCTACCCCTGAAGAGGGACAGAAACAGGGCACCATCAGCCAGAATCAGGCCACAGTAAGAACCAACTAGAACTGCCTCCACCTCCAAGATCCCTCTCAATCCCTGGCAGTCCCAAAGCAGCGGCCCCCGCCCCGTACATGGCCCCACGTGACATTCCCCAAACCTCTAATATTCCACTTTAATGCACTCATCACAGGACTCACTAACTTCCGTAACAACCCTAAAATATTGGGGAGTTGACACAACCAAACGTTTGTTTCTTTCTTGTGTCACAGTCTGTTGTGAGCGCAGAAGCTTGTTCAGAACCAAACAGCCAGGAAGAGGCAGAGGTGAGGCCAACCAAACACCCTGGCCCACAGCCCCTGCCCTTATGTGCTTAGTAGGGTCAATGGCTAGGAAGGTCTTACTGTGTTTGTTTGGTTTGGACAGCCAGCTCTACCACACATGATGACAGCACCTAATGGTCTCTCAATGGATGTGTACCAGGAGCATGGGGTGCCCCCCACCCCAGGACAAGGAGACGCCCTGTGTGCCTTCAAGCCTTCTAACCATGGAGCACAGGTCAGAGTTCTCAGAGGCCTGAAAATAACTAGGCAACAGCTTTGAGCAGAGAGATGGGCCAAAGACCATGGACAGAGCGCTCAGCTTTGGACAAGTTAAAGGCTGTGTCAGACCAGGAGCCCAGGGGCCCCGGTGATGCTCTCAAGGGTACATCACCCCTTCTAGAGAGTCCCTGCCTCTCTGCTCTGTTCTCTCCTGAGTAAGCAAATAATGATGAGTGGTCAAGCCAACAGACATGTTAGCCAAGCGTACTGTAGATGCTCAACAAATACTTGTGGAAAAAATTTATTTACATAGATGACTGAATAAAGGAACAAATGATCTGTATATGGGATCCATAAATCTGCCTTTTCTCCTCTGCAGACTTGTGTTTGAACAGGGCCGAATTTGTTTCCAGAACCAGACAAAGCAACCCCAACAAACTGCTTCTAGATCTTTACTTCTCTGCCATGTCTAGACGGTTTTAGGGGCTCATCAAATCGGGTGGAACCTGAGTGACAGGTTAGCAACTGTGACAACCATCAGGACTGCCAATGACAGACAGAAGAGAGTCTGGGGTGGTTTGGGTGAAAAGTGAAAGTCACTCAGTTGTGTCCAACCCTTTGCGACCCAGTGGACTATACAGTCCATGGAATTCTCCAGGCCAGAATACTGGAGTGAACCTTCTCCAGAGGATCTTCCTGACCCAAGAATCGAACCAGGGTCTACTGAGCTATCCAAACTGAGGGTGAGTTACAATCCATTCATCCATTTCTGCATTTGTAAAGTGTGGGGAACACCCACCCCATGGAGCTGCCGTAAGTATTAGGAGAGTTAATGTAAAGTGTGAGGTAAATATTTAGAACTGCATGTGGCTCATCAAAAATTCTATGGACTAGAGAACGAACTTATGGTTGCCAGCGGGAAAGAATGGGGGAAAGAGCTAATTAGGAAGTTTGGGACCAACATGTACACACTGCTATATTGAAAATGGATAACCAACGAGGGCCTACTGCACGGCACAGGGACCTCTGCTCAATGTTATGTGGCAGCCTGGATGGGAGGGGAGTTTAAGGGAGAATGGATACATGGATATGTACGGTTAAGTCCCTTTGCGGTCCACCTGAAACTATCACAACATTGTTAATCATCTATGCTCCAATATAAAATAAAAAGTTAATTTCAAAAACAAATGAACTTAAAAAAAGAGAAAGTAATAAACTTGAAAGTATACATCCCAAGGGGACTGGACAGTTACAAACCAATCGCCTTGAGCCGTGGTGCTGTTATGATTTCTGAAATGGGCTTCCTAACCAAGTTAAGCACTACCAAATAAAGAAATAAATATAGCAAAACAAAGCAAACAAAAAAGTTCTACAGAAGCATTCTCTGTTATTATTATTGAGCAACTGTTTTACGCTGGGCAATCATCCACTGTTACTTCCAGCCATATCTCCCAGCAAACAAATCCGCTTCCTACATGCCAACAGTCAGAAAGCCTCATCAAAGATCTGACTTCGGCAAGGACCTACCGGGAACTAGACTCAATGCTTTGTAATAACCTAAATGGGAAAAGAATCTAAAAAAGGCAGGTCTCCTGCATTGTAGGTGGATTCTTTACCATCTGAGCAACCAGGGAAGCATTGTAAATCACAACATTGTAAATCACCTATACTTTAATTTAAAAAAGGAATCTAACTTCATAAAACCTAAATGACAACAGCCATGTCTTTCTGTTCAGCAGTGGGTCACCTTTCACTCATCTGGTGCCACAAAATTCGTCAGCTTCTGCCACAACCCCTGCTTTGGGAAACCAAAGATACATTCATCGCAGAGCACAGGGCAGAAACACTGAGATGCCAGCCCTCAAATACCAACTCCTGGGCGGTCTACACAGACATCTCAGCCTTACTAGTTCCCAGGAATCTGCTGCCGTGTCCTCACCCCAACAGGCACAAAGATCCCCTATTGATCCCTTCTTCTGTAGCTCTTGAATGACGGATCCACTGCACAGCTCTTCTAGGACTTCAGAGAGAGCTGCCCTGAAAATATAAAGTGCTGAGATCAATGCCTTTTAGGAATCCCTAGGGAGAGTACTCTGGGGTCCCCAGGAGGTTAGTGCCCCTTTCCCATCCACCATGGCAATCCTCTCCCTGGCCCCATTTCTTCTCCATTAACCCAGAGCCCTGAGCTGGTTAAACAGCTGCAGCTCCCGTGAGACTCAGAGGGGCAAAGGCCATTTGTCCAGCTGCATGGGGCTGAGAATCTGAAGAAGCAAATGTCAGGCAAGATCAATAAACCTCTGAATGGATTGGAGAAATGAGGTTTGAGCCTTGGAGTACCTGTTTAGCCAAAGCACTGGAGACTGCCCCAGATAACAGGTGACGAATGCTGCAATCAGCAAGGGGGCTGCTCCCGGCACAAGCGCAGGGAAGCCAGGCCAAAAGGGAAGATCTCAGCTGGGTGTAAAGAACTTTCTTCCGGGTGAGAAAAGACCTGGGTTTCAGTCTGAGGTCACCACTAGTTTGCCATGCAACTTCAGTCTGGAGTTGAAGTTAGAGTTAAGGTTAATATTAGCGCTAAGGCAGCATAGGGACTTCCCAGGTGGTTCTAGTGGCAAAGACTCCACCTGCCATTGCAGGAGCCACGGGTTCAATCCCTGGGTCAGGAAAATCCCCTGGAGAAGGAAATGGTAACCCACTCCAGTAATCTTGCCCGGGAAAATCCACGGACAGAGGACCCTGGTGGGCTACAGTTCATGGGGTCACAAAGAGTCAGACATGACTGAGCGACTAAGCAGGCACGCATAGGGCAGTATAAAGAGTTCAGGCTCTGGAACCAAAAGTTCTAGATTCAAAGCTTTGCTGGAAATGATTTAGCCTCTCTGTTTTTTCACTTGCCTTGTCTGAAAAGTGAGGTTAATAATAGTTCTCACTTCACAGGATTGATCATGCATTAAAGAAAATCAATGCAAGTAAAGCTTTTAGAGGAATATCAGATGCATAGTAAGCATTACGAACATGATTAGCATTATTAACATGAGCTGTGCGTGCTAAGTTGCTTCGGTCGTGTCCAACTCTGCGACCCCATGGACTGTAGTTCATCAGGCTCCTCTGTCTCTGGGATTCTCCAGGCAAGAATACTGGAGTGGGTTGCCATTTCCTTCTCCAGGGGATCTTCCTAACCCAGGAATCGAATCCACATCTCTTAAGTCTCCTGCAATGGCAGGTGGGTTCTTTACCCCCAGTGCCATCTGGGAAGATAAAGAAATGAAAAACAGAGAGGCAAACAGCAGGAGTGTTCTGGAAGAGAGATGGTAGGCGTAGTGGAGAATCATTCCTCTGCATTCCCCTCATGTGATTCAAAGTAAGTATCATAGAAGAGCTTCTAATCACGGGTCATTTCCTTCACCCAGTACTCAGCAAGGAAACAGTCATCTGTACCAAAGTTAGAAGCAAAATCAGCTGTGTTGTACTCGTTGAGGAAAAGCACAATGTACACAAAATAACAGCCTTTGTCCTTCATGTGCAATTTGATATATTTTTCCAAAATTTTGGCTCTCCTTTATTTTCTCCTTACATTCTGGCTTGAGAACCTCATCTCCATGTACAAAGCAATTGTCCAGGTTTCATTCGCTTGCCTCCTCTGGAATGTCCACTACCCAGAATGTTAGGTGGAGGGTGATTTGAGACTCGGTGGTGAGGAGTTCTGAGATCGCCTGGTGATGTCTGGCACGGGCAGTAGAGGGACAGGCGCCACGTCATGTATCTTCAGACTAGTTAACCTCCCGATGGGCTTTCACTTCTGAAAATCCAGCAGCTTATGAAACTCACCAGTGGGATAAAGGGTAACAATGCACAGAAACAGTCACCTAAGGGTCTATGTTTAAATGGCAAGGTCCATCTGTAGAGACACTTCTGTGCCTGGGGCCTGGTGCCTTTGCCCACAGTCAGAGACCCATAGAATCACCTAAGCACAGAGAAAGGAGGTAGAGGTCTGCCACCAACACACTGTGATCCTGAGCAAATCCCTTCCTCCCTGAACCTCAGTGTCCTCAGCTTAAAATGGGCTGGATCAGCCTTGAAATTTAAAGGGTCAGATAGCAATGCTAGTCAACATTAGGTATGCTTGACCTCACTCTGATGACACAGATGGGGGCAACACCACCCGATGTGGGAGCCAAATGTCTGAAGGCAATGAATAAAACCACTTTAGACAATGATTGGTGTTTTGAGGACACCAATATAGAGTGCTATGAGGCTTTGTGTGTGGGTGCTACTTTAGTACAATCAAAGAAGGCCTCTCAGAGGAGGTGACATTTTAGCTGGAACCAGTGTAATGAGGAGTAAGCCAGAAGATTTTGTGAACGTGCAATCTTAGGCAAAATAACTGCAGATGCAAAGGCTCAGAGGCATGGCCTTGCTTGGCCTGTGCTGCAGTTCTCTATTGCTGGGTAATGGGCCACCCCAAAACTTAGCTTAAAAGAATAATGATTTATTATTTCTCATGCTGTGTGGGTCGTTAACTTGAGCAGGACTCAGTTGGGCTTTTCTTTTACTCGACATAGCGTTGTCTGAGGCACTTGCAGAGCTATAGTCACTTGGAAGCTTGGACAGAGCTGGGACATCCAAGAAGGCTTGTTCACACGACTGAAGCTTGATGCTGGCTGTTGCATCAGTTCTATGCCAGCGGGCTCTCTTTCCCCAGGTATCTATACTGACTTGATATTAATAACATGATGAACATTTTCTAAGAGGGAATGTTCCCGGAGGTCAATCCCAGGTGCTAGCAGTTATAGAACTTTTGATTTGCTGACATCCCCTTGTCCCACTGGCCAAAGCAAGCCACACGGCTGCGCTCAGACTCAAGGTAGGGAGAGACCTCCACAGGACATGTATTCCAGGAGGTGTGGTCCACTGGGAACCACCACGTTGTAGCCTATCATAGCTTGTTCGGCTCCAAAGATCAACATCATTAGCCCCACGGCTGTAGTTGGCATATGCTTTCCAAGCTCTAGATTGGAATATCCAGTTACTCACTTGAACTTCCTGGAGTTCTGAGAGGCATCTACAATATGATCTGTCCAAAATGAAGTTCTTATTCACAGCCTCTACCAAAACGACTCCTACAACACATTAGTAAGATAACCCACCAAGATGCTTGAGCCAAAAACCTTGGAAGAATCTTTGATCACTCCGTTTACCTCACTGCCCATCAATAAATTCAGTCGGGTCTACCTCCAATATATCCTGAAGCCATCCCCTTTTCTCCTTCTCTTCTGCCACCATCCTCATTCAAGTCCTTGTCATTTCTCCCCAGACAATAGCCGTGGTCTCCTAATGGTCTAACTTCTCTCCCTACAATCAATTCTCTGCACAGCACCCAAAAGGGTCTTCCTCAAATTGCGTCACCCTCATGTTTAAAATTCTCCAGTGAATTCACTTACACTTAGAAGAAAACGAAAATCTCTTGACATGGACTACAAAACTATACACGAGTGAGTTCCACCCTGCTCTCTGTTCTCACCTTGTCCCGTGTTTCCACGAGCTCTCCATACTCCAGCCCCATTAATCTTTACCTACTGAACAAGCTATGGTAAATTACAAAGTGGGCAGCTCCCAGTGCACCACACCTCCTGGAATACAAGCCCTTTCGTGGTCTCTCCCTGAGCTTCCCTGATGGCTCAGTTGGTAAAGAATCTGCCTGCAATGCAGGAGACCTGGGTTTGATCTCTGGGTCAGGAAGATCCCCAGGAGAAGGGAATGGCTACTCACGCCAGTATTCTTGCCTGGAGAATTCCACAGACAGAGGATTCTGGAAGGCTATAGTCCATGGGGTCACACAGAGTTGGACACACGTGAGAGAGTAACACTTTCTTTTTCACTTGGTGGTCTCTCCCTACCTTGAGTCTGGGCTCAGCCACGTGACTTGCTTTGGCCGGTGGGACAATGGGATTTCAGCAAATCTAAAGTTCAAAATCACTGCCGACGGTGACTGCAGTCATGAGATTAAAAGATGCTGTCGTTAAAATTACACTGGCTTCAGCTAAAATGTCACCTCTTCAGAGAGGCCTTCCCTGATTACACTATTTAAAGTACCACGCGCACACCTGATCTCATAGCACTCTGTGTTAAGGTCTTCAAAGTACCAGTCACTGTCTACAGTGATCTTCTTCATTGCCTAGCTCCTGACCTCCAAACCCGCAAGGAGGTTCTATGGAGGCAGGAATGTTTTGGTCTTGTTCATTGCCATCAGCAAATATTTTCTGAAAAAAAATATATTCATGACATTTCCAGGATCACACATTTAGAGTCATAAAATGTTTTCTTGGACTTCCTTGGTGGTCCAGTGGTTAAGAATCTGCAATGTGGGTGACACAGTTTCGATCCCTGGTTGGGGAATTGAGATCCCACATCCATGGGGCAACTACGCCCACACACCGCAACTAGGGATAAGCCCTCTCACCACAACGAAGACCCAGTGCAACCACATTTATTAAAAAAGAAAATATTTTCTTGCCAACTCAAAAGAGAGCCAGTTCCTTTTTTCTCAAGCTAAAATCAAGGAGGTAAACAGGACAGCACCAATAAGTGAACCTGGACACGGGGATCCGGGAGGGCTTCTTGCTCCAATGGGCCGATAAACTATTAACTGACGCAATGAACGGAAGGGCAGTTCAGGTCCTCACTAGCAGCTGCCATGGATGGGCAGGAACAAACAGTTACAACCGAAGAATCTGTCACAGACCTGCCTCTTTTTCTATAGCAAACACTTCGGCAATACAGGACCCTACAGTCTTCAGCCTTTGTCAGTCTTTCAGCCTGATGTGTCTTTTCTTCTTCCCACAATGTCTTCATCCAGCACGGAGTTCCCTCCTCGGGGGACCAGCCAAAGCTTTCGTGTTGTACAAAGTGGTCCCCAAGTGTGGTCCCCAGACCAGCAGCACCAGAACTATAATGCAGATACTGCAGACTTCCAAAATCAGAGGGGCCAGGGATCTGTATTTTAACAAGCTTTCCAGGAGATGCTCGGGCATGCTAACATTTGAGAATTATTGCTGTCAAAGGAAAACACTGGAATCCAACCCCTCTCCTGGGTTCAAATTCCAGCTTTTAAAAAATACTTATTAATGTATTCAATTTTCACCAGGTCTTAGTTGTGGCACCCAGGATCTTCAGTCTTCACAGCAGCATGCAGCATCTTCAGTTGCAGCATATGGGATCTATTTCCCTGACCAGGGATCCAATACAGGTCCCCTGCATTGGGAATGTGAAGTCTTAGCCACTGGGCAGCAGGGAAATCCCTCCAGCAGTTTAATTATCAGCTGTGAGACTCAAAGTCCTGTAAGTTAATTAATGTGACTGTAACATATGCATATTCATTCATTTGTTCATTCATTCATTCAGTAAGTATTCATGAAGAACCTGCCACCTGCCAGACACTCATAAGACCCAGAGGAGACTGTACCTGAGCAAAGACTTGTACATTTTGCAATCCAGTGAGGTGGAGGCAGAGACTAAATAAGTAACCCCATGCAGAAAAGTCAAATTGCACTCATTTTGAACAAGTGGTGTCTGGTGCTGTGAGAGACTTGATTTTTTATAGACAGAGAGGCCAACGAAGAGTTACCAGGGTGTGGATGTGATCTTCACATACACGTGAGGAAACTGAGGCTCGGAAGACTAAGCCATGTGCCAAAGTCTCACCGATAATTAAACCGCTGGAAGGACTTCCCTGCTGTTCAGTGGCTAAGACTTCACATGCCCAATACAGGGGATCTGTGCTGGATCCCTGGTCAGGGAAATAGATACAGTCACATTAATTAACTTAGAGTTCCATCAAAGTCCCAGGAGCTTCCCTGGTGGCTCAGATGGTAAAATCGTCTGCTTGCAATGCTGGAGATCTGGGCTCAATCCCTAGGTTGGGAAGATCCCCTGGAGAAGGAAATGGCAACCCACTCCAGTACTCTTGCCTGGAAACTTTCATGGATGGAAGAAACTTGTAGGCAACAGTCCATGGGGTCGCAAAGAGTGGGACACGACTGATCGACTTGGCTTTCACTTTCACTTTTGCTTTCGCTTTCTTTCCATCAGAGTCCAACTAACCCCACCACCCTGGAACACAATCCTTTCTATCATGCCCTTCTCCTGATTAATGCCAACACCAGCCCCTCAGGGGAAACTTCATGGAACAGTGTTTAAGGAAGATTTAGACTAGAAATAGAATTGCCATATGATCCAGCATTCCCACTCCTGGGCATATATATCAGAAAAAACCATAACTCAAAATGATACGTGCATGTCTATGTTTGTAGCAACACTATTCACAATAGCCAAGACATGGGAACAACCTGCGTGTCCATCGACTGATGCATGGATTAAGATGTGGTACATATATACAATGGAATACTACTCAGCCATAAAGAAGAATGAAATAATGTCATTTGAAGACATACAGATGGACCTAGAAACTATCATACTAAGTGAAGTAAGTCAGGAAGGAAAAGATAAATATCATATGATGTCACCTGTGTGTGAAATCTAAAATAGGACACAAATGAACCTATCTATGAGACAGGAACAGACTTACAGACATAGAGAACAAACTTGCGGTTGCCAAGGGGGAGTGAAGAGCGAGAGGGATGGACCAGGCATTTGGGGTTGGTAGCTGAAAACTACTACATATAGAATAGATAAGCCACCAGGTCCTACTGTAGAGCACAGGGAGTTATATCCAATATCCTATGATAAACCATAATGGAAGAGAATATAAAAGGCATGTGTTTAAGGAGTCACTTTCTGCACAGGAGAAATTCACACAGCATTGTATACCAACTACACACCAATAAAAATAAATTAAAAACAGTAAGCTGTACGAGAATAAGAACACTGCCCATTTGGTCCACTGCTGAACACAATGGCTGGCATCTATGATGTGCTAAACAAACAGTGGAAGACGTCACCCTCTTGGGGCCCTGGTCAGCTGACATTAATTGGATGGAAATTCACCCAGTTGAAGGGAATCGCTTGGGCACTGCCAATTTCTTACAAATAGCAATTGGGTGCTACCTCCCTACCTCATGCACCGAGTAGTATTTAGTTTCTGCAGGGTGGAGGGGTCACATTTCTCAGGAGATAAATAGAATCTCAATGGTAGGCAGAAAGCCTGGCATTTCGTGGCTTTTTCAAAGTATTTTCAATAGCAATTTGAAGGCTGTTTGCTCATCTGACATTTATCTTCATTTGGCATGGGAAATTGCTGAAAGCCAGGGAGGAGAGGCATCGCTTATAAATGTTGGGTGGTGACAAAAGAGACCCCTTGCACAAATCTATCACAAAGGGCAGCCACGGCCATTTGGTTCTATGAAATCTGCCCTCATTCTGCTTTGATTTATTCATCCAGGGTGCCCCGTGATAGTTTAATTCATTTGAAGAATAATTATCCACTGTGTTATAAATGCCACTCCCTTGTCTCTGGCAAGTTGGTATTGGGGAGGTTAGACTAGTGACAAGTGGGAAAGCATGTCAGATCGCGGCTCTCGCCCTGGGAGGGGGCGCTGGCTGGGGCCAGTTCACTAGGACCCAAGGGTGTGAGTAGGGGTCAGTGATGTCTGCTTGCATTATTGACGGGGTGCTTCTCTTGTGTCTGTCATTGCCGAGGTGCAGACTGCCCTTTCAGTCTGTACCCCCCTAGAATGACATCTTCAAGGACTGTGCTCAAGTCAGCATCTGGAGCATAAGTGCAGGTAGGGGGAAGCAAGTCACCATCACAGCTTTCTACTCGACGTTCTCTGTCCCTCCAGATTCACCCCACCCTTTTCTACCTTCTACCCAGAAGACTTTTTTTTTTTTTTTGTAGAATCAACATTCCACTGTAGTTCTTAAAATTTCTGAGATACAGTCCCAGAAAAAATGTTTTTTATTGATGTGTAGTTGATTTACAGTGTTGGGCTAATTCCTGCTATACAGGAGAATGACTCAGTTATACACATATATACATTCTTTTTTATATTCTTTTTCATGATGGTTTATCTCAGGAGATTGGATATAGTTCCCTGTAGGACCTTTTGGTTCATCCATTCTGAGTGTAAGAGTTTGCATCTATAGCCCCAAATTCTCAGTTCATCCCTCTCCTTCCCCCGACAGGACAATTTGCAGCCACAAGTTTGTTCTCCATGTCTGTGAGTCTGTTTCTGTTTCATAGATATTAATAGGCTCATCTGTGCCATGTTTTAGATTCCACGTGTAACTAATATCATATGGTATTTGCCTTTCTCTTACTGACTTATTTCACTTAGTATGATAATCTCTAGTTGCATCCATGTTGCTACAAATGGCATGATGCTGCTCTTTTCATGGCTGAGTAGTATTCCAATGCATATATGTACCACGTATTCTTAATCCATTCATCTGTTAGTAGACATTGAGGTTGTTTCCATGTCTTGGCTATTGTGAGTATTGCTGCTCTGAACATAGGGGTACATGCATCTTTTTGAATTAGAGTTTTGCCAAGAGCCTAACTTCTACGGTTTGCATCGATCACCTCCCTTGCTCTCTGGTTTAGACTGGGTTTGGCTGACGGCAGGTGCTCAGAGGACATCAGAGGACAGAGTATTTATTCTCCTCTTCCTCTAATGAAACAGGTCCCCTTGAGTGAGTCTCTCCCTTGCCCACAGCTCCCTTTAACTTCTGATAAAACTTTCTGGTCTAGGGGTGCTTATGGCTCCCCACTGTGGCTAGTCCCAGAAAGCACCACCATCTCTTGCTGATTGTCCTCAACCTAGCCAAGGCTTCTGTACAAAGCCCCTTCAATAAACTGTCCTCAGTTGCCTTTTGCAGTGTGTCTTGTGCTTCCTGCCAGAACCCTGAATAACCTTGTACCTTTATCACCTGTGAACCCTCTGCACAGTACAGGATAAGCAAACTTGGAATAAGACATGCTTCCCACAACATTACCAAGCCATGCAGTGTACCTGGCATTACCCAGCTTGCTGCTGGGATAGAATTGTAAGTAAAACAAACACATATGCTCCTTGTCACTAAGGGTGATGGATAAGTAGCCAAGGAACCAGGGGATGTAGAAGAAGGAAGCAATTCTGGGGAATCAAAAAAGACCTCCTGGGGGAAGAAGATTGCTAGGTAAGATCTGCAGGATGAACTGGAGTTGGCTGGGGAAAACAGACAAAAGAAGAGTTCTAGGCAGAGGGAAGACATGGGTTGGTTAAGGTAAAGCTAGCTGCTATAACAGATATCTCAGTGACCTAAATATGAAAACTTTCAGTGACCTCACATAAGAAAACTTTCTCTCTCACTCGTGGACCATCCAGTGTGATGTTCCTGGTCGGGCAGCTTCTACATGGTCACGATGAGAGCCAGGCTTCAAAGAGAAGGGGGTCCACCTTCGTCTAGAATCTTCTCCAGACCATGGACAATGGGGAAAGGCACACATTTTAATCCAAAAGTGACATGCATCACTTCTGCTCACATTCCATTGGCCAGCACTGGTCACATGGGCCTCCTTAGATGCAAAGGAGGCTGGGAAATTGAGCCCTTGGCTTGGCAGCCTCTTTTCAGCAGCATTTCTACACAGTTGGAGGTGAGAAACACAATTCTTTGGTGGTCAGCCGTCTGCTTCTGCCATCATTGTTATTGTTTTCTCTTTTCTCTCCCCTGCCCCAGCAATATTGGGTCAGCTTGGAAATGGGCAGGGGTCAGAGGCTGGGGAGAATTAAAAGCTTCAGCTGAAAGTGACAGGGAATATGATGGCTGACCCAGACTGTCCATTCTCCTGTCGCAGGGACACTCTGATGAGGAGCAGAAAGGAGAACACCAAGGATGAGACCCCCACCGACCCCACACTGATGAGCTCAGCAGACTCTCAGCAGGAAGCCAAAACCAGATGCTGTTTTTTTTTTTTTTTTCCCAGCTTCCCCAGCAATGCCTCCTGAGCTGTAGAACAATTATGATAAACAGGCCTTGTTCAACAGTGTGCTTAAAAATGAAACCAATTTGACAATCACTTTCTTCACATGGAAGAAATTGGAAAGACAGTTATATCTGTTCAAAATTCAACCCTCTTGCTGATTCTTGCTGTGGGTTCCTGTTCTTCTTGCTGAGGTTGGCACATCCTTCCCCTTCAGTCAGCATCCCCTCAGGGTCCTGGAGTCACGCAGCCGAGAGTTCAAGTCCCAGCTCAGCCTTAGGGGAATCATTTCATTCCCTGGGGGACGTGTTTCTCAACTGGGAGATTGGAGCAAATGGCACCTACTTCTCAAGGCTGTTGGGAGAAAGAAGGCAACTCTGGCACATGATAGGAGGGCAATGAATGGTTTCTGCTAGTATCTGTCATCCTTAAAGCCACAGAGCCATAAATTTCCATCCTGAGGCCACCTCATTGCTCTGAGTAAGACAGCACCATGGCAAAGAACACGGGATCCACCGTCAAAACATCCTGGGTGACGGCCCGGTTCTGACAAAGAGTAGCTGTGCCACCTTAGGCAAGTAACGCAAATTCTCTGAGCCTCAGTTTCCTCGTTGGTTTAACAGTGATGATAGAAGCACGAGGGTCATAAGATCCTTGTGAGAAAAAATGCATAGAAAGCACTTAGCACCGTGCCTGTTGTGCGTGGAAGCCCTAACAATCACTAGCCATTAGCCATGTTGCCTTGCTCTTGTTGGTATTATCTTTAGAAGGAAATTGAAGCTTTATCCGTCACCCAGACTCCCTCCAACCAGATCACTATAATCTTGATCTTGGCTTTTCCACTGAAGCTTGAAAGGTGGGATTGGGAGAAAATATTTCAACCAGTGATTCTCAACCTTGATTGCACATGAGAACCACCCGGTGGGGTGGGCGGTGGGGTGCAGCTTTTAAAATCCACATACCTAGGCTGTAGCCCCGACCAATAAAACCAGAATCTCTGGAAGTGGGACCCAAGTATCAGAGTTGAAGTCCCCGAGGTGTTCCAGTGTGCAGCTGAGAATTGCTTAGTTAGCATTATTTCAGGCCAACTGATTTGCATATGCAACTCATCAAACCCTCCAACCCATTTTAGAGGTTGATGTAAATTTCCTCCCGTTTAATCTGGGAGGAAACTGAGGCACAGAGAGCAATGAAGGGACATAAATGGCAGAGGTACTTATCATCATCTCTGTTTCAGAAATGAGAAAACCGATGCCAACATGAACAGTCCCTGACCCCAACAAAGGTGGGACCTGATCACTCCATTTGTGCCTGAATCACACCATGGCCATCACCTGGGTGCCTTCCATTGATGGAGTGGCTATGGTGGAGGAACTTGGCATTGCAAAAGCCCCCAGGGGATTCTAACTGCAGCCCTGGGAGGAGAACAGAGAGTCTAGGTTCTAGGTTTGCCTTTTCCCTCCACACTCCAGTTATGAAATCTAGCAAGTGAAAGGATAAACACAAAGTACGACTCTGGATTAGATCCTAGAACAGAAAAAAAAAAAAAGGTAGGAAAACTGGTGACGCATAAAGTCTGCATTTTAGCTGATGGTTTGTACCCATGTTAATTCCTTAGTTTTGATGAATGTGCCATAGTTAGGTACAATATTAACAGGTAAGATATTAACAGGTAAGCTGCATAAAGGGTATTCAGGAACACTGGATCAGCCTTTGCGACTCTCTTGTAACATCTTAATAAACAAATAAAAGGTTGGCATTCCAAAAGTTTCCAGACTTCTTGGAATGACATCCCTGGGAACTGTGCAGAGTAGCAGCCCTGTGCTAAACTAGATCTCAGGACCTTCCAGCCACAATGCTCTCCCACGACCATGACACATGGGGAAGAGAGAGGGGAGCTGTGCATGCAAGCTCCCACCAGGGTGCTTGTGTGAGTAGCCTGTTAGTTCATGCCGGGAAGGTATTGGGAAAGCCTGAAAGATCTTTCTTTTGGAAGATTTAACTGGTGAGTCCAGCATTCCCCCACTTGTGAATTTCACTGCAGCTACTCCTAAGAAGCTACTCCTAAATAACGTTTGGAAGATAAGCTGGGGACTGGGGTTGCAGGGGTCTGGAGGGGAGATAGCCCAAGAGAGACCCTTGTTATGAGCTAAGTTGTGTCCCTCCCCACCCCATAAATGTATACACTGAAGCCCCAACCTCTGAATATAACCAAGACAATATTGTGGTGATTGCTTACAGTCATGGTTACCAGGGAATGGTTACAGAGGGACAACTAACCCATATCTCCTGGTTGCTGTGGTGGGAAGGCTCGCACTTGCTATCACCAGGAGGAGCTGGGGTAAAGGAAGGGTCCCTTGGGTTAGTGGGCCAGCCCTGCCACATGCCTGGACTACCTCAGTGCCCCCAAAAGAGACATCAGCCGCCAGTGAGGCTTTCAGATGGGGCCAGCCCCGAGAGTCACAGGGCTGGATTTGGGAGGCTGAGGTCAAATCACAGTTGGGAATACAGCCAGAAAATCGGTCCAAGGATGGAGACACAGACAAACAGAATGCAAACACAGCAATATTTAGGGGAAGGCAGCCAGAACTCCTCAGACCCTGGAGATTCAAAGTCGAGGCTACACATCTGTGCAAGCCCTCCGCGTGAGGATAATTTACCAAGCACCTGCTAAGGGCCAGGTGCCCTGGAGCTGTTCTGCATTCACACAGAACTCATCGCATCTCAGCCCATTTCTGCCAAAGCATGACGAACCAAAGCCCATTTTACAGACCCAGAAAATTGAGGTTACGAGATAAAGAGTTAGTTCTTCAAGGCTGAGTGGAAGAGCCAAGATGGGAACCCAAGTCTCTCTGACTCCCAAAGCCAAGCTGCCCCATAAAATCCCTATATCCCCCCAGGCTGGGCTACTCTGGTTCAGGGTGTGGGAGGCAGTCAGGTGGGGCCAGGCAAGGTGGGCTGGTGTCCTCGGTGTCTGTCCTGGAACCTGGAGGCTGGGGTCCACTTCCCCGAGTGCCTGAAGCCAGGTGGGAGGGACGGAGGGAGGGAGATTAGGGACAGCAGGTGGCCACGTGAGGGGTGTGGGCCCCCTGGCGACAGGTGGAGTAACAAACATGGGGCCGGCGTGACAAGTGACAACTGGGCAGGAATTGCTTCTGCCACACTGTGCTCTGGGCTGCGACATGACTAACTGTGGCTGTGGCTTGACAAGTGGGGAAATTGCTGAAGATGGAAAAGCACGCGGAGGAAGCTGCGATGTTCTGAAGTAATTACTTCCCAATCCCCGAGCCCCACCCCGCCCCCCACACCGCCCCCGCTGCGGGGGAATCCTAAGAGAAGTCGTGCCCAAGTGCTGAAGCTGGGACAGGCTGAGGCCTCAGCTGCCACCCCTCTGCCTTCTCCCCAGCTCCCAACCCCTTCTCAAGCTGGGAGGGGCCTTGTCATCCTATGAGGCTCCTGACATATTAAAAAAAAAATACAACGATGTCCCCCAAAATCTCACAAGAGTCACGGCACATCTCCAGTGAACATATTAACATTTTAACACCCTCGGAGGACAGGAAAAAAAAAAAAAGCAAAGCGATATAATTATACTTTTCATAAGGTAATTATGGGAGTTCTAAAATACTATCAATTCTGTGTTCCCTATGGGCAGTGAGGTCCAGGTATGGGACATAAATTTAAAGTTGGAGAATAAATGACTTCTTTCAAACCTGTTGATGGATCTCTGAATGTAATGATATGTAAATCTTCTTTGGAAGTGGTGTCAGAAATTTAAATTGTATTTCTTTAACAAAAATACATGTGTGTGCAAATGAACCTATCTACGAAATCAAAAAAGCATTCACATCACCTTCTCTGACTCCTTCTTTCCTGTCTCCCTCTTATAAGGACCCTGGTGATTACATCGGGCCCACCAGGTAACCCAGTATCACCTCCATTCTCAAGATCCTTCACTTAATCTTACCCACTGGTCACATATTCATGGTCCCCAGGGTAGGATGTGCACATTTCTGGAGAACCATTGTCTATGACTTTGAAGATCGCTCACTCCAACCCCCATCACAGAGGGGAGATAAGACATGATTATCTACTTTGGTTCTATAATATTAAAAAAAAAAAAAAAGGTTTCCATGCCAAAGAGATAAAGTACTGATGTGGAGACTGGAGGGAGAAACTTAAAAACAGGAGGGGCCCTTATGTTGCAAGGAAGAGCCAATTCTGTCTCACTGTTGGATCTGTTACGTTATACTTTGCTTCCCAAGCTTTTGTTCACTAAAAGGATACAGTTTATACCTAATCGCCTGCCTGGGGGAAACCCTGTCCCTCTGACTATTAAACCAAATGCCTTTGTTCAGGACCCTGTCCACCTGTGGATGGAAGGAAGAAAGGAAGAAATTAACACATCCCCTCCCTGAGGCTTGCCATTCTAGGAGATATTTGCAAGAGTAACGGCCTATTTATCTTATTTCCTCACCTGCCCCCATCTCTGTTTTATAAAGGAGGCTGGTATCCAGACCCCATAAGATGGTTATTTTGAGACATTAATCTACCATCTTCTTGGTAGGCTGGCTTTCCAAATGAAGTCATATTCCTTGCTCAAGACCTCATCTCTGAGATTCATCGGCCTGTTGTGCAGTGAGCAGAGCAAGCTTGAATTCAGTAACACCTACTTTGTGCATGCAAGGCACTGTTCTGAGTTCTTTCTGTAGTAAACTTTTGAGTTGTCAAAACAACTCAATCAGGTAGGCACTATTGTTATCCCATCTTGCAGATGAGGAAACTGAGGCACAAAGCAACCAAGAAACTTGCTCACGCCAACTGGTAAGTGGTAGAAATGGGCTTTGAACCCAGGACCAGAGTCTTAACACTCTGCCGTGGAGCTGCCCCCTCACGTGGGTATCAACTCTCACCCGCGCACAGGATCTATTCTCATGTCCCTTCCTGTGATAAGGCAGCTTCCACTGGCTGGGGGCTCATTGTGTGTGCGGGGCTATAGGGTTGTGCATTGTTTCATAGAATCCTCCCCTCCATCCTGGATACTGGCATTCCCTCCCTTTGTAGTGATGAGATAATTGAGGACCAGAGGGGTGGAATAAGCAGCAATAAAGCCAAAATCAAACCCTGGGGCTTTAAAATCCAGGCTGTTACCACCAGAGCCCCTGAGACCTGATGGATTACTGAACATTAAGACAAGCCCCCCAGCCTGGCAGTTCTGTGGAGACATCAGCCTCCCCTCCCCACCCCAGAGCCTGCTTTGCCCTTCAGCAGTGGTCCAGGGGTGGGCGGGGGAGGCAGCATCAATAATGTATGACATCCGAGAGAAGAGATAAAGCGCATCTGTAAAGGCGGCTGGCAGAAGCTCATCAGTGGTTCATGGGGCTTTATGTTTCCCAGCTCAGATGCAAGTAGTTCCTGCCTTGCCTTGGGCCACCATAAAGATGTGACCTGCAAAGGTTACAGTTCTCTCCACAGAGAGCCCCCAACCCCAGTAGAGCTGGGATGACCACGGTGACATGTACGCAGCATCCCCACTATATCCCCCTTCCACGAAGCTCAGTCAAGCCCCGGCTCAGTCTCATGTCAGTTTCCCATTCTGTCCTCCAATTGATTTAAAACTGTTGATAGATTTCAGCCCTTGGGATGAAGCCTCTGTGGCTCTGGATCTGGGGATCCTTGCAGGGTTAGGATTAGGGTCTCTGGACTTTCAGAATGAGTACCCTAAGTCAGACCTATCTTTATTCATTCACTTATTCAGAATCCCATGGACAGAAGAGCCTGGCAGACTACAGTCCATGAGTCACAAGAGCCAGACACGACTTAGCGACTCAATCATCACCATTCATTCATTTACCAAAAATGCACTGAGCATCTACTTGGTGCCAGACCCTGCTCTAGGCACTGGCAATGAATGGTAACCAAGGCAAAGACCTTCTCCTAGAGATCATTTCCAGAGGTGAGGCGGTACACAGCACAGAGATCTTCATGACCTGTGTGAAGAGTGTTCTGAGAGTGTTACCTTCTGAGAGTGTTACCAAGTCCAAGCACGGTCTGCTCGCCACACGATGGGCCAGTAAACCCGGGAGATGAGGTGTTGAGGCAAGGAATATGACTTTATTCCAAGAGCTGGCCGACTGAGAAAATGGCAGACTAATGTCTCAAAATAACCATCTTGTCCAGACCTGGATGCTGGGTTCTTTTATGGATCAGAGATGGGGGGGTGTTAGGAGGGAGGAGGTGAGAAGATGAAGTAAAAAGACTATTTAATTCTTGCAACTATCTCCTAGAATGGCAAGCCTCAGGCAGGGGGATGTGTTCATTTCTTTATTCCTGCCATCTAGAAATGAACAGGGTTATGAACAAAGGCGCTTTACTTAACTGACAGGTGGAGGGGGACAGGGTTCCCTGAGGCAGGTCATTATGTATGCTTATAAGAACAAAAGCGGCAAAACAAGGTTTAAATGAGAGGAAGAGATTCAGCATGGAGTCAAAAGTAACCTTTCCCAATTACAAGGGCAGATACTTAAGAGCACAGTTGGGATATTCCCATCCAAGGTCACACAGGTTATGAATCACAGAGCTGGCCTCAAAACCAAGTTTTGCCCTCTAAACCCTTCATCTCTTAAAAATTACTGACTTGAAATCCCTGTAGTGGATGAGAGCCAAGGTTGGATATTAGAAAACACCTGAAACATACAGCTAAGGAGGGAGTTGTATCTAAAGTTAGCACAGATCCTCGCACATAGCAGGTACTCAAGAAAATATTTACAGAAAGATGGGTAGAAGGGTGGCAGAGAGGGAGGGAGGGAAGGAGGGAGCAAGAAGGAGACTTAATTTCAGAGGTGATCATGTTTCCCTGCTGAAAGAGACAGTGAAGCTGACAGTTTTACTGTTCAATTGTTTCATATGGATTTTGAATAAAAAATAAATTGGCTTCTTTTAAAGAGGACAATCCTGAAAGCCTGGGAGACCAGTGGTGAGTCACGCATGACTGTCCTCGGCCGCCTTCTTCACAGCGGGAACTCTGCAGCCAGGAGGGCTTAGAGCTCAGCAAGGGTGGGAATGACCTCCCCACTCCCAGGGTCCCAGGGGAGGAAAACTGCATGCAGATGGACCTTCTCTACTCTGTCTCTCTCTCTCTGCTTCTGTCTCTCTCTGTTTGCTGCTTGCAAATAACTGTCCTGAAGGCAGGACCTCGGGTGAGTTCATGGCCCTTCTGTCTGCGTGATCGGCTCCAGCCCTGGTCCCCACTGCTTCCTATTCACTCTGGTATCTTGGGCAAGTCTCTTCCTCTCATCTGTAAAATGGGCATAAGGAAACCTCCCTCACAGGACTGCTGTGAGAATTAGATGAGACATGGTGTGTGGACCAGGAAGTACAGAGCCTGCCTCATAACAGATATGGTCATTAATGTATGATGTCTGTCCATGGAATTCTCCAGGCAAGAATATCAGATTGGATAGCCATTCCTTTCTCCAGGGAATTATCCTGACCCAGGGATCGAACCCACGTCTTCCCAAATTGCAGGCAGATTCATTACCATCTCAGCCACCAGGGACGCTGATATATGATGTCAGCAAAGGCGAGCCGGTTCTCAAAGGTACCACGACCACTATCTTCACCAAGGAGAGAGGAAGAAGGAATAAGTAAAGGAAGAGAATTGCGAGCACTTGCTCAACTTGAAAATGGATGAAGGGACACCTTTCCCATAAACGGTCATCTGTCAATTTTATTTTTTTGGAGGCCAGGATTTCAAAAGTAATCCCTGAGAGGGCAGAGCATAGAAGGAGAAACCCAGAAGTCAGCCAGGGTTCTTTCATTTATACTTGAAAAAAAAAAAATCAACTTAAAAAGGTTTAATAGACCAAGAGAAATGCATTGACTCAGGTAACTTTGACGTCTGCTTTCAGGCATGGCTGTATCAAGATACCAAAGGACAGTGTCAGGAACCTGAATCTCTCTGTGTGGCTGTCACCCTCAGGCAGCTTCTCCCCTCTAAATGTGCCTGGCAGCATCTCCAAACTTCCATTCTCTTGGCTCAGCAACCTGATGGAAAGAGAACCCTCCTACACCAGTCCCAGCACTGGCTTCCCCAAGCCTGCCTCAGGTCACTTGCCCACCTCTGAACCAATCACGTCAGCCAGCATGGGTAGCATGCACCAATTGGTGAAGTATGGCTCATTCACCAACTCTTGGGACAAGATGGCAGCATTAGTCCCACCTGAACCAATAGGATTTAGAATGAGAAAGGCGATTTAACAAGCAAAATCAGGATACCGTTTCAGAAGATGGAGAAACAGCTGCTAGGCAGGCTACAAGGGCAGAGATGCACACACCTCAGGCTTTGCAGCCCCAGGCTGCACTGTGGAGGGCTTGCTCGGCTCTGACTCAGGCGCACGGCTTTCCTTTCGTTCTCCAGCTCCATGTGTGTTACACCAGATCCTGACTGGGAGCATCTGAGCCCCGAGCCCCTTTCCCATCCATGTGGAAGCGATGCCCTTAGCTCTCCCATGCCGTGCCTTGAAGACAAGACCCTCATCACCCACCAGGCAGCTGGTGGCCAAAATAAATTCAGTTCTTGTCACTCAGTCCTTGTTAATTGCCTTGGACACTCTGGTTTCATCCACCTAGGCTCTGAGGTTGTATTTCTCTGGAACTCTTTTTGCCTTTGTCCTCTTCTTTAGACTGAGGCTGGTTCCTTGGACTTGCTAATGGTCCCTGACTTCTGAGTTCTGTAAATCTTGACCTGGACTCGCCCCTGTGGCACTTCCTGAAATCATTTCTCCCAAACATGCACTGAGACCCTTGCAGAGAAAAAGCCAATTCTGACTCCATTTTGGAACTATTCCTTTGACTTGCTTTCTGTTGCTTTTGTTATTACAATCATACATAATGGCCTGTCTCAGAGGACCCTGCCCCTCTGTCTGACTGTTAAACTAAAGAGCCTTTGTTCAGAACCCTGTCCACCAGTAGATGGCAGGGAGGAAGAAATTAACATATCCCCTGCCTGAGGCTTGCCATTCTAGGAGATGTTTGCAAGATTAATGGCCTTTTTACTTTGCTTCCTCACCTCCCCCCATCTCTGATCTATAAAAGAACCTGGCATCTAGACCCCGATAAGATGGTTATTTTGAGGCCCTAGCCTGCCATCTCTGTCAGCTGGCTTTCCATATAAAGTCATTTTCTTTGCCTAAACACCTCATCTCTCAGATTCATTGGCAGACCGATCTTGGACTCAGTAACAAAATCCCACATCTACCAGATGCGACATGACACTCCCCTACCCACCCCAAAGGAGGAATGACCTGTGAGATAATAGGAAAACTATATATATATATATATATATATATATATATATGGTGGTGCTCAGTTGTGTCCGACTCTTTGTGACCCCATGAACTGTAGACCATCTGGCTCCTCTGTCCATGGGATTCTCCAAGCAAGAATACTGGAGTGGGTTGCCATGCTCTCCTCCAGGGGATCCTCCTGACCCAGGGATTGGACCCAAGTCTCTTTGTCTCCTGCATTGGCAGGCAGGTTCTTTGCCGTTAGCACCTCCTGGAAATATACATACGTATATTGGTCTCTGTCTCCAGTTCCTGACACGGAGCTCCTAAAACCCTTGGAATTTCCTAAGTGAGAAGAGCTTGTGAAGTGTCTTTTGTTATGTTAATGAGATGGCTTCTAGACTTTTCCTAAGGGTGGGGGCTGGTTGCCAGGAGAATGAATTGTGCTACTAGAGGGTTGGAATTTTCAGCCCCACCCCCAGACCTCCAGGGAGGGGAAAAAGCCTGCAAGTTGAATCAATCACTAATAACCAATGATTTAATTAATCATGACTGTGTAATGAAGCCTCCATAAAAACTCAATATGTTGAGGTTTGGAGAATTTCCAGGTTGATGGACATGGAGCTTGAGTGGGAGTGGTGCGATAAGAGAGCGTGGAAGCACCACCCCCTTGTCCCCTGCCTTGCCCTGAGCATCTATTCCATCTGGCTGTTCCCGAGTTATATCCTTTTATAATAAACTCATCATCTATCTAATATGTAAAATGTTTCTCTAAATTCTATGAGCCACTATAGCAAATTAATTGAACCAGCCTTGGATACTCAGAGGGGGAGCCTCCAATTTATAGCCAGTGGGTCAGGAGTACAAGTGACAACATGGACTTGTGATTGGCCTCTGAAGTCCAAGGAGGTTATGTTGTTGTTCATTCATATCCAACTCTTTGCGACCCCATAGACTGCAACACCAGGCTTCCCTGTCCTTCACTATCTCCCAAAGTTTGCTCAAACTCATGTCCATTGAGTCAATGAGGCCATCCAACTGTCTCATTCTCTGTCACCCCCTTCTCCTCCTGCCCTCAATCTTTCCCAATATCAAGGTCTTTTCCAGTGAGTCAGTTCTTCACATCAGGTATTGGAACGTGCAATCTGTGAGCTGAATGATAGCAACCTGGGCTTGCATTAGCATCTGAAATGGCCATGTCAGGGCAGGTGAAGGCAAGTGGGAGTGTTTTCGGATGGAACTCTTAACCTGTGGACTCTGATGCTACCTCCAGGTAGACAATATTAGGACTGGGTTGAATTGTACGACACCTAGTTGGTGTCCCAAGATTGCTTGTTAGAGGTGTGGTGAAACCCCCTTCCCTGCATTGAAACTGAATGCTCAGAACCTATTTAGCCCCTGAGGACCAGAATTAGTTCTGAGGTCCCAGCAAACAGCCTTTCATAAAGCCAGCATCAAATCATTATTTTTTAACATTTGCCATTTAGGAAAGCTATGATAAACCCAGACAGCATATTAAAATGAAAAGACATCACTTTGCCAACAAAGGTCTGTCCAGTCAAAGCTATGGTTTTTCCAGTAGTCATGGAAAACATGAGATGCGAGAGTAGGATCCTAAAGAATGCTGAGCCCCAAAGAACTGATGCTTTAGAATTGTGATGCTGCAGAAGACTCTTGAGAGTCCCTTGGACATCAAGGAGGTCAAGCCAGTCAATCCTAAAGGAAATCAACCCTGAATATTTACTGGAAGGATTGATGCTGAAGCTGAAGCTCCAATACTTTGGCCACCTGATGCGAAGAGCTGACTCGTTGGAAAAGACCCTGATGCAGGGAAAGATTGAGGGTAGGAAAAGGGGGTGAGGATGAGGTGGTTAGATAGCATCACAGACTCAACGATCATGAATTTGAGCAAACTCTGGGAGAAAGTGAAGTACAAGGAAGCCTGGCATGCTGCTGCTGTCCATGCAGTTGCAAAGAATTGGACACAACTTAGTGACTGAACAATTTGCCACTTGAAACATCATGGCTCAATTTCAGAAATTTTTCCAACAAGCTCTACAAGCTCATGTAACAATTAACCCCCCACACTTCAGCATCATAGGCTAACAGAATCTTTTTTCCCTTCCACATGTAACAGCCTGATGAGTGTGTTTCAAGACACTGGTAACACTGCATTCAGGGAATCGGCAACCCAGGCTCTTCCATTTTATGACTCCACTGTCTCCTAAGTCCTGGGAGTCTTCCACATTCCACCAGACTTGGAGAAAGGTAAAATAGAAGACTCAACCTACATCTTAAGGTCCCAGCCCAAAAGGGACCATTACTGCTGCTGCTGCTGCTGCTGCTAAGTCGCTTCAGTCGTGTCCGACTCTGTGCGACCCCATAGACGGCAGCCCACTAGGCTCCCATGTCCCTGGGATTCTCCAGGCAAGAACACTGGAGTGGGTTGCCATTTCCTTCTCCAATGCATGAAAGTGAAAAGTGAAAGTGAAGTCACTCAGTCGTGTCCGACTCTTAGCGACCCCATGGACTGCAGCCTACCAAGCTCCTCCACCCATGGGATTTTCCAGACAAGAGTACTGGAGCGGGGTGCCATTGCCTTCTCCGGGGACCATTACTAGGTCTGCTTAAATTCCATCGGTGAATCTAATCATGCGACCATGCCTGGAAGCAAGGGAGTCAGGAAAATGAAGAAGCTGCTTCCCAGTGACAATCCCACACAATGCAAAAGGGAACAGAGCACATATTTCTCCAAGGTAACAGGCTATCCGTGCCACAGCATCATCTTATCATTTTGTCATTATTCACTAACCATAGGTGAATTGCTTTTTAAATGGATTTATGTTGTGCAGAGCCACCATGTATTAACATCCACCTTTCAGTTCCCCAGTTATGATCACTGTGTTAACCAACATCGTGTAGCCTGCAGCAAATCAAGCCATTGCCAAGTTCCAATTGGTTGAATCCCCTGGGGTTCTGAGTAGTTGAATTCAGAGGCGCATCCACAGGAAAGGATTCTTGCTGTGAAGCTGGGTCTCAAGGGGTTTCTATTTTCCACGGCACACTAAGGCTTCATTTGACGTAAGTGAATATCCCAAATACATCCCTTTCAAATAGAGATTCATACTCCCAAGCCCATCTTTCCCCCAGAAAGTCTAGTAAAAAGGTAGAATTTTGAGTGTATCATTTATATGGACTCACAGGGATGGAACAAGAGCTTATCCATATGAATTATCTCACAGAGACAGCTGTGTCACGGGCTTTTGGGAAATACATCACATAAGGGAGATAGAGATCTTTTTGGTCTGGCCAGGCATTGGATGGTCACCTAGGACAGCAGCAGGAGGACACGGGGTTCAGAAGCCAAGCCAAGCTCTGAGTTCCTAGATTACCTCTTATTCAATCTATGACCTCACCTACATCACTCAGCCACACTGGAAAATGGGAACAACAGTGTGGTGTGATGTGCTCAGCCGTGTCCTGGTCTTTGCAACCCCATGGACTGTAGCCTGCCAGGCTCTTCTGTCCTTGGGATTTTCCAGGCAAGAATTCTGGTGTTGCTTGCCATTTTCTCTTCCAGGTTATCTTCCTGACCCAGGGATCAAACTCACGTCTCTTGCACTTCCTGTATTGTCAGGCAGGTTCTCTACCACTGAGCCCCTGTACGATCTACCTCCTAAGACTGCTATGATTACCCAATGCCTGTAAAGTGCTTACCACAGTACCTGGCACAGAGCAGGCATTCCATAAATATTAGCTGTTATTATTATTAAGAATTAACTTTATGAAAAAGTCATATGTCTACCAATTTACATCATCTGTAAATGACGTAAACATCATGAACATGTTCCAGAACATGTTCGTTCAGGATCTGTCAAAGCAGTGATCCCCAACCTTTTTGGCATCAGGGACCAATTTCGTGGAAGACAATTTTTCCATGGGCCAGGGCAGGGGTAGGGGATGGTTTCAGGATGCTTCAAGTGCATCACTTTTATTGTGCACTTTATTTATATTATTATCACATCAGCTCCACCTCAGAGAATCAGGCATTAGATCCCAGAGGTCGGGGACCCCTACGTTAAAAGATACAGCTTTGGGGAGCACTGGGAGACTCGCTTTTGAGATCCTGGAGTGAGAAAGGCCAAGCAGCAGAGGGAGCTGCCTGAACCTTGTTCCAAGGAGTCCAAGCACCTGGCCATGGGGACTGGCAGTCCTGATTGCAATGTGAAGTCAGAAGCAGCCTTTGTGAGAGGAGGGCAGAGACAATGCCCTTTAGGACCCCAAACTAAATACTGAGCCAGTAGGCCACACAGGAGAAGAATCAAGGGTAAATTACACACCTGCCCCAGACTCTTCTGAACACACACACCACACACACACACACACATACACACACACACATGCTACAAGCACCGCTACAGCACTCCCACTACTGGGAATTTGTCCACAGGAAACCACTGGGTTGGCGTACAAATACTTATGAACAGGGATATTTACGGAACTGGAAGCAGCCTAGATGTTCAACAACAGGGGATCATAATGGATGGCTTATCGCATCATGCAGCCATTAAAAATGATGATGCAGATCTCTGTTTCTTGACACAGAAAAACATTCCTGATCCAGCATTCAGAGGGAAACCAGACTTTATAAGCTTCATGATTACAAGAGCATTTAGATAAGCATTTACCACATACCAAGAACGATACCAAGGACTTTATATATATTAATACAATGCTCACACCCACCCTGTGACTCAGAACCTGCATGATGAAAAAACTGACAAGTGAAAAGCAAACTCTGGGTCTCTGATGGCATCTGTGAGCCGTGCACTCACCTGGGAACACCTGTACCAAAGCATGGTCGATTTATAATGTTGTGTTCATTTCTGCTGTACATTCTTTTTCATTTTCTTTATTATGGTTTATCACAGGATGTTGAATATAGTTCCCTGTGTTATCAGTAGGACCTTGTTGTTTATTCATTCTAATATAATAGTTCATATCAGCTAACCCCAAATTCTCAGTCCTTTCCCTACCTCCACCCAAGACTGTTTTCTATGTCTATGAGTCTGTTTCATAAATAAGTTCATTTGTGTCATATTTTAGATTCCACATATAAGTGAAATCATATGATGTTTGTCTTTCTCTTTCTGACTTACTTCACTTGGTATGATAATCTCTAGGTCCATCCATGTTGCTGCAAATGCTATTATTTTATTCCTTTTTCTGGCTGAGTAGCATTCCACTGTATATATGTACCACTTTCTTTATCCATTCATCTATCAGTGGACATTTAAGTGGTTTCCATGCCTTGACTATTGTGAATAGGGCTGCTATGAACATAGGAGTACATGTGTCTTTTTGAGTTAAAAGAGTTTTAACTGCATATCTGCATATATTCCCAGGAGAGGAATTGCTGGTGTGTGCGTACATGCTCAGTCAGCTGTGTCCGACTCTTGCGACCCCATGGACTGTGGCCCATCCAGCTTCTCTGTCCACAGGGTTCCCAAGGCAGGAATGCTGGAGTGGGTTGCCATGCCCTCTTCCAGGGGATCTTCCAGACCCAGGAATTGAACCCACGTCTCCTGCATTGCAGGTGGATTCTTTACCACTGAGCCACTGGGGAAGCCCTGGGATTGCTGGATCTTATGGTAACCCTTTTTAGTTTTCTGAGGAAGCTCCATACTGTTTTCCATTGTGGCTGTACCAGTTTCCATCCCCACCAACATCGTAGGAGGGTTCCCCTTTCTCCACACCCTCTCCAGCATTTGCTATTTGTAGATTTTTTTTTATGATGGCCCTTCTGACCAGTGTGATTCTATACATATTTTCTTATTACAAATAAACAAACCTCAGTTTCTTCAAGCGCATGTGTGCATGCGCAGTCATGGCTGACTCTGGAACTACATTGGAAAAGACTCTGATGCTGGGAATGATTGAAAGCAAAAGGAGAAGCGGGCAGCAGGGGGTGAGATGGTTAGAAAGCATCACCAACTCAATGGACATGAATTTGAGCAAACTCAGGGAAATAGTGAAAGACAGGGAAGTCAGGCATGCTGCAGTCCATGGGGTCCCAAAGAGTCAGACATGATTTAGTGACTGAACAACCACAAATTTCTTTAAGCCAGTGTTAGTTTCTTGTTCACTGAAGCCAGATGCGCTCCTAATTTATATATTTGTAAATAGCAAAGATGAGATGTAACCACTCCTGCAAAAGTGGCCGTGCAGAGTCAAAACACAGAAGGAGATATGAGAAAATCAGACTTTCTCTGGATTGCACTGGTCCAGGACAGTCTTCCGCAAGGATGCAAACCCGGTCCTCCTCCCAGCCCAGCACAAGCTCCTGTCACTGCCAGTCTCTTGTTTCAGCTGTGCCAGCTGGCCTGCCCCCAGGATTAGACCTAGGCATCTGGGAAATCAGGACACTCCCCAGGGTCATTCCTCCCTGAGCTCATGGCTCTGTTAGGTTCATTGCCAGAAAGACACTTTGCATCACTTCAGCTCATTGCAATTCAGTCACGTCAGAGCAGCCCACAGGATCCGAATGCAATTTTCTCATTGAATTATGCTAAATCCTTCAGGGAAGGAGGCGAAATTATTTAAAACCTATAAAAACTAAAGCAACATTCTGGCTCTATATTTTAACTTTCTGATCATTATTTAGAGTTAACCTTTTCTGCCGCTAAGTTACAATCCCATTTTGCTGTATATCAGGCGGCACGGGCCATAAGGCATGGGGAAAGAGAAAACCAGCCAGGCAAAGCGCAGACCTGGGGATTGCTCCTTGGGCTCAGGCAGATAATAGAAAGTGAGGTGGCATTTTGCTCTTAGAAATCAAAAGTATCAGGAGGTGATTCATTGAAGCAGTAGAAAAATGAATTGTAGCTGTGTTGTTATAATATTAGAGCACTAGATGAGGGGTGAGGTGTGTTCCTCTGGAATAATACACAGAGTGGGGCTGAGAATTCATGCATCAGGCAGATGAGGGATTGAATCTTGTGCCTGGGATATCAGGAAATTATTTGTTCCCTCCATATATCAAATGAGAATAATACTAATAACTCATTCAATTAGAAGGTGGGTACTATTATTTATCATTATTTTTGTAAGTGGAGAAAACAAAGCAGAGACGTCCCGGCCTCTGTGGTCAGATATGGCAAAATGAAAGTGAAAGTGTTACTCGCTCAGTTGTGTCTGACTCTTTGCCACCCTCTGAACTGTAGCCCGCCAGGCTCCTCTGTCCATGGGATTCTCCAGGCAAGAATACTGGAGTGGGTTGCCATGCCCTCCTCCAGGGGATCTTCCCAACCCAGGTATTGAACCTGGGTCTCCCACATTGCAAGCAAATTCTTTACCATCTGAGCCACCAGGGAAGTTATTATTTAGATATGGCAAAGCTAAGGTCAGTTTCAGGCTAGTGGTTTCAGAGACAGGTTGGGTCTGCACCGTATATAAAATATTCATTATCTTCTACATTGCTTAGGACAGTGCTTGGCATATAGTAGGTGCTCAATAAAGGCTGATGAATAATTTGTATAAAATTGCATTTATAATCAAATACAATTTGTGAGCCCATGAACTATAGCCCGCCAGGCCCCTCTGTCCGTGGAATTTTCCAAGCAAGAATACTGGAGTGGCTTGTCATTCCCTCCTCCAGGAGATCTTCCCGACCCAGAGATTGAACCCGAGTCTCTCACATCTACCTGCATTGGCAGATGGATTCTTTACCACTGTGCCACCTGGGAAGCCCACACATAATTTGTATAAATAAGTTGTATCAATAATCCTATCAACACAGCAGCCGAATTCCTGTTTATCATTTCTCCAGAGAAGCCTACCCTGAAACTCCAAAATTGGTTGGATGCCCCTTAGTTGATGCTCTTAGAGTGGCACCCTGTATTTTTCCTTCATCGCATCTCAGTGCAATTAATTACCCATATGATTAGCTGGTTCATACGCAACTTCCTCTCCAGCCCATGGGTTTTCCAATGGCAGGGATGGGGTCTCTCTCACTCACATTCCCAGCATCTGGCACAGTGTCTGACCGGAAGTATGCACCCATGCAGCGATGCAGATTGGGTGTTTACTGTGTACCTGGCACTGTTCCAGGCACTGTAAACAAAGCCCCTCTGGCCTTCCTGGTGGTCCAGTGGCTAAGACTACACACTCCCAATGCAGGGGACCCAGGCTCAATTCCTGGTCAGGGAACTAGATGCCAAGTACTGTAACTAAGACCCAGTCCAGCAAAATAAATAAATATTTTTTAAAAAAACAAAGTCCCAGTCCTCTTGATTCCTCTGAGGGCATACAGACAGTGAGTAAACAAATCAGTAAGTACTTGGTATATCAAACGATGTCTTAGTCTATTCAGGCTGCTATAAGAAAACACCATAGATGGAGTGACTTAAATGACAGACATTAATTTCTCAATTTTGGAAGCTGGGAAGTCTAAAATCAAGGTACAGGCAGATCTGGTGTCTGGTGGGAAGCCTCTGCCTGGCGGGCAGATGATCATCTTCTCATTGTGTCCTCATGTAGCAGACGGCAGAGAGAGTTCTCCTCCTCTTTAAATGGGCGCTAGTCTCATGATGAGGACCCCACCTGCATTACTCATCTAAACCTAATCACTTCCCAAAGGCCCTATCTCCTGATCTCATTAGAGATTAATATTTCACCATGTAAACTGAGGGGGAAGTGGGGATCGCCAAACACGAAGCTCATAGGCTGTTTGCTGTTGTTGTTGAGTCACTCAGTTGTGTCTGACTCTTCGCAACCTCATGGATTGCAGCACTTCTCTGTTCTTCACTGTCTCCCTGAGTTTGCTCAGACTCAGGTCCATTGAGTCAGTGATGCCATCCAACCATCTCATCCTCTGTCGTCCCCTTCACCTCCTGCCCTTAAACTTTCCAAGCATCAGGGTCTTTTCTAATGAGTCAGTTCTTTGCATCAGGTGGCCAAAGTATTGGAGTTTTAGCTTCAGCATCAGTCCTTCCAATGAATATTCAGGACTGGTTTCCTTTAGGATTGACTAGTTTGGTCTTCTTACTGTCCAAGGGACTCTCAAGAGTCTTCTCCAGCACCACAGTTCAAAAGCATCAATTCTTTGGCGCTCAGCCTTCTTTAGGGTCCAACTCTTATATCCATACATGACTGCTGGAAAAGCCAAAGCTTTAACTAGACAGACCTTTGTCAGCAAAGTGATGTCTCTGCTTTTTAATACACTGTCTAGATTTGTCATAGCTCTTCTTCCAAGGAGCAAGAGTCTTTTAACTTTATGGCTGCAGTCACCATCTACAGTGATTTTGGAGCCCAAGAAAATAAAGTCTGTCATTGTTTCCATTTTTCCCCCATCTATTTGTCATGAAGTGTTGGGACCAGATGCCATGTTTGAAGAATTATAAAGCAGAGGAAGACTCCTGGGGAAGGTAGTTATTTTATAGAGAAGTTCTATTTAAAAGATGACCTAATTGGGCAGATGTATGGGAGGGGTCATAAAAAATATCTGTAGAAAGAGTTTTTCAGGCAGCAACAACAGCATGTGCAAAGGCCCTGAGGCAGAAATGTGCTTGGGAGAGTCAAGGTCGGTGTTGCTGGAATGGAGTGGGTCTGATTAGTGGATTGGAGGAGATGAGGTCAGATGGGAGGCAGGGGCAGATAGTAGATGAATAATTATGTAAATGGACCGAAAAGAGACAGAGACTGTATCTGTGTTCTTTCTCTCCACATTCACAGGCAAAACATCAGGTGACCTACACAACGAAGGGTTGGCTAGCTTTGGAACACTGATGATCTCTGAGTAATTAACTAACACAAAATCTGAGCTTCTGGCCTGAAGAAGAAGAATGGGGCCTGGCCACAGTCTCCTAATATCCAAATGGTTGTCATGGAGAAGATGAATTGGTTTGGGATCATTCCAGTGGTCAGGCTGGGACCAATGGATAGCACTCACAGGAAGGCAGAAGAAAGGGACAAATATTCCAAGTCATGGTGAACAGATTCCTTCTTCTGGGAAGATGTACTAGACATACTTTCCTCTTTCCTCCCTTAGGTACAATCAAAAGTTCTGGAAACGACACACAAAACAAACCTAAGAACTCTGAAAGCTGGAGAGAATAAGACAGACCAGTCAGGGAACTTAGGACCCCAGGAAAAACAAAAGGGTGAGTTCTCCAGGTTTTCTTTTTGCCTCCTATGTCTCTTACTTGGAACTGAAGAAAATGCAAGCTGACAACCTGATGTCATGAACAAAAATCAGCAGTAATAAAAGCGTGATATCTCTCAGGCAAACGACCAGGAAAGGCATAGCCTAAAAAGAAAAGTTTAATAATCATGGTACTGTAGCCAAACACTGCAGAAAAAGAAACTGTGGCACCAGCAGTATCAAGTGGAAATTCCATGTCTTTATGCTCATAAGTATGTAACAAGGCGCCCCAGGCCCTACATGGGGTTGATATCGAAGAAGTCAGAAAAGGGAGCAACTTAGCAGCAACATCAGTCTCAATAACAGCTTACTGATTCTCAAAAATATTATTGCTAAAAGTCAAGCACACACTTCAAGCATAACATTGGTGTGTAAAATGAAATTGCCACAATATAAGCAAGGTACGTCTGCCTGGTGACTGGAAAAAGAAATCTGTGTCACTAAACTGTAGATGTAAGACAATGAAGGAGCCCGGGGCTCCCATCAATCAGGTGACCAAGGGGATTGGCTCAGGGATGCGCACGTGGCCCAAATCATTCAGGAGCAGGCACAAGACTTCCATTCAGATCTCTGATACAGCAAGATCTGTACTAGGCTACTCCAAGAAAAGAAAGTCAGTCTGAGAGTAGAAGCAGGTTTTCTTTCTGATTTCTTTCTGATTTCAAGCAGAAATCAGCCATGGAGAGTCTGAATCCAAATGACGTCATTTGGGAGCTGGATCAAGCCATACCTGAAGCTACTCCTGGTCTCTTCTGTTATGGAGCCAACAAGCCCCCTCTGTATTTAAGCAGCTTTGGTGTCTTTTCTGCCCCTGGCAATCAAGAAAGTCCTAAATGACAGAAACAGCTGTGGGGTAAGCTTCTCTCTCACCACTGGCGGGCAGGCAGGGGTGGAATGGCCCCCTGTGAAACAGCTGATAGCAGCAGTCCACCATTAACAGGAAGTGGGGCAACGGAGTCCCCCACCCAGGGTTTCCTTGTTCTTAGGGATAATCTTCCATGACATTCTTGGTGAGGTTTAAGGACCATTGGCTCTGTATCTAGGATAAAGTATGGAATTTCCCAGAAGGATAAATCAGCCCAGCAATCACTGGTTTATCTAGGTAGGTGAGGTCTGGTAAGGTGAGGTCCCTCCTGGTAGATCCTTACCGTGGACAACAATGTCCTGTGATCTGGCTGCTGCTCATTTCTGCTGCATACTCTCTCTTCTTCTGTTCATTTCTTAAGTAAAGCAAGCATGTTCTAACCTCAGGGCCTTTGCACTTTCCATTCCGTCTGCCTGGAATGCTCCCTGCTCCAGACCTTTCCATGGCTGTTTCCTTCACACCTCAGCTCAGAGGTCACCTGTTTAGAGAGGCTAGGTTGGCCCCAATCGCCAAATCTGAATTGCAACACCCAGACCCCTATAGTCTGCTACCATATCTATTTTCATCAGCACTTTTACAGTCTGAAATGACCTTAAATGAATCTCCATGAGAGCCAGGACTTCCTCTATTCTGTCGAGCGCCGTATCCTTGGAGTGCGGAACAGTGCCTGGTAGAAGAAAGATGAAAGTAAAGAAAAAACGAAGGGAGAAAGAAAGGAAGCAAGGGACAGAGACTGAAAGCTAGGATCAGAAACTGCTTCCACTGGGGCCTTTCTACCCACACTGGGGACCCTCTCAGCAACCAACCTCCAGTGGTTCAACCAACCTTCAGGGGTGCTCAGCCTTAGGTGGCCACCTTGGAAACCAGCTCATTAAAGCATACTTCACTGTTGTCTCTCCAGTTCATCCTCACTCATCTCTGCTTCCTGGAACCACCTCCTAAAAGACGTAACTGTGCCCAGATCTTTGTCTTGGGTGCTGCTTTCAGAAGAACCTAAATTAAGACAGACTCTTACCCAGATCCACACAAAGACACATGTGGAAATGTTCATCACTGCCTTGCTCGTGGTAACATGAGATGGGGGCTCACTTAGGTGCCCAGCACTAGAGGAACAGATACCAAGAAGAAGTCAGACGGAGTCAAAGAAATGAGTAAAAAGCAACAGGGAAAGATTTCTGAGACTTAGTGTTGAGGGGAAATACAGCATGATGCTGCTTTTGTAATTAAAAAACACCCACACTTAAAAATCAACATATATTTCTCCCAAGTACGTACTGATGTAAGAACACATTTAAAATATATTAGAGTGGCTGCCTCTGGGGAGCAATGAAATGGGAAGAGAGATGGAGGTAAAAGGAACATATATAGGATAAATTAATTGCCTAGACGCTTGACATGCCACAAACTAAGTGTGGTTAATTCACCTCTGTAAAAGTAAAAAATAATGATAACTTGAATCCATCTTCTCTTCGCCTAAATAACTCCCATGCATCCTTCATATCTCCATGCAGACATGAAGATTCTGTCTGGCTCAGACAGAATCCCCCTTAGGTACTCCTCTGGTGCCCAGCTCCTCCACTTCATCACACCATTCCAAGTGAAATCTCACATTTAGTCCTGCCACTTCTGGGTCTGTCTTTGCACTCTACTCTGGTTCTAGGTAGGAGAGCAGTAAATACATTCTCCCTGTTTTGCCCTTCTCCCTACTCTCCCCCCACCCCTCACCAAACCCTGACCCCTGATGCAGCTTCTGGTGTTCTGCAGATTGCCTAGACTGCCGACTGCATGAATGAAGGAAGACATCGTGAGAAATCCAGTCATCAGAGCCACATACACTCACACAAGGGAGCCAGCCGCGCAGGTTCATATCACGCCTATGACACGGAACCACACACTCAGAAAATGCATCACGGAGCCACGCCCACAACATACACGAAAGACATGAAATACACATGAGATATGCCCAGATGTACACACACTCAGAGCTCTATACCCCACCAGGCACCAGCTTCTATTACTGTCAGCTAACTCCAGCCTCACACCCAACCCCATCTGCTGGACCTTCCCCAGGGGCACCAGCCTGCCCCCGCCCCCACCCCATCACAGATGTCTCCCAGCTTCCAAAGGCAACTTCATTTTTTATCCTTTCCTTCCCCCTTTTAAGCATCCTTTTCCAACTCAGGCTCCTACCAGGTTTCTTCTGAAAGCCCCATCCTTCCCTCCTGAGGACTTGCTCCCCAAACTTCCAGCTTAGCTGGAAAAAAGAATCATGCTGCCTCCGGCTTGCCCACTTTGCCTACAAAGATCAGCCTCCTCGTATCTATATGGGCTTTTGGCAGGATAAACAGATAAAAGGCAGACGGCTTTGTCATCTCAGAAAATGAAAACAAAGGAAGCAAGGAAGGAAAGGAAAGCAAATAAAACTGGAGGTGGTTAGAGAAAGATTCTCCTGAAAGCCATGGTCCAGAGAGCAGGAACCTTCCCTCTCCCGCCCTCAGGAAGAGTTCTTGTGCACAGTTATCCAGAGGCTGCAACCCCGGGACTAATTAGAGCTCACGCCCTAAACAGTAAGCACCAAGGAGACAGGATCTTATTTTCCTTGCGCCCAGTGCCTTGCAGAGCACCCGAGAACACCAAAGGCGCTCAATAAATATTTGTGTTTTGAGAAACCAGATTCAACCAGGAAGAAGCCTGTGGACAGACGCACCTTGTTGTCAGCATGAAGAAAGTGTCCACTGTGGCAAGGCAGGGCTTCCGTGCCTGTTCTCTCATTTAATCTTCATCATTCTGTTGTGAAGGAGCAGAGAGGTTTGTTCACTTGCCAGAGGTCACACAGCTAGCAGGAAGCAGGTGCAGGACTGGAGAGAGATCTTTCATTTATTCATTAGTTCTTTTGTTCTTCTAGTCCTCACTGAGCACCTACTATGTGTAAGGCTCTATTTTGGGCTCAGAGAACAAAACACAGAGCCAAAAGAGCGTTTCCCAGTGATCTGAATGAGGGCGGTGTTTGAGGAATTGGAAACATGTGGGATGAGTTATTAAAACTCAGTAGGTAGACTTGTGGGCACAGCAGGGGAAGGAGAGGGTGGGACGAAAGGAGAGAGTTGCATGGAAACATATACACTACCATAGGTGAAATAGACAGCCGTATTTGCTGACAAATAGACAGGGAATTTGCTGTATGACTCAGGGAGCTCAAACTGGTGCTCTGTGACAACCTAGAGGGGTGGGATGGGGTGGGAGGGGAGAGGGAGGGCCACGAGGGAGGGGACATATGTATACCTATGGCTGATTCCCATTAATGTATGGCAGAAACCAACACAATATTGTAAAGCAATTATCCTTCAATTAAAAATAAATTTTTAAAAATTCAGTGGGTTAACATGATGGGTTTGGGGACTGGCTACATACGTAAGGGGACATGAATGTAGTGAAAATGGATGGAGGGAGTTTGAATTGTCATCATCATCATGATGATGATGTATGCATTTGCTCATATGAGAAGGTGCAGTTCTCTATTTATGCATTTATTCAGTTAATTCACTCACAGCAAGCCTGGGAGCCACGTACCATTGCTGTGCTAACACACAGGCGAGAAAAGTAAGGTGGGACAAGGCGAGGTGACCTGTCCCAGGACACATGGCTGGTGAAGTCTTTGGCTGCAGCGCCCACGTGACAGGGCAAAGGTGAAGGAGGAAGTGGTGATGGGGCAGTTTGTGGGCTCTTGTTCTTACAGTTTGATTCTTTATGGATACTTTTAAGATGGAGAGACTCGAATGTGTCCCAGAGTATACTGGACAACCTCTGTGAAGACCAATGGGGCTCCATCCAGCAACATCAGAAGTGCACATGTCCATGATCATTAGACTTGCTTAGCCAATAGGATTGCAGCAAACAAGCAAGCTGAGGCTGTTAAAAGCGCTTGTACATTTCTATTCCCTTTCCTGCTGTTCTGTTTCTGTCATGAGAGCATGTCCAGGCTACTAGCTGAGGCCATCCTAGATCAGCCAGCTCCCTGCTGATCCGCCAGCTGACTACAGATGCTTGAGCATCCAAGCCAGCCCAGAACAGCCAAACCACTCAACTGACCCACAGATTGATGAGAAATCATAAAGGGTTGTGTTTATAAGTCACCGGATTTGGGGTTGGATGTTGGGACAGCATTATAATGACAAGAGATATCTGATCTAGGAACATAAGGCCAAGGACGTGAAGTAACTGAGGCTGTTGGCAAGTGAGTGGATGACTGCCAATAATTCTCTTCTACCATATCACTCAGAAAGTGTTAGTTCCTCAGTCCTGTCTGACTCTCTGTGACTTCGTGGATTGTAGCCCACCAGGCTCCTCTGTTCATGGGATTCTCCAGGCAAGAACACTGGAGTGGGTTACCATTCCGTTCTCCAGGGGATCTTCCCAACCCAGGGATCAAACCCAGGTCTCGCACATTAAAGGCAGATTATTTACCATCTGAGCCACCAGGGTAGCCCAAGATCCCCATGAAAGTTAAGAAAGGTTAGCCCCAGGTGTTCTACAATGGTGGAAAGCCCTAAAAATATTGAGTTTAGTTCTGGCAGCTTCCTCCAATCTTTATCTCCAAACCACCAGATGGTTGGCTGGTGGGGAGACCAGGTAATAAGGGCTCTGGGGTACATGACTCCTGAGGAGAGTTTGGACATTATCCCATCTAATCCTGGCAGCAACCCCAGGTAGCAGAAGTTTTGTCCCCATTGTGCAGATGGAGAGACTGAGGCTCACAGACCATAATCCTTGCTTGGAATCACACAGCTTCTAAATAGGAAGGCAGGCATTGGTCAGTCCAGGTCAGTTTGATGGCAAAATACAGGCTGCTTCCATCACACAGACACCCCCTTCTGAGAGTTTGCCACCCCAAGCCCTGTGACCTCTCCCCACCACCTCCTGGCATCCAGCCCCACTCCTCCTGCCCCTAATTGGCCAACTCAGTGTTCACCCCCGTGAGACCATCCCCCTTTATTTAAAAGCTCTTCAGTAGATGGAAGGCAACTTGGCAGTAACCTCTGCACATAGCTTTAAGTACACACACTAGCCAATCTTTACAGATTTAATTGTTTATAAAATTACTCTGTGTGCAATTTCCATATGGATCCTCAGTGCCCCACATGCTTCTTGGCTGGACCTATCTCCCAGGCTGGGATACAGCTGGTCCAACACAAAACAAGTCTACCAGACAGATGTGTGACTTGAGCAACTGATAGGACACCCAGGGCCTCAGTTTCCTCATCTGTCAATGGGGACAATCCCAGAAACTTGCCACAAGGTTTGGAAAATTCAATGGGGACAATCCCAGAAACTTGCCACAAGATTTGGAAAATTCAATGGAATGATGAAGAGAAAGCTTTCAGTCCTGTGCCTGGCACACACATAATGTGGTAGCTAATATTTCTGAGATTTCAACCCATGTTCTCCCCCTCCTTGATTTCCTGGAAACCTTTCTCCCCCCATTCCCCACCACCTCCCATATTTGGTCATATACTTATCATCTCAGGGTACAGGTGATTTACAGGATGATATGAGATGCAAGAAAAGAGGCTTTAAAGCTTCAGAACACTGAGCCTGGATGAATTCAAGACTTCACAGTTTCCATCATAAGAAATATTCTGGAGAAGGAATAGAGGGAGAACCAGCACATGAGCTTGGAGCCATCCTCCTGCAAGTAACAGACCACCCAACACAAACTGGCTAAGAAATAAGTCAACGAGAGGACTGACAGGGCCAGAGGGAGGGCAACTCCACGGGTAGTTGACCAGGAACTCAACAACGTCACTCAAGTTAGCCCAACTGTCCTCCCTGCCTTCAATGGAAGCTGCTCCCAACCAAGGCTGGATCCCCTGGTAGAAACAAGATGGCTCCCAGGTGCTTCTGGGGCTTCCTCACACAAGGGTGGGTGGGGGATGGAACTGCATGTCTCCAGATAGCTCCACCCAGGAAGCCCCAACCAAGATCATCTCTCACCTCATTGGCCCCAAATGGGCCACGTTCCTGCCTCTGAACCAACCACTGCAGGAATGAGTTGTGCCGATTGGATAAATCCTTCCCCCGCGGGGTTACAGGTCTCTCCCCTCCAAACCCTGAGTAGCTATTGGAGTAAGAGGGATATTCTTTAGTGAGGGTTTCAAGGCATAAAGCTTATGGCACAATGAACAGACTGGACAGAGAATAGATGAAGAGCTTACTAAAAATCATCTTCTCTATACTAGATTAGAATATAGAGACTCATTGTCTGAACAATATTTGTGGAGTATACTTCAACATTTATTTATTGGGAAGTTTCTGGGGGACTTTCTCAGCCAAGATAGTTGTCATTATGTCTTTGACAGTGTGACACCCAGAGGTGACACCGTCCTCCAGGGAGGTCTGACCAGCACAGAGCACCAAAGGACTGTCACTGCCGGTGGTGATAATAATAATAAATAGCTCACATTTGTGGAGAAGCTACTATCTTCTGAGAACTGGGCTGAGCATATAACTATAAATATAATTCTTTTAATCCTTCTGAAATGATAAAAAAAAAAATCCTTGTATGAAAGTAGGTCCTCTTATTATCCCTGCTTTACAGATGATGAATCAGAGGCACAGGGAGTAGAATTAACCTGCCCAAGATCACACAGTCAGTAAAACACTGGGATTTGAATCCAAGCAGGGTTACTCAAGCTTGGATGTTAGAATGCCTTTCCTTCTATGGTGGCGCAGAAGTTCACACGAGAATTTTGACAGGAGTCACTCATTCACTTGGCAAACGTTTATTGGCTGTGATATGCCAACCTATAAGGCATTTAAAATTCATTCATTTCTTCAACAAGATTTTTTTGAATGCTTATTTTCTAGGAATCACTTTATTTAGTGCTGGGGGACACCGTGGTGAGTAATCTTGATGTAGCCCTGGGCCTCCACCAAGTGCACAATCTGCATTTCCTTGCCAGCAGTGCTCAGTCCGGAGTCATCTAAAAGCTCAGGGCTTCTCAGACGTGGTACAGTATGCACACTGCACAACGGCACCCAACAGACTGAGGAGAGTGAGGGCTGAACTCCACCTCTCACTCCCCTCATCAGATCCTGTGCCGTGGGTCATAACTCAATATGTCCAAAAAGACATCTTTTTAAGAAAGTGGCCTCTGATGCACCATCATGAGCTCCAGTGTTGCCTCCACCAAGAAGGCGTCGCTTGCTCCAATTTACACAAAGGCCCCATGTAGAATGGAGCTTCCTAGGTGGCTCAGTGGTAAAGAATCTGCCTGCAGTGCAGGAGACACTGGAGACATGGGTTCAATTCCCAGGTCAGGAAGATCCCCTGGAGGAGGAAATGGCAACCCACTCCAGTTTTCTTGCCTGGAGAGAAGCCTGGCCGGCTACTGTCTATAGGATCACCAAGAGTCAGACACGACTGAGCAGCTGAGCCCTCACACACAGTGCAGAGCAGCTGGACCCCATAACAGCTGCTCCTCCTCCTACTCACATGTTACAAGTTGAGGTTTGGGTTTGGTTGGTTGGTTGGTTTCTGGACAAGCTGCTGGTAATCTATATCTCTTGGGTCCGTTGTCTGTCCAGTCGAATGTTTCCAACTTGACCTCAAGATTCATGCCTGCTGCATTTCATCTCCAAAGAGCTGATCCTCTTGCAGGTGCTGGCTGGGGAACTCTTCCTCAAGGTTGCGTCTCACAAAGTTCACTGCTCACCCAGGAGCCTTAGGGGGAACCAGGAATCTTTGAAGGTTAAGACATTCCTTCCCAGTGACCTTAGAGTTAAGGTCCATCAACCCAGGAAATCCTAGCTCTGTCTACCTCATCCCCAGCCCTAAGTAGAGCTGAAGCAGCAGACACCTGGTGTTGATACTGAACACCAGTATTGCCTAGGACCCGTGGCAAGTGCTGCCAACCCTCCATATGCACCCCTTTGTTCCCCTCTGCCGTCCTCACACATACTGCTCCCAGTGTGCCTCCGTCCTGACAGCCAGTACCCATGCATCTTTGCTGGACGGTCTTTAGGCTGTTGAAACCCACTCCCCCTGTGAGCATAAAGAGCCAGACATGGCTGGGGATTTATTTTCCCCCTGCTTTGTGGAAGCTCTTAGCTTCTGGCTGCCTTTCCTCAGGCCTGGTCCAGTGAGGAGGTCACCCACACTACCTCCAGTTCTGCCCCGTGGAACTGAGCCCAAGATTCACTCCATGGGACCTTGTCTGAAGCCAGCCCTGCCTTCGTTCCTCCCTTCCATCTCACTCCATCACGCCCCTACTGATTTTCCTGGGGAACGCTTCCTAATAAAAATCTTACACATGAAACTTCATCTAAAGGAGTGATTCAGAAAAGCAAACCTAGAATGGAAATCAAAGGAAGTTAGCCAGGCTGTGCCCACCGGGTTCCCGTTGCCCATGCCCCTTTCTAAGCCTCTTCTGTACTTTCAGGAGACATATGCCAAGAGCCACTTGGGGCCAGACCTCAGTCACTTAACTCAATCTATTGGTTCTCTATGGAACTGATCTCTCACATTTCTTTTCCAGACCTCCATGAAAAATTATTTGCAAAGTGCTTTCTCTCCCTTCCTTTCCCACCCTCCCTTTCTCTTTCTCTCTCTCTAGTTAAACTTGGTGTTCAAGGACTCCCTGAGATGTTTCTCTAACTGACAGCTTTATGGGGCAATAGCTGCTGATGTTATATGTGTCCTCAGATAGGCAGGTCTTTTTATACTGTGTGTGTCCCCATAAAAATGATTGGTTTTGAGTTGTTATTCTAATATTGCTGTGATTGTAACATTGAAGCCGACAGTCTCCAAAGGAGATGAGTATCAAAGCCTGATGAATAGAAACAGGAGGTCCCATTGGTCTACATGGCAGGAAGACAGGGCTGGTGGGCACTGTCTGCCAGTGGGTAGCAGCTCAAAGCCCGTTGTTTTTATGTGATTATAAAGATAATGATTAATGAGAGATAGCCCTGTAAATAATCAAAACTCCTCCCCCCTCAACTGGATAAAACCAGAGGTAGTTCATTGTGGCCTGAGAGGAAAGGAGATGGGCAGAGTCCAGAAGAATATGGATTGAAACACATAGACGCATCCAGAGGGACAGACAGAGAGGGGATCTAGACAGAAGGGGGAAATGAAGCAATGGGTTCAGAAAGAAACAGGAAGACAAAGATATGCGGCAGACAAAAGAGTACTGGGCATAAGGGGATAGGGACAGGGGGACCCATGGACAAAATCCAAGGCTCACAGACAGAGACAGACACACAGCCTCAGATACATGGGCCATCATGGAAACAAGGAACAGATGAGGGTATGACCAAGACAGACAGATGGAAAGAGAAGGAGTAGAAGAAGCCCAAAAGGGTGACTTGGAGAGGAAGACACACACAGGACAGGATGCCAGACCAGAGGCCAACATCACAGGCAAAGAGAACACAGTGAGGAAGACAGGCTGAAAGGCAGACGATTAAGGGGAGGCGGCAGAGGAAAAGAGGCAACAGCGAAACCCAACCAGGCCGGCAGGCAGGGGAGCTCCCCAGGGGGCAGAGCGGGCAGGGTGTGGGGGCTCAGAGTGAGGGCTCAGAGTGAGGGCTCAGGAGCCAGGCGCCCGAGCCCAAGCCTCGCCAATGTGCATGCCCGGAGCTGAGTGAACACAGGGAGCATCACTTAGCCCTTCTGTGCCTCTGTTTCCCCATATATAACGTGGGGCAGATAGACACAGCACCCGTTCAGCCCCTCACTTGTGGTCCCGGGCATCTTGGCACACCTCTGGTGATAAAAAAGTCCCTGGGATGGTTCCCAATGGCCCCCACCACCTGGCGTTCATGCCCTCATGGACCTAATGACCAGTTTCAACAAACAGGATACAGCAAAGGTCAGGGGGTCACTTCTGAGATCAGGTCACCAACACCTGTGACTTCTATCTCTGGAGCCCTAGCCCTGGGGGGAGGATGTTGCCACATGGTGGGCTGTCCCATGGAGAGGACACATGGTAAGGGGCTGAGACCTCCAGCCAACAGCCAGTGAAGACCTGAGGCTGCCCCCTGCAGGAGTGGGCTCAGAAGGGGCTCCTTAAGGTGCAACCTCAGGAGGAGACCCTCAGCTAGAGGACCCAGCTAAGCCAGACCTGGATTCCTGCCCCACAAACTAAGATTATGTTGGTTATTTTAAGCCTCCATGTTGGGGGGGGTGGTTATCATGTAGGAATTAATACCTGATACAAATTTTGGTGCCTGGAAGATAAGTCAGAGACAGAGAAATACCATATGATCTCGTTTATACATGGAATCTAAAACAAAACAACAACACAAAAATAAAGCTCACAGATGCAGAGAACAGGTTGGTCACTATCAGAGGCAAGGGTCGGGCGGGGGGCTGGGGGTGGGCGGGGAGGGAGGGAAAATGGGTAGAGGGAGTCAAAAGGTACCAAGAAATAAGTCCTGAGGATGTCGTGTACAGAACTGTGATGGCAGTTAATAATACTGCACTGCATATCTGAAAACTGCTAAGAGAACAGATCTTAAAATTCTCATCACAAGAAAAAAAAAAAGGTTTATAACTATGTGTGGTGACAGGTATTAATCGGACTTACTAACGTGATCTTTTCACAATATATACAAATACTGAATCAGTATGTGGTACAGTTGAAACTAATATAATGTCATATGTCAACTACACCTCAATACAAGAAAGAGAAAAACGTGGCAGAGGCTTTGTTGCTGTTGTCTGTCACTAAGTCATGTCCCGCTTTTTTGAGACCCCATGGACTTTAGCCTTCCAGGCTCCTCTGTCCATGGAGGAGGAGATTTTCTAGGCAGGAATACTGGAGTGGGTTGCCATTTCCTTCTCCAGGGCATCTTTCCTACATGGGGATCGAACCCGCATCTCCTGCATTGGCAGGCAGATGCTTTACTGCTGAGCTACCAGGGAAGCCCAGGAGAGGCTTTGGAATGAAGCAAAAGACAGAGGCTGAATGAAATGCTAAGACTAAACTGCTTTGGACAGACTGTTATTGAAGACTGGACTGTGAAGACACCCAGGGGGTGGGGATCAAAGGGAAACAGGAGCAAAGATGTTTTGAGAAGGGGATCTTGTTTTACTGTGACAGGAAGCTTGGCAACATTCTTGCCTTCGGTAACATGGAAGTAGGAAGTGTGCCCATGAACCTGCCAGTGATGGTGTTGGAAACCGTCTCCCGGCCTCCTCTTGCTCCTTCTAGGAAAATGCCAGTGGACCCTTGGGTGCCCTTTTGTGTGCTGCCTGGCACAACAAACCAGCCACTCAGGTTAGTGTCCTGCTGCTGCTGGGACAATTTACCATGAACTGAGTGGCTTAAAACAATGCAAATGTATTATCTTCGGGAGGTCAGACATCTGCATGGGTCTCTGTGGACTAATATCGAGGTACCAGCGGCCCTGTGCTTTTCCGGAGACTCCACGGGGAGAATGTTTTTTCCAATGCCTTGCCTTTCTCAGCTCCTAGAAGTTGCCTGCATTCACTGGCTCGTGGCCCAGTCCTCCATCTTCAAAGACAGCTGTGTAGCATCCTCTGGGATGCCTCCCACCCGTCCTTCGATTGTCACATCTCCTCCCCTAACTCTGACTCGGGCCCTCCTGCCTCCCCCAGTAAGGACCCTTGTGATGATACTGGGCCCATCTGGGTAACCCAGGATCATCTCCCATCTCAAGATCCTTAGTTGAATCACATCTGCCATCTTGCCGTGGAAGGTAACACTTCCGCGGGTTCCAGGATTATAACGTGGACTTGGGTGGGGACTGTTATTCTGGCCACCACGCCACTGTCAGCATTGATTCTACTGTACTTTACGTACTGAATTATCTCTATTCCTGACCAGGCTGTGAGCTCCACGAGAGGCCACCTAACTTAGTGGTTTAGATCTTGCCCAGAGTCTAGTTTTAGAGAGATCTGCACACAAGGCTTGATGCGGCCCCTTACCAGGGACATGTCACTCAACTTTTCTAAACCTCAGCTTCCTCATCCAGAAGCTGCAAGATCAGCCTTCATATATTTTGTGTGTTACATTCACGACTCCAACGCCAGCCTTTACGAGAGTCTGGAATCATACCAGGTGCCTAATAAAGATTTATTGAATGAATAAAAAACGGCACCTACTTCGTAAAGCTGTTATGAGGACTTAAAGAATAAATGACATGGAGCACACAGAGCAGGGCCGGCATGGGGCGGGCCCTCCACCCATCCGTTTAGGTGATTATCAGATGGAGATGGAGCAAGCGAGAGCCTGGCTGACCACGGTGGCAGGGACCACACACAGGCAGTGACAGGAAGAGCAGAACAGGAAGAGAAGCAAGAGGGACAAGGCGAGGGAACAGCTCACCTTTGTCTCCCAGATCCATTCATCTCCATTATCTGTGGGAGCAACAAGGATGCCTGCCTGGAAGCAGGAAGGGAAATCATTTCTGCAAGACCCTATCCTAGAACCAGGAAGGGGTGAGGAGAGATGAACAGACCCCCACCAAGGCTCGAGACAAGAAGAGAGATGCTGAAAGGGTCCTAGAAAACAAAAAGAGAGAGGCCTTCCGGGTCCCAGATTGTCACATATGAACAACCGTGTGATTTGTGATCACTTTGAAAAGCAGAGACATTACTTTGTCAACAAAGGTCCATCTAGTCAAGGCTATGGTTTTTCCAATGGTCATGTATGAATGCGAGAGTTGGACTGTGAAGAAAGCTGAGCACCAAAGAATTGATGCTTTTGAACTGTGGTGTTGGAGAAGACTCTTGAGAGTCCCTTGGGCTGCAAGGAGATCCAACCAGTCCATTCTAAAGGAGATCAGCCCTGGGATTTCTTTGGAAGGAATGATGCTAAAGCTGAAACTCCAGTACTTTGGCCACCTCATGCGAAGAGTTGACTCATTGGAAAAGACTCTGATGCTGGGAGGGATTGGGGGCAGGAGGAGAAGGGGACGACAGAGGATGAGATGGCTGGATGGCATCACCGACTCGATGGACTTGAGTCTCAGTGAACTCCGGGAGTTGGTGATGGACAGGGAGGCCTGGCGTGCTGCGATTCACGGGGTCGCAAAGAGTCGGACATGACTGAGTGACTGAACTGAACTGAACTGAGTATGTACCTAGGAATTGTGCTATGTGCCGTGTGCACATAAATTTCCCTTATTCCTCTCAGCAATCCTCTAGGTTGGGTGGCATTCTCATCACTGCCCTCTCACAGCTGAGGAGATGGAGGCGCAGAGATGTTAAGTAACCTGGGCCAGGTCACACAGCTAGCAAGTGGTGGGGAGAAATTAAATATCATGCAGATTGGTTCCAAATACTGTGCTCAGTTAGAGTCACGGTGCTGTTCTTCATGTAAGCCAGAAGTTCTGAACCCACAGTCCATAAAAAAGCTTCTAGGAGGCCTCCAACCTCCTAAAAGTACAAAGTTGTAGTGACCCACAGAGGCACGCATGCATATATGCCTGTGTCTGGGGCAACAGTTTATACCCCAAAGCAGACTCTCTTGGGGGTTTATTGCTCACTGATCTGGAATAGCTCACTCCACCTTGTACCCATTTTACAGAAGAAGAAACCGAGCCCCCAAAGAGCTATGGCTAGCCCGAGATTGTTCAGCAAATGAGTCTTAGAACTTCTGGGCCCCATCTAGGACTCTGCCTCCTGGGTAAGAAAATGCCCCCCACCTCCTGTGGCTGAGCCGCCGGGTGAGCTGGCACCCTGGGCCCAGCTCATTTTGCTGTGCCAGTGGGTGCAGAGGAGCACCATAATCCAGACCTGAATCCCTATGCTACCCATCACTACCAGGACAGAGGGCCCACTGGGCTCCCCCTCCTGGACAACACCCAGGCCAAGGGAGGAAGGGGCAGGATTTAAGAGATGCCAGAGTCCTGAAGGCAATGGCACCCCACTCCAGTACTCTTGCCTGGAAAATCCCATGGATGGAGGGCCTGGTGGGCTGTAGTCCATGGGGTCGCTAAGAGTCGGACATGACTGAGTGGCTTCACTTTCACTTTTCACTTTCATGCATTGGAGAAGGAAATGGCGACCCACTCCAGTGTTCTTGCCTGGAGAATCCCAGGGACGGTGGAGCCTCGTGGGCTGCCATCTATGGGGTCGCACAGAGTCAGACATGACTGAAGGGACTTAGCAGCAGCAGCAGCAGAGTCCTGAAACAAAGGGGGTCGAGGATTCCTGAGTACATCCCTGCCACAGCAAGATGTGAAGAAACTAGTTCGGGAATGGAAGATGAATTGATCGTAAACTGACAGGCTTACCCTCATTAAGTGACTGGCTGATCTCACTCTGAGAAATCCCACCATGACCTTCCCCCTCCTGGGTCCACCTCCTCCTCAGGTCAACCACTATTTTTAAGCAGGAATATGGGGGAATAGCAAAAGAACATGAGGTCTTGGAGGGAGTCAAGGGCTAGATCACGTAGGGCCCTGTAGACCATGGTAAGGAGTTGGATTTTATTCTAAAATAAGGAATATTATTTAGAATAATAAATAACATTATTTATTATTAAGTTTGGAGAGGCTAGAATTCATCTAGAATAATCCAGGGAGTATCAGAGCTGGGATCGAACCCAGAGAACCCAACTCTAGGGTCTAGGATCTTAACTGGCTGCACTCTTTTGCCTCAGCAGACCTAATGGACAACTTAGGGACAGAATTTACTCCTAAGGACTGAGAGTCTACATACCCTGAAGTGAGAATCTACGAAACAGTGTATATAGGTTTCAACTGAATGAGAACCAGCCCCATACCTCAGTTTCCCCATCTGTGAAATGGGGATGCTAACACGTTCCTTACACAAACGATGTGAAGGTTAAAGATGATGCATGGTGCACAGCAGGCACACAGTAAGCTCTCAACAGTGAGTAGCCAGTCTCACTAAAGACAGACCTAGGAGACAGAGAGCCACAGGGAGCATGGCCAAGGAGGCAAAGGTCCTCCTCCAGGACTCTCGTCATGTTTGTCAACTCCACACCCTGCTCTCCACCCCACATCACTCAAAAAAAAAAAAAAAAAAAACAAAACAAAATTATAGTTGATCCACAGCCAGAGACGATTGTGTCAACAGTCAACAGTGTTCATTTTCTGAGTACTGTCATCTGTTATGTTGACAGAGAAACAGCCTGTTTCAAGCCCATTTGGCAAATGCAATTAATTTCTTCAGCATTAAATTGTCTTTTCCTAATTGTCCATACGGACACCCAGGCAGAAGGGAGAAGGGACAGAATGAGAAGGCTGTTAATGGTGCTTCTTTGCCAGTGACAGGGTGCTCGGAGGGAGGACTCGAAGCTTTTCAGTCATTGCCATGGGCAATGAGGCCCAGGTCCACCCACGTGCCCCCCAGGCTGAGGAAATCCCCAGGGCCCCTCCCATGCATGGCTGTGGCCAAGGTGGTGCAGTGGGGGCAGGCTGCCACAGCTCACCTGCCCAGTGTCCTCTGGGCCCCTCGCTGCAGCCCCTGGAGGTGTCAGGTTCTAGGGCAATGGCACCTCTCCAAGCCCCAGGTCTTCAAGCTGCAGGCACGTTTCTGATCGAGGCTCTGAGCCATGTCTGACTGCATTGGTTGGCAGTGTCATCTCACCAGAGGACAGAGCTAGAATAAGTCTTGCTGCCCTGAGCTGAGTGCCACCTGTGCCTGGAAGTCCCTTGGTGGCTTATACCCACAGGGCCCCAGCCTCTTCAAACCCTTGGCCTGATCCCCTGAGCCATGCTTCTCTCTAAGTAGCTGCCGAGGTCACCCAAACCAGCAAGTCTGGCCCAGGTGACAGACCTCCACCCTGAAAACTGCCCATCCCCCAATAGCCATCCACAAAACTCCACACGACCCTGCTGTGTCCACCCACGAGCCAACTAGAGCGGGACTCCTCTGTGCACTCGTGTGGACTCCTGGTCCAACGCAGTCTGGCTGAGGCAAAATGGCAGCATGTTAGTTCATGTAAACAAAACCCTAAGAGCTGCGAGCCCCAAGCTGAGTTGTATCCAGATGCTCAAAAAACTGTTACTGAGACTCGGTCTTGACTCTGCTTCCATCTGTGCCTCATGCCATTGCATAGACAACTCAGGTCACGTTCCACCTGATTCATGAACTCCACAGTCACCGGCATTCTGCTGCCGCTGCCTTCCTTCCACCCGATTAGAGCTCTTGGAACCAAAGATTGTCAGAATACACCAGAGGCATGCATTGTACATCTCTGGTGTATTAGGGGTGATATCAGGCGGCTTTGGCGCAAAGAGCCCACAGTCTTTGAAGTCAAATCGGGGGCCATAGGCAGGTCACTTAACCTGCCACATCTTAGTTCCGTCATTTGTGAAAAGGAAGGAGCGATGCCTGTCTTATAGGAATATGTGAGGGATAAGTGACAGGAGAGTACCTCCGACAGTGCCTGGCCCAGGGTGGACCCTGAATATGTTGCATGCGAGAAAGGAAGGGAGGGAGGAGAAGATGGAGGCAGGAAATGAGGGAGGCAGGGGAAAGGAAGGAGGAGGAGAGAGAGAAGCACCCAGCATAATATGCAGCATATGACGGATGCTCATCCCTGACTCACTCCTTCCCTGCCACCTCGTCTCCCATCCTGCCGACTCAGCCACTTTCTGCAGCTTTCCCAGGCTTTGTTCCGTCCAGTCCTGACTCCACCCACCTCGTCATGAGCCCTATTACCCTGCAGTCACACACACCCAGGCCACCTCCCTGAGGAGAAGTGCCCAACCCAATGGTTCCAAGCTACGGGAATCCCAGAGATCACCTTTCCAGGGCAGTTTACCCTTCATCCCTGGAAATCCGGGGCGAATCAATAGCATGGGCTTCCCTACACATCCCTCCAGCCTGCCCACTTGAGACGTCAGGCAGGAGGAACAGATGCTTCTGTTTAAGAAAAGCCTGTTATACCAGGTTGCAAACCGATGTACATTGAGTCCAGCCCACAGGTGTGTTTTGTTTGGCCTGAAAAGTGTTTAAATATTTGAATAGTTTACCAACATTTGTTAACAATCTGAAGATGGGGGCTTACAGAGCCAGTGACGGCAGCCCCCTGTGATGGACATGGGCCCCCTTTCACCACAGTGTCCACAGCCTGGCCCCTTCAGGCATTTGGATGTAGGGGTTCCAAGGTAATAATAATACATTCAGATTAGAAAAGAAGAAACAGGGACTTCCCTGGTGGTCCAGTGGTTAAGAATCCACCTTGCCATATAGGGGACACAGGTTCGGTCCCTGGTCCGGAAACTAAGAGCCCACATGCTGTGTGGTGATGAAGCCTGTGTGCTGCAACTAAAGAAACCTACATACCGCAATGAAGACCCAGCGCAGCCAAAAAAAAAAAAAAATGTAGACAGGAAGAGATAAAACTGTCACCGTTTGCAGATGGCATGATCATCTGTGTGGAAAATTCCAAGAAATCTACATGCATGCACACACACATACACACACACTCCTGGAACTAAGAAGTACGTTCTTAGTTCCTGTGTCAAGGTCACAGGAAGCAGGACCAACACAGAAAACTCAGTTTCTACATACTAGCAATGAACAAATAGACAGTAAAATTAAATCCCAGTTGTGATTGCTCAGAAAAGTGAAATGCTTAGAAATAAATCCATCAAAATATTTCAGGGATGGTATGCTGAAAACTATAAAACATTGATGAAAGAGCTCAAAGATCTAGATAAATGGCGAAATGTACCATGTTCATGGATTGGAAGACTGAACATAGTAAAGATGTCGGTTCTTCCCAAATTAATAGGCAGGTTTAGCACAATTCCCGTCAGAATCGCAGCAAGATTTTTTTTTAGATATAGGCAAGACTATTTTAAAATTTATGTGAAAACACAAAACAACTAGAACTTGAAAATAGTTGGAAAAAAAATAAACCGGGAGGAGTCACATCACCTATTTTTAAGACTTACTGTAAAGGTACAGTAATCAAGACAGTGTGTTCCTGGCAGAGGGGCTGATAGATCAAGGAAACAGACCAGAGAACCCAGACATCGCCACACACAAGTAGGACCAACTGATTTTTGACAAAGGTGTCAAAACAACTCAGAGGAGGAACAATAATCTTTCAGCAAATGCTGCTAGAGCATTTGGACATACATAGGAATAATGATAATAAATTCTATGAGTGACGGGATGTCACTCCATTTTGTTCACAGTTCTACCCCAGACACATAAGATAGTGATTGGCACAAAATAAAGAAGGCTAGGGCTTCCCTGGTGGGTGGCTCAGCAGTGAAGACCCTGTCTGCAGTGCAGGAGTCGCAGGAGATGCGAGTTGAATCCCTTGGTCAGGAAGAGCCCCTGGAGGAGGTCATGCCAACCCACTCCAGTATTCTTGCCTGGAGAATCCCATGGACAGAGGAGCCTGGTGGGCTATAGTCTATGGAGTGGCAAAGAGTCGGATACGACTGAAGTAGCTTAGCATGCACAAGAAGGCCGAATGCTGAAGAATTGAAGCTTTCAAATTGTGGTGCTGGAGAAGACTCATGAGAGTCCCTTGGACTTCAAGGAGATCAAACCAGTCAATCCTAAAGGAAATCAATGCTGAGTATTCATTGGAAGGACTGATGCTGAAGCTCCAACCCTTTGGTCACCTGATGTGAAGAGCTCGCTCACTGGGAAAGATCCTGATTGAGGATTAGGAAAGATTGAGGACAAAAGAAGGGGGCAGCAGAGGATGAGATGGTTAAATAGCATTACCAACTCAATGGACATGAATTTGAGCAAACTCTGGGAGAAACAGTGGAGGACAGAGGAGCCTGGAGTGCTGCAGCCCATGGGATCACAAAGAGTTGGACATGACTTAGGGACTGAACAATACAAGTGTTTAATCAATGTTTGTGGCATGTACAGTGGTTTAAAAAGCTACCATTTTTTTAGCACTGTGTCCCAGAGACAAGTGTTATTATTTCTGTGTGATAGAAGGAAAATCTGAAGCACAAAGAGGTCAGAAAACATGTGCGATATCTCACAGCATCCCAGGGAGACAGAATATCAGACATACCTGATCTAATTGAGTCTTCCCATTCATTGCTTTCTGCCCACATTCTCCCACTTTTGAGTGGAGAAACTCAAGTTCAAAAAGATTGCATGAATTTTCAAGGTCCCACAGCTAGCAGGAGGCAGAGCCAAAATTCAGTCTAGAATCTGCCGACCCCAGCACACCCGCCACTTGTCCCAAAGCCTTTCCGGGGCGGGGTCCTCGCATTGGCAGACCTAGCCACACCCCTGCTTCACAGCAAACCCTCACCTCTCTCTCGGATTTGCTCAGAGCCTCTTGGCATATGTGGCTTAAAATCGGGGCTCCCACTGGGGCGCAGTTCACCGAACCGGCTCATTTATTCATTAATTTGCTTTCCATATTTTCAAACAGAAAGCCGCCTTTCCAGGCAAGGCAAATCAATACCGTGCTCCGCGATTCATCTTCATTCCCGCCACATATCCGCGCCATCCGCGGTGCTTTTCACCCAGCCCCCTCCTAATGGGTTCCTGAATGCTGACGAATAGGATGCTCGGAGGCAGCCACGCCACGCTGGCAGATTAAATCATTAATATCTGCATCAGTCATTTTTACGAGCCTCCCTTGCCCCCAAACTCGTCACCACCCTCGTGTTGAGCTCACTGTTAGTGATTCAGGCGGACACAGTCAGGATGAAATTGCCACTTCTGAGATTTTATTGGCCGCAAGCTTGGAGTTATTGATTTTCTCTTCTGTGTTTCTGGAATCAGGTATCCTGCCCAGAGTTGCGGAAATTATTGAGGGGGGCTGAATATGGACTTGCTGATTTCCCTGGCTCCATTTGCCGAAGGGTTTTCTTATTTTCCTTTAAGGGAGAGAGTGGTGGTTTCCTCGCATTCATTTTGCAGTCACAGTTTAAAACAGGATGCTTACTGTTTGCCAGCTACTGCTAAGCGCTGCACAGGTGATGTTCATGATGGCCTTCCAGCAACCCAAAAAGGTGGCAAGTACTGTTAGCTCTTCAACTGAGAAAGCTGATGTTCTGAGATCCACTCCCCAAGATTACAGGGAACTTGAACTCAGGTATGCCTGACTCCAGAGAGTTCTTGCCCCTCACCTACACTGCCCTGCCACCCCCTGTTAGCTCCAAGAGGAGCACAGGTAGAAAGATAAGAGATGTTAGGTGTTACAGACTGAGTACAGTATTCCCCCAAAGTTCATATGTTGAAGCCCTAATCCCTAATGTGATGATATTGGGAAGTGGGACCTCTGGGAGGTGATTAGGTTTCAATGAGGTCATGAAGGTGGGGTCTCCATGATAAGATTAGTGTCCCTAAATGAAGAGGAAGAGACCAGAGTGTCCATGTGCTCTCTTTCTCTGCCATGGACACTGTGAGAAGGTGGCCATCTGCAAGCCAGGAAGGGAGCCCTCACTAGGAACCCAATCGGGCTGGTGCTTTTGGTCTTGGAGTTTTCAGCTTCCAAAATTGTTTAAACCACCCAGTCCATAGTATTTAGTTATAGCAGCCAGAGCAGACTGAGACATCAGAAGTATTACTATATCCTGGAGCAGAGTTGCAGCTCAGCCCAGGGAAGCAGGGGTGGGGGGACAAGATGCTGGAAATCAGGGCACAGTGTGGATTTGCCTGCTTTTATACCTCCTGTGCCCACAGGTAAATCCACAAACCTGGAATTCCCCACCCTTCAAAGCAGGAGGGAATTGAAAGTATCTCCTCTTAAGTTCCAGAAGGTTTAACTTTATCTTTCAAGGATCAGATAATAAATATCTAAGGATTTGTGGGCCACACAGTCTCCGTCACAACCACTCAATTTTGCCATTGTAGCATAAAAGTGCCACAGACAGTAGGTAGGTGAACAGGCATCACTGTAGCCCAATAAAAGTTTATTTACAAAAACAGTCAGTGGACCAAACTTGGAGGACCGTAACCTTGGGGGGCTTTAGGAGCAAGCATTTGTGATTTCAGGACCAGTGATGTTGACTTGTCTTGTACCACTCAATGGGACCAGGATGTAGGAAATGTCAGCACAGGGAGGGGAGAAGCTGAGTCCACATCAACATGGCCAGATGAAATGCAAAACCACCTCCATGGAGTGGAAGCCAAACTGCAGTCAGCCAGGGTAACACAGCAGAAATGAAGTCTAATAATAATAAAAGTATAGGCAAAAATCCTTACTGTGATCTACAAGATGTTCGTGGTACTCTCCCCCACCTCCCACCCACTCTACCTCTCTGATCTCATCTTCCACTGCCCCTCCCCTTGCACTCTTGCTCAGCCACACTGGCCTCCTTACTCTTCTTCAAACATCCAAGCTTGTTCTCACCTTAGGGCCTTTGTATCCTCTGCCTGGATCTTAGCTAGCCTGCTAGAGGATGAGACCATGGGGCGCACAGACAAGCTATCCCCACTGAAGCCCTTCTAGACCAGCCACTCCTCACCAGTCTACCAGCTAACCATGAACAAGTCCAGTCAAGATCAGCCAAGCCTGGTCCAGGTCAGCAGAACAACACAACCAAGCTCTAGACTCATAAGAAGTAGTAAGTTTTGTGGTTTTGAGTCACTTCCTCTTGGAGCTCTTTCTTACACAGCATGAGCTAACTGACATAGAAGACTGTGCCACCAACTGGCTGTCTGACTAAGACATTCACTCTATCTGAACCCTGAATTCCTCATCAGAAAAATAAGAGAATCATAAAAATTTTACTCCTTCCTTTGCCTCATATTTCAGCAATATTCAGCATTATATCTCACTCCTTTTTTCTTTCTTTATTGAAGGATAGTTGACTTACAATATCTCAGGGGTTAATTTCAGGGGTGCTGCAAAGAGATTCAGATATATATACATATATACACATATACATTCTTGGTTTATTTTTTCCATCATAGTTTATTACAAGATATTGAATTTAGTTCCTTGTGCTATACAGTAAATCCTTATTGTTTGTCTATTTTTTACATGATAGTATCCATCTGCTAATCCTCTACTCTCAATTTATCCCTCCCCTCTCTTCCTCTTTGGTAACTATACATTTGTTTTCTATGTCTATCAGTCTATTTCTGTTTTGTAAATAAATCCATTTTATCATTTTTTTTTAGATTTCACATATAAGTGATGTCATATGATATTTGTCTTTCTCTGACTTACTTCACTTAGTATGATAATTTCTAGATCCACCCATGCTGCTGCAAATGGCATTATTTCATTCTTTCTATGGCTGAGTGCTATTCCATTGTGTATATGTACCAAATCGTCTTTATCCATTCATCTGTTGATGGACACTTAGGTTGCTTTCACGTCTTGGCTATTGTAAACAGGCTCACTCCCTTTTCCTGAAACTCTTTCTTCCCTTGGCTTTTACAGCATCACAGTCACACTGTTCTCCAATTTCTTCTCCCCATACCTTCTACAGCCTGGGACCTGGCTGTGAAATATTGAAGCTACTCAAGTCCTGCCAGTAGGCTTAAGCTAAACATGGCCCATGATCTGGACTTGGGCAAGAAACCCAGAGCGAGCACACTGATCCTCCAAAAATGGGGTCATGACATTGGCAAAAAGGAGAATGTCTCTTGGGCTGGATCAACTGAAACTGCCACAATCAGAAATGAGGATGCCACCTTTAACCTCTCTCCCTATAAATACTTCCTTACCCCCACCTAATCCATGATCAAGTCTGGTGTATTTTACCTCCTCAGCATCCCTCAGTTCCATCCCCTTGTCTTTTTCTCCATCTTTAGCACCCTGTTGTTGCTCATTGTTCAGTTATTCAGTCGTGTTGGACTACTTGTGACCCCATGGACTGCAGCACACCAGGCCCCCCTGTCCACCATCTCCCAGAGTTCGCTCAAACTCATGTCCATTGAGTCAGTGATGCCATCCAACCATCTCATCCTCTGTTTCCCCCTTCTTCTTTTGCCCTTCAGTCTTTCCCAGCATCAGGGTTTTTTCCAAAGAGTCAGCTCTTTGCATCAGGTGGCCAAAGTATTGGAGCTTCCACTTCAGCATCAGTCCTCCCAATAAATATTCAGGGTTGATGAATATTCATTGGAAGGACTGATGCTAGGCCAATTTTATCCCTTCCCTGGATGAATGCAGCAACCTTACAACCTCCCCACCACATTGACCTGTGCTACATCTTCCAGCAGTCCCCACATTTATCCAGCAATCCCACCAGGTGTCCTCCTGCTCAAACTCTGGCTGCTCATTGCTTTTATAATAAAGACAGGCCCTGCATGGGTGCCTCCTGTTGGCCACTCCTCTGGGCTCCTCCTCACTCTCTCCAGTTACTAAAATGGCCACCCTTCCTCCCACCACAGGGCCTTTGCAGATGTTGTCTCTTCCTCCTAGAATGTTCCCATTTCCACTTTTACCCTCCCCCAACTCCTTTTCATTCCATAGATCTTAGCTCAACATCACCTCCTCAGGGGAGCCCTCCTTGATCTCCTAACTAGATCAGGTACCCCTCTCACACATTTATAGCCCTGTGTAACTTTCCTTCATGAGCACTTGTTATTACTGTCATCTCAGAGTAGCAAGTATTATTCTTTGAACAAGAAGAACAGAGATTTGACACTCTTCCACATTTACGTCTTCCTTAAAACAATCTCAGAATATGGGTTCAACTATCCTCAGAGGTGAAAAAACTTGTTCAGGACTCACAGCTAGAAAAGACTGAGCAGATATCTGAACCCAGATCGATGTGACTCCAGAGTTCAGCCCACTTCCTCTCATTCGTGGTCGTCTAACTGGATTCCATGGAGCCCTGGAGTTCGGCAGGTATGAAGCCTCAGGGAACGAGGGAAAGCTAAGCAGAGTCAGTGCCCTGTGCTTTCTGTCCATCTCTTTACTGACCTGAGTCCCTCCCAGAAGACCGAACTCTTATTTCCTGTCCTTATCCACAGCCTTCATCCTGGGGCATGCACTCTGGCTAATCTTGAACTTGGCTTCCCAACCTGTTCTTGACTTCCCTGGTTCTTGGCTTCTGTCTCCAATCCAAGGCCTCCTGATTACCCCTTGGGTTGGATACTTATTGGTACCACTTTCTCAACTCTGTCCTCTAACTTTCCTCCAAACCTTCCAGTCAGACTCACCAATGGGATGACGCCTCTTCAGACTCATTTGTTCTTCTGGCTGACATGGCTCCTTCCTGGCCCAGGACCTAATGGTCAACACACTCCCTTGGTTCACCCTACTCTGTGTGTGGGACTGGGGTACCTGGTGACTTTTAACAGTCAGTAATCACTCTGGCAGCTGATTCAGTGTATCTGTCCACCCCGAAGTCCTTGGTGACTTTGATGTCCAATGTGAATGAACCTGTCCACCTCTTCATCATCCTAGCCCTTAACCTTCCCATCTCCAATGGATTTCACTTTCCTTCCACTTTGACCACTCACACCCATGATCATGACATGTCAGCATCTGCTTCAACTTGAATCCCAGCCTCCTATTTACCAACCACCACCTCCTATCCTTGCAACCAAGCCCTCTGCTTCCATCACTCACTACTGCTTCCATCTCTTCTTGGACCACTCTCCATCACTTATCCCCTCTTCCTTGTTTTCTCAACCCCTCCTTCTCATTCATCCTCACCATTCAGTCATAACAAATTCTTTTCAGTTTGGAAAAATCTAAATCCTTCCTTTAGCTGATGCTCTGATGCTCTGATGCCTGATCCTATCCCCTCATCCTTTACCACTGGCATCACTCCAAACTAATTTTGCCACCAGCTTTGTCTCATTGCCTGAGGACTTTATCTGGCTGCCAGTGCCCACTCTTCCCATGAATATGGCAGGCCAAAAGTGCCTGGGAATTAATGCTCCCTCAACCATTGAGGGATAGTCCTCGACCAGTGACTGGGAACTGGTTGGTAAATACCCCAGTTCCCTTGGCTCTCGTGGACAATAACTCAGGTGCCTACTCCATACTGTCTTCTCTAGTTATCCAGTGAGATTAAGTTCCAGTTTCCTTCAGTGATTACTTGTTTGCTGGCACACCCTTTACTGATTTCCTTACCTTTATGTCTTACTTCTTCATTCCCCTACTGCTCTTTCCTGGGATCGCCTCCAGAATAAACTACTGTCTCATGTCTGCTCAATGCAACATTTCCTCTGGAGACCGCCCGTCTCACTTCTCTTTCTTGGACAAGCATGTATATATCTACTCATCTCTCTTCCATTCCCTCTGCAACCCCCTGCAGCCTGGTTACTAACCCCAAAGCCCCATCAATACTGTTTTTCTTAAATGTATAGAATGGCCTCCCGTTTTATTTTTTCCTCTGTACAACTTGCAACATGTTGCCACTCTCCTTTCACAACTCTCTCCTTCCTTAGCTTTGCAACATCACTCTCTGCTTTCCCTCCTGCTTCTCTGCCATCCCTCGTCTGGTTCTTTCTTGACTCCTCCAAACTCCAACTGCCCTTCAAATGCTGAGATTCCTAAAGGCTCTGCCACCCTTAGCCTTCTCTTACTCTGAGGCTACACACTCTCCTTGGGTGATATCAATAGCTTCCAATTAGGGGTTCCAGTTGACTTCCCAATTGCTCTACCCACCAAAGCACAATCCCAAGTGTCAGATCTTGACTCCAGCTGCCAACCAAATCTCTCCAACATGTCCTAAACCCAAATCATTCTTTCCTTTCCTGATTAATGTCATATCCATCCACCTAGTCACCCAGCGCACGTGGAGTCATCTTAAACTGCTTCCCCTACTTCGCCCAGGCTGCACGATTCACCACCCAATCGTGTCAGTCTGGTCTCCTGAATCTCTGTCTTCTCCATCCCCATGATCACAACGGTGGGCCCAGAACACCACCACTTCCCTCCCAGGTTTTGGTAATAGCCTCCTTTCCAGTTTCTCTGGCTCCAGTTACCCCATCCCTGACTATCCTCTACACCCCTGGCAGAGTTCTTTCTGCAGCTCAAATAGGAGCTCCTCGTTTTCCTGCTAAAACCCTTCATGTTCTCACTGCCCTCAGATGAGGTTCAAATCCATTTACAGGATTCCAGCACCCTTTATGACCCACCTCTCCACCACACTCCTCACCACTTTGCATGCTTTAGCCTGAATATTAGCAATACCTGGAGAGCTTTTAAAAAATACCAAATCCTTGACCCCACCCCCAGAAATTATGACTTATGTGATCAGGGATGAGGTACAGGCATTGGTATTTACCACACCGATCATTAGCTATCCATACCAATTCAAATGGGGGTGATCTCCACAGGGGGTATGCTTTCATTGCTCCAACAGCGGCCCCTTCACAGTGCTTCCCTCATTAGATGACTGGATACAGAAGCAGTTGAATAGATGAATTAATGAATGATAACATTCCCCAGACAGGAATCTGAGCAAACCCCAGGAGATGGTGAAGGACAGGGGAGCCTGGCGTGTTGCAGTCCATGTGGTCGCAAAGAGTTCGATATAGCTTAGCAACTGAACAACCCCAGTCCCCTCCAGCCATGAGAATAGGAACTTGTCTCTTTACTGCTTCCTCCTCCTCCTTCCTCCTAGAGCAATGCCAATGCACATAGTGGGTGCTCAATCAATGTTCAGTGAGTGGATTCATAAATATCAAAGAGGAGAGACGAGCAGCCGCCCTGCCCTCATTTTTCCAGGAGAGCTCTGGGGAGCAGAGACAAATCAAATTAAACTTCCTACAGTTTTGCTAAAATGGAATTTGCCAAAGACGTCCTGAGAAATGGATTTAATTAGGTCCGTTAATAGGGGAGTCGTTGGTGGCTAAGATTTAGAGCTGAGGCTGGAAAAGGTATCGATAATTTTCCCATTTTAAATTATATAGGAGGCTATTTCTCACTCCCGCCTTAATTATGAGAATGCGACTGGATGAAAGCTCAGCTTTGGAGGGAAATAAAGCCAAGGCGGAAGCAAGCCCTGGTATTTCGTTGAAATGGAGCCTCAGAGGTGTCACAAACTTACTTGACTGGGTCAGCTCAGGCGTGCTGGCTGTGAAAGAAGGGGTGGGGGCAAGTAGCTCTGCACAGCCAGATCCCGTTAGCTAACGGGTGTCAGTACAACCCCATGTGGCTTTTAATTGCGAGAGGCAACCAGGATAGAAAGGTGTGGGCGGTCTCTAAGGATGGTGTGAAATTCTGCACAGGTTTTCAGAGCTCAGTAGCTTTCTTGCATTCCGTCCCTCATTAGGCAGTTTTAGAGACCTGAGTTCTAATTGGTTCCACAAACAGATCCTGAAAGGGACACGCCCTTCTTCTTTAGCTCACTTCTATCAGAAATACTGATAGTTCAGCTGGTAAAGAATCCGCCTGCAATGCAGGAGACCCTGGTTTGATTCCTGGGTTGGGAAGATTCCCCTGGAGAAGGGATAGGCTACCCACTGCAGTATTCTTGGGCTTCCCTGGTGGCTCAGCTGGTAAAGAATCTGCCTGCAATGTGGGAGCCCTGGGTGTGATCCCTGGATTGGGAAGATTCCCTGGAGAAGGGAAAGACTACCCACTCCAGTATTCTGGCCTGGAGAATTCCATGGACTTGCAGAGTCCATGGGGTCACAAAGCGTCAGACACAACTGAGCGACTTTCACTCACTCATCAGAAATACTCAATTATCGCCAAATGATGGAGCCAAGTCAAAGCAGCCCCATTTGGGGTCCTAGCTTCCTTCAGATACAAAGACCCTTGAAGACCCATTGAAGGACAGTCTGTTCTCTGAGGACTCAGGAAATGAGTCTTGATACACGACAGGGCATCATTCATTTTTCCAAATCTTTTCTGAACGTAATTACGTGCCAGGCAGCCCTCTAGGTAGAGCTGGGACAAGGGTGAGGCAAGCGAGGCACTTAGAGGCAAATTTTTTAAATTTCTTTATTTTCAACTGGAGGATAATTACTCTACAACGTTGTGTTGGGTTTTGCTGTATAACACTGTCAATCAGCTATTGTTGTTCAGTCACTAAGTCGTGTCCAACTCTTTGTGACCACATGGACTGCAGTATACAAGGCTTCCCTATTCTTCACTGTCTCCCGGAGTTTGCTCAAACTCATGTCCATTGAATCGGTGATGCCATCCAACCATCTCATCCTCTGTTGTCCCTTCTCCTCCTTCCTTCAATCTTTCCCAGCATCAGGGTGTTTTCCAATGAGTTGGCTCTTCATATAAGGTGACCAAAGTCTTGGGCTTCAGCATCAGTCCTTCCCGTGAATATATATGCTGGGCTGATTTCCTTTAGGACTGACTGGCTTGATCTCCTTGCTGTCCAAGGAATCAGCTGTAAGTATACCTATATCCTCTCTCTCTTGAGCCTCCCTCCCATCCCCTTCGTCCCCTTTGGGTCATCACAGAGCCCTAAGCTGAGCCCCCTGTGCTGTGCAGCAGCTTCCCACCAGCCCCCTCTTTTACACCAGGTCTCCTGCATTGCAGACAGACGCTTTACTGTCTGAGCCACCAGGGAAGACCCTATTTTACACATGGTAATGCATATATCTCAGTGCTACTCTCTCAATTTGTCCCATCCTCTCCTTCCCCTACTGAGTCCACAAGTCCATTCTTTACGTCTGCATCTCTGTTTCTGCTCAGGGGCAAAATTTGAGAGAGGGACCAAAAAACTCAGGCAACAAGATAATCAATATTTTAATACAATATTATTAAAAATTAAAAATGAATGCAAATATATATGTATAATGAACAAAATATCAACATTTTAACTAAATTCAGGATCTAAGGGCTTAAGCCTAAGGTCCTTACAGGACCTCTCTCTCCTGCCTCACGCCAGTCCCAGCTCTGGTTCTAGGCATTGGGGACACAGCGATGAATTGGTCAAAACCCCTCCTCAAGTAAATGCCCAGGTGGTGGGAGACGAACAACAAACAAAACAACCAAGTCAAATACACAGGGCTGGTGGAGGTTGTTATGGAGACAAATAAAGCAGAGAAGGGGGAAATTCCATAGTAAACATCTCAAAATCCTCCCCCAGCCCCCAAGTGCCCCCCAAGTGCCCCGGGCACTGGGGCTCAGTTTCCCCTTTTGTAAACGGAAGGAATACTGTCAACCTGCCTCCCTCATTTTCTGCCAATAATTCCTCCTCTCTAGTTCCTGGTTTAGTAGAAACTTCCCAGGTGACTCAGCAAGAGACATGGATTCGATCCCTGGGTCAGAAAGATCCCCTGGAGAAGGAAATGGCAACCCACTCCAGTCTTCTTGCCTGGGAAATCCCATGAACAGGGGAGCCTGGGGGGATACAGTCCACGAGATCACAAAGGGTCAGACACGACTGAGTGATGAAACCACCACCGTGGTAGAAAGAACAGGGACTCCTGGACCAGTCCAAGGGACAGACCTCAGCCCCACCAGCCACTTGCCCTCGGTCTTGGGCGCTTAAGTCACTTACTTGCCAAGCTTCACTCAGGCGCTCTGCCAGCTGAAGGATGGAAAGGCGGAAGTTCCTAACACTGCCCGGAGCCCTGTGCTGAGCTCATGAAGTTCATTCCTTCATTTAACCCTCACCGCGATCCAGTGACAATGGGTATTTCTCTGGGGTAGAAAGCTGACACTTCATATTTTGAGCCCCAGTGAAGGAAGGTAAGGCTTTGAGGTTCTTCGGGCCCATTTCCTGGCCAGAAGGCTGCACACCTCAGACCGCCCCAGGGTTCTGCACTGAGCGACCTGGAGCAAGTCCCTGGATCTTTCTGAGCCTTATCGTCCCTGTCTGAAATATGGGGATTACGATGTTCCCCACCCTGCAGCACTGACAAAGCCAGATACATCTGGCATACAGTGGGTGCCCCATACATGTGGGCGCCCCTCCTCCCCCAGCCCCTGCCCTGGGCAGCGATACCAGTCTCCAGGGCAACAGGGCAGAATTAACTGGTGAAGTTCAAACGCAGCCCATTTCCTATTTTCCTGACAGCCTATTTCATGGATCACAGAGACCCAAGTACCGCTGCTTATTCACCGGAGGAAAGAATGAATTCATTTTCATTCCTTAATACCTGATGTGACCTATTCACTGTTGATCTCTCCTCTCCGAGGCTACAGCCCTTCCTGCGGACTTTCAATTTGGCCAGAGAGAAGGATTGTGCGTTAATGACAGAAAGTCCTGCCCGGAGAATGCTGGGAGCTGCATCAGCACCGTGCGGTGATAAGTCCAAATGAAAGATATTATGTCACCTCATTTGAATTAAACAGATGAGCTATAGTCCTAGACCATTAAAAATGAACCAATCTGCTGGAAGGATTCCAGGTGCTCGGCACTCAGCGCCCCCCGAAAGGTACCAGGCTCCCACGGGGTTTTATATCCTCATTTTCTGCCAATAATTCCTCCTCTCTGCAATCGTAGAGGAATAATTTGCTCAAAAGGCCATCACGCATCAGCGGTGGCCACATTCTGCAGGCGGCCCTTACTGTGCTCACTTAGGGCCGGCCCTGCCCTCCTGGGACTCTCTCCTCTAGGCTCATACAATCAGGGCAGCCTGGCACTGGGGGTACACTGGGAGGCACCAGGGAGCCATGGGGCAGGCAGCCAGGGCTGGTCTGCAGACCCAGTGATGATGAGCTGCCCTCCCACCCCGGTGATGTTTTCTCCCTTGGGAGTTCTGGGGAGCTCCCCGCCTGCACCCAAAAGCCCAGGAAGGGAGGCATCACTTCCCTTTACAAAAGGGGAATTGTAGCTTCAGAGCCCAGGGCACTTGGGGTCCCATTGCTTAACCTGGAGTGCCTGGGAGGGAAGGCCCCCCAGGCCATGGCCCCGCACCCCCTCTCACCATGCACCCCACCTTCTGGGACACCAGTGACCCCTCCCTCACGCTCTGCCACCCATGTGCACCATAGTCCAGGCAGGCACTGTTTCTCCTCTCTGAGAACCTCTGTCCCCGATCTGCAAACCTGTAGTTCCCCAGGTGCCCCTCAGAGTGAGCCTGGACTAGGAACCAGATGATGGGGTTGAAGCCTGGCTCTGCCGCTTATAGCCAGACAGCATTAGGAAATCTCCTTCTGCTCACTGAGCCGCATCTGTAACTTGGGACTTAATAACTAAGGGCCTTTCTCCAAGGTTCCTTAGCCCTGACACCCTTCCTGGCCCCAGACCAGAATCTCATCCAACAGGGCAGCTAACATCCTCCCAGCTTTAGGGCTCAGCCCCTGGGCAAAGTGTCGCTCTATTTTCTCATCTGTCTGTGCTAAGTTGCTTCAGTCGTGTCCAGCTCTTTGTGACCCCATGGACTGTAGCCTGCCAGGCCCCTCTGTCCATGGAATTTTCCAAGCAAGAATGCTGGAGTGGGTTACCATTCTCTTCTCCAGGGGATCTTCCCAACACAAGGATTGAACCCCAGTTTCTTACGTCTCCTATACTGGCAGGTGGGTTCTTTACCACTAGCACCACCTGGGATTTTTCTCATCTAATCCACCCTAAAAGTGAACAAGTCTGGTTTGCCCTATGTTGATGAGAAAGAGACTTTATACTAAAACTGCATTATAATAGTAATTAAAGTTGCTCAGCTTTCCAAGCGTCAGTGTGGCCCTAAGCACTTTGCACCTGTTCATTCAGTGAAGCTTTAGGGAACGCGTGAACCTCTTCCAGGCACTGGGGACACAGCAGTGACAAAACACAGGCTCCCCTGACCTGATGGATGGCAAGAGCTGACCGTTCCCAACCCTGTTTCTCAGGGGAGGAGGCTGGGGGGCGGGGGCTTGGATAACCTGCCCAGGTACAGAGACGGCTAGAGGCAGAGCCTGGGCTAAAGTCTCGCCCAGGAGCCACCACCCTGGACTTGCAAGCATTCAGAACCAAGGTTGGGCACCTGAGGACTTCAGAAAAGGGGCTCCCCAGCCCTGAGCTCTAACCGGGTGGCCCACAAGCTGAGTGTGCCTAAGAACCACTGAGGAGGAATCTCTTCATGGCACTGCAGGTCTGATGGATGGAGGGATGGAGTGGGTTTTCAGGGATCATTTTGACTGTGTTTGACTTTACCACAGGTCAGGAAGATCAACGCACCCCAGTTTGCTCAGCCCTGTTCCCCTTTAAAATGGAGGGTCCCACAGGCCAGCAGCCCTCTCGATCACACACTGAGCCAAGACACTAACACCCACGTAGGGTCCCTGCTCGTGTGTTCCGCGCTCAGCACCCTCTCCCTGCAGGGCCTCTGGTCCCCCTACACCCGGTCCTCTCCTGAGACCCAGCCTGGTCCGTACTGTGGCCTGATGGAGGCTGACAACAGAAACAGCCCCCCGACATCCAGCTCCGGGGGTGGGGATGGCAGATGTTAACCGCTCTGGGCCGAATGTAGTGAGGCCCCCAGGTGTGAGACCTGACGTTTCCCGAGACAACCTCGGGTCTGGATCGTGGCCCTGCCACCTGGGGGTGTTACAGCCAGAGGCCATTTTTTATCATCTCTCTGAGCTGCTGTTTCATCAGTCCATCTTCACTGGGGGGAGCACGAGGCAGGTTTTTGATACTTAGCGTTTAGTAAAGAAGACTGACTGCAGGCTGGCCTGGCCCCGTGGAATCCTTCTATAGCCTAGAGGAACAATCCCTGACCCCATCTGTGGGCGAGGCCACGCTGGCAGACTCCATGGATGCCCCCACCTCCCTTCTTGACCCCCAGGGGTCAGCCTCTGCTGGAGATGAGAGCTGACGGATGGAGCAGCGGACACACCCAAGCACAGCATCTCCGCCTCTCCTCTCCACCTTGCCCTCCTCCCCGGCCCTCCTCTCTTCCCTCCCCTTCCCTCCCCATCCCTCCCCATCCCTCTCCCCTCCCACTGCCTCTGCCTCCAGGCTTTCTCTGGCACCTCAGAGGTTTGCTTAGCCAGCTCCGGAGAAATGGAAAAGGCAGTAGATGCCCCAGTGGGGCCCAGAGCCAGTAGGTAAATGTCCCAGCCTCTGCGAGGCCCCAGCATCACTAAGTCCCAGGCTGACTGGCCACATTCTCCATAAACACGCCTTCACCGGCTTCTTTCCTTCTTTCCCTGTCTTACCGCCCATCTCTTCACTGGGGTTTCTTGGAACCACCTCCCAAACGACTGGTACCTGAGTCATGCCTTAAAGTGTGCTTTTGAAGAAACCCAAACTGAGACAGAAAAGCTAGGTAACATGCCCCAGATTGCACAGCTGGGAAGTGGATTGGAACTCAGACATCGGCTTCACACACTGACTCAACAGCTCCGTGACTCTGTGGTATGGTTCCCACGCTGGGCCTAGGGATACTCAGCTCCATCCCCAGTCTCCTCCGTCCTCCCTTCCCATCCCCAGTGCGTCCTTCACACACTGAGTCCACAGTGAAAAAAAGTGAGGCAGGCGCTTGCCCCAGCTCACAGGAAGCTGGGTGACACGCCCTGAGCAGAAAGAGTGGGTCCCTCCTGGTAGCTCTCACCTTTCAGAGAGGCTTACCCGCTTTCAGCCACCTGGCTCCTGCTGCCCCCCACCCAAGTGAATCAACTCTCCAGCCAGAGCCGAACATTTTGAAAAGGCCATGTTAACCAAATAAGGACCAGATAAGGTAGGCAACAGAAAATCCTGTGGTTTATCCCATCCCTAAGCTGAACCTCGTGGTAGAAGATGAGACCCAGGGGATGGGGGACATGTAGCTGCTCTATACATGATTAAAACAAGTGGAAGTTTTCATAGTCCGTTTGGGAGGACCCTTCTCGTAAATCCTCGGGGGAAAGGTCGTGGGAAAGAGACACTTAAAGGGATGTTTATCACAGAGGGGGAGAGAAGGAAAAGTAACCTAGCCACTCATCGAGAGAATGGATGAATTATGACATTCATCAATAGGATGAATACCCTTAGCACAGTGAAAATGAACTTGGCTACACACAGAACAGATGAATCTCACAAATATAATGCTGAACACAAGCAAGTTATAGAAGGATATATAAAGAATGCCACTTATATCAAGATTAATAGCATGCAAAACGATTCCACACATGGAATGGGAATATGTCCTTTTCCTTTTATACTTCAAGTATAAAGACGTGCATCAGATTCAGGATTGCCACGGGGAGATGTCAGGGGGAGGGGTAAATGGGTTTTAGACTATATCAACAGAGTCTTATTTCTTGAATTGAGGGATGAGCATACAGATATTCGCTTTATCGTTCCTTTTTTATGCCTTAAGTAATGTAAAAAGTGGGGAGAAAATCAATCATGGGGCCACCCGGAGGAAGAATTACCTCGCTCCCTTGAACCAATCGCACTCCAGGCCCTGGCTGAGCTGGTTGTCTTTGACTTGATCCTGGGAGAAGCTATAGAATCCCAGGTCCTGCTGCCAGGGCCCCAAGTCCATCCTTGGAGACCACGTGTTTAAGCTCCAGTGGCAAGTGCTCCTGAGTAGGGAGGAACCCAGCATTCCTGACCCACGGGTATGCCTCTCACCAGGACAAGACCTGCCTGGTGACCAAATTAGGTAGCCAGGACCTGGGCTTTGGGGCAGAGAGAGGATGAAAGGAGACTGACTGAGATATTCATGCCAATGTCCAGCTCAGCCCCCACACACGGTCCCTCCAACAGCTCCAGCCCCAGCACAGGGAGCTCCGTGTTCTCCCCAGGTGTGCACTGGGGTCTGGCTCCAAGCAAAACGCTCACCATGATGCCCAGCGATCACACGCTAGCTGATCAGGGATGCTCTAAAGTGAATGAATGCCAGTCCTCGCCCCGATGGGCCAGATGCTGGGAAGAGACCTGAGGATCTCAGGGGAGGCGCTTGGATAAGGATGCTCCATGTGGACAATCTTGGGGTGGAGTGGATGCCCCAGGGATGCTGAAGGCCAGAGGGATTTGTGGTTTTAAAAAAGTGTGTTTAAGCCTTCCCTGGTGGTCCAGTGGTTAAGAATCCACCTGCCAGTGCAGGGGGCACAGGTTTGATCCCTGGTCCAGGAAGACCCCACACGCTGCAGGGCAGCTAAGCCCGTGCACCACAACTACTGAGCCATGCTTTAGAATCCATGCTCCACACGAGAGAAGCCACCACAATGAGAAACCCGTGCAGCGCAACTACAGAGTAGCCCCCACTCCCTGCAATTAGAGAAAGCCTGTCTGTAGCAATGAAGAGCCGGCGCAGCCAAAAATAAATAAATAAAAAATCATATAAGAAGTACGTTTATGTGTCTGTGTGCATGAAAATACTTATATACATGTTCATATATACTTATGTATCATACACACACGGATTATATTATGCATGTATTCATCTATACTTATGTATGTCTTTACATATATGGTAGGAGGAGTCATTTAGTTGCTAGGTTGTGTCCGACTCTTGTGACCCTATAGACTGTAGCCTACCAGGCTCCTCTGTCCATGGGATTTCCCAGGCAAGAATACTGGAGTGGGTTGCCATTTCCTCCTCCAGGGGATCTTCCCCACCCAGGGACGGAACCTGTGTCTCCTGCAGCTCCTGCCTTGCAGGTGGATTCATTACCAACTGAGCCCCCGGGGAAGCCCTTTTGCATATATACATACACATATTTTATGTATGTATTCACATATACACACGTATTCATGTATACATACATATATGCCAGTGTACACACTTACTTTTTTTTCATGCATACACCTATGTTCTGTCTTAAAGCAGAGGCTCCATGCGGGTTGGGCAGCACGGCGAGGCCACAGAGCCTACAGAGCAGACCTGCCCTGGTGTTTCCTATCGGCCCTCAGAGCATCCCTCAGGCAGCAGCAGCATCAGTACTGTTGCTCCATTTCCCAGATGTGGAAGCTGAGGTCCAGAGGTTAAGTTGGCCACACCACGTCCCCCAGGTGATAGACACAGAGTTGGAACCTCAGATCACTCCGGGTTTGAGGCCCTTCCTCTGGCCAGAGCCCCTGCAGAGCAGAGCAACCAGGCTGTTCACCTTGCACTGTGTGGTCTACTCCCAACTCACTCTCTTCACTAGTTTTTTCTTAATATTTATTTTTATTTATTTGGTTGCAGGAGACTGAGTTTGATCCCTGGGTCGGGAAGATACCCTGGAGGAGGAAATGGCAACCATCTCATCCTCTGTCACCCTCTTCTCCTCCTGCCTTCAATCTTTCCCACCATCAGGGTCTTTTCCAGAGTCGGCTCTTCGCATCAGGTGGCCAAAGTATTGGAACTTTAACTTCAGCATCACTCCTTCCAATAAATGTTCAGGGTTGATTTCCTTTAGGATTGACTGGTTTGATCTCCTTGCAGTCCAAGGGACTCTTAAGAGTCTTCTCCAACACCATAGTCTGAATTTTAGGGATAAATATTCAGGTGGGAGGCCCACGGCTGCTGGGCCGTTTTCTGGGCTGGTGAAACTCTCTCTGGTGACCTTCTTTTCCAACCTCCTAATCTGAAGGAGCACAGCTTCCCCATCAGGGCACTTGGCTGCTGGGTTGCTGAGGGGACATGGTGGGGCAGGGAAGCAGCCCCAGGGCCCACTGCAGAAACCTTCAGAGGTTAAGCCAAGCCAGTGAAACACCTCAGGGGCGTCCAAGAGTGTGATATATTGATATCAGTCTATGGAACAAATACCACCCCTACCCCCGGTCTCGGAGGCTTAGTCCGAAAATAGCCTACAGCTTGCTCACATCACAGGTGCATTTGGATGAGGGCAGGGTTCTCTGCACGATCGTTCAGGCACCCAGGTTCCATCCACTGTGGGCACTGCCATCTGCCGTCTCCAGCACGTGGCTTCCAAGGTCCGTGCTGACAGGGAAGAAGGAAAAGGATGCACGTTAATATCCTTTGGTCATCGCTCCTGCCCATCTTCTCTTGGCCCCAACAGATGTGAGGGGATCAGAAGCCTACATTTTCTAAATGCCTAGGAGAGGAATGAGATGGTTTGGTGAACATATAGCTTTGTCTTTGTCACACCAGGGAAGGCCAGACACCGGTCTCCAGGACACACACGTAACATGATTGTAACCAGGCTTCCTCTCTGAGCCTCAGCGGGGACTCAGAGTCGGGTGAAGGTCCTAGGGTACCGGCAGCTGTGTGAAGAAACTAAGACACATGAGGGAAAGGGGGATCTGGCAGAAAGACACTGGATTGTGCATTTGGGTGAGAGAAGGGTTCCACCGGGGCAAACGGCAGTGGAGACTGGAAACTGGAGAGGCAGTCTGGTACCTGGTCGCCAGGATGAGAAAGGAGCCCGGGGGAGAAAACAGCCGTCACCCACTTCTCCCTTGACGCGCCGTGGCACTGGGGCTGTGAGCTCAGGTGTGTATGGCTCTCTTGGAGCCTCGAGTACCAGCATCTCTGGAGGGTGCCAGGAAATAGCACCTGGGTGGGCCAGCTCTGGCCTGATGCCTTCTCAAGACTCCCCGAGTGACCAACAGAGCCTTCCAGAAGGAGGATGCTGAGTGGAGCCTCAGCTATTCACAGGGTCTCACCGTATCTGCTGGTACTGAAGCTGAAGCTACCTGTGCTAGAAAGGAACAGCACTCTCGTCACTGGCGTGCTCTCTGCCCTTTTTCCTGGATATGCCCCCAGGTGTTCTCTCCAGTTCTTCAGGTCCAGAGTGCAGCATACCTGGGGCAGGTAGGATGTGAATCAAACAAAATATGAGTGTCAATAGGCTCACCATTAATCCCCAGCATCAGGGGCACCATCGTTTCACATTCACAAAAAGACAAAGCCAGTCTTGAGCCTAGCTGCTCAGTGTGTGACCCTGCCCGCCCCCTGCCAGTCCCCTAAAGCTAGATTTATCCCTGCTTCCTACAAGAGTCGGCTTCCACCGTGCCGCTTTCTCTGGCATCACCACTAAGCCACCGAGCTGTCCCTTCCCAGCCAGTCCCTGGTGGGGAAAGCAAGGCTGTGGGGACAAGTCAGACCACTGTGATGAGCAATCAAGGGAGAGAGTCACTGTGCTCAAAAATCCAAATGCATGTTTATATAAAGCTCCCGACATGGTTATGATGCAAACCAGAGGGTGCACAGTCCACTCTTTCAGTAAAGACTCAGTGAGCGTCTATTATATGCCAGCATTATGCTGGGTGTCAGAGCACAACAGAAAATAAGAAATCAAAATTTCTGCCCTCACAAGGTTGACACTGCGGCAGAGGGAATGTATAGGAATAACCAATACATAAACATAATCACAAATTGTAACAAAAGCCATGCTATGCTATGCTATGCTATTCTAAGTCACTTCAGTTGTGTCCGACTCTGTGCGACCCCATAGACAGCAGCCCACCAGGCTCCCCCGTCCCTGGGATTCTCCAGGCAAGAACACTGGAGTGGGCTGCCATTTCCTTCTCCAACGCATGAAAGTGAAAAGTGAAAGTGAAGTCGCTCAGTCGTGTCCGACTCTTAGCGACCCCATGGACTGCAGCCTACCAGACTCCTCCGTCCATGGGATTTTCCAAGCAAGAGTACTGGAGTGGGGTGCCATTGCCTTCTCCGACAAAAGCCATAAGGTCCATAAATCAGGATGTGACATAAAGAACAATAGAGGGACCTGCTTGGGGAGGCCAGGGAAAGTTGGAGCTTTCCCTGGAGTGAGGAACACTGGAGCTGAAACCTGAAGGGACCAAAGGAAGAGCATTCCAGGTGGTGGGAAGCACCAGTGCAAAGGCCCTGTGGCAGATAAGAGCTCAGAATAACAAAGTGGCCAGTGTGACTGGGCATCCAAGCTGACGATGGTGTAGGGTGTGACACGGGACGAGGCTGAGAGAGAGTCAGACCTGGACCAGGCAGGGCCATGGCAAAATGGAGGTTAAAACCCTGACTGTGAAATTCTCTGCAGTTCTCAGGAGCACAGAGCTGAGCGAGGCGCAGAGGCTCAGAAAATGACAGGATGTGAAGAAACACACACAGCTCATAAAGGTCTCAGCTGGGACGCAAAGGCAGGTCTCCTGACCCGGCAAAGCAGAGACCACAGGCCCCTTTGAAAGTGGTTCTCAGCCCTTCTGCACTGGAGCCTCCTTTCTGCCCAACTGCAGCCCCTGATGCCCCAGGTGCCAGCGCAGCATTGTTCTCCCTCCCGCCCCGCCCGCCCGCATCACAGGCACCATCACCATGGGAACCAAGCCAGCCAATCAGAACCCTCCCTTTTCAAGGGGACCTTTATAAATTGAGCCTCCTCTGCCCAGACACACCACATCCAACACCCAGAGGCCTCCAGGGCCCCCTCCTCCTGGAGAAACCAAGTCAGTTGCCCCCCACTTTCCTCCAGGGCAGACAAGGGGAGTCTCCCAGTGGAGAGGCTCAGGAAACGGGTGCAGGTCTACAGTCAGCCAGCCTAGAGCCCCAGTCCCCCGCATGGCCACGCCATGATGCAGAAGCCACGCAGGAGCCCCTGAGAGATTCCAGTGGTCACCTGGGAAACACCGTGAGCCACGAGAGCAGTGTCCTGTCAAGCCTGCAACACTCCAGCCTGGAGCAATGCATTGACATCAGCCGGCTGAGCAGCGGGTACGCAGGGGATGAGGAGAACAGCAAAGTCAGCTTGCCGGGCAGCCATCAAATCGTGCGGTTGAGCAGAAGGCTCCACACCCAGGCAGGCGGTGCCCAGAACAGCCAGGTGTGCGCCGTCTACTCTCCCAAGCAGCTGAAGAGACGACTGGCCCACCAAGCCAAGGGCACCAAGCAGACTGGAAGGGAATAGTAAGGCCAGCCTGGCCAGGGGCAGCGGGGAGAGCAGTGCCAGCAGCTTCAGCAACATCAGTGTCATCAGCCTGGGCAGCAGTGCCCTAAACTACCAGGTGAGTAGCGGGCTGGTCAGCTCCGTGGGCAGCCTTCCCTCCAGCCAGACCAGCAACCACCAGAGCGTCAGGGTGGACAGCCACGTGCAAAGTGGGCTGCAGAGCAAAACCAGTCTTCCAGGGGACAAAGCTGGGGACAACGTGAATGGTAGTGACCAGGTCGCCAAGGATGAGCAGCCTGCCCAGGTGCACGTGCCTTTATGAGAAGACTCACCAGCCACTGGGACCTTGAAAAACACATCATGTGAAGACCCAGCAAACCCAGACTTCACCCAGAGTGGTTATCACCAACAGAAGTAAGAAAGACCTTTTAAAAGTATACGCTGGGTCAGCCATCAGCAGAAGAGCCGTATGTTGCCAACTACACTGAGAATCAGCAGTCGGTAATGAGACCATCTACACTGAAAACCATTCTTGGGAAGAACATGATCAAGATCCACCAGTGCTGGGTCCACCTGTGTTAACACCACCAGTGGCCATAACATCAGTCCTGTGAACCCCAGTGACGAGCCTGCCCTGACAGCATCCATCAGTGACAAAGCCGTCTGTTAGAGAACCATCCTTGATGGGATCACCTGCGCCAGAACTCATCCATGGAGACCACCATTTTCAAGGCAAGTGTCAACTGTTATTAAGAACCATCTGCAGTTAGAAGAACCTTCCACGATCCATCCCAAGTGAAGAACACCATCTGTAACCAACACCAACCACGATGAGCTCAGAAGGCACAACCACCAACCACAGCTGGGATTGTCCATGTCGAGAGCCAGCTGACACGAGCGCGGTCAGCGGGGAGCTCAGTCCCAAGCATGCTCTGTAACAGGCACTGCCCACAGGAGCCGGGAGCATCTAGAGTGCACACTCATGATGACTGCGTCAAGGGAGCCCCATCCCTGAGGAGCATCATCCAAGGAAGATTTATGCTTTCAATTTTGAACACTGTTTCCAGGCAACTTCAGCCCAGGACCTTCCCAAGAGCAAGTGCTCTTTGGCATCCATCCGTGTCTCTGCTGGGTCTCAGAGGAGGAGGAGAGGCCAGGAATCAACCTTTGTTGAGATGGTTGGGGCAGTGCTTCCCGTGGCAGGACAATGCCATGACAAATACTTAATGGTGACAGGGATCAACCCAGCCAAGAATGGATGCGATGGGTAAGCTCTGGACCATTTTACTGAATGATCCCTAAGTGGGTGGGAGGACTGGGGTCTGTGCTCCACCCCTTCTCAGGACATCAACTCCTTCCCTGGGCTGATCACACAGACTTGGAGAGCGAGTACATCCTCGGAGGGACAGAGGCCAGAACAGTCATGAAGACACCCACTGGGTACCAGAAGGAAAGCTGAGGGGGCACGAAAAACAATAAAAGGTGTCTGGAGAGGCTCTGTGTGTGTGTGTGTGTGTCTGTGTGTGTTCCTGGTGAGGCCAAGATCACACTGAAGAATCACGGAGAGACTCAGGCTCAGCCACCAACTTTGCTACATAATCCTTACACATTCTGAGCCTCAGTTTGTCCATAAGGAAATTGGAACCAATCATTCCTATTTCATATACAGACAGGATGGTTTTATAGATTATACAAGAATGTATATTAAGAACCTGGCTAGGACTGTTTCCTTCCTTTCCTTCTCTTTTCTTGCCCATCTGTAAAATGGGCACAGTGGTTTCACTCAGACATAAGTTGGGTTGCTAATAGGAAGAAAAGCATTCTTGACCAAAAAAAAAAAAAGAGTTGTATCATTTGCTTAGGAGTCAAGATGGTTCAGCAGGTGGTTTTGATGGGTTTGAGGAAGGGTGAGTGGTTTTGGGTTTGAGGACACCTCGTGTCTGGATGGGTGGGTCCCTTCTTCTTGAGCATGAGCACCCCTTTGGAGGACAGTCTCCCCCACCTTCCTGCAGGCAAAATCGCTCAGCGTGGCCTGAGCTCCCACGAGCCAGGCAGACAAGAGACGGGCCCCCGAAAATGCCCAAGTGGCCCTCTGTCTGCTGTGGCTGTGGGGGAAGCTTGGCTGCCTCATCATTCCCACCACTGTCCTGTCTCCCCTGGGGACATCCCCTGCGTTCCTGTCTCAGAGGTGAGCAGAGCCCCTGAGGCACAGCAGGACAAGACAACTGCACGCTGGGGCCCTTGGTCAGGCGGCCACAGACTTCTTGGACACACATGGCCAGAGCGGAGCCCTCAGCCTTCCCTGACCACCTCTCCTCCCTTGTCCCCTCCCTGCAGATGACATCATCACTCCCGATTGTCCCAGCCAGATCCTCGTCACAGTGGTCTGCCCCTCCCCCTCACACATCCCGTCGGTCCCTCAACCTCTCCCACCCCCACCGCTGATTCCCTAACCCAGGGCCATCACCTTCCACGCAGACCAGTGGTTCCCAGTCCTGGCTGCACATTAGAACCACCTGGGGGGCATTTTTAAGATACAGAGGGGCAGGCCACCCCCAGAGACTCCGCCTGGGTACCATCAGTGTTTAAAGTTCCCCAGGGGGCGATGATGCTCAGCCAGGATTGGGCGATGTCACTGACCTTGACCTCTTCCTCCTCTACCCACTTTTCAACCTCTGGGGTCAAAACCTGACACCTGCCAGAGCCGGGAAGGTGAGGGCGTCAGGTGTGGCTTAGACATGTGTCCCATCTAAAGAGAAGCCAGCAATGTGGTAGGATTCTATGTAAAATGTCCTGATTTTTAACACATGGGTCACCCCAGTGTTCACAGCAGAACTGTTTATAATAGGCAAGACATGGAAGCAACCTAATGTCCAGTGACAGAAGAATGGATAAAGATGTGCTGTGTATATATATATATAGGTATGTATATTTATATACACACAATAGAATACTACTCAGCCATAAAATATAATGAAATAGCGCCATTTGAAGCAACATGGTCGGTTGGACCTAGAAATTATCATAGGAAGTGAAATAAGCCAGATAAAGACAAATACCATATAATATCACTTATACATGAAATCTAAAACATGAATCAAATAAACTTATTTACAAAACAGAAACAGACTCTCCGATCTCAAAAGGGAAACATGGGGTAAAGTGATAAATTAGGATATTGGGATTAACATATACACACTACTCTATGTAAAATAGATTAAAAAAAGGACCTTCTGTATAGCACAGGGAACTCAATATTCTGTAATAACCTATATGGGAAAAGAGTCTGAAAAAGAATGGATAAAGCAGAGACATTACTTCACTGACACAGGTCTGCCTAGTCAAAGCTATGGTTTTTCCAGTAATCGTGTATGGATGTGAGACTTAGACTAGAGAAAGCTGAGCACCAAAGAATTGATGCTTTTTTTGAACTGTGGTGTTGGAGAAGACTCTTGAGAGTCCCTTGGACTGCAAGGAGATCAAACCAGTCAACTCTAAAGGAAATCAGTCCTGAATATCCATTGGAAAGACTGATGCTGAAGCTGAAACTCCAATACTTTGGCTACCTGATGCGAAGAACTGACTCATTGGAAAAGACCCTGATGCTGGGAAAGATTGAAGGCAGGAGGAGAAGGGGAAGACAAAGGATGAGATGGTTGGATGGCATCACCGACTCGATGGCCATGAGTTTAAACAAGCTCCGGGAGTTGGTGATGGACAGAGAGGCCTGGCGTGCTGCGGTCCCTGGGGCCACAAAGAGACAAGACACGACTGAGCGACTGAAGTGAACTAATATATACAATACATATAACAAATATGTATATAATATATACACACACAAAACTGATTCACTTCACTGTGCCCTTGAAACTAGTACAACATTGTAAATCAACTATCCTTCAATATAAATTTTTAAAAAATAAAACAGACTGACTCTGTTCTAAACCTCAAAAAATAAGAGTCACAAATTCAAAAATATTTTAAAAAGGGAGCAAATGAAAATATTTCTGGAGGCAGGACCAGGCCCACACACCCAGTGGTTTTTGCCACTAACCAGAAAACAGTGATTTTTCAGAAACAAAAAGATTGCTTATAATCCTTCACTGGTTAAAACCTTTCCAATTTTCCCACTGTCCAAAGAATTTGTCATGACATTCAAGGCTCTTCACAAACCGACATAAATATGTTTTCTCCACCTCAACTCCAGCTACTTCCCCCTAAGTTCAAGCCTCTGGGTCTTTGCACCTGCTCTTTCCTCTGTCTGCCATAATCTCCGTGCATTATAATTTCCACACATTATACTTCACCCTTTTTAGTGCACAGTTCTGATGGTTTTTAATTGAAGGATAATTGCTTTACAAAGTTGTGTTGGTTTCTGCTGTACAGCAAAGTGAACCAGCCATCTGCATGCACATAACCCTCCCTCGAGCCTCCCGCCCAGCCCCCGCCGGCCCCCCGCCATCTCACCTTTAATAGGTCATCCCGGATCACCGAGCTGAGATCCCTGTGCTATATACACTAGCTATTCTACACATTCAGTTCAGATCAGTTCAGTCACTCAGTCATGTCCGATTCTTTGGACCCCATGGACTACCTCACACCAGACTTACTGCATATATGTCAATGCCACTCTGTCCCACCCTCTCCTTCCCCTGTTATGTCCAAAAGTCCATTATTTACCTCTGCATCTCCATTCCTATACAGCATTCCTAGATTCCATACATATGTGTTCATACACCATATTTGCTTTTCTCTTTCTGACTCACTACACTCTAACAGGTTCAACAGAGTTCTATGATTATTCACACACACACAAAAGCAGTTGTGTATCCACCACCACTCCCCATAACACCAACTAGTTCCATCACCCCCCAAAATCCCCTCCGTGCCCCTTTATATCCATTCTTCCTCCCGCCCCCGCAATCACCAACCACTTTTCTGTCCCTACCATTTCCCAGAAACTCACATACGTGGAATTACACAGTTTGAGCCTGGCTGCTTTCACTTAGCTAACGCATTTGTGGCCCGCTAACATCGTTTGTATTTATCTGGACTGGGATCCATGATGAACCCTCTAATAAACGTTGATACACTAGATTCTGTGCCAATATAAGTTTATCAGTTCACTTAAGTGAATATCTAGGAGGGAAATGGTTGAATGGTATAATTACAAGCACGCTTCACTTCATAGAAACTGCCAACCCCAGGAGTCCCCCAAGACTCTGGCCACAGATCAGCAGTGGTCTGTGGCCTCTTAGGAACTGGGTTGCACAGCAGGAGTTGAGCAGCGGGCAAGTGAGCCAAACTTCACTTATATTTACAGCTGCTCACCATCACTCACATGACTGCCTGAGCTCTACCACCTGTCAGATCAGTGGCAGCATCAGACAGGCATCCTCATAGGAGCGCAAATCCTATGAACTGCACGTGGAAGGGATCTAGGTTGGGTGATCCTTATGAGAATCGAATGCCTGATGATCTGATTCTGAATTAGTGAGTAGTGTAATTGTTTCATTACATATCACAACATGACAATAATAATAGAAATAAAGTGCACAATAAATGCAACGCACTTGAGTCATCCTGAAACCATCCACCGCCTCCCCGGCCTGGTCCATGGAAAAATTATCTTCCACAAACTGGTCCCTGGTGCCAAAAAGGTTGGGAACCGCCCGCCAAGTCATTTTCTAAAGGAAGCTTTGCTTTACTGGAACTTTGTATTTGCCAGAGCTGTGGTTTTTCCTTTAACAATCTAGCTCCCTCTTCCTTATCGTAACAATGGGAGGAAGTTTGTATCAGCCTCCCATTATTAACTCCATTTTACCTATGGGGAAACTGAGGCACGGACTTCCCAGATGGCACAGTTGGTAAAGAATCTGTCTGCCGATGCAGGAGACATAAGAAATACGGGTTCGATCCCTGGGGTTGGGACGATCCCCTGGAGGAGGGCATGGCAACCCACTCTAGTATTCTTGCTTGGAGAATCCCATGGACAAAGGAGCCTGGCCGGCTACAGCCTATGGAGTCACAAAGAGTCGGACACATCTAAGCGATTAACCATGCACTCCAACTGAGGCACAGGAAGGCTAACACAGTGTGAGGGGATTTGAACCCCAGCAGTCTGGCTCCAGAATTCATGATCTAAATCATTAACCTCTCTACCCTCCCCTCTCTGTTTTGGACTCACACAGCAAACCCAGGCCATAGGCCACACCCGTTTAAACACAGGGCACCCAGCCAGTCATTCCTTGTCTCAGGCCCCTAAATACTGTGCCTCCCACTGGATGTGTCTACCTCCCTGAGTGGAGGTGCTATGCTTCACCCCATCTGATTTTTTTTTTTCAGCCAAGTCTCATGGCTTGTGGAATCTTAGATCCCCAACCAAGGTTCAAACCTAGGCCCACAGCAGTGAAAGCACCAAGTCTTAGCCACTGGACCACCAGGAAATTCCCAGCCCCACTGCATCTGTATCCTCAAGGCCCCATCCCTGTTAGCAGCGCCAATGACTGCCGACTGAATAAATGAATCAGTGAGCAGGCAAATGAGTGACGGATGCGTGGCTGAAGCAAAGGAAGAGAGTTGGGTCCTCCGAGGCCCATTCACCAGCGACTAGAGCCCACTGTCCAAAAACAAATGTAGTTCAGGATCCAAAAGTTAACTACCACTCGCTGTGCACGCCCCAGCCCTCAGGACAGCTCCATCCTTCTCTCACTGTCTGCCCAACAGATGGGTCTCCGCCTGGCTCTCTCCTACCCCAGCACTGGGCATGCAGCAAGCTCTTGAAGTGAGGACCATTTTTCAAGTGGGCACGGTGATTTTTTCTTTCCTGTCCACTAGCTCGGTGTTCGGGGTACAGCGGGGTTGGAATCATGGGTTAGCTGCAGGCGCTGGCTCCTGAATTATTAACTGGGCTGGGGAGAGAGCTGCTTACAAATGCTGTCTGTCCAGCAGACCGTGGCAGCCCTCAGACTTCAAACAGGCCTGGAGTGGGCAGGCTGGACGAGCGGGTGAGCTTCACACGCTGACCGAATCCGGGACTTCTCATGCTCAGTGCTCCCTTGGCCTCCGTCCCCTGGTCCTGCACAGAAAGAGGTCATCTTTCATGCTATGAAGTGCCGGTTCTGTTGGATACAAGCTCCTAACCTCTCCTCCTCTGCCCACTCTAAAACCAGTGGGTAAAATGGATGGAGTCTGTGGATTATGGTGCTTTCTGAGCCTGGAGCTTGCTGTGTGATTGTCAGTCCACAGCCCATCATGGGCAGGGAGGGGGAGTAGGGCGTCCAAGGTTAGGTCCCTTAGAAGCAGAGCCTGAGATGGGAGTTTTGTTCCAAGAAGAAGGGGGAAAGGAAACAGGCTGGGGAAGGGTTCTGGAGACTGACCTCAGGCTGATCTCACAGCAGGGCGGGGTGGGGAGAATCAAGAGTGTGAGGTAGGTGGGGTGGGAGGCTCTGCAGTGTTGATTGCAACTCAGAGCTGGTCCTACCTGCAGTCAGAGTGGGAAGGCCTTCATGCCCTGGGTGGAGGAATCATACTCTCTGAGGAAAATAGGTCCCACCCCACTCAAAAAAATATCAACAACCTCAGTGGCAGATTTTATTTTCTTGGGCTCCAAAATCACTGCAGATGGTGATGTTTGCTCCTTGGAAGAAAAGCTATGGCAAACCTAGACAGCATATTAAAAAGCAGAGACATCACTTTACCGACAAAGGTCTGCATAGTCAAAACTATGATTTTTCTAGTAGTCATGTATGAATGTGAGAGTTGGACCATAAAGAAGGCTGAGAGCCAAAGAATTGATGCTTTCAAACTGTGGTGCTGGATAAGACTCTTGAGAGTCCCTTGGACTGCAAGGAGATCCAACCAGTCAACCCTAAAGGAAATCAGTCCTGAATATTCATTGGAAGGACTGATGTTGAAGCTTAAGCTCCAATACTTTGGCCACCTGATGTGAAGAGCCGACTCATTGGAAAAGACCCTGATTCTGGGAAAGATGGAAGGCAAAAGAAGGGGCTGACAGAGGATGAGATAGTTGAAAGGCATCACCAACTCAATAGACATGAGTTTGAGCAAACTCTGGGAGATAGCGAAGGACAGGGCAGTCTGGCGTGCTGCAGTCCATGGGGTCACAAAGAGTCAGACACGACTTAGCAACTGAACAACAACATGTAACAACTCTGGAGTAAATACTCTGGAGAATCCCATGGACAGAGGAGCCTGGCAGCCTACAGTTCATGGGATGGCAAAGAGTCGGACACCACTGAGCACAGAGCAGTACCCCAAACTTGGTGGGATTTCAGTTTCAGCTGATAAGTTGGCAAAAGAGCTGAATGGATGTCCTTATTGAGAACCCCACATAAACTTCTCCCACCCCGCAAAGAACAGATGCAATGGATGAACAGAAATAAGAAGGTAATCTGAGACTGGATAAACTTCAAAAACATAAAAAATGATTTTTTAGCCAAGGGTGGCAAGGAAGCAGTTTGAACAGGGTGAGAGGGTTTAAGCCAACACACTTCATGAGTATTAACTGCAGAAAACAAGAACAACCAAGTGCTCCATGCAGCAGCTCCAGGATCTTTCTAAAACAAATCCAATCATGTTTCCAGCACCTTGCTCAAACCCTCGATGGCTCCCTATTGCCCTTTAGGGTAAAGTCCAGATGGGAATGTCTTAACTTGACCTTGATGCCTTCCAGGATCCAGCTTCTTCTCCGGCCCCTCCCACACAAGCCCATGTCTCCATGCAATCCCCACAAAATTACCTTTCCCTTCTCTCTCTTCTGGTGGTGCCTTAGTTGCCATGGACTGTAGCCCACCAGTCCTCTGCCCATGGGATTTTCCAGGCAAGAATCCTGGAGCGGGTTGCCATTTCCTTCTCCAGGGGATCTTCCTGACCCAGGGTTCGAACTCCAGCTTCCTGCATTCCAGGCAGATTCTTTACCAATTGAGCTACCAGGGAAGCCTCTGTTCTGGGTCTTTTTGCAAATTGTCTCTCAATCTGTGACACCCTCCTTCCTTTTGTTTCCTACTCAGCTCTCTTCATAGGACCTAATTCAGGTGTCCCTTCCACCAGAAAGCCCTCCCTGATCTCACCCCAGACTGCATTTAGGTATCCATTCTCTGTACTCTCTGACCTTCTGCTTTGCTCCATCTTTTTCTAAGTCCTTCTGAATTGTAATCGGCCACTTCCTTGACAGTTTTCTCCTTCGGGAAGACAATACCCCAGCACTTAGCACACAGCAGCCCCTCAGTGAATGCACACTGATGGAAGGAAGGAGGCAGGTCTGCAAAAGGAATGAGCCCCATCCCCCAAAGGCGTTAGGGTATAGATCTTCTGGAAACAGAGGCTCAGGGGGTGCTCAAAGTCCCTTCCATCACTTGGTTTTCAAAGCATCATAATCAGTTCATAGATGGCAGGACTGCAACTCAGAGAGGGATACAATTTATCAATGGCCACAGAGCAACATGTGGGCAAAACTCTGATGAACACTCAAATCAGAATTCTGGCTGTGTTCTTGGGTCTTATTTCCTTTCTCAGATGCCCCTTCCCCCACTGAGGAGTCAGGAAAAAGTCGAGATGATGGGGCTGGTGGCAGTGGTGGGGAGGTAGTCTCTCGTCTAGGTTTTTGTGGGCACCGGCCCTGTGAATTATTCATCAGGAAATCTGCTTGAGGTAGTGTCTTAGTCTTAATTTTCAATTCCCCTAATGCTGGCCAATTCTCTGCTGAAAACCTCTCAATTATTAATGTTTCTAAAACAATATTTGTTTTCTCTGCATCTAGCAACAAGCCAAGGCCTCATAGCTAGTGATGCTGCCCTGAGGTTCCCAGAAAGAGGTTGGACTTGCTGATGAGGCATTTCAAAGGGGTCGGGGCGGGTGTTTGACTGCAGCAACAGCCAGACAGAGACCATTAAGCTCATGCAGAGAACAGGTACTTAGCGGTGTCCCTGTTATCAGGAACTCCCAGGACAAAAGAAACTATAACAAATTCAAAAACAATTACTATGTATTGGTCGCTTATGTGCCAAGAGTGAGGCTAGACACTTCCCTTTTAATTAAGTCTAACGAGAGCATCACAGAGTAAGATTTCTCATTCCCATTTTACAGATGAAGAAACTGAGGATCAGAGAGACCTCAGGGGAACAGGATTAAGACTCAAGTCTATATGATTCTGTGGCCAGTACATTCTCCATCTTGACACAATGGTGTCCCATGGGATTTTAGTTGCATCCAAGGAAGAACTTTCTGGAAGCAAATTATGTTACTTTCAAAGAGCACTTGGAACAAGGCACTGATGGAAAGGGCATGTGGATGAGATGAAACTCCAGAGGTGGGGCAGTGGAACTGGGGGGATCTCTGGAGCTCCCATAGGGATGGCTCTCCTTTACTGTAATACAGCCTCTTCCACCCAGGTCTTGTTGGCAACAGGTGGGAGGAGAGGCAGGAGGCAAACTCTATATGCAGTGACAAAGGCCTCTGAGTGCCACCTTCAACCCTCAGACTCAGTCAGGACAAAGGGCATGGTGGTGGTGGTGCAGCTGGCCGAACAGAGGACACAGGCTGCAGTGCTAGGCTAGCCTGGGAGGGCATCATCGGCTGAACCACCCTTATCCTCTCTGCACCTTGCTTTGCCAGTCTGTGCAATGGGGTAACACCAGCTGCTCCCCTACAAGGCCATGCGCCCATGACAAGCCTGGTACACAGGAAGAGACCAACAAATAGCCCCCCTTTCCCTTCCCCTCCGCTGAATGAGAGGTTAACATTTTCCAAAAGATTTGGTAAAAAAAAAAAAAAGTTGGGGGGAGGACAGAAAGGAAACAGAAAGTACTTCTTTTACAAGGCTCTTTAGTTGCAAGGGGAACAAAATCCATTCAAAAGAGGCGGAGGCAAAAGGAGGAGGTGAGGAAGAAAAGGAGCAACTTACGAGGACAGAAAAGTCTCTCAAAGGGTGCAGGACACAGACTTGGGTCCAGCAGAGCCTCGCGGGCCAGAAACACGGCTTCCCTGTGTCTACTTCTCTTCAGAACTCCAGTGTCTCCTCTTCCTATCCCTTCCTGCATCTGTTTCCCTTTCTTCTCTCTGCAAACTGACTTTCTTGGCTTTGTGTGGACGGAAACAGACATCTCATGGCTCCCTGGTTTTTAAGTCCTTTTTCAAGGGTTCAGCAGCCCTATCAGCGTCACTTAAGTCTCAGCTCCAAATTCTGATTGGCCCTGCGGCTGTCAGGTATACATCCTGGACCAATCAGATGTGGGCGGCAGGGAAGGGTGTGGCTTAGAGCATTGAGTCTGGAGACTCTGTCCTCAATGAATTTACTACCAAACTAAGAATTCACTACACCCACACCAGAATGGCTGAAATTAATGCCCTGGCAAAATCAAATGGTGACAAGGCTCTGCCCCCATGGGAGCTCTCGTGGAGTGTGAAACAGCACGTCCACTTGGAAATTGATAGTACTGCCAAAGCTAAATAGATCCCTACCCTATGACCCAGCAAGTCCACTCCTGGGTACATATCCAAGAAAAATGACGGCTACTTCCACGAGAAGGAATGTACAAAAATGATCGTAGTTCCAGCTGTAAAATGTTCATAGCTCCAAACTGGGGGAAAAGTTACCCACCAACAGTAAAATGGACAAATTGTGATACATTCACACAATGGAATAATATGCAGCAGTGAAAAAGAATGAATATTGCCACACATAACACTGATCAGAGTCTGCACAGGAATAATGTATAGCAAAAGGAGCCATGCACAAAAGAGTCTATGCCAAAGGATTCTGTTTACAAAAAAAGCCTATCTGTGGTGATAGAAACCATAGTATGAGTCATCTTTGGGGAGTATCAACTGGGAGAGAGTACAAGGGAACCTCCGGGGGAACTATAAAGGTTCTCTAGCTCTTTCTTGATGGTGATTATATTTAAAAAATATCATCAGGCTAAACACTTAAGAGCTGTGCCCTTTACTATATGTAAGTAATGCCTCAATTTAAGAAAAAGAGAAAAAACTTATTTCTATAACATGTAGAAATATACAATCAACTACATAACCACCCCATCAACAACACAGTCACCTTTGTCTGAAGTAGAGAAAAGCACAGGATATATAAACACACATATGCATATGTCACATGCATATATGTTTTCTATACTTCACTTGAACTGATAAAATATTGACACCAGTAGACCATAAACTATGATATATTTTATGTACATCCAGAGAAATCACTAAAAGAAAGGTACACACTCAAAAACACTATAGATTAATCAAAATGGAATTCTAAAAATTGTTCAGGTAACCTACAGGAAGGAAAGAAAAAGAAAACACTACAAAAAAAAAAACCATCTGTTCTGTTCAGTCGCTCAGTCGTGTCCAACTCTTTGCAACCCTGTGGATTGCAATACACCAGGCTTCCCTGTCCATCACCAACTATAACTATAGTTAACACTATATTTAATGATTCAGGACCTAGAACTTCCTTACCAAGATCTGGAAAAAAATCAAAGATGTCCACTTTCACTAGTCTTATTCCATATAGTGCTACAATTTCTAGCAAGTGCAATTAAGCAACAGAAGGAAATAAAATACATACAAATGGAAAAGAAGAAATAAAAGTCCTTACTTGCAGATGACATGATTGTCTACATAAAAAATACCAAGTAATCTTTAAACAAAAGAAAAAACTCCTTAGCCAATAAGGAAAGTTAGCTAGTTTGCAGAACATAAGATAAGCATACAAAAATCTACTGCATTTCTGTGTATTAATAATGAATATATAGACTCTGAAATTTAAAATGTTATACCATTGACAATCGCCCTCTCCCTCCAAAATGAAATACTTAAGCATAAATCTAATAAGATACATACAGGATTTTTATACTGGAAACTACAAAAGGCTGATGAAAGAAATCAAAGAAGATGGAAATAAACAGAAAGAAATACCATTTTCACAGATTGTAAAAACTCAACATAGAAATGATAACAGGTCATCCCAATTTGATATTCAGTTTTAACTCAAGTCTTATCAAAATCACAGAAAGAATTTTTGTAGATGTAGACAAGATTGTGCTAAAATTTAAACGGCAAGATAAAGGAACTAGAATAGTTAGAACAATTTTGAAAGAGAAGAATGAAGTGGGAGGAATAAGTCTACTTAATTTTAAACCTTATTCTGTAGCTACAGAAATCAAGATCATGTGATATTAGAGGAAAGATGGCACAACCCATAAAAAGAAAGAAGTGATACATTGAGCTTCGTGAAAATTAAGAAACTTTTTCTCTCTGAAGGACTCAGGAAACAATGAAAAGACAAGCTACTGAGTGGGAGAAAACATTTGCAAATCTCATATGCAACAAAAGACCAGTATCTAAAATATGTAAAGGATTATCAAACCCAATAATGTAAAAAAGTCTAATTAGAAAAAGGGCAAAAGACAGAAATAGAAATTCCACCAGAGAGAATATACAGATGGTAAATAAGCACATGAAAAGATGTTTCAACATTATTAGACATTCAGTTCAGTCACTCAGTCATGTCCGACTCTGCGACCCCATGAATCACAGCACGCCAGGCCTCCCTGTCCATCACCAACTCCCGGAGTTCACCCAGACTCACGTCCATCGAGTCAGTGATGCCATCCAGCCATCCCATCCTCTGTCGTCCCCTTCTCCTCCTGCCCCCAATCCCTCCCAGCATCAGAGTCTTTTCCAATGAGTCAACTCTTCGCATGAGGTGGCCAAAGTACTGGAGTTTCAGCTTTAGCATCATTCCTTCCAAAGAAATTCGGGAAATACAAATTAAAATCACAAGACTACACACCTGTCTGAAAGGTTAAAATAGATATTAGTGACAAAACTGAACACTGGCTAGGACCTGGAGAATTTGGGTCACTCATACATTGTGGGTGGAAATGTAAAATGGTACGGCCACCCTGGAAAACAGTTTGACAATTACTTATAAAAATAAATATGTGACTACTAGATGACCCAACAATTATACTCTTGGGCATTCATCCTAGAGAAATGAAAATGTGTGTTCCCACAAAACTCTGTACACAAATATTCAAAGCAGCTTTATTCATAATAGCAAAACAGCCCAGATGTCCTTCAACTGGTGAATGGATAAACAAGCTGTGGTACAACCACAGCGTGGAATATTACTCAGCAATAAAAAGGAAGACACTCCTGATGCTTGTAACAAGTTGGATGAATCTCCAGAGTATTATGTGGACTTAAAAAAAAAAAATCTCGAAACATTACATACTGTGTGATCCCATTTATATAACGTTCTTGAAATGATAAAATTATAGAAATAAAGAATGAATCGGTGTAACCAGTGAAAGGACAATGCAGAGATCCTTATGGTGATGGAGATGCTCAGTATCAGTGCTCTGGCTGTGATCTGTACTCTGCTTAAGGAAGTTACTAGTTGGTGATGGACAGGGAGGCCTGGCGTGCTGCGATTCCTGGGGTCACAGAGAGTCGGACACGACTGAGCAACCGAACTGAACTGAACTGAACTGAAGGAAGTTATTGTCATCAGGGGAACCTGGGCAAAGGGCAAATGGGGGGCCTCTCTGTATTATTTCTTATACCTGCATGTGAATCTACAGTTATCTCAAAATAACAGGTTAATCTGTTGTTTTAATCACAGGGGAAAAAACTCTGAATTCTTCTACTTCATCCTAGTTCCAGCCCTGGCATGAACTTTCCTAGACCTGGTTTAAGATCTTCTCCTCACAATTTTGGCAAATAGGCCATTAAAAGGATGAGTAATTTTTGGCAAATTGTTTTTTGATGACTTAGGTTTGGATGAACTGACCTACACCGCAATTTCTCAGGGGTAGGAGGAAAGAGGCGGGGGTTATAAATTAGGACTGGACAACACTAGGCTTCAGAGCCATCCTAAGGAACCTGGACACTGCCCTTGGGACACAGAGGGGTGTATTAGCCCAAGCTACCAAAGCAACGTGCCACAGACTGAGTGGCTTAAGCGACAAAAATATGTTCTCACAGTTATTGAGGCTAAACATCTGAAATCAAGGTGTCAGCAGAGCTGGTTCCTTCCAAGGCCTCTCTCTTTGGTTCGTAGATGGCTGTCTTCTCCTTGGGTCCTCACGTGGTCCTTCCTCTGTGTACCATCTATGTCCTAATCTCTTCTGATAGAAGACACCAATCATATTGGATTAGGGCCCACTCCCAATGATGACATGCTAACTTTACCTCATTAAAAATGTTATCCCCAAGTACAGTCACATTCTGAGCTACCAGAGTCAACACATGTTTGTGGGGAGGGGAGTGTAATTCAGCCTATAACAAGGAGTTATTAAATGGTTGGGACAGGGAGCTGGTGAAGTGGTGCATATTTGTGTTTTTTTGTGTTGTCCTCTAGCTTCAATGTGGAAAACCAAAGGAAGGTAAGAAGGGAGGGGAGAAGACTGATTAGGAGGTTGTCTCCATCATCCAGATAAAGGAAGATGGGAATCTGCGCTGAGGCAGAAGCACTGGACGTGGAGAGACATTTACAAACCCAAGGGGTCTTAGTCAGGGCTCCCCTAAAAGCTGACTAAGACTTGACTGCAGGTAATTTATTTGGGCTTCCCTGGTGGTTCAGATGATAAAGAATCTGCCTGTAATGTAGGAGACACAGGTCCAATCCCTGGGTTGGGAAGATCCCCTGGAGGAGGGCAACTCACTCCAGTATTCTTGCCTGGAGAATCTGGTGGACAGAGGAGCCTGGCGGGCTACAGTCCATGGGGTTGCAAAGAGTCAGAAATGACTGAGCGACAAGCACAGCACAGTTTGTTTAAGAGAGGCTCTCAGGAAGCACCATGAAAAGTATGGAAAGAGAGACAAGAAAAGGAGATGAACCTATAAAGCATATGCCATGGAGCAAATTACCCCTTTGGGCACCTGGAGCTCAGTCTCTCTGGTAACCATCTGAAGAGCCGAATAAACTGCCCACTGGAGCACAGGGAGCCTGAGGAATGTATCCACCAACGCTCATCACCCATTGGCTGGAGATGCCCCGCCAAGGGTCCGCATACATGAGCAGTGTGTACACACAGCCGAGTGACCTTAGGAGGTTAAAGCACTCTTATTTATCTAATAGAACTTCATGCAGTAAGGGAATGTTCTATATCGGCGCTGTCCAATATGATAGCCATGAGCCAGTCACACACAGCCACTCAGCAACTTGAAGTGTGGCCAGTGTGCAGAGAAATGGAATTTTTAATGTTATTTAATTTAAGGAACTTAAATTTATATAGTCATACATGAAAAGTTTGCTTTGGAAGACACAAACCAGAAGAAATGGGGCAGGAGCAGGGAACTGTCCACTGCAGCAGTTCTGAACCAGGCCGGCTGAGTGTGTCTGGCAGACAGGGAGAATCAACAGGACTTGGTATTTAGTTGGATGTGGAGCTGGGGGCTGTGCTGGTGGTTCCAACTAGGGTGTGCTACAATTAGCCAACTGTTGTGTAGGTGATGTTCCCAGGGGCTGAGCTAACCAGTGCCATGGGGCACACTTTGAGCCCTTATCATGTTTGCTGCTAGAAAGGGTCCAGGGTGTGTGTGCATGCTAAGTCACTTCAGTCGTGTCTGACTCTTTGTGACACTATGGACCATAGCCTGCCAGGCTACCCTGTCCATAGGATTCTCCAGGCAAGAATACTAGAGTGAGTTGCCCTGCCCTCCTCCATGGGATCTTCCTGACCCAGGGATCTAACCTGCATCTCTTTTCTCTCCTGCATTGGCAGGTGGGTTCTTTACCATTAGCGCAAACTGGGAAGCCTAGAAAGGGTCCAGAGGATCAATAAATGGTTCCCTTGCTCTTCCAAACAAGACTAAGCCTCCCTTACAAATGGCAGAGCAGTTAATTCTGAAGGAGACCGTTTAAGGGGAGAAATATTAGTGTATTTTAGGTCTCTCGTGGATATTTTGCGGTGTTCTAAAGATGAACATAATTAAAAGCAGCATTTCCTTCAGAAAAGCTAAACAAGGTCCCCACCTAAAGAAACTGATTTGTGTAGATCCGTGTTGATAACAGACTTGGCAGCGCTCTTGCAGTGCCTTCATGCTGACACATTGTAATTTTTTCTTGATGGTTAGACATACTCTGTTGTTATTCAACCCGACTCTTCTGCAACTGTTGCCAATGGTCCAATTAAATAGTTAGCTAAATATATTAGTGCACGGTTGCTGTGTATTTGGCCCCCATGAGGTTTACAGGAAATGTGTTTCCCAGACCGCAAGGGCTCCAGAGATAGGAATTGCTAGTGGCTTGGCTCTCCTTGGCCATAGTCACTGGCCTCAGGCCAGCCAACCCTGAGAAAGAGCCTCCGATAAACCAAGAAGGCAGAGCTGGAGCAAGGAATTAGGGAGCTGTCTTGGTTTCCCCCCAAAGGAACAATCAGTCTTGGGTCAGCTCCAGCTGCCATAACAAAATACCATGGACTGGGTAGCTTAAACACAGAAATGCATTTTCTTGAAGCTCTGGAGGATACCAAGATCAAGGTGTCAGAAATTTTGGTTTCTGGGGAGAACTCTGTTCCTGGCTTGTAGATGGCCACTTTCTTCCCGTGGCATACAGACAAAGGGAGCTGGAACTCGAAGGTCTCCTCCTGTGTTAATAAGGACATCAGTGCTATGGGACTAGGGCCTCAATGTTACGATCTCATTTAATTTATTTGTCTCCTTCAAAGCTTCCCTGGTGGCTCAAAGAGTAAAGAATCTGTCTGCAATGCAGGAGACCCAGGTTCAATCCCTGGTCAGGAAGATCCCTGAGAGAAGAAAATGGCAACCCACTCCAGTATCCTTGCTTGGAGAATCCCATGGACAGAGGAGCCTGGTGGGCTACCAGTCCATGGAGTCACAAACAGTCCAACATGACTAAGTGACTAACACTTTCACTTTTTACTTTTCAAGGCCCTATCTACAAGGACAGTTATGTTGGGTGTTAGGGTTTCAATACATGAAATGGAAGTGGAGCCCAATTCTGACCATAACAAGATGGTTGAGACCACCAATTAGAACAAACAAGTCACCTCTGCTTAGAAGGAGGCATCCTGGCAGGACTGGTCCTGGGGAGGGCTGGCAGTCAGAAACATCCCACGCTCACACAACTAATGTTCACCGAGCACCTACCATATGCCAGGCACTGGGTTGGTGCTGCGCTACCATAGTGAGCCAGAGGGATTCCTGCTCTTGGAATCTGGTAAGTTCAGGAGAAAGTGCAGGACACCGGGAGAACAGACCAGAGTATCCCCCCTCCTGACCTGCAGAGCCCTAGCAGGCTTCTCCAAGGAAGCAACGTGTAAGCTGAGATCCAATAAATGATTATGGATCATTTCTCCAGGTGAAGGAAGTGGGAATGGCAGGAGACAGGTGTTCTTTGACAGTGGGGACAAATTCTATGCAATGACCTTGGGGTAAGAGGGCATAGCTTATGAGATGGACAGAGAGGTCAGGGGTCTAGAGCAAAGTCCTTCCTTCCCAGCCCACAACAGCACTAGGGCATCATGGGGCACCCACCCCCTTGTTGGATGCTGGATATTGCTAAGATATTCACCAGCTAAGACTCAGGCTTTACTTTCTAAAGTTCTCTCTGGCCCAACGAGGCTAAGGCAACTAGGGTGAGCAGCGTCCTCTCACATCAGGAAAGTTGGTGGAATCATCTCTGGCTAGTCTGAACCCTGGAAAGTGGCCTCTTGAAGCCCCTGTTGACTCCCAAAATACCTGCTTTGAGAGGCCAGGTATGGCCAGGTGATTAGTTTTTTTTTTAATTATTTTATTTATCTTTGGCTGCACTGGGTCTTCATTGCTACATGGGCTTTCTCTAGTTGCAGCGAGTGGTGGCCACTCTTCCATGCGTTGTACAGGCTTCTCATTGCAGTGGTTTCTCTTGTAGAGCACAGGCTCTGGGAGCACAGGCCTCAGTAGCTGCAGCGTGCAGCTTGGTTGCTCCGTGGCATGTGGGATCTTCCCAGATCTAGGATCGAATCCTTGTCCCCTGCACTGGCAGGAAAATTCTTCACCACTGGGCCACCAGGGAAGTCCCAAGTGATTGGCTTTTATACAGCCAGGTAAGAGGCAGCACTGTGAACTGATTACATCTTCAGTAGCATCCCAGAAAGCCAGGACACAGCCCCCAAGTCAGGAAGTCCCTATATATGTATATGTATAATCCCTATACCAGAGAAGGCAATGGCACCCCACTCCAGTACTCTTGCCTGGAAAAATCCCATGGACGGAGGAGCCTGGTAGGCTGCAGTCCATGGGGTCGCAAAGAGTTGGACACGACTGAGCGACTTCACTTTCACTTTTCACTTTCCTGCATTGGAGAAGGAAATGGCAACCCACTCCAGTGTTCTTGCCTGAAGAATCCCAGGGACGGAGGAGCCTGGTGGGCTGCCATCTATGGGGTCGCACAGAGTCGGACACGACTGAATCGACTTAGCAGCAGCAGCAGCAGCATAATCCCTATACAGTCAGTGGAATCTGGGGCACTGGAATCAGAAGAACCAAGGTTTGAGTCCTACTTCTGCCTCTTCTGGAAGTGTGACCTTGGGAAAGTTGTCCACTTCTCTGAGTCTCAGTTTCCCCATCTGGAAAATGGGAATTTATTCCACAAGTCTTGATTGGCTACCTACTGTGTACCAGATGCTGCTGTGTGGGGTGCCTGTGATAAAATGGAAAACCCAATAGACACAGGTCAGTCTTGGTCTAGTGGAGAGACAGACAATCATCACGCAGATAATGATAACATGTGACCAGAACACTGATGGAAATCCACAGGATGAAGGGAACAGCATGGGGCAGGGATGTGGGGGGTGGGGGGACGGTGATGTCCACTTGCATAGGGTGTCAGGGAAGGCTTCTCTGAAGAGGTGACACCTGAGCCAAGATCAGAAAATGAGCAATAGTGCCAACTTCCCAGGGTGTATTTAAGAACTAAATGAACTAAATGAAATAGTGCCCATTAACTGCCAAGCACAGTGCCTACACACAGGAGAGCTCAAAAACCACTGGCCTTTCCATCAGCCACTAAAGGATAAGCTCCTTTGTTTGCCAGAACCGTGCCTGACACATACACAGTTGGCCAAAGTAACAAGTTCCTTTTTTTCTTATGCTATCGTGTTGCTGGTAAAGTCTTTATCTCTCCTTCATTTCTGAAGGACAATCTGCCAAGAGTTCTGCCTACAGCCAACAATAATGCTTTGTGCGCTTAAAACGTGTTAAGAGAATAGATCTGACGTTGTGTTCTTATCACAATAAAACTTGAGAGAGCTTACCAAATTGATAGATTTATAACAGCTCTGGTACCAGTAGTAGCAGTAGGGAGAACTGTCAGTAATCATAGGAGTGGTGGGATTGTCAGTGATCGTAATAAGAGCAGGAATATCAGCAACCCCTGCTACCACTGACTCTTTCAACAGGGCCACCATGTTGCGAGGGAAAGTGTGAGATTTCAAGTCACGCTTGACTAATCCTGGCCCCGCCACTTGGTTGCCGTGAAGGAACTGCAGCTCTCTTCCCTGAACCTGTTTCCTCATCTATGATGGGGCCTCAGTGGGCATCTACAGGGCAGCTGTAGGGATTGGGGAGGTGTATGTGTGACGACTCAGAGTCACTCCACAGCACGTGGTGATTCTCCAGATGCCAAGCACGCCCTCCCCACTAACTGAGCTCCGGCCGTCTGACTCTCAGCCACCATCTCTGGGGAGGGATGGGGAAGCCACCTGGGCCTGTGTGGGCCAGGGCTTGGAGCTGCCAGCAGATTATGCTCACCAGGAAGCCACTGCTGATCTGGGATGGGGTAGCTCAGGTCACTCGACACTCTCAGGCTTACCTGGTCTGGGAACTAGACCCCTTGAAAAATTGCCAGATGAGATACTAAAGTTTTCGATTAAAATTGCAGTGGGGAATTTTGACTAAAATTGCAGTGGGCCAGGGGTTAACAACCACCTGCCAATGCAGGGGACAAAGGTTCAATCCCTGGTCTGGGAAGATCCCATTTGCCTCAGAGCAACTAATCGCAGATACCACAACTACTGAGCCAGAGCCCTGTGGCCCACGAGCTGTAACTACTGAAGCCCAAGTGCCCTGGAGCCCGCGCTCCACGATAAGAGAAGCCGCTGCACGGAGAAGCGTGTGCACTGCAACAAAGACCTAGAGCGGTTAAAAATAAATAAGTAAAAATTTTTTAAATAAATAAAATAAAGTTGCAGTCAGCAGAGAAATGTTTTTTGACATATTTGATTGTCAAAAAATGTGTTATCTATCAATTAATAAGAAAAAGCAAAACTATAACATAGATAACCAATAAGGACCTACTATACAGACCAGGGAACCATAATAAATATTATATAATAACCTGTAAGGAAAAACAGCCTGAAAAATACTATATATATATATATATATACACACTTATAACTGAATCACTGTGCTGTACACCCAAAACTTATACAATATTGTAAATCAACTATACTCCAATTAAAGCTTTTTTAAGCAATCAACTGACAAGCAAAAAAAGAAAAGAAAAACAGCCCAATTGCAAAATGAGCAAGGTATATAAACAGGCAACTCACACACAACGAAGACTTAGGATCCACTCACATACAAACAGATCCTCAACCCAGCAAGGCGCTATGGAAATTAAAGAGAAACCTTTTCACACCTATCAAAGGGACAAGAAAACTGAGACAAGGTGAGGGTTGATGACAGTGTAGGGAAACGGGTACTTCCATGTATTGTTTCTAGAAGTGGAAAATGGTAGCTTTGGGGAAGGCAATCTGTCAGTATCTTGAAATCTGAAATAAGGATATTATTTTAGCCACTGCTAAGTGAGTATCCTAGAAAAATACTCATCTCCAGGCCCAAGGAGGCATAAAATAGGGATGGTCACCACAAGCATCATTTGTAAGAGCGAACAGTTGTAAACAATGTCTGTAGATAAAGGAATGATTAAATTAAAATAATGCACATATTATGGGATGTGAAAGTCGCTTAGTCGTGTCCTACTCTTTGCAACACCATGGACTATACAGTCCATGGAATTCTCCAGGCCAGAATACTGGAGTGGGTAGTCTTTCCCTTCTCCAGGGGATCTTCCCAAGACAGGGAACAAACCCAGGTCTCCCGCATTGCAGGCAGTTTCTTTACCAGCTGAGCCACCAGGGAAGCCCAAGAATACTGGAGTGGGTAGCCTACCCTTCCTCCAGCAGATCTTCCTGACCCAGGAAGGTATTATGGAATACTATGGAGAAAACCGAGGAGGTAGGAAATAAGGATGAGGCCCCAGAATCAAGATCTAGCCACTTGATGAACAGTGCTCCCTTCACTAAGGAAAGAAATGGAGGAGGAGGAACATGCAGTGTTTATCAGCTGGTTGTCAAGGAGGAGCGACTTCAGAAGTCACGGAGAGCAGCTGACATCATCGAGTGCTTTTCAGTGCCAGTGAGCTACAGGAACGCCTCCAGCCTTGATTCCCTACACTACTTTGCTGCCGAATTGAAGCCTGCCAACCTGCCTGTCACCCAGCCATTTACAGTGGGTGACAACAAGACATACAACGGCTACTGGAACCCTCCTCTTTCCCCTCTGAAAAGCTACAGCATCTACTTCCAGGCCCTCAGCAAAGCAAACGGAGAGACCAAAATCAACTGTGTCCGCCTGGCTACAAAAGGTGCGTCCACTCAGAACTCCAACACTGTGGAGCCGGAGAAGCAGGTGGACAACACCGTGAAGATGGCCGGCGTGATCGCCGGCCTCCTCATGTTCACCATCATCCTCCTGGGCGTGATGCTCACCATCAAGAGGAGGAAGCTGGCCAAGAAGCAGAAGGAGACCCAGAGTGGAGCGCAGAGGGAAATGGGGCCCGTGGCCTCGGCCAACAAACCCACTGCCAAGCTCAGCTCCAGCCGCAATGATGAAGGCTTCTCCTCTAGCTCACAGGATGTGAATGGATTTGCAGACGGCAGCCGCGGGGAGCTGGCGCAGCCCACCCTCACGATCCAGACTCACCCTTACCGAGCCTGTGACCCCGTGGAGATGAGCTATCCCCGGGACCAGTTCCAGCCCGCCATCCGGGTGGCTGACCTGCTCCAGCACATCACGCAGATGAAGAGGGGCCAGGGCTACGGGTTCAAGGAGGAGTATGAGTGTCTTTCCACTAACGGAGACTGTAGCTGGATGTTGTTTTGATCGTCAAGGCTCCTGTGATGTCTGGAAGCTGCAGACTGAGCAAAGAATCACACATCTACCTGAAGACCATTTCCTGTTGCAGACAGAAGAACCCCGGGCCTCCAGGCCTACTCTGGAGCCACACACCGTGTGCTCTCTTTGTTGCCTGTCACTCCCGTACTCTGCTCAGTTTTTTCATACAAATGAGTGGATTTGACAAATTGACATATAAGAGACCTCTCAGCTGTAGCAAGCTGTGTCTTATAAAATTCAGTCAAGTTTTTCCATCACTTACAAATTTGTTCATTAAATATTTACTGAGTATTTACTATTCCCGAGGACTGTTCTAGATATCTGGGATACGCCAGAGAACCAAAACGGATGAAGATCCTTGTCCTTGTGAAACTTGTGTTCTAGCAGAGGAACCTCAAAATAAATAGACTTAAAAATAAAAAAAAAAAAAAAGGAATACTATGAAGCAGATAACAAGAATGAGATAGATCTAGACAAAAGACCATAGACAGATGAAGGAAACAGCTACCCACTCCAGTATCAGGCCTGGAGAATTCCACGGATTATATAGTCCATGGAGTCGCAAAGAGTCATACACGACTGAGCAACTTTCATTTTCACTTTTCAAGACATAGTAAGTGAACTCAGAGTATTAAAGAATAATACCTACAGATTGTATTGGAACAAACAGAAGAAAACAGTGTGTTCTTATAGGAATGTATGTGTATGTGTGTGTGTGCATGAATGCATAGAAAATGGTTGAAAGGAACCACAGTTAAATGGCAACAGTTGTTACTTCTGAGGAGAAAGAGGAGTGGATTGAGGAAGACTTCAGATGGAATTTTAGTATTAGCCATATTTGAGTTTTTTCAAGAATACATGCATGTAAGAGAAGATATTTACAGCATATAAATCAACAAAAGATTGCTATTCAAACTATATTAAGAATTCCTATGAATCAGTAAGAAGACCAAACCACAAAAAAAAAAAAAGGAAAAAAGACATGAACAGGAATTTCCCAGAAGAGGAAATTCAAACATCTAGTAATATAAAAATTTAAAAAAAGAAATAAACTAAACTCAACCAAATAAAAGCAAACACACAAACATGTAGATACATAGAACGGAGTATTGGTGCCCGATGGGGAGGGTCCGCAGGGTGGCGGTGGGGTAGGGAGTCACAAGGTGTGGACGGTGAAGTGGGCAAAGGGGATCCACTGTGTAGTGCGGATGGAAACAAACTTCTGATGGTGAGCCCACTGCAGTGTACAGGGAAGTGGAAATACAATGCTGTACACATGAAACTTACGTGATGTTAAAAACTAATGCTACATCAATAAGAAACAATTTAAAAGATGCAAATCATAAAAGTGCAAATTAAAATCACAATGAGATTTCAAATTCCCACCAAACAGATGGGTGAAATTGTTAAAGAAAAATATCATCAGGGATGTGGGGGTCACAGGAATTCTCAAACACGGGTGGTGGGGTGTTTCGTACAGGTACTCTTGAAAACAGGTTGGATTTAAGTTCTCAGGTTTTTACATAAGAAAATCCCATGACCCAGAAGTCATACTCTCGGTCACATACTTTAGATTAACCCTTGAACAAGTGTGCAGGAGACATAAAGAGGAATATCCTCCCCAGCTGGAAACAGTTCATGTGTCCGTCATCAACAGAATGGATACAAAAGCTGTAGTCATTCACGCAACAGTACACCAGACAGAAGTAAAAATGAATTAAACCGTAGCACAAAGTTCAAGCCGGTGCTAACTTTTGGAAAGGGAGGCAAATTGTCACTGCAGAAAAGATCTAGGAGTTTCTTCGATGCTGATAAATGTTCTATTTCTCAACTTAGGTCTTTATTTTATGGTTATTTTTTAAACTCTGTGTGTGCTTTACACACCACTTTTTATTCCTTTTTAAAGTTTTACTTTATATTAGACTGTACTTGATTTACAATGTTAGTTTCCAGTGTTACAGCAAAGTGATTCAGTTATACATGTATCCATTCTTTTTCAGATCTTTTCCCATGTGAGTTATTAGAGAGTATTGAGTAAATTCATTGTGCTGTACAGCAGGTCCTCGTTGAGTACCTATTCTATATATAGTAGTATTGGACACTATTTTCATTTGTAATTGAAAACAAGAAAAAGTCATGAAGGGAAGAAGGAGAAGAGAGACGACTCAGCCGAGTGGCACCCTCTGTTCCCCTCCACCCAGGAGAGACCACAGACTTCCTTCTGGATCCACACAGAAAAGTGCTCAGGTTGGCGAAACATCCCAAGAGCCAGCATGGCGATGGTAGCAGGAACAAGCATAGGCCAGGCTCATGGGGACCCGAAGGACAGTCTGCAACCTTTGGTCTCTTTCCCTGCTAAAGTGTTGGTCATTGTAGGTTTGCAGTAAATAAGGAAGCCCACTTTCTTCCCCAAGTCATTGTTCTAGAAAGACCTTCAGACATATCTGATCCAACCTCTTTGGTTTGTAAAGACCAGAGAGAGATGGTCATCAAATTAACATAGCCATTCAGTCTAGACCAGCAGTTCTCAACCTCCCTACCCCTACAATCACCCATGAGGCAAACAACATCCACAGAAGTATCCTGCTGGGAATATATCCAGCCTATGATCAGAGCATGGAGGAGGGCATGGCAACCCATTCCAGGATCCTTTTCTGGAGAATCCCATGGACAGAGGAGTCTGAAGGGTTACAGTCCAAAGGGACGCAGAGTCAGACACAACTGAAGTGATTTTGCACACACACACGCATGATCAGAGCATAGACAAGACACACTCTGGGTTGTGTGCAATGGCTCCAGGAAAACTTGAAGTCAGAAATGGGTCCACGTCCCTGATGGATCCCATCTCATTCACAGAACCTGGCACAGTTCCTGACACAGAGTTGAAACTCAATAAATATTTGTTGAATTAATTTTTATTCCACCTAATTCATTTCAACCAATCTTCCTGTGCCTTTAAACTGAAGAAAGAGAAAAAGAAATGCTTAAATCCACAGATAGGTATAGAATGCATACCAGAGTTCTGAAAAATGCTAGTACCATGGATAAAATGGGAAAGTAGAGCTAAGAAGCAGCCACAGCCCAACTGAAAGCTACTAACAATTGGGAAGTCACTCCTTTGTGGAACTTCCACTCTTCTTTACACAGCTGCCATGACCTCCTCTCTCCACTAACAGGCTTCTTCTGTGATTCAGGGGTCCCAAATGACTGCTCCAACCCTGAATCTACCTGGCAATCCACTACCAATGGGGAACTTCCCTCTGAGTGTTGTTCAAATTCCAGGAGAGAAGCTAGCTGATTGGCCAAGCCCATCCAGGCTACACCAGTGATAGGTGGTGGGCCAACCTATACACTGGCTGTTCTAGGGTCACATGGTCACTGCTGGTCCAATCAGCTATGATTGGAAAGAGAAGGGTGGAGTCACCTTTAACAGATGAGGGCAATTTAAGGTGGGCAAGGCTGTGAGGTGGAAGTTTCCTGCAGAAAGAGAGGTGGATGCAGGAGCAAATTAGCATCTCTAGTTCTTTTAACCTGAGGTTCCTGAGGACCGAAATGTTATCCCTCAGGGAACCTGCCTCCTGGGATCTAAGAAATAGAGTGGTTTACATGAGTGTCTTTTACAATATTTATCTCGAGCTGGAAAATAAATATGACAAGGATTAAGAGTAGAGGCTGTACATTAAAAAGAATAAACTAATGCCATTTGCAGCAACATGGATGGACCTAGAGATTATCATCCTGAGTGAAGTAAGTCAGACAGACAAGGAGAAACATCATACGACATCCCTTACATGTGGAATCTAAAAAGAAATGATACAAATAAACTTACTTACAAAACAGAAAGAGACTCACAGGCTTAGAGAGTGAACTTATGGTTACCAGGGGAAGGATGGAGAAAGGGAGAGTTAGGGAGTTTGGGACCACCATGTACTCACTACTATATTTAAAATGGATAACCAACAGGAACCTACTGCATAGCACATGGAACTCTGCTCAATGTAATGTGGCAGCCTGGATGGGAGGGGAGTTTGGAGGAGAATGGATGTATGTATGTATAGCCAAATCCCTTTGTTATTCACCTGTAACCATCACAACATTGTTAATCAGCTGTACCCCAATACAAAATAAAAAGTTTAAAAAGAAAAAAAAAAGGAGTACAGGCTGTAGAGTCAGTCAGTGCTCTAATCCTGGGTCTGCCACTATTGGTGTGCGTCCTTAGGCAAGTTACCAAATGTCTCTGAGCCTTCATTGTCTCCGGTGCATAAAGTAATCCTAGAAACTACTTCACAGAATTGTGCAGATTAAAGGTGATGGGATATGATGCCGAGTGTTAGCCCAGCACGTGGAACAAAGTTAATGCCCAATAAATGCCAGCTTTTTTCTTCTGAACAGAGAGCCTTCATCCACGGACTCCTGGTCACATCATTGGAGCACCTTGGATGCTTGAAGTCATCTGCCTTGGACTTTTTGGATAAATAAGCAAATAAATTCCCTATTGTTTGCACAGTCTTGTTTCAACTGGTTCTATATCACTTGTAGCCAAAAGTAAAAAAAGAGCCCTGACAAAAACGCTGTAAAAAATTATTCTCACTCACTTGCTTTCCGATTAGCTTCCTTGCACAGAGAAAGCAAGCAGTGGGTTTGTAGCCAGTCACTCAGGATTGCACATAACCCAGAGTCTGTCTATCTATGCTTCTGGTCACCGGCTAGATGTGCCTGTGACATGATATTCCTGTGGGCATCATTTGCCCCACGTGTCATGACTCGGGGCAGGGAGGTTGAGAGCCATTGGTCTAGACTGAACGGCGGTGCCGACACAGGGCTGTCCCCCAACTCCAAGCTGACCACTGTCAGCCCAGGCACAGCCCAGCCTCTGAAGATGTATCTGAAGTATAGGGGTCTCCACACACTCCCTACCCCCTCTACACACACACGTATGCACACAATCCCTGGGTGTTTCTGACAGTGCCAGTCAATGGGCAGAGACTAGGGTCCTGGCTCAAGCTGTCTGGACTACCTGGGGTAAGGAGCACTTCATTCTGCCAAAGACTCTTTCTATCGTTCAGTTGAGCACCCATTCTTCCCCCAAATGCACTCTTCTTCTGTGCCACACTCTGTTCTGGGCTTGGGGTCACAGAATGAATGACCCCTGTCCTGTGGCACGAGAGCGCCCCATCCAGCAGGGCTCTCAGCCACAGACATAGCTGGTACGGTAGAACGTAGCACAGTAAGAGGGGAAGAACAGCTTCTCTGGCGGCTCAGATGGTAAAGAATCCACCTGCAATGCAGGACACCCGGGTTTGACCCCAGGGTCAGGAAGAGCCCCTAGAGAAGCGGGTGGCTATGCACTCCAGTATTCTTGCCTGAAGGATCCCTAGACAGAGGAGCCTGGTGGGCCACAGTCCATGGGGTTGCAAAGAGTCAGACATGACTGAGTGACTAACGTATTTTTTTTTTTTAGAACAGTCCTAGATCTGCATTTTCAGAAGTAAATGCCAGGACTCACAGCCTCACAAATACAGCCTCATTCACAAGGACATGATCAGGGATGTAGAGACTCTGAGGGATGGAGTATGGCCAGTGATGAGAGTGGTGACAGACCAGGGCACGGCGAGAAATGGGGACGAGGTCAGGGATGGAAATGTGGTCAGTGGGAAGGTCCCCAGGGTTGTTCAGAGATGTTCGGTTCCTCTGCCTTATGTCATGTGGTAGGACTGCACTTCCTTTGACATTAGCTGTGGCTCGGTGACTTGCCATGGCCATGATACGTCAGTGGAAGGGATAAATGTCATTTTTGAGTGGGCAACGTGGGACATCCCAGGCGGTGGAGGCTCTGTCCACCAGGCTCCTGACTGAAGAGGAACCCACGAGGGACATTTAGAAACCCATAAGGGAGAATGAAATCTGTGTGGTTCCAAGCTACTGAGACTGAGATACAAGAGATGCTTGTTACTGAGGCAGCACATTGAGTGCCCTGACTGCTGTGAGTGGGGAGGGGGTGAGGGCAGGGCCAGCACTGAGCAGAGAGAGGGAAGGGGAAGGATGGGGCTAGGAGATACTGCCCCTCTCCTCCACACCTTCCGTAGGAGTCTGGCCCCACAGACCCTCTGAGCACAGCCAGCTGTCTTTATCTTCATTCCAGAAATTTCACTTGATTTCCCTGGAAGGGACCTGGGGAGCTCTCTCTCTTTCTCTTTATTACATTCTGAGGATGCCTCATCCCCTCTGTGGAGCCTGCGTTTATCCTAAACTCTATCAGCTCCACTGAGCAGCCATAAACCAGGAGCTGTCAGAAAGAGAATCTGCAGAGAAGAAAGTCAAAGCCCAGTTCCTCAGGCACAGAAGGGGCCTCTGAGAACAGATCCCCCAGAATGGTGCCAGGCCCTCCAACTCTAGCAGGCTCTGCAAGGGATCCAGGCACCACCACCCCAACCCAAGCAGCTAATGGTGGTACCAAATTCTGCCTCCTGGGATCAACAAGGACCATATTTCAACAAATCTTAGAGATCACTGATTGTCCGATGCATCTTTATGTACCACTGAGAAAGAACACTGCCAACTAAACCAAGACACAATGCTTTATTATCACTTAGAATTTTTATTTTATATGTATTGAAAGGGCTCTCTTAGACTTATTTAAAAGTAGACTTTTATCATATGTCACTATTGTGCATATATAAAATGGTAAACATCAGCAAAATAAGTTGGTCAAGTTATCCCATAACATCTTTGCCTTCGGAATTTGACTTTTGTGAGTCTCTTTTCAACTCAGAGTCATTGATGTTTGTGTTTTTCATACACTATCATCTTCTGAGACATCAAGAGCTTAGGAGATATAACATTTCTTAAAAGAGTGTTCCACCACAGTCTCTGAGATTTTATCTCAAGTAGACACTCATTCTTCAAGGTCTGACACTGGCACTTTAAAAAAAAAACCCTGTCAAAAGGCCCCAGGCAATGACAAGTGTGTCACCTGCCACCAGGCCAGTAACAACCGTGAAACGCCATTGATGATACAATGAAGCCTGTTTTCAGGAGGGGAGAAAACGTGTGTCTCTGAATCAAAGGAATGTGCACCCACCTTCCCTGGTTCTACTTCTAATGTAATAGACCAGAGTTTGGGGTCATAAACATGTGGGTTCAAACCCCAGCCACTCCACTTGTTAGCTGCGTGACATAACCTCATTTGATTGTGCTTCACAGATACTGTGCTTTTTACAAATTGAAGGTTTGTGAGCCTGAATCAAGCAAGTCTATCAGCACCATTTTTCCAACAACAGTTGCTCAGTCTGTGTCTCTGGGTCATATCTGGGTAATTCTTGCAGTGTTTCACACTTTTTCATTAGTTTTGGACTTGTTACGGTGATCTATAATCGATGATCTTTGATACTACCCCTACAACTTGCTGAAGGCTCAGATGATTGGTTAGCATTTTTAGCAGTAAAGTATGTTAAATTAAGGTATGTACATTTTCACTCACTCCAGTATTCTTGCCTGGAAAATCCTATTGAGAGAGGAGCCTGGCGGGCTACAGCCCACAGGATCACAGAGTCGGACACAACTGAGCACCTGAATACACACATATATTTTTTAGACATAATGCTGTTCCACAGACTACAGTATAGTGTTAGCTCATTTTTATATTTACTAGGAGACAAAAATTTTGTGTGACTTTCTTTATTGCATATTCATTTTACTGCTGTGGTCTGGAATCAAACCTACAACATCTTTGCAGTCTGCCTGTGTTCATCAGGGTAGACTGGGATCTGCTTCAGTAACAATCCCAAAATCTCAGTGGCTTAATACAGTCAAAGTTTGTGTTCATGCAAACCTACTCAAGGTCAGGACCCCTTGTCAGGGCAGCTGCCCTCCACATGCTAACTGCCTAGAATACATGGCTCCATTGCCTGTGAATCTGAGGTTCTTGTGTCATCTCAAAACAATTCAGAGATGAAGTAATAGGTAAGAAGAGAACTTATTTAGAGAAAAACGCACTCCACAGGCAGAGTATGGGCTGTCTCAGAGGCAAGAGGGTCTCAAAATACGGAGTGGTTAATTTTTACGGGGTGGGTAATTTCATAGGCTGCTGAGTGGGAGGATTATTCCAATTTTTTCAAGGAAGTGGCAGGAATTTCCAGGAATTGGGCCACCACTAGCTTTCTGGCCTTTTATGGTTAGACCCAGAACTGTCATGGCGCTGGTGGGTGTGGCATTGAACTGATGTATTACAGTGAGCATGTGAGGCTCAAATTCTGCTGGAAGTCAGATCTCCTGCCATCTTGGACCTAGATGGTTCTAATCAGTCTTTGTCATGTCCTGTGGTTATATCACTCTTGCAAAGGTTGTGCCCCGCCCCCTTCCCTCCTGGTTCAGTTCCACCACTGGAGTTATAAGGCAGGAGCAGGGGGTGGGAAGACAGACTCCATTATTTCAGAGGGGCATTTCCCTCCTTCAGCCAGGAGGTGACACCCATCACTCCTACTCACATTTCAATGACCAGAACTAATCATACGACCCTGCCGAACATAGGGCTGGAAAATGTTCTTTTCCATGTAGGCAGCAAGGAGAAAAGACCAAAATATTCATGCCAGTAGTAAAACCAAGCACAGTGCTGCTAGGCAATTTGCTAAATCTCTCTGAACCCTTGTTTCTTGACAAAAGGGAGGTTTTGACTGTGCCTATTCCTTTGGCTGGGTAAAGGATGACCCACGGAACACACACTGTGTAGTGACCCACACAAGGTGAGCACCCACTGAGTATTGGATGCAATGTACCGTGACCTCCGGAAGTCACATGGTTCTACTGCCTTCCCACCTGGAAATGACTATGTCCCCCCACATGACACCCGCTCCCCCGCTGAGCCATCTCTTCTCTCCACTGAAACAGTCCCAGCCCCCCTCACCCCGAATCCCTTCTCATGATTTTGCTCCCCAGAAGAGACCCTCAGAATCACTCATCACCCCTTCTTTGTATCTCTGGTATCCGACAGCCCTCATTCCCGCCTGCTGCCTCCAAACACTTGCTGTGTGACCCCTGCCAAGCGCACAGGCCTCTCTGGCCTCAGCTGCCTCATCCATAACATATAGGATGGTGACAGAGCTCCCTACCTTGAAAGAGGCCTGGAAGTAACATCAGCAGGAAACTGGGTCCAGAGTCTTGAGAAATGCAGGGGCCCACCCCCTGTCTGGTAGGTCAACGCTGCTCTAGCCCACAGTGGGGTGGGGGGAAGGCAGGGGACAAGGTGTTTGTTACCAGAGCTTTTCATTTTTCATAAGAAGGTGTGAAATCTGCTGGTTTTTAAATGTCAACAACTATTTCTTAGGAAAGCAATTAACCCTGTGCATGCCGCTTCCCTGATGGCAGGGCAGCAGACACAGGAGACGCGGGTTCAATCCCTGGGTCAGGAAGATCCCGTGGAGAAGGAAATGGCAACCCACTCCAGTATTCTTGCCTGGAAAACCCCATGGACAGAAGAGCCTGGTGGGCAAGAGTCCAAGGGGTCTCAGACATGACTAAGTGCGCAAGCACACGCCTAACAACACACGTCAGTGGGGAAGGTTTGGCAAGTTGACAAGCTCTGGCTACACCTTAGGTCTTTGAGAAGGTACAGGTGGGGCACTCTCCCTTTTAATAAATATACCTGGACCCAAAGATCTTATTTTTCCCCCTCTCAGGAGAAGAACAGGGAGCGAGGTCAAATTTGCCAGTGACTGCAATGTTTCAGCTAATAAGACTTGGTCAAAACCGAGTTATCAGTAGGAGCATCCATGAATAAACCTGTAACAGTGCTCACTGCAGGCCAGGCTTGGGCGCTCGGGGAAGACTCAGATCCAGACTTCCGCCTTTAGAAGCTCCTGCATACTGGAGAAGATTGACAGACAGACCACTGGGCTTCCCTGGTGGTCCAGTGGCTAAGGAATCCACCTGCCAATGCAGGGGACATGGGTTCGATCCCTGATCTGGGAAGATTCCACATGCCATGGGGCAACTAAGCCCCTGGGACACAGCTACTGAAGCTGGCATGCTCCAGAGCCTTTGAGCCACAACTACTGAGCCCACGCATGGCAGTCACTGAAGTCTGAGCACCCCAGAGCCCGTGCTCTGCAACAGGAGAAGTCACCTTAATGGGAAGACTGGGCACCCACAACTAGAGTAGCCCCACTCACCACAACCAGAGAAAGCCTGCATGCAGCAATGAAGACTCAGTGCAGCCAAAAGTAAACGCATAAATTATTTTTAAAAAAGAAAGACAAACAGGCCCCTGAAGTAACAGGTGTGGAGACACCCCTGCCTGGGAAAGGTGGCTGGGAAGGGCTGCCCAGCGAGGAGGCATCAGCCCAGGTGCTAATTAAAAATCTAGTGTTTTCCTTCCAGGGAGAAGTGACTGGAGGTGAGAACATGCTTGTTCCTTGAAGAAAAAAGGGACACTACGAAAAGGCTAGAGTCTCAGAGACACTAGGCGTGTGGGAGGAAGGGAGACAAGCGAGCTGGGGAGGACAAGTCCCCACCCCCCAACTTCCTGGGGGTTCGCCTGGCACAGAGCCCGGCACTAGCTGACATCATTCAAAATGTCTTCCCAGTGGGACTCCACTCCAGGAGCCCGTTAGGATCACCTACAGAGCTGTCAAGGATTACCACGGCCTGGGCCCCACCAGCGCCCAGGTAATCGGTTCAAAAGGTCCCCCAGGTGATTGTAATGAGCAGCCTGAGTGGAGAAAGAAGTAACAGAGAGGTGATGCTGAGAGCGTCATCGGGGCACTTACGAGGTGCCAAGCATTTCTGCAAGAGTTTTCTGTGGACCATCCCTCCGTCCTCAAAGCCGCGCCGTGAGGCTGGTCTGGGAGTCCTCGCTGCCCAGACGCACAACGGGTGATGCACAAAAGTTAACAACTTGCTCAGAGACGTTTGGCCAACAGTAGAATTTCTTGTCCAGAGTCCAGAAGGAAGTGAGAAAGAAGAGCAGGAGGGAGGAAGTTGGAGAGATGGATGGATGGAGAGAGAAATGAATGGATGGTGAGTGGGCGGTGAAAGAAAGAGAGGAAAGAAGGAAGGGAGGAATAGAGAAGGGAGACAGGGAAGAAGGAAAGCTGGGAAGGAAGTGTGAGGGTCGAAGGAACGAAGAAAGAAAGGGTGGGTCAAATAATGAAGTCAACCAACCGCGCGCATCAAATTTTGGTTGAACCCTCGGATACAGACGGCCAGCTGTAGTATCTGTCTACAAGGGATGTGAGCATCCGCAGATTTTTGGTATCCGCGGGCGTCCTGGAAGCAATTCCCCGCGGAAACCCAGGGTGGGATGAAAAGGGATGAAGGGGCAGTGAGATGCTGCCCTGGACCAGCTCTGATCCTAGGGTACCAGAATTAGTCAGAGCGGAGGGCGACGAGGGGCAGATCTCAGGCCGGCGCCCTCCGGCCCCCGCAGCCCTGAGCCAGCTCGGGTCGCCGCCCCGCCGCCGGCTTTTGCATCCCGCCGCCCCTGCCGGGGACGTGGTCGGCATGCAAGAAGCAGAGCGAAGGGCCGCGCCATCCGCAGGGCCCTGCTGCACCCTAGCGGCCGCGCGCGGCACTGCAGCGCGGGGCGGCGGCTGGACTCGGCGCAGGCCACCCTCCCCCGGGACCCGAGCCGCCCTCGTTCCCTAGCAACCGGCCCTAAAAGCTACCTCCCTCGCGGCGTCTGCAGCGCGCGGGCTGCAAACTTTAGCATCTCCGGGCCTGGCATCCGCTGGAGGGAAGAGAAAGAGAAGTGTCTCCCGTAGCTTTTTTCCTGAAAAGGTTTTCTCTTCTCTCCTCCGTGAAAAAGGATAACGAGGTGGGGTGGGAGAAGGAAATGGTTTAAGTTAATTTAAACTGTGTCTGCCGCAGGCAACAATCCAGGAAAGGTTTCCCCTTGTTTTTTATTTTTTTAAAGAATCACGTTTGAAGCATTGAAGGAAGCTCTTTGCTGCAGCCCAGCGGCCACTCCTAGACCTTGGAAAGTCTCGGGAGAGAACTTGATTAGTTAGAAAGGGTCCCTCGAAGGAATAGAATGGAGGTGTCGGGGTACCCGTGGCCGGTGGATTCAAGACTAGCCCGCGACCCTTGAAAGGGCATGGCTAACACTGATTGTAGCGCTAGTGGTAATATTGTAAAGTTAAAAACAAAAAAAAAAGAACCTGCCTGCCAGTGCGGGTACATATAAGAGATGTGGGTTTGATTCCTGGGTTGGGAAGATCCCCTGGAGAAGGGAATGGCAACCCACTCCAGTATCCTTGCCTGGAGAATCCCATGGACAAGAGGAGCCTGGTGGTCTACAGTCCATAGAGTTGCAAAGAGTCTGACACGACTGAAGCCACTTAGCACAAACATTGACAACGGGCTTCCCGTTTGCCAGGCACTTTTCCTACCTGGGTTCGTTTTAAACGCGGTGAGCAATGAGGTTGGCTGATATCTGCCATAACTGCTATAAATGGGTGTTAGCACCCCTCTCACTGGACAAATACACTGAGGCCTCCACAGGCTTATTCAAACTCGCTTGTATACAGTCTGCTGCCCAGACCTTCCCTCCCACCTTCACCCCTGAAATTTCCGCCTTGAAGTCTCAAACAGCCCCTTGGGCTGGTGGAGAAGTGTTAGTAGCCAACCTCCAAGGTGACCCGAGGCTGTAGTCCCTGTCAGCATCCCTGATGACACAGGCTTGTACAGAGGACAGGAGAGCTCAAGGCCTGAGCCACAAATTCCTTCCCTGCTGTCTCCTGCCTCCATCTGCCATGTCTAGAGACAGCACTGAGGACTCACGAGACTTCATTCTACCCAACATCTATTGATACAATCAACCAATATTTATCAAGCAGCTGCAGATGCCAGACACAATGCTGGACAGTGCGGGAGCCAGTGATGGGCAGGTTACTTCTTGATAAAGATAAAGTGAAAGTGAAAGTGGTTCAGTCGTGTCTGACTCTTTGCGACCTCACGGACTATACAGTCCAGGGAATTCTCCAGGCCAGGATACTGGTATAGGTAGCCTTTCCCTTCTCCAGGGGATCTTCCCAACCCAGGGATCAAACTCAGGTCTCCCGCATCGCAGGTGGATTCTTTACCAGCTGAGCCACCAGGGAAGCCCTGATAAAGACTGGCAACACACAAATCAACCAGCCAGTGTACAAGATGATTGTGGATACCAAGTGCAGAGAAATGAATGAAACAAGTGATGCACTAGGAAGACAGTGGGGTGGGAGCGTTGCTGTTATTACTCTTGTTTGAACCCAGTTTTACAGTTGCACCTGTTGGGTTCTGAGGTACGTGCCTGTGTCTGCATCTGTTCCCCCACAATGAGATGGCTTGGAGGCAAAGCCCATCCTCCCATCCCTGCATCTGCACCCCAGGGCCCAGTGCTGGGCAGCATCTCAGGGAAGGAAGCAGAACTGATCTGACTCATGCTGAGTGAAGGGGCCCAGAGATGGCTGGGAAGTCTACCTCATGGCATTGAATCAGACTCTAGCTTCAGGAGGGGAGATCCCAGTGATGGTCAAAGTGCTCTGAGCCCTTGCTCTGCTCAGCCATTTGCATGCTTCATCTCCATCAATCCTTGCAGTAGTCTTTCATATAGACACCATTACTAGCCCCATTTTACAGATGTGGAAACTGAGGTCGCACCTCTAAAGAAGAAGAACCAAGATTTGAATGAAGATGGCCTGGATTCAGCATTTGAATGAAGGTGCTGGGTTCATGGCCTTAGCACCATGATCCTAACACTGTACCCCATAGTTTGCCACCCAGGGGCCTTACACTCAGTGGTAGATGCTTGGGGGAGGGGGTAGTATTACCTTGAGCAAGTCACTTGTCCTCTCTGAGTCTCATTTCCTCAGGTGCATGAATCAGGGGAGAAGTGGCCTAAGTAACCCTACCTTGGCTTGGTTCATTTTAGGGTTTCAATAAGACAATGCAAGAAGCCTGCCCAGCAATATAGGAATTCAGGAATAAGTTTCTGAATTCCATAATGAAGGGGACAACAGAGGATGAGATGGTTGGATGGCATCCCCGACTCGATGGACATGAGTTTGAGCAAGCTCTGGGAATTGGTGATGGACAGGGAAGCCTGGCGTGCTGCAGTCCATGGGGTCTCAAAGAGTCAGACACGACTGACCAACTGAACTGAACTGAAATGAATGAATGAGCTTGTAAATGTTAGTTCCCTTCCTTGTTCTTCAATTCTGTAATAATAGGGGAAAAAAACTAAAAAGCATCTGCTAGGGCTGCTGCTTTGCCCAAATTCCTGCACACTACAGACGTATCCCCTCAGGCATCCCTAACAGCGTGCACACATTGCTGAGGGGCTTGCAGCCTCTCTCTAGAACAGATCTCACAGGGAAGCACAAGCCACAGTTTGTGGCTAAAGTGTGAGGCAAGAGATCCCATCTGCCTCCTTCTGCACAGGGTGGTCTTGAATCAGACAGACCCAGGTCTCCAAATCCCCATCACCTTTTTGCTGTGTGATCTTGGGCAGATGTCTCAGCCTCTCTGCTGTCTGGATTCTTCACTTGTTGAGAAGACACCTGCCACATAAGGCAGTTCTAGGAAGTCACACAAGTCCCCTTTCCCTGTGAAGCAGTGAGGTTGGGCAAATGGGACGAGTCCAGAGGAGTGACATTTCTACGCACACATAGCTGTGAGTTTCCTGAGCTTTAAGTGAGGCCGAAATTGAGTCATCCATTACTCTCTTCCCCATTCTCCTTTCTCACATTGCCTTACTCCTTTGCTCACACCTAATCCACCAGCCATTCCTGTCAGTTTCGACTCAGACTACAACCCTGACCCCATGCTCTTCTCTGCATCCTGGCCACTCCATCTCGGGTCCAATCTACCGTCATCATCCCCGGGGATAACTAGAAGAACCTCCCCAATTGCTCTCCCCACCCAGTCTATTCCCCAGACTGCAGCCAGAGAGGTCAAATTCATCCCAGATCAGATCACTCCCCAGCTTAGACCTGCAGCAGCCCCTCTTGGAATAAAGTGCACACTGGAGCCGCCCCTTCCATGACTGGCCTAGATCTTCCTATTTGTCCCCCAGGTCACTCTTCATCCTCTGTCCTGCTTAGTGTTGACCTGATTCAACATCAACTTTTGCCCTCTGGCTTCTGGTGGGGATGGCCAATGAGAAGTGCCAGCAGGGAGGTGCCAGATGGGAGGGGAGAGGCGGGGCATCACTCCCAGCTTCCTCTCTGCCTGGTCGTGGGTTGGCACGGCTGGGCCCCTCCCTAAAAGAGCCACACATAGCCTACAGCCACAACCCTCCCAGCTCCTCCCTAGCTCCATCAGGAGTAGTGTGGCAACAAGGGCCCACTGCTACCGGTCCCAAAGTGCTTCATCCTTCCTTACTAGCCTCCTTTAACCCCACCCAACCTCCATCAACAGTCCCCTCATTAAACTTTCATCTCTTACCCTCCCTAAGGGTTCCATCTGTTTCCTGCCTGGACAGCAACCAATAAGACCCTCAGGATCTAGCCCCTGCCTGGCTCTCTGTTCTCAGCTCACTCTTCATGATGCTCTGGCCACACCTGGCTTCTTTCTGACCCTCCAACACACCAAGCGTGGGACCTCCTTGGTGCCACTGTGTTTGCCATTCCATCCAGACTGGGACTCTGTTCTGGATCCTCACATAGCAAAGATGGGCTCGATAAAGGACAGAAATGGTATGGACCTAACAGAAGCAGAAGATATTAAGAAGAGGTGGCAAGAATACATGGAAGAACTGTACAAAAAAGATCTTCATGACCCAGATAATCACAATGGCGTGATCACTGACCTAGAGCCAGGCATCCTGGAATGTGAAGTCAAGTGGGCCTTAGAAAGCATCACTACAAACAAAGCTAGTGGAGGTGATGGAATTCCAGTTGAGCTATTTCAAATCCTGAAAGAAGATGCTGTGAAAGTGCTGCACTCAATATGCCAGCAAATTTGGAAAACTGAGCAGCAGCCACAGAACTAGAAAAGGTCAGTTTTCATTCCAATCCCAAAGAAAGGCAATGCCAAAGAATGCTCAAACTAGTGCACAATTGCACTCATCTCACATGCTAGTAAAGTAATGCTCAAAATTCTCCAAGCCAGGCTTCAGCAATACATGAACTGTGAACTTCCTGATGTTCAAGCTGGTTTTAGAAAAGGCAGAGGAACCAGAGATCAAATTGCCAACATCTGCTGGATCATTGAAAAAGCAAGAGAGTTCCAGAAAAACATCTGTTTCTGCTTTATTGACTATGCCAAAGCTTTTGACTATGTGGATCACAATAAACTGTGCAAAATTCTGAAAGAGATCGGAATACCAGACCACCTGACCTGCCTCTTGAGAAATCTGTATGCAGGTCAGGAAGCAACAGTTAGAACTGGACATGGAACAACAGACTGGTTCCAAATAGGAAAAGGAGTACGTCAAGGCTGTATATTGTCACCCTGCTTATTTAACTTCTATGCAGAGTACATCATGAGAAATGCTGGGCTGGAAGACGCACAAGCTGAAATCAAGATTTCCGGGAGAAATCTCAATAACCTCAGATATGCAGATGACACCACCCTTATGGCAGAAAGTGAAGAAGAACAAAAGAGTTCTTACTCTTAATGAAAGTAAAAGAGGAGAGTGGAAAAAGTTGGCTTAAAACTCAACATTCAGAAAATGAAGATCATGGCATCCCGTCCCATCACTTCATGGGAAACAGATGGGGAAACAGTGGAAACAGTGTCAGACTTTATTTTCTGGGGCTCCAAAATCACTGCAGATGGTGACTGCAGCCATGAAATTAAAAGACGCTTACTCTTTGGAAGGAAAGTTATGACCAACCTAGATAGCATATTCAAAAGCAAAGACATTATTTTGCCAACAAAGGTCCGTCTAGTCAAGGCTGTGGTTTTTCCAGTAGTCATGTATGGATGTGAGAGTTGGACTATAAAGAAAGCTGAGTGCCAAAGAATTGATGCTTTTGAACTGTGGTGTTGGAGAAGACTCCTGAGAGTCCCTTGGACTGCAAGGAGATCCAACAAGTCCATCCTAAAGGAAATTCTAAAGGAAATCAGTCCTGAATATTCATTGGAAGGACTGATGTTGAAGCTGAAACTCCAATACTTTGGCCACTTGATGCGAAGAGCTGACTCATTTAAAAAGACCCTGATGCTGGGAAAGATTGAGGGCAGGAGGAGAAGGGGATGACAGAGGATGAGATGGTTGGATGGCATCACTGACTCAATGGACATGAGTTTGAGTAAACTCCGGGAGTTGGTGATGGACAGGGAGGCCTGGCATGCTGTAGTTCATGGGGTTGCAAAGAGTCAGACACGACTGAGCTACTGAACTGAACTGAACTTGTCCACCCAGTTTTCCCCACATTCAGTCCCTCCCATCAGGAAGTTTCCACAAGCCTATTATTCCCATCTATCAGAGAGCAGACAGAATGAAAGCCACAATCACAGAGAACTAACCAAACTGATCACATGGATCACAACCTTGTCTAACTCAGTGAAACTATGAGCCATGCTGTGTAGGGCCACCCACGATGGACGGGTCTTGGTGGAGACAAAACATGGTCCACTAGGGAAGGAAATGGCAAACCATTTCAGCATTCTTGCCTTGAGAACCCCATGAACAGTATGGAAAAACTTAATAACTAAACAACAACAATCAACCTGGTCACTTTCTTCTGGAGGAGCTTCATTCTCTCTGGAAGATCCAGGAAGCATATCCAAGGTCCCTAGCATGTATACACACACATAGGGTTTCCAGGTGGAACTAGTGGGAAATAATCTGCCTGCCAATACAAGAGACATAAGAGATTTTTCAATCCCTGGGTTGGGAAGTTTCCCTGGAGAAGGAAATGGAAACTCACTCCAGTATTCTTGCCTGGAGAATCCCATGGACAGAGGGACCTGGTGGGTTACAGTCCATAGGATCTCCAAGAGTCGAACATGACTGAAGCGACTTAGCATGTACACACACACTCACACGCCCATTGCCATGACCATTCAATAAGAAGCCCCATCTGTTTTAAGCCTCACTATCTTCAGAAAGACCTAATCCTCTTCTCCCTCCTCCCAGCGCCCACACTGCTATCTGTTCTTGGCACTCACTCCAGACATATTATTCATGGTGAATTCATTTGCCCCAAATGCAGATATAAGATGTAATTCCAGAAGAATTCAAATGTAATTTAAAGTTATTTTCCAATATCTAATTTGCCTTTTATTTATTTAGGGCAATATTTCAGCAGGCGCCTCCCAGCCAAAGTGCCAGGGTTTGTTTACAGTGTTAGGCCCGGCAATGGAGGGAAGCCACATGCCCAAGACACAGACGTTACCAATTTAAAAAGTAATTACAACATTGAACACAGCCTTAAATAAAAGCGAAAAGGCAGGAGACAGGAGGGGAAGCAAAAACATAAATTGGGAACAATGCCGTTTTCCCCAGACGTTTTGTAATATTTGCAGCCTGTCTGGAACTGGCGCCCTGCCTTGGATGCATCGGGCACAAACAAAGCATCCAGCAAGGAGGGACAGGGTAGCTCCATTCTGTAAAGAGTTGGAAAGATATTTCTAATTATGAGAAATCGTCTATCTGCCTGTCTGTCTTTTTGGGTAATATCTTTCTCTAATGAGAACACTCTTACACCAGTTCTCAGGAGATAAATTAGTAAACTATACCATGAGAAGTGACCAAAACTCAGCCCAGCTTAAACGGACCTAACTAGAAAATGGGTATGTTCTGGCTCATGAAAGGACATCAGTATGAAAGCAGAATGAGAAGGGGACCACAGAGGATGAGATGGTTGGATGGCATCACCGATTCAATGGACATGACTTTGAGCAAACTCCAGGAAATGCTGAAGGACAGGGAAGCCTGGTGCACAAAGAGTCGGACATGACTGAGCAAGTGAACAACATCAAGGGTTAGCTTCAGATGCAACTGGATCTAGGTGCTCCAAGTCTTCAAGAATCTCTTCATCTCAACTTTTGCCTCTGTTCCCTGCAGAGTTGACTTCATTTTCAGTCAGGCTTTCTCTACCCAGGCTAAGATAGTATCCCAACAGCTTCAAGCTTACATCCTCTCAGCCTAGCGTTCTCAGCAGAAAGAGTGTGCTTCTCTTCCCACAGTTCTAGTGAAAATCTCAGGTCACACTTTCATTGGTCCTCCCTGGGTCATGTGCTGATCCTTGAACCTGTCACTGTAGCTGGGGAGTTTCAGTGCTGTGATTGGCCAGGCCTGGGTCAGAGTCCCGCCCCTTGAGAACAGAGGAAGGACCAGTCTTGCCCAAACCACTTGGACTGAGAGTGGGGAGGGAAGGGTGACTCCTGAAAAGGAAATTGGGGTCCTCTGAGAGTTGAAGAAGCAGTGGGACTATGGACAGGCAAAGGCAGCTGATTTCTACCACAGATATGAATGATTTCTGTCTGTTTTTAATCCCTGTGCTCTTCCTACATCATTTCTGGACCATGTTTAGAGATATGTGAGCATAGAAGTGGGTAATCTATGCTTCACTCTCAGGAGGATAACAAGACTGTCCTGAAGAACATCATACCTCTGGTTTCCTCCCTCAACTTTACTTGGGTCAAAGTCGCTCAGTCGTGTCCAACTCTTTCAACCCCATGGGCTATACAGTCCATGGAATTCTCCTGGCCAGAATACTGGAGTGGATAGCCTTTCCCTTCTCCAGGGGATCTTCCCAACCCAGGGATCAAACCCAGGTCTCCCACACTGCAGGCACATTCCTTACCAGCTGAGCCACAAGAGAAGCCCCAACCTTACTTAAAGAAGCTGTCAATTACAGATAGCATGACTGGAGCAGATGGCCTTTTGTGATCACTGAGCATAGCCTGCAGCATAGGGATAGGTACAAAGCAAGCTGCCCTTAAAGTGGATTACCTTCAAGACGTAACCTTCAAGATGTAGCAAGAGCTTTGAAGCTTGAGTGAGTCAAATAATTGCTTGTTGTTGTCATTGTTCAGTTGCTAAGTTGTGTCCATCTCTTTGCGACCCCATGGACTATAGCACACCAGGCTTCCCTATCCTTCAGTATCTCCAGGAGTTTGCTCAAACTCATGTCCTTGGGTCGGTGATGCCATCCAACCTCCTCATCCTCTGTGGCCCCCTTCTCCTTTTTCCCTCAATCTTTCCCAACATCAGGGTCTTTTCCGATGAGTTGGCTCTTCTTCAAATAATTGCCAATTGTCTAATAATTAGATCAGAGGGGAAGCAGGATATAATGGTTATGAACTGACTCCAAACCAGTGACTGTGGGTCCATCTTTTACCCAAAGAGTGACTGTATATGTGAAGCAACTAAGTTGACCATAGAGCTGTAACCAAACCACCACCCCCCATGTGGGGCAAATATGTGTAATTCTCAGCCAAGCATAGCATTGAAGGAGTCAGATACCCAGAAAGTAAACCCATGGTAACCACAGAACAAAGCATCCCCAAGACTGTGCAGAATTTAGCTTCAACAGCGACCCCTTTGGTAAGAAAAAGCAGCTGCAGCATTGGACTTGCTATGAATGAACTGGAGGAAGACAAATTCCCTTGTGAACCAAGCAATTCTTTGAGGTTCAGAGAGCATGCAAGGGAGAGGTGGGGGCCAGGAAAGAACCTTAAGAGAACAGTGGTAAATGACCTACCAATAAGGCAGGTGAGTGTTGAAGTAATTGATCAGAAAGATGCAAGCAGTTATTTATGCCCCCACGGAGGTGGAAAGCTCTTGCTGATGACACAAGAAATAGATAAGAGACTAAATCTAAGTGACCATTCCTGGTAGGTTTGTTGTCGTTTAGTTGCTCAGTTGCGTCTGACTCTTGGGACCCCATGGACTGTAGCCCCACCAGGCTCCTCTGTCCATGGGATTTCCCAGGCAAGAATACTGGAGTGGGTTGCCATTTCCTTCTCCAGAGGATCTTCCTGACGCAGGGATCAAGCCCTCATCTCCTGCTTGGCAGGCAGATTCTTTATCATTGAGCCCCCAGGGGGTCCTTCCTGGTACATAGTAAAGGCTACCATTGTCATTGTTGTCCAGGTGCCATGGTCATCTTTCACTCAATATTACCTCATTTTCTTTAATCCTTTCAGAAATTCTGTGAGGTAAGTAGCCTTATTACTATTGAGCCTCACATTCAGTTCAGTTCAGTCGCTCAGTCATGTCTGACTCTTTGCGACCCCATGGACTGCAGCACACCAGGCTTCCCTGTCCATCAAGAGTTCAGAAAGATGAGCAGAGATGCCCAAAGTCACATCATGGACTAAATCCGGACTTCTTACTTTCCACTCTAGTGCTTTCACTAACAGAAGTCTTTCTGTTTTTGAAGGGAGGGGGCAAAAGGAGATAGGAAACTTGTGTTTATCAGGCACTTATATTGCCTGGCCCTGTGCTCAGCACTTCCCCCATTAGCCTACTTCATCCTCCCCACAGTCCAGTGAGACCATTATATTATTTCAGCCCCGTTTTAGTAACGGAAAGTGGAGACTCAAAGAAGTGAGGTACCTTTCCCTGCATTACTTTACCAGATTGGGCCTCTGGTGAGATTCAGCACAAGAAGAAACCTAGAAATTCTCCAGGAACAGAACTCCTCACTCACCAGGGCTGGCACAGCCTCGTCTCCACCCCAGCTCCCGAGACATCACTGGGATGCCCTTGCTTCCCAAGAAACCAAGTCTGTGCACAACCCTGGACCCACTAAGGGACCCCCCAGCTCCACTAGCTGGGTGCATCCAAGAGGAGAGATGTCCAGGCTAACAGTGTGATGCCAGGTGATTCTAAGGTAAAGAGAGAGACACAGACAGTCGGAGCCTGAGAGGATTGGCAGAGAACCGGGAAGGAGAGGAGAGAAAGGGGGAAAGTGGAAGCGAAAGGACAGGAAGGAATTAAGAGGAAGGGAGGAGAGTGGGCAATGGCAAAGTGGCAGAGGAGGAGGAGAAAGAGGAGGGGGCATCTCGGTGTAAACATACAGAGATTTTGTCATAAAGGAAAAAGCCAAGCTCTTTGTTAAACAGAGTCAACTCCTAACCTGTAGTAACCATTGCCAAGATAAAGTCATCACTGTTAAGCGTGTAAATGAACAAGTGTAAAATGATGCACAATCGATGCTGTGATTGTGGAGGGACTAGATTCCCCTGGAGACGTCAGGTAAGCCTTCACTGAGCTGCTGATGGGGATGCCAAGAGCATGGAACAGTTTCCCATGTGGACAGGGGAAGAAAAGCATTCCAGATGATGGGAACAGCATAAGCAAAGATGCAAGGATATGAGAGTGTGTGGAGTCCAGGAATGGCAAGGAGCTAGTGAAGGCTGCAGCGAAGAATGGAACAGGGCCCAGAAATGAGGCAGTGCTAGATCCTGCTAGAAACTGGGATTTTTATCTTGAGGACCAGTGTCTAAAACTTTCACTAAAGGGTCCCTGAGAGCTTGCTGATTTACACTTAGGGGTTTATGAGTGCTCAGCAAGAACCTGTAAAATGTTGGTGTGTTCACAGAACACTAGCAGGGTCTGATCATCTCCTTGACAACCAGCATGGGATGTCAGTGAACAGGTGATTTTTTTTTTCAGGTGATGTTTTTGTCTATGATCACTTTGAGGTCTAGTTACAATGTTTTAATTGTCCCAAGACTAAGGGAAAGGAACATAAATAGACCGGATACAGAAATGATGTGTTTGTAACAGATAAAAGCCAATGGATGGCTTGCCATGACAATTAAAGGTTCTCAGAGAGAAAAGGGTAGGAGAATTGAGTCTCCACACCAAATAGTAAAGGCAGCTGAACTCAACCTTTGCTAGGACAGCAATTCATCTTAGTAAGTGGCAGTTTGGTGTCACCAAAACGACATCACCTGTTTTATTAAGGAAATACACTAATTTGAATTTTATCCCTTTCATTTGCACTTAGTTTCTCATTTTCTTTAGTCTTACAGCCATTTGTGAGCTTTGTCATTGATTCGAGAACAACTATAGAATTGGGATGCATCTCAAAGTTTAGAGCCTCTTACAATTGACAGCACTTTTCCCTCTTACTGCTACAAAAACTACTGACTCATCTTTGTGCATTTTACTTTTTAAATTAATTTTTGGAGTACAGTTGGAGTATAGTGTATATACAGTAAATATATCAGAGTATAGTTGTTTTACAATGTTGTGTTAGTTCCTGCTGTACAGCAAAGTGAATCAGCTGTATACATACATATATCCCCTATCTTTTGGATTTCCTTCCCATTTAGGTCAGCCACAGAGCACTGAGTAGAGTTCCCTGAGCTATACAGTAGGGTCTCATTAGTTATCCACCTTATACATATTATCAATAGTGCATATATGTCAAAACCAATCTCCCAATTCATCCCACTTCAGTGCATTTTAGATTCAGTGAAGATAGCACTTGGGGAATGAGATCAAACTTAGTTTTGTGTGTAAATAACTAAGTAACATAAAAAATTTTAAGTCAATGTGGAGCCCATAGAATGTCTTCCATAAAAACAATTTATATTGTTTTTATATAAATCAGTAGTCGATTTGGATTATCACTGATGACCATGAGGCAATAAGAAAAAGTTTTAATCACAGCAGTCAAATTTCCAGATTAGAAAGATGCCCTAGCACTATGTTGGAGAGAAACAGGGAGGCCAGTCTTGCAGGAGACCAGCTGAGAAATCATGAAGACCCAGACTGAAGAAATATAAGGGAAGATGAGGACTTAACTTGAAAAAATATGCAGGAGGCAGACTCGATCAGATTTAGTGACTGATGAGATGTAGAAGGGTGAGGATGTGTGGAGAGGGAAAGAGGGAGAAGCCGTATCCAAGGATGAGAGGGACTCACATGCCCCGGGTACAGAAAGGTAACGCAGGTTGGGATGCTGCGCTTGTGCCAGTGACGATGCTGCTGCTGACTGTCGTGTCGCAGGCTGCGCTGGTGATGGGTGGTGACGGGGATGCTGAGAGTGAGGATGGAGATGATGGAGGTGGTGATGTGACAGAGCTGATGGTGCGGTATTGATAGACCTGGCTTGGGTGGTGATGATAATGGTGATGATGCAGGTGATGGTGGTGGTGGTGATGGTGGGGATGGGGATGCTGAGAGTGAGGATGGAGATGATGGAGGTGGTGATGTGACAGAGCTGATGATGTGAAAAGCGAAAGTGAAGTCGCTCAGTCGTGCCCACTCTTTGCTGCCTCATAGACTGTAGCCTACCAGGCTCCTCCATCCACGGGATTTTCCAGGCAAGAGTACCAGAGTGGGTTGCCATTTCCTTCTCCAGGGGATCTTCCCAACCCAGGGATTGAACCTGGGTCTCCCACATTGCGGGCAGACGCTTTACCCTCTGAGCCACCAGGGAAGTGATGGTGTGGTATTGATAAACTGGCTTGGGTAGTGATAACGGTGAGGATAGTGGTGGTGATAACGGTGCTGATGGTGATCAAACTGGTTAAAGAGGTGGTCATGGTTGTCGTGGTAGCGGTGGAGGCAGACGTGATGACGCGATGACTAGAGTAGAATTATAGTCAAGACGTTAAATATGACCAGGAAACCTGCAAGTACATTGACCCCTCGGCTTCCCCATCTTGACACCTGGCACCTCCTGGGGAAGATCCTACCTTCTCCTGGCCCCATCCATGAAACAAAAATCACACCTCTCTTTCCCCCCATCGCAATGGTAGCTATCACTCTCCTGATCTACTCACTCAATGAGAAATAAATGAAAAGTGAGCACTGGAACCAACGGATTCCCTCCACAGCAGGGAATATCCATTATTTACCCATAAAAATATTTCAAGGGTTATTAGCATGTAAACTGTGATTAATTAAATTCACAAAAATTGTTTCTGATGCATGCAAATGAGATGGTTCCTGCTGGGTGAGACTGAGGTTTTACTCTATCTGCTGCTGCTGGCAGGTGGGGGGTGGGGTGGACTTTACTGAACTTGTCTCCCATTCCAGAAACTTCAGAAAAAGTAAAACTATAGGGTCCATCTTAAGTGAGGTTCTGCTCAGAGCTCTTCCCAGTCTGCACAATTAAGGAGATACGTTTGGATGCTGCTTTCCCTATTTGGAAAATTATTCACACCCATGAATCTAGAAGGAGCCTGAAGGTCACGGAACTTGAGGGAACCAGAGGGAGTAAAACAGCTAGCAGTGGTCCACTTTGACCACTGAGTCCAGGAAAAGGCCAAGACTAGATCCAAGTTACACTGACTCTTCTAGGGCTCTCTGTGTGTCTCCCTAAATTCTTACAGGATTTTCATGAAGTCCTCAAGACCCTGACTGCATACCCAAAGGAAACTGGCCCAGAATTTGTGGCCAGAAAAAAAAAAGGGGTGGGGGCAAAGGAAGATGGACAGACCAGATTGAATTGAATTGCAGTGATCTCCAGCACCCAACGGGATTGTCCACTGTCTCAGTCTTTTAAGCCTCCAAGATCCACGTGGCTGTCTCTCTAGGCATTTGGTGCCACAAAGGGCTCACAAGGGTTTCAATTATCCAAGAACTCGTCCAGGTCCCCAGTGCCCACCCTGGTACAGACAGTCCTCAGCAAAGGTTGCTCTTCCTGCAGCCTCCACGAGTTCAGTCTTCTTTTCTCCAACCCCAGCAGTGCCCACCTCACCCAGACATCTGCCTGGGTCGGGATGTCTGGAGAAGAAACACTCTGTGTGTGTGTGCGTGGAAGTCCCGGCGAGTCGGCACCTCGGGGGCACGCCCTCTCCTGCTAGGACCTGCCCATATCCAGATATGAGGAGGACACGTCTACGCCTATGGGCGGCTCTGGTGTGTGTTTTCACTCACAGCCCTGCAAGTGATGCCATTACTCAGGTTTTCCTGATGAGGAAGTGGGGTCAGCCATGCCTGAGGGTACTAGAGAGTAGCCCCCGCTCACCACAACTAGAGAAAGCCGGCGGACAGCAACGAAGGCCCAGCACGGCCAAAAATAGAAAAATTAAATTGTAGGCGGGAAAAGCAACCGGTTTGGTATCCAAATCTCCCAGGTTTGTTTTTTTTTTCTTTCTGCCATTCACAAATAAAGGGATAAGTAAGAGATACAATTGGTAACCAGACTTAGGAGATGAGGGTTCGATCCCTGGGTCAGGAAGAATAGAAATGGCAACCCACTCCAGTATTCCTGCCTGGGAAATCCCATGGACGGAGGAGCCTGGTGGGCTACTGTCCATGGGGTCACAAAGAGTCGGGCATGACTGAGCACAGAACAATTGAAGCTGTATCAGAGGGCGCAGAGTCAAAAGGTAATTTCCCCCATCTAATCCCGTCCCCCGTAGTCATTTTCAATCCCCACAAGCAACCACTGGAACAATCTCAGGGGTATCTCTTCTAGGGAGGGTCGAGAATACACAAGCAGACATGAATACCTCCCTCGGCTTCTCCTCTCCCTTCCAGATGAAGACACGCCATCAAGACTCTCCCCATCTTGCTTTCCCCCCTTAATCTTTATTGAAGACTATGCCATTACCATATGTGCAAATCTGTCTCATAATTCTAAACAGCTATGGATAACCACAATTTATTTAATGAGTCCCCTTCTGAAAGGCCTTTAATAAGTTATTAAATGCATCCCATTTAATCCTCACAATCACCTCTGAGACACATGTTATTCCTGTTGAACAATTCAGTGCAATTCAAAGGCCATCCTTGTACCATCTAAAATGATTAGGAGTCCTGAGATATAGTGATTATGATTTATAATAAGAAATATGTATATTTGGCTTTTGTCCCTGTTCCTAGCACAGAGCTCCTAAAACCCTTGGAATTTCCTGGGTGATAAGAGCAATAAAGGTGTCCTGATAATTATAACAAACCCCTTTTGACCGCATCTGAGTTTATGTTAATGAGATGACTTTTGGAAAGTACTTCTAAGGGGAACCAACCACATGATTGGAGGGTTAGACCATTCAATCTGTCAACTTAAAAAAGTATTCACAACCTGAAAGTTGAGAGTTATGTCTTATTTGGTGGGAATTTTTAGGACTTCAAGCCCAGGAGGCAGCATCTTAAGTAACCCTAAGAGAACTGCTCCAAGGAGGCAAGGAAGGGGAGAAGCCTGATTATGTAGAAGCTGCGCATCAAAGGGCAGGTAGTCTGAACATCAAAAGATTTATTGTTAGTTAAAGACAACCAGATATCCCAAGTTAAGGAATTTAGCACTTTTCTATGTATGGAAAGATGCAAGGGTCTGGTCTTCCGAAATCACTCCTCTCATATGCATGTTCCTATCTGGGGCCAGTACCCTGCTACATCCTGAGCTCCCTGGGGGCTCGCCATAGGGAGTGGCTGCAGTCTGGTGGCTATTAGAGCACAAGTATTCTTCTCATTTCTCTGTGCCCTCAGGGTTCACTGGCTCACATTGGAGGGCTGCAATTGCTGATGACTGTGACATCCTTATTTACTGACAAGGCAGGAAATAATCCATTTCTCAAATCCTACCCCCTGACCTTCCAAGAAGGGAGAGGGGCTGGAAATTGGATCAGTCTCCAATGGTCACTGATTTAATCAATCGTGCTTATGTAGTGAAGCCTCCATAAAAACCCAAAGACCTGGATTCAGAGAGCTCCCTGGTTGGTAAACACATGGAGATCTGGGGAGAGAGGTGTATTTAGGGAGAGCCTGGAAGCCTCACTTGCTTTCCTATGCCTTGCCTTGAGCATCTCTTCCATCAGGCTGTTGTTGAATTACACCCTTTTACAATAAGCCAGCAATCTATTAAATAAAATGTTTCTCTGAGTTCAGAGAGAGCTCCAGCAAATCTTTGGAACCTAAGGAGGGGATCTTTTGAAACTCTGACTTGTGCCCAGTCAGTCAGAAGCACAGGTGATGAGCTGGATTTTGACTGGTATCTGTGGTTGGGGTGGTGTTGTAGTACTGAGTCCTTCTGCTGCTACCTCCAGGTAGACAGTGTCAGGACTGAACTGAATTATAGGACACCCTACTGGTATTCAAGAATTGCTTGGTGTACAGTTGGCATCAGAACCATAAATCCTCAATCCTGGCTGGACCACAGAATTACCCACGGAGCCAGGCTGCCACTCAGAGATTCTGGTCCTGAGGGGCCTATGCTCCACCCCATCGCTGGCCTCAGCTGCTGGATACTGTGTGGGGCATGGTCCAGCTTTGTGATGATCAGCCCATCCATTTTTATTTGGTATTAAATGTGCTATTTCTACTGACTGACTGCCACTGCCACCAGGCTACTTCGGGACATTAACCTTTATGGCCAGCCCTCTTCTGCCACTGTATCTTGGGTAGCATTTTACTCCTCTCAGGAGACCTGGGGACAAAGCAACTGTGGCAACAGTAACTGAAGAATTAACCCTCCAGGGCCCCTGAAGGACTGCCCTTCGCAGCTGGGACTGGTGGCCTTTGTTTCCGTCCCCTAGATTGTGATGGATCCATACACAAATATAGTAAAGAGCAGCTGAGAGGATGGAGACAAGATACCAAGGAAGGCAGAAAAACCGAGTTGTGCCCTTGTCTCAATTATACAAAGGTGACTTGTATGAATTGGCTCAAGGGCATTTTAATACTTTTTTTACTTATATATTTGTGTTTGGCTGTGCTGGGTCTTTGTTGCTGCGCTCAGCCTTTCTCTAGTTGTGGCGAGTGGGAGCCACTCTCTAGCTGGGGTGTGCAGGCTTCTCATGGCAGTGGCTTCTCTTGTTGGGGTGCACAGGCTCTAGAGCATGCAGGCTTCAGCAGTTGTCGCTTGCAGACTCTATAGAATACCGGCTCAGTAGTTGTTTCACAGCAGTGGGATCTTCCCGGATGGAGGATCGAACCCATGTACCCTGTACTGGCAGGCAGATTCTTAACCATTGGACCACCAGGGAAGTCCCAAGAGCATTTTAAATCAGATAAATCATCATTTATTAAGACACTACTATCAATAAAAAGCATTATCCAGAGTGCCCTACTGGATGCCAAAGGTAATATAGACATCACTTCTGGTTCTCTCTGAAATCCTACAAGGAGGTATCATTGCAAAGAAACTAGACTACAGCCCAGAGGATAAAGTGTCTTTACCCAAGTGCATCAGTCAGTGGAGACTAGGTCTTGCTGTGGTAACAAACAGTCCCCCACATCCCAGTGTCATGAAACACTAGAGAGCAGAAAGCTAGCTCCTGCTCAAGCTACATGTCCAACAAGGGATGGCAGTGACTCCGCTCCATGTCACCTTCTTTTGTGGACACTCTGCTTCATCCCCAAGACAGAGGATGAAGGACGCAGTCCTCAGTAATGTTCTGGTACATGTTCAATAACAGTTCTCTGGGAGGAAAAAATACATAGATACGCATATTTGTTATTTTGCTGATATCAAGACTGTATAGTGTACAGTTTATATAAAATAATAAAATACATAATATTCTTTATTGCAAATTCCATATAGCCCAATAATTCTCACAGAATGATGTTATTGGTTTTTACTGAACTCATACATCCACAGCCTACCGACAGTAGCAATTCAACAATGATTTGACATATTTTTTACTATTCACAGTGTAACAGCTACCCATAACACTTAGTCTGCCTTTTTTTTCTATCACTTTCTCAAGTCTTGACAGTCAGCCAAACAAAAGATAACGCCCTGACTGGTAGCATTTGCCACTCTCGGTGGGATGGATTTCAAGCTGCTGAGGTCACTGAATGCAGAGCTGGAGTTGCATGACAGCACACAGCATGTAGTGTTTCCACCGTCCGACGATGCAAATCAGCTCAAGGGCTTCGGTGAAATAAAATGTAGCAAAGCAATTACTTCCTCAAGCGATGAGTTTTGAGTACTTATTACCTTTGTTTCTAATAAAAAGTATCTAACTATACACTTATGTAATTTAATTTTCAGTGAGGACTATATTTAATAACCGACTCAACCAAATTCCTGAACATTTAATAATGGGTTCTCGTGGGCTGATAGAAGCCAGCTCCAGTACATCGCTACTTCTCTCCAGCTGCTGGGAGCACTACCTTCCGCCCACAGCTGTCATTCCGCTCCAGGAATGGCTCTCAGCTGAAGAACTCCATCTCCTCCAAGATCGCATCCCCTTCCTAAGGGTAACTTTCATCCAGTGAGTGACTGACGTGAAGTATAAAAGCTCAGACCATTGCCTCAATGTGGGACATGTCTGAAAGAACACCCCAGCTTCAGATCTCTTTGCAGAGTCCAAATTCTCCATCTGCCCAACCTTACTTTCTTTCCTTCACCCATGAGCATGGGCCCTGAGAGCATCACTTTGAAACTTCATGCGGGTTATATCCTTTTCAGAATCTGCTTCCCAAACAGCCCAGCCTTCACTCTGAGGTCTGGGTTGGCAGATCAACACATCTGGAACATTTGTGTGGGTCATCACAGAAGAAGGAAAGAGACGTTTCTGAAGGGTGTCACTTCTGCTCACAACCCACTGATCAGAGCTAGTCACATGATTCTATAACCATCCTATTTCATTCCCCCCAAATGGGTGCTCCAGAATATTTGGCAAACAGCACCGGTGATTACCGCTGCACAGACACATGGCTGGGAAGTAGCAGCTCTGGGATGGGACTCCAGGTTTCTCTGGCCACAGAGTCTATGGTCTTTCCTTCAGAACCTTCAGGTCCTTCTTCCTCACTAGGTCCTGAGAATATGAAGATGAGTAATATCCATTCCTCACCCTGAACACCGCTCTGAAGCACCCACAATACAAATGCTGATACGTAGATGTGTCAGGTCAGAAATTCACACGCTGACTGGATCTTAGTACCCCCAAGAGACCCCAAGAGACCACCAGTTGAGGTGGGCAAATACACTCCATCCTCCCACCTCACGTGATACGTTGGTGACATCACTAATCAATCGTGACACTTCTTCCCAATAAACATGGATGTGGTGAGATCGCCACTGATGGTTCCAGACAGACATTACTAATCAATCAGAGGAAGCACATAATTTAAAACCACTTGCCATTCTGAAGTCCTCCATTTTAAACATAAGGAAACTGAAGCCAGAGAAGAAAAGATTATAAACCACATCCATGCTAAGTCAGTTTGGCCACACTGTCATTGCAGTGAAGACATACATCCTAGAAAGTCAGAGGACAGTCTGCCTGACACTAATCCACCTTGCTTGGTTGATAATAACTAACAGCAAAAAAAAAATGATGTTTGTCTTTGGTTGGGCACATTCCCTGTGTGAGCCCCAGTGGTAAGTCCTTGAAATGCACGAATCATCTCTCATCCTTACACCATCCTCAGGTTAGCCATAGGTAGCGTGATGTCTACCCATCTCGAAGATGGAGAAACTGAGACTTAGAGAGTGAAGGTCCTATCTTTCCTGCAGCGGGTTTATTACATGGCAGGTTCCACCTGTTTTGATCCTCAGAGCAGCCCTATGAAAGGGATAGTATCACCCCCTATTTGGCAGACTGAGCCCACTGGGGCTCAGTCGAGGTTGTGTCTGTGACCTAAAGTCTGGAATCCAGACCATCTGACTCTATCATTCAGCTCACGGTGGTGCGTGCGTGCATGCTAAGTCTCTCAGTCCTGTCCGACTCTATGTGACCCTATGGGCTATAGCCTGCCAGGCTCCTCTGTTCATGGGATTCTCCAGGCAAGAATACTGGCGTGGGCAGCCATGCCCTCCTCCAAGGGATCTTCCCGACCCAGGGATCGAACCTGCATCTCTTACATCTCCTGCCTTGGCAGGCGGGTTCTTTACCACTAGCGCCACCTGGGAATCCCCTCTCGTTGGTAGTGAATGATGATAAACAGAGAAGTTAGGATCCGAACCCCCGGTCAGTCTGACGCCGTCAACCACTAAGCTTTACTGACAGTGCTCACTGCCCATCTGAGGGTGATGCTAAGGAGAGGCTTGGGGCTGGATCTGGGGTGCAGAGACCTTGCAGTCTGCAGAGCAGGGCAGGGCAAGAAAGTGGGATGGCCCACCCAAGGCAAGAGGTGATTGGCCAACAGGAAACTGATCCGGGAACAGAGTGTTCTGATTGGCCAGATCTCATGCCCACCACCGGGCTATAGTCCACACGGCTCAGTGCAATGCCCGACAAAGATTAGGCACCCACGAAATACTCGTTGAGTGATTGTTTCAGTTTACTTTTACTGCATAGAAACGACCTCTAGCTGCAGTGGCTTGAAACAACAATCACTTCATGTACACACTGCTATATTTTAAATGGCTAACCAACAAGCTCCTACTATATAACATAGGGAACTGTTCTCAATGTTATGTGGCAGCCTGTATGGGAAAGAGGTCTGGAGAAGAATGGATACACGTGTATGTATGACTGAATCACTCTGCTGTGAGCCTGAAACTATCACTATTGTTAATCGGCTATCAGATCAGATCAGTCGCTCAGTCGTGTCCAACTCTTTGCGACCCCATGAATCGCAGCACGCCAGGCCTCCCTGTCCATCACCAACTCCCGGAGCTCACCCAGACCCACGTCCATCGAGTCAGTGATGCCATCCAGCCATCTCATCCTCTGTCGTCCCCTTCTCCTCCTGCCCCCAATCCCTCCCAGCATCAGAGTCTTTTCCAATGAGTCAACTCTTCGAATGAGGTGGCCAAAGTACTAGAGTTTCAGCTTCAGCATCATTCCTTCCAAAGAAATCCCAGGGCCGATCTCCTTCACAATGGACTGGTTGGATCTCCTTGCAGCCCAAGGGACTCTCAAGAGTCTTCTCCAACACCACAGTTCAAAAGCATCAATTGCTCAGCACTCAGCCTTCTTCACAGTCCAACTCTCACATCCATACATGACCACAGGAAAAACCATAGCCTTGACTAGATGAACCTTTGTTGGCAAAGTAATGTCTCTGCTTTTGAATATGCTATCTAGGTTGGTCATAACCTTCCTTCCAAGGAGTAAGCGTCTTTTAATTTCATGGCTGCAGTCACCATCTGCAGTGATTTTGGAGCCCAGAAAAATAAAGTCTGACACTGTTTCCACTGTTTCCCCATTTATTTCCCATGAAGTGGTGGGACCGGCTGCCATGATCTTCGTTTTCTGAATGTTGAGCTTTAAGCCAACTTTTTCACTCTCCACTTTCACTTTCATCAAGAGGCTTTTGAGTTCCTCTTCACTTTCTGCCATAAGGGTGGTGTCATCTGCATATCTGAGGTTATTGATATTTCTCCCGGAAATCTTGATTCCAGCTTGTGTTTCTTCCAGTCCAGCGTTTCTTATGATGTACTCGGCATATAAGTTAAATAAACAGGGTGACATTATACAGCCTTGACGAACTCCTTTTCCTATTTGGAACCAGTCTGTTGTTCCATGTCCAGTTCTAACTGTTGCTTCCTGACCTGCATACAGATTTCTCAAGAGGCAGGTCAGGTGGTCTGGTATTCCCATCTCTTTCAGAATTTTCCATAGTTTATTGTGATCCACACAGTCAAAGGCTTTGGCATAGTCAATAAAGCAGAAATAGATGTTTTTCTGGAACTCTCTTGCTTTTTCGATGATCCAGTGGATGTTGGCAATTTGATCTCTGGTTCCTCTGCCTTTTCTAAAACCAGCTTGAACATCAGGAAGTTCACGGTTCATGTATTGCTGAAGCCTGGCTTGGAGAATTTTGAGCATTACTTTACTAGCGTGTGAGATGAGTGCAATTGTGCGGTAGTTTGAGCATTCTTTGGCATTGCCTTTCTTTGGGATTGGAATGATGACCTTTTCCAGTCCTGTGGCCACTGCTGAGTTTTCCAAATTTGCTGGCATATTGAGTGCAGCACTTTCTCAGCATCATCTTTCAGGAATTGGAATAGTTCAACTGGAATTCCACCACCTCCACTAGCTTTGTTCGTAGTGATGCTTTCTAAGGCCCACTTGACTTCACATTCCAGGATGTCTGGCTCTATGTCAGTGATCACACCATTGTGATTATCTGGGTCGTGAAGATCTTTTTTGTACAGTTCTTCTGTGTATTCTTGCCGTCTCGTCTTAATATCTTCTGCTTCTGTTAGGTCCATACCATTTCTGTCCTTTATCGAGCTCATCTTTGCATGAAATGTTCCTTTGGTATCTCTGATTTTCTTGAAGAGATCCCTAGTCTTTCCCATTCTGTTGTTTTCCTCTATTTCTTTGCATTGATCGCTGAAGAAGGCTTTCTTATCTCTTCTTGCTATTCTTTGGAACTCTGCATTCAGATGTTTATATCTTTCCTTTTCTCCTTTGCTTTTCACTTCTCTTCTTTTTTTTTTAATTTTATTTTATTTTTAAACTTTACATAATTGTATTAGTTTTGCCAAATATCAAAATGAATCCACCACAGGTATACATGTGTTCCCCATCCTGAACCCTCCTCCCTCCTCAGCTATTTGTAAGGCCTCCGCAGACAGCCATTTTGCTTTTTTGCATTTCTTTTCTATGGGAATGGTCTTGATCCCTGTCTCCTATACAATGTCATGAACCTCATTCCATAGTTCATCAGGCACTCTATCTATCAGATCTAGGCCCTTAAATCTATTTCTCACTTCCACTGTATAATCATAAGGGATTTGATTTAGGTCATACCTGACTGGTCTAGTGGCTTTCCCTACTTTCTTCAATATCAGTCTGAATTTGGCAATAAGGAGTTCATGGTCTGAGCCACAGTCAGCTCCTGGTCTTGTTTTTGCTGACTGTATAGAGCTTCTCCATCTTTGGCTGCAAAGAATATAATCAATCTGATTTCGGTGTTGACCATCTGGCGATGTCCATGTATAGAGTCTTCTCTAATCGGCTATACACCAATATAAAATAAAAATTAAAAAAAAAAAGTCACTGCATTTAGCTCGTGGATTCAGTAGAGTTGCTGGGGAGGCTCAATGGAGTTGGATGGTCTGAAGAGGGTTCACGCACGTGTTAGCAGGCTGGTTAGCATCAGCCAGGCTGCTCAGTTGTGTTTCACATCATCTTTACTCACCCAGCAGGTTCGCCCAGGCTTCTCCACGTGGAGTCTCAAGGCAGCTCAAGGAAACTAACAGCTGGCACTGTGTTTGCCAGCATCCCATTGGGCAAAGGCCGTCCATAACCAAGCTCAAATCCGCGATTTGGAGTAGAGTTCACTTCCTAGTGGACGAAATGCATCGCCAAGGGGCTGGATAATGGAAGAATTTTTGTTGCCACCTCACACAGTGATTAAATAAACAAGTAGATGAGTAAATAGAAAGGCAGAACGGAACCGACAAAAAGGTTATGTCCAGGTTGAGCCTCTGAATTCTGTCCGACCTCAGAAACTCTTATATTCCTCTGTCCACGGCAAGGACCAGGGGACAGAGCACCCACAGCCCTCCGAGGGGATGAAGTGGCTGTGGAGAAGCCAGCAGGATTGAGAAGCTGAGCAGGTCCAGGCGCTCAGCTGAGTCTGAGCTCCAGGAAACTCTCCCCTCCAGGGCCCAGGCCCCCTGCTAGCCCTGGGGAGGAGAGACGGGCTTGTGTGGTCACCAGGCCCCTGGGTACCATCCTTGCACCTTTGCCTGCCCCTCCTCGAAGTCTGCACCCCAGCCTCTTGTCCCAGCCACCCCTCTGCCCACCTGAGCATTCTTCCAAATCCCGCCGGTGCCCCGTCTGATGCACAGTGCAAGGGAGTGTAATTGCTGAAGTGATTACTTACAACCATTACATTAAGTTTTAAAATGCTCCCTTCAAATTGAACAATGTTTTTTCAAAGTCAACAGCTGGTTCACAGCTTGAATGCAACCGTTAGTATAAATTAAATAAAAGGGGTAATAAAATCACAGCCTAAATTTAATTTCTGAGGAGTGCAGAGACTCAAAAAAAAAAAAAAGAGCATTTAAATAATGCCTTTAAAATACAGCCAGAAAAGCAGAAGTTAACTCACTCCCTGATTATGTCAGCTAATGGACACACTGTCATGATTAACCGCAAAATTGCCCTCGTGTGGACAAAGTCCTGAACTCACTCTCAGGGTTCTGCTGTACAGCCCGCAGGGTCTGCATGGGAAGGGGTCCTCAGAGAGGGGACTGTATATGCAGAGATCCCCACAAACTGGCTAACACAAATACACGCACACACACAGGTGAGCACATCATCTATAAGGGACCGGCTGTCCCTTGAAACAAACTAACAGCAAAGATAATGTACAAGGCAGGCCTCCATCCCAAAGCATCTTCCCATTACCTGCAGCTACCTGAGCCACCTTTACCTGGCAGTATGGCTGGAGCTTCTTTGAACTTGCTTGTATGCAAGTTGCAAAATCCAGCTATGAAACCCTTTGGCTCTAAGAGGCTGCAGAATATACCAGCCCAAAATATACCTCTTTGGCCTAAGTATTCTTTTGAGCTAAAGGCAATTGAAAATAAGAGGATATAATAAAAGCTCTCCATCATCCCCCATTTGTCTAAAAGCAAGACATATATTTGTAGAGGTGTCCCTCCTCTCTGCCAGGATGGACAGAGGTTCATCAGAGACAAGGCTAGACTCTCATCAGTATTGAAATGGCACCAGAGGAGTCCACACACAAAAAACCTACTAACTAGCTCTCATCTTCCATTTTTGTTGTCATTCAGTCACTCAGTCGTGTCTGACTCTTTGTGACCTCAGGCATCCCTGCCCTTCACCATCTCCCGGAGCTTGCTCAAACTCATGTCCATCAAGTCAGTGATGCCATCCAACCATCTCGCCCTCTGTTGTCCCCTTCTCCTCCTGCCCTCTATCTTTTTCAGCATCAGGGTCTTTTCCAATGAGTCAGCTCTTTGCATAAGGTGGCCAAAGTATTGGAGCTTCAGCTTCAGCATCAGTTCTTCTAAGGAATATTCAGAGTTGATTTCCATCTTCCATTAGTTTCCCCAAATAGTTACCATCCCACTGTTTGCCATCCTGGATATCAAAGTCCGTTTCCTTTTCATGTCACTTCTCCAGCACTATACTGTGCCTTCATTAAGATGTTATGTAAGGGCTTCTCTGGTGGTTCAGCGGTTAAGAATCCGCCTGCAAATGCAGGGGACATGGGTTTGATCTCTGGTCCATGCACAGCAAGGGAATTCCCTGGTAGCTCAGTTGGTAAAAAATCTGCCTGCAGTGCAGGAGACCCAGGGTTCAACCCCTGGGGTTAGGAAGATCCCCTGGAGAAGGAAATGGCAACCCACTCCAGTATTCTTGCCTGGAAAATCCCATGGACAGAGGAGCCTGGTGGGCTACAGTCCATGGGTTTGCAAGAGTCGGACACGACTTAGCCACTAAACCACCGCCATGCACAGCAATAAAGACACAGCACAGCCAAAAATAAATAAATAAAAATAGAGAAATTTTTTTAAAAATTTAAAAGATGTTATGGAAGCCCAAGCTCTAACCACCCCTTTGAGTTACATGACACTGTATACTCTCCCATGTGTATGCTGAACTTACATGTTAACAAACTTCTTGTGTGTGTTCCTCTTGTGAGTCTGGCTTCTGTGGGTCTAATTCACAGGGCCCCAGCCACTGAGTCTAAAATGGGTCCAGGTTTGATCCCCGGTCAGGGAACTAGATCCCACATGTCACAGCTAAGACCCGGCACAGCCAAATAAATTAATAAATATTTAAAATGAAAGAAAGAAAAGAAATCCATGCTTGAAGGAACATAGATCCTAGCAGGCCAGACAAACAACGAAAATAAGCAGGAAGCGATATGCATAGACTGGGAGAAGGTAAATCGCATTTGGGGAAAATAAGGAAGAGGAAGGAGGGCGTGGGTGTTGTAGTTTTAAAAGGTGTTTGGGGAAGGTCCTGCTGAGAGGGGACGATTGGAGTAAAGCCTGAAGGAGGGCAGGGAGCCAGCCACGTGGATATCAGCTGACGAGCATCCAGGCAGAGGGAGGAGAATCGCAAAGGTCCTGAGGCAGGAAGGAGGTTAGTGTGTCTGGAGCAGAGTGAGCAAGACGGTGGTAGCAAGTGATGTCAGAGAGCTGCCAGGGGAATAATAAGATCCAACGCAAAGGGCTAATCCATTCATTTGATCAGTATTTAACATACACATCAGACAGGTTTGTTGTGAGAATTAAATAAGATCAAACAAGGGCAGTTCCTGGGGCTGACTAAGCTCTCCCTACATAGGAGCCACTATGACTACAGAGAGGGGTGCTCCTGCATTCTGGGCCAGGGGAGGTAGACTCACTGCTCAGGGGAGCCTGGGTCCTGGCTCTGCCCCCTGATCAGGCTGCGGACTCACTGCCAGTGAACCTGGCCAAAGCCAGAGCCTGAAAGTGTAAACTGTCCTTTAATGGGCTGCCCAAGTGGTTGGGCTCCTCTGGTGGCTCAGACAGTAAAGAATCTGCCTGTAATGTGGGAGACCTGGGTTCGATCCCTGGGTTGGGAAGATCCCCTGGAGAAGGGAACAGCTGCCCACTCCAGTATTCTGACCTGGAGAATTCCATGAACTGTATAGTCCATGGTGTCGCAGAGTCGGACACGATTGAGCGACTTTCACGTATACTTTTCAGGTGGCTGGGGGATCTCTCCCTGGGCTCTTCCAGGCATGGAAGGTCTGCATCACAGCAAGAACTCTGCTGTCCCCTCTGCCCTTAGAGGAGAGGGACACAGAAGCTGGTCCCATGGAGGGAACCAGGGCAGAGAGTGAGAAATCAAGAGAAGGTGCTCCTGCTCTGGAAACTGCCCTGCGCAGTCTTGGCTAAAGTGTGCACGTGTGTGTGTGTGTGTGTGTGTGTGTGTGTGTGTGTGTGTGTGTGTGTAGGCAATCCACCTCTAAAGTCCACCTGCTACCCTGCAAGTATTCACTCTTCCTTTACATACTATGCCATCCAGCCTGGGCACCCAGGTTCACTCACTACCTGAGTTGGCCACAAGGGGGCTCTCAAGGTTTCCCTTTCCTCTCCCTCCTCCCATGAAGGTTTCAGACCAAGCCCATCACACACACACACACACACACACACACACACACACACACTTCCTTCTCCATCTTCTCTCAGTTCTTACTCTTGAAAGTACTGGTCCCGGGGCTGGCATGGTAAGGGGGAACTCAAGGTCTCCTCTGGCTTCTGAAGGACGTTCACCCTGAGATGGCCTGGTGGGTCACATGGATCAGAGTTCTTCAGAAGCACTGGGGAAATGCCTTCCTCTCTCCACTACTGTGCCCTAAGATGGTGTCTCCTCACCTGAGTGATATAAGATCTTAAAAAAAGAGCAGCTGATGCTTCCTCCTTTCAGGACGAAGATGGGGTGAATGAGACTCCCGTGGGCCCCCACATCCCCCCACCTTAGGCTGTGGCATAGAAAAGATTGTCCAGGGAAGCTTCACAAACACTTGGGTGCCTATGGACTCCCTGGGCTTCTTGTGAAATTGCAGACCCTAACTCAGAAATTCTGGGAGGGGCCTGAGAATCAGCATTTATAACCAGCTCCTCCTGGACACTCTGATGCAGTTGGTTCAAGACCTCATGAGTAGAAAGGATGGGGGCTTATATGCAGTTTCCACCTTTATTGCACCCTCTGTTGCAATACCCCCACTCTTTCCCCCTCCGGACAGAGAGCAGGGATTCACTGAAGCACTATTTACTTTTTAAGAAATATTTGACATAACTCAAGTATCCATCTGTAGGAGTCTAGTTAGCTATTATACTATACTAAATTTTAGTATAGCCTACAATTAGTGGAGTACCTTACGTGTTCATGGCATCCAGCCCTCTGAGAGGGGAAGCTCTGATTGGTAGAGCTTGCCCACCTCTGTGGAACAAATACTTCCTCCAAGGCCAGTTTCAAGCTACCAACATGGTGTCAGCCAGCTCACACAATTTCTGACAGTTTTACAAGCAGTTCTACTGATTCCAGCACAGCATACTATGCAGCTATAGAAATATATATATATAATAATAGTAGTAGAATAGTTAGAAAGCTTGCTCTGTTGACAGAGGTCCAGAATATACTGGTAAGTGGGAGGAAAAAAGCAAGATATAAAACAGTACATACAGTTTGATACCTTTGGTGTGATAAAGGAGGGAAATACACACACACACGCACAAACACTTGATTGTATTTGCATAAAGAACTGTCAGGAAAAGTTGCACAAAAGTAATAAACATGGCCATCTAAGGAGAGAGAGAGAGAAAAAATACAATGAACAGAGATGAGAAAAAGAGTGATGCTGTTTTATAAGTATTTCCTTATATTACTTTGTCTTTTGAACGATGTAAACACATACAGCAGCAATTCAAAAATGTATGAAAGAAGGCATATCAAAAAGGCAAGCAAGTGAATGTGACATTCTTATTGGGGCCACAGCTATGAATTGTTCCATAACTCCCGAAGTAAAGATATGTTCCATTTCTTTAGATTTCTAAATCAAGTCATATCCCCATTAATAAATTCAATTGTAGTCAATTTCTGGAGCCTTTTCCTTTCTGATTGATTCTAGGGTTTGGTCCAAAATAATTAGGAATGATCCTGTTTTCAGCTCCTGTGATCATCACCCTCACAGTTACTGCCTGTGGCCGTGGATCACAGGGACCAAGCACAGACTCTACAGCTTACTGCCTGTATTTAAACCTCAGCTCTCCTTTTCACTGGCTGTGTGACCTTGGGCAAGCTGCTAAACCTCTCTGTGCCTCAGTGTCTTCGTCTGCAAACGGGAGTAATAAATAAGACCTATGACTTCATGTATTAAATAGGAGACCAATCCAATGCCTGGCCCTAGGGAATGATTGATAAATGTTTGCTATTGACCTTGTCACCATCGTGCACAATGCCTCTGTCAACAGCTGCCCTTTGGGATGGGTAACAGATACTCTTCAAGGGTCCTCTTCACTGATGCAGGGCTGTTTGGGGCCCCATGGATCATATTCCCAAGACTGCAGGATGGAGAATCCAGCTCCCAAAGCCCTAATGGACCCACGCCACTGAGGACGTACCACTGGGAGGGCCCTTTGCAAGAAGGCCTCACCCATCTCACCATTACCTCCAGAACTTCAGCATCCCCTCACCCTGTCTCAGAGGCTAAAAGATACCTCTTTCCCCTCCAAGCACCAGCCCCTTGCACCTCTGCAGCCCAGACTTGCATGCTCAGTCGCTCAGTTGTGTTCAACTGCTTATCATCCCATGGACTGTAGCCCGCTGTCCATGGAATCCTCCAGGCAAGAAGACTGGAATGGGTTGCCATTTCCTTCTCCAGGGGATCTTCCTGACCCGAGATCAAACCCACCTCTCCTGTATTTGCAGGCAGATTCTTTACCACTAAGTCACCTGGGAAGCCCTCTACCTCCCAGAGGAGCCAGCTGAATTCCCCTCCATGGAGCCTCAAATATCCAACCTTCTAACCAACAACATCAGAGTCTCCTAAGTGCCTGTTTAAAATGCAGAGTCCCGGGCCCACCCCAGAAATGGGGGTGGAAGAGGCGGGTTCGGGAATCTGTGTTTTCAGCCAGCCCTCTTCATTCTGCACAGCTGCTCTCATGGGTGTGAAGCCTCCAATTTTGCAGCAGGTCCTGGGGAAAAGGGAAGATCCCTTTCATTGCTTTCTGATGAGCCTAGAGCCGTAGAGGAAAAAGTTGGTGGGGAGGGGAGTGGGGAAGACACCAATTAATTTTTCAGTAATTCACACTGCTCCCTAGGGATAACTTTGAATAAGTTCTAATCCTGTTAAAGTTAATCATTCCTTGTGTGGTAGCCACGCGTTCCGGGAAACAAACTCACTCAGAAGGACAGTGCAGATAGTGGGGTGCAGTTTATTACACCAGCGGGCCCAAGGCAGAGTCTCCTCTTAGCCAAGGACCCCGACCACTTGTTGTGAAAACCTCATATACCCTAAGTGAACTTGCTCAAACCCACCTCCCCAAATTCCTTGAAACTAGTCTGGACAAGGTAAAAGAGAGATACAATCAAAGTTAGCCCATGATTCATGTGTCACAAGACTAGATAAACAGTGGACATTTATCAATAGGTCTGTGGTCATATCCCGAGAAACATAATGGAATTTACCACTTTGTTCTGTTACAGAGATAATTACCATATTCTTTTAGGCAACGGAGAGTCCAAGTACAAGTCCTGAGGCTCTTTTATCCGGGGGTCTGGTTTTCCATTGGTATGCCATTTCTATAGACGCCGGGCACAAAGTTCAGAGTCCATTGGGAGGGTGACCATGCGTGTAGCCTAATGTTCACAGCCTGGCCTAAGTTGGAGTCCAGCTCTGTCTGTTTCCTCCTTCACTTGACTTCGGTACTTTAACAGCTTTTAATATCAAATGACTGTGATCAGCCTCACCTCCAATTACAGCCCTCCACCGCACATTTGGGAGCCCAGTAGTAGGGTCTCAACTGTTTTAACACTCAGAAAACTTTTTGCTCACCAAATCTTGTCTGGAACTCCAAAACCGAGTGTCCCATTTTATGCAAATTTGCATCATGTGACTTGGAAATCGGGTGAGTTAAAAATATTAATACAGACTCACCGTATGCTCCGATTTTGAAATCATGCAGATCTTGCTTTACGTTTATCCCTCCGGGAAATTTAGTCTTGAATAATGCATGGCTTCGGGAATGAGTCCCTCTCAAAAATCTGATGAGAACCAATCTGCTCTGATGTGGGGAGGGGACCCCACACTTAACCCTTTCTTCCCCTCTCTCACCCTCCCGATGTCTCCCACAGGAACCTGTAGCCTGCAGTCAGCTTGGGTGTACATTCAGCTTTTTAGCTAAGATTTCCTGACCAGTCACCCTGCTGAGACCTGCCCTCTCATCCGCTCAGTCCTAATCTGCTAAGTGCCTACTGCGTGCCCATCCTGTAATGCTGGTGTTTCATCTTCACAGAGTCTACACACGGGACCAGTCTTCCCAACAGGCTGAGAAGCCAGCATTATGCCCGCCCCCAGCTCAAGATGAGGAAACTGAGGCTCAGGTCAAGGTCACCCAACAACTATGTTGTGCAGAAGCCACAGCTGAAAGCTGAAAGCAGGTTGTCTGATTCCATCTGTTGGTTGAGGGGCAGGATATTGGGTGGGTCGGCGAGGGGGGCGTCCCAGATCCTAGCCAAATACTGTTGCATCTCAACTACGGGTCTGTGTGGGGAGGTCACTGAGGTTGTGATCATGCTTCTGTGGTCAACCCTGGAGAGGTGGGCAATGCCTATGTCACAGGAACCTCCTACCGCAAGGGAGGTTGGGAAGGCATTTGGTGAGCACCCGGTTGACCCTTCCTATAAATATAAATATATATATATGAGTTCTGTTATCAGAAGGGGGAGTGGATATTGAGAAGGCAATCCAGAGTGTCTTGTGCAGAAAGGAAGCTTGAGGAGGAGTCTGGGAGAATGATGGGAATGTTCCAGTTGAACAAAGGCAGGGGAAAAGGCTCTGCATTCTGTAACTTTCAGAGGCGGGAGAAGGCGGCTGTTGAGCTGGAGACCCAGAGATGGAAGAGAGGGCCCAGGGGCAGAGAACAGGATGGAAGACAAGGCTCCGAGCTGCTGTGAGGAGATATCACCAGACTCGCAGGTTCCGACAGGTAGGACCCCGGTGGGAAGGAAGAGGGGTGGGAGCTTCTCGTCACACCTGTATGGATTCACAGAAGGACGACCCGTCTCCACGTGGATGTGGTTTGAGCTCCTGTGAGTTAAGCCTCTTCTTCATAAGACTGTGGTACTTTCTCCCTGGGAAAGTCTAGATTCTATGAAACGTTACATCTCACCTTGTTTCTGTAAAACCAGCCCCAAGGCCCTCACTCCTCTCACTCTGAATTCTGCATATAAAGAGAAACGGCCGCACGGTGAGGGGGGTGGGGGGCCCTGGTGCCTGGGAGGGTGGGCATCTCCCTTCTGTGCCTGGCATGTGGCAGGTGCGGAGTTAATGACCATCTAACCTGGGGGGCCCCAGGCCCACTTGCCTGATTAATGGCAGTGACTCGAATTTACCTGCTTTGACAAGAATTTCTGGCCTCCAGAGTCCTGTCTTCCCATCAGCAGTATTTACGGGATTACTCAAAAGTACTCACCTGCATGTATGCTCAGTCGCTGTTAGCTCAGTTGCTCAAAGGTCGTATTTAACTCTTTGCAACCCCATGGACTATAGCCCCCAGGATCCTCTGTCCACGGGATTTTCTAGGCAAGAATACTGGAGTGAAAAAATAAAGAATACTGGAGTGGTTGCCGTTCCCTCCTCCAGGGGATCTTCCTGATCCAGGGATTGAACTTGTGTCTCTTTCATCTCCTGCATTGGCAGGCAGATTCTTTACCACTTTACCACCTGGGAAGCCCTTAAAAGGTACCCACATAATACTCACAAATATTGGGTTGGCCAAAAAGCTCATTTGGGTTTTTCTGTAGATGTGATGGAAAATGTGAATGAACTTTTTGGCCAACCCAACAGATCTGAGCCCACCAGGAGTAGGTGCTTCCTTGCCAGGCATCAACGTTCCCATCACCCCAGTCCCCGAGGCATCACTGCTGTATACCCTGTGGGGCAGGAGGGAAATCAGGGGAGGAACATGGATTTTTTGTTAATTCACTGTTACAGCAGCCTCGTGTCAGAGTCCCTTGGGGCCAGTGTGTTCCAGAATGAAAGAGCTCTTTCTGTTTTGAGTGACAGCCAACCCCCACCCCGCCTCCCCAGAGTAAGGGCTGCCAAGAAGGCTGAGTGGCCTCTTTGGCTCCAGCTGCAGAAACTTTCTAGACTACGTTTAGATCCTTGGGGATATGTGTACAGCTCCCAACGAATCCTCCTTCCCGAGGGCTGCCAAAGGGAGGGAGTCCAGCAAGAGCTTCACCCAGCTCCCTGGACACAGCGAAGGGACCAGCCTGGGAAGCTGACCCAAATGAACTTCTCGTGAGAACTGGATGCTGAGACCAAGAGACATGGGGTCTCTGTCTGTGAGGACCAGAATTTGCAACCATGGCCCCTCAAGAGGCAAAAATCTGAGAAATCTCACCCATGCTCTGGGCCAGGCAGAAACAGAGATAACAGGCACAAGAAAAAAGCACATGGATGATCGTCCTCTTCCCAGGTCCAGGCCTCTCCTTCCCCGTGACTTCCACGAGGCCTCTGTATCGTCCACGCTGGTCAGGGCTCTTGGGTACCTGCAACCAGCTCCACTCAAGTCAGTTGAGGAGATAAAGGCATTCACCAGACAGTGTTCGCTGAGTCTCCAGAAGAATTAGAGAATCGAGCTTGAAGCCCACAAAGCCAGGAAGAGTCCCCAGCAAAGATAATCACAAAGATACTGCAAAGATAATCACAGCTGAGACCCTGCAATGACCACTCACACTGTGGGGGCTGGACCCACAGCACTCCTGCTGTCGAAAGCATGGTCCACACCCAAGCTGCAAGGGGGCTGCCAGACCACACCCCCTGGCTTCTATCTTGAGGAGGAAGGGCTACAAAGAAAGACAGTCTCCCAAAGGTGTTCAAAAGAAATCACAGATGTCCACTACATCACTGGAGTAGTCTCTCTCTCTATCTCTCTGCTTTGTCAGTGGCTGCTACAAGGTCTGATGATGAAACTCTGGGCTCAGCATCCTGACCTCGCTCTGACCGCTGGAGCAGCTGAACCAGTCTGGCTTCTTACCAGGATTAGGAGGGGTGAGACAAGTATAGTGTTCGGGATGCAAAGCTTAAGGAAGCGCCTACTCTCAGGCTCATGGATGTGCAGGGCTGGCACCCGGGAGTGAGTATCTCCTTAAATAGGGTGTCTTTGCCTTGCTCTAGTCCAGGCCCTGCCCCTTGCTGCTCCCCAGAGCTTTGCTCTTCAGGTATCTCAGTCTTCACATAAACACAGACGGGGGAGCCTACACCCCCCGCCATTCCTGGCACATTTCAGCATGCCCGAATCCACTTAAAATCCATAGGAACCACTGACATATTTGTTTGGTTGACTGATTAACAATGAGAGAAACAAGCAAAAAAAAAACACTAATCACACACTGATCTTGTGCCAAATGCTTGAGTATTTCATCAACCCCACAGCTCTTTGAGACTGATACTTGGATTATCCCCATTTTACAACTTCTAAGTCACAGAGAAGTTAAAGGACTCGTCCAAGGTCACACAGCTAGTAAACAGCAGAAGCAGGAATCAGCCCAAATCTCCACACTGCCTCTTCCAAGCCCTCTTCAAGGAAACCAGAAGCCTGGCTGTGAGAGTCGCAGAAACAGTGGAAATGAACATTCTGAGTTCACCGAAGGTGTTTAGAATGGCCACAGAGTAATTGAGTCATCACCTAAATCTACCAGCTATTGCTAAAATTAGTAGCCTAAGTGTCAGTGCCCCAACCATGACTATGGACCAATTCTTTTTTTTAAATAAAAGATGGTTAGCTTTTGCATTGCCTTTATTAAAGGGAGCATTTTTCAAACTTCAGTTTTTCTCTTTTGTTGCTTTAGAATTCCATTCCCATTATTTACCATTGTCTCGTCCTATCACTGTTTCTCTTTTTATTCATTTATTTATTTGGCTGTGTCGGGTCTTTGTCGCTGCTTGCAGGCTCCAGGGCGTGAAGGCTGCATAGCTGCACTGCAGGCTTGGTTGCTCCAAGGCATGTGGGATCTGAGTTCCCTGACTAGGGATCGAACCTGCATCCCCTGCATTGCAAGGTGGATTCTTAACCACTGGACCACCAGGGATGTCCTGGAGCAATTCTTTGTGTTGGATTTAGGTGAGTGATCCATGTAACCTTCACTACAAGTAGAAGAGATGTCATTATCCCAATTTTACAACTGGGGAAACTGAAGCACAAAAAAAAGTCCAGTGAGTTGCCCACAATCACACAGCTAAGAAGTAACATCAGAGCTCCATGTGGGCGGAGTGATGGGGTGGGTGTGGGTGCAGATGGGCAAGAAGAACCCATGAAACATATCCAACCCGTCAACCACAGATTCTTGAAATGGACTGAAATCTGCCTCCTCCCTACTGCTCTTTTGGGGCCAAATTAAGGCCCCCAGGTGCCCCTTCCCTCCCCACAGCCTGTTCAGAGGAAAGATCATTTTCCCCAGAATCCCCACACAGTCTCCAAAAGACCACAGCCTTCCAGAGGCCTCACATGGCCCTGGTGATGGTAACCAGATTTCTCCCGTCTGTCAGCCAAGTGACATTTAATTCAGGCGTATAAAACCCATATAACATGTGGTAATAGTTATATCACCATATTGAGGGTGAGAAGCAGTAAAGTTCAGCATTAAGTCAGTCAGACGAGCACAAAGAGGCCTGGAAAAGGGTGGCGGGGGCAAGGGTCCTTTCTGGTGACTCCCTAGCAAAGCCAACAGAAATCCATGGGTTGGACTGGGCTGGGGGACACCAGGAGGGGAAGTGGGAGCTGGGTTCTGGGATGTGCTCTGGTATTGGGTGAGCACACATATTTTATAAGATTCAATTCTGTTCATAGTGGGGCTTCCCTGGTGGCTCAGATGATAAAGAATCTGTGTGCAATGCAGGAGACCCGAGTTCCATCCCTGGGTTGGGAAGATCTCCTGGAGCAGGGCATGGCAACCCACTCTGGTATTCTTGCTTGGAGAATCCCCATGGACCAAGGAGCCTGAAGGGCTACAGCTCATAGGGTTGCAAAGAGTTGGGCACGACAGAGCTGACTTAGCACACACAGCGCATTCTTTTCAAAGCAACTGTTAAGTCAGAGATGGCGATTAGCATGACATTCGTGAGGTTCCACTAATAACCGACGCTGATAATGATTTGCACGTGAATCACCGTCCGCTTCTGACTCATGTTTACATGTTGGCATTGAACACAAGGTGCTTCAAATGCAGGGGAGACTCCTAAAGCGTCTGTGACTCATCCTGGATTGTATCGGTGGTGATGAAAACAGGAGTGGTGGTGCGGCGAGAGCGGAGGTGGTGGCGATGGCGGTGGTGCTGCCGATGTGGTGACGGGGAGAGCCAAGCGGTAGCGACAGCGGTGGCTTGTGGGGACTGGGGGTGGTGAACAGGCTCAGCGTGTAAGGGTGGCGACGGGGCAGTGCTGCTGGGGCCGATAACAGTGACGGGAGTGGTGACGAGGGGGTCGTGCTGATGGCAGACGCAGCCCCACTGATGGTTTGGTGATAGCAGCAGCGGTCGGTGATCGTGGCAATGCCATGGGTGATGGTCATGATGCAGCACGATCCTAAAGTAACAAGGACCGGGGGCTGGTGGGGAGAGGGTGGAGCGTGGTGAACACGGATATTTATCATAGGATGATGAAGATAATGAAGGCTGTGTCCATGTAAGTGAAGGAAGATAAAGGAGGATGGAGAAGAAGGGGAAAGAATCTTGGGGCACTGATGTCATCAGCCCTGATTGACAGAGGCTTTGTTTCATCCCCTTCGGTCACTGGAGGTCAAAAAGCTCATCGTCCTCCAGCCGAGGGACCTCTCCCAATACCACCACTTCCAATGGAATTCACAACCTCAACATGCACCTGCGTGCTAAGTCGCTTCAGTCGTGTCTGACTCTTTGTGAACCCATGGACTGTGGCCAGCCAGGCTCCTCTGTCCATGGGATTCTTCAGGCAAGAATACTGGAGTGGGGTGCCATGCCCTCCTCCAGGGGATCTTCCCAACCCAGGGATAGAACCCGTGTCTTTTACATCTCCTGCATCGGCAGGCAGGTTCTTTACCACTGAGCCACCTGGAAGGAAATCCCTTCCTAGAGGGAAAACTGGCCTGGACCAGGTTTCGTAAATACATAGATGCCCTCCCTCCCTCCATTGTCTAAATTATGAAGTCGGCTCCAGGAGAGTAAATACGGCAAGATGATGTGGCAGTCAAGAATCTGGGCTCCAGAGTTCTCCCCGATTTGGATCCTTGCTTGTGTCGTTCAGTTCAGTTCAGTTCAGTTCGTCAATCGTGTCCGACTCTGCGACCCCATGGACTGCAGCACGCCAGACTTCCCTGTCCATCACCAACTCCCGGAGTTTACTCAAACTCATGTCCATTGAGTCTGTGATGCCATCCAACCATTTCATCCTCTGTCATCCCCTTCTCCTCCCACCTTCAATCATTCCCAGCATCTGGGTCTTTTCAAACGAGTCAGTGCTTCGAATCAGGTGGCCAAAGTATTGGAGTTTCAGCTTCAGCAGCAGTTGTGTCCGACTCTTTGCAACCCCACGGACTCTTTGTGACCCCACGGACTGCGCAGTCCATGGAATTCTCCAGGCCAGCATACTGGAGTGGGTAGACTTTCCCTTCTCCAGGGGATCTTCCCAACCTGGGGATCGAACCCAGGTCTCCCACATTGCAGGCGGATTCTTTACCAGCTGAGCCACAACTGAAGCCTTGATGGTGCTGTGTGACCTTAAATAAGTTACTGAACCTCTCTGAGCTTTGGTCCCTTCATATTTAAAATGAAGTTCATAACAGCATCTATTTCCCACGATTGTTGTGGAGACGCTGGGAGACAATGCCTTAAAACATGTGATTCAGGGTGGGGATTCAATAATGTTAGTTATTAGTATTATTGGCTACCACTGCTGTTAGACGAATAGAAAGGACTTCAACAAAGGGTCAGGTCCCCCAGATTCTATGGAGCAGGGGGACTGGCAACAAGAGGCTCTCTCTCCTGGGCTCTGCATGCTGTCTGGTGCCATCTGTCCACAGGAACCCAAGGGAGAGGCAACCTGCTTTCAGAGCAGCAATGCAGAGGTCAGAGTGGGACCCTGTAAGACTGGGTTGCCCGAGTCTCCATCAGAGCAGCCTGGTGCTGTAATTTAGCTGTTCCTCCTGTCTGCATAGCCTCCAAAACTGACAGGAGCCCTCTGGAAATGCTGTGATCAACTCATTCATTTGTTATTCCTCTTCAGCTTAAGATTGCTGGAGTGGCTTCTGTGGTCTGCAACAAAGAGACTTAACGGAAACAGCTCTGTTCCCTTGTTTACAGCCCATCTCCTCTGATCAGATGCTGTCTGTGCTCAGCCACACAGCTTTACTTTAGTCCCTCACCCTCTCCCAGGCACTGCCTGGAGCAGTTTTGCCTAAAGAGCCTACACCCCAAATCTCAGAGGACTGGGCATTAACCAATATTTCCCTCCTTCTTCCAGTCTTAATGGATCAGGAGTCGGCTAAGCAGACTTCCCTGGTGGCACAATGGATAAGAATCCACCTGCCAATGCAGGGAACATGGGTTTGATCTCTGGTCTGGGAAGATTCCACGTGCCACGAAGCAACTGAGCCCACGCACCACAGCTACTGAAGCCTGTACACTCCAGGGCCTGCAACGGAACTAATGAGCAGCTGTGCCGCAACTAGTGAAGCCCACACACCCTAAAGCCAGTAAGTTGCAACTACTGAGCCCGTGCTCCGCACGCAACAAGAGAAGCCACTGCAAGGAGAGAGGCTGGTGCCCTGCAACAGAGTGGCCCCCACTCTCCACAAGCCCACACACAGCAACAAAGACCCAACACAGCCAAAAATAAATAAACAAAAAGTCCTTTGTACATGTCTGAAAAATAAAAGGCAAACGTTAAAAAAAAAAAGAATCTGTTAAGTATTTCACAGTCCCATGGGAAACCGTTATCACAAGAGGAGTGTGCCAGGGCAGGAACATCAATAAGAATGGTGTAATAACATGATTTAACAGGCACTCAGCCCTGGCCAGATAGCAAATGTTTTTCGAAGCACTGTAAATCACTTACTTCCCACCTCAACGTGATGAGATCGATCATAATACTCCCACTTTATAGATAAGGAAATCGAGACCCAGACAGACTGAGCCACTTGGCCAGATTGTTAATGGCTTCAAGTAGAAAGTCGGGATCTGAAGCCCAACAACTGAACCCGAGTTCAGCTCATAACCATGCTGCTGTCCTGTTTCTCTAAGGTTACTTAGGAGCACATATCAGAAGCCCCAGACCGAGTTTTGTTTTACTTTGTTTTGTTTGGGGGCGCGGGCGCACAGGAGGAAGGGAAGGTAGCCTGGAAGCAGTGGCGCTACCTCAGGGCCTGAAAGATTCCTGGACGACAATGTGGGGAAGGGAGGGGGAAAGAATGTTCTTGGCAGAAGGGTTAGGAACTGCTTGTGCAAAGGCTCAGAGGCGAAAGGAAGCCCAGTACATGCCTCTGATCTATTCCAAATGCAACAGTATGTGGAGAGTTGTGAAACGATAGCGAATGGGAGGAAGATAATCATTTGTTGTTTGCTTTCTGCGTGCCAGGCACTGCACTAGTTAGGATAAGTAATTCCAGATGCTGTAACAAACAACCCCCAGTAAAAAGTAACTTCTTGCTCATGGTGAATCAGTCCAACATGGTGACTCCTGGCAGGCCTGCAGCCTTCTATGCGGTTACTCAGGGGTCCAAGCTCCTCCTGTCTTGTAGCTCCGCTATCTTCTAGGGCCAGGGTTGGCAAACATTTCTATCAAGGCCCAGATAGTAAATAGTTTTGGTTTTTTGGGTCATGGAGACTCTGTCACAATTACTTAACTCTGCCAGTAGAGCACAAATACACAGTAATAGATGATCTATAAGTGAATGGACATGGCTGTGTCCAAATAAATTTTATTTACAAAAACAGGCAGCACATGAGATCTAACTCAGTTCAGTTCAGTTCAGTTCAGTTGCTCAATCATCTCTGACTCTTTGTGACCCCATGAATCGCAGCACGCCAGGCCTCCCTGTCCATCACCAACTCCCAGAGTTCACTCAGACTCACGTTCATCAAGTCGGTGATGCCATCCAGCCATCTCATCCTCTGTCGTCCCCTTCTCCTCCTGCCCCCAATCCCTCCCAGCATCAGAGTCTTTCCCAATGAATCAACTCTTCCCATGAGGTGGCCAAAGTACTGGAGTTTCAGCTTTAGCATCATTCCTTCCAAAGAAATCCCAGGGCTGATCTCCTTCAGAATGGACTGGCTGGATCTCCTTGCAGTCCAAGGGACTCTCAAGAGTCTTCTCCAACACCACAGTTCAAAAGCATCAATTCTTTGGCACTCAGCTTTCTTCACAGTCCAACTCTCACATCCATACATGACTACTGGAAAAACCATAGCCTTGACTAGATGGAACTACGGGGCATTATTTGCCAATCCCCAGGTGGTGCTAATGGTAAAGAACCTGCCTGCCAATGCAGGAGACATAAGATACCCGGGTTTGATCCCTGGATCGAGAAAATCCCCTGGAGGAGGGCATGGCAATCCACTCCAATATTCTTGCCTAGACAATCCCATGGACAGAGCAGCCTGCCAGGATACAGTCCATACAGTCACAAAAGGACATGATTGAAGTGACTTAGCACACAGGCTTTCTTTTTTTATATATTTATTTTTATCTATTTGGCCATGCTGGGTCTTCACTGTGGCATGTGGGTTCTTTAGTTGAAGCATGAAGGGTCAACTCCCTGACCAGGGACCAAACCTGTGCACCCTGCATTGGGAGTGCAGTCTTAGTCACTGAATCACCAGATAAGTTCCACCAACCCTATTCTAAGTTATCAGAGCCTTCCACTGGAGCTTCACCATCAGCCAGGAGACAGGGAGAGCAAGAAGGATCTTGGGGGGCGGGGGGGGGGGGGTAGTATAATAGGTCTGGCTTGGAATTAATGGCATCACTTAGGCCCACATTCCACTGGCCAGAACATAGTCACATGGCCACATTCAACAGCAAGTGGGACTGGGAAACATAGGCTATGTGCCCAGAGGAAAAAGGAAAGGGATTTTGGTGGACATACAGCTGTCTCTACCACACACACTTTACATGCATCCTCTCACTAACTGCCGGGTAGGTAGCAAGAAGGTATCAGTGCTCCCAACATACAGCTGAGTACACTGAGGCTCAAAGAGGGCTAGAAACTGGCTGAGGTCACCCAGTCAGTGGCAAAGGCCTGACACTTCCAAAAGCAGTCTCGAGGGAGAAGAGGAAAAGGTAAGGAAGTCAGCCCTCAGCGAGGAGAGTATAAGTAAAAATCCTCCACAGTGGAGGATGAATTTGGACTAAAATTTGCTCGAGCCAAAAACCCAGGCGTGGGCTTCCCTGATGGGCCAGTGGTTAAGAATCTACCTGCCAGTGCAGCAGACAAACGTTCATCGTTGCCCACGTGCCACAGGGCAATAAAGCCCAGGCACCACGACTAGAGTGCATGCCCTGGAGCCCACGGTCCTCAACGAGAAGCCACCGCAGTGAGAAGCCTGCGCACCGCCAGCTAGAGAGTAGCCCCACTCGCTGCAACTAGAGAAAGCTCATGCACAGCAATGAACCCAGCACAGCCCAAAAAAATGCTGTTTAAATACCCCAAGCATCATTCCCTGATGTCTCCCTTTCCCTCACCTGGACAGCTCCTCAATCCAGGCGAGAGAGGATCCCACACTTTGGAGAACACTGCCTCCATTTCCCGTGGCCGCCACATCCTAGCACAGAACCCCCAAGAAGTCACAGAAATCCTAATGTAAACCTGGCTTCCCCAGGCCTACGAACAGCTGTCTCCCAGGCCTGGAGAGCAGAGGGTGTTTCATTTCATAATGGTGTTGGCTCGACCTCTAAATATTAGACACATGTGGGGATCCCCATTGGTACTCTTGCCCTGGTCCTGCCAACAGTAGGGGTGGGGGACCATCCTTACCCTGCAACTCCACTTCTTAACCATGGCAAGTACCATCTCATCTCTCTGTGCCTAAGATATTTCCTGAATTCACCCACTTCACTCCAACTCCACTGCTTCCACCCTAGTCCATGCCATCTTCACCTCTGCCTGGGCTGGGGTGATGAATGGCCTCCTAACGGGCTTCCCTGCTTCCCTTGGACCCCTCTCTGTCCTTTCTCCGTACAGCAGCCAGAACCACTATTGCTAAATGCAGTTCAAATCCCATTACTTCTCTACTCAACATCCCCCGGTTTCTGCCTGTTGTTCTTAATATGTTATCCGATTCTCATCACGAGAGCCATGTCTCATGTTCATCTATTGCTCGTTGCCTGCTACTGCTCAAGCATTTGCCACTCCTTCAGCAAGCCAAGCCTGTTCCTACCTCAGGGCCTTTGCACTTGCTATGTCCTCTGCCTGGACCACTCTTCCTCTGGAGAGCCATGTCTTATACAGTATTCCCCCACAATCCGAAAGTAAGAGTGTTCTATGAAACCTTTTGTAAGCTGAAATGATACAAAGCAAAGAAGCAATTACCTCAGGACACATCTTGTTCATGGACTCACAAAATAAAACGAGACAAAGCACAGATGCTCACAGACACAGTTCAGAGCAGTGGTGGCTTGATGCTGAGCTGCTGAGTGTGGCTCCCAGGGAAGGAGTTTGGCAGGGCCACTCACTGCTGAGGGTGCTCCACACCTGTGTTTAACAGCTTGCATGAAAGCTAAGTCGCTTCAGTCGTGTCCAACTCTTTGCAACCCCATGGACTGTAGCCAGCCAGGCTCCTCTGTCCATAGGATTCTCCAGGCAAGAACACTCGAGTGGGTTGCTCCCACTCGAGGACAAAGAGGGATTCAACACTCCAGAGGATCGTCCTGACCCAGGGAGGTCTCCTGCATTGGCAGGTGGGTCCTTTACCGCTAGTGCCACCTGGGAAGCCTGTTTAAGAGCTTACTGGAAAACAAACCCTGACTGTGGCTGATTGAGGTTGATGTTTGGCAAAAACCAGCACAACACTGTGTTTCGTGCCTCTGTTTCCCTATGTGTACAACGAGGGTAGTAGTAGTTCTAACCTCATAGGGTTGCAGTGCGGATTTAATTGACTCGACATTTGCAAAGCACTATGTGAAACAGTACATAAAGGATGCTGTGCCCGACACACAGTAAGTGCCCTGTTAAATAAATAACCTATCTCTCCCTTCACCTCAAGGGAAACACCAGTTGAATAACCAAAGTCATGAGCTTGTAGCTATTCCTCTCTCTCTGAGAGTAATAGCCCCGAGGTGGCACTTACTTGTCTCTCGCTGCTCCTGGGAAACGGCTTGTTCAAATGCCAGCTGCCACGTGTCACCTTAGCTGGCGGAAAGTTGTTCCACTTGGTCACAGCCCAGAAATTATGACGCTTTGCTGTTCTGCATGGAAGTACAGGCTGGGGCAATTTGTAAATTTCAGCACTTGCCAGTCTCAGCAGAGCTGATGGGGGAGAGAAAAATCCAAGACCAGGAGCAGGCCAATGAAGAGCCCTCATGGCTTTTCCGCGGGGCTCCTCCGCTGAGATGCATGAAATGGGTCAGGCCTCTCCTTCTCTGAACCCTCCAGTCCAGCTAGCCTGATAACTCCCTAAAAGAGTCTCGAGGTCAACTCCAGCCCAGCCCTAAAGGCTTTCTCCCACTTAGAGACGCTGGACCCCTTCACTCCTTAAGTAAGGAGGAGATAAGAATTGGTCCAAGGACTCCCCTAGTGGGCCAGTGGTTAAGAATCTGCTTGCCAATGCAGGGGACATGAGTTCGATCCCTGGTCCGGGAAGATCCCACATACTATGGAGCAATGAAGCCTGTGCACCATGACTACTGAGCCTGAACACCTAGAGCCCACGCACAGCAACTACTGAGCCTGGGGGCTGCATCTCCTGAAGCCCACGCACCTAGCACCAGAGCTCCTCAACAAGAAAAGCCACCACGCACTGCGAGAGAGAGTAGCCCCCTCTCGCCACAACTAGAGAAAGCCTGCACGCAGTGATGGAGACCCAGTGCAGCCACAAATAAATAAAAGAATCGGTCCACTCTGATTGAAAGTCAGTGTCACAGAAGGGGGCCAAACTGGACCATGAAGGAGGGTAACAGGGGCCCTGCAGCTCAGTCACAGATGGGGTTTCTCAGGAAATATATCCATTTTTTGAATTTTTCAGTAACTCACTGACTCTCCAACTCTTGTCCTTCGTTTTGCTGTGCCAGCAAAAGAGTCAAGTTCAGTCTACTTGACTTTCCCTTCCTGGGGCTGGGGCTCGGCTCTTGGGTTCCACCCAGGGTTCAGATGTTTCTATCGGTTTCAGCAGGGTGTGGGTCACCATCCACATGGTTACCACTGAGACTCCCAGCCTTCCATCCACATGACCACTTCAGAAGTAGAGGTTCTCTGTCACTTTCAGAATACCCTGGGAACCCCAGACACTTCACTGAAGCTGTGTCTGGCCCCGTCATCCCGAGGTCAAGACGTGAGATGCCCACAGAGTCCAGGCCAGTCAGAGACAGAAGCCAGGTGGACTGGCTGTGATGCAGGCGAGGGTTCTCTAGAAGTAGCAAGTTCAAGTCAGGCCCAAGGGTTGCGGAGGGGTGAGCACAGGCCCAGGGTTTCACAATCTCTTTTTCATGTGAAACTGCAAATCCAAAGCGGAATTTTCAAGCGTTAGTCATCTCTCAGTAGTGTCTGACTCTGCCACCACATGGACTGTAGCCCACCAGGCTCCTCTGTCTATGGGATTCTCCAGGCAAGCATACCGGATGGGGTTGCCATTCCCTTCTTCGGGAGATCTTTCCCACCCTGGAATCGAACCCAGGTCTGCGGCATTGCAGGCAGATTCACCATCTGAGCCACTGAGAATTAGGAAATATCCAATCTTTTAAATGTTGACCAAAATAAATGGAAAAAAGTTAGGACAACTCTTGGGCCAAACCCAGCATCTCTGTGGGCAGGATTCGACCAGAGGCGAGGCTGAGCTGGGGTCTCCCGCCTTAGAGGCGGCCTCCTGGCTGAGACCTGGTTGGGGAGGTGCCCGGAAGTAGAGTTCAGCTCAGGCCCCAGCTCCCTTCATCACCCCTCCCCTGCCCCAGTCACAGGAAGTCTCTCTGCAGCCTGGGGAGGGGATCGTTCTCCCGTTCTCCCCACTGTTATTCAAGACAATTCCGCGGTGCCTCAAATCTCCTGCAGCCTCTTCGAGGAGAACGCTCTAAATTCTCCTGAAAGAGAAAAAAAAAAAAAAGCCGAGAAAGACTTATGGATTATTTCTTCCTCCCCTTCTGCTGTATCTCTCCCCTGAGGCAACAGCTGCCTACCCTGATGAGAAGGGAAAAGGGGGATCTGGAAGCAGGAGAAACAACAGAAAAGATAAAGTCGTATATCAAGATAGGATGCCGCTTTGCGTACAAAAGCAAACAGGAGGATGTGGGTGAGGGGACGGAGCGGAGAGGACTGAAGTCCCTGGGACCCGACTGGGATTGAGGCTATTCCTCCCCGTGGGGCAGAGGGATGGACTGGGTTACTGGTTGAGATGAAATAGTCAGGGAAGGCCTCTCCTTCTGAGAGGTGACATTTGAGGTGAAACCTGAAGGATAAAGGAGTCGTCAGTGTGGAACTAACCAGAGAGAAGGCGTTCCAGCAAGTACAAAGTTCCATGAGTGCTCCGTGCTAAGTAGCGTCGGACTCTCTGCGACCCCATGGACTGTAGCCCGCCGGGCTCCTCTGTCCATGGGATTCTCCAGGCAAGAATACTGGAGCGGGTTGCCATTTCCTTCTCCAGGGGATCTTCCTGACCCAGGGATCCAACCCCTGCTTCCTGCATTCCAGCCAGATTCTTTACTAACTGAGCTACCAGGGAAGCCTCTCTTCTGGATCTTTTTACAAATTTTCTCTCAATCTGTGACACCCTCCTTCCCTTTGTTTCCTACTCAGCTCTCTTCATAGAACTCAATTCAGACCCAGGGATCGAACCTGCGTCTCCCGCATTTCAGGCAGATTATTTACTGCTGAGCCACCAGGGAAGCCCAAAAAGGGCAATGGGTCCCCCCAAAATGAAAATATTTGAAGTGAGCCGAAAATATTTCCTAAGCACCTACTATATGCCAAGCACAGTTCAGCAGGGAACAAGGCAGGCCAGTTCCTGCAATCAGGAGCTGCAGTCTACAGAGCAAACAGGAAATAATCATTTAGAACTTCCCTAGCAGTCCAGTGACAGGGATCTGCACTTTCACTGCAGGGGCCACAGATTCAATCCCTGGTCAGGGAGGATCCTGAGCTGCGCCACTGCAGCCAAAAAAAAAAAAAATTATTTAAAATGCACATCATGGGGATTTGCCTGGTGGTCTGACGGTTAAGAATCAGCTTTCCAATGCAGGGGATGCAGGTTCAATCCCCGGTCGGGGAACTAAGATCCCACATGCCACAGGTCAACATAAGCCTGCATGCCACAAGGAAGAGCCCACCTGTGGCAACTGTTAAGACCTGATGCAGCCAAATAAATTAAAATAAAATTTTTAAAAAACACATGTCATGTTAAGAAGGCTGTGAGTGTTAGGGAGAAAGAGAAACCAGCAGAGAGAGGAGAGGAAGGCCAGAGCTATAATGTTAACTAGTAGGTTCTGAGAAGGGACGTCGAGCACGGCTGTGAGAACAGTGACCCCTGGAGACTGGAGGTGGAGGAGGAGCACTCCAGGCAGAGGAAGCCAGAGCCTCAGAGGCCCTGAGGATGGGGAGCATCTGGAATGTTCTAGAAGCAGGAAGGAGCTGGGGTGGCTGGAACAGACAGAGTGAGGCTAGCAGGAGGACCACATTAGCAGGGCCCTGTGGACCATGGGAAGGACTCTGGGTACTCCCCGAGTGAAATGGGGAATAAGCAGAGGGTCCAACTCACCGAGGTCCACTCCCCTCTGCTACTCTGCTGCCCTCCCCCACATACCCATCAACCCCCTTGAGTCCTAGGGAAGGCCAGACATAGCCCCCTCTTCTCATGGGCTTTTCTAGCCCAGCTGTCAACTCTGGGGCCAGCAGTGTATGTGATTTACAAGTCCCTCCCCGGGATGCTGGATTTAGGGGCATCTGGTCCATTTTTATTGCTTCTGGACAGGGCTTTGGTACTCCTTCACAGATCAAATCACTGCCTGCCTTCCCGCTAATTCAAACAGCTGGTTACCGCTCACCGATTCCCCCGTTCTAATTGCCAAGGGAAGAATTATAAATAAAAGTGTACAAGCAAACAGATGCTGTCATTTAAAAAATCGATCCATCTAGCAAAAATGCCCCACTTAGGATTGAAGTGGCAGACTGCAGAGCATGTGTCTTGGTGCCATTTTTAATGAAATCAGAAAAACAATGGCGCTAATGGATTCCCAAGGAGGAAAAGACCAAGGACGGAAGGAGGGACAAGGGGGTATGGACCCACTTTGCAGCTCCAACACACGGGACTCAGAGCCATAGCAGAGACACAGGACTCCAGTGCTGTTCTGAATGAGCATCTCTGTTTTCCCCTCCTCCCAGCCTTCGCCTGCCTCTTCAACCTGTTGTGACGTCAAGTCAGATCATTTGTTACTGCTCTGTGAGTCTCAGATGCTACTGGTGGTCCTCACTTGCGGTTTCCAGGAATCTCAGTCCAGGATGAAGTGTCAACATCCCCTTTGCTGTCCTGAATGCACAGTGAGACTATCTCCCACCCTTCCTGGTGGCCAACTTTGCCCTGAGAGGTCACTGGAACCCAGAACAGAAATGACCGCTGTCAGACATGGCCCATAAAAATCTCCCACGTGAGATCCACCACCATCTTTCCCATCCTCGGACAGAAGGAAGAAGACTTTGAGAGCCCTGCAGAGGGTGGAGCCTCAACTGGAAGGAGTGCAGGTCCTTGAATGACTGTATGGAGCAGAGTCTCCTTGTGTGTTGACACGGGGATGTGGTGAGAGGGAGAAATAAACTTACCATGTCTGGCCAGAATCTTGGGTTAATTTCTTCCTGTAGGGATCCTACCCCGACAAATACAGAAATCATTTATTCACTCACCCGCTGAGCACATAGTAAAAACAATATCTAATTGTTTCTTTCAGACATCACAACAATCTGGTGTAATGAATGTCACGAGCCCAGTTTTCAGATCGAGAAACTGAGGTTCGGAAAGATTAAGTAATCTGCTAAAAGACACAGAGCCAATAATAATAATAACAATGGCTCTCATTAATGAACACTTCATATGTGCCAAATACTGTACTAAATGCCTCATCTGCAGAAAAGATACTTTTTTATTCCTCATAAAAATTCTTGTTGTTGTTCAGTTGCTCAGTCATATCAGACTCTGCAGCCCCAAGGACTGCAGCGTAGCAGGCTTCCTTGTCCTTCACTATCTCCCAGAGTTTGCTCAAACTCATGTCCATTGCATTGTTGATGCCATCCAACCATCTTATCCTCGATCCCCATTCTCCTCCTGCCCTCAGTCTTTCCCAGCATCAGGGTCTTTTCCAGTGAGTCAGTAAGGAGATCAAACCATCAATCCTAAAGGAAATCAACTCTGAATATTCATTAGAAGGACTGATTCTGAAGCTGAAGCTCCAGAACTTTGGCCACCTGATGGGAAGGGCTGACTCAATGGAAAAATTCTCATAGGTATTTTTATTATCCCTATTTTACAGATGAGGAAACTGAGGCTTAGAGAGATTAATCAAAGGGAGGAAGGGAGAAAAGAAGGGAAGAAGGAAGGGATAGAGGGAGGAGTAGGGGAGTAAATAAAAGCAGAAGGATTCAAGCTTTCCAGTTTGAACAGGCTAGCTAACACTGCTTGTTCTTACAATCCCAAGGAGTCTCTAATAAACGAATCACACTGCATCTTAAAATACCAGCTTATCTCAAATCAAGTCAGCCCTAGAGAAACACACACACACACACTCCATAAAGGTTAAAACAGTTACATCAAAATAAAACATATGGCCGCCCAAATCTGCATTTATTACATCTAATTGGAAGAGACGCAGTCAAGTACATGAATATTTTAGCAGTTTCCAACATGCAAATCACCGTGCCAAGACCCAATTACTCTCTAATCGGCACGTGGCCGGCTGCTGGTGGTGCTGAGTTGGAACGGGCTCTATCCTTCCCCTCTGGGGACGCGGTGTTTGGGTGGTCTCTCATTCTGAGTCAGTTTGCATTTGTTTCTGCCTTTAAAGAGCACCCCAGGAACAGAAAGAGTTGAAAAGCTCCCACTCACCAGGTTTATACCCTTGATTAGTGTCTGGGGAACACTATCAGCAAGCTATTTGGCTCTAAAACCAAACAGAAAATTCAAATCTTTTCATGTAATCTCTGACTAATCAGCTTTAATGAAGAGATTCTAGTGATTGTTGTTTAAGCCATTGGACATACAGGGAACAAATGGGAATTAACAGAGGTTTATTTTTCTGGCCAATCCTGATAAAGGCCAGAGTTCCCATGCAGAGATCAAGATGAGAACACAACAGCAGTATTTCCCCAAATGCTACTCATTTAAGTCCTTGCCCTGAGGATTTCCACCATATCTGAGTACCATGTAGCAAGTAAGTCACTTATTTTTCTTTGAACTAATTCACTTTTTATTTTGGTAAATTTTGCATCATTTTATAAATGAAAACCCAGTAACACTCTATTTAAGGCATATTAAGTGATGCAGCAATAACATTTGATCCCAAGAGTTCAAAGGTTTCACATAACACTTGTTTCATTTTCAGAGTGGGTTGGCAGAAGACCCTCTTCACTCAGTCAATGAGTCTCGGGCAGAGAAAAGCAATATCATCTTAGAACAGCCAGAGAGAACAGGAGGGTTGCTCACAGGCTTTTAAATCTTCTACGCACAGCCCATTGGCCATGGATAGTCACTTGGCCCTGTCAAATTCAGGGAACTGGGATATGGGGGTGGGGGGGGGGGGGTGAGTGTGCATACTGATAAGCAGTGAACGTCTCTGTTCCAAAGAGTAACTGCCAAAGTAAAATAAATAGATATGATTAAATTCTACCTAGAAGGCTGTGCTGTAAGAATGCTCTGAACCAGAACATTAAAAAAGAAAAGAAATGAACATGTGTTAGAAATGTGTTAAAGACATTTGCAGCACCAAACTGAGACCTCCTCCTTGACCCCAGGAGAAGGACTAAGAGAGCATGGAGAAGGCAATGATTGTCTCACAATGTGGCTTTAATGTTATTTAATGTACGTCCTTCTATCCACTAAAACCATCATCAAGAAAAACCACACCAGGAAAGAGTTTCTTTGAGGCAAAATAGAAACCAGACAGGAGTGAAAGACATTTTGAGTAAAATAAGAATCCTCGGTTGTGTAGCAGCATTGCTAACGTGACAGATATTTTCCAAAAATGATGGCACCAGTATATCCCAACTCATAAGCTCGTACCATGTGACAATAACAGACCTCCACCCAACAGGCAGAGAAGCTGCGGTCTCTCCCCTTCTTTCTGATTACAACAGAAGGGAAATCCATGACTCTGAAGCTGTGCTTAATAAAGTGATACACCCCAGTGGCAGTGAGCACACCTGCCACCCGAATCTTGGCTTCTAATACCATCCTTCAATAAAAAGGAACCAGGGCTCCTTTGAGAAATGGCTGATTCTAGACAAGATCAAGAAACAGACACAATGAGGCTGGAACATCTTGTAGAACCAAAATGTAAGGAAGTGAACACACACACACACGATGGGAGGAGTGAAAGGGACACAGGAGTCAACCTGAAAGAGCTCCCAATGGGGGCCAAAGCTAGAACTCTAGCAACAAAAAAAGAACATACCCTGAGCACAATACTAAGCATGAGCCAATACTGACATAAATCAATGGTTGCACACATAAATAAATGAGGGAGACTAGACAAATCTCCCAGGCAGAAGAATTTCACATCATTTATGTTAGATACTCTACCCTTAAGAAAATGGAGCCTGACTCCCCACTCCTTAAGCATGGGCTGTGAATATTGAGTGACTTCCTTCCTCAAAATACAGTACGAAAGCAGGGGGGTGGGGGGAGAGTGATTTTTACAGTGGAAAAAACTCACAGTCACCACCTCAGCCACCCGATCAAGATTAGCATCAACAATGAACCGTCATGCTGACGGTATGTGCCCTTGGTATGATGTGATAGGAGCCACATTCACCACTGTGGTTTTCTGCCCCCCCGCCAAACCCATAACCCCAGCCTATTCATGATAAAAAAACATCCAAGAGATCCCAGCTGAGGGTCTCAAAATTGTCAAAGTCATCAAAAACTAGGGAAGTATGAGACACCGTCACAGCCCCAGGGCACCACGGAGACTGAATGTCCTGCGGTAGCCTAGATGGAACCCTAGGACAGAAAGGGGATGTTTGGTAAAAACTTTCATGGCAAATAGATGAGGAAACAATGGGAACAGTGACAGACTATTTTCTTGGGCTTCAAAATCACTGTGGACAGTGAACTGCAGCCATGAAATTAAGAGACTTGCTCCTTGGAAGAAAAGCTATGATAAAACTAGACAGAGACTAAAAAGTAGAGACTTTACTTTGCCAAGAAAGGTGCATATATTCAAAGCTATGGTTTTTCCGGTAGTCATGTATGGATGTGAGAGCTGGACCATAAAGGAGGCTGAGCACTGAAGAACTGATGCTTTCAAACTGCGGTGTTGGAGAAGACTCTTGGGAGTCCCTTGGACTGCAAGGAGATCAAACCAATCAATCTTAAAGGAAATCAACCCTGAATATTCATTGGAAGGACTGATGCTGAAGCTGAACCTCCATTCTTTGGAGCTGACTCACTGGAAAAGACCCTGATGCTGAAAAAAGATTGAGGGCAGGAGAAGGGCGCGACAGAGGTTGAGATAGTTAGATAGCATCACTGACTCAATGAACATGAGACTGAGCAAACTCTGAGAGATAGTGAAGGACAGAGAAGCCTGGTGTGCTGCAGCCCATGGGGTTGCAAAGAGTCAGACACAACTGAGTGACTGAACAACAAAGGTGATCTGAGCAAAGTATGAGCTTTAGTTATAGAATTGTATCGATATCGGTTCATTAATTGTGATACATGAACAACACTAACCCAAGAGAATAGGAGAGACTGGGCATCAAGTATTTGGAAACTCTCTATGTTATCTTGGCAAGTTTTCTGTTAAATCTAGAGCTATTTGAAAATTGCTTTGATTTTTTTTAAGTGACAAAACTTCCTTCTGGTACTCTTACTTGGGGCATACAACTCGGGTGCCCTGCATTGACATGTAGAAGTCCAGCACCCTGACACCATCCGGGTGCAGAGACTGTGTAGCAGCTGCCTGAATTCTCCCAGCCCAGGGACCAGACATGTGGGTGAGCGGCCTTTCAGCTGTCTCCAGCCCCTGGCCTTCCAGCTGCCCCAGGTGACATGAAATAGAAACACAGGCAAGCTATCCCCACCCATATCCAGTTCAAATTGTAGACTGGGGCACAAAATTAGTGTTAGAAGTTCTAAGTCACTACATATTGTGGTGGTTTGTTAGGCAGCATTAGATAAATGGAACCACGGGTCTGCAAAATCAACTTTGATGACTGATTGATTTCTTTTACACATATGTGTTGACCTTTGATAGGTGCAGGGCAGTGGAAACAGCAATTCACAAGACCTGGTCCCTGCTCTTGAAGAACTCATTGCAGAGAAAGAAGCTGAGCTCTAGGCGAGTAAGAACAAGTGAGAAAAATAGCAGATTTGATCGAAGAGATGGATGCAGCATTTCAGACAGAGAGAAGATAGTAAATGACTCTGAGAGATCCTGAGATGTAAGCAAAGAGGAGAAATAACAAGCATTTACTGAGCACACAATATTATGCTGTTCTAAATGTGTTACAAGAGTCATGTGGATTAATCCTTCCAATTAACCATATATATATATATATATATATATATATATATATATACACACACACACACACACATATACCCCCACACACACATATTATATTATATAGATATATTTAAGAGACTTCCCTGGTGGTTCAGAGGGTAAAGAATCTGCCTGCAATGCAGAAGACCCAGGCTCATCCCTGGGTTGGGAAGATCCCCTGGAGAAGGAAATGGCAACCCCCTCCAGTATTCTTGCCTTGAGAATCCTATGGACAGAGGAGCCTGGCGGGCTACAGTCCATGGGATCGCAGAGTCGGACACAACTGAGCGACTAACATACACACACACACACACACACATATATATATGTAATCCTTCAATTAACTCTATATTTAAAAATATATACATATATATGTATGTATGTGTGTATATATATATGTGTGTATGTATGTGTGTGTATATATATATATATATATATATATATATATATATATAGCTACTCCACACAGCATGCAGAATGTTAGTCACCCAACCAGCAATCACACCTGTGCCACCCGCAGTGGGAGTTCAAAGTCTTTTGATTTAATTAATTAATGTATGTGTTTACGGCTGTGCTGAACCTTCGTTGCTGCTTGCAAGCTTTCTCTGGCTGCTGCAGGCAGGGGCTGCTCTCTAGTTGTGTGCTTGGGCTTCTCACCATGGTGGCTTCTCTTATTGTGGAACATGGGCTCTAGAGATTCGGTAGTTGCAACACTTGGTCTCAGTAGTTGTGGCACATGGGTTTATTTGCCCCAAGGCATGGGAGATCTTAGTTCCTGGACCAGGGATCGAACCCATGTCCCCTGCATTGGCAGGCAGATTCTTAACCACTGACAATGGTGGGGAATCACAACCAATGCCAGTGAAGTCCCTCCAGTTAATTCTATGATGTCATCGTTCTAGTTGGTTTAAAGATAAGGAAACTGAGGCTTGGGGAAGTGAAGAGATTGCTTAGGGCCAGTCAGGTGGCAGAGATGGGATGTGAAGTTTCCCCCATCTATAAAATGAGGGTATCAGATAATGCACACCAAGACCATTTCTGCCTCTGAGGTTGTGTTATGTATGGGTTTTGCCTGCTCAGCATCTGCTTCCTTTCTTCCAGTAACAGCATTCCAATTTTCGACAGCAGAACTGCCCAATCCCGACTCTCAGTTAAGGGGGAACGCATACCCAGTCTCAGCCAAGCACAGTATCACAGCCAGCTTACACAGTGATTGGTTCAGGCATATACATGGGGACCCAGGCCAGCCAATGAGAGTTTTCTTCAGGACTTTGGTTACAACTCTTTGGAAAGAGGCACCCTATTTCCCCTGGAGTTTCTAAGCCCAAGTTGTAAACTTGTAGCTGCCAGGGGCCACCATAGGAAGAGAGTCTACCTAGAAATAAAGCCAATCAATTCAGCAGAAAGAAGAGAGACCAAGAGATGTTGCAACATCATCTGAGTGCCTAGATCCAGCCTTGCCTGAAGCCATAAATCCTTAAGATTCTCTGTGATGTGATTCAGTAAATGTGACCATTTCAGCTAGATTTCTATAATCAAAATATGTCTAATATAAATCAAAGAGGATGAAATATGATAGTTTGTCCTTATTCTTACTCTCCTTACTACTAATGTTAAGTTGCCAAGGACATAAAATATGCCTTTCCATCTTTGTAGTTTCATCCTCGCCGCCCCCACCAGAGTCTAACAGTGCCTGGCTTATCAGAGGACTCAGGAAGTTATTTATGGAATTGCCCTGATGGGGATCACTGATCTCTTTCACTCCACACTTCTCCGCTCCTTCACTAGAGGCAAGCCCTCTGAAGGTCTGGGGTACTCAAGATTTGGCCTGCTCCCTTAAGGAACATGAGGTTCTGGGCAATTAAAGTGCCTTCCCACATTTTCTGCAATCAACCAGGACTAGAGGAGTAGGGGACAGTTGTGCCCCAGTAATTGTATGACCTTGGGTAGGTAACTGCTTCAAGCTTCCCTTTTCCCTACTTTATAATGGACATCTAAGGACTTCCCTGATGGTCCAGTGGCTCAGTTCAGTTCAGTTCAGTTGTTCAGTCATGTCCAACTCTTTGCGACCCCATGAATTGCAGCACGCCAGGCCTCCCTGTCCATCACCAACTCCCGGAGTTCACCCAAACCCATGTCCATCGAGTCGGTAATGCAATCCAGCCATCTCATCCTCTGTCATCCCCTTCTCCTCCTGCCCCCAATCCCTCCCATCATCAGGGACTTTTCCAATGAGTCAACTCTTCGTATGAGGTGGCCAAAGTACTAGAGTTTCAGCTTTAGCATCAGTCCTTCCAATGAACACCCAGGACTGATCTCCTTTAGGATGGACTGGTTGGATCTCCTTGCAGTCCAAGGGACTCTCAAGAGTCTTCTCCAACACCACAGTTCAAAAGCATCAATTCTTTGGCACTCAGCTTTCTTCACAGTCCAACTCTCACATCCATACATGACTACTGGAAAAACCATAGCCTTGACTAGACGGACCTTTGTTGGCAAAGTAATGTCTCTGCTTTTCAATATGCTATCTAGGTTGGTCATAACTTTCCTTCCAAGGAGTAAGCATCTTTTAATTTCATGCCTGCACTCACCATCTGCAGTGATCTTGGAGCCCCCCAAAATAAAGTCTGACACTGTTTCCACTGTTTCCCCATCTATTTCCCATGAAGTGATGGGACCAGATGGCATGATCTTCATTTTCTGAATGTTGAGCTTTAAGCCAACTTTTTCATTCTCCTCTTTCACTTTCATCAAGAGGCTTTTGAGTTCCTCTTCACTTTCTGCCATAAGGGTGGTGGCATCTGCATATCTGAGGCTATTGATATTTCTCCCGGCAATCTTGATTCCAGTTTGTGCTTCTTCCAGTCCAGTGTTTCTCATGATGTACCCTGCATATAAGTTAAATAAGCAGGGTGACAATATACAGCCTTGACGCCCTCCTTTTCCTATTTGGAACCAGTCTGTTGTTCCATGTCCAGTTCTAACTATTGCTTCCTGACCTGCACATAGGTTTCTCAAGAAGCATGTCAGGTGGTCTGGCATTCCCATCTCTTTCAGAATTTTTCACAGTTTATTGTGATCCACACAGTTAAAGGCTTTGGCATAGTCAATAAAGCAGAAATAGTTGTTTTTCTGGAACTCTCTTGCTTTTTCCATGATCCAGCGGATGTTGGCAATTTGATCTCTGGTTCCTCTGCCTTTTCTAAAACCAGCTTGAACATCTGGAAGTTCATAGTTCATGTATTGCTGAAGCCTGGCTTGGAGAATTTTGAGCATTACTTTACTAGCATGTGAGGTCCAGTGGTTAGGGCTCCACAATTTCACTGCAGAATATGTGGGTTTGATCCTTGGTCAGGGAACTAACCGGAGAAGGCAGTGGCACCCCAGTCCGGTACTCTTGCCTGGAAAATCCCATGGATGGAGGAGCCTGGAAGGCTGCATCCCATGGGGTCACTGAGGGTCGGACATGACTGAGCGACTTCACTTTCACTTTTCACTTTCATGCATTGGAGAAGGAAATGGCAACCCACTCCAGTGTTCTTGCCTGGAGAATCCCGGGGTTGGAGGAGCCTGGTGGGCTGCCGTCTATGGGGTCGCACAGAGTCAGACAGGACTGAAGGGACTTAGCAGCAGCAGCAGCAGGGAACTAACATCCCACAAGCTGTGTGGTGTGACAAATAGACAAAATGAAATGAAATAAAATAAAATAGAGTTTTAGTATCAACGTCTCTGGAACTACAAGCAAAGAGAAAAGGTGACAATGTGTATATAAAGCACCCGGCTCCTAAACACTCTAGAAATGGTAACTATTTCCACTGTTGAAAACAAAGGTAATCACAATCATGATGATGATAATGATGATGATGATGATGTTAAATGGCTCTTCCGGTCCCCTGGGGAAAAATCAATTAAGCTCTTTGTCCATATTTGCCCCCTCACTGCTCACTGATGACAGCCTCTCCCGATGGACATGGGGATGAACACAAGCGAGGACAGGGCGTCCTGTCTGACTCTTGCTTCTGCTTCATCCTCAGAGGCATCATCACACCAGGCTGAGTGCAGCTCCCAGAAACCTCCTGCAGCTGGGGGACAGCAGGGCAAACAGGCAACCAGTCTGAGAGAGATGCCTCGGCAGCTGGGACTAGAATGTTCTGTGAGGAGCAGAGCCCAAGCTGTCCCCTCTCAGGACAGCCCAGAGTCTCACACTTCTTCCCTCCCCTCTTTCAGTCTGCACTGAAATTCCTGGAGGAAGGACGACAGAACAGCGAGATCGCAGGTGGGCACTGGAGATATAAGAAAAACAGAGCGATGGCGCTGAGCCCGGAGCCAGCAAGCCCTGGTTTGGTCTTGGCCGAACCAGGCCAGAAAGGGCCACCATCCCACCGTCTCCCCAGCCCCTTTCCCCATGCCCTCTCACAAGCCACAAATCAAGAGTCCTTCCCAAGCGGCTCCCACTCTCTGACTCCTTTTGCCAGTTTTCCCATATTCTGCCAACCCCTAGTGTTGGTACTGTTTTATTACCCCTCTTGATCTCTTCTAAGATGCACGTGCATTTTCACATTTAGCACCTGAAGCCAGGATGCCTCTTGCAGACAATGTCATCGTGTAATCGCTGCAGGGCAGGTGGCAGTTGTGACCAAAATGTTATTGCCTGTACCTGTGCAGACTGGGCGGCTATTCCTGATGGAACGAATGCGACAGTGATGCTTCAGCGTTCCCCAAAGCAGGAGAAAATGTCTCCCCAGGAAGTCCTTAGATCACCAGTGGGAGCACCCACACTTTGGGGGTCTTTGCTCTAAATCACCCCTACAGTCTCTTCTGCCCCCTCGCCCTCCAGACACCCTGTTTACTCTGCCTGGAACAGCCCCCGTCCTCATGGAAGGTATCTGAATTACTCCCCTTCCCTTTATTTAACTCTGAACTATCTCAAGCTCATTCATACAACCACTATACCATGCTTGCAGAGTTGATGGGGTGGGAAATGGCATGGCAGAGACAGCTTGTCTCTACTCCATCATAACCAGGGTTCAGCTGGGAAGACTTGCATGCCTAGGGCTAGAATATTCAGAAGTCTTATTCACTCCAGCGCCCAGTACCTGGGCTTCAGGGTGGTCAGACGTCTTATATGGCCACTCTGGGCTCTGAGACTTGCAGCGAACCAAGCAGAAGCTTCATCAGTTTCTAAGACTCAGCCCCAGAACTCCCATAGCATCACTCCTGCCATATTCCACTGGTCAAAGTAGTCACAACCCTGCCAGAGACAAGGAACAGGAAGGGGAAGGGGAACCTGGACCAGTAGGTGAAGTTGGGACATATGGATTCTGGGACAAACAAGAGAATAGGGGATATAGCTTGAGACATATAATTGTCTTATTAATACTCACCATGTAGTAGTCACGGGTATGGAGGTTCTCATACCCATTTCCTGGAGGAGAACACTAGGGCTCATAAAAGCAGTAAGTGTTCCGGTCTGTCTGACTTGACGTCAGAGATTTCTTGCCTCCATCCCGGTGGAGTCCAGCTAACAACACACCATGTTTTTTCCTGCCCAGACTTCTAAGGTCATCTTCAATTTACTAACACCTTGCTGAGGCAGTGAAGATCACATGCCAAAGTGGAATGAAGGCACAGAACAGGTAAGTGACCAGCCCTAGGTCACACAGCAAACCACTGGAAGAGCCAGTGTATGGGAGGTTTTCACACCATCTTCCAACAATGGGAGTGAATTAAATGTCTCTTCCGTTGCCAGGCTAAGTGTTGTTTTCCAGTTTGAGTTTTGTTTGCATGTGTATATTTTAAATAAATGTGATAATTAAGCCACAAACGTCCCCAGCACACTGGGGTATATTAAAATTACAGGCTGCTGATCAAATGGAGAAAAATCACAAACAGGGACATAAATGATGCCTTTTATTTGCTCAGTGCTTCTTGAAGCACTCAAATGGGTCTGTCAGCTTGATGGCCAATTCCAAGGCTGCGGGAAATGAGGGGAGGTGGGGTGGGGGTGAATTGGTGAGGCTGCAGGAAGGGGAACCCCATGGTGAAAGACTGTGGTTCTTTTCTTTTCTAAAACATTTCATCTGTGCCCCTACTTCACCTCAGCCAGTTTTGAAAACACAAACAAGCTGGCAAAAGGGGTATTTATCATTGTCTGACTGGCAGCACTTCCCACTCAATGTTAAAGACCAGAATCTATTTCCTGATTGTGGAAGAAAATCAGGGTACCCTTCTAGAATCAGGGGGTCCTGGCTTCGAGTCTCTTTTGGCCCCTGTAGTGGGGTCTGTCTGGGCTCCTACAGGCCAAGTGCCCCTGCTACTGTAGTCTCTGTCCATCCACTGTCAAATAAAAGTAAAATCGGACTTAGTAAGGGGAGGCTTTGATTTGAAAAGAGGATTGCAAAGGGGAAAGGGGGCTATTGTATCAGACACCGCTGTGACTATAGTTCTGCAAGCACCTCAGTGAAAGTGAAGTCATTCAGTCGTGTCCAACTCTTTGGGACCCCATGGACTGTAGCCCACCAGGCTCCTCCATCCATGGGATTTTCCAGGCAAGAGTACTGGAGTAGGTTGCAGGATCTTCTTGACCTAGAGATTGAACCCGGGTCTCCTGCATTGCAGGCAGATTCTCTACCATCTGAGCCACCAGGGAAGTAAGGGAATATTTTGTCCTGAGGCCAGTCTCTTCTCAGGAGGGGTTAGGGTGAGAGTGGGCCAAAATTAAGGGATTTGGGGGAAGGAGAGAATTTAACCAAAGTTTAGTTAACAAAGGTCAACCAAAAAAAACCTCACAACCTAAACAGTGAGAGTTATGTTTTATTCAGACATTATTGAGGACTAGAGCCCACGATGGGACTTCCCAGGCGGCTAAGTGGCCAGCGTTTCCCCTGCCAATTCAGGAGAAAAAGGAGACATGGGTTCAATTCTTGGGTCGAGAAGACCCCCTGGAGGAGGAAATGACAACTCACTCCAGTATTCTTGCCTGAAAAATTCCACGGACAGAGGAGCCTGGTGGGTTGCAGTTCATGGGGGTCTCAAAGATTCGGACACGACTGAGCATGCATGCATAGCTCAGGATACAGCCTCTCAGATAGGAACTGTTCCAAAGTAGTGAGGGAGAAGCCAAAATATAGAGGAGATTTTGTAAAACAAACAAGCAACAACCAAAAACCCATGAAGTGGAACAACAAAAGATTGTTGCTAATTACAATACCAGATATCACAAGTTAACAATTTTTGAGCTTTTCTATGTTTGGGAAGATGCAAGAGTGTAAGCTCATTAAAATTTTTCTTGGGATATGCATCTTAACTATGGAGGGCCAGTATCCTGTTTTTCTATATCCTGAATCCTCTGGGCTCACTGACAGGGCTGGCTCTAGTGGCCCATGGCTTGATGATGGGCAACATTTGTTGTTTACTGAGATGGCGGGCAACATTTTCATTTGTCCACAAGAAAATTTGGTTCAGATTGACTGCTGGAGACAAGTAGTTCAGTTAATCACTTATGAAGCAAAGAACAGGGATTCAGAGAGTCTGTGACTGGCCTTCTCATAGATAAACAAGTAGGCATCCATGAGTTTTCCCCAGGTCATAGGGGGAAGGGTGGTTCTTTGCAGCAAGTGGTTTTCCAGAACGAAAAACAGGGTAAGGGGACTTCCTTTTACCCTGTTTCCCAGGAGCATAGGGTACAATTGAACCCTATCATCACTCAACTGGGGATGATAATTAAAATAGCTATCTATGATTTTAATATTTTTAAAGTAACTTGGAAGCACTGAGTGCAGAGTAAAGGCTCAATAAATATCCATGACTCTCATCGTGAGGTCCATAAGGGCCGGGTAAGTTGATTCAGTGTGTTTTCTTAGGTGGTAGCACAGTTGCCAAAATCCACTGATCAGCTGAAGTGGCCTTCAGCAAGCTTCAGTATCCTGGACTATAAATGAGACATTTATAGTCTATAGGACTATAGGACCATCTATAGGAGATAGATGGGCCCCAGACTGAGCAGCTGAAGTTTGTTCCAGTGGACAGATATTCCAAGATGAAGAGTTAGAGATGAACCCCGCCCAGACAAAAGACAGAGACCACAGATTTGTCATCCTCAAAGTCAAGGAGATAGTCCCAACTATACATATGCACAGAAAGTTCCCTTGGAGGTCAAAAAGGAGTGCTGTCATCCAACCCATAAGCCTCCACTGGAATCCATCTTGGCTAAGAGACACATGGGCATACAGGGAAAGACCATGAGAATAACCAAATAGGGACTCAGAGCCAGGCAAAGCAAGATGATTGGTCAAAGGGAATCCAGAAGAAATGCCTCATATGAGTGACTCAAACTACCATGAGGGCATGACTCTTTCACTGAGTCCACCCGTGTGTCTATTCGCAAGCACTCTTTTCCCTCCTAATAAACACCTTACTTGCTTCACTACTCTCTATGTGGAAAAGCATTTCCATAGAGCTTATGAGCCAGGGCCTTGTCACTGGCCTCTGCCCTGGTGGTCTAGGGGCTAGATTTAGCACTCTCATTGTCAAGGCCTGACATCAGTCTCTGGCCAGGGAACTGAAATTTTGCTTCAAGCTACTGCCAGGTCAAGGTCACTGAGATCAACATGATAATCTTGACTGCACAGGGTTGTGGAAAAAGCTGGTTTAAAACTTAACATTCAAAAAAACAAAGATCACGGCATCTGGTGCCATCATTTCATGGCAAATAGATGGGGAAACAATGGAAACAGTGACAGACTTTATTTTCTTGGACTCCAAAATGACTGCAGATGGTGACTGCAGACATGAAATTAAAAGACATTTGTCCTTGGAAGAAAAGCTATGACAAACCTATACATTAGGTTTGTATAGGTGATTAAAAAGCAGAGACATTACTTTGCTGACAAAGTTCTGTCTAGTCAAAGCTATGGTTTTTCCAGTAGTCATATATGGATGTGAGAGTTGGACCACAAAGAAGGCCGAGCTCCAAAAAACTGATGCTTTCGAACTGTGGTGTTGGTAAAGACTCTTGAGAATCCCTTGGACTGCAAGGAGATCAAACCAGTCAATCCTGAAGGAGGACTTCCCTTGTAGCTCAGTCAGTAAAGAATCTGCCTGCAATACAGGAGACCTGGGTTTGATTCCTGGGTCAGGAAGATCCCTTGAAGAAGGAAATGGCAACCTACTTCAGTATTCTTGCCTGTAGAATCCCATGGACAGAGGAGCCTGGCAGGCTACACAGTCCATGGAGTCCCAAGAGTCGGACATGACTTAGCAACTAAACCACCATCAATCCCAAAAGAAATCAATCCTGAATATTCATTGGAATGACTGATGCTGAGGCTGAAGCTTCAATACTTTGGCCACCTGATGCAAAGAGCCAACTCACTGGAAAAGATTCTGATGCTGGGAAAAATTGAAGACAGGAGGAGACGGGGACAGCAGAGGATAAGATGGCTGAACGGCATCACTCGATGGACATGAGTTTGAGCAAGCTCTGGGAGATGGTGAAGCACGGGAAGTCCAGGGTGCTGCAGTCCATGGGGTCACAAAGAGTTGGACATGACTCAGCAACTGAACAACACAGGGTTGTGGAGACAATTATGTAATTTTGGGAAATCTAAGGGGCCCAGACAACGAACGACACATCCCTGGTAACCAGTGACAAAGACTCTCCTCAACTTAACTCTAGTCAGACTCTTCTGAAGAGTCCTCTTTGTAACTAGACCGTGCCTTTGGGCTCTGCTTTTAATCTGTTTAGTCTAGTTTCACCAAGAATTCTGATGGGTCATTTTAGCAAAAATCCCCGACCCTTCATATCTGATCACAATCCTTATCCTCTGTCCTTGATATCTTATCACCCTGGCCTGCCATCAGCAAAAATTCTGTGAACTTGGTGCAGTTAGAATTCCCCTTACCCATGATGCTTCCTCTTAGTAAGTTTCTGTCCGCTGAGCCAGACCTTGCTCCTTGGCTATCAATCTCCACTTGTCCTTCCTCTGTTCAGAGCTCTACTCCATCTCTATGCTATCACAACATACCGCACCTCCACCCCACACTCCACTGCAGCAGTCTTCCACGGATAAAGTCTGATTTTAGGGCTTCCCAGGTGGCTTAGTGGTAAAAAAAAAAAACTCACCTGCCAATGCAGAACACCCAGGTTTGAACCCTGGGTCAGGAAGATCCCCTGGAGAAAGAAATGATAGCCCACTCCAGTATTCTTGCCTGGAAGATCCCATGGACAGAAGAGCTTCCCAGGCTCCATTCCATGGGGTTGCAAAGGGTTGGACATGACTTAGCGACTAAACAATACCTTCTTTAACCAATGTCACAAATAAAGTTTTCTTTAACACCAGTAAATGAGTTTCCTTCCGATTTCTACCCAGCCTCCAAAACCAGTATGAGCCAAACTCTCAGCATTCTGCTCAGCGCTTCAAATGCATCTGCTCAGTACTTCAAACACATCTGCTCAGCGCTTCCAACGGCCTGGTCCTTTAAGGTCATAGGGTGAATGATCAAAACCAGACGCCCTGGGGTGATGCCCACACCACCCAACATCAAGGCAGCAGTGGCAGAAGTGAAGGCTCTGACCCCCTGCATGCCACTCCACACTGACACCCTGGTCCTCCTCACTTCCACAGGCCGTGGATGCAGCACTTGGGGGTGAACTTTGAAAAGTCAGCATCTGCGACTTTCCTACAGTACAAATATTTGGCCACTTTATTTCACTGAACCTTGATTCTGCTGTTGTTCAGTTGGTCAGTACTGCCCGACTCTTTGCAAGCCCATGAACTGCAGCACGCCAGGCTTCCCTGTCCTTCACCCTCTCCAGGAACTTGCTCAAACTCATGTCCATCCAGTCGGTGATGCCATCCAACCATCTCATCCTCTGTCATTCCCTCTTCCTCCTGCCTTGAATCTTTCCCAGCATCAGGGTCTTTTCTAATGAACCGGTTCTTCGCATCAGGTGGCCAAAGTACTGGAGCTTCGGCTTCAGCATCAGTCCTTCTAATGAGTATTGAGGATTGATTTCCTTTAGGATGGACTGGTTTACCTCGATTCATCTCTCTGTAAAAAGAGGACTGACTGATAAAATGTGGGTGAGAAACTGCTTTGTAAACGAAGTTACCGTTACAGAAGTAATCGCACGTGTCCCCACGCCACAGAGGAGAAACCCAGGGAAAAGCCCAACAACCCTAGGCCATAGCTCCACCCTCCCGCCTTTAAAATGGGCGGGGCGGGGCCACGGCATCGATCACTCGGCGCTTCGCTAGGAATGCCTTGGTGGGCAATCGAGCTGCGAGTGATCGATACTCCGGCAAGCCTCTGACTACTCGAAGAGGGCTGGAGCGTTCGGTTTTCAAAGTACAAATCGTCGCCGTCCTCCGGCGAGTCGATACCGTCCAAATCTGAGCCAGGTAGGTGAGCAACTCGAGAGGAGTAGGCAGCTCTGCCTCCTTAGAAGCGGAGGCCGGACTAAGGGGGAGGACTGCGCAGGCGTCGGATATAGATGGAAAGCGGGCAGGGACCGTCTCGCGCGTGCGCCTTGGAAAGCCCAAGGCAGCCCTTCAAAGCCCGAAACTCAGCGGGGCCTTGGAGAGGGGAAAACCGGGGCGGCGCATGCGCTCTGAGAACGCAGTTTAAGCCGATCGACTCTCCAGAGCCGCCGAGGAGAGGGCCTAGGTCCCGCGCGTGCGTAGTGCTCTCCTTATGCCAGGTACTGCTATTTGCGCTTGCGTACGACCAGGTTGTTGTGCGCTTGCGCGGTTTTTGGTGTCTGGTTGTTTCGTAGCTCAGGGCTTGTCTGATAGCTCAGCGGGTAAAGAATCCGCCTGCAATGCTGGAGACCCCTGGGTTCGATTCCTAGGTAGGGAAGATCCCCTGGAGAAGGGATAGGCTACCCACTCCCGTATTCTTGGGCTTCCCTGGTGGCTCAGCTGGTAAAGAATCCGCCAGCAATGGGGGAGACCTGGGTTCGATCCCTGAGTTGGGAAGATCCGTTGGAGGGGAAGGGAAAGGCACCCCACTCCAGTATTCTGGCCTGGAGAATTCCATGGATTGTAGAGTCCACAGGGTCGCAAAGAGTCGGACACGACTGAGCAACTTTCACTGATGCGACTCGAAGGCCCCTACGCTTCGCAGTATTTGTACCGGCAGGTGCATGCCGCCCATCTCTGCCTGGCCAGTTACCCTTTGTTGATCTAGAACTAGGAAGACTGAGCAGGCTTGAACCATCGGGCCCCGAATGCAGACCGAGGGAAATAAAAGTCCCGGGAGAGGCGCTGGGAAGGGAAAAGGTGTGAAACTTCCCAGTGGAGGCGTGGTGGGGATACATAGAGCCCGTCCAGCCCACCCTTCCTGGAGGACCCGATGGGGCCTGTGCATGTGGCCGCCTGGAGGAAGGGGGTGTCTGACTCAATAGGGGTTAACTCTGAGCATAGGTGTCGCATTATGCACCCTCGGAATCCAGCAAAGATAAGTCCTGGTGCTTAGCAGGGTTAGAGCAAGTCAGGGCAGGTGTTCGGATCACACCAGCCGGCTCCAGCCCAAGCCTTTCTGCACTTTACAGAACTGAGCAGCCTGTTCCCAGAAAGCTAGATTGAAGCTGAATATTCCGAGAAGCACTTCAGAGCCTTAAAGATAATTTAAGAGATTTCTGGGATGACTGCAGCGGCTTCCTTGAAGGCTTTATTTTAGAGCTGACAGGAACCCACTTGGGTTGTTGTCTAACAGCCAACCAGACACCACCTTCCAATGATGTACTCCATCTGGATGTGAATTCATGAAGCTCAGGACCCGAGTTAGGCCGTTGGTTGTGTACAGCCTGTACTTGGCTCCTTGGTGTTTTATGTGACCAGCAAGAAGCTGTTTTGAAGTTCACTTTAGAGTGGTCTGTACAGCCAAGACAAAAGTCACTTTGAGAGGCTATCTCATACAGTCTTTTTCTGACAACCCCCCCAGTACCACCCCTGCCTTTTCAAGATTATTTCATATGCCAGCAAACAGACCTTTATTGAAGAAGTCAAGACAGTCCACTGAGAGCAGTTCTATGCAGCCAGTACCTGACCTTCCCATGAAAGCTGTCTTACATGGAGAGGCCAATACAGACAGGTGGTGCTCTGGGAGGTCAGTTTACAAAGCTAGGACACAGGAACATTCTCTGGAAGGTTCGTTCATTTAATACAACCTTTTATAAAAGGCAGTTCACCTTTACCCTCACCCCTTTCAAAAAACAGCCGTCTGTAACCAACAAGACATCTTTTAAGGCCCATACCAGTTAAACCCAGGGAGACTGATTTTAAGGTGAGTTTACAAGGCCACTCGGGCTTTTTCATATGGCAACATTCAGAAAACTAAGATCATGGCATCTGGTCACATCACTTCATGGCAAATAGATGGGGAAACAGTGGAAACAGTGACAGACTTTATTTTCTTGGGCTCCAAAATCACTGCTGATGGTGACTGCAGTCATTAAGTTAAAAGATGCTTGCTCCTTGGAAGAAAAGTTATGACCAACCTAGACAGATTATTAAAAAGCAGAGACATTACTTTGCCAACAAAGGTCCATCTAGTCAAAGCTATGGTGTTTCCAGTAGTCATGTATGGATGTGAGAGTTGGACTATAAAGAAAGATGAGTGCCAAAGAATTGATGCTTTTGAACCGTGGTGTTGAGAAGACTCTTGAGAGTCCCTTGGACAGCAAGGAGATTCAACCAGTCCATCCTAAAGGAAATCAGTCCTGAATATTCATTGGAAGGATTGATGCTGAAGCTGAAACTCCAATACTTTGGCCACCTGATGCGAAGAACTGACTATTTGAAAAGACCCTGATGCTGGGAAAGATTGAAAGTGGGAGGAAAGGGGGATGACAGAGAATGAGCTGGTTGGATGGCATCACGGACTCAGTGGACATTAGTTTAGGTAAACTCCAGGAGTTGGTGATGGACAGGGAGGCCTGGCATGCTGCAGTCCATGGGATTGCAAAGAGTCGGACATGACTGAGCGACTGAACTGAACTGAACGGATAATTTGGGGGACTGTGGGTCTCAATTTGCCTCGAATAATGCCAGTTTATGACTTGTCCCTGAAAGCTACTTCCAGTATTCAGCACTTCCAGCATTCGACTTGTGTAAGGTGAAATTCCTACATGCAGAAATGACAGTCCCAAGCAGTAAAGAACAGAGAAAATGATGAGAATAAACAATTTTGAAAGAGAAAAATAAATGTATATTTTACCAAGCTTAGGCTTATAAATAAAAGGCTTATATATATAGCATTCTGCTTCCCAGGCGAAGAATCCACCTGCCAGTGCAGGAGACATGGGAGCTTCAGGTTTGAACCCTGGGTTGGAAAGATCCCCTGGAGTAAGAAATGGCAACCCACTCCAGTATTCTTGCCTGGGACATTCCACGGACAGAGGAGCCTGGTAGGCTACAGTCCATGAGGTCACAAAAGAGTTGAACATGACTGAGCAACTCAGCACTGCCTGGCATCCTGGTTTGTATGGTAAATTCTGTGGTTAACCGACCTGTAGCTGATTACCAGAGGCTGTTTGTGCAACATGCTTATCCCTTTTATGTGGAGCTCTTGGTCAGGTGTGGGGGGTGGGCAGGTGGGCAGTGTAAAGGCCAGTCCACAGTCCCACTCTGAAAGATTGTTCATACAATTTACCCTGATTCCCTCCTCTGGAAGGCCCCTTCATGTACTACAACCTTTTATTAAAAAGGAAATTCAGTGAGGAACTCTGCGAAGCAAATCAGCAAAGCCAGGCCATGAGGCTATTCAGGCTGATACCCTTCTCCAGAAAATTGCTTGGTAACAATTGTCAAGAAACCTTTCTGTCAGACCAATGGGGAATGCTGGAAGCCTGATTTGTAAAGCCTGGATGTGAGGCCTGAATGGGGGCTTCCCAGTGGTGCTACTGGTAAAGAACCTGCCTGCCAGTGCAGGAGATGTAAGAGATGCATGTATGATCCCTGGATTGGGAAGATTCCCTGGAGGAGGGCATGGCAACCCACTCCAGTACTCTTGCTTGGAGAATCCCATGGACAGAGGAGCCTGGTGGGCTACAGTTCACAGGGTTGCAAAGAGTCAGACACGACTGAAGCGACTTAGCACGCATGCACCAAAGTGAGGCCATTCAGAAAAGCAGTGTCATGTAGCCTATTCCTGACCTTCACTGAAAGGCTGTATCAACTGGTCGTGTGAAAGCTGCTGCTTACAGCCTCGTAAGGCCAGCTCCTCTGGATGACTGTTTCATACAGCCAGGGAGGGGCCTGTCTTCTCTAAGCCCATTTCAGATGGCTAACAGGAATCACAGAAGATAGGTTTGTAAAGCTAAGACAAAGTCCAGGCCTCCCCTGGCCCTGACACAAGAGCCCAATATGTAAAGAAGCCAGTTTTTAAAGCAGATCATGAGACCACTTTGGAAGAGATTTATATAATAGGATGTGACTCCTCCCCTGAAGGCTGTTTGAAATGGCAACTATTTAAAAAGCCAAATCAGGAAATGTTCTGGGAGGCCTGTGGGACCAAGTCGTGTATAAGACTACTCCCAGGAGGTGCTAGTGGTAAAGAACCCGCCTGCCAGTGCAAGGGATGGAAGAGACGGGAGTTCACTCCCTGCATCGGGAAGATCCCCATGAGGAGGGCATGGCAACCCACTCCAGTATTCGTGCCTGGAGAATCCCATGGACGGAGGAGCCTGGCAGGCTATGGTCCATGGGGTCGCAAAGAGTTGGACAGGATTGAAGTGACTTAACGCACACGTACGCACGCACACCGATGGTGGCCAGCATGGCACTTCACTGTGGCCGCCACGTGGTGCCCTCGTAAGGCTCTCTGGGAGGCTAGTGTTTAAGGTCAATCATGAGACCTGCAGGGCCATTTCAGTGACTCATACAGAGGCAACCTATAAAACCATTTTGAAAACGAACTCAGCTATCCTGAAGCTCCCACCTCTGAAAGGCTGTGTCCTGCATTGTCAGCATAAGAATCTGAGGCCTGGTTGTAAGACATTTGCTGAGGAACTCTGGATCCAAAGCAAATTACTCTGGCTATTTAATGTGGCCAAGAGGAGGCTGTTTTGTACAGCCATCTTGGGGCCCTCCCTCTCAGAAGGGTGGCCCATGTGGCCATCCACCTGAGGCTCTCCCACAACCAGTTGGCAAAGCAGCCATTCTGCCACCTTTCGTTTGTATTTATGAAAACCAAATACAAGACCACCTGGGGAAGCCATTTTGCAAAGCAGCACATGAGGGCACCTTGAAGGCTGGTTTTGTCAGGCCTGTGTGAGCTCTGCAAGGTCACCTGGGGAGGCCGGTTTGCAAAGGTTAAAATTCTGCATCCCAGGGAACTAGTTTATAGGTCATTTGAAACCCTCTGGGAAGCTATTTAATAAGGCCACAAAAGACCAATTTACAGAGCTGGTACATAGGCCCAGTAGAAGCCGTTTTTCCATTAAGGCAAATAAGTGGTCTTCTGGGAGACCTTTTTATAGACCTTTGTGAGAAGCCAGAATATGAGGCCTCTGAGGTCTTTCCACACCCAAGATGAGATTTTTCAAATACGACTCAGGGAGCTCAAACCAGTGCTCTGCGACAACCTAGAGGGGTGGGATGGGGGGGATGGGGGGGGAGCAGGGGGGTTCAAGAGGGAGGGGACGTATGTATACCTGTGGCTGATTCATGTTGCTGTATGGCAGTGAAAGGCGCTCAGTCCTGTCCGACTCTTTGCAACCCCATGGACTATACAGTCCATGGAATTCTCCAGGCCAGAATACTGGAGTGGGTAGCCTATCCATTCTCCAGGGGATCTTCCTGAGCCAGGAATCAATCGAACCAGGGTCTCCTGCATAGCAGGCGGATTCCTTACCAACTGAACTATCAGGGAAGCCCCCCTGTATGGCAGAAACTAGCACAATATTGTAAAGCAATTATCCTTGAATCAAAAGCAAATAAAAATTTTTTAAATATGGAAAGCAGAAAGGAAGAAAATTAAAATTACTCCTGGTTTTGCCACTTGAAAAAAAATTGCTTTATAAGACTTATGTGAGACACTCAGGGAGATGAGCCCTGAGGCCACCCAGTTGGTGGGTCCACGTGCTCTTCTGCGTGTGGCTGGTGGATAAGACCACCAGCGCTGGAAGGCTGCACTGTGAAACTCTTCTAAGATTGCTATTAACGAGGCCAATGCAATTTGTTTAAGAATCTTCTAGGAGCTAGAGATAGGAATCATCCTGGCAGGCTTGGGCCAGGCCACTCAGGCTGTCCAAGTCCTGTCACGCAGTAAGCCAGCTGGGAAGGATAACCACTGTGAACCAAGGCTTGAGGTGGGATCCAGAGCTCCAAAAGCTGACACAGTCCTTATGCCTGAACACAAAGCGTGTTCTGGGTACACACTGCCACTTGCTATAAAGTTTAGGACAAATTGCTTATTTTCTCAAATCTCATTTCACTCACCTGTAAAACCTTACATTGTAGAGTTGTGAGGGATATGTTAGATAATGTACACAAAGCAGGCAGCATTGGAGATTCCCTAGCGATCCAGAAGCTTGGACTCGGCGCTTTCACTGCAGGAGCGCGGGTTCAGTCTTAGCTGGGGAGCTAAGATCTGCAAGCTGCATGAGGAGGCCCAAAAGACAGACAAACCATGGAGCATTGACGTGGTACAGAGGAAAAGGGCATGGAGGTTGACCAGAAGTTTTAAGTCCTGTCTCTGTGCCTTTGATTGACTGGTGTTTTGGTCGAGTCACTTCATTTTTTCTCCTGGACTTTAGTTTCCTCATCAGCAAAATAGGAGGGTGGGGTTTCAGGGGAAATGACCACATACATCCCTGTTCACTTCCCAATATTGTGAGGAAGAAAATTAGACAGGGATGCTAGGGAAACCATAATAGACCACTCTTACTTTTGCACAGGACCAGGATGAGGTCCCTCAAAAACAGTAACAAGTGGGAAAGGTTTGCCCTTCTCTTATGGGAAGTGATACGATTTTCTCATCTGTAGAATGAGGATAATAATAATTCCTCAGAGTTTTCTTCAGAGTTAACCTAGGGAATTCCCCGGCGGCCCAGTGTTTAGGACTCCGTGCTTCCATCACAGGGGCCATGGGTTCAATCCCTGGCCTGGGAACTAAGATCCTACATGCTGCATGGTGTGGCCAAAAAGAAAAATGGAATTAACCCAGATGTCTGGCTTCACCATGTGTTGGCTCGTGGTCTTGTGGCTCTATTCCCTCATCTATAAGATCATGGATTGGGGGACTAGACTGAGGTTTGGGTTTTTTTTTTTTAATATTTATTTACGTTGGCTGTGCTAACTTGTCCTTGCTGCATGCGGGCTTTTCCTAGTTGCAGAGAGCAGGGGTTACTCTCTTGGGTTAATCCCAAGCAGCGCTTGGGATTCGCATTCAGGTGGTGTCTCTTGTTGCAGAGTGTGGTGTCTAGAGCACAGGTTCATAGTTGTGATGCACAGGCTTAGTTGCCCCGAGGCATGGGGGATCTTCACAGACCAGGGATCGAACTGGTGTGCCCTGCACTGGCAGGTGGATTCTTAACCACTGGACCACCAGGGAAGTCCTGCCTGAGTTTGAAACTTCTGCTCCACCTCTTAAACTAGCTGAATTGCTTTAGGAAGTCATTTAACTTCTCTGCTGTAGCTTCCTTATCTGTAAGATGGAGGTGATAATACTTTTCTCAGAATTTCTGTAAGAACTGAGTATATATAAAGTACTTGGAGCATTCCTGGCTTACAGTAAACACTTCATGTACGTCATCAGCTTTGTAGGGTCATCATTTGGGGGAGGGAATGAGGCAATTCATATAATACTCTTATGGATTCTACCTGCTGAATACCAAATATTCCTGAGCTGGTGAGGAGTGAGCTGGAATGGAGCCCAGAAATAGGAATGGCTTGCCTGGCGCACCTTCAGGGGCCATATCTCTAGCATCCTTCACGTAAGTTTGCTTCTCTATCTACTGCTGACCTCTTCACACACATTAGGGCCGAAAGGAGCCATGTCTGTCTTCCTGTTCTCTCTGAGTTATAGATAAGAGTCCCAAGGTGTCCAGGAAATCTGGTAGAAGTGTTTATTATCTTCTGTTGTTCAGTCACTAAGTCGTGTCTGACTCTTTGCGACCCCATGGACTGCAGCACGCCAGGCCTCCCTGTCCCTCACCATCTCCTGGAGTTTGCCCCAAGTTCATGTCCATTGAGTTGGTGATGCCATCCAACCATCTCATCCTCTCCCACTGTCGTCTCCTTTTGCCTTATTATCTATTACTGTGTAACAAATCACCATAAATTTAGTGGCTTAAAACAAGACATGTTTCTTATCTCAGTTTCTGCAGGTTGGGAGTCTGGGTGTGGCTAGCTGGTTTTTTCCTGCATCAGGATCTCTCACAAGGCTCCAGTTATGGTGTCAATGCTGAGCTCTTATCTGAAGGTTCAACTGAGCAAAGATCTAAGCACCTGTATGCATGCATGCTCAGCCACTCAGTCGGCTCCAACTCTGTGACCTAGTGGACTGTAGCCTGCCAGGCTCCTCTGTCCATGGAATTCTCCAGTCACAAATACTGGAGATGGTTACCATTTCCTACTCCACTAAGCAGCTGTGGTTGTTGGGAAAATTCAGTTCCTGGAGGGCTGTTGGATTCCAGGAGGGCCCTCAGTTCCTGGTTTGCTGTTGTTCTAAGCCACCCTGAGTTCTTTGTCATATGGGCCCCTACAGCAGGGCCACTTGCTCATCAGTGCATGCAAACCAAGAAGGCAGCAGAGAGAGTCTGCCAGCAAAATGAATGTTCCAGTCTTATGGAACCTGATCCCAGAAATGACATCTCATCTCTTAGGCCAAAAAGTTAATAGCTACACATGGCTCAGACGGTAAAGAATCTGCCTGCAATGCAAGAGACCTGGGTTCCATCCCTTGGTTGGGAAGATCCCCTGGAGAAGGGAACAGCTATCCACTCCAGTATTCTTCTTGGAGAAGTCTATGGACAGAGGAGCCTGGCAGGCCACAGTCCATGGAGTCGCAAAGAGTCAGACATGACTGAGAGACCAGCACACTTAACACACACCAGACCTACACAGCTGTTGGTTGGAGGCATGTATTAATAGTTTTCTATTGTTGATGTAACTAATTATCACAAACTTGGTGACTTAAAGCAATAAGAATTTATTAGCTTACAGTTCTGTAGGCCAAAAGTGCAACATGGAATCAAAATCAAGGTCTCAGGAGGGCTTCATCCTCTTCTGAAGGCTCTAGGGGAGAATCTGTTTCCTTGCCTTTTCCACCTTTTAGAGACTGCCCATGTTCCCTGGCTTGGGACTCCCTTCCTCCATCTTCAAAGCAACACTGCATCTCTCTGACAATTCTGTAATCACATTTCCCTCTGACCCTTACTTTAGCCAGGAACGATCATGTCAAGGACTTCAGTGTTAGGTTGGGCCCAGCCAGATAAGCCAGGATAATCCCTTATTCTTAGTTACATCTGCAAAGTCCCTTTTGCCACGTTAGGTAACATCCTCACAGGTTCTGGGGTTTAGGATGTGGACATCTTTGGGGGACATTATTCTGCCTACACTCAAATTACAGGTCCTGCCCATACTCAAGAGCAGGGGGATTAGATGGGGGATTCATAATAGCAAGCAAGGATCACTGGGCTCTCTTCTGCCAGAGGGTGACTGGCTTTCTTCCGTCACAAGAAGTGAAGCATCTGATGGGGCTTTATCACAAGCAAGTCTTCATTTTTGCCTTCACCATCCATCTACAGTGGCTCCTGAGTGTGAAGGGTTCTTTCATTATGAACCTCAGAAACCAACCCTGGCTGACATAAGCAAGAGGAAATTTCCTGGAAGGCTGTTGAGCCCATGGAATAGACAAAAAGCTGGAGAACTGTACTTGGAAAAGACAAGAACTAAAATGGTTCTGCATTCTAGGACTTGTAGACCATGATTGTGAGACCCTAGCAAGAACAATCTGGTCCAGAAGCTGCCACTAGGAAGAATGAAATGTCAGCTGTCTCTGGTCTAGTTGATCTACTTAAAGTTTACATTCAAAAGAGGCAACTCATTGACTAGCTTGGGTCACATACCCACCCCTTGGCAACATCCCACCACACTGAACTCAGGGGGCATGATGGAATCTCTCAAAAGGAAATGGAGATGTGTTGTTAAGAAAGAGAAAAGATTTCAAGCCACCAAAACTCAACAAATGCCCGCTGTGTTCTCTGGCTCTCTTTCCTCCACACCAGAAGGAAGTTACTGATCAGTCAGGGCAGGATAACTGTTACCGCAGGCATCAGCACCGTAGTGGCTAAACACAAGTTTATTTTTTGCTCACGAAGCATTCCAGCGTGGACATTCCTAGTTAGGGGGCTGTCTTGCGGCTCTGCCATCCCCTGGGGCATCAGAGTCCTCCCCTTCCAGTCAGTGGGTAGGGGTAGTGTGGAAGATCGTATAGGAAGTGTTTATGGACCAGGCCTGGACCCTTCCATGCCCCGTTCCATGCATTAGCTGGAACATGGTGTCACGCTCACATTTAACTGCAAGTGAGACAGAGAAATGAGGTCTAACTGTGTGCCCAGGAAGCAGATGGAACGGACTGTGGCGAACTTTAAGCCAGAGTTTGTTTTTGTAAATGACGTTTCATTGGAACACACCACAGCCATTTGTGTACACGCTGTAAAGCTGCTTTTGCGCTACAGCAACAGAGCAGCAGCAGCAGTGACTGTATGGCCAGCAAAGCCTAAACTATTTAATATCTGGCCCTGCACAGGTAAAGTGTGTTGACCCCCAGCACACAGCAGTCTCTGCAAAAGCATGATGGTCCCTATTTCTTAGTTTCAAATGTGATAGGGATATGACACCTGTTAGTATAACACATACAGCCTGTGTGCGTGCTCAGTCGCATCCAACTCTTTGCAACCCCATGGACTGTAGCCCACCAGGTTTTTCTGTCCTTGGGGTTTCCCAGGCAAGAATAGTGGAGTGGGGTGCCCTTGCCTTCTCCAGGAGATCTTCTCAGCCCAGGGATCGAACCGGCATCCTTTGTGTCTCCTGCGTTGGCAGGCAGATTCTTTACCCCTGAGCCACCTGGAAGCCATCACCTACAACATAGTAGTGCAAATAGATAACCATAAGTTGTGAGCAGTAGACTATTCACTTATTAGTAATTATTCCTGGAGACTGGCCTGCCATCTGTAGATAATGTCCAGGCTAAAATTACTAAAGGCATCAACTGTGATAAACCTTTTTGTATAGGATTTATGTATTTCCAGGTTTCTTCCTGAGACGGTTAAGGTATCGTTCCTCAGTAGCCTGAATTTAGTGCCTACTATGAGCCCGACTGCAAGAAACTCAAGGGCCATTCAAACCCAAAACACTGTCAGTGAATCTTGGCTCACTTCACATAGGGGATCATTTAAGATGGGCCTTAAAGGTTGGATAGGAGTTCGCCAGAGAGAAGGGGTGTTGGAGGCATTCCAGACAAGGACAGCACATGTTCCTGTCTGAACAACCATGGGCCCAGTGACCACTGCGTGCATAGTATTATGCCAGGCTCTGAAGATACACTGGTGGCCCCAGACAGATGGGGCCCCTGCCCTCACAGGAAAAGACCGCTGCTGAAGAATCAGTGCAGATACGGTGTACATTACATGGGACAAGTAGGGAAGCCTTGGGAACCTGTAGGGGACCAGGTCTGTGTGTGGTCTCTAGATCTCTTTATCTAGGAAAATTCTTTATATATATTGGGTTGGCCAAAAAGTTCATTTGGGTTTTTGAAAAATCTCAGTGGTTGACATTCTGGCCACTGGATGTCATCACAGACCTAGCTTTCTTCCATCCAGCCTTATTTTTTGAAAATATAGAACCACGGGTATATAGGCATAGAACATGATGTTTTGCTGTAACTTATTTTTCCCTGTGTGTGCATGCTAAGTCGCTTTGCAACCCTGCAACCTGCCAGGTTCCTCTGTCCATGGGATTCTCCAGGGAAGAATACTGGAGTGAGTTGCTGTGCCCTCCTCCAGGGGATCTTCCCAACCCAGGGATCAAACCCATGTCTCTGACATCTCCCGCATTGGCAGGTGGGTTCTTTACCACTAGCGCCACCTGGGAAACCCATCTATATATCTATATATAGATATATAGATGGGCTTGTTTTATATATATATATATTTATATATGTATATATTTGTTTGTTCATATATATATTTTTTCCCTCTAGCACCCATCAGACTGAGCTGCCTGGCCCGATGGCGGGGCCCAACACGCTCTGGGAGGCCCTCCAGGCCGTCCTGCCCCACACGAAAGAGGAGCTGAAGCTGGAGCTGGGAGAGAAGGTGGAGGGCAGCATGCTGATGCTGCTGCAGGAAGCCGCCGAGCTCTTCCTCGGAGGCCAGCGGCGCGAGTGTCTGCAGACCTGCGAGGTGCTCCTGGACTACTCCTGGGAGAAGCTCAACACGGGGCCCTGGCAGCATGTGGATAAGGACTGGCGGCGGGTGTACGCCTTCGGCTGCCTCCTGAAAGCCGTGTGTCTATGCGAGCCGCCTGGGGACGCTGCCTCTGTGGCCGCCGCCCTGAAAGCCTGCGACATGGGCCTGCTGATGGGGGCGGCCATCCTCGGAGACATCCTCCTCAAAGTTGCCGCCGTCCTCCAGAAGCACCTGCTGTCCGGAAAGAGGCCTGCCCCTGGCCCGAGCCAGGAGCCGCCCGGCACAAAGGCATGGGGGGTGGGGCGGGGCAGCCAGTGACCATGCCCAACAAAATCCATCAGCCCTATTTTCCTAGAAGTCACGGGTCAGCTCTCCCCTGGGGGGAAACCCCCTGGCGTGCTGACCCCTGTTGAAAAATGGCATCTGCATCAGTTTGGAAACAGAGCAACCTGTTTCCTTAATTTTTTTTTTTTTTTTTTTTTTTCAGCTTGTGCAAAAGCCATGCCCCTTGGGGAGAGTGGGAGGGTGGGAGCTTTGTGGCTCCTGAGAAAAAGGACTCAGAGGGTTGGTGTGGCTGGGCCCTGTGTCCACAGGAGCCTGTCTCGCTCAGCCTCATCCTGGCCCCTTGGTGGAAGTGCCACCCACGTTTCTGGCTGCCTCTGTCTCTGTGTGGCCAAGTTTGGATGAGATGCTACAACTTGTGTGACTGATTGGTCCTGCCCTTTATATCCTTGCCTATGTCCTCGTGGGCTTCCCTGGTGACTCAGTGGTAAAGAATCTGCCTGCAATGTGGGAGACCTGGGTTAGATCCCTGAGTTGGGAAGATCCCCTGGAGAAGGGAATGGCAACCTACTCCAGTATTCTTGCTTGGAGAATTTCATGGACAAAGGAGTCTGGCGGGCTTTAGTCCATGGGGTTGCAAAGAGTCGGACACGACTGAGTGATTAACACTTGTGTCCTCGCTGGTGTTTGAGTGCACGTGCCAGAGAATACCCCACAGATCCTCGGGGTGGTGGCCAATCACTCAGTCTCGTCCAGCTGTTTGCAACCCCATGGACTGCAACACGCCAGGCTTCCCTGTCCTTCACCATCTCCCGGAGTTTGCTCAAACTCATGTCCATTGAGTCGGTTGATGCCATCAAACCATCTCATCCTCTGTCGCCCCCTTCTCCTCCTGCCTTCAGTCTTTCCCAGCATCGGGGTCTTTTCCAATGAGTCAGCTCTTCCCATCAAGTGGACAGAGTATTGGAGCTTTAGCTTCAGCATCAGTCCTTCCAATGAATATTCAGTGTTGGTATCCTTTAGGATTGACTGGTTTGATCTCCTTGTGGTCTGGGGAACTCTTAGGAGTCTTCTCCAGCTCCACAGTAATACTGATAATAAAGGTTAACTGTTACTATTGTTACTAAGCACACCTCCACTCTCCTAGCATTGATGCAAATTCCTGGTGAAATGCCTCGAATTCTGACTTTTCTGTGTTTGTTGCCATCTTGCTTTCCTGAACAGAAAGCGAGGAATGACCACATGCCGATTCCAGATGTGACGACAGAAAGAACAGTGCCCCGGCTTCACTGTCCATCCCTCCAGTATTTCAAGAAGCATTTTTTGGTTCCAGGGAGGCCTGTGATTTTGGAAGGCGTGGCCAACCACTGGCCGTGCATGAATAAGTGGAGGTGGGTGTCTGCCGAGGCCTGCAGGGTTGTTCTTCCCAACTTAGCATCCCCAAAGACTCCCAAATTCCTCCTCCCATGACCCCACAAGAGAATACAGCCTCATAGATGCTTAACTGCCAGTTAAGTGGGACAGACTGCTGAGGGGTTAAACCTACATGGAAGGCACAGTCCTCTGAAGCAGTGCCAGAGGTTATAAGGTCCTTACCGGCTGCAGTCTGCTTGCCCTAAGCAGTTTTTCATGAGTGCATCATGGCAGTCCAGTGTTAAGCGTATTATGCCATTTTGCAGAATCTCAGGAATTCTGTGAACTTTCTCAGGGATCCCTGAGGCTTGAAAGTGGAAATAAGAACCCAAGACAGCCCCTCCCCCTCTCCGCGGGCTCCTGGGTTTGCTGTCTGCTCATGGCTGCTTTGAGTCCCTCCCCAGGTTCATGGTGGAGGCGTCAGATCAGGCAGCTGGATGGTGGCCTTGAAATGAGGAGGTGTGTCTCAGGCAGGTGACAGAGCCAGCCTGAGCCTTGGCAGTGGCTTTGTGGGAGTAATCGTTTTCCCTGACATGGGACGGGCAGTATCGTCACCTACGTTTTACAGACGAGGAACAAGGGCTCAGAGAGGTGAAGAAACTTGCCGTGGGCCCCCTGGTGGGTGACAGGCAGGGCTGGACATGGCACCCGGCCACCAGAGCTGAGGACTCACCAGGCACCTCACCACCCTGTACTGTCCACCACTGGCCCAAATAAGGTCTCTCTGCTTGTGACAAGGCATGCGAGAGAGAAGTTAGGAGGCTAGGCCAGCTGGAAAATAGAGCTGCCCAGCAAGAACCAGATTCATCAGTTTTATCTGCAAACAGCTGCCCAGTGCCAGGCGGGCAAGTGACCTCAGCTCTTCGCACCTGCATCTCCTCTGCAGTGAAGTGGGGTCTCCCTCCACCTTGTGAGCTTTTGTGCCAATGAAAGGAGCCCAGTGTGAAGCACGTTTAGCAGGGCGCCCAGCAGGTCTTAGCATAACGACGGCAATGCTGACCCCTGTCTTCCGAATAGTCTGGAATACATCCAGGAAGTCGCTGGCTGCCGCACCGTCCCCGTGGAGGTCGGGTCCAGGTACACGGACGAGGAGTGGTCCCAGACGCTCATGACGGTCAACGAGTTCATCAGCAAGTACATCAGGAACGAGGTGTGTCATTCGACTCCAGCCCCCTAATATTCCGGAGGCAGGCAACGCATTACATGTGTGGGCAGAATAACTTCCATATGTCACCAGGGAAGGTTTTGGAGGAGTCAAGAAATCATACTTGAACGGCCTGTGGCCAGTAGGCTGGCCAGTGCAAGGAAGGCAGGATGTATGGGTCCCCATTTCAGGTCCTTTTGTTTTTTGGAGGGTTTTATTTGTTTATTTTTGGGTTACAATTCAGTGCTTTTTGGTATATTTACAAGATGGTGTAACCATCACTGATTTGTAATTCCAGAACATTCTCATCACCCTAAAGAAACCCCATGCTCATGAGTAGTCATTTCCCGTATCTCCTCCCCATCTATCCCCAGGCAACCGTGAATCTGCTTTCTGTTTCTGTGGATTTGCGAATTCTGGATATTTCACATAGTTGGAATCATACAACATGTGACCTTCTGTGTCTGGCTTCCTTCATTTAGCATAATGTTTTCAAGGATCTCTGTCACAGCACATACCTTTTTATGGCCAAATACTATCCCTTTGATGGATAGACCACATCTTGTTTATCCGTTCCTCAGTGGATGGCCATTTGGGTTGTGTCCACTTTTCAGCTAGTATGAAAAATGCTATGAACACTCACACGCACGTTTTTGTGTGGACATGTGAGTCCACTTTTAGGTCTATATGCGGAGTGGGATTGCTGGATCAGGTGGCCGCGCTGTGTGTAACCTTTGGAGGAACTGCCAGATTGTCTTCCATTTTGTTGTTTCTCAACAGTGAGGACCCTGGGTGTCTTCCTCTTCCTCATACCTGTTGGCCTCTCTGGCCACTCTTGGGGTCAGTGGCGCCCAGCATTGCATCTAACCTGCCCCCATCTGACCCTTGCAGAAGCCCTCAGGCATATTCAGAGAATCCCTCAGCATCCAGGAGCCCGGTTTGAAAAGCACTGATCTTTTCTTTTGTCTGCTCGGCAGAATTTTTCACAAAATGATCATCTCCTGTGTGGTCAGAGATGTGGGAAAGTGGGTGCTCCCATTAACAGCTGGCGAGGGTATAAATGCTGTAGTGTTGGGAAAACAGCCTGGCAGAAGCTGTTAAGATCTAAAATGTGTGTAATGCGTGTGCTCCTCGAGCACACTGTTCTACTTTTGGAGGCATGTACACAGAAGGACCAGAGCATTCGGCTGTTTGGGCTTCCCAGGTGGCGCTAGTGGTAAAGAACCGCCTGCCAATGCAGGAAACATAAGAGACGTGGGTTGGAAAGATCCCCTGGAGAAGGGCATGGCACCCCACTCCAGTATTCTTGCCTCAAGAATCCCATGGACAGAGGAGCCTGGCAGGCTACAGCCCATGGGGTGGCGAAGAGCCGGACACAACTGAAGCAACTCAGCACGCGCACACGCGTGCGTTCAACTGTTTACTGAAACACCATGGTAGAACCACGTGAATGTCTACCAGCTGGGGGATGGTTGAATGGATGATGATGCATCCTGTCTATAAAACATGCATCCATCAAAAGAACGAGCCGCATATGCAAGTGTCCACTTAAAGAGGTAGTCACGATGTGTCATTAAATTGAAAAGCAGACTTCAAAGTAATGCATATTGTATGATTCCATTTTTATTTTTAAAAAATCCTTATGTGTGCGCAACCCCTTCACATTTCATGGAAAGTGAGCCCTGGGGCCCTGGGTGACTTACTCAGGTCCACCTCTGTAGCACAGGCAGTACCAGATCCTGAGTGCCCCCATCAGCCCATTACTGCTGGCTGGTGAGGGATGACATTAGCCCCAGGGTCGGAGGAGGGGGACCAAGTGGGATGAAGAGGGGGGCCCTTGGGTGTTTGCCACGGGCCGGATGCTGAGAGCCAGCTGAACTGGCAGCTCCAGGGACCTCTCTCTCACAACTAACAGGGCTTTCTGTGTCCCCTCTGGTTTTTCTCCCGTGGAGCAGCCGAAGGACATCGGGTACCTTGCTCAGCACCAGCTCTTCGACCAGGTAAGTCAGACCACACCCCTCCATCCTTCACCCTCTCACCTCCCATCTCCCTTCTGGGGCACTAGCCCCAGGGGGCAGGAAAGGGGTAATAACCTCAGTTGCTTCCTCCTGGTTCTGCCCCCTGCTCTGAGCAGGGAGGCACACTCACCTGCTGCCCTTCTCACCAGCAGGCAGCAGGGGGCAGGCCAGGCCCCGGGACTGGGCTGAGGGATGAGGAGGCCACCTGTGGGTGGCCCCTGGGGGATGGAGTTGGAAGCCCAAGTGTGGTCAGAACTGGTTCTGAGAGCCAGGTGAGGGTGGCAGGCTCCAACCTGACCCAGAACAAGTGAGTTCCTGCTGATCTTGACCCCTAGCCCCAGCTGGGACTCTGCCAGCCTCTGGGAGCTGCAGGTCCAAAGTTACAGGGGGGAGGCGGCAATGGGGCCAGGTGAGCTATGGTCTCTTGCCCAGGCCTCCCCATGTAAAGACTCATGGGTCCTTTCCCCGTCCTCTCTTGCTAAATGAGGGAAAGGGGGATTTGAGTTGATCAGGCCTCTGCTGTGTGGTCTCAAGAGACTGGCCTGTCCCATCCCCTGGCCTCCATCATATCAGGGCTCAGCTCTCAGCTTGGCTCCCTGTCCTGGAGCAGCTAATTGCCATTTGACTAGAATACAAGGAAACACATTGAGGAGAAGAAGGCAAAAACATGATTATTTTTAAGATGGACAAAGGCTTTGAAGCCGTTTTTGTCTTAGGCCCCCAGAGGTGTGTTTTCTCCTCTGTTGTTCCAACTACCATGGGGACAGTCTGAGCAACCAGAGCCCTGGGGCCGCCCTGCAGCACAGAAGGGACACCCAGCTGGCTTCTGCACGGCTTCTGGGGCCTTCTCCACCGAGCTCAAGGTCTCCCACCCAAAACCTCTTGCTGACTTTCCTCCCAGTGACCCCATGTTTCAGAATATTTTGTGCTAGGCCTGCCTTCAAGTCTCAGCCCCACCTGGAACAGTTTCTCCTCTTAGGGTCTCTGAATCCTTGGCCCGTGCCTCCGATTACATCATCTGGCCAACCAGTCACCTCTCAGGAATCCTGATGATGTCACCAGGGACCAGTCAGCTTCCCAGCTCCCATACGGCCGGGGTCTGGTGTAATCCCAGCCAGAAACTGTGTGGTGACAGGGAGCCTGGCAGGGGAGAAGCAGGTGCTTCCCAGAGGCCTTGGGGATCCTGTATGTAGCTTGAGGACCCCCCCCACCCACAGGACAAGGCACCTCAGGTCATGAACTCAGCGCAAAGCAGTGGACACAGCAGCTCTTTTACATGCAAAACAGCCCAAGCTCCCCGCAGGGAGAGCTTTCCAGCCTTCCCTAGTGATGTGTGCTCTAAAGGAATGGCCAATCCGCCTGCAGGTGTCCCTTCAGACCTGGAGAGCTCACTCTGAAGATCCCTGATTAAACTAGCAGAGTGGGTCCCCTTTGCAACATTTTGGGGACCAAACTTGATTCTGTGTTTAATTTCCCAGAGTCCCTGAGCACTTGCCAGCATAGCAGGCAGTCTTGTCAGTTGGGGTTCAGCAGGGCTACGGTAGATTGGCCTCGTTTGGAAAGAACCAGAGTCTCAGAGGAAACCACTCACACTGGCTGAAACCACTTCCTGACCAGACCTGTAGAAGGCAGCTCCCGCCCCTCCCTCTGGGCGCTGGATTCCTCACCAGCCCTGGCCACGGAGCCCCAGCTGCATTCGGTCTGGTCGGAAAGTAGGGTGGGTGTGGGGGATAGGAAGACATGAGGGGGCTACACGAGGGTACTTGCTGTTTTAAAGTAGAGTCCCCAAATTATGATTATTCAACTTCATGGTCGTACCAAAGTGATAGGCATTCAGTAGAAACTGTACTTTGGATTTTGAATCATGCTCTCTTCCTGGACTTAGTGGTATGTTTACCATACTGTGTGATGCTGGGCTGGGTCTCCCAGTCCCTCAAGGCAGTCCATCACACAGTCACACCGGTAAGCAATGGATACACTTCCAGCCACTCTGGACCTGGATGACATTCTGGTTTTCACTTTCAGTACGGTATCCAATAAATTGGGTGATATCGGTCAACACTCCATTATAATATAGACTTTGCCTTTGATGCTTTTGCCCAGCTGTAGGCTAACGGAAGTGTTCTGAGCATGTTTAAGCCAGGCTAGGTGCAGCTATGATGTTCTGTTTTCAGCTTCTGATATTTTCAAACTACCATGGGCTTATTGGGACGCAACCCCACCATAAGCCGAGGGAGAATCTTACCTCATTAGAGATGTTCACTGATGATGCTGGGGCAGGTGAGCCCACCCACCTGCTCGTGCAACCTTGCCTGCCTGTCCCCCGCCTCCCCCGGAGCCCCAGCGTCACTCCTCCTGGAGGACACCCCCACCCCAGGACACCCCCACACAAAGGCACAGCACAAGCTCACTCCCAGCTGGGTCAAGGTCTGCACGGCTTTAAGACGTCCACACATGATCACTTGAGGCCACCCGCAGCCTGGCTTGGGGCTGCCCACTTCACCACATCCTCAGCACCACTGGGTGTTATCACTTCTTCTGTCTTTGCTCATTTGATTAGTAGGAAATGATGACAGTATTTAATTAGGATTTCTTTGCTGATGGGACTGAAAGCCTTTTTATGTATGATCTGATTTTTGTCCTTTGCTTATTTGTGTAACTTTACCTATTGGGATCCCTATTATTTTATATGAATGCTCTACGTTAACCTTCATTTACCACAGTTCAGATGTTTTCCATTTTATTGGAATACACTTATTTTATATTAATACACTTACTTTCATTTGCCTTAAATGTACTGATTGTGATTGCTTTACCATCAGTAAATTTTGGAAAAACCTTCCTCTCCAGAGATTTGATAAATAAATACTTAGTCCCATCTTTTTTTCTTTGACTTTCTAAAATGTTGTGATAGCTTTAGAAAATGGCAAGCTGGTTTATTTTTAAGACAAAGTAGTGGTGTCAGGTTTTTTAAAAAAGGAAATAAAGACAAAATGCATGTGACATGGAAAGACATCTGAAAATTATAACCCTTCCCTAGTAATTATATATTTACTTTTTAAAATTGATTTTTTAATTCCTATGCAGTAAAATGTGGCTAGCGTCATACTACACAAGAAGACGGTATTGGCCTTCTGGTTAAGAGTCAGTTGACATCTAGGCTGCTGAGTCGCACAGGCCTGGCCTTAACCCCCCTCATCTGCTTTGTCAGATCCCGGAGCTGAAGCAGGACATCAGCATCCCTGATTACTGCTGCCTGGGCGACGGGGAGGAAGAGGAGATCACCATCAACGCCTGGTTTGGTCCACAAGGCACCGTCTCCCCACTCCACCAGGATCCCCAGCAGAACTTCCTAGCCCAGGTTGGAGCTGCTCAGAACCTCGGCCTTCCCCCTCCTCCTGGCCCAGCCACACATTTTCCATGTTTAAACACCACGGAGATGAACCACAGACAGGGGCGTGGACCAAAGTGAAACCAGAGACATGGCACCGGGCCTCTGGGAGGCGAGGGGCTGCTTCCAGACTCCTGCATCGTCTGGGATCCCATCAGATGTCTCATGCAGGCAGAGCAGGGCCGGGGTGCCATCTCAGCATGGGGCAAGTGCCCCCACGGCTGCCGCCCCCCTGCTGTCCATCAGAGCTGGGCTGGCTTCTCCTGCCAGTACCCTCTCCAAATACAGGGAAGCTGCTCAGCCAGTGGGTGGTTTTCCTGGGACGCAGACAGGGGAGCCTGCGTGTGTTATAAGGGGAGGGACATGGCAGGGGGATACATCTGTTATAAAACCTTCTGTCATAGGCAGAGAGGTTTGACAAGCCAGAGTGTTCTTCCAGCCCAGGGCCCATTCCCCGGGGCGCGGCAGAGAGGCTGGGAGCCGGACCACCTGGTATGAACACAGCTGTCCCCTCTCAGCTTTGTGAACGTGGGCAGCTCGGCCTCTCTGTGCCTCCACATCCTCACCTGTAAAACCGGGGCGAGGGCATGATAAACCACCTTGGTCGTGGCGAGGATTAGCTAACACACATAAAGCACTTAAACAGCAGTGGCCACAGCCAAGTGCCTACTGACTGTTCAGGACAGTAGCAAAGGCACTCGACCTAACACGAATGCTGGGAGTGGGGCAGCCTGGGCGGGGAGGGCGTGCGCGGGGACAGCAGGCACCTGCTCATGGAGGGGGTCTCTTCCCTGCAGGTGATGGGCAGGAAGTACATCCGGCTGTACTCCCCGCAGGAGTCGGAAGCGCTGTACCCCCATGACACACACCTTCTTCACAACACGAGCCAGGTGGGCCTGGGGGACCCAGTGGGACCCCCACCCTGTTTCTTGAAACCAGACGGGTGACTCCCTTTGCTTTCTCAGGTCGATGTGGAGAATCCTGACCTGGAGAAGTTCCCCAGGTTTGCTGAGGCCCCCTTCCTGTCCTGCGTCCTGTCCCCAGGCGAGGTCCTCTTCATCCCAGTGAAGCATTGGCATTACGTGCGGGCCCTGGACCTGAGCTTCTCCGTCAGCTTCTGGTGGTCGTAGCCGAGAGCAGGGGGCCGGGCACACAGAACGTGCTCGTGGTCACACACATCCTTCACACTGTGCCCGGCCCAGGGACCAGCTGCCTGAGGACACCTTCGTCAGAGACACGCAGGCCCAGGGGTGGCCCAGCCACTGTGGGTGGCGGAGGCAGGCAGGCAGGCCCCCAGGAGGACAGTCCCGGTCCACAACCCGCATGGAAGCTCCTGGGCTCCGAGGTGGGCTGCCTGGATTCAGGCCCGGCCCCATTGCTGAACTGCTGTGTGGTTTGGGGCAGGCAGCTCCACTGTGTGCATCTCCATCTGGAAACAGGGCAGCGCTGGCCCTCGCCACAGAGGGCTCCAGGGATGGGGCACGGGCGGGGCTGTGCTGCAGACCTCAGCTGCTGTCACCAGGCTTCATCATTAGTTCGGTTGTTAACACTGTTCTGTGCTGACTGGTCCGTCAGGACAGCCGCAGCCTGCGGGCTCTGGAGCACGGTGGCCGTGGCCCGGTCACAGGGGCGGGGACCCAGCTCAGGCCTCTGCTGGGTGGTGGGGAGTCTGGGGTGGTTTCTGTCTTTGTTACCCAAGTGTGACCTGCCTTCAGAGAAGTGCTCACCCCCGCTCACTTGGTGGATTTTCCACTCTGCACCCTCCCACCAACTGGTTTCCAGTCAAGAAAGAGAACGTCTGGTAGGCTCCCCTCCTGCACCCTGCTGTCTCCATTACCCAGGGGTCACTACTCTCCAAAGAGGGTTTTAGGTCAGGAGAGACGGAGGCTTCAGACTTCACATAAACACATTTGTTTCGTTTGTATAAAACATTGGTTTTCTTTTGAGTTTTGACCAGGTGAGGATGCTGGGGGCAGGGGTATCACATACCTGCAGGAAGAGCTGCGGAGGAAGCCCGGGACCAGGCCTCCACCCATCAGGCCTCCTTCCCTCCACCCACGCACGTCTGCTGGTCTGGCCTTGGTTTCCATCTCTCCTCTCTTGCAGGTGGGTAGCTTTCTCCCCTGGGGGAGATGGCCCCAGCAGGTCAACTCCAGATCCCTGCCCCTTGACCCAAAGCTCAGAAACCCCAGGGAGGGTTCTGACTGGCGGGCCTGGGACCTGGGCCCACCCAGGGGCAATGCCAGGGTGGCTGCTCTGATTGGTGAGGCCCATCTCGCAAGCCTCCCCCTGAACCCCACTCCAGCTACTGGGAGAAGCAGGGATAGAAAGCATTGATGGGCAGCCAAAACTAGCTCCTAATGTCCTCTGTAATCGGGCCAAGGAATTTGAACCTCACCACGTGGGTCTTGGGGCTTCAGAGTTTTGAGCGGAGAGACCTTAAGAATAGGCCCTAGAGGAAGCTGCCTCTTAGCCAGGAAGAGGGGGGGCTGATGGTCAAAGCTGCAGGGAGGCCAAGGGACTGATTCTGTGAGTGAGGCCAGGCCAGGGCCTGGCCTGATGGATGGGGAAATAAGAGAGCCATTTAGAAAGGAACTGAGGGCTCTGAGCAGGTGCTCGTGAGGTCGTTTATCCCCCTACCCGGCAATATCAATAGTTATTTACCTGATTTTTCATATGAAGAATTTATAGTAAAAACACCGCTGAAGGTAGTGAGGCATAAAACAGGAAAGCCACCATGTCCACAGGCTCGCCACCAGTGAGGAGCATGGCCGCCGGGCTGCAGACAAGCTGTTGCTCCGGAGCTGCCTGTGGAGCCCTCACCCCTCCCTGGCTCCAGCTCCCACGGCGGCCCGGTCCTGCTCTGAGCCGCGAATGACGGACGAGGAGTGGGTCATCTGGGTTCCGGTTCTGAAGTTAGGGACTAGGGGAAATGTTCTTTAGAACATATTGCAGCCTGGCCGCCTGAGCAGATGTCCCATGTCAGATGGGGACGTCACAGTAGACATCTGAGTAGAAGCCTGACGGACCTGGAATCCGGAACTGACAGTGAGACTTGAGGAAGGTGCTCCCCGCAGCAGCTGCAGGGGCCCTGGGGCAGGAATGCCTTGGCGAGGAAGGGGACTGGGCAGCGCTGGATAGGGCGTGTGGGGTCAGCAGGGCCTGGACTGTCCCAGGGCAGGAGGGATGAGGTCTGCTGGAGCTGCCCTGTGAGGACAGAAGGGGGAGGCCCGAGAGCAGATAAGCAGTGAGTGTCCCTGGTCCAGTGACCCCTGGGGTAACACGGTCAGGGTACCAGTGGGAGCGCCAGGCAGTGGAAGACAGGCTGTGCTGGGGGACAGGCGGAGTGGATCACACGGGCCCTGAGTGCCTGCGAATTGGGGGTTGGGGTCCCCAGGAAGTTCACACTGGTGGCCATGCAGGGGAGAGGGCAGCAGGGCAGCGTCCAGCAGCAGGTGCTCAGAGCCTCCTGCACCGGCTGGGTGCGACCCTGCCTCCTCGACCGCCCAGCCTCCTGCTCAGACAGGCCGCAGGCCGCGAGGTGCTGCTCTGCTCCGGGCTCCCGGCCTCCTGCACCCTTGCCTAGAACAGCACTGTGGAGGACCCCCTCTCCCCAGGGGTGCAGCCTTGGAGAGTGCGGCAGCTGGGGCTGCCTGCATCTTAAGGGCACAGCAGAGGATGGATGGGATAGTGGGAGCTGCTGTTTGGTGCCCACTGTGGCTAGGGAAGGGGTCTCACCAGCCAGAACGCCCAAGTCCAAGACTGTCTTTTCTGGAGCAGCTCTCCTGACTTGCTGTGCTTTCAGCGAGCTTCCTCAGAGCCTTGTGAGAAATCCCTTTTCTGGGTAAGCTGATGGGGGCGGTTTCTGTAGTGTGCTTGGCACACACACCCGCCCCCACTAGTCGGGGCTCCTACAGGGCTTCACGAAGGCTTGCATTTGCCCTCAGAAGGCTGGGCCAAGGTCCAGCCTGGTTCATACGGGCTCCAGCTGAACATCTTTCACCTCCTGGGAGGTGGGCCAGGCTGGACCTGGGTCACACTCCACACCCGTCGACAGAGGTGAATCGGGCACAATGTCCCTCCCTGCACGGGTGGACGACACCCCACTCTTTCAGCGCCCATGGCTCGTTCACTCCCTGCCCGTAACATCATATTCAATTTTGCTGAAACTTCTTCCTCACTCGGCCATGTGGCTCAGGAGGGGTTCCTTCCTGTGGCTGAGGGGAGACCCGGGTCACCAGTGCCCCCTGGACTCTCCCACCCTACTCCACAAGTATGCAGACTGGGTGTTTGCTGAGATGAGGGAGCCACTAAATGAGACCTGCCTCTTCCTCCTGATGGTGGGGACTGGGTGAGCGGCTCCAGGAAGTACGACGGCCATTTTGCTACCATGAAGAAAAGAGGCTGATTTGCTGGAAGACCATGTTTTAGCCCCAGCACGAGGCCAACACATGACAACAGGGTGGGGACAGCGATGCAGACGTGTGGGGACGCCCCTGGACCCACTACATCAAGCCTCTTGAAGGGCCCCCCCAGCCTTCCGTGCTGAGGCCAGTCTGAGTCGGGTTTTGTATCATGACTGAAGGGGTCCTGATTGATACTGGGGTGGAAGGGAGGTGAGTCAGGGAATTAAAGTAGTGTGGCAAGTGATGGTCGAGGACGTGCAGGGAGGTGGGGGACCGGGCATGGAGGTGGTGACCGCCTCGCCAAGATCTAAAGGGTGAACAGGTGTTGTCGGGAAGGGCAGGACATGCGGCAGGAGAGCAGGCAGGCAGAGGGGCCATGTGTGCAGGCTGCGGGGTGAGGAACGGGAAAGTTCATTCAGGAGCAGAGAAGCACCACGCCCTGCGAAGTGGGAGGGGGAGAGTGAAACGCACAGGGCCCCTTTGTGGCCTAAGCCTCAGGGCCACGGGGGCCATCAGGAGCTTCAGCAGGGGCAGCCGGGCACCACGGGAGGGTGACCCTGGGGGAGAAGCCAGGAGCAGTACGCAGGGGAGGGGAGCTGGGCCAGCCTGGGTGGTGGCCGTGGGGCTGAGGGCCATCCGGCAGGTGGGCTGCACGGGATCTGGTGGTAGGCTTGATGCAGGAGGCCCAGGGGAAGGAGGCGTCCAGGCCGACTTCCTGGGTCTGGCTTGGGGCAGCTGCAGGCAGGGCAGAGCGCCCAGTGAGGACACATGGCCACAGCCCCTCCCGCAGCCTCGTGCAGTTCAGGCCGGTGCATCTCGGGCCAGGAAGGCTGCGGGGCGTGGGGCGGGCCCGAGGCCAAGGCTCCCACACGTCCAGTAAGTCAGGCCGGCCAGTGTGAGTAGGACCAGTGACCAAAGCTGGGGACCGAAGGCAACGCTGCCCTGAGCAAGTAGCCTTGGGCCGTGCTGGGCAGGAGGCGCTCGGCCAGCCTCGGCCCGGACCCGGGGCCGGGCCCCCAGCTCTCAGTGAGTGCCAGGAGAGGGGCGCACCACCAGACGAGGCCACAGAGGCTGCTGAGCAAGTTTATTCCAAACCTGTTAACAAGCAAACGTAAAAGATAAAAAGGTGATCCACGTGAACCGTGAAACTGATGCCTCTCTTCCAAATGGGGCAGGTGGTCACTCCCCCGAAGACGGCAGCCTGGCTAGTGCTGCCGGGACCGCAAGGGCCTTTTGTTTGATCTGGACATACCGGCCTCCCTCTCCTTTTCGGGGTCGAAGACTTCTGTACAGAAAAGCCAGAGGTACTGTGAGTGGTGGGGCTGGTGGACGCCCCCAGCCACAAGCCTGTGCCAAGGACTCTGTCCCACGGAACAGTTCACCCTCCAGGAAGGCAGGATGAGCCCCAGTCTGGGGATGCGCTTTCACCTCCCCTCCAGAGACAGCTGCGGGGGAGCACGTCTACTGTACCAGACCCTCTCACGTCTCAGGTTTCTGCTGGGTTCCAGAGCACCTTGCTGAACCAATGCCAGCAAGCAGGCTGGCCTCCACTGACTGCAGAAGGTACTCCAGTACACGGGGCCCGGGGCCCACACACACGTGGGGCCCTTGTTGGGGTGCCCTGTCCACCCCCCGCCCCAGTGCCCCCTCAGGGCCAGGCACGACCACTCCAGCATACACACGGCCTTGCCATACACACAGCCCTTCTACAGGCCAGGAGGAAAGTGAGTGGCTTGGGGACACAGACCTGGCACTTCGTGGGGCCAGTAGTCGTTACAGTGGGGGCAGTGTGGCTCCGAGCTGGACTGGAAGTACTTGGCCACACAAGGTAAGTGCATCCTGATTCCACACGTCTCGCAGCTTTGACCCTGAAATGAGAAGGTGATGGCTTGAGAGCCCGCTACACACCTCCGTGTTCATAACCCTACAGGAGACTGCAAGGAAGGCATCCCACTGGCTTGGTAATTTTGTCTTCCAGACCCCAAACTGATAATGAGAACAACTCTGAGTCTTCAGTGCAGTGGGTTTGAGTAAAGCAGCTGACGAGTGAGTGCAAAGGGAAGAAGCTCAGGGCTCCAGAGGCCAGAGCAGGGCAGAGTGGGTGGCGGCCAGGCCCTTGGAGCAGCAAGGCCTCCCCCAAGCCTGGACTCTGAACATGAGTGGGCCCTGGAGGGGACATTAAGACGACCACGGCTTTCAGAAGGCACTTTAGCAACATGGGGCAGAGCTTTAAACAGCCATATGCATGCTCTGTTCTAGAAATTCCACTCTTGGGATTCCAACCTAAGAAAAATAACCACCAGGTACCCAAGGATGCATGTGCCAAGAGGCCCAGCCCAGTGCAAGTGATAACTGCAAAAAGAGAGAATGAAAAAGGAGGAAACACAGGGGCTTCCCTGGTGCTCCTGGGGTTCAGACTTCGTCTTCCAGCACAGGGGGTGCGGGTGCGATCCCTAGTCAGGGAGCTGATGTCCTACCTGCCTCACTGCCAAAAAACCAAACCATAGAAAAACAGAAACAATGCTGTAACAAATTCAAAAGAGGCCTTAAAAACGGTTCGCATCAAAAAAAATCTAAAGCAGAAAGACAAACACAGAATCCACCAGCACTGGTCCATGTGCTCTGGTCTGAAGCTGTACAATGTACTCAGAGGCAAACAAACAACAGGAATCTGTGCATGAGACAGAAAGATGCTTGGCGCGTTGCTGCCAAGATAATATGGGCCACACAGAAGACTTCTGAGAGCCATTCTGAGGAAAAAAATAAAAAGAGCCTGGGACAGAACAGAAGGACCAGGGAGAAGCGGGCCTTCGTGCACATGTTGTCAGACGCTTCTGAGAAGATGCCCGTCGTCAGAGGCCTGGGCCCTGAGTGAGTCTTGGAGAATGTGCCCCACCCGGCCCAGGGTACCTGGATGAGCAGGCTGCGGCAGATGTTGCAGACCTTCACGGCGTCGGGGTATGTCTCCCGGATGTACTGATCCATCTCCAGGATGGCCCGGCCATGCAGGGTGAACTCCCCTTCCTTCTGTGGGGACGCAAGGCGGGGTATCTTTTATGAACTGGCACACCCGGCCCGCTTCCCACCCAGGAGGTACCTCTATTCCCATGGCCCAAGGCCAGGAAAGGGGCAGAGGTCCACACACCCCTCGCCCTGCAGGCATTCACACCAACCCCTTGTACAGCCTAAAGTGGGGAAAACTAAGGTGAGACCTGAAAGAAAAGCGAGGCAAGGACCCCCGCCCCACATTTCCTTAGCACCTTCCTCGTGCCTTCACAGACGGGAATCCTGGAGCTGCCCCAGCACCCCCGGATGAGGACAGACGCCGGGAAAGGGAGCCACAACCCCATGGAGTGAACCCCACAGCCCCAAGCCAGGCCCCTACTCCTTCCTCTCCCTCCCCCAGTGCCTCCCACCCCGACCCCAGGGAGCAGCACTGCAGTGCCTTCCAGCACCACTGCCTGGAGCCTCTGCCTGGACCATCCAAGATCACTTCCGCCCACACCACTTCACAGACGATGCTGGAGGTGGTCCAGGGAGGCCCCAAACCAAGTGGTGTGGGGCGTGGTGAGGCCTCCTGGTTCCCATATACAGATAGTCCACACGCTGTGTAACCCCAAACCATGGGAAAGCCAGAAATATGAAAAAACTTGGCTGACCCTATGGCCAACTCACAAGGGAGAGGCAGGATGAGGGAGACCTGACTGGAGACAAGTGTCACAGAAGCTCATGGACGTTTATGCATCCAAGTCAACTAAGGAACTCAGATGGAACTTCTTGAGCACATGTTGTAGCCCTGGGGGAGGAGGGGCTGCCAGTGGGGTCCTGGGCAAAGGTGCACAGCAGGGCGGGGGGCAAGCCTTGCAGGGGCCGCCCCTGGAGCCTGCAGCGCTGGGTTGGCTCAGCACCCCTGCGCCACTTCTCTACCTAACGCCACACAAGAGGGGCTGCTGCTCCCACCCCACAACCCATCCCCACGACTCCTGCCTCCATCCAGCGTGTGTGGTGCCACCCGGCCAGGGAAGTGCGTTCATCCTGGGCCTCCAGTGTCGGGCAAGTGACCACCCAGGAGAAGATGGGCATGGGCGCAGAGTTAGAGAGCCAGAGCTCCGACCGTGGGGAGCAGGGCAAGCATGCAGGACAGAGCCCAAGGACTCCCGCAAGTGGAGGGAGGCCCAGCACGAGGCAGCGGTGCCCTGCATCGCAGAGTCAGGCCAGTCAGAAAGGGGACAGGAGCTCTGCGCCCCGTGGTGCTGGGCATGAGAGGGCGGGGCCCAAGGCCGTCCTGGGGCCTGTGGCCGCTACCTTCTCAAAAGCCCCAAGTCCACAACAAGGCTGTCTCCATGGCCACCACCCTGATCTACCCTCCCCCTGCTCGCCCCTCTGGGACCCTCTTTGGAGACCTGACCTCTGTGAGGCCCAGCCCGAGGCGCTGCCATTCTTGGGTTGAAGAACCGAACCCCTGTCTGCCCACCTCCAGGCTCATCTTGTGCCCCTCCCCAGAGCACCTGGCCCCTCTCAGCTCCCTGAGCCCACCCTGCCCACTCGGGTGCAGGCCGCTCCCTCTACCCTGGACCGTAGTCCCCACCCCAATCAGCTGCCTCCTCCCCAGCCTGCAGCGAAGCGCCACTTCCTCCACTGAGGGCAGGTCCCCTGTGAGCGCTGCTTCCTCTCTGCGACTCTACTTCAGCGAGAGTGGGGCTGACCTCCATCTCTCCCCCCAGACTGTGAGCCAGGCCTGGTTTTGCTCACCCTGTGTCCCTAGCACCTGACGCATGGCCCAGCACTCGGCCGTGTCATGATAAACATCTAAGGGAAGAGTATATAACAGCCCTCGCATCGATCCCAAGGATGACTGCCAAGGCTGAAGTGAGCAAGTTCAAGTTCAGAGTCAGGCTTGAGTCACATTTACTAAATGCCTACTAGCTGCCTGGAAGTGCCCCGTGCTCATCACCCAGGATGGCGCTCAGTCCTCTGTCACTAGGAGGGGCGGACTGCCCTCGATCTCCAAGGAAGATCCAACCCCAAGTGACCTCCCAGGCCTGACAACCATCCTGAGCTGAGGCCCTGTGTTGGGGACTGGTCCCTAGGCCATGCGGACGTGCAGCTGCTAGCAGATGCCCAGGTTCCGAGCATCCACACTTCTCTAAGGCAGCCTCTGTCTCAGAGCCTCGCCCACTGATCCCAAGCACCCCGCCACCAGGGCCCCCGAGGGGCTGCACAGCTGCCTCAGCAGCTCCTTGCCGAGGCAGAGCCTTGCACAGGGCAGGGCTCTCCCAGGACTTGGCTGGGGGGGAAGGGGTCCCATCGTAACGAATACAGTGCTGCTGGGGGACAGGTCCCCCAGCATGGCTTCTGAGGAAAGCCCCATTTCTGAGGCCAAGAGCAAGACTCAAACATGGTCCCTCTGGTCAAGGTGCTGCTCCAGGAAGGCTGGTCAGAGCACCAGCCAGCACTCACCCCATGGCCCCTCAGCTGGTCCTTCAAAGTGACAGAGAACACATGGCCATGACCGTGTTGATCAGCCTAGGGAGCACTCCACCCTCAGGACAAACACCGGCCAGCCAGCACAGTCCTCATCTTTCAGATGGGAAATGGGCTCAGAAGTGAGAAGCCACCTCCAGAGTGAGCGGCCAGGCCAGAGGAGGACTCTGGGGTGTCTCACCACCATGCCCTCCCCTTCCCCGGCCTGTTCCTTTGTCCATGTGAGGCCCAAGGGATCAGTCAGCAAGGAGGGCTTCCTCAAGACTCGTGGGGCTTTGGAGGCCAGTGCTCACAGAACCCCCAGGCCTCAGGAAGGCAGCACCAGCACCTCCAGTCCAGTTCCCCAAGGAGGAAGCAGAGAGGACGAGAGCTGGGGCCCGAGCCAAGTCCAGCAGACCCCCAGAGGCGTTCTTTCCTCCAGTCGTCCCCATTCTGGGCAGCAAAGCGTCAGTCCTGATAAAGTCGGGCACCCAGCCCTGCATCGTAATGTGACAGCATCTAAGTGCGCTGAACCCACACGGCCAGCCGTGGGCCCAAAGCCGGGCACAGAGGCTGTACCAGGGTGCCAGAGGGTGAGGCCCAGGGAGACGACAGGTGTTCGTACCAACATGGACTGTATGAGTGCCGGTACCTTCTAATCTACGAGGAGTTCTTGTATCATCTGGGGGTTAAGTGTGAGATACATTCTGTTCCTCTGGAACTTCAACTCCCTGCTCGGCCACGGTTCAGCGAGCAGCGCCTCCAGGAGTGATGAGGTACAAAGGTGAGGCCCCAGTCCCTGCCCTTAGAAAGCTTGGCCCGAGGACAGAGTGCGGTCAGTTATGACCTGAGCTGTCCGAGAACATTCCGTATTGCCAAATCCACCCAAGAGAGGAAGAAAAGCTGTGACGAAGCAATTGATGGGGGCCTGCAGTCACACTCGCTGGAGCCTGGACACGGCTCGGCCACTTGCCAGGTGGGGGACTTCACCCAGATCACAGAGCTGCAGTGGGTTCAGCTACAGAACAGAGCGAAGGGCTCCCCGTGGTCGCAGGGGCTGAGCACCCGAGCACACGATGTGCAGACATGCCCAGAGGCGCTGACCCCAGTAGCGGCTCCCACTACTCCTGCCCTCACCACTGTGGCCTCTCCAGTGGTGAGTGAGTTCCTCCCGTCCAGAAAGCACTGCAGGAACTGGATGTTTCTGGTCAGACTGCCAGGGAAGCCCACCCCGAGATCAACAACTCAGAGCACGGTTGCCACGACTCCAGAGCTGAGCTCTCCCCGGAAAGGAAGTGAGCATCGTGTCACCACAGCAGCGGCCTCCAGCCACAGGTCTGACCACCAAGTGAGGAAGCTGAGGGCCTCTCTGAGCAGTCCTGCCCAGACACAGCCCAGAGTGGCAGGAGCGGGGCATGCAAGGCGGCACGGAGCCTGTCTGGCTCGGGTTTCTTGGAAACAGTGGTGCATTTGTGGAAAAAGAACTGAAACATCTGACTGTTCCAGCCAAAAGAAATAGACACAGGGTGTCAAGAAACTTGAACCTTTCCAAGATTGCTACAGCTCCTCTCCAAAAGCTTGTCGACACGTCCTCTTTGCTCTTTGAGGGCCACCATCTAAGTGAAAGGATCCCAAGAGCACTGGCCTTGGGGAACTTGACAGTGATACCATGGTGGGGACAGTGCCTCCTGTGGGCGCCCAGCACCGGGGCCTGACTCCCACGCCCTCGTCCTGCTCCTCACTCACCTGGAGGTGGAGCTATCCCTCCCCTCTCACAGCCGAGGCACACGGGGCACCTGTGGCGGAACCTGGCAGCATCACCCTGCTCCTGCCGACCGCACTACACCGCCTGCTTGGGGCTCAGAGTCCAGGGCCCGCACAGCTGCCTGAGACCCTGGCTCTGCCACTTCCAGTTGGGCCTCCCACCCAGGTCACTTGAGTAAACAGGGTCCTCCTTGCAGGGTCACTGTGGGCCTCATGCAGACAGCAGGGGTTCCTGACCTCCAGGATCTAAAGCCTGACAATCTGAATGTGGAGCTGACGTAATAATAATACCAAAAAAATGCACAGTGGGCTTCCCCAGGGCCCAGACGGTAAAAAATCCACCTGCAGTGCCAGAGACCCGGGTTCGATCCCTGGGTGCGGACGATCCCCGGGAGAAGGGAATGTAATGCAATGCAATGCGCTTGAATCATCCCAAAACCATCCCCCCTCCTCAGTCTGTGGAAAAACTGACTTCCACAAAATCAGTCCCTGGTGCCAAAGAGGTTGGGGACTGCTGAGATAAAGGGACCTGAACGGGCTCAGCTCAACAGACACCCATTAAATACGATACAGTCTTGGAGGAAACAGTGTGATTCACGGTAAAAAGTGAGCCAAGCTGGAAAACCCACAGTGAGAAATACCTCAATCAGCCACTTGTTTTGTACGAACTTCTGCAGCACATGCTCAGCTTCCTTCTTCCTCATCTTCTTGCCTTTAAGCTGATCAACCAGGTTCAAAATATTTGTGGAAGACGCAAAGCCAGTGTCTGAGTCAATAATCAGCTCCAACTGGAAGAGACAGGAGCCATGTCCATCTATTAGACTGGGGAGAGCAACTCGTAGGCCATAATGCCGATCCTGGCGGGATACAGTGAGACTACTCATGTCACAGGCAGAACTGAGGGACTCTTCAGGAAAACAGCTTAACAATATGCATCAAAAGCCATAGATATGTTTTGACCCGAGTCGCTCCTGTAACAGCATTCCAAATGAAGGACCTTAATGCCCCCTGAATCAAGAAGGATCACTTCACCTCCCTGAAGATGGAGAAGATAAGGAACGAATGAATAAGGAAATGGGGCAGCACCCCTCCTACTCAGAGGTGGGCAGGCTGGAACCGGGAAGGGAAGGCACCAGGGTGGCCCAGCAAGAGAACACACCGGGGAGCCACAGAGCTGCTGTGGACTGGGGCTAGGAGAAGCTGGCTGGAAGCTGCCTTAAAACTTCTGCCCACAGCAGAGCAGAGGAACCGGGAAGATAGGCTGCTTGTGTGCACACACGTGCACACACACACACAGCTGTGTATTTACCATCTTAGAATCCGATTCTCAACCCTGGCTGCTAATCAGCCCCAGAGGCAGTTTAGGAAGGAATGATTCTAGGACTCAGACCTCAGAGACCTGGACTCACAGACCTGGAGGGAGGCCAGAATGTCCGCGTTACTTTCACCTCCTCAGTTACTGCGGGGCACCCAGGGCTGAGAACCACTGTCCTAACCAGGTGCTCACCCAGATGAGTGGCAAGGCGGCTGAGTGAATGGCTCTGAAGTCGGGCAGGCAGAGCAGCGCCCCTCCAATGACTGGGTAGATGGATCACTGGGCACCTTCTCAGAATTCAGGCTCGGATTCAGCAGTCTGGGTGGAGACTAGGGTTCAGCCTTTCTGGCAAGCTCCCCGGGGATGTTTTTGAACCCTGGGACTTGAGCAGCAACACCCGCTCAGCTGCATCCCATACCTAGGAGGTCACTGCTATTCAACCAGTTGGAGTCAAACCCAGACCAGCTCTTCTTTCCCAGGCGGTCGTGGCAAGCTCCACAGCAATCACCTGGCGGCTATGAATTCTGAGAGGGCCACTTGGTGACATGCCCCTGCAAAGGGCTTTCTCAGGCAGCAGGGGGACCCAGGAAGGTTGAAGTTTCCATTTCTAATGAAAGACGGACGTTTTCTGTAAGAAACCTGGCTGATGGGCGATGGGAGTTGCTGTACTTACAGCCTTTCTAAAGAGATCCAGCTCATTCTCTGCAAAATCTGATGCCATTTTGGAAACTGAAGTCGTTGCAAGATTCACCTAAAAAATAAGTTAGCATGAGAGTCGGGCTGTGCCCTTCACTTGTCACAGTTAATTCACCTGCAGGCTCTTCCTTCCTCCCCTCCCCCTCCCCACCTCACCCGTCCTGGAGCACTCTGTGTCCAGGCACTGTGGGCCACGGGGATAAATTTGGAACCAGTCTTACAAGCTTAAATCTTTAGCTCAGTCAATATGTCTAATTTTCAGAGATTTCAGAACTCCCAAGGTTGTGTGACAGCTCCAAACTCAGATGAATCCAGGAAACCTGTCTGCATGCTCGTGGGGCTTCAAATGCACAAGGCACTGAGGACTCCGGCAGCAAACAATACTGATCTACTGACTTAACCCAACACTTCCACAACCCTTTCTTCCACAGAACAGGGTTTGGGAAACCCTGGGCTAGAGCCCCGTTCTGTGTGGGCCTGGCTAGTAGAAGCGTGGTCTCTGAAGGCCTAAAGCAGTTCCCTACCCAAAGATGGGGGCTTGTATCTCACATCCTTCCCTAGCCAGGAGGGGGAAAAAAAAAAAAAAATGTGAACACAGCAGGAGGCCCCAACGAGGTCTCAATCCTTAGTGACCTCACATGTTTCTTTCTTTCCGAAGTTTCTATGTCTTGTTCTAAATGAAAAGGCATTTTTATCCCTTTACCCCTAATATTCCATTCATCTAGGGTGACTTGCAGATGCCTGGCAACAACCAAAATAAAAGCTAAGGCGTGCTGCCCAGTCTCAGGGTAGAGGGGGCATTCCAGGTGGGGCAATAAAGCCAGCGCTGCATTGAGAGCCAGGCCCAGGTTCTATTACCCCCAACCTTGATGGCTGCAGAGGACACTACAGACCAGGGGCCCAGCAGCGAGCATGGAGAGACGACACTGGATCAGGGAAGTGGCCGGGCCCAGTGTCTTTCGCCCTCCACGCCCCTGGTGAGGCGGGTGCACCTTCATCTACACCCCAGCAAGGAGGGCAGAGGCTGTCTCCACTGCAGTTCCCTAAACATCCGCCAGGGGGCTCTGTCTGCTCTCACCAGCGCGTAAATAGGTCTCCCGTCATCTTCAGTGACACCTTTCTTTATCTCTATGTACAAGGACTCCAAGACACTGTTAATTGTGTTGATGAAGTCCTCCAACTTCTCTACGGTAGCGTTACCTGGAAATAAAGAGGCGAAAGAAAAAAAGCGGAAGGTGCTGTATCAAAAGTGTAGCTTGTTTCAATCTGCCATCAACCTGAACACGAAGCAGCAAAGCCACACCTGGGCGAAGGCGCGGCCCTGCTGGGTGAGTGCCGATGCCTGTGGCTTCTTCCTTCCTGGAGCATTCAAACAGACGGCGCTGTGAGGCGGAAAGCCTGCCGAGGTCTTCCTGTCTCGGCCAGCAGCCCCGGCCTCCTCACCCCTCCACGCCCACCCCTAGTTCCCTGCTGCCCGGTCACCGTCCCCCCCGGGCGCCTCGGTGCAGTGGGCATCACATCCAGACTCCCCCACAGAGCCTCCGTCCCTGCCCGCCTCACGCAGGGATCACGTCCACCTCTGTCCTTCCTCCCTTCATTCAACACGTAAGCACGGACTGAACACTGACACACAGGCCCTGTGTCATGCCCGGGGCTGCACACTGAAGAACAACCCCATGGCAGGAACAGCCGCTCACACAGAGCACCCATCCCGGGTAAGGCCCTGATTTGAGCATTGTTCACACAGTTATGAGCCCATCCTGTCTGCAGAGGGGGGCACACTTGCCCAGGGTTCACTGGGAGCCCCTGACCTGAGTGCCAACCGCCTCCTGCTGCCCCTGATGGCAGGAGGTGCTGCCCAGAGATGTACAAGGAAGCCAGCACCCTTCTCCAGGGCCATCAGCCCGGGACAGAGCCCGGGGAGCACTGCAGGGGCGGGGAGGATGGACAGCAGACTGGCGGAGGAAGGAGGGACGGCCAGGAGGGCTGCGGAGGCTGCAGTGGAAACTGGGAGCCAGATGGCCCAGGGCCCCGTGGGCCGGAGGGTGCAGAGGTGTGTGCCCGTCCTCCTGGGGGCCGCCGGGGCCTTTCAGAGCTGGCAGCACAGGAGGGACATGGTCAGCCTTGTGTCCTGGAATCACCCTGCTGAACTGAGAGACATTTCTTTTGTTTTTGTGTTTTTTTTGGTCTCATCTCACTGCATGTGGGATCTCAGTTCCCCAACCAGGGATCAAACCTGTGCCCTTGTCAACAGAAGAGCAGGGATTTTAATCACTGGACCACCAGGGAAGTCCCTGCGAGACTTTTAAACCCAGAGCACGTATTACTGCTTTCACTTACTAAAATAACAAATTTCTAATAATAAAAATTTGTGCCTTAGAAAAATAATCATGCTAAGGGAAAAAAAAAAAAAAGCAGGAAAACACACAACATAACACTTATGAATAAAGCAGTAATAAAATCAACAAAACAAAATGCTGCAGGAAAAAAGGTTATCTACCACACTGATGACCAAGGCCACTGCTAGGAAGGGAACTACGGTGAGCCAGCCGGGGGTCAGCCCAGGGCACTTGATATCTGTTCGGCTTCTTACAGAGAGAGGTATGTGTAAGCTCTTTGAATTGCTAAATACTATGAAAGTCTAGAAAAACAAAAGGTCACTCTGGTGGCAGTGCAGCTCACGGCCAACGTGAGGGCAACAGCTGCATCACAGGCACAGCCGAGGCCAGGACAGAATACGAAGATGAGCGCCACAGCGGGGGTCTAACCTTCCTTGATTTAAGTTACTTAAGTTAAAAAAAAAAAAAGTAACTGAAAGAAAAAATTCATATTAATAAACATGGTACATGGACGTGGCAAAATTGTTCAGTAGTGTGATGATGTGGCCACAGATGCTGTAAAACTGTGATCAGAGGAGTGAGACACGCTCACGTTTCCTGCCTCTGAGCCTCTGAGCAAGAGCCCTCCTTCTCACTAGTACGAAAGCCAACTCGCAGGACACTCTTTTCCAAAAGCTGCTCTGGTGCTCCCCTCGTCTCCCACGCCACGCAGAGCACCTCCACCGTGGACTCCTCGACCCAGAAAAACTCGGCCGTGGAGAGGGGAGGCCCAGGCACCAAGACCCCCCTTCTGCTGATGGACAGGAGCCACCCCATCTACCCCAAGTGACACACAGCGGCAAGTCCCACCTCCTTTGAAAGTGAGAATTCAGTTTTTCCACTGAAAAGGCCTCTCCTGGGTGCCATTCAGAAAAATGTACTCAGGGGGCGGATCAAAAGCCTTCTGCTGCCTCGGACTTTCCAAAAAGCCCGTCTGCAGAGATGAGCTAATAGCCGCCCTGCGCTTCCCTTCGCCCACCACCTCTGGTTCATTGTCCAGCCTTGCTTTTCAGAAACATGAATGTTTTCAAAATATTTTCATCTAAGGAAAAAAAAAACCCACTTCCTATCGCTGTCCTCCTTGCAGCAGCCCACCCCCTGCTCAGGGGCTCCTGTCCGCTCCACTCACCCAGCCCTCCGTGAGTGTGAGCGTCCGTCAGGGCTCAGCCACAGTCCTCACCTCGGCTGACCTGCACGTGGTTCCCACAGACACGCGGTACCACGTCATTACCTGGGAATAAGCTTTCCTCCTGTTCAGCAGCACCCCCTCCCCAACTGGATTTCTTGGGGGCAACCAAGGCAGCAGGAGGGCCAGCCCAGGCCCGCCCTGCCCCTCTGGGGCCCCCGAGGCCCGCCTCTTCCTTCCTCTGATCCCTGAAGGCCACCTGGTGCCTCACGGCCTCACACATACCTAGGAAACTTCCCTCCACCCTCTCTCCTCCACCGCCCCAGCTCCAACCAGCCAAGCTCCGCCCCTCAGGCGTCCCAGCGGCCCCCTCGCTGCCCTGCCCACTAGACAAGGGTCCTGGGCTCTGCCTTGTCCCCCCAGAGTCCTCAAGCACATCCTCCCCTCTCACACTTTGTTCCAGGCACCAGAGCTGGCTGCCCTACTCCTGGAGTTTTTCTGCCATATGTGTGACTTTGGGGGGAGAAGAGACCCCACAACCAGAGAACCGGAGGGCAGGAAGCTGGGCAGGGTCGGGGGTCAGGGCCCAGGACCCATGTGCGGCCTATCAGACACCCTCTCAGTCTGAGTGCGCCCCAGGGCAGGCTGCGGAGGGGGAGGGGCTGTGGCCGTGAGGTGCGGCTGCGCTTCCCGTGCCTTCAGAGCAGCTGCTTTTCACTGCTCTGCCCCCTCTCCCTGGAGCCCATAGTAGAGAAGCTACAGCTGGCAAGTCTGGGCTACACGAGTGTCTAATGATCCATTTGGCCCCGGTATCCCATGAGTCCAGGGTCATGATACCGGGCATGAGACACCGAGTGTATCACATGATTCTGAAGCTACTATTTCTAGTCTTGGTTCTACCACTTCCAGGGACTTTAGCAAACTAACAATTAACATGGCTCTTCCCTTCAGATTCCAAATCAACTAAGGAAAAATGACAGGCTTTAGGTATCAGTGTATCAGGTTTCTGTGGGTAGCTCTGGATCAGAGGCTGGGTCCCTCCACACTCAGGACCATGCTCGGCACCATGGCTGAACCAAGCAAGGGTCTGTAGATCCTCGGCGCCCCCGTGCTCTCTCTCCCTGTATGCACAGCATGTGTACCCATGCCTTTCTTGTGGGCTGTGGTGAAGTTCTACTGCTGGGTTGACAACAACGGGCCTGTAAATGCAGGGCTCGTTTCATCACTGCAAGAACACTAACTCCATAAGGTGAGTTGCTATCATCAGCTTTACATATCAGAGTTAAAGCACTTGCCCCGAGCTCCTCCAAGGGGAAATGAAGCCCAGGTCAAGCATGGACTTGAAGAAGAGCCCTCGGGGCCTCTGGGGAGCAGAGCAAGCGTCCCCTGGGAACATTCCCTGCCTCAGACCCCATCAAAGTCACATCTAATTCCTCTAGACCTTGCCCTTAGAGTCACAAAGAGAGACGCAGCCAACACAGAAAGAGAGTGAGTGTGCAGGCAGGGCCTGGGAAGGACGTCAGAGGGCCATGCCCAAAGGATATGCGTGGAGCTGGGCCCGGCCAACATCTCATCCATCAGCCAAGAGAGGAGGTCCAGCCCTGACCATTCAGCCAGATCACAGCTATGGGAGGAACTGAACTAGAGGACTCAAAAGAGAACAGAACTGCTCTTTCTGTAGCAGGAAGTGCCTCCCCGTAGGGGCAATTAAAAAATGGGACTCAGGGCAATGGGGCAGCCGAGAACCAACGGGACGCTTCTCTGAGGAGTTGTGGCTGGTTTAGTAGCTTTTTAGAGACTTTTTTCTGGCCATCACTGTATACATTATCTCTTTTTCTTTAAAAACAAATTTTGATTTAACCAGCAGACTTCTTATTCATCAGTCTCTGCTCCCCAGAAACCTATGAGAACCCAGGGTTCACTGCATGCTTGGGCAGCAGGAAGTCTGCTGCCCTAACTTCTGAGCAACAAATAGTTTTGTTCCAAACTAGGCACCACGGATAGGACATTTTTAGGCAGAGGAAATACTATTTTAGGCAGAGGAAATAACAGCAAAAAATAAGACCCCAGGGGACTGAACCACGCATGGGCCAACTTGCCCCATCAGAACCCTCTCATCTGGTGGGGCGAGCTGGGTGGTCCTCCTGAGTGCCACACTGAAGACGGGGCAGCCCAGGCCCGGGCCAGACACGGGCACTGGGGCACAGCGGGCCAGGGAGCAGACCCCGGGGCTGGGCAAGGCCGGCAGGCAGGCACACTGGGCCACAGAGGTATGCGAGAGGTCACGTCCCAGCCTGGGGCTTTCGTATTAACCGCCTGGGGAAGATGGTCCTCTTGACCAACAGTGCTCTAGATAGGCGAGTTGGAAGACGGGAGCTGACAATGGCACTTCCGTGGTGAACAGCGAACAGTGCTGGGAAGAGCAGGCATGAAAGGAGGGCAGCCCACCCGCTAGGCAAGAGCTCTCTCCATCCGCAAGCACCTGCGACAGTTTCGTTCCCTCAGGGTCTCCTCAAAGGCCCCACAAACGACTGCCAAGGGGATACAGTAGAGTCTGTTTTCCAAAAGAGAACACCAAGGGTCAGAGAGGTTAAGGACTTAAACCAAGATCACAGGGCAGGTGACAAAGTCTGGACCAGAAATCAAACATGTGGCCTTCAGCCTGGCACAGCAACCAAAGGACTTGAGCATTCATTTTTTAAAAAAAGGAAAAAATTCTTACTCAAATATGCAATGAGGTCTGAGAACTACGTCAAAATGATACAGGGGACCGGTTAGGAGCACAGATAAAATAAGATTAGTCATGAGTTGTTTTAACTGGGTGATGAGTACATGAGGCTGCATTGTATTATTCTCTCTCTTTATCTCTCTTTTTCCATAATAAAAGGTTAAAAAAATATTTCAATGCTCAACAATACACCCTGGTGCCATTAACCCTCAGGAGTCTGAAACAAAAAAGGGAAAAATGACAGTGTCCTGTGACAACAGAGATTAGCTCAGGGCTCTGATGGTGCAGAGCCAACAGGCTTTTAATAATGGGCTCTCTTAAAAAATCTATTGGTGAGAGATTTGTCTCCAGGTATAGACATTTCCCCCCCCTGCCCCAAAATCAAGAGGTTATTTCGGCTAGGAAGTCTACTCTTGGGCCTTACTTCAAATGACAGGGCATAAAACTTACTTTATAGCCCTCGGCATAGTTCCAGCATCTTGGCCACATGCATTAAGTGCCCTAAAACCCATGATAACATTGCTGGAGTGGCGACAGGGACAGACGCCAACTGTCCATATAAGTGCAGGAAGCCTACTCGTCAGCCATTCCCCTGGCCGAGGCCTATTTGTCAGTACTTCTGGCAACGGAGCAACAGGACTCCCATCATGATGGTACTGAGGCGGGGCAAAGTCCAAATTACACTGTGAGTCATCCCAGAAAACCCAACCACTTTCAGCAGAACTTCACTGCTGATGCTGTTCATGTCCCTCTCATTTTCATCTCACCCTCTGAAAACAAGCGGTCCACCCATCACTGAGATGCGTGGCAGCCCCCACCCGCAACCATCCAAGCAGTTGAGGAGCTGATGAAGGCTCTGCAGGGCTGGGCTGCCACCCCTGCTGGACCGAGCAGCTCAGCTTCGTCCCTGAGCTTCTCCCTCAAGCTCATCTGAGCAGAGCTGTGGAGACTGACAAGCCAGATGTCCATGGAGGCCGGGCGGGAAGCACAGATGTGGCTAGCAGTGGGCACAGAGGGTGAAGTGGACAGCGAGCATCCCGTCGAAAGAGGCAGGGCTCTTCTGCTCCAGGCATGTGCCCAATTTTTAGATTTTTATTAGAAAAATTGTTTTTTCTCATGTGAGACAAGTTTAAAAAAAAAAAAGTTTTTAAAAATTAGAAATACTATAGGGTAAAAACTACACTTGCAAACTAGATCCCAATGACAGCACCAGTTTTCAAAATGCGGTTTGGGCTGGAGCCCTGCCATAAAGACACAGGGAGACGGCAGAGGCCACAGTGTCCCGGTCCACCAGAGAAGCGACTGTGGCTTCTCGGAGGAAACAACTCAAAGGAACAACTGTGTCACACACATTCATCTGACAGACTGAATGTACAAACTGACAATAACCATGTATAAAAACAGGGCTCTTACCCACAATCGGCGCCAACCAGCCCAGGAAACCAACCTATCACCTATAGGAAGCCAACAATAAGCTCTGCAGAATGACCAAGTCTTGATTAATAACTGACAGCTTCCCTGATTTTTGTCTTAGGCCCAACCAGAGAAAGTCAGGAATGCTCCCCCAAACCCATCACAGGCTGTCCTGCCTCTAGTTAGCCTGCCTCCAGCTTCCCGGGCCGCAGCCTCCAATTGGGATATCGCCGAGGCCTTCCCTCTCCCCCACCATGGAACTTGCCCACTCCTCTGCCTGCCATCAGGTCTCCAAAACACAAGCGCCTTGAGAGAGCAAGCTCTAAGTAAACAGCTCTCGCCTGTCCTCATCTGGGTGGTCTTTGCTTAATGCCCACACCTCATACACATGGGAATTGGCTCAGCGGCCCATTCCCAGCAGGGCTTAGGAAGGGGCTGAAAGGCGTGCAAGGCTGTGGTGCTGTCAGAAGAGGACTGACCACTTCCGTCCTGCTCACTGCAGCCCTCCTCTGAGTCCCCACCACCTAGCCCGTCCTCCACGTGCAGCCGGGGTGAGACCAGATCCCGGCACCACCACCACCCACCTGGAAGCCACCCGTGGCTCCCACCACTCCCGGCCAGACTCGTGTGTGCCTGCTCGCTCTACACTCGGTTGTGCTAGCCTTCCCCTGGCACTCACACCCCTTTGGCACCTGCACTCGTCATCTCCTTCTCCGAGGAAACAATGACCACACTTTCTAGATTTTCTAAGAAAACCCCAGTATCAGAAAATCAGCTTATAGAGGGCTTCTCTGGTGGCTCAGTGGTAAAGAATCTGCCTGCCAATGCAGGAGACACGAGTTCCATCCCTAGTCCACGAAGATCCCACAGGCCACAGACTAGCTAAGCCCATGCACCGCAACTACTGAATCTGTGCTCTAGAGCCCAGGAACCGAAAACTACTGAGCCCACATGCCACCACCAGTGAAGGCCGAGTGCCCTAGAGTCCATGCTCTGTAACGAGAGAGACTAACGCAATGAGAAGCCTGTGCACGGCAACCAAGAGCAGCCCCGCCCGCCACAACTAGTGAAAGCCCGCGCAGCAGTGAAGACCCAGCGCAGCCAAAAATAAATAATTTTAGGGAAAAAAAGAAAGAGACTGAGCTTACGAATTCCTATCGCAATTCCCATTGCACTGAGGACCAACGTCACAGACCTTCTGGGGCTCACTTCCCCACCCCCAGCCCCGGGATCTGAGAGTGGACACTATGGGGAGGGACTCGCAGGAAGGAAGGGGCTGCAAGGAGCAGGAAGTACGCTAAGCCACGCACGTCACCTAAGCTCCCTGTGTGACCCTCACAACTTTTCCATGAAGTAAATCAGATTTCCTCTACAAAACAGAAAGCAAAGACAGAAAGTGAAAAAAAACAAAAAACCAAAAAACTTTTCCAAGTCCCTGATTTGAACTCACGTCTTCAAGAAAAGGCTTCCCTGTTCCTGCCAGTGGTGTGTGTGGTGCTCCTGCTGAACTCACTGCCAGTCCTCCCACACACCCACAAGTCCACCCCTCCTGGGGGGATGCAGTGCAAAACACATTCTGGACCTAATGAGGCCCATGCTTGGGAGAGCGTGGAGCACACCGAGGTCCCAGCTCAGCCGATCCACGCTGGCCTGGGAGGGACCGTGCCCACCCCGCCCCCACCTCACCCCGCAGACTTGGACGAAGTGAGTCTTTCAAGAGCCAGAGATGGGAAAGCCACAGCATTCGTTCCCTCCTGGCTGCAGAACTTCCAGAACCCAAACGCTCCAGCCTGAGCACATATCACAGCTGCCTGCTGTGAAATTCCGTATGTTTGAAAATTCATCAAGTCCCGTTGGAGATGTTACTTTTCATGCTAATTTTATGCCACTTTTCAGTTATGGGCACATGCGTAATCCCCCCTGATTAACTGGAAAGGCAAGCCGGCTGACAGCAGTAAGGTTATTATCACAGCGAAAGGAGAGGAATGTGCAATGAGATCGTTAAAAGTAGGAGGAAAACTTATCTGGAGCCAGCATCTGATCATCGCTGAGTCCTCTGTGGAAAGAGAAGGTGCGTTTAAACGTGACTGCAGAGACAGGATGGAATACTAAGCGGAAAGGTGGGCAGCAGCACTGCCTCGCCACTAACACAGGCCACGCACCGTGAGCCGGAGCCCTGAGCGCAGAAATGGCCGTGTAAACCCACACGAGAAAAACAAAGCGAGGTGGAGAGGTCTGACAAACAGAAAATATCCATCACTCCCACGTTCCTCTGACAGTGTCCCCTAACCTATTTTTGGTACATGCACTTCAGTTCACTGGTTTTTTGCCTGAACATCCTATTGCTTATTCTACTCACTGAAATAATGTGTCAATTTTCAATCTAAGATTTTAGACATTCTACCTAATTTGTCCTTCCAACAAACTATATATGACAACTAAATGTAACACGTGACGCTGGGGTGGCTCCTTTGCTAAAAGAGACATGATTGGGACAACTGGAGAAACTCCAACGGGATCTGCGGACCAGATGATAGTGATGCATCAATGTTAATGTTTGGGTTTTAATGGTCGTCCTGTGGTTACGTAGGAGAATGTCTTTGCTAGAAGGAAACACCCCAAGAATGTAGGGGTAACAGAATTTCAAACTGGTAACCTACACTCAGATGATTCAGGGTAGGGGAAGTTCTTACAACTCTCCTATGAGTTTGGAACTACTTCAAAATAAAAAATAAATTTAAAAAGCAAGGCTAGGAGCTTCAAGCAAGGCAGGCCCTCGGTGAATCTGGCGCTAATGTGGAAGGCAGCACGGGGCAGTGGAGGGGGGAGCCCAGAGCCACTGTGTGAGAAGGGGCCGCACAGCAATCCACGCTCCAGGGATTTCTACTTCCTGCTCTTAAGACAAGGAGGCTGCACCCAATGATTTCCTAAAACTCAACACGTTCAACCACACAAAACCAGAAAGACCAGCCCCCAGAGTTTAACAAGGCAAGTAACTTTGAGAGACTTGTTGCCATGAAACTGTGGACCGTGGCGACATTTTGCTTCTGCCCTTAAAGCCACATGATCAATGACACACATTCCAACCAAGAGTCAGGGTCAGATTCGGGGCCCCCTCAATCCCTCAAGGTGGGCAACACCATTCCCTGACAACATCATCAGGAGGAAATACCTACTTCCCAAGAGCTCCTGGGCCTCTTACAAAGGCTTCAAAATTCAGGTTTCCATGCTTGTTTTGTTTTTAGGAAACTGAACGCCAACTGTCTTGGGAGTCATTTTGAGGAGGGGGCCTCCTCACTTTGAGGAGGGGGGCTCTCCAGGTAAGCAGAAAGAATACTTCTCCTGAATGCTGCATCTATGTTCACTGAGTCCACATTGATGACACAGGGCCTTATGAGACCAAGAGAATGAGCTCCATTTTGGAAACCTGTTGACTTCCCTACACGGCCCTGACAGGCCACAGAACACATGCCACATGTTCCATCCATAAAGCTCTGGGGTTGAGTGACTCGATCAAGGTTACACAGCTACCAAGTAGCAAAGCTGGTTTAAATGCAGATTTTTTTTAAACAGCTTTGTTCAGATACAATTCACCTACAAGTTTAAAGGGCACAATTTAGTAAGACCCTTGAAACCACCACGACAATCAAGATACTAAGCATATCCATCACCACTTAAAAGTCTCCTCATGTCTATGTGTAATCCCTCTCCCACTCCTCACTACCCTCCCCTGTGCCATATCCCCAAGAGACCGCTGAACTCCTTTCTCTCACTACAGCTAAATATGAGCTGTCCAGAACTGTGTATATATGGATTCATACAGTATATACTCCCCTTTGCTTGGCTTCCCCACTGGGCATGACCATGTTGAGATTCATTCATAACGTAGCACATAGCAATGGTTCGTTCCTTTTTAATGCTAAGTAGAACCCACCATCAGATGGATAACACCACAGTCCATGTATCAGTTCACCTGTCGATGGGACAATTAGTTTTTTTTTTTTTCCACTTTGGGGCCATTACAAGTAAACCTACTCTGAAGACTTAGGCGTGAGCCTTTGTGTGGACACATATCTTCATTTCTTGAGCCTAAAAACAAATACATGAGAGAGAAATAGCTGTCATGAAACTGCCACCCTGTTTTTCAAGATGGCTATAGCATCTTATACCCAACAGGAGGTGAGTGTTTCAGTTCTTCTGCTGTCTTGCCAACATGTGATACATAGTCTTTTAAACCACATCTATTCTGACAGGCATTTAGTGGTCTCTCACTGTGGTTTTAGTTTGCATTTCCCTAAGGTCTAATGAAAGGATGAGCACCTTTTCGTGTGCTTGTCTGCCATCCACAGAACTTCTTGGGTGAAGTGTCTGTTCAAGTCTTTTGTCCCTTTTTCAATTGGGTTGTATTTTTCTAATTGTTGAGTTTTGAGAGTCCTCTATATATTCTGGATACAAACCCTTTATCAGATATGTGATATGCAAATATTTTCTCTCAGTATTTGGCTTGTCTTTTCATTCTCTAAGCAGTAAGTATATTTCAAAGAGCAGAATTTTAAAATTTTGAAGTGCAATTAATAATTCGTTCTCTTATGGATCATATCCAAGAAATCTTGCCTAATCCAAGGTCATGAAGGTTTCTTCCTATATTTTCTTCTAGAAGTGTGATAGTGTTAGGTTTTATGTTTAGGTATATGATTAATCTTAACATTTATATATGGTGCAAAGTTGGCTCAGGTTCACTTTTTTGAAGATGGATATCTAATTATTTCAGCATTGTTTTTTGAAAAGACTATTTTCCCTGAGTTGCCTTTGCATGTCTGTCAAAAATCAGCTGTCTCTATTCTATTCTATTGACCTGTAGATCTTTCTTTATGCCAATACCACACTGTCTTGATATAGTAGTTATATAATGTCTTAAAATCAGGTCATCTTAACTGACCTAATTAACCTAATTAATCAGATAATTAATCAGCATTAATCCCCTAAGTTTGACTGTCTTCTTCAAAACAGTTTTTGCTCTTTTTGATTCTTTGGATTTCCATGTGAATTTTGGAATCAGCTTTTCAATTTCTACAAAAAAAAAAAAAAGACCCTGCTGGAATTCTGGTAGGAACAGAGTAAAGGGAAAAAGTAGATAATTAAACAGTTAATCCCACTAGGGGGCTGTAGGGCTTCCCTGGTGGCTCAGACAGTAAAGAATCCACCTGCAATGTGGGAGACCCGGGTTCCATCCCTGGGTTAGTAAGATCTCCTGGAGAAGGGAACAGCTACCCACCCGCTCCAGTATTATTGCCTAGAGAATTCCATGGACAGAGGAGCCTGGTAGGCTACAGTCTACCAGGCCAGAGTCGGACACGACTGAGCGACTTTCACTTTTCAGGGGACTGTAAGTAAAGCAAGAAGTATGGGAGACCCCCCGTAAGTTAACGATCACTCAAGAAAGCAGGTTTGCTTAACCACAAAACCAAGAAGGCTTGCGTAACAACAAAACCATGCAGCAGGAGCGTGAGACACACCCTAAAATAACAGCACGACAACAATGGTGGTATGAGACCCGCATCCTGCCCGTGAGCAATGATTCCCAGGACACACCCCTCTGCTTGCACCAAAAATAAACATCTAAGAAAACAGTGACGTTATACTAAAACCTGAAATGATTTACAAATTTTAGCATATGTCACTACCTTTTTGCTCATTTCCACTGTGCCATGACAAGTCCCAGCTTGACCATGTAGCAACAAGAAAAACTCCCCTGCCCAACCTGGAGGAGCTGATGAGGGAAGCATGATATCTACTCAAGAATGAGGAAGAAGGTAGTCTTTCAACTCCTTCCCACTTCTCCTGTGATTATAAAACTGGAGCCCACTAAGTCCTCGGCACATGCCACCCTCTTGCTGGCCCATCTGTAAGCCTCATAAGCATCCTATTCTCATAAATCACTTCTTTACCTATCACTTTGCCTCTTGCTGGATTCTTTCTGTGCTGAGACATCAAGGATCAGAGTTCCCTGAAGCCCCCTGAAATGCCACCAAATCATTTCAGTCTGAGTGATATTGAGTTGAATGTATTAACACATATCATTTTGAGGAAAACTGGTATCTTAGCAATACTGAATTTTCCAGCCCATGAACATGGTGTCTCTATTTAGCTCTTTTTAAATTTTTCTCAGCAGTATTCTGGGATTTCCAGTTTACAGGGCTCCTTACAAATTTTTGTCCGATTTATTCCTCAGTATTTCATATTTTGATGCTATATAAATTTGGTGCTTTTAAAAATTTTTTCAATTTCTGATGATTCACTGCTAACACATAAAAAATGCAAATGATTTTTTGCATACTGATCTTGCAACCTGCAACTTTACTAGATCCACTTATCAGTTCTGGTAGCTTTTTCAAAGATTCCATCAGATTTTGTAATACACAGATGAGCACGTCTGGGAATAGACAATTTTACTTCTTCCTTTCCAATGTGGATGCCTTTATTTTATTTTTCCTTGCCTGAGTGCACTGGCTAGAACCTCTAGTACAATGATGAACAGAAATGATTAGAACAGACATTCCTGTCTTGCTCCTGAAATCAAGGGGAAAGTATTCAGTCTCTTACAATTAAGTATATTAGCTGTAGTTTTACATAGATCCCCTTTATTGGGTTAAGGAAGTTCCCTTCCTTTCCTATTTATTCGTTGAGGTTTGTTTTTTTTTTTTTAAATCAGAGTAGACTTTAGATTTTTCAACTCTGTGCAGACAGTTGTTGATTCCTCTCTCCTGCTCTAAGCCCTGAAGTCCTGTTTATCTTGCTTACACCCTGCTTAGGAGGATCTCATTGGCTTTCTGTAAGAGACTTCTGCTTCATCATGCCAGTGTAGATAACTGGATTTTGTCAAATGCTTCTTCTGCCTCTACTGAGATGATCTTACGGTTTTGCTTTTTTAGTTTGCTAATATAGTGAATTACTACACTGACTGATTTTCAAGTGCTTACCCCTTGCATACTTGGAGTAAACCCTACTTGGTCATTTCATATCATCCTTTTATATACTGCTGAATGAAACTGGCAAAAATTGTGTTTAGAATTTTAGCACCTACAGGGATTTCCCTGGTGGTCTAGTTAAGAATCCACCTGCCAAGTCAGGGAACATGGGTTCGATCCCTGGTCTGGGAACTAAGATCCCACAAGCCTCAGGGCAACTAAGCCACAACTACTGAGCCCATGCACCACAACTACTGAAGCCCACGTGCCCTGGAGCCCATGCTCCGCAACAAGAGAAGCCACAGCAACGAGAAACCTACAGACCACAAGTAGCAAAAGCCCACACACAGCAACAAAGATCCAGTATGGCCAAAAATAAATAGATAAAAAGAACTTTAGCATCTACATTCATGAGGGATCTTGGTCTTTAGTTTTCTCTCCTTACAGTATCTATCCGGTTTTAGTATCAGGATAATGCAACTCTTACAGAATGAGTTGTGAAGTGTTCTCTTCAATTTTCTGGAGGAGCTAAGGTAGAACTGGTATTACTTCTTCCCTGAATGTCTGGTAGAATTCACCAGGGAGGCCATCTGGGCCTGGAACAGGCACTATTCCCAGCCCCATGTGAAAATCCCACACTGCTTCCCTAATGCTTTTTCTCAAGTGTTTCTTTCCTTAGCTTCAGGGAGCTCCCTTGCTGATCAGTCCCCAGCTCGACCCTTGACAGGAGTGGAGGGGTGCTCTGCAGATCTCTACTCTTGTCTCCGTGCACCTCTCTTCTCCAGTACCCTGTCCTGCAAACCCTAGCTGCTTTCGTCTCCTGAGCTCTCAGCTCCTCCTCAACTCAGAGAGTCTGTCTGGCTCTGCCTGGTCCCCTGTGCCATGGCCTGAAGACGCTCTCATGGCAGTGAGTGGAGGCAACTGTAGTGCTCACCCCCCTTTTCCCTGTGGTGTAAGAAAGATCCTTGGTCACTGTCCCTGGTTACTGGTACACAGTTCCTAAAACACTTGGAATTGCCTGAGTGACAAGGTGACAGGCAGGGCTTTTGTTCTAATGAGATGACTCTTGGCAGGTCCCTAACTAACTTCAGGATGAGGGCCGCTTGCAGAAAGACCAAGCCTTGATTTGGTGCTTGGAACTTTCAGCCTCATTCCACAAATCTGGGGAGTGGAGATTGAGCTAATCACCACTAGCCAATGATTTCATCAATCACACCTATGTGATAAAACCTGCACTAAAAAATCCCTAAATGCTGAGATATGGAGAGCTTCTCTGACGGTGAACACATCAAGGCCCTAAGAGGGTGGAGCACCCAGAGAGGGCATGGAGGTTCCAAATCACCCCTGCCTCCCAGAGCCTGGCTTTGCATCTTATCTGTACAACTGCTCTTGAGTTGTATCCTTTACAATAAACTTAAAAAGCTTCCCCAATGGTGCTGTGGATAAAGAATCCACCTGCAGTGCAGGAGACACAGGAGATGTGGGTTCAATCTCTAGTTTGAGAAGATCCCCTGGAGGAGAAAATGGCAACCTACTCCAGTATTCTTGTCTGGAGAATCCCATGGACAGAGGAGCCTAGTGGGCTACAGTCCCTGGGGATGCAAACAGTCAGACAAATAATAAACCAGCAAAGGCAAGTAACATGTTTTTTTAAGTTTTAAGACCCATTCTACCAAAGTATTGAACCTGAGGAGGGTGTCATGAGAACCCTTGATTTACAGTCGGTCAGTCAGAAGAATGGGTGGCCCAGGACTTGCAACTGGCACAGGAAGTAGGTGCAATCTCATGGGACTAAGTCCCTCCCTCACTGATGGGATCTGACACCTAACTCCAGGTACATAGTGTCAGAACTGAACTGAGTTCTTGGACACCCAGTTGGCATGCAGAGAACTGGGAAGGTAGCGTTGGGGGAGAAAAAAAAAAAGACGACGACGAATATTTGGTGTCAAGATGGAAAAAACCCTCATTGCTCACCTCTCAAGAGATCACTGTCCTTCACTGACTAAAGTTCAGGGTTGCAAGTATTTTGTCCATTTTTCAATTGCTTCAGACAGGAAAGTAAAGAGTCCCTGTTGCTCTAACCCGGTCAAAAGGGGAAATCCTCCAGTACAAGTCTTCACCAGCACTCCACAGGCCTCCTGTACCTACGCCCATCAAGGGGGCTTACACTGGACGTGTCTGATTGTGTGTACATGACTCACAAAACCCAGAGTAAAGTTTATCTCTGTGTCATCAGCCCTTGCCCAGAGGCCTGGCCCACCGGGGAGTCTCAGGAAGTGTTGTCGGATGGCCACATGCTTGCACACAAGCCCTGGGCCAAAATCGAAGCTGCTCCAGTGCCAGGAAGAAAGGCCAAGGCTTCATACCAGGATGTCAAAAAAAATAATAATAATAATAATTCTTTACTAGCCAAGAGATGTGGGGAATTGGTCTTCCCCTAATGACAGTAACAGGGGAGCCCAAATTAGGAAGTGTTTTGATAAAAGGGACGAACGCTGCGGGAAACTGCAAGAATAACTTGCAGTTTCAATGACTTCTTTGCTTCGTCCTTCTCTGAGGACCTAAACATTTTTCTAGTTGGTAAATGGGGAATTTCCTAGGAATCTCGTCAAATGATAGGAGATTAATAATATTGGTCTTCTAAGCTTTTACTTAATTTTAGATGGTTTCTTTTCATCATCCCTTGGGGATATTAATCTCTCAAATAACACTGAAACTTAAAAACAAGCTTTTCTCTCTCGCTCTTCTATTTTTTAACGAAGGATGGGAGAAAACATCTGCAGTTCTATCCTGACTATCCTAGCCATGACCAGATCTTGATGAACAGAAATGGTACATGAAATGTGAGGAATAAATCAATTCCTAGACACATTTTACAGGACTTTCCTAAATTAGGTCATGACAACTTTAAAGGTCAAATAAAGGCAAAAACACTTTCATTCTTAGTACTGAGGCATCATACAGCTCCTTACAGTCAGCTCTGAAACTTCCCCATCAACAATAAAGCTCACAGTCAGGACTTAGATAACAAACTAAAAGAGAGAAGAAACTGTCACATAGGTAAGATTAAGAAAAACATGACTCTGCCTATCGCTGGAGGACACTCATGGCCAGGTTAAAGTCCTGCTGTATTTTTTAAAGAGCAAGAGAAGGGAGCTTGATAGGTGTAATATTCCACTTCTATAAAGGAAAAGTGAAAAGTGAAAGTATGAGTCACTCAGTCATGTCTCTTTACAACCCTGTGGACTGCAGCTGGCCAGGCTCCCCTGCCCACGGGATTTTCCAGGCAAGAATACTGGAGAGGGTTGAGGCTCTCACCAAAGACCCCGATCCACCACGGTACAGGCAATCAGAGCAGATATATTTTCACCAGGAGGGAAGTCTCAAGCACAGCAATAACTATGTCACTGTCTTGCTTCAAATCCTTCCAGAAGGTCTGCAATGTCCACAGAATTAAAAAACAAAAACAAACAAAAAAACCCACGACTATGGAGTACAATTATGGGCTCTTCATAACCTGTAAACCTACACATCACAAGAACATGTTCTCTTCCCACACAGCATATGTTCTTGTCCAGAGTTTCCCAAGGTTCACACGTCAATTAAGTTTGGACACAAAGGATCGAGTGGAGTTTAAAGGGATTCCTTACTGAGGGCCCCTCCAAGTTTTTAACTTGTTGCCATGTACCATCCAGCTCCCAGGATTTCCCATGAACACATCAGCAGACCAGCCACTTCAAACCCTGCCTCCTCTCTAAACGCCACCCCCTTCTGTCCGCCTCCTCCTGCACATCGGGAAGGATACTGCTCTGTATTCCCCGTCTTCCCTTACTGCTCTTCCCCCCTCAGCTCCTGGGGACCTGGCTTCTGCCTCCGTCACAACACAGACTACGGTTCTCTAACAAGGCAGCTAGTCTCAGGTCCCTTGACCAGTGTCCCCAAGTGCCCCGCTCACATCTTACCCCAGCCCTCTTGGCTTAGCTATTTCCTTTGAAAATTAAAAATATCCAAAGAGGGCCTTCCCCGGTGGTCCAGTGGTTAAGAATCTGCCTTGCAATGCAGGGCGGGAGGAGGGGACATGGGTCCGATCCCTGTTCGCGGAACTAAGATCCCACAAGCCGCAGAGCAACTATGCCTGACTGTTGCAACTACTGAGCTCACACACCATAACTAGAGCGTCTGCGCATCGCAATGAAAGATCCTGCGTGACACAAGGAAGCGCCTTCATGCCGCAACTAAGGGCTGATACAGCCACAAAAACTCACAAAACTACAGAAAGACAAAAACATACAATAAAAAAACACTTATTCCTGTTAATCAGGACAACCACTACACTATCCTAATAATCCCATGTTTACTTCAAGTCTTTTTCTTTTTCAAAGAACAAAATAGACAATGAGGTGTCCATTGATTTCTAATGACAAAATGATCCCCCTCCTCCTCTCCCCAAAGACAAGCGCCTTACAGCACACCCCACATCCTTTGAGAGTCCACTTTTAGATTTTTACACGCAGATGCATGTATTCACGAACAATAAAGATCGTTATGTCTTACAAAAAACTTAGCACAATGACATTGTACAATAGGTATAATTTACCAACTTTTTCACTCAATGAGATCTACCCACACTGACATTCAGCTGAGTAAGATCTACAAATGTGGATTTCACTGATCCAAATGGATCCTCTGGCTTCTACTGAGACCTCCAGTTATTGAAACCAGGTCCTGTCTCTAAGTGCTCCACGTGTGTTATCTTCGCTTCTCCCAACAACCCACTGAGAAGACGCTCCCAAGGCCCACAGCTGGCACAAAGCAGGGGTGAACTTTACCAGCTGGGCCAAGTCTAAGGCTGTGCCCTCCACCACTGTGCAAAGCTGCCCTCTTAACGTCAACAGCCACCTGAGCGCCTTCCATGCCAGGTGTGTAGTTCGTATCATGTCTCTTAAGCCTCTGAGCCTCCCCGGGTGCCAAGTACAAACAAACATTCTCATTTTAGAGGTGAAGAAACTCGGACTGGAGAAGGCGCTAGAGCTTTAGTGTGAACCACGACTATCCAGCCATCAGAGTCCAGGTTCTTAGCCACTGGGCTAAACGTCAGATTTACTTTTAAAAAAAAAAAATCAAGAGTTGAAGATGAGAAAGATGGGCTGGTGTGAGACAATGAGAGACCTGAACACCCAGGTCAGGAGTATCGGTAGACTGGGTGCGCGGTATGGGTCCAACGTCACTAGTCCCTGATTACAGGCAGCAGAGCAGCCTGGGAGCAGGGCAGGGTACTCACAGTCATGGACCTTATAGCAGTGCTTCTGCAAGCGCTTGACGTCGCACTCTTCCAGCACGCCGTGAGTCATCAGCAGCTGCAGGAATCGCCGGTGGACATCAGTCATGACGCCCGTTCTCCTCGTGTTGCCCTGCATGGATGGAGGAACTAAAAAAGGAAGCAAAGGAGATCCAGTCACGTCCGAGCACACAAGAAGTGATACTCCATGCTGCGTTCCAATTTACAAGTTTGTGATAGTTTCTAGAATCAAGTCCATCACGCTGATTAGTAAAAAGGTAAAAAGGACACACATCAGGGACGAGGCACGTTAGTACTGTGCAGAGGTAAGAAGCTTGAGCTTCCCTGGTGACTCAGTGGAAAAGACTGCCTACCAATGCAGGAGATGTGGGTTCAATCCCTGGATTGGGAAGACCCCCTGGAGGAGGAAATGCAACCCACCTCTAGTGTGTTTGCCTGGGAAATCCCATGGACAGAGGAGCCGCACAGGCTACAGTCCATGGGGTCACAAAAGAGTCGGACACAACTTAGCAACTAAACAACAACAACTGGTGAAAAAAATGGACTCTGGAAGCAGCCAGAACGCCGGGGTTCACAGGCTGCTCCACCACGGAGGGGTGTGAAATGGGGAAATGGACCCTCTACGCGCTTCAGCGTCTGATCTGTTAAGTGAGAATGACAGAAACATCCTCCCTAGAATTACTATGAGGATAAACAAACAAAGAACGTAACAGCCTGTGACAACTATAAATGGAGTATAACCTTTAAAAGTTGTGACTCACTCTGTTGTACCCCTGAAACTTAAAATATTGTATAACAACTATACCTCAATTTAAAAATATACATATAGGAGCCTGGTGGTAACAGTCTAAATGCTATTAAAAAAAAAAAAAAAGTTAGCTATTTCTACTAGTGGACAATTCCGAGTCTGAAAGTTGGCTCAACCTCCCACCAGGTCTATGGTCTGGGATAAATTTAGCTGAGGTCCCATTTCTCACTATAAAATGAGAATAACGTTCACTGCTTAGAGAGCTGCGAGGAAACAATAAGAGCTGGTTTCCCTCTCCTCTCCCAAACCACTGATAAAACAACTGTTGTGCTGGGACTGCAGGGTGTTGTGAAAATCTCCTTGCTCTCTACTAAAACGCTATCTTTCCACAAACCACAAAGATCAGAGCTGATAAAAGGAGCCTTGATAAAAAAAAAAAAAAAAAAAAAGCACAAGTCTGATCTAAAAGCCTGTTCCTGCCACAGAGAGGTGGCGCAGTGCAGGGATAAGAGCTGGGGTTTATTGAGAACTAGACGGAGGGCTCCGAGACCAGTGCTTGCCAGACTCGCCTGATCTTAAGAATCACCCAACTTGTGTATTACAAATGCAGATCTCCAGGTCTTTTCTGGAAGTTCTGACTGCAGAGGGGCTTGGAATCCTGAGGTTTTAACATCCACTTCCTGTGACGCCATGATCTTATCAGAAAGTCGCTATTACCTTAGGGAAATGTAACACAGAATAAACAGAGGTTTAGCTACTATGCTTAACCTCAGTCTTTTCATCTATAAAATGGGGATAATACTATCTTTAACACATACGATGCAGTTTAAATGAAATATGACTACCAAGGGTCTGCCAAGAACTAGGACCAGGAGATATGCAGGTTACTCTTCTTTCTAAAGGCATCATTGGCCAAGCCTCAGAACTAGGAAGACGCACTATCTCACGACCAGCCCCTCTGCCTGCCTGCTAGCTACCCTCGAGTATATCTCACCAGCATCTCCATCTCAACCAACCCTCAGCTGGACCCACCTTCTCCTTCCTCAACCCTTTTCCTCCCTGCAGTCCTCCTCCTTCCAGAATCACTGGTTCCGGTGTTACAGTTCATGCAGACATAGAGACACCACAGACCTGATCTTCAAACTCTGATCCTCCTCTTCTCTGGGGCTGACTCAGCTCCAGAAAGTGCTCAAGTCCTGCCAAGTGTATTTCCTATCATTAGGACAGGATATCTTCATCCATTCATTCAATTTTTAGGTACTATGCGTGATGCTCAGGTGCTCAGCTGTGTCTGACTCTCTGCGACCCCGTGGACAGCAGCAGTCAGGCTCCTCTGTCCACGAGATCTCCCAGGCAAGATACTGGAGTGGGTTACCATTTCCTACTCCAGGGGATCTTTCCAACCAGGGATCGAACCCACGTCTCCTGCATTGACAGGTGGATTCTTTACCACTGAGCCACCCAGGAAGTCTGTTTTAGTACTGAGTACACCCTTAATTGTCAGTGGTTGTTCCAGGGATAAGAACAGAATATTCTGTGGACTTTTATTCTAGAAACTATGGGTTTTTAAATAGATGATGCAGCCAGGCTGTTAGATCAAAAACTTACCAAATTGAATAATGAATAAAACCTAGCTATATGACATAGAAGTTACTTCTAAAACATAAGAATGCCAAAAAATTTACAGTAAAAGGATAGGAAAATATACCAACTAACCAAATATTAATATGACACAAAATAGACTTTAGGGCAGAAATTATTACTAGAGATAAAGATGGTCCCCATAAAATGATACAAAGGTTCTGTTCCAAAGAAGCTCTAACAATTTTAAATATTTAAGCACCTATTATCAGAGCGTCCAAGCAGCTAAGGCAAAAATAATCAGACCTACAAAAATAAACATATAAATCCATAACTGTAGTGGAAGATTTTAACATAGCCCTCTCAATCACTGATAAAATAAAGAATCTGTAAGTTTATAGAGAAGACTTGTAAAACGCAGCAAAAAGCTTAATCCGATGGACATGCATAAAACACTGCACCCAACAGCAACAGAATACAGAATCTTTAAGCATACTCAGAATAATTTTGCAAACTGCCACATATGGGCCAGAAGGCAAGTCTCAGCAAACGGTGAAGGACTGGTCTCATTCAGAATATGTTCTCTGACAGCAGTGCAAGACAGGTGGAAACCAGAAACGAAAACTAGAAAAGCTGTTTAGAATTTAAGAAACATACTCCTAAATAAGCCATTGTTAAAGAGGAATTATTAATGGAAAGTAGAAAATATTTTGAACTGAAAATAACAAAATATTACACACAGAAACCAGTGGAAGGAAACTAAAACTGAAGAAAGAAATTAATAGCCTTAAATTTTTATATATACTTGAGGGGGGCGGGCATGAAAATTAGTGAGTTAGACACCCATATCAAGAAGCTATAAAATTAATAACAGCAAATTAAAGACAAAGAAAGTTAAAGAACAAAAAAAACAAAGACCAGAACTTAATGAAATAGAAAATAAGTACATATCTGATAAGATCAACAGAACTAAAATTATTCTTTGAAAAAAATAATTAAGTGACAAACCTCTGACAAGATTTTTCAAGAAGAGAGAGAAAATTTATAAATAAATAACATTTGGAATGAAAAAGGGAAACCAAATGCAGACACAAACGTTTTAAAAAGATATTATAGACAAATTAATCTGAATTTTAAATATGTATAAAGTCACAAGAATTCATTCAAAACTAAAGATTATTTTAAAACATAAACAATTTTAGAACCATTATAGACATTTTACCGGAAATTTATCTTCCCACAAAGAAAACTTCAGGTCCCAATGGATTTATCAAGAATTCTACCAAGTATTCTAGAAACAAATAATTTCAAATGTTACACAAACTATCACAGAGCCAGAAAAAGAGCAAGCTGTCCCCAAAGCATCTGATAAGGCTGACATAAGTCGGGCACAGAAACCTACCAAAGACGTCAAAAGAAAGTAAAATGAAAAGTTCAATATTTTTCATGAGCGCAGATGCAGTAGGCCTAAGCAAAAACATTAACAAACCGAATCCAGCAACACAAAAAGAGTGATATGTTGTGATCAAGCAAGGGTTTAACACTGAAAGTCAATCAAATGGCATCTGTCAATAATATCTCAATAAAGCTGGAGGGGTCAGGGGACAAAATCAATGTGAGCAACCTGGGTTGGGAAGATCCCCCAGAGAAGGAAATGGCAACCCACTCCAGTACTCCTGCCTGGGAAATCCCATAGAGAGAGGAGCCTGGCGGGCTACAGTTCACGGGGTCGCAAAAGAGCTGGACATGACCTAGCAACTAAACAACAACATCAACAATCACATTAATAGAATAAAGGAGAAAAAGCACACAATCATCCTAATAGATACAGAAAATAATAGCTAATAAAATTCAACATTCGTTCATATAAAAACTCTTTTAACAGACTTGGCATAAAAGGAAACTTCCTTTACTAAATGACATCTACAAAAACCACAGCACACAGAACACTTAAGGATGAAAGTTAAAAGCAGTCACTTTAAAATTCAAATTGATCCAATGTAACTGAATCAAAACAATTCCAATCAAAATCCTAACAGGCTTGGTGGGCATGACTGTGTGATTTGACAAGATGATTCTAAAATGTAAATGGAAAACGTAAACACAAAATGGCAAAGACATTCCTGGAGGACTTGTCATACCAGGCACCAAGACTTAATATACAGCTGCTGCTGCTGCTAAGTCACTGCAGTCGTGTTCGACTGTGCGACCCCATGGACTGTAGCCTACTAGGCTCCTCCGCCCCTGGGATTCTCCAGGCAAGAACACTGGAGTGGGTTGCCATTTCCTTCTCCAATGCATGAAAGTGGAAAGTGAAAGTGAAGTCGCTCAGTCATGTCTGACTCTTAGCAACCCCATGGACCGCAGCCTACCAGGCTCCTCTGCCCTTGGGATTTTCCAGGCAAGAGTACTGGAGTGGGGTACCATTGCCTTCTCCGAATATATCCAGCTAGAGTAATGAAAAAAGTGTGATAATAATAATGAAGTTGTGATAACAGTACAGAAATGGACAAACAAGGCCAATGGAACAGAACAGACAACTAAGGAATAGAAAAGGGTATATATATGGATACTTGGCATGCTGCAGAAATGGAACTCCAGGGCAAAGCACTTTTCAATGAAAGGTGCCAGGACAGCCCATTATACATACATGAACAAAATAAAATTAGACCCTTATTTCACAGTATCCACAAAAACCAATTCTTGAGGGTTAAGGTCATAAGAAAGGAACACTATAAAACTTTTAGACAACACAGGAGTTTATCTTTAGGACCCAAAAGTAGGGAAGGACTTCTTTAACAGATATGAAAAAAACAAACCATACAATATACTGATAAATCGACTTTGTTAAAATTAAGAACTTTGCTCACCAAAAACAGAAAGGGGAGTCAGAAACAGAAGACAAGCTCAAACTAGAAGATATTTGAAACACATTTAAACCACAAAAGATCCATAATGAGATTAAAAAAAAAAAAAACCACTCTTACAAATCAGTAAGAGGAAGATAACTGGAAGAGAAAAATGAACATGGAAAATTTTACGAAGAGACTGCACAAGTGATTAATAAATTAAGATAAGAAATGTTCACTCTCTCAACAGGCAAATGAGTGTTAAAACCATAGTGATTAATGTCTTATCCATCACCAGACAGGCATACATTCTTAAGAATGGTTGAGGCTGAAACTTGCATCAACTGCTGGTGAGAGTATAAGCCCTTATAATTACTTCAGATGTTTATTTGATAACATTAGCAAATCTGATATCCCCACAAAACCACTCTTAGGTATATGCCTTACAGAAACTTTCATTTACCTCAGGAAGTACGTTTATAAACTTCCTAGGGTAAAAGTAGCATGCTGTAACAGCAAAAATCTGGCAACAGTTTCAAGAATAGCTACATAAAAGCATTTATAAACATACCATGGAATTCAAAGCAGCAATGAAGTAGAGCTACTCATGGCAATATGAATGCATCTCTTAGACATAACATTATGTGCAAAAATCAAGTCACACAAAATATATATTTGGATCCCATTTATATTAAATCCAAAAACCATACATTGCATTCATGAGATAATACTAAAAACTACAAAGAAGAACAAGGGAATGATAACACAATACTCAGAGCAGTGGTTATCTTTGGGGAGGGAAGAAAAGAATTTAATGTAGGCTTTGAGAAAATGATAATGTTCTATTTCTTAACTAGGTGGTGGATGGTCACTGTACTTTTGTTCTTCAAACGTATATTTTATAGTTGTATGTTACTATCTTAATAAAAAAAAGAAAATGATATAAGTATGTTAAGGAATAGCCAAAATTAATGCTAATAAAAAGGAAGAGGTACAGAACGGTATACAGTGCTATAATCTGGGGGAAAAGCAGTGGGGGAAGTGAGGGTGAAAAATACATATAGGCTTGTTGGTGCATAAAAGTCAGTTGCCTTTATGAAGGGGGTAGGGGTTAACCATGGATATGTATTACCTACTCAAATAATTATATAAATAGAAAAGTTTGTGGAATAAGAAAATTTCAAACATAACCATCTGTGCCAAGTGCCAGACACAGTGTGAATGCTTCATGTGCACAGTCTCATTTCATCCTTGTCAGAATCTTATGAAGAAAGCATGATCCTATTTTACAGATGAGGAACCTGAGGCTGAGAGGGAAGAAGGCAACAGATTTAGTAATGGAGACAGGGAGTGACCATACAAAAGCAGAGTTAGGAATTCTGACACCCTCGGTTCAAATATTCAAGAAATATGAGTGAACAATAAAATTATCATCCAGGTCCCTTCTCTGCAATTCTCAAATCGAATACATTCTCAAAACCAAATCTTTTAAGTTTGAAAACCTGATCTAACCTAAGGTGAGATTATTTAGGGTTGTTGTTTACCCCCTATACATATGTGTACATATGCATATATTTAGCTGTGAAAAAAGTATCTGATTACAAGACACTGCTCAAGACCCTGCTGAAGATATGACAGGACCTACAATGTACGCACATTACCTTTGGAAAATTCCAGAAATTCGGGATTCTAAACACATGTAGCCTCAGGGCTTTGAAATAAGGACCTGCGCACTTGTACAAAGAAAGAAGTTCTGTACCCAAAATAGTGGGGAAGCACAGACGCTGTAAAGACTGAGCATGGTCAGTGGAAGGCCGTACTTATTCAGATTAGTCAATTTTGTATTTCGCTTTTACAACTAATATTCTGATTTAAAGTATTTCTTCACCTAATATTACGGCTTTAAAACGTCCGTCTGCGTGTAAGGGCCTAGCTTCCAGCCTGCCTAGCTCTGCTGCCCCTCTCGGGGCCTCAGTTTCCCCACCAGGAACTGAGAAGCCCCATGCCCCCGGACCCCGGCGACACCCTGTGGCACAGGACGGGTCCGACCACGGGGCCTGACCCGCACCTGCTGCCCGCCCCTCGCCTTTCGAGGCGGCCGTTTTCTTTTCCCTTCAGCCTCCCGCCCCGACGCCCGGATTACCCACCACAGCGCCCAAGCACAGTCCACACAGACGACGACGAAGGCAGAAAGGAGGGTTCGGCCCCTCCTTCTAGGCGGGGCGAACGCGGATGTGGCGCTCCCATTGGTTGCCATCGCAGATCTAGCCCGCCCATAGGGTGACGCACTTCCGTTCTGCAGCCCGCGCCGTTGCCATGGTGCCGCAGGATCTGTCAATTAGGTCCGGAGTTAGCGCATCCTACGCGACTCTCTGTACCTTATGGGAAAGGGCTTCCTCTTCTCGTCCTCCGCCTCCCACCTCGCAGTGGCACCCCGCGGCCCAAGAAGAGGAAGAACAAGAGTGCTGTGTGCCCTACTCAGTGGGTTCGATTCCATGGGCACAACTTAATGCTCTGTCCTGGGGCAGTTTCCGCATCTGTAGAACTGATAGTGTTTGCCCCATGGTCAAGAACGAGGCCTCTGTTGTCAAAAAGCCTAAACTAGAATCCTGGCTTTGCCACGTACTGGTTGCCGGATCTTGTGCAAGTCACTGAGCTCCACTGAGCCTCAGTTTCTTATTCTGTCAAATGGGGATAATAATAGTACCAATGAAACAGTGTGTTTGTGAGGTTTAAAAACGATAATGCTGCATGGAAGTGATTAAATGTTAACTACTGTCTTACCTGGGGATTGTTGTGAGAAGTAAATGACGTTATTAACAGAGGTGAAAGGACTGTTTTGCATCTCCTGGACACTCGTATTTACAAATATTTGTATTCCTGTCCCTGGTCTGAGTGCTAGTCGTGCGGTCTAGCAGGGGCAACAGGTAACTGATTACAGACCAGTAGAAAGTACAAGTGTCTATCCCTGTGATGATAGCTTCAAGTCACTTCTTGAGGGGTTTTCCACTCCTGTGATCTTGGACAACTTCCCAGTTTCTCTGGACTTCAGTTCCCTCATCTACAGGGGGAGGAAAGCAGTAGAGTATAGTGGTTAAAAGCTTGAGCTCCAGAGCTGGGCCATCTGGATTTGAAACCTGCTTAAAACTTCTGAGACCCAGGGCACAGTACTGAAGCTCTCCACCTCAGTTTGCTCCTTCTATAAAGCAGGATAATAATAGCACTTTGTTGATAGGGTTGTTATGAAGACTAAATGAGTTAATACATGCAAACCACTTACAAGAGTGTCTGGCACAGAGTAAACCCTCAGTAAATGTGAATTTTCATTACTAATAAAGCATACCTTATAAATTGCCTTAGGGGCAGTCGAATAAGAAAAGAACAACCCTAATGAGACCATCCATGCTTTATTTACTCTGCAAAGGTTTTGGCAAAGTTTCAGCCCATCATCCATATTTAAAGTAGAAGCATTTCAGTTAAAACTCAGGTATCTGACAGCTCTTGAAAAGTGGGGCAATGTAGTGACAATCAGCCTGCCCTTCCCCATGGCAGTGTTTGTGCAGAGCTTGGTAGAGACTACACCCGTTTGTAATGAATCGTGTGCTTCCTGGTGTGTGGAGAAATAAAAACTGAGGACCAGGAGTAGAAAACGCTGGGGACATTTCAAGATCAAAGGGCCAAGAAAGGAGGTAGAAAGAGAAGAAAGAGATTCAAGACAATGGTGTGGGGCAAATAGGTAGGAGAGAGTTTTGACAAGTAGTGCATGGTCAGTATCGTCAGCATTCTGGAGAGATCAAGAAAGAAGTGACACTAATTTAGAATCAGAGAGCCAATAAGAGCCCATAGAGAGGGGAGGAAGCTAGGTGGCCTCCAGGAGAAGTGGATGCATGGAAACTGAAGTGGGGCTTGCTGACTACTTTTAGGAAAGACGGTTTAGGAAGAGGAGATGCAGGAGCAGAAGGAATAAAATAGAACAAAAACAGGGGATACAGGAGACAGGAGAGGATGGGGTCAAGGACATAGAAAGGATTACTTTTACCCTAGACAGGAAGAGAGACACTCTGAAACAGGAAGAAAGGAGCTGAAATGATTTGATAAAGGCTCACCCCTGATATTTTCTACTTTCTCCAAAAATTAGCAAACTGTCATTCTGCTGAATAAAGGAGCTGGGGAAATGCGAGGGGACTTGAACAGAGTCAAAAGGTTTGCCGAAGAGAATGCAGAAGTGAGGTTTCAGCTAAGGTTGAAACGATAAATGTGTAGAGAGGACTGGTCCTTCCCACAATCTCCCATCCCCACGTCAGGAGCCTCAGAAGAGAAGCTCGGCATGGATTCATCCTGGGGTGGGTCTTGGTTGGGCCTACGCAACTGACTGTAGAAGGCAAAGGAACTGGAGGGCGTTGGTGGGAGGGCCTGTGAAGCGATCCACGGTGATGGGCAGGCAGAGGTAGGGAAGAGGGAGGGGGCTGAGAAATTGACATGGAGGGTGCCGTAACCAGAGGTCTCATGAGGCAGGCTGGGTTCAGGAGAAGCAAGTAGAGAGTAAGGATTAGAGTTGATAAGGGAGTGACCACCTCCCACTGGGTGACCTTCCTGTCTCAGTGTGACTCCACCCTCAGAAGACAGTCCATTTTCTAGTTGGCTCAATGAATATCTGTTAAGACCTTTGCAGTGCCAGACTTTGGACTGTCTGCTACAAGACAAGCCTTTCTTTTGAAAGTTGACCTTCAGAGGTACGAGTCCCATGTCCGTAAATGTGTTGTACCAAGGTTTGGCTAACGAGGAAGCTGGGGGCAAAATCATAGGCTGGGGCAGGTCTTTAACCTGAGGACCATAGAAGCTATCAGAGAGGAAGTGATGAGGTAAGGTTTGTATTTTAGACAAAGAACGTTGGCACATCTGTTCTTTTCAAACACAGTGGCCGCAAAGGAAGCCTCAATAAATTCCAAAGAATCTACAGACTGTATTCACAAACCACAACGAAGTAAAATTAAAAATCAGCAACAAAAAGAGAGCCAAAAAGAAACCCATTTGATTCACAGAATATACCTTAAATTAGTAACTGCAGTTACTTCTGAGGAGGGAGCCAGGAAGACAAAATGATTTGGTTTTTATCATATGCATCTATTACTCACGTAAAATAAAATTGAAAATCATCAGTGTACATTTGAGTTTTATTTCTTAAGCTTATTTGTTTTATTTCTTATTATATATCTTTTTTACTTTAAAAGATTTTATAATACATCTTTAAAAGAAAAAGAACATACATTTGGAAACAGAAAAATACACATGGCTTGAAAAGAAAACCAATACAGAAATTAAAAAATATTTAGAAATAAATGACAATAAAAGCCTGACATAAAACTTGTGAGATCTAACTAGAACAATTAGAGGGAATGTTTATAGTCTTAAGGGTACTTATTACAAAGCAAGAAAACAAAATTTAAGTGTTCCGTTTAAGAGGTACAAAAATAAAAACTGAAGAGACAGAAAGAGGAAAAAAATTTTTTAAAAGCAAAGAAAGAAGAGTAAAATGAAAAAAGGAAATGAAATTGACTATGGAAACCATAGTCATATGGAGTAAAAATGTTAGAAAACATCAGAGTATACAATGAACAGCTTTATGTCAGTACATTTGAAAACCTAGATAAAAGGAGTAATTTTTGACAAAAATGCAAATTACAAAACTTGGTCCAAAAAGAATAAAAGTAGACCAACAATCATCGATGCAACTGAAAAAGTAAGATAGAAGATTGACTCCAACTGCCAAAATGCCTGGAACGAGGTAATTTTACTGGAATGATACGTACACACACAAAAAATTGCGAAAACCAAAAAACAAAACAGAACTGTACAATGCAAACTTCAGTGGAATGTGAACAGGATCAAGTAGTCTATCCAACACATTCCATGAGGCTAGTCTAATCTTGATACCAAACAGCAGAATTAAAGAAAATGTCAGTTCCATGTATATTACAAATATGGATGCAAACACTGAGTCATGCAGTGTATATTCCAGAAGAGGAAATTCAGATGGCTGCAGAGTGTGTAGAAAGATATTCAACCTTACCATTACTCAGAAATAAAAGCAAAAAGATACTGATTTCCCCCATAAGAATGAAAAAATGTTGCCAAGGGTGAGAGGAGACTGATATTCTACTACATATATGGTCGAGTTGTAAACATTACAGCTGCTCTGGAGAGCAATTTGGTGTTACTGAACTTGAAAAACCTCATCTAGCAACTCCACTTCCAGGAAATTAAGTGGAGGAAAAACTCCCTTGTGCTCTTGAAGAGGGTTGCTGCCACAGTGTTAGCAACAGAGGGAAAAAAATGAAAATATCTTTAATAGGGAAATGAAAATGCAAAATATTCATGTACAATAGGCAATCGTGTAACATTTAAAGGGATGGATTAACTCACAAGTATTTCCATGGATGAATCTCAGAAGCATAGAATGGAGTGGGGTTAAAAAAAAAAAAAGCAAGATACAAAAATAATACAGCAGAATTACCACGGATGCAAAACTGGCAAAATGCATGATGGGAATAGTTTATATTTCCAAGAGATACATTTGTGCATGCAAAAATATTTTCTTTTGAAGGATTGGAAATATTGTCATAAACCTGAAACTAGAGGGCCTTTAGGAAGGTGGAAGGGGGTTTAGGATAGGGTAGAAAATAAAGAAATCTTGAAGTGTATCTATAATATGCTAGCCTTAAAATAATAAAACCATATATGCATATATTATTTGTACAATATTCCAAACATTAACTTTAAAAAAAGAAAACAAATATGCCAAAATGTTAACAGTGGTTAACGTTGGATTGTGGGAAAATGGATGACTGTCAGTTTTTTTCTCTTCCACTTTTCTGTACTTTCTTTTAATTTCTCATAGGAAGAGTGAAAAGAGAATGAAAACCATATTTTTTATTTTTTAAAATATAGCAATCAATGGAGACTAGAAACTCTTTTCAAACCCTTTTCATTTTTTTGTGACAGTCCTCTTTGCATCTATTATTCACATAATTTGGGAATTCATTACATTTGAAGTTTGATGCAGTGGAGGTCATGGGTATGAGTTGGTGGAGCAGAAAGGCAAAGTCCCCTCTACTCATACCTTATCTTATAAGGATGGAGAGAGGCCCCAAAGGTCAACTTTTATTATATTTTATTTTTGTCTATACTGCAGCAGGCGGGGTCTTAGTTCCCAGACCAGGGATTGAACCCTTGCCCCCTGCAGTGGAAGCCCAGAGTCCTTCCAAATCGCCAGATCACCAGGGAATGCCCTTTTTCCCCCCTCATGGGTCAACTTTTAAAACAATCCCTGTTCAGAGTCTGAGGAGGACTCAGACAATGGATTGGGGAAGATGCACACTGCTGGAGGCAGAGTAGGCTGTTCAGTCTTTGTAAAGGTCATCTTGGCTGTACTCATCACCAGTCTAGACATACCATGCTCTTTGCCCTCATAAGTCCACTTCTGGAAATTTATCTGAGATCACAATCAGTTAATATACAAACTGTATCATAGCCTTAATTCCCTCAGAGGAAAATGGCAACAAGTTAAATGTCTCCATAAAGTTCAAAAGGAGAATGACTGGCATCAATTAAAATTCTGCAGAACATTTATAGCCTAAAAATCATGCTTTCAAAGAATACTTGAGGTTGGGGAAAAACCATAAAGAAGATTATTTTAAGAGAGTGAGAGAGAGAAAGCTGAAAAACAAGAAGATATACTAAAATATTATCAATGGATATCCCTCATTAGAGGGATTATGAGGAGGGCATGGCAACCCACTCCAGGATTCTTATCTGGAGAATCCCCACGGACAGAGGAACCTGGCAGGCCGCAGTCCATGGGGTCACAAAGAGTCAGATACGACTGAGCGACTAAGCATAGAGGGTTATAGGTAAACTTTTTCTTGTCACTTTCTTATATTTTCCAACTTTTTCCCAAAAGCCTATCTTGTTTTCTATTCATGAGGAATATTATTTTTGAAAATAAATTGATTCTATGTGATCATAAATATTTTGGATATAATGGAACAGACACTATAAAAATCAGGATATAGTTACAGCCATGTTTATCCAGCGTCATCCGAGAATTGTTATATAGGAGGGAATTTTCAATATAACTGGATTATCCCTTTAAGCACTGATATTTTTAAAGGTTTTTCTATATTTCATATTAATTAATTTCTATATTGTGTATTCTATATCAATAATTCTAAAATACTTATCTGCTGTCTTAATCTAACAATGATTTTTCTTGATGAGTACAGGGCAGGTTTCAAGGACAATTACTACTTCTAGGCGTTTTTGCTTTTGCACAAAATACCCCAAGTTTTTAATTGTAGCATCACCTTTTTACAGTATTTCTATCTTCTTCCCTCTGTCAAGCTACCAGCAGTCCTAATATCTTCTTGTAATTGCCTTCTTTCATGTCTCCTCATCTGAGCAAATCAACGGTCAGTTTTGTTGGAAAAATGGCAAAAAAGTAATAATAAAGCTAAATATTAGTAAAGTAGCCACATTTAGAATTTGCTACAGCTATTTTCACTTCTCAGACCTCTGCTTCACCTGTGTCTGTGCTCCTCTTTTCTAAAGAGTGAAATTACCCGAGGAGTGAATTTCAGATAAGATGCAAGGTCATAGTGATTTCCTAACTGACTTAAAAAGAAAACTTATAGGGCAAGCTGACGAAAACTCCAAATTCAGTGTGGTCTCAAGCAGGCCTTTTAAGAGCTCTTGAATTTCAACGACTGTCCTCATCGCATCAGAAGCATTCTGCGTTCACTCTCCCAAGGGTGACCCATGGACTAGCAGCATCGGAATCACTTGGGAGATTATGGGACATCTCAGGATGTGTCGGAGGCCCTCCCCTGACCTATTGGAGCAGAATCTGCATATTAACAAGATCCCCAAGTGAATCACAAGCAGGTCAAAGTTTCAGCAGGACTGAGTTAGAACAACACACTTAAATTTATTCGTGTGTCCCACGGCCCATGCTCTTAAAGCTTATTCAAATAAAAGCAGTTTCTCTCTCCCCTTTCTCTTTCTCATTGGGAGCAGGTTGTAAATCATTTTCACTTTACATGTATTTCTTTTAAAATGAAGAAAAGTGGAGAATTCCTTCTTCTCCATGTTTCTTACTCATGGGTTCGGCAGCCTCCGAGGGCACTTTTTTTTCCTCTGATTTGAAAATTATCAATTCCTTTGGGAACGATAGACACAGAGCGCCAAATTGCTGCTTCTCTCTTGGTCTACAAAATAATATTAAACATCAGAGTTGGGGTAGGGTGGGATGGGGAGATAAAAAAAGTAATCAACATATAGTATCTGTCATGAATTAAGAGCTTAGTGAATATAAATTTTGTTCTGGTGTTTCAAAAGTATTTTATTCTTTGGCATTTAACAAATTTTCTGAAATTATGACAATCATAATATAATTGAAAACATACGTAAGTATATATTGCCACTATTATTATAAAAATAGAGATATAATCATATTTTTAAATCTCTTAATTAAAACATGTGAAAATAGATATGGAAACCAAGATTGAAAAGAATATATCTAGTTGACTCATCAAACTTTTCATTTTTATTCAACTTTTGACTTCATCCTAACAAATAATTATTGAGAGTCTTATAAATGTACAGCAATGTGGTAGGATGCAAAAATTAAATCTTAGTAGTCCTTAGCCCAGCTGCTTATGTATAAAGATAGCTGATTAAAAAGATAAGATAGATCCACATTCATGCATGTGTGCTGAGTCGTGTCTGACTCTTTCTGACCTCATGGACTGCATCTCACCAGGCTCTTCTGTCCATGGAATTTTCCAGGCAAGAATACTGGAGTGGGTTGCCATTTCCTCCTCCAGGGGATCTTCCCAACCCAGGCATCGAACCCTCATCTCCTGAATCTCCTGCACTGGCAGGAGGAATCTTTGCTGTTAAGCCACCTGAGCCCAGATGCACATTAATAAGTGTAATCAGAGAAGAAACTGCCAAGTACTGTAGAGTTTATCAGTTAAGATATTTTAGGTGTAATAAACTGACTATGGGAATTTAAGCAAAAAAATTATTGAAAGGATATTGGGTGTATATTATTCAGGATAGGCTAGGCTATGGTGCTGTAACAAACATCCCCCTAATCATAATTTCTAGGTCATGCTATAGTCCTTGTGGGTCAGCAGAAGTTCTGCTTTTCACCGACTGGGGACCCAGATGAACGGAGGCTCCACAATCTTGTAGCCACATCACCTGAAACGTGTAGCTTCCTTGGTGACCACACAGGGATCTCTAGAGACTGGAGATTTTCACAGGGGTTTTTTCACTGCTTCAGCCTGAAAGTGACACATGTCATTTCTACTCCATTGTCATCGGTAAGAACTAGTCACATGGTCTGCCCTAACTGCAGGGGACTGGAAATTGTAAGGGGAAAATGGAATCATTGGTGATCTTACTGTCTCTGCTACAGGTGGGTTCAGAGACTCAAAGAAAGAGCTGAAGAATCACCTCTTGCACTGAACAGGCATGACAGCAGCTTGGGAGACCCAGCTGGCAGGCACTGTGAGGATGCGGTCAAGCTGCCATTCCTTTGCGGTTTCTTGTCACCCGTCTCAGGATTTGTACTGGAAGGAGAGCGCAGCTGATTGGCCCGGTCAGGTTTTATGTCCCACCCAAGACAGAGGTAAGTGGACGACGTGATTGACAGTTCCACCCAAAAGAAGGAGAAATCATCCTTCCAAACAAAATTGGTCCGCTGTTACAATGGAAAGGGAGGGTGAAGGCAGCTGGGCAAAAACACACACCTGCCCCAGAGCTGATCCAAATACCCAAGTGTTTAGGATTGACATTATCGAGAAGGATATATAGAAGAGGTGACATTCAAGCTGAGCCATGAGGATGGGATAAGTGTGATGAGGAGGAAACCTAATCTAGGCAAAGTGTATGATGCAGAAGAAGAACAGCACCTGTAAGAAAGAGGAGACTAGTTGAGTTTGATCAGAAGAAATGGTTTTCAGGCACCTTTTCACCCCAGCACTCCCAGTTTGTCTTTGCTCCACGGGGTATCAGCTCAGGGGACACAAGGGAGTGGGGGCTGGTGGTTACAGCTCAACCTCCATCACGAGTTGGGGGCCTTGGTCTTCTGTCCTGGCCAAGATTCTCAGTTCTCCTCGTGGCCTCTCCTGGGGTTCACTTACACTTCCTTGCGCGTGGTGGTCTCCCGGTGATGAGATTGCTTATCTGATGGCTTAGGGCTCCTGAGGAGGCCCTAAGTGGAATCTGGTGCATCGTCCTGACCCAGAGTGACATAGTATCAGGCCCTCTGCCATCAAAGAGTTAAAGTATTTGACAAGACCTGTGCAGATTCAGAGTGGGAAGGGGCTGCACAAGACTGTGGCTTGTGGATCATGGGAGATAGGCTCCACTGGGGGCCCTCTTTGGAAACCAGGTACCATGGAGGGTATACTTACTCTTGGGCTTCTTACTCCCAGCCTCCAGTAGGAGGTATGTGGTGAGAAGTGAGAAGTGGGTAATGTTGCAAGAAAGTTAATTAGAGAGCTAGGTTGTCTAGGCACCAAACGTCAGCCAAAAGATTTGACATTTCTGTTTTCCGTTTTTTTCCCCTATTTTTTGATCACGCAGCCTGCAAGATCTTAGTTCCCCAACCAGGGGTCAAACCTGGGCCCCCTGCAGTGGAAATGCGGCATCTTAACCACTGGACCTGCAGGGAAGTCCCCAGAGTTTAAACTTCTAAAATATAGATGAGGGGATTCCCTGGTGGTCCAGTGGTTAGGGCTCCACGCTTTCACTGCTGTGTGTCTGGGTTCAGTCTCTGATCGAGGAACTAAGATCCCACAAGCTATGTGGTGTGGCCAAAAATTCATAAATAAATAAAATAATAAAATATAAATGAAAAAGGTAGTAGTGGTGGGGGTGGGGGAGCAGAGGCTTTCCTTTTCATGAGCCTCTTTCCAGATCTCCCCTGTATGTTTTATTCACCAAAACTGAATCACATCACTACCCTCTTGGTGCAAAGGAGCCTAAGATAGTGAAATCTGTCAAAGAGAATTAGAACTGCCGTTTCTGGCTTCAGTCAACCATGATTCATTCTCTGTGTATGAGCCATGGCAGCCTAAATGAACTGGGAGGGGAGCAAGCGTACAATGGTGGTGAGTAGGCTAAATACAGGAGTTGCCAGCGGCAAGAAAAAGCAGTGTGTTGCTTTAGTTCTGCTGATAAGGAGTTAGGGCTTGGACTAGGGCAGAAGCAGGAGGGAGAAGGAAACAGGGCAAATGGGAAAACGAATCAAGGAGTGGAGTGGGCAGACCAGGGTGGCTCATGGCTGTCTTTCATGAGAGAGCAGGGAAAAGAGAGAGACAGACAAGGGGAAGTCATAGATGGCGACATGGTTTCCAGCTTGCTTCATTGGATGGTGACACCATGAACTGAGGCTGAGAATACAGAAGGAGAAGTCAAGTTCGGGAAAGATGATGAGCTTGGCCTTCGGCAGTTGGAGACAATGACAATGAGGGGGAAATGTATACAAAGAGTGGGTCGTGAAACGCCACAACTTGGGAGGACAGGCAGGGCTAGATGTAGAGACTGAAATTAGACTCAAAACCACGCTATCAAATTATGTCTGTACAAACTCCAAAAGAAGGCACATCTGAGCACTCATAGAGATGTCTTCTGCTAAGAGGCATTGGGCGGATGGGGTGCAGGGGAGTAGATCCAAGGAAAAAACATTCACTGACTTTACATCCTTTTGTGTCTTCAAAGTTTTGATAACAGACATCTATCCAATCAGGGAAATGTAAGTTTGTAAACGAGCTGCACAAGAAGGAGAGTGCTGGAAGGAAAAGAAGAGTATGTGGTGAATGATCCCATTTTGAAGGCAGGATGAAAAGAAAGAGGAAAAGATGATTAGAATCTCTGTATGGAATCTTGTGGGCTTCCCTGTTGACTCAGTGGTAAAGAATCCACTTGCCAATGCTGGAGACCTAGGTTCGATCCCTGGCTTGGGAAGATCTCCTGGAGGAGGAAATGGCAACTCCCACTCCAGTATTCTTGCCTAGGAAATCCCCTGGACAGAGGAACCTGGCGGGGCTGCAGTCCGTGTGGTCACAAAGAGTTGGACACGACTTAGCAAATAAGCACCAATAGTGTGGAATCTTGCAAATCCATGCAGGAGAACATTTGAGGAAGAATGGGAGGTTGCAGAGGTGAAGGAGACTGGGTAGGGCCTGGGAGGGGAAGGCCTTTGTGTTGAAGCTACCACTGTTGACTCTAGAAAGTTCTACAAGTGTGGAGATGAAATACGGTCATATAGAACTGCGGTGACATAAGGAGAGAACATGCCAGCTCAAGAAAGCACTAGGGGGAGAGAAATGATATTTCTTAGCGACAGGAGGTCAATCACATCCTTAAAATGTATTGTCCCATCCCTCTTCCCTTTGTCGCTAGTATTTGACCTGTGGGACCCCCCGCACCCAGTGTAAGTGCTTGGCGAGCCTGTGCGAGGCACACGCCAGTTATTCCTGTAACATCCTGCAACACTATGGGACCGGTAGTTGTTGTGGTAAAAGTACGTTGTGCATTTCTCTTTCCCACGAAATTTTTTCTAGCCACAAAATTAACCAGAAACAAAAGAAGCATAACCCCTGCCTCCCCCGCCCCCTTTTCTCAGCAACAGAGAGACAGAGTCCCTGATACAAGAGAATGAATAGCATGCCAAAACTAAGTTAGAAATGCCATCGAAACAAGGTGAGGATAGGCATGGGTTTCTTCGCCAGCCCCCGGCAGGCTGACCCCTGTGTTGCCATTTCGATTACGGATCGCCTCGGATTAAACGAACAGGACTGTGTGATCAGATGGGGGCAAACTAAGCCCGAGGGGTTTGGATTGTTCACTCGTACGTGATTTCTCCCTCCCTTGTGTGTTTTCTTTGGCTGTGCGTTCACCTGTTCTCTGATGGGTACACTGCAGAGCTGCCTATGAGGCCAACACATGTATTCGTGGGACAAGAAACATTACCTATCTATGACCTCCGTTGGCAGCCAGCTCTTGTGTTAATATGAGTCTGGCCAAGGGAGTTGAGGTTGGAGAGTGATGCTCAGTGAAAGCCCTTACCAGGGCCCCAGGAGCCCAAGATTTCCAGCCTGACACTGCCACTTTCTTTCAATAGTAACTGAGCATAAATTTCTATAATAACGGATTCAATGGAATGGCATTCCAGGTGGCACTAGGGGTAAAAAAAACCCACCTGCCAATGCAGGAGACACAAGAGATGTAGGCTCAATCTCTGGATTGCGAAGATCCCCTTGGAGGAGGGCATGGCAATCCACTCCAGTATTCTTGCCTGGAGAATCCCATGGACACAGGAGCCTTGCAGACTACAGTCCATAGGGTTGCAAAGAGTTGGATATGACTGAAACAACTTAGCATGCACACATTCAATGAAATACTTTAAGCTGCTAATACCAGAACCCCCAACTCACAGTAACCCTCATAATAAGGACATTTCAAATCCACCTTAACAGTATTCTAAGACAGAGAGTTCCTAGATGGGGGCAGCCATTCAACAGTGTCATGAAGTTCCCTGACCCTTGCATCTTTCTGCTCTGACCGTTTCAGCAGGTTGACTTTTGGTTTTATCTCTGCCCTAATTGTCACAGCATGGCTGCCACAGCTCCAAACATCACCTCTCTCTCTTTAATAGTGTCCAAGGTCTCTATCTTTCTGTCTTTTTATCAGAGAGGAAAATCTTTCCCCAAAGCCTCTTGCATACTTTTATTCAAGTCCTGTTGTTCAAAATTGGGGTATGTTTTCATATCGCAGCTGCAAGCAAGGCTGGGAAGGTGAGTACTTTGAATTTTCAGTTTCTAGAGCAGAAAAAAAAGGAGCTGAGAATGACTGTTGGATAGGCAGCCAAACGTCCACAACAAGTAACAATAATGAGACAGCTAATATTAATTAAGTTACTGGTATGAGACAGGCACTCTTCTAAGGAATTAATATGTTTTACCTTTGTTCATCCCAACCAAACTACTATGAGACCGGTCTCATTTTAGAGAGGCTGGGAGAGGTTTCAAAAATTTGCCTTGGCCCCCTCTCGGGTTTTTTTGGCGAAACATTTCTTGATCTCAGAAGACGCACGATTCAGAGGACGATCCGAGCCAGAAAGTAAATCATTGCAATGTGGTGAGGTAGGTGCTGATAGATACATAATAGGGTGTGAGTTAGTAAGAAGCCGTCTGGCCTCAGCATCCCTTGCCCCCTCCCCTAGGCAAGCAAGACCACCCTGTGTTTCCAGTGAAAGCTCCCAGGGAGGAAAGGATCAGAGAGAAGAGCTTAGAGCAGATGAGCAGAAGCAGCCAGTTCTCCAACTAGGAAAAGCGAGATGAGGGCATTTGGAGATCATCTGACAGTGCCGTGCAGACTCAAGGTGCCCAGGGAGGTGACAGGATCCCAGATGGCATGATGATGTGATGCTATGAGGGGACGCTTCACTCAGCCACTGCCAGACACTCATGCCACCCTGCTGGGAGGGACCTGGAAGGATACCCACCTTCCAGGGTCTGGCAGGATTGGACAATAGCCTCTCGGTGGTAGCCAGAGGGCTCTGCATAATTGTCTGCACTGCAAACATGCCTCCACCCTCTGTCTCACTCTGGAGGCTGAAAGAGTCTGCAGCAACTGCTTAGAGTGATTTATTATGCTCTGGGGCATGAGCTCTTAGCACCAGGCTTAATTTTATTGTGGAACAACAAATTCCTGTGTTGTGTCGTACCTCCAAAGAGAGAGCCAGCCTAACTTTACAACTGCATGCACAGATAGATGTAAATGCTAAAAAAGGAATCTCTGTCTGCCATGGGAGAAGGGATCCAGGAATATCGCCACAGATGAAGCACAGGTGAAGCAGGGTACTGAAGGACGAACCGGAGTTCACTAGGTGGGGACAAGGGGGCTTCCCTGGTAGCTCAGATGGTAAAGCATCTGCCTGCAGTGCAAGAGACCCAGATTCGATCCCTGGGTCAGGAAGATCCCCTGGAGAAGGAAATGGCAACCCACTCTAGTACTCTTGCCTGGAAAATTCCATGGACAGACGAGCCTGGTAGGCTCCATGGGGTCACAAAGAGTCGTACACAACCGAGCGAGGGACAAAAGAGGAAAAAGATCTAGGCAAAGTCAAAGAGGTGTGAAAGACATTGCTTCTCCTCAGAACTGTCAATATTCTGAGCATCGGGCAAATGGCGTTGAAGTCAGGTGATGACTCTGGTTAAGAAGACATCGGGGTTTTACCTTTTTTTTTAAACTTTTTATTTTGTATTGGAGTAGAGCCAATTAACAATGTTGTGGTAGTTTCAGGTGGACAGCAAAGGAACTCAGCCATACATGTACATGTATCCATTCTCCACCAAACTCCCCTTCTATCCAGGCTGCTACATAACACTGAGCAAAGTTCCCTGTGCTATACAGTAGGTCCTTGTTGGTTATCCATTTTACTTATTTTATTTTTGGTTGTCCTGGGTCTTCCTTGGTGCTCATGGGCTTTCTCTGGTTGCTGTGATTGGGGGCTACTCTCTCGTTGCCATGCACAGATTTCTCATGGTGGTGGCTTCTGTTTTTGCAGAACATGGGCTCTCTAGGGACATGGGCTTCGGTAGTTGCAGCATTCGGGCTCGGTAGTTGTGGTGCACAGGTTTAATTGCTCCTTGGCATGTGGAATATTCCTGGACCAGGGATCAAACCCATGTCCCCTGCACTGGCAGGAAGATTCTTACCCACTGTACCACCAGGGAAGTCCTGATTATCCATTATAAATATAGCAGTGTGTACATGTTGAGCCACTGGAGTTTTATCTTAATCTCCAAGACCATGAGTAGGTAAGCCCACCTCTTAAAACTGCAGAAACGAGTTTGAATGAGAATTTTCCAAACCTGCACTTTTACATAGGAGAACATTTTCTTATTCAGGAAACCCTCCATAAGCTGATATTAACTGTAACTCCAATATAAAAATCAGATGTAATAGGGACACATTTTTCCTTGACCACAACTGTCTTGAACATGATTTCACTAAAAAAATTAAATTAAGACCCACCCTGTATGCCCAGTGGCAAGGCTGCTGAGAAAGCTAACCTTCATCGGAATGGGAGAACTCTATCACATCCAGATTTGAGTGAAAACCCAAAGTCGAGTCCAGTCCATATGGGGGATGAGAGCCTTGTGGTTTTCATCCACACAGATGACTTTCAGAATGTTGGCTGCCTTCTGCTGTCACCCCCAAGCTGACTCCCTGATGGAGGAGACAGGATTCTTCATGTGGCCCAGATTCCCTGGGGACACCAGGCAGCTGTTTCCCACTGAGCTGGCCAGGACCTCCCCCCACCCTGTTCCCAGAGTGGAGAACCAGCCCAGTTAAGCCCACTTCTGGAGGCTCCGACCTCCCCAGGCAGGCTGTCTCCAACTAAAACCTAAAGTACCTTGAGACTTCCCTGGTGGTCCCGTGGTTGGGAGTCTGCCTTCCAATGCAGGGCATGTGGGTTTGATCCCTGGTTGGGGAACTAAGATCCCACATGCCTTGGGGCAACTGAGCCCAAGTGCTCCAGAGTCCATGAGTCACAACTAAGACCCAGCCAATAAACAAATAAATACCAGAGAAAAGTGCCTTGTGCCTGTTAGTCACTCTTTGTGACCCCATGGACTGTAGCCCGTCAGGCTCCTCTGAACATGCAATTTTCCAGGCAGGAATCCTGGAGCAGGTTGCCATTGAGTGCCTTAACCGGGTCTAAAGCAGTGTTTTTTCAAACTGAAGGTCATGACCTATCAGTAGCTTATAAAGTCAATTTTTTGGGTCATGACTTCTAATGCTTTCACCATTATATTTATTATTTATTATCATTTAAGATTTGAAGGGTGGAATGACTCACTTTTAAAAATTTTATTGATTGATTTTTGGCTGAGCTGGGTCTTCATTGCTGCGAGGGCTTTCTCTAGTTGTGGCGAGCGGGGGCTGCTCTTCATCACGGTGCTTGGGCTTCTCATTGCAGTGGCTTCTCTAGTTGTGGGGCACGGGCTCTAGGGCATGCAGGCATCAGTATTTGTGGCACAGGGGCTTAGGTGCCCCGAGGCATGTGGAATCCTCTCAGACCCAGGATGGAACCCAGGTCCCCTGGCATGGCAGGTGGATTCTCAACTATTTTTTATTTAATTAATTGTCTGTGTGTTTTGGTCATGCACACATTTATTTTATCAGTCACCTATATCTTTTTGATGACTTTTGCCAAACATCTGATTATGAACTTATTCAAACATACCAAATGGAGAAGGCAATGGCACCCCACTCCAGTACTCTTGACTGGAAACTCCCATGGACGGAGAAGCCTGGTAGGCTGCAGTCCATGGGGTCGCTAAGAGTCAGACATGACTGAGCGACTTCACTTTCACTTTTCGCTATCATGCATTGGAGAAGGAAATGGCAACCCCTCCAGTGTTCTTGTCTGGAGAATCCCAGGGAGGGGGGAGCCTGGTGGGCTGACGTCTGTGGGGTCACACAGAGTCGGACACGGCTGAAGCGACTTAGTAGCAGCAGCAGCAGAAAACATACCAAAAAGATGTAAAAAGACATATTTCCAAAAAAAAAAAAAAGACATATTTCCACCATCAGATTCCACTATCTAAATATATTTAAAATTTTTAGATGAAGATTATTTAAGTTTTAGATTCATCTTTAGACTATTTTTTTGGACTTCCTTGATGGCTCAGACAGTACAGCATCTGTCTGCAGTGCGGGAGACCTGGGTTCGATCCCTGGGTTGGGAAGATCCCCTGGAGAAGGAAATGGCAATCCACTCCAGTACTATTGCCTGGAAAATCCCATGGACAGAGGAGCCTGGTAAGCAACAGTCCTTGGGGTCGCAAAGAGTCGGACACAACTGAGCGACTTCACTTTCCTTTCTTAGACTATTTTTAGATTAATTTTTTACATTATAGTTTACCTACCATAAGATTCACCTACTTTAGCGTACAGTTCAGTGAGTTTTGACAAATATAGTTAAGCAGCCACCACCACAATCACGTCTCAGGACGGTGCCTTCACCACAAGAAAACTCCCCCTGCCCTTTTGCAGTGATCCTGCTTCCCACCTGGTCCCTGGCAACCACTGATCTGGTCCCTGGCAACCAGGGACCTAGCATCTCTCCCTAGAGTCTGTCATATGAACAGAATTATATGGTCAGTGGCATTTTTGAGTCTGGCTTCTTTCACAATACATCGTGTTTTGGAGATTTTCCCATAGTGTTGCATGTATCCGAAGATTCTTCCTTTTGATTGTTGAATAGCATTCCATCGTGTGGATGATCCGAGGTTCGTGTATTCATTCATCAGCTGGGGAACATCTGGTTTTTGGCAGTTATAAATAAAGTCACTGTAAACATTTGCAGACAGATTGCTGTGTGAGGCTGGGTTTTCATCTCTAGGATAAATATCTTGGAGTGGAAAAGTGGGTTGTAATGTGTGTTTTATTTTATGAGAAACTGCCCAGCTGTTTTCCACATGACTGTAACATTTTGCATTTCCACCAGAAGTTGTGAGAATTCCAGTTGATTCACCGGCATGTGGAACTGTGATATATTTTTTTTAATTTAACGTTAAAACATGAGCCATTCTAATGTGTGTTGAGGCATCTCATTGTGATTTTAATTTGTAGTTTCCTAATGACAATGGAGAAGGCAATGGCACCCCACTCCAGTACTCTTGCCTGGAAAATCCCATGGACGGAGGAGCCTGGTAGGCTGTAGTCCATGGGGTCGCTAAGAGTCGGACACAACTGAGCGACTTCACTTTCACTTTTCACTTTCATGCATTGGAGAAGGAAATGGCAATCCACTCCAGTGTTCTTGCCTGGAGAATCCCAGGGACGGGGGAGCCTGGCGGGCTGCCGTCTATGGGGTTGCACAGAGTTGGACACGATTGAAGCGACTTAGCAATGACATGATGCTGAGCATCTTTTCATATGTTTATTTGCTATATGTCTACATGTATTGGTCTGTTCAAGTCTTTGGCCCATTTAAAAAACTGAGTTGTTTTTCTACTGAGTTTTAGAGCTTTTTAGATTATAGACACAGTCCTTTACTAGATACACAGTTTGCAGATATTTTCTCACTGTGTGTGGCCTGCCTCTTTATTTCCTTAGTAGTATCTTTTGAAGAGAAATGTTTCATTTCGGTGAACTGCAATTTGTCAGTTTATCAGTTGTTTCACTTATATCTACATTAACATGTTCAAACAGCTTTATTGAGGTAAAAACCATACAATTCTGCCACTGAAAGTATGTAATTTAATCACCTTAGCATATTCACAGATTTGTGCAACCTTCAGCACATTCAAGTTCATTACCTTTTCATTAGCCCAAGAAGAGACCCTGTGTTCTTTAACCAGTGGGATCCTGCCCTCTCATCCCCACGCCAATCTCTGGGCAACAGGATCTACATCCTGGCTCTTTGGAGTTGCCTGTTGTGGACATTCTGTATATACAGAATCCACAACATATGGTCCTTCACAGGTGGCTTCTTGGCACGTTTTCAAGGTTGATCCATGTTGAAGCATGTATCAGCACTTCATTTCTTTCTATTCCCCAATAATATTCTCCTGCATGAATATGCTGCATTGTGTATATCCACTGTCAGTCAATGAACATCTGCGATGTTTCCACCTTTGGGCAATTATGAATAAACTTCCTGTTGTGTGCAAGTTTTTGTTGTTGTTTACGTATTCTAGGTACAAGTCTCTTATCAGATCTATGATTTGCAAAAATTTTCTTTGATTCCAGGGATTGTCTTTTCAGTTTCTTAATGGTGTCCTTTAAAGCCCCAAAGCTTTTAAATTTGATGATGTCAAATTTACTTTTTTTTCCTCTTGTTGATTATGCTTTTTTTGGGTCATAACTTAGAAACCATTGCCCAATTTAAGGTCAGGAAGATTTACATCTATGTATTCTGGTGGCTCATGGTAAAGAATCTACCAGCCAATGCAGGAGACGCAGGTTAGATCCTGGGTCGGGAACCCACTCCCGTATTTTTGCCTGGAGAATCTCATGGACAGAGGAGCCTGGTGGGCTACAGTCCCTGGGGTCACAAAGAGTTGGACATAACTTAGCAGCTCAACAACAATAACAATTCTTCTAAGAGTCTTATGGTTTAACTCTCACATTAAGGTCCTAAATCTGTTTTAAGATAATTTTTGTATCTGATGTGAGGTAAGGATCCAACTTCATTCTTTTGTATGTGAATACCCAGTTCTTCCAGCACCATTTATGAAAAGGTAGCTCTTTCCTCATTGAATCGTCCTGTCGTGCATTGACAGTTGATATTTCCTTTATCACTTACCTGTAAACATTTCCATTCCTCTATCCACCCACCAATCTATTTTATTTTCTGATGCATTTCAGAAAGTGCGTTGCAGACATACTTCCTCCTAAGATTTCAGCATGCATATCATCAACTATAGTTCACTATTTGTCCATGATTTTTTCTTTTTTTGTAAAATTTACATACAATGAAATACACAAAACTGAAGTGTACCACCTGATGAGTTTTGACAGATGCACTTGCCTGTGCATGCAAATTCCTTATCAAGATATAGAACATCAACACCAACCCCAGAAAGTTCCCTCTCATGCATTTATTTTTATGTATTTATTTTTGACAAATGCATGTGCCCATGTAACCACCACCTTAATCAAGATAGAGAACATTTCCATCTCCTAAGGAAGCTCTTTCACTTCTTTGCTTTTAATCTTGCCCCACCCCATCCGCAGCCCAGACAGCCACTGATCTCATCTGTCCCACTGTAGATTAGTTTTGCCTGTTTCATAATTGCATATAAATGAAATCATATCATGCGTACTATTTTGTGATAAGCTTACTCCATCCCTGACCAACACTGGAAAAACAAAACAGAGCAGAACAGAGCAGAACGATTGGAAAGTTGCTTTGCGAAATATTGCTTTGTTGATCTTGGTTTCACACATACACACATGCACGTGTGTGTGTGTGCATGTGTGTGTGCGTGCGTGATTGTACTGAGCCAAAATAGAAAATGCATTTCTTACTGTGGGTTGCAGTCAAAAGGATTTTTAAAAATTTTTTTATTATTATTATTATTTTTTACTTTACAATATTGTATTGGTTTTGCCATACATCAACATGCATCCGCCACGGGTGTACCTGTGTTCCCCATCTTGAACCCCCCTCCCACCTCCCTCCCCATACCATCCCTCTTCCTGAACCAAAACTCTCATGTTTTTTTTCTACCTGTCTTGTCACTCTCCTTGCCCCATCACCTTCCTTGATCTCCTATCAATTACCCCAGTAATTGGCCTCCTCAATGGCACCCCACTCCAGTACTTTTGCTTGGAAAATCCCGTGGATGGAGGAGCCTGGTAGGCTGCAGTCCATGGGGTCACTAGAGTCGGACACGACTGAGCGACTTCACTTTCACTTTTCACTTTCATGCATTGGAGAAGGAAATGGCAACCCACTCCTGTGTTCTTGCCTGGAGAACCCCAGGGATGGGGAAGCCTGGTGGGCTGCCGTCTGTGGGGTCGCACAGAGTCGGACACGACTGAAGCGACTTAGCAGCAGCAGTAGCAGTAATATCTTTGAAAAATCTGTTTCTTCCCTCAGGTTACTGTTCCCACCTCATTCTACTCACACTCAAACTGGAGAACTCCTGCTCATCCATAGGTTGCCTCTCAGAACTGGTATGACATTGTGCCCTAATTACTTGGCCACACTTTCCTCCAGCAGACCACAAGCTCCCTGGGGACAGGAACCGTGTCTTTTTAACCTTTACAGTCTCTAGCTCCTCGGATGTGAAGCCGTACAATAGGCATCAATAAGTGTTCACTGAATGAATGAGTAAACCCCAGGGTTCTGGGTGACAGGGTTCGTTTTTTTTATAATTGGAGTATAATTGCTCTACAATGTTGTGTTAGTTTCTATTGCTCAATGACATGAATCAGCTGTATGTATACATACATCCTCTCCCTCTTGAGCCTCCCACCAACCCGCCCACCACCCCACTCCTTTAGTCACCACTGGGTTTTATATAAACCAACCTGATATTTTTCCCAAGGGCCCACTCCTGCATATTTTATTGTCCTGTATGTCTCTGATTTCTTAACCATCATTTTTTATGACCTCCTTCAATCACCCTGAGACCTTAGTCTTCCAAATCTCTTCTCTCCACGCCCCACGCTAGCCCTTTCATCCTTGTAACTTCTTCCCAGACACGCTGAGGCAAACAACTCCTTATGAGGATGCCATCGTATCCTTATCTTTGGGGCCTTTGCCCCAGAATGGCCCCATCTTCCAAGGAGATGTTAATGCTGTGACTGTGGATATGGGCACAGGTATGTAGGATGTAGAAGCACCTATACACAGAGAGATGGTCATAGCCAGGAGACTCACTGGCTCATGTTGGTCTGGGTCCTGCTCTCAAGGAAAAGAAGCCCATAGCTATAGCTCCCAGATAGAATTCCAGAGGAGACGTATAGCAGATTGGTCAAGGGTACAGGCTACGGAGGAGAGATACAGGGTATGGTCCCGTTTTTACCACATTAGCTGTGAGATCCTGAGCAAGTTACATAACCTCTCTGAGCCTCAGTGTCCTCATCTATAAAATGGGAATATGCAGTGTTGTTTGAAGATTTAATGGGACAATTGATTATATAACACTGGGCATATGGCAAGTTTCCAAGAAATGGAAGTGAATCCGGTCTGGGGAAATAACATTTCCCAACGGGTATGTCTGAGTGTCCGAAGAACGAGAGAGAAGACCCAGCTAGAGGTAACCTGAGTTAAAGACCAAAGACACAGAGGACTTCCCTGGTGGCTCAGTGGTTAAGAATCCGCCTGCCAATGCAGGGGACATGGGTTCAATCCCTGGTCTGGGAATATCCCACATGCCATGGGGCAAGTAAGCTCGTGCATCACAACTGCTAAAGCCTGCATGCAGCAAAATGAAGACCCAGCGCAGCCAAAAATAAAAAAGTCTGAAGACACAGACAGCACTAAAGGACGTCACCAAAGACAAAACAGCGTTGATTGTGCAGAGGCTGAAAGAATATCCTGGAATAAAGTCTGGAACCAGGAGGCCACTCCATTTAGGAAATGTACTCTGGGAAGGCAGGGCACATGTTGGTTCTCCCATGTTGGAAGAATCTGGTGCTCTAGTGCCTCCTTGCAAAACAGCTGGAGGGCAGGAGTGCGTGCCATCCTGTCGACAGCTTTGCAGTGGCACATTCTTCCTTCCTTCCACTGGAGACTAACCACTACAAGTATTTCCTTGCACGGGCTGAGCACCCAGTTTACGACTGCCAGTGTTAAGACTGGAAAGATAACAGGTAAAAACAGGGCTTGTCACCTGGCAACAAGGGGACAAGCATGTGCAGTGACAAACCACTGATATCTACAACAAATAAAGCCGCGGTTCCTGCAGCTTCGGCCAACTAGGTGAAGAGGACAGAGCCATGCCAGCTGACAGGTGGCGGTCCTGCTGGCAGGGGAGGCCATCCTGGGAACACAGAAACACCCCAGGAAAGCATGAGAGATGGAGGCCCCGTGTGTCGAGAGCTGGTTTCCTTGTTCTTTAACTGTCCAGGCTTCAGCTCCTCCTTGGTCACTCCCCCCTGGACAGTTGAGGGTGACTCACTGAAGCTTTCTAGGTCTCAGCCACCTCAACCATCCCATTGGCCTCACCTTTGTTCATTCATTCATTCACTCTCCAAGCCATCTGTGGGTGCTGGGGACACAAGACTATTGTTTGCAGCTGTATGCCTGTACCCAGCATAGTGCCTGGCACATAGTAGGTGCTCAATAAATATTTGCTTCAAGGAGGAAATGAACAAGACAGAGTCAAAGTCTGCAAAGAGCTCACTGTCTAATAGAGGAAGCAAAACACAAAATCACAAGGTGCCCAAAACGCCTATACAAGGTCACTGGGTAAGTGCCCATGGGCATACAGAAGAGGAACCCCATCTGGGAACTCAAGACTTCTCCTCTGAGGAGGTGTCAGGCTTTCAAAAGAGAGGGCGGTTTCTGAAGAATGAGGAATGGAGGAAGAGCGCAGCCAGGAACAGTGATGGAGAAGGGAAAGCTCATATTATTAACCACTTACTACAGGCTGGAAATTTTATACTTACTGAAGAATTGATGCTTTTGAACTGTGGTGTTGGAGAAGACCCTTGAGAGTCCCTTGAACTGCAAGGAGATCCAACCAGTCAATCCTAAAGGAAATCAGTCCTGAATATTCACTGGAAAGACTGACGTTGAAGCTGAAACTCCAATTCTTTGGCCACCTGATGTGAAGAGCTGACTCATTGGAAAAGACCCTGATGCTGGGAAAGATTGAGGGCAGGAGGAGAAGGGGACAACAGAGGATGAGATGGTTGGATGGCATCACCAACTCAATGGACATGAGTTTGGGTAGGCTCCAGGAGTTGGTGATGGACAGGGAGGCCTGGCATGCTGCAGTCCATGGGATCGCAAAGAGTCAGACATGACTGAGCAACTGAACTGAACTGAACTTACCGTCTTGGGAAAGATTAGAATCTATCCATGATGACATAGGAGGGCTCTGCCTCTTGGCACTCCTAGAGTCCTTCTGTCTCTTGCTCTCCTGTCTGCTGGGTCTCAGCTCGCACTGCATGATTGCAGTACCCCAGCTGCTAACCAGCTGTGTGTCCTTCGGGTTCACCTTCCATGCAACTGCCAGAGGGATTGTTCTAAAACCCAGAGTTGAAACTCTCTTGCCTTGGTTTGAAAACCTTTTTTTTAAATACTTATTTTATTTTTTGGCTGTGTTTCTATAGCTGCAGTGCACAGGTTTAGTTGTCCTGTAGATAGAACCCGTGTCCCCTGCATTGGAAGATGGATTCTTAACTACTGGACCACCAGGGAAGTCCCAATTTGGAATCTTTTTTTAATTGAGGATAATTGCTTTACAGGCTTTTGTTGTTTTCTGCCAAATATTCAATTTGGAATCTTTTGATGCTGCACATCACTCGAGGCTGGTGATCCAGACCTTTTGTAATATGGCCCTAAGCTGGATTGCTTGCCCCAGCCAGGCACTCCCTGAGATATACATGTACATCCCCACCCCTTGCTCGTGCTGCTTTTTCAGCCCAGATGCCCATCGTCTTTCTAACCTCCTTTAGAATGCTTCCACAGAAGCTCTCTCCTTTTCAGAGATGCCTTCAGGACCCATTTCAGAGGCCGCCTTCCTTGGAAGTCCCCACACTTTCTGTTTGCATAGTTTTATCCCTGATCGCAATCTAGTTGTGTTCAATCTGACTACTATCTCTTGAGTCCTCATTGCTATGAACTACAGGTCAACATCAGGGGAAGAGAAAGAAGACAAGTGAGGCTGGGTCTTTGCCCTTGGGAAGCCCACTGTATGATGGGAGGGTCTCCTGAGAGCCCCGTGGTCAAATTATCTTTTAAAGATTGGAAACCTGTTTCCTTTCGCCCAGTGGTTCTAAACCAGGGGCAACCCCCAACTCCCACTCCATGGGGCATTTGGCAAAGTCTGGAGACACATTAGTTGCTACTAGTAGCTACTAGTTGCTACTAATTAGTGGGCAGATGCATCTGGAATCTAGTGGGTAGAGGTCAAGGATGCAGCTGAACATCTCACAATGCACCGGACGCACTCTCATGACAAAGAATTACCCAGATCAAAATGTCAGTAGTACCAAAGTTGAGAAACTCTGGTTTAACCTTTCAGCAATGGAGAGCCACAGGGAGAAGTTCACCCAAAAGAGAGAGATTTAACTCTGTGAACTCTGACAGCTGAGTCCATGGTGACTTAGAGGAAGGCAGCCTTTGGAGACAGTATAATTCAGGACTTTTTTCCCTTTCTCCCAGGAAATCAGTGAAGTAAGCAGGCCTTCAGCCAGAAACACTAAGCTCTGTAGACATCGCTCTCAGATGGCGAAATGGCACACATTGCAACAAGCATGGTGTTGCTGTGTCAGTTAGGTTCCTGAGAAGAGTTTCTTTCCCCTGAGGAAGCGTGCTCACTCAGCACTCATCAGCTATGCTATCTTAAGCAAGTTTCGTACCCTCTCTGTGCCTTTTCCGCCTCTGCAAATGGACCCAACAATAGTACCTTGTTCCTAGAGTTTTTGTGAGGGCTAATTAGTATATGACAAGAGCCTACAGCAGAGTCTGGCACACAGCACCACATTGCTACATAAATGTTAGCTCTTAACATCATCCTCTCATCACCACCACCATCACCACCTCCATCCTTATCATCAGCGTCATCATCATCATCCTCAGCTTCATCATCCCCACCATTAAAACCACCACCACCATCACACACGGCATCATCCCAGCCACCACCGCCACGATCACCCCATCAGCACCACCATTAAAACCACCATCGTCATCATCACCATCATCGCTTTCTTTTGGAAGAAACCTTGTTTCTTGGCCCGACGTTATCTGTGGTTTGATTGGATGTCAGTCGGCCCCAAGGGTGGTAGCAAAAGGGATCCACCCTCAGCCCCACTAACCTCTCAGACCCGTAGTCTCTCTTGCAGAGCTTGGTTCAAGGTTGTTATCAAGTTCTCATGTCCTCAGTCCCCCAAAACCAGGTGAGCCAGGCCAGCTTGGAGACCCCAGTCAGCTGCAGTTCTTACAATAAACTCCCTGGATCTGTTCTGTTAAACTTCAAAATGACAAAAAGCCAAGTCACAGAAGCATAAACAGTCAAAAATTTCTCCTGTGGAGCAATGGGGTCTGGAAGTTAACCACAGCTGGTGTGATTCAGCTGTCCAAAGATGTCAGGGCCCCCACGTTGGGGAAATTCTTCTCTCCTTACCAGAATTTCAGATACCGGTGATTGCTGGAGTTGCTTCTGTAGTTTGCAGGCCCCAGAACATCCACACTGCGGTTGTCTTAGCCTTCTCTCATGGCAGCAAGATGGTCTGTGTTCACAGCAGTGAGACCCCTTCTGTCGTGTGATGCTAACGGTTGCCCCGGAAGCACTTCCCCCATAATACATGGACGTCCTCCTACATTTTGTTGGCAGAGCTGGATCATCCAGCAACCCCCGCGGGCAAGGGAGGCTGGGAAAGTTGGAAAGGGATTGTCGTGATTGGCTGAAACAAATCATGCTTCATTACGTCAGGGAGGGCACATGGCTGCCCTGATGAAGTCTGGGTTCTGTTGGCAAGAAAAAAAAAGGAAGGTAGGTACTGTGGGTCAGCAGCACGTCAATACAATGGCTGCAAGACAAACTATCCCCAAACTTAGTGCATTTCTTTTGCTCCTGAATCTGCAACCTGGTCGGGCTCAGTGGAGATAGTTTGTGCTATTTGGCGTCAGGTTGAAACTATCACAGCATTCATTTGGCTCGTGGCTTTGCGATCTGGTCAGGGCTCAGTGGACTCCGCTCGGCTCTGTTTCCCTTGGTGTCAGGAGTGGGAGCTTAAAACATCGGAAGTCTCCCTCACTCACATATGGGCCTGGGCTGACGAGTTCCCAACAGCTGGGGCTCCTCAGGCCTTTCTATCTCTTTCCATGTGCTCTCTCTAGGACGAGTAGTGGCTTCAGCGTAGCTGGACCTCTCACACATGTCAGCTCAAGGATCCCAAGGTATGGGCTGAGAGAGAGAGACAGAAAGGAAGGGAGAGAAGGAGAGAAAAATGGAGGGATGGAGGGAGGGAGAGAAAGAAACAAAGAAAAATCAAGTAAGGAAGAAAGAAAGAGAAAGGGAGAAAGAAAAAGATTCTATACAGACCTTCTAGCCATCACAAAAAGTAACCCAAATGGATCATAAATCTAAATGTATAATACAAAACTATAAAACTTCTAGATGACATAGGAGAAAATCTAGGATCTAGATTTGGCAATGATTTTTTGGATACAACACCAATAGTATGATGCCCAAAAGAGAAAACTCAATAACTTGGATCTCATTAAGAGATAAAACTTCCACTTTACAAAAAAAAAATTGATAAGAGAATAAAAAGCCACAGGCTTGGATAAAAATCTTTGCAAAGCACATGTCCAATTAAGGACTTGTATCCAAAATATACAAAGAATTTTTTTAAACTCAACTCTGAGAAAAGAAACAACCCAATTGAAAAATGGGCAAAAGTTCTTCACAGATGAAAAAGAAGATACACAGATGGCAAATAAGCGTATGAAAATATGTTCAACATAATGTATCTTGATGGAACTTGCAAAGTAAAATGAGATAGCATTACACATCTACTAGACTGGCTGAGATCCAAAAAACCAACAGCACAAGATGTTCCAGAGCAACGGGAACTCTCATGTATTACTGATGGAAATGCAAACTGGCTGAGCCACTTTGGAAGAGAGTTTGACAGTTTCTTACAAAAATAAATATTCTTACCATACGATCTTAACAATCACACTCCATAGTTACCCAAAGGAGTTGAAAACATGTCCACACAAAGACCTGCACATAAGTGTTTGTGGCAGCTTTATTCATACTTGTCAAAAACTGAAAGCAATCAAGGAGTCTTTCCGTAGGTGAATAGCTAAATAAACAGTGTACATCCAGACAATGGAATATCACTATTCAGTGCTAAAAAGAAATGAGGTATCAAGCCATGAAAAGACCTGGGGGAACCTTAAATGCATATTACTAAAGGAAAGAAGAAGAAGACAATGGTAACCCACTCCAGTAATCTGGCCTAGAGAAACCCTTGGACAGAGGAGCCTGGTGGGCTGCTGTCCACGGGGTTGCACAGAGTCGGACATGACTGAAGTGACTCAGAATGCCTGCATGCATTGGAGAAGGAAATGGAAACCCATTCCAGTAATCTTGCCTGGAGAATCCCAGGGATGGTGGAGCCTGATGGGCTGCCGTCTATGGGGTCGCACAGAGTGGGACACGACTAAAGCGACTTAGCAGCAGCACCAAAGGAAAGAAGCCAGTCTTTAAGAGGCTATATATGGTCAGATTCCAACTATTTCTGAAAAAAGCAAAACTATAGGGACAGTAAAAAGATCAATGGCTTCCAAGGTTCAGGAGGAAGAAGAGGATGAGGCAAAGCCTAAGAGATTTTCAGGACAGTGAAACTCTTCTCTATGTTGCTATATGAGTGGAGGGGCTTCCCTGGTGGCTCAGAGGGTAAAGAATCTGCCTTCAATGCAGGAGACCCAGGTGCAATCGCTGGGTTGGGAAGATCCCCTGGAAAAGGGAATGGCTACCCACTCTAGTATTCTTGCCTGGAGAATGCCATGGACAGAGGAGCCTGGGGGGCTACAGTCCATGGGGTTGCAAAGAGTCAGACATGATTGAGCAACTAACACTTTCACTTTCACATGAGTGGATAGAGGGCTTCCCAGGTGGTGCTAGTGGTAAAGAACCCACTTGCTAATGCAAGAGATGTAAGAGACGCAGGTTCGATTCCTGGGTAGCGAAAATCCCCTGGAGGAGGAAATGGCAACCCATTCCAGTATTCTTGCCTGGAGAATCCCATGGACAGAGGAGCTTAGCAGGCTAAGTCCAAGGGGTTGCAAAGAGTCAGACACAACTGAAATGACCTTACACATGCACACATAGACATGCATGAGTGGATAGAAGTCATTATGCATTTGTCAAAACCCATTGAACTGCTCAGGAGCAATGCTACTACTGGGCATATACCCTGACAAAACCATAATTAGAAAAGACACATGTACCCCAATGTTCACTGCAGCACTATTTACAATATTTACAAACATTGTAAATATTTACAATTCACAACAGCCAACCCAGATGTCCATCGACAGAAAAAATTGTACATGTTGTACATATACACAGTGGTATATTCAGTTCAGTTCAGCTCAGTCACTCAGTCCTGTCCAACTCTTTGCAACCCCATGAATTGCAGCACGCCAGGCCTCCCTGTCCATCACCAACTCCCAGAGTTCACCCAAACTCATGTCCATCGAGTCAGTTATGCCATCCAGCCATCTCATCCTCTGTCATCCCCTTCTCCTCCTGCCCCCAATCCTTCCCAGCATAAGAGTCTTTTCCAATGAGTCAACTCTTCGCATGAGGTGGCCAAAGTATTGGAGTTTCAGCTTTAGCATCAGTCCTTCCAAAGAAATCACAGGACTGATCTCCTTTAGAATGGATGGTTGAATCTCCTTGCAGTCTAAGGGACTCTCAAGAGGCTTCTCCAACACCACAGTTCAAAAGCATCAATTCTTCGGTGCTCAGCTTTCTTCACAGTCCAATTTTCACATCCATACATGACCACTGGAAAAACCATAGCCTTGACTAGACAGACCTTTGTTGGCAAAGTAATGTCTCTGCTTTTGAATATACTCTCTAGGTTGATCACAACTTTTCTTCCAAGGAGTAAGCGTCTTTTAATTTCATGGCTGCAGTCACCATCTGCAGTGATTTTGGAGCCCCGAAAAATAAAGTCTGACACTGTTTCCACTGTTTCCCCATCTATTTCCCATGAAGTGATGGAACCAGATGCCATGATCTTTGTTTTCTGAATGTTGAGCTTTAAGCCAACTTTTTCACCCTCCTCTTTCACTTTCATCAAAGGCTTTTTAGTTCCTCTTCACTTTCTGCCATAAGGGTGGTGTCATCTGCATATCTGAGGTTACTGATATTTCTCCTGGCAATCTTGATTCCAGCTTGTGCTTCCTCCAGCCCAGCGTTTCTCATGATGTACTCTCCATATAAGTTAAAGAATTACTCAGGCTTAAAAAAAGAATGAATTTGAGTCAGTTGAACTGAAATAGATGAACCTAGAGCCTGCTCCACAGGGTGAAGTAAGTCAGAAAGGGAAAAACGAGTATCATATATTAATGCATATATATGAAATCAAGAAAAATGGTACCGTTGAACCCATTTGCAGGGCAGGAATAGAGATGCCAATGTGGATAATAGACTTGTGGACACAGCGAGGGGAGGTGAAGGTGGGACAAATTGTGAGAGTAGCCTTGAAATATATACACTGCCATGTGCAAAATAAATAACCAGTGGGAAGTTGCTGTGTAACACAGGGAGCTCAGCCTGGTGCTCTGTGATGATGTAGAAAGTGGGATGGGGGTGGAGGGAGGGAGGCTCAAGAAGGAGAGGATATATATATACTATAGCTGATTCACGTTGTTGTACAGTAGAAGCCAACACAACATTGTAAAGCAATTATCCTCCAATTGCAAATGTCTTTAAATGAAAGAGAAAAGGAAGCAAGTGTGAACCTTAATGTAAACAGCACACTTTAGTTAATAATAATGTAAAAATACCAGGTCACTAATTGTTACCAACGTACTGCATTAAAGCAAGTTATGTTACTAATAGGGGAAATTATGCACAGAGGAGAGGGTATATGGGAGCTCTCTATGTATTAATTTTTTGTTAAATCTACAGAAAAATTCTAAATAAATTTTAAATGTTTTTAAACCTGAAAGACAGGATTGAAAACAGGTAATATGATGCAGTGTGAGCTGAGCTGAGGACCAGAGTTTTTATTACTTTGGGGCCTCCAGGCCCCTGCCGAGGCCTGACACAGAGCAGCCACTAATAAAATTCAGGCAGCTCAGCAGGAACCCGAATCATGCAACTGGATGCGAGATGGCAAACTCTACATTTATTATCTCTCTAGGGCTTCAGGACAGCGCCCTCTTTTCATTAGCTCTTTATTTTGACATAATTTCGGACTTACAGAAAAGTGGCAAGTACGAAGAATTCCCATATTCCCTTCCTCTGTGCTGCGTGCTAAGTCACTTCAGTCGTGTCCGACTCTTTGCAACCCGATGGACACTGCGTAGCCCACCAGGCTCCTCTGTCCGTGGGATTCTCCTGGCAAGAATACTGGAGTGAGTTGCCATGCCCTCCTCCAGGAGATCTTCCCAACCCAGGGATTGAACTTGTGTCTCTTACATCTCCTGCATTAGCAAGTGGGTTCTTTACCACTAGTGCCAAATGGGAAGCCCATTCCCTTTCTCTAGATTTCCCAATATTTTCACATCTGATCACGTCTACCCCTGTCTTTCCTAGCTGTTCAGTGCTATTTTTTAAATATTTATTTTTATTTCTATTTATTTATTTGACTGTCCCGGATCTGAGATGCAGCATGCAAACTCTTAGTTGTGGCATATGGGATTTAGTTCCCAGTCCAGGGATCAAACCTCTGCCTGCCTGCATTGGAAGTGTCTAGTCTTAGCCACTGGACCATCAGGAAATTCCCTTCAGTGCTATTTTTACCCCGTTTCACAACCAAGCAAACAGGCAGAGGGAGCAGGCTCTAAATTAGCTTCTTTCTCATCTTCCTTCTGATAAGAACAACAATGTACATTTATTGAGCGCCTGATATGTGCCTGGCATTGCTCCAAGGACTTTTCATGTATTTCAGACCATAGGAAGTGGGGCCTGTGGTCATCCCCACTTTGCAGACGTGGGAGCTGAGGTACCGTGCCCGATCCACTTTGTCTGGAGTCCCATAGTAAGCAGAGGGGTTAGTGCATAGACACAGTCCATCTGGTAGAAGCTAGGGAAGAGAGAAGATGGCTTAAAGATGCAGAAAACAGGGTGGGAGCCCAGTTTGGGAGGAGAGGAGGGCAGACAGCTCAGGCCATACATTTCTAACGTGAGACTTCTGCCATCTCTGGATAAATGCCAGTCGCTCAGTCATGTCCGACTCTTTGCAACCCCACGGGCTATAGCCCACCAGGCTCCTCTGTCCATGGAATTCTCCAGGCAAGAATATTGAGTTGGGTTGCCATTCCCTTCTTCAACGGATCTTCCCGACCCAGGGATCGAACCTGGGATTCCCTCATTGCAGGCAGATGCACAGATTCTTTTACCGCCTGAGTCACCCACAAACTCAGAGACACCAAGACGGAGCAAAAGGTTTCAGGTTTCCAAAGGGACCCCGGCACTGTCCAGCCTAAGTCTGCATACCTCCAACCTGACCTTCTTCCCCTCTCCCCTCCTGAGGGTTCTCCAGTCAACCTGACCTCCAGGCAATTCCTCCAATATGCTAAGTTGGTTCCTATCCCAAGACTTTTGCACTGGTTGTTCCCCCTTCTAAACTAGTCTAGCCCGTGTCCTCCCTAGGCTCGGAGCTCAAATCTCTCGTCCCTGGGGAGGAGACAGGTCTCTCTCTCTCTCTCTCTCTCTCTCTCTCTCTCTCTCTCTCTGTTTTACTCTCTTCTTGGTAGCTTTTGTTACCTGAAATATTTTATTCATTTACTGTTTTTCCCCTACCTTCTGGGCTCCATCACGACTTTTAAAATGTTGCTTTTAAGGGATTAGTGATCCATGGTGCCTGGGTTCGAACCCCACACCGGCTGCATGATTCTGAACAAGTTTCTCCACAAAGGCTCTGTGCCTCGGTTTTCCCATCTAAAAAACTGGGAGACAGCACTATAGCTCCCTCACAGGGTAGCTGGTGGTTAATATTAATATATGCAGCGCCTTAGAAAGGGGGCTGCCAGACGGTACTATTGACTGAAGAATTGTTTTACTATCTAAAATTTTCTGGAATCCGGCATATGGTCAGGCGCTCCGAAAACATTTGTTGAAGGGAAGAACACACATCCGCATTCAGGAGAAGTTGGGCTTATCGGAAAAGGGAGCAGGCTTCAAGATGCCCAGCCCCCCAATCCTGCATGCACCTGCCCTCTTGCGGAAAGAGGCAGCTGGGGGCCTCAGCGGGAATGTCAGGGCCCGGGGCGACGGACGGGTTGATGCCAAATCCGGGAGCTGGGATTTTATTCTGAAAGCGAGGGGAAGCCCTGCGGAGTTCTCTTGGCTGGGGTGTGACCTCCGGCGGCCGCGGGGCACAGGCGCTGGGGTCGCCTCCTGGAGAGATCTGAAGCCCTTCGGACTGCGGGGACTGAGGGGACAGGGACGCTGCCGGGACCCGCGGCGGCCCCACCGGGAGGGCGCCCAGGGGAGCGCGGGGTGCTGGGGGCGGGGCGGCGCAGGCCAATGGGCGGACACGGGGCGGGGCGCAGGAAGCGGGGCGGGCTCGCCCGGCGCCCAGGAAAGCCCCGAGCGGCGCGGCCAGGGCAGGGACGGCCTCCCGGGGGGTCCCCTACTTCCCGCTCCGGGGCCGGCGCGGCGAATGGACCTGGAGCGCGCAGGTAGGACCCGGCGCCCGAGTACGGGTGGAAGGTGGGGGGAATCGGTCCAGGCGAGTCGTGGCGGCCGGGAGAGCGCTGGGCTGCCGGCGGCGGGGACCCCGGGATCACCCTATCCCCAGCGGGGATCGCCCACTTGCCGGCTCTTCTCGGCGAGCGGGGCTGCGGCGATTCCGTCCGGCCGGCCCGGCGCAGCTGAAGCGGGGCTGGGGAGGCTAGTCCTGGGTGCTTGGGAGCGTCTTGAGCGTGGCGGTGAGACGGGTCTTGGGTCATCACCCTCCTCCCCTCCAACTCCCTTCCCGGTTCTTCTCTGGGTACTCACTCCCAGCCCGCGCACAGGAAGTTGGTGAGGATTCCGGGGAGAAAATGGGTGGGGAAAGTTCTGAAAACTCTGAAGTTGGAGACCGGGTCAAAGAATCGAGTGAAACTAGGCCTTTCGACCTTTGCTCTCCTTATTTGACTACTAGATGGGCCCAATAATAGCGAACATTTGCTGGAACTTATGTTGTATGGGTCTGTCCTGAGCATTGAAAGTATTCTGAGTTAAATCTCAAAATAGCCTTTCTGGTTGGTGCGCTGTGCGTTTTGTGGCCATTTTGCAAATGAGGACTGCTGAGGCAGAGGCAGCTTTAATGACTCGCCCAAGCTGATGCCCACAAGGCAAGTGTGGAGCAGGATTCAGACCCAGTCATTCTGGCACCAGAGCCAGAGCAGTCCACAAAACAACAAAATTTGTCAAACTATTTTATGAACAAATTCTCCAGGGGATTCTATTAAGATGCACATTCCCAGGCTCTTTTTGGTGAGATTCAGATTCAGTCAACCCCAGAATCTAGATGATTCTTCTTCTTTTCCTTGAACAACATCTGTATTTCTTATAATCAGGAGACACTGGGGACCAGCAAACTTGATGCCTGCTGCTAAGATTCACAAATCACCCCCCAGGCCAGCACTTACCCTGTTGGAACCCTAACATTTGCCTTCTGTGAGGTGTGACCCCTCCCCCGCAGCTCTTCCCCTGTGGGTGGCCTTTAAGGAACACCAGGTATTTGCTGGGACATCGGAGCCTTTATGAAAATCCTCCAGTTCAGTGGGGAAACTGAGGCTCGGGTTTATGTTAGTCTGGGTTTCCCCCACAGTCAGGGCATTGCAGAGTCCTGCAAAGGCCACTTGAACTCAGTTAGACCCACCATGAGTACAGATGAGCCTAATGAGATGTGGAAGGGGGGATGACCTACCCCAGCCATTCATTCACTCATTAGCATTCACTGGGCTCCCACTGGGCACTGCTTGAGTGCTGTTCAGGGCACTGGTGTGTGCCTCCAAGGAGCTCCCCCTGGGTGAAGGGGTCGTGGGGGCAGGGGAGAGCTATGAGAAAGAAAGGAAGCATAAGGTGAGGGTGATCAAGCTTCATGAGGCAATGGGACGGACTTCGTAGAGCAGGGACCTGTGAGCCAGCCCTGGGAGAGGAGTGGGGGAGCTTGGTAGAGGCACAATGAGAGGGAACAGCATGCTGAGCAGTGGGAACAGCATAGATAAAGGCTAAGGGGTTGTACAGGGATGGGGGGAAAGTGGGGGAAAGCCAGTAATGGATGGAAAGGTGGGACGTGTCATGAAAGGCCTTGCATGTCATGAGAGGAGTATAGGTCAACGTGTTTTACTTTTGCCTGAACCATAAAAATCTCAATGCAGATTCCTGGACCCCCACCCTGGATTTCTAGAGTCAAATCTTGGGGGGAGGCTGTGGGAAGTTCTCAGGGAGGGAGAAGCACTAGCCTGTAGCCCTGATTACAACACACTCAGTTCCCAGCAGGTCTGGGATGACCTGAGCATTTCCAAATTCTGGGCAGTGACTCAGTGACTGATGCGTTTTGCTGTACAACTAAAGCCCACGGTTGCAGAAAGCCCAGGCAGAGACAGGAATTGTCCCCGAAGGCATTTACAATTTCCTGGTGCTCAGATCCAGAAAAAAGAGCTGAGACAAAGTATCAGGGATGTGAGAAGAAAGACCCTTTCCTGGACCTCCTTTTCTTGAGCGTCCCCCACCCCCAATCCCTACCAGGATGGAGGGACCAGATGGAGGAGACAGTTCAGAGGAGAGAGTTCGGGATCAAATGCCCACTGTCCTCGATGCCACCTGGGAGTGGAGGAGAAACACAAGCCCCCTGGGTGCTTCATTTCCTCACATTTGTAAAACTGAGCTTCTGTGAGTTGTTAATGACATCATGTTTTATAAGCTCCCAAGCACAATTCCCAACACACAATACATCCACAGTCAGTGTTCATGTCTGTTGTACCTGTCAAGACGTATAGCTTGGAGGTTAAGAGCATGGACTCTGGAGCCAGGTCGCCCAGGTTCAAATGCTGGCTCTGCTCATTCTTCTATTTATTTATTATTTATGGCTGAGCTGGGTCTTTGTTGCTGCGAGGGCTTTCTCTAGTTGCTAGAGCCGGGGCTACTCTTTGTTGCAGTGTGAGGGCTTCTCATCGTGGTGGCTTCTCTTATAGTGGAGCACGGGCTCTAGGTGCACGGACTTCAGTGGTTGTGGAGTGTTGGCTCAGTAATTGCGGCTACTAGCAACCCACTCCAGTACTCTCGCCTGGAAAATCCCATGGACAGAGGAGCCTGGTAGGCTGCAGTCCATGGAGTTGCAAAGAGTTGGACAGGACCAAGCAACTTCACTTTCACTTTCACTTTCAGGCTCTAGAGCACAGGCTCAATTGTTGTGGTCCACAGGCTTAGCTGCTCTGCGGCGTGTGAGATCTTCCCAGACCAGGGATTGAACCCATGCCTTCTGCATTGACAGGCAGATTCTTAACCACTGAACAGGGATGTCCATGTGCTACTTCTTATGGAGCCACTGTCTCAGGACCTTAGTTTCCCCATTTGTGAAATTATTATGACTACTTTATACCTTTTGCAGTGATGAACTGAATTCATAAGCGTCAGGCATACAGAACAGTGCCTGGTGTGCAGTAAGCACTGTGTATTTGTTAAGCAAATAAATGAATCCCATTGGATGGCGTTGAGTCTACCCACCCATTTTACAGGCAAGAAAACCAAGACTCAGAGATGTGCACAGTAGCCTTGCCTAAGGTTGTATATCTAGGAGTGATAGATGGAGGGATTCGAACCTGCTTTCCTTCCCAACCTGTGTCCTTTCCCATCATGCCAGTCTGCTGGGGTGGCTGAAAGGGATATCTTTGGGAGCATTCCTTAGGGCCAGAAACATGCCCAGAGTTGTTTGACCAGATTTCCTTTGGCTCGGCTAGAAGAGAGGATGATGGCTTGCCTAGACATTGTCCAAACTTGCCCTGTTAAGAGTGTGAATGGGAGGACCCCAGTGGAGGCTGGGGGTCCTGGAGAGACCAGGGGACCCTGCGTCTGATGGGCCGTATTCCCGGTTGCCTTGCTTCTCTGAGGCTGAGGCAGAGAGAAGGGCACAGGTTTTAAGTCAGGGGCCCCAGATTCAATTGTGAACTTGCTCTTCCTGTCTGTGGGATCTGGAGGAAGTTGCTTAACCTCTCAGCCTCAGTTTGCTTGTCAGTAAAATGGGTATTTGGAGGGGGGAGGGGTGGCATTTTTTGGAGATGATTTTTTGGAGAGACTTTGCCCACGGCTTGGTGATTGCTGTTTCTCTCCCCAGTGAGGACAGAGTCACTTCTTCACATCCAACTTCCTCATTCATTTCTTCTTCGGATATTTATTGGGCACCTGTGTGCCAGGCGGGGCTTCCCAGATGTTCTTGCCTGGAGCATCCCCTGGACAGAGGAGCCTGGTGGGCTACCCAGTCCATAGAGTCACAAAGCGTCGGACACGACTGAAGCAACGTAGTCATACACACACACATGCCAGGCAAGGTGCCAGAGGACTGGCACAGAGTCCTCATCCTCCAGGAATTTGACCTCGAGTTGTGAAAACAAGCAGTACACAAACGCACGCACAGAGCTACACTCCTTATCTAGCATTCGAAATCCACAAGCTCTGAAAACCGGAAGCGTTCTCGTCACTCAGTTGGAAGCAAGACCTGACGTGAAGTAAACACGAGGCTGTTTGGAGTCCTCATTTCTTCCCGGTGGTGTGAAGGCTCGTGTGTCTTGCTGCAGAGATGCACATGTGGTTGGTCACAGGGTGCTCCTCGGACCCCGTGGAGGGCAGGGATCGTTATGACGGGTGGTATGCTTTATAGAAGATGACCTTTCTCTAATCTGAGTAATTCTGAATTTGGAAACACGTCTGGGCTGCGGGAGGACGTGTCTTCTGCAGTGTCATGTCATGTCCGCTAGCGACAGTGCTCAGAAGAAAGTAGAGCAGGATGCGGGCGGAGTTGGGGGAGCCTCTCTGAGAAGGGACATTTAGAAGGGCAAGAGGCCCTGGAGGAGTGGGCCAGATGGAGGAAACCACAGAGGATGCTAGAAAAGTTCTTGTCCAGCCCACTGGCCCCACTTCCGGGCCTGCTGCTTGCCCCCACTCTGGGGGCACTGTTCTACGTGCGCACATCTGTGCCTTTCCAAGAAGTGGTGATGCCTCTGAGGTTTCGGGTTTGCCTCCAACTGACTCATTCTCATTCTTGGGGCCCCCTCAGGCCTCCTCACCTCCTCATTGGCACTTAAATACAGGTCTTCACCGAAGCAGGCGTGGGAGCTCTGACTCACTGGGCATGCTCACCCTCTGAGCTGGTGTCTGAATCCCCCTCCTTCTTCCTCCAGGAGAGAGGGAGGAGACAGATCCTGGTGAAGGGAGGAGAAGCCTGGCCCTCCGGGGTTTGGTGGAACAGATTTCCTGAAAAGGAGGAGGTGTTCTGAGCAACAGGACTGCGAAGGGACCAACAGCCTCCGGCCTGCAGATCCCGTTTGCAAAGCTAAAAGTGACAGGCACGCACGCTGTCTCGAGTGCCTGCGTGGGGCTCGCGGCTTGCACTCAACTCAGCAAGTGTGTGGAGGCTGTGGACACAGCAGCAACTGACACAGAAGCAAGGGTCCTCGTGGGGCTGGCTGTCTAGTGGAGGAGGTGACTTTTGAGCTAAGACCCAAAGTAGAACAACAGGCAGATATCTGGGGAAAGAGTGATCCCGGCCGAAGGCTGAGGTGTGTCTGACTCAGCACAGGGAAGCTGATGTGGTTGGATGGAATTGAAACAAGGCGAAGAGGGGAGGGGAGAGAGGTCAGGAAAGCCAGCGGGAGCCAGACACCTGCATTGCCTCATTCATCTTGTGCCGAAACCGTACAAGGTGGGAACTGCTCTTATCCAGATTTTACAGATATATATAAAAAAAGACAGGGCAGCGGACTTAGTAACTTGTCTGGGGGGTCACACAGCTGTGAACCCGACAATTCCAGCGTCCTCAGCTTTTCCCACTGTGTTTAAGCACATCATGGAAACTATTCAAGTGCTAAAGTCACCATCCACTGTTAGTGCTCACCTGCCATGGATCTGCTCAGCAACTTTTGTGCACGTGGTCAGGCCAGGCTCGAGATCACAGGTGATCCGATCATTGTGCTGATCATTTTACAGATTATTTTGCCAGCGAGCATCCTCCCCAGCATGGCAGACAGGGAGGGCACCTTAAAGCAGAGGGGGCACTGTGGGGGTGCGGGCAGTGGGGGACTGGCTCCCCCATCAGGCGTTGTGGTACATGGAGGCAGGTAGACGCATGGGTGTCTCCCCATTTCCCTGGGGAGGAAACTGAGGCTCAGGGAAGAGTCTTAACCTGGAGACGCAACTCGGAAGTGGCAGAAGCTGCTTTCAAATCTGGGGCTGGGAAAGTATGCAAAGTTTAACCACTATTCTGAGCAGTCCAGCCCACGGAGCAGAGTTTAAAAGAACTAGGTTTCTTGGTTAGAAATAAGGGAGTGTAATCACCAAGGACTGTTTTGGAGAACTGTGAAAGGCCTGAGGGTTTCCAGAAACAGCCAGAAAAGTGTTTTGTCTTTTTAAAAGAGGAAATGGAACTTCTCCGGAGAGGGAGAGGAGGGATGCCAGTCCTCTGTGGGGGCAGCCCTCCAAGCCCGCAGACTGACCCTCGCCCCTGGCCTCCCAACAGTCTTGCTTCTGGGGAGTAGGCCTTCTAGAAGCCAGATTCCTGCTGTTGGACAGCTCTAACTAGGAGGAGATGTTTCCTGGGAGTTAGCCAGTTCAGCTTTCCAGGAGCTTTCACTTTCTAGCTTTGGAGGTTGTAGGCATTGCCCTCCAATCCAGCCCAATGGTTCTCTTTTCCTTTCAAAAAAATATTTATGTATTTATTTATTTGGCTGCACCAGGTCTTAATTGTGGCATGTGGCATCTAGTTCCCTGATAGGGGATTGAACCTGGGCCCCCTGCATTGGGAGCATGGAGTCTTAGCCACTGGATGTCCAGGGAAGTCCCCTTAATGGTTCTCTCATTCAGACAACTCAGCCATAATTCATTGTCATTCTTCCTGTTCAGTCTGGCTTTGTACATGATCCAGTTGGTCGGAGCCCCACATAAAAACCATTGCCTCTCCCAAAGCCTTCCCCAGTCAGAAAGGAGGGAGACTATCACCTGCTTGGTCTGGAACCCATGCCTCTGTTGGTACCACCTGCAGTCCTACTTTGTAGTAGCCACATCCCCCTTGGGGCTGGTATTGGATTTGTCAGCTAAATCCTCCAGAATTCCCTTCTACTGTTTTGTCACTGAGTGGTGACCGGCTCTTTTGTGACCCTATGGACTGTATAGCCCACCAGGCTCCTCTGTCTATCAGATTTCTTAGACAAGGATACTGGAGTGGATTGCCATTTCCTTCTCCAGGGGATCTTCCCAACCCAGGGATCGAACCTGGGTCTCCTGCACTGTAGGCAGATTCTTTACCTCTGAGCCACCCAGGAATCCCCTCTTCTACATGAGCTGCTGTCAATAAGGGTTTCTTCCATTCTGAGACTCCTTGTTTGTGGCTAACAGTTGTTCTCAGTCTTTCTTGTTCCCTAATAAATCTACCTCAGGCTATAATTTTTTCTAAGTACTGCTATGACTTTATTCCACAGTTCTTATTACACAAAGTCATTTGCTACTAAAATAGTTGATCATTTCTTTTTTGATTAAAATTGTTGTATACTTTATGGTTTTTTAACGTGGATGGAATTTTTAAGTTATATTTTGATTATTGATTTCTATGGATAGTGGTCAGTATTTGTAGCTTCTATGATCTCAGTGATGGAGAATTTGTTGAGATCGTCTTTGTAGGATTTTCTGTAGGATGTTCAGTCTTTCTGTCTGTTCCTCTTGTCATTGAAAAGATGTGTATTTCTGGCGGATGTACAGTTATAAAAATATGTCTATCTAGGTCATGTTTACTAATTATATCATTTGTATTTTTCATGTTTTTTAATGTAGTTTTCTCTACCTGCTTCATCTCCCACTATAACGGAAGCTCTGTTCATTTTTCCTTGACCTGCTCTCAGTTTTTTGTGTCATTTAAAAGATATTTATTTATTTAGCTATATCAAGTTTTAGCTCTTTCATCACAGCACAAGCACGCAGGCTCTCTAGTTGTGGCGTGCAGCCTCAGTGATTGAGGCACACAGGCTTAGTTGCTCCAAGACGTGTGGGATCTTAGTTCCCTGACCGGAATTTAGGCCACATCCCCTGCACTGCAAGGTGGATTCTTAACCACTGGACCACCAGGGAAGCCCTTAGCTTTTGCTTCGTTTTTGGAAGCTATGTTTTCTGGTGCATGTAAATAGAATGTATGACTAGAAGAGGGTTCATGACTTTTACACCTTCTTGGTGAGTTGCTCCTTTTATCAATATAAAACAGCTACCTTTATCTCTTTTAATAATACTTTGATGCCTTGAATTCCATTTTATTCAGTATTAACAGGACTCAATGGTAAAGAATCCACCTGCTGATGCAGGAGACACGGGTTTGATCCTTGGGTTGGGATCCTTCCTGGAGAAGGAAATGGAGAAGGAAACCTACTCCAGTATTCTTGCTTGGGAAGTCCCATGGACACAGGAGCCTGGCGGGTTACAGTCTGTGGGGTCGCAAAAGAGTCAGACACGACTTGGCAACTAAACAACAACAGACAACAGCAACAACAATAATATTTCTGTACTGTTATCTTTATTTGCATTTTCCTTGACTAATTTGCCAATTATTTTCTTTTCTTCCCCTCTGAAGTTGTAGGACTTTTCTTTGACGCTGCTCTGGTACCCAGATGAGTTGTTTTTTTTTTAAAAAAAGACAAAACAAAACTTGCATCTTCGTCTCAGCTCTGCAACTCACTTGCTCAGTAATCTTGGGCAAGTCATTTGCCCTCTTTGGGCTTCAATTTCCTAAACCATAAAATGGGGATATGACTTGCTTTGCCCTTCTCTAGGGTTTTTGTGAAAATAATAACATAGTGAATATGAAAGACCTTGTAAACATACCTGTACTCATATTAGTCACTGAGTGTCAATATTGGCCAGCATACCGGGCCGTGAGAATGGCACGTACAAAGGCCAGGAGGGAGCTAACCTCCAGGCAGCCTCCGGGACACCCACGATGAGGCAGCCGACAGCTTCAGTTTCGCAGGCATTGGTTGGCTGCATCCCGTGTTTGCAAAGAGACATAATGAGTAAGACACAATCCTTGCCCTGGAGGACTTTTAGCCTGGAAAGACAGACTAATGACAGGCATGTTTCACCCTTTATGAGAATGGAGAGGATATTGGGACAGAGAGACTGGCAGAGCTGTGAAGTGGGCAGAGGAAAGAGTAGGGTTTGACCAGGAACTTTCTGAGGGTGCGTAGGTGGAGGGCACCGGAAGGCAGAGGAAATGGCCCAAGGGAAGTGGGGAGTCTGTGGTACACTGGGGGACGTTGGGGCGGGGCGGGGAAGCTGTAAGGACTGTTCTTTGACCTCCCCTTGCCTGCCCCCACTGAGCAGGAAGGCAGTGGGACTTGCAAAATTTTGGAATTCCTCACTGAAAAAGTGTTGCGGCTCAGCCACACAAGAGCAGGCAGTGATGACGTGCCTCTAGCCCTGCTTCCCCTCACCACCATAACAACTGCATCCCAGAAGGACAGAAGGAAGGGAACGTTTGGGGTGCTGAAGCTTAGAGAAGGTGCAGGGGGGTCTTTCCTCTTGTTGGGGGTCCTGGCGTCTCAGGACACTCACCACTCTGCCCACCCCCACCCCACCCCGCCCCCTGCAAGAGGACATCAGCTGGTGGTTGTAAGCCAAAGGGGATCACAAATGTGGTGTGTGGTTTTTAAAAATCAAGCGGTTAAAAATCAAAGTAATATACATAAAAATCTGGATTTCTAGTTTCTTGTGGAAAATCAAGAGTCCTAGCGATGCCTAGGCCTTCAGGTACATGGTGCAAAGCAGAGTGGTGGGCGGCTGCCTGTTAGGGCTGGACATGTGCTCACCACTGTCCCCTCTCTACTCTCTGAGGTCGTGTGTCTGAAGTCTCTTAGATGTTTGAGTTGATGCTGGGGGAGGTGACTCTCCGTGGCCACGAGAGGTGGCTGGAAGCTGCCCCCAGAAGGAGTGAGTGCCCCATCTTTGGGGGCAAGTAGCTAGAGTGTTGATGGCGTTGTGCAAAGGCCTAGAGGGACCTGCAGTCTTACCAACTGTGGACTCCAAGGTCTTTGGGGATCCACCAGCCCTGAGAACTGGCTGTTCTGGGACCTTTGCTGACATACCCTGATCACCTCATGCACTCTCCTCTGCTCTCTTCCTTTCCGTCTCATCCATCTTTTTTTTTTCTTTTCCTTTTTATTGCAATGTACATGCAGGCAAAGGCCCAGCTTCACAAAGTAAACACGAGCACGTATAACTTGATCAAGAAACGAAGCATGACCAGCACTTCCCATAGCAGTTTCTCTCCCGCCCCACCCTCTCCCAGGACACTCTGCCAATCACTAACCCCAAGATTGGTTTGTCTCCTTTTGGACTTTATCTAAATGGAGCACATATCGCCCTTCCAAGCCCAGCTTCCTTCGCTCAGCTTATACTCTGAGACTCCATCTGTGTGTCCTGGCATTTGCCGTGTACTCAGGGTTGCAGAGTGGTCACTTGGCGCTGGGAGACGGGCTCTGTCACCTGGCCCGTCAGCTCTGCCCCAGGCCTCCCTGCCCAGCCATGCCAGCCATGGTCCTTTTGCCTCTACTCAACCACCCCAGGAGGCAAAGTGGTCCTGCTCTCGTTTCACAGATAAGGAGACCGAGGCTCTGTGGTCTTCAAGGACCCCAGCTTGCCAAGGTCTCCCAGCCAGTTAGTGCCAGGCCCACGCTCAGAGTTAAGCTTCCGTGTCTTAGGTGCCCTGGGGTCCGTGCCCACATGGATCACCCCACATGACTGACAGGTGTCCCTGACTGGGCCAAGAATGATAAGGGATGAGACAACAGAAAGAACTCCAAGGAGAGCCCCACCCTCAACCCCACCTGTCTGCAGACCGAGACCTTGAGCAGGGAGCATTTCTCTGTGCTGCCCTATCAGGTTTGCCTAGGGGGCAAAGTCCTGGTCACTGTTAAGACATGCTCCTTGCAAGGGCTGGGCAAACAGAGTGTGTGTGCGTGTGTGCGCTCAGTCATATCCAATTCTTTGTGATCCCATGGACTGTAGCCCGCCAGGCTCCTCTGTCCATGGGATTCTCCAGGCAAGAATACTGGAGTGGGTTGCAATTTCCTACCCCAGGGGATCTTCCTGACCCAGGATCAAACCCACGTCCCTTGTGTCTCCTGCATTGACTGGCAAATTCTTCACCACTACGCCACCTGGGAATCCTGGGCAAACAGTGGTAGAAGCCAAATTCTAGCTCATCACTTCCTTGGGACTATTACTGAACCCCTCTGAGCCTCAGTTTCCTCTTCTGTGCAAGGGAGGTTTGACCACATCTTCCACACGGGGCTTGCTGGGAGAAGCAAGCAGAGTGGCCTATAAAGAGTGAATTTATGGCTGCTTCCTCTAGGCCAGGTGCTGTACTGTGACTCAGAAGATCTGGGTTCACTTCCCAGGCCCACCGCTGACTTGCTGAGCATCCTCAGGCAGGTTTCTGAACCTCTCTGGGCCTCAGTTTCCCCCTGTCTACAAAGGGAATGATAATAATTGCACCTTCCATGTTCCTCGGCTGGGGAAGAGGGGTGGGCCCTGTGGGCAGAGGGGCCCAGGGCCTGATTTCTAAAGACTCAAGGAACTGGGGGAAATCATGGTGACTTCTGGTGACCTTAGGAAGGAGGCGCACCAGGAGCCATGACTATCACTAAGACAGCCAAAATCTAATCAGCATCCGGAGCTCCAGACATCTTATATCTGTGTCTTAGGGCAGTGAGCACTAATCATGATAATGCCCCAATTACCAGCTCTTGGGAGGTCAGCCCCCCCTCCCCTCTGGGGTGGCCAAGATCCACGTGGTGCCTGCATCGGGGTATTCAAGGAGACTCTGAGCCCAGATTGGTCAGTACTTATCCAGCAGTAAGAGGCAGAAAACACCAGTTCTGGGAGTTGTATCCCTGCCTCCATCAGGGTTGGCTGGCCAGACCTCACTGCACACAGCCAGGGGGCATTCGTCCATTCATTCTTCATTCAGCAAATATCTATGGAAGCCCCCTGCTGTGTGCCAGGCCCTGTGCTAGGCTGTAGGGCTATAGCAGCAAACAGGGTGGGCATAGCCTCTGGCCTTGTAGGAGCTGGCTTTCTCCGGGTGGGGGGGGCGGGTTTGGACAGTGCACAGCAGGCGTGCGTGAGTGATAAGCAATGAGGATAGTGTGGGCAGAGACACGAAGCAGGAAAAGGTCTTGTAGAGTGACGGAGGCTGGCCGTTGGGCCTCAGCAGGAGATGTCTGCACACAGGTCCCTCAGTCTCAGCTTCCTTCCTGGGAGCTCTGGTACCTTCTGAGGATGGGCGTGGCTTCCAGGATGCTAGGTGGAGTCACCCAGATGCCTCTCCTGTGGACACTTGCACTCAGCGTGTCCACAGCCAACCTGAGTGTCCACATTGCCAAAAAGTGGCTGTTGGAGTAGGATGCCAGCCCGTCCCTGAGATGGTGACCGTCACTCTGGGAGTCTGGCCCAAGTGAGTCCCATGAAGGAGGTCCACAGTCCCCAGCCCTCTCCTGCCCCCCAGACGCAGCTGTGTCTCACTCTGCACAGCGAACCCTGGGCTTGAGCCACAGCTGATGACCCACAAACCTGTCTCCTCCAGTGTGAGCTTTCTCTCTGAGCTCCAGGCTACTAGGACATACTGCCTCCTGGATGCCTCCTGGGTCCATCACCCATTTGGACTCACCAAGTCCACAGTGCCTCAAAGCATGTGGTCTTCCCCAGCAAGACCACACCTCTTCCCAGCATCCCCCCACCATCCACCCATCCACCCATGCCCCCGCCCAAGGCCACTTGCCGCTCCCAGCCACTAGGCATCACCAGGTTCTGCCACATCCACCTCCTAGACAGAGCTGGTGCTGCCTGCTCTTCTGCAGCCCCGGCAGTACCCGCTCCTCTATCAGCTGCTCCTGCAGTCATTCACACACAGGTCAGAGTGAGCTTTCTGGAAAGCAGCTCCCCTCCTGCTTAATAGCCTTCAGTGGCTCCCTACTTCCTTGGGGATGGGGTCTGAATTGCTTACCATCCCTGGTAGACAGTGTTGTCCTCCAGCCCTACTGATTTCACTGCTTTCATCCTCTGTGACCCTTACCCATCGCTGCAGCCCAGGGCCTGTCTTGTGGGATGGGAAATGGACCACACCCTCCTCCTTTTAGGCTCCTTCAGAAACTGTAAAATGGGTGTCATCATTCTATGCATCTCACAGGGGTCCTTAAGCATCCTAGATCCCTGCACTAAGGAAGCCCTGTATCAGTGTAAAAACGGGAATAAAGTCAAGTACACACGCTCATTTGTGGAGTTCCTGCTCTGTGCCAGGCACAGGGCTAGGTTTCTCCTCACAGAAGGTGGAGCAGGTTTCCTGCCCTGGCGGGGCCATGTGCCTTCTGGGACATGTTCTTCCTTCCTCTCCACACACCGCTGCCGCTCCCCGGGGCGAGTCTTGTTCATTTACCCACCCCACCCGCCCTCACCGACCCTGTGGGACCAGGGGGACCTTCCCGGCCCCTCAGCACTGACAGCTCCCACCCTCACAGCCTCCTACGCATCCGATGGTGGCTGACCTCAGTCCACTCCATCTTGGTGGGTGGCACCTCCATCCTTCCAATGGCTCGGGCCAAAGCCCTCAGGGTCATTTTATAAAAACTATTTGTTTTTGTGTTGACGGTGCTGGGTCTTTGTTGCCGCACAGAGGCTCCTCATTGTGGCAGTTTGTCTTGTTGCAGAATGTGGGCTTCAGTACTTGTGGCACATGGGCTTAGCTGCCCTGCGGCATTGTGGGATCTTCCCGGACCAGGGGTCAACCTCAAGTCCCCTGCATTGGCAGATGGATTCTTCAGCACTGTGACCACCAGGGAAGTCCCTCAGAATCATTTTTTTTTACTCCTTCTAATCACCTTTTCTCTGCCCCAGCCCTCAAACTCCATTCTGTCAGCAAAGCCTGTTGACTCTACCTTCAAATCAGATCTAGAATTTAACCCATTCTTACCTCTTCTTCCCTACAACCCTGGCACATCTGGCACCTAGTACCTGGGCTAGTCCAGTGGCCTCCTCATGGAGCTCTGCTTCTGCCCTTGACCCCCCAGGCCAGAGGGAGCCTTTGATAGTCTCATCTCTGTGCCCCAGATTCTCCAGTAACTTTTCTTCTGGCTCAAATATTTGTTAAAGGCAAGGAGGAAGAAATGAATGGATGAATGAATGTCCTTTTCCACATCTGTAGTAGCTGGCAGATAGTAAGTGCTAAGAAAGCACCTGCAACGAGAATACAAGGGGCAGGACTTCCGTGGTAGCATAGTGGATAAGAATCTGCCTCCCAGTGCAGGGGATGCAGGTTCAATCCCTGGTCCAGGAAGATTCCACATGCTGCGGAGCAACTAAGTGTGTGTGCCACAGGTACTGAAGCCCACACACGTAGAGCCCGTGTTCCGCAACAAAGAGAAGCCACTACAGTGAGACGCCCACACACCACCATGAAGAGTAGCCCCTGCTTGCTGCAACTAGAGAAAGCCCCCGAGCAGCAACAAAGACTCAGTGCAACCAAAAATAAATAAAAATGAAAAAAAAAGAATACGTGGGGCACGAGTGAGTGGGTGAGGATGGGAGCACACAGTAGGTACATGGGGAGCCTGGTGAAGACAGCAGCACACAGTAGGCACACAGGGAGCCTGGTGAGGCCTGGAGCACACAGTAGGTACCTGGGGAGCCTGGTGAGGACAGGAGCACACAGAAAGTACACAGGGAGCCTGGTGGGGATGGGAGCACACAGTGGGTACATGGGGAGCCCAGTGAGGACTGAAGCACACAGAAGGTACACGGGGAGCCTGGTGAGGCCTGGAGCACACAGAAGGTACACAGGGAGCCTGGTGAGGCCTGGAGCACACAGTAGGTACACAGGGAGCCTGGCAGGCTCTTGGGTGAGGTGGTTCTTGCTCCTGGTGGCAGCAGAAGCAGCCCTCCAACCAGCAACCCCTCCCCTCCCCTCTCGGGTTGGGAGTGGGGCAGGCAGGCAGAGCCCAGGCCATCTCGGGGCCCTGGCCTGGCCAGCCTCTCTTTTGGGTGGGGCAGCTGATGTGGCCACTGGTTCCGGGAACCCTCGCTGGGCAGCAGTTCTGGGAAGGCTGTGTCTTCCCTTCCCTCCTGGCCCCCTGCCAGACCGGCTCAGCTGCCCCGGAGAGCAAGGGAAGCTGCCGGCCAGCTTCAGATTGTGACGTTTCAGGAGTCAGCAGCTCCCAGGGGAGGTCCCTCCCGCAGCCCTGCTGTCCTGGGCTCCCTCTCCACGTGCTCCTTGTCACGGGGCTGGCTGCATCCTGTCCACTGATCCACCCCCTCCACCGCCACCCCTCCCTTCACTCGGTCTGCAGCCAAGAGAGGGAAGAGGAGTAGGAGGCCTGTGCGCTCCGCTGGGCTCAGGACGCACAGACGGGTCATTTCCATACCCCTGCTGGCTTCTGACATTTCAGGACTCACTGCTCATCTCCCCTCAGATCAAAAAAGTGAGTTAAGTGTGTCTCCTGCCCTCTGGGTGCTTCTGCTCTCTTCTTGGCTCAGGCTTCCCCCGACTCTGCTGCTTCCTAACTCTGTGACCTTGGCTTTGTCACTTGCCCTCTTGAGGCTTCAGGCTTCCTCTCTGGCCAGCAGGACTGGTAACGCTGCATGCCAGGGCTTCAGGAACTGTGTTTCTAGAGGCAGTGAGTGGTTAGCTGCATGGCTTCTGGAGTGAGATTGCCTGGATTCAGATCCTAGCTCTGTGCCCACAAGCAAGTGCGCTAACCTCTCTGTGCCTCTGTGGCCTCATCATTAAAATGCAGATCGGTGGGATGGGGAGAGAGATGGGAGGGAGGTTCAACAGGGAGAGGATGTATGTATACCTATAGCTGATTCATGTTGAGGTTTGATAGAAAACAACAAAATTCAATTCTTTTTCAATTAAAAAATAAATTTTAAAAATTGAAACAAAAAAAATAAGAAAGAAGAACATAGCTGAATTTAGTAGAAAATGACCAAAATAAATGTCGTTCAAATAAGAAATAACATAAAAAGATTTTTTTTTTAACTGGGTATTTTAACGGTGCTTGTGAGAACTAAATTGCTCAGTATGTTATAGGCACTTAGAACCAAGTCCTGCAAGCACATAATAAGCATTATATATGCATAGCAAGTGGAATGAGCAGAGGCTTGATATATACTCCATGTTTAAAAACAGATTATTGTCTTCACTGTGGTTGAATTTTAACCAACATTTCATAGATGTTTCATGAGCACACACCGTGTGCATGTCAGGCATTGTTTAGACACAGGGGACAAAGCAATAACCACAGCTGTTTTTCTCAAAGACATGTTTGTTTTATCGATTTGTAAGACCCCTTTATATATGAAGGCCCTTCACTTTCTAGAATGCAGATTGCTACTATTTTGCTAATGTTTTGCTTGCTTGCTTTTTTTCTTCGTGTTTTGATCTGGGAAAGCTGAAAACATTTTTGTCACCAAAGCTTTGTGTCTTTGCCATCCACATCCTGAAATAAAATAAACATTCACACATATAACCTCAGTGATATGATTAGAGGTGGTGATAAGTGTATGACAGAAATAAACAAGGTGCCTAGATAAGAGGTAACGAAGGAGCCCTCGTTGCGTGCTGTTTCCTGATATGTAGGCTGCAAAGGAGGAAAGAGACAGGAGTATATCGGAGTGTTCAGAAGGCCACTGAGATGAAAGGCGCTTGGGGAAACGGAGCAGGAATAGGAGGGAATGGTATTGGGGTCTCAGGATCCAGATCATTACGGGGATTTGGGATTTTTGTGTGTGTGCATTTTCTTAAACTTTTAATTTTATGATAATTATCGTAAGAATGAGGGCTTCCCTGGTGACTCAGAAGGTAAAGAATCTGCCTACAATGTGGGAGACCTGGGCTTGATCCCTGGCTTGGGAAGATCCCCTGGAGAAGGGCATGGCAACCCACTCCAATATTCTTGCCTGGGAAATCCCCATGGACAGAGGAGCCTGGTGGGCTACCTACCGTCTATGGGGTTGCAAAGAGTTAGACATGACTGAGCGACTAAGCAACAACACAACAAAACTGTAAGAATTCATCCACACAGTTGTAAGAAATAATACAGAGAGGTCCCTTATACTCTTTCTGTGAAAGGTAATACTGTCTTACAAAACTGTAGTTCAATATCACAACCAAGATATTGACATGGATAGAATCCCCTGATCGTCCTCAGATAGCCCCTGCTGTGCTTGTCTGCATGTGTTTACAGGCAAGCACACACACACATGTTCTTTTTATTCATTTTGTTAGCCTGATTCTTATTAATTTAACCTTATCACGTGCACAGATTTTGTCTCCACAACCACAGTGAGATACAGAGCAGTCCTTTCCCTCTCCAGGATCCTCGTGTTGCCCTTTTATAGCCACACCTCCCTCCCTCCCTCCTTCCCTGCCACCCCCTCCCGCCGCCACCGGCAGCCACTCATCTATTCACCATTTCCATAATTTGATCATTTCAAGAATGTTACATAAATGGAATCACACAGCGTGTACCCTTTTGGATTGGCTGTTTGCATTCCGGGGTTTGGATCTGATGCTGAGTCAGAGATGCTGTTCTGGAATGGGTTGTGAACCCTTGGGGCTCTGTGGCCCGCCCGCCCCCGGCCACCCCGAGTGAAGACATCTTTCAGAAGCCAGAGGCCAGTGAAGTGAGCAGATCATAGCCTGGTTTCCAATTTTAAAATGATTCTGGCTGCGACATGGGGTGCAAGATGGGGTAACTCATGTTTGTAGTAACTGCTCACTGGCCCCCCCACCCCCGGCTTCCCCTTATTCCATTGTTCTCCCTACCTCCAAACTAGGTTTTGGAAAAAAGCTTGACATGACCCTATTCAGAGATTCTCAAACACTGCTCATGGCCTACAGGAGGGCCTTTGACCTGGAGTCCTTACTTGGGCTTCAGCAAGCTCAAGTGGGCTTCCCTGGTGGTTCAGTGGTAAAGAACCTGCCTATCAGTACAGGAGACGTGAGTTTGATCCCTGGGTTGGGAAGATCCCCTGGAGGAAGGCATGGCAACCCACTCCAGTATTCTTGCCTGGAGAACCCCATGGACCAAGGAGCCTGGCGGGCTATGGTCCATAGGGTCACAAAGAGTTGGGCACAACTGAAGTGACTTAGCACCCAAGCAGGCAAGCTCAAGTAACCTCTGTGTGAACCACTAAGATGGAATGCAAAATTAAATGTTTGCACTTTTCTAGGAAAAGATCTTGGAGTTTGCAACGGATGTTTAGATGAGTCAGTGACCTCCAAAGCTTTGAGGACTCTAGTGTCTAAACACCTATAGTGGTTAAGAGCCAGCAAAGGCTCTGGATCCTGACTGCCCCTGTTCAGATCCCAGGACTGTCACCTCTCTGTAACCTCAGACAAGTCACCAAACTTTTCTGAGCCTTGGTTTCCTCATATGAAAATGGGAAAAAATAATAGTACCTACTTCATAAGGCTGTTTTAAATATTGAATGCTCAAACTACCACACAATTGTACTTATCTCACATGCTAGTAAAGTAATGCTCAAAATTCTCCAAGCCAGGCTTCAATAGTACTTGAACCAAGAACTTCCAGATGTACAAACTGGTTTTAGAAAAGTCAGAGGAACCAGAGATCAAATTGCCAACATCTGTTGGATTATTGAAAAAGCAAGAGAGTTCCAGAAAAACATCTATTTCTGCTTTATTGACCATGCCTAAGCCTTTGACTGTGTGGATCACCACAAACTGTGGAAAATTCTTAAAGAGTTGGAAATACAAGACCACCTGACCTGCCCCTTGAGAAATCTGTATGCAGGTCAGGAAGCAACAGTTAGAACTGGACATGGAACAACAGACGGGTTCCAAATAGGGAAAGGAGTACGTCAAGGCTGTATATTGTCACTGTGCTTATTTAACTTATATGCAGAGCACATCTTGAGAAACACTGGGCTGGATGAAGCACAAGCCAGAATCAAGGTTGCTGGGAGAGATATCAATAACCTCAGATATGCAGATGACAAGACCCTTATGGCAGAAAGTGAAAAAGAACTGAAGAGCCTCTTGATGAAAGTGAAAGAGGAGAGTGGAAAAGTTGGATTAAAGCTCAACATTCAGAGAACTAAGGTCATGACATCTGGTCCCATCACTTCATGGCAAATAGATGGGGAAACAATGGAAACAGTGAGAGACTTTATTTTCTTGGGCTCCAAAATCACTGCAGATGGTGACTGCAGCCATGAAATTAAAAGACGTTTACTCCTTGGAAGAAAAGTTATGACCAACCTAGACAGCTATTTAAAAGAAGAGACATTACTTTGCCAACAAAGGTCCATCTAGTCAAGGCTATGGTTTTTCCAGTGGTCATGTATGGATGTGGGAGTTGGACTATAAAGAAAGCTGAGCACTGAAGAACTGATGCTTTTGAACTGTGGTGTTGGAGAAGACTCTTGAGAGTCCTTTGGACTGCAAGGAGATCCAACAAGTCCATCCTAAAGGAAATCAGTCCTGAATATTCATTGGAAGGACTGATGTTGAAGCTGAAACTCCAATACTTTGGCCACCTGATGTGAAGAACTGACTCATTTGAAAAGACTCTGATGCTGGGAAAGATTGAAGATGGGAGGAGAAGGGGATGACAGAGAATGAGATGGTTGGATGGCATCACTGACTCAATGGACGTGAGTCTGAATAAACTCCAGGAGTTGGTGATGGACAGAGAGGGCTGGTGTACTGCAGTCCATGGGGTCGCAGAGAGTCAGATATGACTGAGCGACTGAACAGAACTGAATATATATATATATAAAATGTTTAGGGCTTCCCTGGTGGCTCAATAAAGAATCTGCCTGCATTGCAGGAGACCCGGGTTCAATCCCTGGGTCAGGAAGATCCCCTGGAGAAGGGAATAGCTACCCACTCCAGGAAACTTGGCTTGTTTAAATATTGTGCTAAATATTGTGTGTTTGTTGACTGCATGATGAGGCTGCAGGAGATGGGAGCACAGAGCCCTTTAGGGAAGGGTCTGCTAGATCCTCTGGGGTTTTCGGGCCCTCTCTGTGTTGGTTGTCATCCTCTCGACAAGCTTCAAATCAGCAGGATTCCTTCCAAAGGGATGCAGTTACAGTTGGGTACTATCACGTCCCTGGTCATGGCTCTCATATTTCTGTTAATATGGCTTTAGCTGGAAGGACTCTTTTGATTATTGAATTAATCTATGTAAAAAGTTTAGAAGGAAGCAGAATAACCAACTCTTCCTGGCTCATTTCGTTCCATCTTGTTGGGTTCAGTCTGTGGTTCTAGGAGAAGTTGAAGGAGTTGGTATATTGGAAGGTACCTGGGCCCAGATGCCAGCAGACCTGGATTCTGACCCTTGCCCTGCCCTCTCTCTAGCTGTGGTATCTGATGGGCAAGTTATTTGACCTCTCTGGCCTCCGTTCCCTTAGGAAGAAAGTGGGAATAACAACCCGTCTTGCAGGGCTCTCCGGCTGAGTCAGTAAAGTAATAACTCTAGTGCATTTGGCAAAGGGTCAAGTGAATACTTGACAAGCAGGGTTCTGTTTACACAAATGCTTGGTTAGGATAAAGAAGCTGTTTCCAGCAGTCAGGCTCTGCTCAGAAATGACCTGGGAATGAGCACCGCGTCCATGGAGGAGTACAAGCAGAAACTGGACTGCAGCATGTGAGAAATGGAATATTGGCAGGCACCCCTGTTTGGGTTAGCATTTGGACTGGGCTCCCAACCCCAATCTCAGGAATACCACAATGGAGGGTGGGGACTTGAAATTATTTCCCCTTGCCACGTGCCTTACCTTGATCACTTGCTAATTATCCCTTTTCATTCCTCTTCTTCTCGGCACCTTTGCCTTTCATTCCCTGTGATGTTCAGAGAGCCCTTGTTGCCACCCCGTCTGTGCCGTGTGAAGACGTGCACATCACATCTTGCGTTTTCCTCTGAGATGCAACACCGGCTGTCCCTGTGAAACCAGTCGGTGTGCGTATATGGGTGTGTATGCGAACATACATACGTCTGGATGTGCCCTCCAAGACAGATCAAAGGTAACACCCTGCCCGCTGTACATGTCATAGTTCGGTCTTCCCTGAAAGGGGCTTGCTTTACCCTCCCACACCATTTTAGAGGACTTCACCACGTTAGCCTTCTGCTGTGTGACCCTGGACATGCGTCTTGACCTCTCTGTTTCTCTTTATTCAAAATTTGGGCTGGAGTGACCCCTTTGCCGTCTCTGCCACAGGATGCTGTGGATCTCTGTGATCTTTCGAGAGGGAAGATTATGCGGACTGGGCAAAGGAAACCAGCATCACAGCCCTACCGCCCCACTCCATCCCTCCTTCCTTGGTCTTCATGGCAGTTCTGCCAGGAAGGCCAGTTCAGGTGGATACCAAGTCTCCCCTAGGGAAAGTTTTCAGCCCTGTGCTGAGCCCATCAGGGGCGCCAGATCATGTCCACAGTGAATTCATTCGACAGACTTTTCCTGAGCACATGCTTTGTACATGCTTTCCTAGCACAGGTGTTGTCCTAAGTACCAGGAGCTTGATCGTACACGACACTTGTCCGAGCTCTTGGGATGATAGATACACAATTGAAAGGAGAACGTCTCCCAGTCTCCTTGCCTTTCGCCCAGGGCACTTTTTGAAGAGTACAGGCCACTTGCTATACAGACCACCCTTCAAGTAGGCTTGTCTGACATTTCCACGTTTCCATGTGACTCATGCACTGGGGACAGGACCCCAGGGAGGTGATGCTGTGGTCCTCCCAGAGCATTGTTTTCCGAAAGCTCGTGACTTTGATTTGTCCCTGGCCATATCAACGCACGCCATTTGGTTAAGGTGGTATCTGCCAGGTTTCTGTGTATAAGGCTCTATACAATTATATATACATATATATATATAAAGTACTGTATACAAAATATCTAAAGTTATAAAGTTAATTAATGGGGCTTCCCAGGTGGTGTTAGTGGTCAAGAACCCGGCAGTCAATGCAGAAGTCCTAAGAGACGTGCTTTGATCCTTGGGTCAGGAAGATTCCCTGGAGGAGGGCGTGGCAACCCACTCCAGTATTCTTGCCTGGAGAATCCCATGGACACAGGAGCCTGGTGGGCTATAGTCCATGGGGTCCCAAAGAATCGGACATGACCGAAGCGACTTAGCATGCATACATAGTTAATTAATAAGTATTTGACTCATTAATTCATAGTAATTAATATGAGTTTGTGGGGAGATACTTGGAGGCTGCTGTGGTGAAGTAGAGCTGTCCGTTCCCCCACTTATTCATCTGTATCACCTTAGACTTGGGCACCCCTATTTTACCTCTTAAGGGTTACAGTTGGTTACTAAAAGATTCATTATGAGGTTCCAGTTTTGCCTGTTTTGGCCAGTGGGCACCCATTCTAGCTGGCTCTGTCTTTTCGAGAGGTCTTCATCATTCTTAGAGTCCGCCCTTACTGGCACAACAATTCTAAGCTTTCCGTGTACTCTCCCTGCTCCTAGAGTCAGCTGTTTCTCCGAGGAGCTCTGGTTTCTGTCAATGCAGAATAATATTTAGAAGCCAAGCCCTGGGCGCTGGGATGGCATGGTCCTCAGATGCATAAAAGGGCATCATCGGAGCAATTAGCAAAATGGAAATGGGGTCTGTGGGTTAGCTGGCGTCCGTGTTAACTTCCTGCTTTTGATGGTTCTATTGTAGTTATGTTGGTGACTGTCCTTGCTTTTCTTGATAAACTACTCGAGTATTAAGGGGTCGTTTATTCATTATGAATAAATGTATAAATAAATGAATACACGAGAGGGAGACAAGAGAGTGAGCAAGAATGAATGAGGATAGGGAGAGGAAAGGCATGGGGATGAGAATGAGTTCCTGGTGTGTTTGAAGAGTGGTGGCAGGAAGTGAAGGTGGCCAGTGGGGCGGGAGTGCCTGTGTAGGTGGGGGCCAGGTGGAGAGGAGGCAGGGCCAAGTACAGAGGGAAGCGGAGCCAGGTGCAGAGGGAGATTGGGCCCCGCTGGGGAGGGATTTCAAGTGGGACAAAGTCACTGGAAAGCTTCCAACGGAGCTTGGGGCTCCTGGCATGGTATTAGGCCCATCTCGTGCTTCCGACTTTGTGCCAGGTGCTGTAGGTACACAGCTCACTTCCTCCTTGCAACATACCTGTGAGGTTGATCTTAGTATCTTTTCCACGGAGCAGTAAAAGGAGCCAAAACTCTGAAAGGGTAACTCTGTTAATGGCGCATGAACTTTGAAGCAGCCCGAGACCTGGCAGCTGCTTTTCCGGATGGGACCCCCACACAGAGACCGCTGCGGTGCTAGCTGGCGGCCGGGCGGGTGCTCTCAGTCAAGCCAGGGGAGCCATCCAAGTCTATTGCTTCTGAGAGGGCGTTTGGCATTACGCGTCAGGAGTGGTGGGAGGAAACTGCAAACTCCTTGACCCCTCTGGAGTCGGGAGTCGGCTTCTGAGCGCTTTTCTTAGTGATGATAACTGCTGACATTACTTGACCCATTACTTGTTCAGGTCACTGTTTGAGGTCTCCACCTGTGTAGGTTTATTTAATCCCTCACAACAGGGACTTCCCTGGTGGTCCAGCGGTTAAGAATCTACCTTCCAATATAGGGAACTCAGGTTCAATCCTTGGACGGCATAAGATCCCATATGCCACATGCCTCAACTAGAGAGAAGCTCCAGTATGCCCGCAACTAAGACTCTACACAGCCTAATTAATTAATTTGTAAAAAACCCTCATAACATCCCAGTGAAATGGCGTGTACTGGCCCCACTTGATGCATTAGGAAACCGAGGAACAGGGGCATTATGCAATTTGCTCTGTCCCAAGCCACAGAGCAAGTATTTAAAGTTAAGGAAATAATCAGAGAAATGTATGGTGATGGTTCTCCAAGGAAGGGCTCATAAACCCCGCTGTTTATAGTAACAAAGTAATAAACATAATAAATAAGGGCTAAAATCTGACAGTGGCCACACAGTGGAATACTACTAATTAACTGCTGGGGATCTAGTGGCCTGGAATGATGTTAAAGGATGTAGTAAGTTTACATTTTAAGCTTTAGCATGTATTGGGTGCTGCTATTTTGGTAAATAAAATTTATATTTATCTCCCAGTTTTTATAGAACAGATATGGAAGAATAGATTTCAGTACGTAGGGGTTCTTGCTGGGCCTTGTGATTTGGGGGGATTTGAATTAGGTTTTCTTTGGGGTAACTGCATTTTCTAATTTTTATTCCCCAATCACGGATTGGGTGCTGATTCTAGGAAAGACTGAGGGCAGGAGGAGAAGAGAGCAACAGAGGATGAGATGATTGGATGGAATCACCAACTCAATGGACATGAGTCTGAGCAAACTCCAGGAGATGGTGAAGGACAGGGAAGCCTGCCATGCTGCAGTCCATGGAGTTGCAAAGAGGCAGACACGACTGAGTGACTGAACAACAACAACAGATCACGGATTATGGGATGTCATTAACACACTAGGGGTGATGCACGATTCCATTTGTGTAAAAAAGCGATCCAGGGGTTAGAAGTCAGGGTGGTGGAGTAATGACTGGAGGGGAACAGCAATAGTGTTGTGTAACAGCTAACCACAAAACCTCAAGGGGCATGTAACAAGAGATATTTTTTAGCTCAAGCTCATGGGGGCAGCTTACCTGGGCTTGGCTGATTTAGCTGGGCTGATCTCACTAGTGCATCCAAGGTCAGCCTCCAGTTGGCCAGGCAGCCCTGGTGATCTTGACCTATCTCAAGTGACCTCACTCTCCCAAATGGGGCAGCCGCCTGTTCCCTAATGCAGCATGAAACTGCTGGGGCTGTTGCATGTCTGCATACTCCCAGAGTCTAGCCCAGGCGTGTTGTCCAGGCAGCGGCCCTGCAACAGCATGTCTCCCTGTGCATCACTTTTGCTAATGTCCTACTGGCTGGAGCTAGTCACATAGCTGAGGCCAGGGTTCAAGGGTTGGGGAGAACACCCTACCCGGAGTGATGATGGGGGTGGGAGCACCGCAAGATTGTTGGTGTTCAGTTGCTAAGTCATGTCTGACCCTATGGACTGCAGCACGCCAGGCTTCCCTGTTCTCCGCTATCTCCCAGAGTTTGCTCAAATTCATGTCCACTGAGTCTGTGATGCTATCCAACCATCCCATCCTCTGCCGTCCCCTCCTCCCTTTGCCTTCAATCTTGCCCAGCATCAGGGTCTTTTCCAGTGAGTTGGCACTTTGCATCAGGTGGCCAAAGTATTGGCGCTTCACCTTGAGCAACAATCCTTCCAGTGAATATTCAGGGTTGATTTCCTTTAGGATCGACTGGTTTGATCTCCTTGCTGTCCAAGGGACTGCAAAGTTACATGGGTACAAGAGGAGTGAAGAACTAAGCCATGGATGTAGTAAATCTAACACACTCAGCAGCGTCATTTTCAGTGGCTGCCTAATACTTCATGGGGACTTCCCTGATGGCTCAGTGGGTAAAGAATCCACCTACAATTCAGGAGACACAGAAGCAAGTTCAATCCCTGGGTCAGGAAGATCCCCTGGAGAAGAAAAAGGCAACCCACTCCAGTATTCTTGCCTGGGAAATCCCATGGACAGAGGAGCCTGGTAGGCTACAGTCTGTGGGGTCGCAAAAGAGTCGGACACGATTGAGTGACTAAGCACAGCACACAATCCTTCCTGGCATGGGTACCATCATTTATTTAACCAGCTCTGTTGCTGCTGCTGCTGCTAAGTCGCATCAGTCGTGTCCGACTCTGTGCGACCCCATAGACGGAAGCCCACCAGGCTCCTCTGTCCCTGGGATTCTCCAGGCAAGAACACTAAAGATTGGCACTTCCAAAGTATATTTCAAGGAACTGTAAACTGCTCCAGAGCTTAATTGGGGTTTTCACACACACACACACAGACATAAATGAAGGTTAGGTCTGGAAATAAATTTTGTAAGCCTTGGGTTAAATGAAGAAAGATAGATTCCTTTACTGTGAGACTTAACAGAACTTTTACATGTTAATGTGTATTATGAATTTGCAGAAGTCTAAGGGGTTTGCTCAAACTTAACAGATAATGGGGTTTCTTTTAAGAAGCATCTCTTGGGACAGGTGTTCTGTGGCTCTGACTCTGGGCTTTGTGCGGGTGTGTTGTGTTTAGTGGTTGTAGGCAGAGCTCTGAGGGGTGTGGAAGGCTTGTTGCTGGCCAGGGGAGGGTCATGTCTGGAGGGAGGTAAGCTCTGAAAGCTGCCCTCGGGTTGATGGGGCTGGGAGATCACGAGTCAGTGCTAAACCGCTAACCCGATTACTTGCTCCCAGCAGGCACCGTAGGATCTCTCGATGGGGCGGCTTCTCTCTTTACTCATGTTCCCAGTGAGCTGCCTGATCCTGTTGTGGGTGGCCGGCTCTGGTAAGTCACCCCCCAGCCCTCCCATCATTCATCTGTTCCTTCCTTCATTCAGCAGACCTTTGGATTGTTTCCGCACCAGGCCCCCAGGATAATCAGAGAACAACACAAAGATTTGAGGAGACTGCATGATAGTGGACGGGGACAGCTGATGACAAATGCTTCTAATATTAAGGAGATTCTAAAGATCCTTAGGGGCTTCCCTGATAGCTCAGCTGGTAAATAATCCACCCGCAATGCAGGAGACCCCAGTTCGATTCCTGGGTCAGGAAGATCCACAGGAGAAGGGATAGGCTACCCACTTTAGTATTAAGAGTCTGCCTGCAATACCCAGGTTCTATCCCTGGGTTGGGACGATCCCCTGGAGATGGGAAAGGCTACCTTAGAAGGTGCTGCTGTTGTTGTTCAGTCGCTAAGTTGTGTCTGACTTTGCAACCCAAGGGACTGCAGCATGCCAGGCTCCACTGTCTCCCAGAGTTTTGCTCAAATTCATTCAGAAGGTGATGGCAAGAGACAAAATAGGGCAGATGAGGGAGGACTCGAAATGCTGGCTGGAGGGGGAGGACTGTGATTTGAAGACAGAAGGGAGGTTCAGGAAGGGAGGGGACATGGGTATACCCATGGTTGATTCTTTTTGATGTATGACAGAAAACCACAAAATTCTGTAAAGCAATTGTCCTTCAATTTAAAAATTAAAAAGTAAAATAAATTGCCAGGAGTTGCAGTGGAGCAAAAATTTGAAGGAAATGGGGAGCCGGGCACACGTCCAGGTTAGGAGTGTTCTCAGTGGTGGCCCGGAGCCCAGAGCCTGCCTGGAGTGTTGGAGAGACCAAACGAGGCAGACATAGGGGAGTCAGTGAGCAGGAGGAGGGAAGAGGTGGAGACAACTAAGTAAGAGGGGGCCCGAGCAGGGTGGGAGCTGGGAGGCAGGGAGGAGGCACTGTGAGACATGTGGGGCTGGGACCGGCAGAGCAGAGGGGGCGGGCATTGGCATTTGGATCCATCTGAAGGTAGATTTGAAGGCAGATTGGAATTGAGGTGAGAGAGACAGAGGTAGCAAGAATGACTCCAGTATTTCTAACCTGAGTGACTGGGAGGGACACAGTTGTCATTGATGAGATGCAGAGGATATTTGGAGCGGGCGGGGAATCAGGAGTTTTGGACATGAGGTGAGTGTGGGGTATTTATTAGACATTTAGACTCTCCTTGGGCTTCCCTGGTGGCTCAGTGTTAAAGAATCCACCTGCCAGTGCAGAAGATACGGGTTTGATCCCTGGGTTGGAAAGATCCCCTGGAGGAGGAAATGGCAACCCACTCTAGTATTCTTGCCTGGGAAATCCCAAGCACAGAGAAGCCTGGTGGGCTACAGTCTGTGGGGTCGCAAGAAAGTCTGACATGACTTAGCGACTAAACAACAGCAAGATTCTCCTTAATGTGGTAACTCCTTTATCCAGCCAACAAACGCAAGTTGATGTGAGCTGGGAGGGGCCTGGTACTGAGCGTGGGAGCCGGAAGGCACCTGGTGGCCAGGTATGGCCACCCAGAGCAGGGCAATAGCTCCCTGATGATTTGGCAAACCCAGCATTCATCTGGCTGGGTTCAGATTCCAGCTCTGCCAACAAACTCGCTGGAAGAAGTCCCCCAAGCCTCTTATCCGGTCCCTCAGCATTGGCCCAAGCCAGAGGACAAGGCGTCTGGATGACAAGGCCATGAGGGTCAGCCTCCTGAACACAGAGAGGGCTGGGGAATAGATGGGGGGCAGGGAGCAAGTCAGTGGAAAATAGTGCCTCCCCCAACCCATACCATGGGACAGATGCCTGTGGTGGTGGGGTAGCAATCCCCAGACTGACATGTTTTTCCTTTAATTCAGCCACGGGCAGGTCATTGAGTTTGCATATGATAAAAGTGCATTTGATCTGTCCCCGCTGATGGACCCTGTCCCAGAGGGTATTTCTTCAGCTGCAGGCATCATCCCAGAGCTAGCTGGGAAACTCCCAGAGCCCGGTCCTGGCCCCCGCTCTGTAGGGACTGTGCCTGGGACAGTGGTTTCATTGTTGTGCGATGGGCCCCTTGGTCCTGTGTGGGCTGGTTTCTGACTCATCCCTCTTGGTCGTCGGGCTCCAGTTGCTCAGAGGGCTCCTGTGTCTCCCCAGGGAGCATGAGGGTCCTTCAGTATCCCACCTGCTTCTCGGACTACATCAGCAACTCCACCTGTGAGTGGGAGATGGCCGAGCCCACCAACTGCAGAGCCAAGCTCCACCTGTCCTACCAGCTGAATTTTTACTACTCTGAGTAAGCCTGGGCTGGAGCTGGGCGTTGGGGAGGGTTTGCCTTGGAGTTCACCTGGCCTAGGTGATACCCTGGAATGCATGTGCTAAATTCAGCTCTTGGGGGCTTGACTGGGCACCGTAGAGATGAGGTGCCCTGGGGTGCAGGGTAAGAGGCAATGAGTGCATTGTGGTGCTCCAGGCTCAGTGTCACCAAGGCACCTGGCAGGTGGATGTGGTGGAATTCTGGACTAGATCAGAGGTTATCAAACATTTTTGTCTCAGGATTCTCTTGAACGCTTAAGAATTAGTGGGGACCCTAAAAGCTTTAGTCTGACATCAGCTGTTGTTGCTATTCAGTCACTAAGTCATGTCCGACACTTTGCAACCCCCCATGGACTGCAGCACATCAAGCTTCCCTGTCCTTCGTTATCTCCCGGAGTTTGCTCAAACTCATGTCCATTGAGTCAGTGATGCCATCCAACCATCTCATCCTCTGTCACCCCCTTCTCTTCCTGCCCTCAGGAAGAGACCCAGCATCCGGGTCTTTTCCACTGAGTTGGCCCTTTGTATCATGTGGCCAAAGTATTGGAGCTTCAGCTTCATCATCAGTCCTTCCAATAGATATAGCCTGGGTAACTTACATCTATTGATATTTTCTGTATTAGAAATTAAAACAGAAAATTTAAATCACAAGAGCCAACAAGTTCACATTCAACAGGCTGTCAGAGCAACAACATGGCCACAGATCATGTAGCCTCTGGAAAATTCCACCCTAAGCTTGTGAGAGAAAAACAGTGGAAATGACGGCTGATGTCAGAGTATTACTATGAAAACTGTTAGACCCAGTGGAACCCCAGACCACACTTTGAGAACTTCCAGGCTAGACCATTGTTTAGGGGTGCAGTGTTAGTGATAGAGCTCACTGCAATGATTGGTGGACCATGGAACTTGGAATGTTTTTCCAGTTCACTGGTTCACTGGGATATCCCATGGTACACAGGGCTAGCTGTTGTTGCACGTGGTACCCAGGACATGACCTAGTACACAAGACATACAGTTATGGAGCACAATGGGATATACAGCATACCCTGTGTGGGCTACTGAGTACACCCAAGGTGGCTCCCCAGTTTAGGCTACCAACTGTGCTCCTGTATGCACATTGGCTTAGACTGGGGATCTGCAAACTGCCCCATGGGTCACATCTGGCCCACCACCCATGTTTTTTAAATAAAGTTTTATTGACACACATCCATGCCCATTTGTTAATGTATTGTCTATGGCTGGGGCTTTTTTGTGCTGTATCAGCAGAGTTGTGTAGTTGGGACAGAAAGGGTATGTCCTGCAAAGCCACAAATATTTAGTATCTGGTCCAGTACAGAAAACATTTGCCAGCTGCTGGCCTAGCCCATGAGATGTGGGGTTGGCTATTTTGGGTGACACATTAGGATTAGGCTGTGGGGCACAGGGCATGTGCCCAGGCTAGACTGTGCGACCGGAGAGGCGCTAGGACACACACATGTCGTTACCAATTCTTTCATGCCATGAGTTCTTCCCCTTCACTGGCTTTCAGGGTCCAAGCCTGGGGACGGGGGTGGACAAAAGTCCACGGTGGATGTGATGAGGAGCTGTGGGCAGCAGGGAGGTGGTCCCAGGCCATTGTCCCCACCACACCCCGGCTACTGTGATCCCAGGTCCCCAGATCTGGTCCTTAAGGCAGGGTGACCAGGAAGCTGGAAGGGCCTGTGGTTTCTTGAGGCATGTCCCAGGGACGCCGGTGAGTCATATGCCCAGCCTAATGCAACATCTGTGTTTGCAGAAACCACACATGTGTCCCCGAGAACAGAGCAGGTATGGGGGGCACGGTGTGCGTATGCCATCTGCTGATAGAGAACCCAGTCAGACAAGACGTCTACCAGCTGGACCTGTGGGCCGGGAAGCAGCTACTGTGGAACAGCTCCTTCAAGCCCAGCGAGCATGGTGAGTGGGGTGGGGCGGGGCTCGGGGCGGAGGGGCGGAGGGGTGGGGCGGGACTGCAGGTGTTCCTGCAGTGTGCTGGGCAGGCTTCATTCCGGGGAGAGGGCCATCCAAGCAGCCTCCTAGCTTTTCTCAAACCCGAAGGGGTTCGTGCCCCTTTCTTGGCCTCAGTCTTCCCATCTTTGAAATGGAGTTGGGCTCAAGAGTACATCAGGCCCCGTTGAGTTCAGATATTTCAACCTTCAGAATTTAAGTGCCCAGATGAACGTGTTGAATGAGGTATGTTTGGTGGAAGGCATGCTTGCTGCAGGTCAGAAACTGAATGGGGAACCATCCTTCCACCCTCTGTCGACTATTCAGCTGCTGCTTCTTTAGACAGTGTAGACCATGGGAGGCTGCCCTTATCCTGATACCCAGAGTTCCCACAGGAATCCCTGGAGAGCATGCTGGAGTGTAGTAACAGGAGTTTAAAACACCATTTATTCCTGTGTGACCTTGGGCAAGCCGTGTTACCTCTCTGAGCCTTGGTTTCTCAAAGACAGTTATTACCCCTATTTTGCAATTGAGAAGAAAAAAAGTACATAGTTCAGAGAAGGCAAGTAACCTGCCTAAGGTCACACAGCTATTAAATGGTAGAGGCAGTATTCTCACAGAGCACACAGTCTTTGCCACCACATCAGCAGTTCCTGAAGGGATTTCTCATATCCAGGGTGGGGCAGGGGTGATTTAAATTGACCTATGAATGAATCTGTCAATTAAAATAATTTTTACACATGCATATTGATTTTAGGGGCTCCTCTGATAGCTCAATTGCTTAAGAATCCACCTGCAATGCAGGAGATCCCAGTTCAATTTCTGGGTCAGGAAGATCCACTGGAGAAGGGATAGGCTACCCACTCTAGTATTCTTGGGCTTCGCTTGTGGCTCAGCTGGTAAAGAATCCACCTGTAATGTGAGAGACCTGGGTTTGATCCCTGGGTTGGGAAGATCCCCTGGAGAAGGGAAAGACTACCCGCTCCAGTATTCTGGCCTGGAGAATTCCATGGACTGTTATAGTCCATGGGGTCGAAATGAGTTGGACATGACTGAGCCAGTTTTAATGCTCATTATGTACCTGTGATCTCGTGGGTATGATCATTTTAAGAGATGAAGTTTTAAAACACATGAATCAAAATAAAGAAAAATGCTTAGTAAATAATACAATACACAGATGTGGCCAGAAGTATGAAGGATCAAAGTGGAAAAGCCAGAGTTCGGGTTACTTGGCTTATCCATTTTAAATTCACTGTGAAAAGATAGTTAATTACCACTGAAGTGCTCAGTGGACTTCCCTGGTGGCTCAGTGGTAAAGAACCTGCCGGCCAGTACAGGAAGCTCAGGTTCGATCCCCGGGTAGGGAAGATATTCTGGAAAAGGCAATGGCAACTCACTTCAGTATTCTTGCCTGGGAAATCCCATGAACAGTGGAGCCTGGTGGGCTACAGTCCATGGGGTAGCAAAAAGAGTCTGACATGACTTAACACCTAAACAAGAAGAATAATCAGTGCTCAGTAGGATTTTAGCAACATGAGAATCGGGTATATGGTTGTAATTCTCTGTTATGACTAAATCGATGTGGTTTCCCATTGATGTGCTGCGGAGGTGGTGGTGACTGAGAATCTAAACTGTCTACGTGCCTGCATGGGCCCACCTCCTCCCGTCGCCCCAGCCAGCCCCTCACCAGCCACTCCTTCTCCACAGTGAAACCACCGGCCCCCAGAAACCTCACGGTTCACGCCGACATCTCCCACACGTGGCTGCTGACGTGGAACAACCCGTACCCTTCTGAGAACCTCCTGTACTCCGAGCTCACCTACCTGGTCAACATCTCAAATGAAAATGACCCCACGGATGTGAGTGGGTGCCCCTCGGGGTTTCTCTGTGACCACTTGGGACTTGGGTGGGTGGAGACTCAGACTCTGGGGTGTGAGATGGGGAGAGCAACCCCCACCTGGACGTGGCTGGTCATAGCTCTGTTCAGGGACCAGTCTTTCCACCTCTCCAGGCCCCTGGTTCCCAGTGTGCAGACAGGGAGTTTATTTTCAGACATGGCTCCTCATCTATAAAGGAAGAACTGTGGACCACATCTGTTTCCCAGGGGTGGGGCACGTGAGATTTTAGGCGATACCTCTGCTGTTGCTGCTAAGTCTCTTCAGTCGTGTCCGACTCTGTGTGATCCCATAGATGGCAGCCCACCAGGCTCCGCCGTCCCTGGGATTCTCCAGGCAGGAACACTGGAGTGGGTTGCCATTTCCTTCTCCAATGCATGAAAGTGAAAAGTGAAAGTGAAGTCGCTCAGTCACGTCCGACTCTTCGAGATACCTCTAAACACACTTAAATGACTGAATCTCAGGGCGAGATGGTCACTCCCTCCTGACACTGACTGTCAAGAGTTGCTTCTCAGCTGAGCTTTTTTTTTTAAGAAGATTTATTTACTTATTTATTTGACATTTGAACTAAATCTGTACTTTAGTTAATAATGCTGTATCACATGTTAATTTCCTGCTTTTTTTTTTAACAACATAGTATTTAAATCCTCAGAATTGGATTAGAAGTTTCAAGCCTCATTCAAATACTTTTTTAAAGCACTATGAATAATAAACTTTCTAGACTTTTATCAGTAATACTAGATACCAAAATACATGGAACTATTATCAAAGTTTTGAATGAATATAAATTAGAAATTTGTCAGCTGAGCTTCTTTGTAACAGAGAGAAGGGCCTGCAGGCTCAGAGCCTTCCCTCAGAAAACATGTACAGCCATAATCTAATGCCTTTGCATGGTTCGGATTGCATTTACTTTATGAGATGTCCATGGCATCTTGATACTTGCCCCCAGTCACAGCAGTGGCAGAGGGGTTCTGTTTTATTTAATTTTTTTTATTTGTGATGTTCCTTTTTAAACGAATGTATTTGGAACCAGAGGTCAAATGGCCAACATCTGTTGGATCACCAAAAAAGCAAGAGAGTTCCAGCAAAACATCTACTTCTGCTGTACTGACTACACCAAAGCCTTTGACTGTGTGGATCATGACAAACTGTGGAAAATTCTTCAAGAGATGAGAATCCCAGACCACCCGACCTGCCTCCTGAGAAACCTGTATGCAGGTCAGGAAGCAACAGTTAGAACTGGACATGGAACAACAGACTGGTTCCAAATCAGGAAAGGAGTACATCAAGGCTGTATATTGTCACCCTGCTTATTTAACTTATATGTAGAGTACACCATGTGAAATGCTGGGCTGGATGAAGCACAAGTTGGAATTAAGATTCCTGGGAGAAATATCAATAACCTCAGGTATGCAGATGACACCACCCTTATGGCAGAAAGCAAAGAAGAACTAAAGAGTCTCTTGATGAAAGTGAAAGAGGAGAGTGAAAAATTTGGCTTAAAACTCAACATTCAGAAAACTAAGATCATGGCATCCAGTACCATCTTCATGCCAAATAGATGGGGAAACAATGGAAACAGTGAGAGACTTTATTTTCTTGGGCTCCAAAATCACTGCAGATGGTGACTGCAGCCATGAAATAAAAAGATGCTTGCTCCTTGGCAGAAAAGCTATGACAACCCAGACAGCATATTAAAAAGCAGAGACATTACTTTGCCAACAAAGGTCTGCCTAGTCAAAACTATGGTTTTTCCAGTAATCATGTATGGATGTGAGAGTTGGACTATAAAGAAAGCTGAGTGCCAAAGAATTGATGCTTTTGAACTGTGGTATTGGAGAAGACTCTTGAGAGTCCCTTGGACTCCAAGGAGATCCAACCAGTCCATCCTAAAGGAAATCAGTCCTGAATATTCATTGGAAGGACTAACACTGAAGCTGAAACTCCAACACTTTGGCCACCTGATACGAAGAACTGACTCATTTGAAAAGACCCTGATGCTGGGAAAGATTGAAGGCGGGAAGAGAAGGGGATGACAGAGGATGAGATGGTTAGATGGCATCACCAACTCAATGAACATGAGTTTGGGTAAACTCTGAGAGTTGGTGATGGACAGGGAAGCCTGGCCTGCTGCAGTCCATGGGGTCTCAAAGAGTCAGACACAACTGAGTGACTGAACTGAACTGAACTGACTGACATTCTGGGGCTTCCCAGGTGGCAGTAGTGATAAAGAACCTGCCTGCCAATGCAGGAGACATAAGAGACGTGGGTTCAGTCCCTAGGTGGCGAAGATCCCCTGGAGGAGGGCACGGCAACCCACTCCAGCATTCTCGTTTGGAGAATCCCATGGACAGAGGAGCCTTGTGGGCTACAGTCCACAGGGTCACAAAGAGTTGGACAAGACTGAAGCGACTTCGCACACACAGCACGCATTGACGTTTTTAAAACAGGGAGAGTTGATATGTAAGAAACCATCGAATAATCTCAGGGCTATACAATGGATGGCTGAGCCCCCCTCTATTTTAGGTGCAGGTGGGTGGAGGCCATTGTCAGCCACTCACGTTCTCGCCTCAGATATTCACATTGGAGGGACGACATCTGAACGCCAGGGGCCCTGGCGCCCCGTGGAGCCAGGTTCCAATACCTTCCCTGCCACTTGCTGCATGATCTTGAGTTTCTTGCTCACCCTCCTCTTGCCTTGGTTTCCCCATCTGTAACTTGGCGCTAACAAGAGTGCCCAACCCCGCAGGGCTGTGGAGAGCACAAAGTGGGTGACACAGACAGGCGCCCCTGGCTGGCATGACAATGTCATAAACGTCGTCTTCCTTTTCCCCTGAGAGCCTCGAGCCTCAGAATCCCACCCATCTCATCCTCCTGGACCCTGGTCTGTAACTATCGAGAGTCTGCTGGGGACCATGCCTCGTGTCCTGGAAGCCAGGCCGGCCTGACCTTATCTGCCACGGAGAGGGCCCAGAGGTCTTAAGCTGCCACATCAGCTCTGTTCCTGCTTCCTCTCTTCCTGGCCAAGCTGGGGAGGTGGTGGGTGTTGATTTACATCTCTCAGGTGTGGTTTCCCTCCTTGGCACTGGGCCAGGATGTGGGGCAGGAACAGGAAGGGTAGCGGGCTCGTACTGGAGAGGCTCAGAGCAGTTGGGAAGAGGGGGCTGACATAGATGCCAAAGAAGGAGGCAGTTTGGTCAGTAAATCGCCTTCCAATTCCTGGAACTGTGCAGGCTTAGCTCAGGGGATGGGCTGGAGGGCAGAAAAGGGTACCACCTATGGGGTCCAAAGGAAGGTCATGTGTTTGCTCATCACGGTTGGATCCAGGATCCTGGAGTCTCCATCATTTGGTCCTGCCTTATTCTGTGTTGGCTTCATTTTTTTGTTTGTTTTTTTTATTTATGGCTGCGCTGGGTCTTTGTCGCTGCAAGCGGGCCTTCTCTAGTTGCGGCGAGTGGGGGCTACTCTGGAGCTGCGGTGCTCGAGTTTCTCAGTGCAATAGCTTCTCTTGTTGCAGAGCACAGGCTGCAGGTGTGTGGGCTTCAGTAGTTGCAGCATTTGGGCTCCATAGTTGTGGCTCGCAGGCTCTAGAGCACAGGCTCAGTAGTTGTGGTGCCTAGGCTTAGTTGCTCCACAGGCATGTGGGATCTTCCCAGACCAGGGATTGAATCCTTGTCCTTTGCACTGACAGGCTAATTCTTTACTACTGAGCCACCAGGGAAGCCCTGGCTTCATTTTTTTTCTTTAATAATTTCATTTATTTATTGTTTTTGGCTGTGCTGCGTCTTCATTCCTGCCCAGGCTTTCTCTGGTTGTGGGGAGCGGGGGCTATTCTCTAGTTGTAGCGCCCGGGCTTCTCATTGCGGTGGCCTCTCGTTTCAGAACACAGGCTCTAGGACTCTCAGGCTTTCGTAGTTGTGGCTTCCCAGGCTCTAGAGCACAGGCTCAGTAGTTGTTGCCCATGGGCTTAATTGCTCTGCAGCACGTGGGATCTTCCCAGATCAGGGATCGAACCCATGTCTCCTGCATTGGCAGACAAATTCCTTACCACTGAGCCACCAAGGAAGCCCTTGGCCTCATTTTTAAGCAGGCTGTTTGCTCACATAGAGGCCAATATGCCCAATAGAAGCTCCGGCCTTAAAGCCACGGTGGGAAAAGTTCTTCCCTCCAGATAGCCTCAGTAAAAGTCCTGGGGTCAGTGATCAGCTACTGGCCTGGGACCACATGCCAATCTCTGAACCTGTCACAGGCTGTAGGCAGGAGGGGGATGCTGAGGCTGTGTTCACACTGGCCAGGGGGGGATTACATTACCTGCCCTGGAGCGGGTCAGGTCAACCCCGCCCAGACCAGATGGGCCGGGAATGAGGGAGGGGTGGCTCTGCAAAGGAAGTTCTGAGGAACAGGGAACAGAGACTGGGCTGGCTGAAATGCAGCTGGGTTTGGGACCTGGCACCAGACTCCAGCCAGTGGACAGAATCAGTCAGTGTGCCTGGGCTGTGGCTTAGTGGTCATGTAGGTGCTCGGGGTTGCCCCAGGCCTCAGAATTCCATTTCCAGCTTCTTTTGTTGATGGGGCAGAAGCTAATGAGACATCTTCCCCCATCTTTCTCTTCCCAAGGACAAAACTGGGCCGGCAAGAATTCCCCTCATTAGTCATTGGCCAGAGATGGTCACATGCCCCTCTCTAACCAATCACAGGCTGGGGAATGAAATAGCCATGATTGGTTTGGACCAATGAGAATTAACCCTGAAACTGGAGACAGAGGCTTACCTACCCAGAGCTTTGAGTACTTGACCCCAATGGTATGGATGCTGGGTGGGTGTCCAGCTGTGTTTGCTACAGTACTGCAGACACCAGCTGTGGCTCAGACTGGTGGGATCAATTCTCAAAATATTAGAAACTCACTGTGGAATTCAGGAGATGGAGCTACTCCTTATCCTGGATGATTTCTGGAAAAAATTCTGTAATGGAGTTTTTGGCTTGGGCGTTGAAGGATGTATAGGAGTTCTCTAGCGAGAGGATAGGTCAGGTAGAAGGCTTGGAGGTATGAAAATTCATGGCGTATCTGAGGATAATGAGGCTGTGGGACTGTGTACAGTGAAAAGGCAGAAAATGAGGCCTCAAGCCTACCGAGGGCCGTGAATGCCGTGTTCATGATCATTTCTTGAGTGCCTACTATGTGCCAGGCATGATGTGTATTGTGACTAATGGCCGGGAAAGCCCTGCAGGTGGAGAGGTGTTTGTCTCTCCCTTTAGTGACGAGGGCATTGAGGCTTGGAGAGGTGGAATGGCTCACCTAGAGTCCCAACACTGGAAATGGCCAAGCTGGCATTCGAAGCCAGGATTTAAACTCCAGAGCCTATGCTATTTTCCCCTCGCCTGGGATCCTTTGCTCAGAACAGCCTCCCGAACACCTGGCCCATTTGTTAAAAAAAAAAAACCAAATGTACCACAAGTAGTTCCTTGGAAGCTCGATTTCTTTTTTGTTTCTTAGAAAAATATTTCTCAATTCCCTGCTCCTCTCTAGAGTGTATGATTCCTTCTGTGAACCAGCTCCAGCTGCTGCTTCCTGTTTATTGCAATTTAGAAAGAAAGGGACAGTAACAGTGAGAGTGCCCTTCTCTCCCTGCCCTGGGTCTCCTCCTGCCACCTCCACCCCATCCCAGCTGCCCTCCAGTTTCTCCAGCAGGCTGTTAGGACTTTGCTTCCTTTTTGTGTACAACCTCCGCTCGGCTCACTTTATACCAGACCGTGTGGCGCTAATGGTAAAGAACTCGCCTGCCAATGCAGGAGATGTAAGAGACGCAGGTTCTATCCCTGGGTTGGGAGGATCCCCTGGAGGAGGGCATGGCAACCCACTCCAGTGTTCTTGCCTGGAAAATCCCATTGACAGAGGATCCTGGCGGGCTACAGTCCATAGGAGCTCAGAGAGTTGGACACAACTGAGCAAGCAAACATTATAATATTACTGCAAACACGACTACTTGGAACAGCACATATTTATTGCCCCAGAGTTTCTGGGGGTCAGGAGCCTGGGCATGGCTTAGCTGGGTCTCTCAAGGGTGCACACACATGAGTTGGCGGGGGGATTCCTTCTGAGCTCCTGTGACGTGGGCAGCATTCAGTTTCTCATGGGCTTTGAACTGAAAGCCTCAGGTTCTTGCTGGCCTTTGGCAGGAGGCCACCCTCAGTTCCTTCCCTGGTGACCTTTTCAAAGCCAGAGTCTCCTGGCAGGTTGGAGTTACAGTCTTCCATAATGGAATCGCATCTGTGTGGTCCCTACATATTCATCATCTTTGCCATATTCTGTTGGTTCAGAATAAGTCATGTGCCCCCCATCCCCCGCCCCAGGCAAGGAGAGGAGAGGGGACCGTAGGACCCAAGGACGTGACATGAGGTGAGGCTTGTGGGGCCATCTCAGAGCCTGGTCTGCCACCATCACTTCTCCCTTTCTGTTTTTAACATCAAAGCCAACAGACAACACGTGCTAGTCTTCATCCTGCCCTTTTCACTTAAGAGCAGATCTTGGAAGTTCTTTCTCACTGAAGGGCTTGGTTGGGGGGCGCTGAGATGATGGGCCATTGATTCTGGGCTTGACTGGGGAGGCTCTAGAGTGGCCCTTGAAGGAGAGAGAGGCATGCGGCGACCCTGTCTGTGCTCAGAAAGATCACTCTTGTGCTCCCTGCATGCCTGACCCAGCTTGAAGTACTGACCTGTATTAACCCACTTAATCCTCACAACAGCCCTGGGAGGACGGCACTTTTATTATCGCCATTTTGCAGAAGAAGACATCAAGGCCCAGAGAGGTTATGTCACTTATCCGAGGTCACATAGCCAGAAAGTGGCAGTAGGAACTCTTACCTTCATTTTACAGATGAGGCAACTAAAACTCAGAAGGGTTCATCAGCTTGCCTCAGTAACATCAAATGGCTAATCAATGAGGGGGTGCCGGGGGTAGGGAAAGAGCGGGTTCTATGACCCATCTTGCTTGACTCTGGTCACTGTCGTGAAGCTGGCAGAGGCCTAGAGTTGGAGGAGTAACCAAATACCCAGGCTGGTGGCTCTTCAGCACTGTGGGGTCAGCGAAGGACAGCAGCCCGGGAGGGAGCTGGTTCTGCCCTCCCCCCAAGCAGATGCGCTGACAGCTCCCTTTCTCCCAGCAGTTCAGAACCTATAACGTGACCTACATGGGGCCCACCCTGCGTGTCGCGGCCAGCACCCTGAAGTCTGGAGCTTCCTACAGCGCACGGGTGAAGGCCTGGGCTCAGAGCTACAACAGCAGCTGGAGCGAGTGGAGCCCCAGCACCAAGTGGCTTAACTGTGAGTGCCCTCCCGGGAGTCCTGAGCCGTTAGCATCTCTCTCTGTCTCTGTTTTTTGGGGGTTTTGTGAGTGTGTGTGTGTGTGTGTGGTTTTTCTTTTTTTTTGGGCCTTATGTCGCAGCTTGCAGGATCTCAGTTTCCCCACGAGGGTCCAGTGATTGAACTCGGGTCACTCTATTGAAAGCCTGGAGCCCTAACCACTAGGCAACCAGGGAACTCTCAGCAGTTAGCATCTCTGCTCCCCACTTTCATTCTGTGGCCACTTACCCCAGCCCAATATCTGGTTTCCATATCATAAGATGGCTCTAACTGCAGTAACACAATTTCCAACTGATGTGGTATACCAGTCAGGGTGTGGGGTAGGTTACAGTAACAAACCCACAAGTTCCACAGCTTAACACTATAGGACTGGATTTCTCACTCAGGTAGCAGTTCAACATGAACTTTGCTGATCGCTAGCTGGTCTTCCTCCCTGTGGCTCCATCATTTTCTAGGACAAAGATTCTTAGCCTTTCTGCCTCATGGACAGTCCAGTGAAGCCTGTGGACCTCATCTCAGTATTTCTTAGAGTATAGTTGATTCACAATATTATGTTAGTTTCAGGTGTACAGCAAAGTGATTAATTATACATACTCATATATCTACTCTTTTTCAGGTTCTTTTTCCCATATAGGTTATTAGTGAGTACTGAGTATAGTCCCCTGTGCTATATAGTAGGTCCTTGTTGATTAATTCTTTTACTTAAAGTAGTGTGCATATGGCCAGTCCCAATCTCTCAGTTCATCCCTCCCCCCACACCCCTTTCCCCCTTGACAACCACAAGCCAGAATATTTTTAAATGTATGAAATAAAGTACAGAGGATTTCAATGGAAACCTAGTTGTATTGAAATGTGATTATAAAAAGATTTTAAAATATATTTGCTATCTAAGAATATAGGCTTCTTTAATAACACATTAAAAATAGGATCTAGTGGTAGTTCTCATAAGTATGGTCATTTCAAAGTAGATGAGCTTAAAGGATATTTCATGGCACTCCTGCCATCGGGTGATAAGAGAATACCTGTGGTTTCTGTTGGGGCCTGAGTGACTGATGCTGCTATTACTGTAGCTTGCTCTCTCCATTCCTCATGGGAGGAAACACCAGGTTTCAGAAGTTAGTGAAGGCTTCCCTCGTGGTTCAGTGGTAAAGAATCTGCTTACCAATGCAGGAGACACAGGCTCAGTCCCTGATCTGGGAAGATCCCACATGCCATGGAGCAGTTAAGCCCCTCCACCACAACTACTGAGCCTGAGCTCTAGAGCCTAGGAGCCGCAGCTACTGAAGTCTGCGTACCCTAGAGCCTGTGCCCCACGACGAGAGAAGCCACCGCAGGGAGAAGCCCGTGCACTGCACCTAAAGAGTAGCTCCCACTCCCTGCCACGAGAGAAAAGCCTGTGCAGCAATGAAGACCCAATACAGCCATAAATAAATCAATAAATGAAATTATATAAAAAAGTTAGTGAAAATAAAGCTATCATTTCTTTCCCGTCAAAGCTCCCAGACCCCTAAATTCTAATGGCAACCATGTTGGAAGTCCCCAAGTGAAGAATCCCTGCTCTAGGGCCCTGCCATCATCTGAATCCAGCCAGCAGAAAGGGAATGAGAGCGGGGAGACCACAGCTGCTTCTTAAAAGCCTCAGCAAGAAGTGACACACATCACTTCCTCTCAAGTTCTATTGGTGGAACTGGTCACATGGCCACACATCGCTGCAAGGGGTTCTGGGAATTACAGTCCCTCATCTGGTACTCCGTTCCCCTAAACAACACTTTGTGACTTTTTCAGTAAAGATATTGAATCATCTCACATAAAATGAAGCCTTACAGGGGAATTCCCCAGCCGTCCAGGCTTTACGATTCTGTGCTTCCACTGCTGAGGGCCCTTGTTCAATCCCTGGTCAGGGAACTAAGATCCCACAAGCTGCACTACATGGCCAAAAGAAAGAAAAAAAAAAAGAGGTTTAGCCAATGAATACTGCTGCTCGGTGACGTCACTCCGGAGTCTTGTCTTTCCCTCTGCCACCCCTAGCATGGTAGCATTTTGTCCTTATCTACTGTCACCTCTTGGCCCCAGGCCGTCTGCTGCAAACACCCTCATGTCCCAGGCCCAAAGGGAATGGAAGGCTGCCGCAAGGAGTACATCCCGTGCACCTTTTATCAGGAAGGTGCACGGGACTGGAAAAGTCCACCAGGACTGGAAAAAACCGTTCCAGTCCTGGTGGACTTCCCCTTGCATCTCATCAGCCAGGACTGTCACATGGCCTCTCCCAACTGCAAGGGAGGCAGGGAACTCAAATGCCTGGAAAGGGGAGTAGTTTTGGCCCATGATTGGCCCAAACCTCAGGGTGGGCACATCACAGCCTGGCCAAGAAGAAAGGGAGACAGCTGTAGGGTGGGGGAGGCTGCCCGAAGCATCATCTGTACAATGGGGAGAAGGAAGGGCTGTTGTGAACGCTCATTGAAGGAAGAGTTCTTCAAAGTGCTAGGCATAATGGCAGGTACCCCACCCCAACCCATCACGCCCCTCTCAGCATCGCTCATCCTGTTCTATCGACGCCTCTTGACCGTCTGTCTCCAGCTCTGGGCTGTAGCCCCTGTGAGTGGTGCCTGCTCCGTGTCTGTGTCTCCATTGTCCAGCATAGCACCAGGCACATAGTAAGTGCTTGGGAAAGTTTTATCAAATGGATTTTCCCCTTTGACCTGGAGAAGGGAAGGGAAATAGATTGTGTGGGACAGATACCATGTGCTGGACACTCATTCATTATTTCCACAAATATTTCTTGAGCTCCTACTACATATTAGACACTAGCCCAGTGCTAGATGCTGAGGGATCAGTGGTGAACAAAATAGACAAGAATCCCTGTTTCTGTGGAACTGACATTTTGGAAAGGGAGACAGTAAATAAACGAGTAAACAAAAATATAAATGAGATCTAGATCTAGTAAGTCCGGGAAGGAAATAAAGCAGGGAAAAGGGATGGGAGAAGGTAACATTAGAGAAGGGGTGGGGGAGAACTTTCTGGACCTGGCAGTGAACAAGGAGAGGGGTCCAGCTCTGTGAAAACTGCTTTGTTTCTGCAGGCCCTGCTTCACATGTATATTAAATCGTATAAGCCTCACAACAATGAGTTAAGTAGTTATTAACCCCATTGTACAGATGAGGAAACTGAGGCACAGAGTGGGTGAGCCTCTTGTCCTGGGTTGCCAGCAAGTCTCTGACAGAGTCAGGCTTTGAACTGAGGGCACGGAACTCCAAGTCTCTGCACTTGACTTCAGTGCTTCAGGAAAGAGAGGCAAGTTCAGGCCCTGAGCTTTGGGAGAGCAGGGGACAGCGAGGAGGCCAGGGTGGCGGGGGCTCAGAGCGGGGAGTAGGAGCTGCCGCGGCAGCCAGCGCACGCAGCGTCTTGGAGGGTCCCGGAGCCCCGGGCTCCTTCTCTGGGAGATGGAGACCAGGCTGGATGTGGCGCCCCGAAGGCTCACAGCTTCCCTCTGCTTCCAGACTACGGGGAGACCTGGGAGCAGCGCCTCCAGCTGGGCGTCGGCATCTCATGCGTCATCGTCCTGGCGGTGTGCGTGTCCTGCTACATCAGCATCATCAAGTGAGTCCCGGGCTCCAGCCGCCCTGGAGTGTGGAGTAGGCAGGAATCTCCCCTCTCACCTGACAGCTTGCAGCCCTGTTGCTCAATGATAGATACTTACTGAGCAGCTATGACGTGCAAGGCACTGAATGGAGAGGGAGACCCTGTGTCCTTGGGGAGGCAGAAGATGCCAGGCCAGCAAGTAACCATGGCTGTTTCCCATAGTGACCCTTGCACTGAAGGAATCGGGCCAAGATGAGCTGGGGGATATTCCAGGGGTGCCAGGGCGGGTTCCTCTGAGGAGTGATGGCCTGACGGTGGGATGGAGCTGGCTGGGGACAGGGCCTTCCTTTGGCAGAAGGGAGATGGATCATACCCAGGGTACGCCCCAGACATTTGAAGGCAGGTGGTAATAGACAGAAATTCTAGACGATTGCCCTGCAGAATCAGGAGACCTGGGTTCGGATCCTGGCCTTGGCACTTGGTAACTGTATGACCGAGTTTCTGAACCTCTGTTCAGCCTTGGGTCCCTATTTCATCAGTCCCAAGAGTCCTAAGGGAGTTCCGGAGCCCTGGGTGCAAGGAGCCTTGTCTCCAATGAGCATGAGCCCTAGGAATGTGGAGTCTCAGAGCCTCAGTCCCCCCACCTCTGAAATGGGACTAATGGGCCTAAACTGACCACATAAGGAAGGGTGATGGTGGAGGGCTGATGCTGAGTGAGTATCTGCAGTCTGCCAGGCGCAGAGTAGGTGTGCAGGGAATGCAAGGTCCCTTCTCCACGTCTGTCGCTGATACCTCTGAGCCCTCTAGGCTGGTCTTTCCCCTTCTCAGCCTCAGTTTCCCCATCATCTGTCCTCTCCACCCACCACTCTCTGTATTTTAGTTCTCCAACCTCCTTGCTGTTCTTCGAACCCCCAACCCAAGCAAGTTCTTCCCTCCAGTCCTTTGCACTCGCTGTGCTGCCTGCCTGGAAAGCCCTTTCCCCAGGCATTGCTGAGACCTGCACCTCCTCCACCTTCAGTCGCCTCTCGGAAGCCACCTCCTCAGAGAGGCCTTCCTGGATCACACTCTTTATTCCTCTCTAGTCCCTTATGGCCTTTATTTTTATTCCTGGCACTTTTTGTCAGGAATGAATGATGTCATATAGTCATTTCCGCATCTGTTTGTCTGTCTCCGTCTTCTAGAAGGTCTGTTCTGTGAAGGCAGGTGTTTCTGTCTGTCTTGTGCCCTGAAGCCTGGCACAGTGAGTGATACCTAGGAGGCGCTCAGTAAATAGGAGGTAACTGACTGAGTGGAGTGGGTGGAGGCTAATCCACAGGCAGTCTGAGAAGATTCCTGCCCAGCCCTGATCCAGGAAGGGAGGAGGAACCCCTCGGCCTCTCCGGCCATGCCAGACTTCTTCTGGGCACTTTGTCCTCTGCTGCTCCGGAGGAAAGGTTGTTGAAGGGGAAACCCAGGATTCTTTCTCTGCATCTTGTGTGTGTTGCGCTCAGCTGCTCAGTCGCGTCCGACTCTGTGACCCCATAGTCTGTAGCCCACCAGTCTCCTCTGTCCATGGGACTCTCCCGGCAAGAATACTGGAGTGGTTAGCCATTTCCTCCCCTAGGGGATCTTCCCAACCCAAGGATTGAACCCACGTCTCCTGTGGCTCCTACATTGGCAGGCAGATTCTTTACTACTTGCGCCACCTGGGAAGTCCCTCTGCCGCTTGGGTCTCCCCTAATTCCCAGGGACTTGTTCCCTCTGGGGCGGTGGTGGCTGCATCAGTAACTCCACTCTGGGTAGCAAAGTGCTGGACCCGAACCCAGCTCTAATGCCCCCCAGGTGGAAGAACCTGTTTCACGGGGTGAGGGTGAGGGAGCCAAAAATCTATCAGCATGATCTCTGAGCCCTAATAAGTCTGGGTGACTATGAATCTTTTTTATGGGAAGAACATCAACCTGTTAGTGATTCTCAGGGACCAACAACTTGTCCTTTCTTTTTTAGGATTAAGAAAGAATGGTGGGACCAAATTCCCAACCCAGCCCACAGCCCCCTCGTGGCTGTTGTCATCCAGGATTCTCAGGTAGGAAAAGGGGCGGGTGAGGACGCTTTGGGTCATGTGTATCGGGAAACACATTTCAAGACACGTGGGGTGTTAGGGATATCTCTTGACTTTGCTGGTTGCACATGGGCAGTCAGGAAGATTTCAGGGTAGGTTGAGTCAACAGCTAGAGGCTTTGGCTCCCCTTCCTTTGGCTTCCATGAGTGTTCTTTCAGCTCAGGGGGTGGGGTCCTCTGGAATTGGATTTCCTGCTTTGTTGTTGTTGTTCTGAGGTCTCTGAGGTCCTCTGCATATCGTCTCCTAGGGAGGTACCTGTCCCATGTAGGACAGGAGGTCACAAGGAGTTGAAGAGGGAACAAGTTTTCCATTTCTTCCTCTTAAGAGCAGGAAACTGCCCCTGAAGGACCAACAAATCCCTCCATTCTCAATGACTTGAATTACATCACAGCCTCTTTCATAAACCACTCCCCTATAAGGAGTGGGAATACTCCTCACAAATGGACCATCCAGATGGACACTCCTGAGCTAGGAGTGCGGCCCGCTTCCCCAGTGGCGGTGGCCACATGGCATTTGCCTGAGCACCATCAGGGTTCTCTAGGAAGGGACGCAGTGGGGGATACAAGTCCTGTCTAGAACAGAAGGTCTGTGCGTCTTCCGTTCTCCAGGGACCCTGAGGCAGGCTCTGGAGTTGGCTTTGAACCCTCACTGTCGCTTATCTGCAGGGTAGACTTAACAAGCTGCTCAACTTCTCTGAGCCTCAGTTCCTTCATGTGGGTCCTAGTAGTGGTTACAACAGGGCTGATGTTGGAATTCACTGAGACAATTCACAGGAAGTGAATATCACAGCACATAGGGTCACTTACGTATCAGTTAGCTCTTGCTGTATAACACATCATCCCCAAATTTAGAAGTTGTGATGATGTCAAGTCTCCTCAAGGCAAACAGGCTCCGAGCATCGCTGGATGCCAGGCTGGGTGGGAAGGCCTCTCTGCTCTGTGTCATTGGCTGTCTCCATGTTTTAGGTGTCACTGTGGAGGAAGCGGTCTCGAGGCCAGGAACCAGCCAAGTGCCCGTATGTATATGAACTTAGATTATAGCCTACGTAGGATTTTAAGGGGCTGGAATTAGGGTGGGGGGCCCCATCTTGAGGCTGGAGTCACACCCCCCTTGATGTCTGCCTTTCCTTCCTGGGTGTTCAGCACTTGTCCTGTGACACTGGGTTTGGAGGGGTGGCAGAGGGAGGGGTGGCCTGAGTAGGTCAACTGCCAACTGAGCCCCCTGAGTTTCATTGGTTGGGGGGGTGGTCAGTGAACCCGTTTGGGATGCCCAGTCTGTCCTGAGCAAGGCTGATGGTGGTAACAAGCAAGGCAGCTGTGCGTGCACGCTTGCTAAGTTGCTTCAGTTGTGTCCGACTTTTTGCGACCCTGTGGACTAAACTGTAGCCCACCAGGCTCCTCTGTCCAAGGGACTCTCCACGCAAGAATACTGGAGTGGGTTGCCTTGCCCTCCTCCAGGGGATCTTTCTGACACAGGGATTGAACCCACATCTCTGATGTCTCCTGCTCTGGCAGGAGGGTTCTTTACCACTATCACCACGTGGGGAGTTGATTAGAGGTCAGACAAGAAATCCTGGCAGGGCTTTATTAGAGCCCCTGCTGCAGTGGGGAGCAGGGGTGGAGAACAAGTAACAGACTCCCTTGCTCACTACCAGGGAGGGGCGAATTGGTTCATTATACAGGGTGAGGGCGGGGGTGTGTCCAGGGCTTGGGCTGGAGAGATGGCATAGGTGTTTTGCCTGATTCTCTGGTGGTGTGGTGTGCAGGGGGCATGCACAGAACCCTGCTTTTATTCCTGACACTGTTTTTGCTCCCAGCTCTTCAAAAGTGGCAGTTGAGGTTTGGGGTCTTTTTGTATCTTTTGTCCATCGTTTGCCCCAACTGCAGCGTGCACACAGTTATTTTTACTTCCATATAGTTTCTTAATATTTTGTTGCTCAAGGAGAGGTTTGTTCCAGTCCAAGCATTGCAGCAGTGCAGCAAAGGGTCCCAGGTCCCAGCTTGTCTCAACATCAGTTCAGGGTGATTTTGAGCTGGGCTTTGAAGGGTGAATAGGAGTTTTTCAAGAGGAGAAAGTGAACTCTGATTAAACTTTGTTTTTGTAGACACTGGAAGACTTGTCTTGCCAAGCTCCTGCCCTGTTTACTGGAGCATGGCATGGAGAGGGATGACGACTTCTCTAAGGCTGCTAGAAATGGGCCTTCCCAGGGTTCTGGGAAAGTAGCATGGTGCCCCGTGGAGGTCAGCAAGACGATCCTCCGGCCAGAGAGCATCAGCGTGGTGCGGTGCGTGGAGCTGTTTGAGGCCCAAGTGGAGAAGGAAGAAGAGGAAGTGGAGGAAGATAAAGGGAGCTTCTGCCCATCACCTGAGAACAGCGGGGGACTCTTCCAGGAGGGCAGAGAGGACATTGCGGCCCGGCTGACAGAGAGCCTGTTCCTGCACCTTCTCAGAGATGAGACTGGGGGCTTTAGTCCACAAGGTGTGGAGTCCTGCCTTCTTCCCCCTTTAGAAAATGCAAATGCTCAGAGGCCCTGGGCCGAGTTCCCAAGGGTGGGGCCCCAGGAGGCATCATCTGAGGACAAGGAACAGCCTCTGAGCCCCGAGTCAAGTCCTCCGGCCAATCCAACCCAGAACCCAGCTAGCCTGCCTCTCCCAGAGATGCCCGCCGTCATCTCAGACAACCCTGCTTACCGCAGCTTCAGCACCTTCCTGAGCCAGTCCTCGGGCCCTGGAGAGCTTGACTCGGACCCACAGCTGCCCGAATGCCTGGGGGAAGTGGACCCCAACATCCCCACCACCCCCGAGCCGGAACCAGAAACCTGGGAACAGATTCTGCGTCAGAGGGTCCTCCAGCACAGGGCGGCCCCCGGCCCCGCCTCGGCCCCTAGCAGCGGCTACCGGGAATTTGTGCAGGCGGTGAAGGAGGGTGGCACCCAGGACAGCGGGCTGGCCGGCTTTGGGCCCTCTGAAGAGGCCGGCTACAAGGCCTTCTCCAGCTTGCTCGCCAGCAGTGACAGCTGCCCTGCAACTTCTGGGGTTGACCCCAGCAGCGGGGAAGGGGGCTACAAACCCTTCCAGAGCCTCGCTTCTGGCTGCCCCAGGACCCCTTCCCCCACTCCCGTCCCCCTGTTCACTTTCGGCCTGGACATGGACCCCCCTCACAGTCCTCAGGACTCAGAGTGGCCTGAGTTGGAGCCAGCTGTCAAGGGAGACAATGGACAGAAACCCCTCTTCGCCCCGGTGCCGGCCACAGACCCTCTCAGGGACGACCTGGGCAACGGCGTCATCTACTCAGCCCTCACCTGCCACCTGTGCGGGCACCTGAAGCAGTGCCATGGCCAGGAGGAAGCTGGCAAGGCGCAAATTGTGGCCAGCCCCTGCTGCGGCTGCTGCTGTGGGGACAGGTCCTCGCCTCTGCTGAGTCCGCTGAAAGCCCCAGACTCCCTGCCCCAGGGGCCTCCACTGGCGGCCAGCCTCTCTGCGGCCTCCCTAGCACCCTTAGGTGTCTCAGAGGAGGGGAAGTGCCCTCTGTTCAATGCCCCCAGCCATGCCCAGAGCTCAGGCCAGGCTCCTACAGTGGCTGCCATGCTCTCTCCAGGGCCCACGTGCATGGACGCTTCCTAGGTGCGTGCCTGCTCCTTGCTGAAGTCTACAGAGGAGATGGGGCCTTAATCAGGCCTGCGAAATGCCTGCCTCTGGAAGGCCGCCAGGCTGGCAGAGTTCCAGAAGACTCTGGGAACTCTGGAGTGAAGTTCTCAGACGCCGGGTCTACAGGGACTGGACGCCCCCAGCTCCCTTTGCTGGCCCCGGCTCACCACCTCCCATGGGAGTGGGGGCTCCAGGCAGCTGTGCCCACAGAGGCACCTGCAGTCATCTGGAGATTCCCCGGGCACCTTGGCTTGTGCACAAGCTGTTGGCCACTTCATCGGTTCACAGATGCACGAGCAGACTGTCCCTGTCATACTCAAGGCATATTCTGTCACTCTGACTGTCCCTGTCATACTCAAGGCATATTCTGTCACTCTGACCCAGTTCTTGCCCAGACTCTGGAGTAGCTACCACCATCTCTCTAGATTGGATGCTGAGCCTAGAAACTCACCAAGCCAACTGGGGAATTGACTTGGGAGGCCTTGGGAAATTGAGGTCCAGGAAGGGTGGTCATCTGCCCAGAGATGTCTATTCATTCAACAGAAGTTGACGCTGGGGGCAAGGTCTGAGCTGCAGAGGGGTGATTAATTAAGCGGAGTTAACCAAGGACATGATAAATTGTGATTTCTGAGACGTGACAGCTTGTGGCCAGCTTCCCACTCAAGGCTGGGATTCCTGTTAAGCATTGGATCCCCAGAGAAGAGGCATGCCTGGCAACCTTGGGGCAGGCGTGTGCCCCCAGGGATGCCATTGCTGGCATCACTGCTTCAGAAGGTGTGGCTCAGGCCTCCTGATCCAGCGAGCTGGGGTGACCAAGACGCTAACACCAGGCACATCACCCACACATCATCAACTCCCACCTCAGGTTGAGGAATGCTTGTTTGTGTGCATCTCAAAAATTATTTCATCACTGGGTGTTTGTGTTTGCTGAGGAGGGTGGAATGGGAAGAGACGGAGTTTTGTATAAATAAATGTTCTTTATCTCTTTCCCCTCCCCCGCCACCATTTATTAAATCAACATCCTGCCAAGCATCCTTGGCAACTGTTTTATCTCTATTAACTCACAGAATCTTCCCATCCAGAGGAACGGAGACCAGCCCAAGAGGTTAAGTAACTTGCTGTCTCTGCTTGGGTTTCCCCAAGACCGGAATTCAAGTGAAGTTCATTGAAATAGGAGGTGATCCCAGGAAGTCCTGCTTGGAGAATGGGGAAGGGAGCGGGGAAGGGCAGGAAGCAATAGAGGTGTTATCACACAGAGTGCCAGCGCAGGCAACAGCTGCTTCAGCCGCTGGGAGCTTCAGAAAGCCAGGCACACCACATGCCTCGAGGTGGGGAGCTGGCTGTTTATCCACACACTCCCATCTGTCCTTGGTTGAGGGCTGTGTCCAGGGGCATTAACTCCCCAGCACTTCCAGCGGCTCCAGGAAAGTCCTCAGGTTGAGAGTAGGGGGCACAGGGAGGAGATGTGGGCAGGGCTGTACTGGCAGCTGCTACTTTGCCAAGGTCACTCAGCCAGTGGCAGACCGAAGCTGAACCCAGGCAGGGTCTCCATCGCCCAGGCCCTTTGTAGGTGATCTGTGCTTGACATCTGGGTGGTCAGTGTATGGTGTGGGCCTCAGACATGCAGGCAGGGAATCTTAATTAAGCTCCTTTGTCTGCACTCATTCTATATTTCTGAGTTGCCGCCCTGACTGCCATGCTTGCAAAATGAGGGGCTTTTTGACATTCCTTCTGCTCTGGCATTCTCCGTAATACACTATAGAGGTGATGGGGAACTCATTACCTCACATGCAGCCTGATGTTTGTGAGAACTGTCTCCTTTGTGCTGAACCCGAATCTATCCCTTTAGCTGCCTGAATCACCACCCTCCACACAGGTTGCTGATGGAGAAACAGCTCTAGAAGGAGCCCATGCAGCGAGACTTGAAAAGAGACTTGCCCATGCAGCGAGCTGCAGCAAGCAACAGAACCCAAACTAGTCCTCTGCACCTGTTGTCTTCAAGACAGCTTTGTAATAAAATGTAACAATTTAAAATAAAAGTAACTATTTGGGACCAAGCAATATGCTAAGTGCCATCCACTGACTATATCACAGCTCTAGCAAGCAGGTTATTATTCCAATTTTACAGATAAGGCAGCTGGCCCAGAGAGGTTGAAGTTTAGTTTAGGGTCACACAGCTGGAAAGCCTGGGAACTAGGATTTGAATCCAGATCTGACTGCAGGGTTCCCAACCACCATGATGTACTGTCTCATGAATAGCATGGCACCATCTCGAATGTCAGCTCTGATCCATTTAGCCTGTGAGTCATCTTAGAAAATCGAATTTTCAAACTAAGCATCCAACAAAGAAAAAACACTCAGGTGAGTGCTGGAGAGTTCGTTGGGTTGTTAAATCCAACAGAATTGAGACTGATTCGTTCTCTCCCTAGGATGTTGTGAGACCCAACTTGTCAGCTGAGGCACAGATTACAGAATCCTCTGGGCTTTGGGAAACTAGATTGGAGAACTACACAGAGACACTTCCCATCTATTTTTTCTTACCTTGAGCACATAATGTGATCTTAGTTCCCCGACCAGGGATCAAACCCACACCCCCCAGCAGTGGAAGTGTGGAGGCTTAACCAGTGGACCACCCGAGAGGTCCAATCTCTTATCCAGATTTAAATCCACCCTCCCAGGTTCAGGGAAGCTGGTGGGAGGCCACTGTTCTGGCTTCCCCACCCCCCAGGGAAGGAAGAAGCAGAGAGAGCAAGAAAGCCACACATCCCACCAATGTTTCCTGAAAACCTGCTATGTGCTAGGCAGCATGCTGGGTGTGAGGGAACAAAGTCCCTTCCCTCCTGGATCTTACAGTTCAGCGGGAGAGACAGATATTAAAAAGAAAGAAGGAGGGACTTCCCTGGTGGTCCAGTGTTTAAGACTCTGGGCTCCAAATGCAGGTTCAATCCCTGCTTGGGGAACTAGATGCCATATACCACAATTAAAGATTCTGCATGCTGCAACAAAGATCGAAGATCCCACATACAGCAACTAAGACCCAGTGCAGCCAAATTTTTTAAAAAAGCCGGGAAGATCCCCCAGAGAAGGGAATGGCTACCCACTCCAGTATTCTTGCCTTTTACTTTCCATCTCCATGGAAAGTAAAAGTGTTAGTCGCTCAGTTGTGTCCGACTCTGCAACCCTATGGACTGTAGCTGGCCAGGCTCCTCTGTCCATGGGATTCCCTAGGCAAGAATACTGGAATGTGTTGCCATACCCTTCTCCAGGGGATCTTCCCAACAGGGATCAAACCTAGGTTTCCTGCTATGCAGGCACATTTTTTTACTGTCTGAGCCACCAGGGAAGCCCTGGAGAATTCATGGACAGGTGCAAAAAGACACGACTAAACGACCAACATTAAATACACAAAAGGAAAAAAAAAAACCACAAACCCTGAAAGGTGCTATGAAGAAAATAGGAGTCTGAGATGGGGGGAAGGGGGTTAGCAGAGGTCTTTAGGGAGGTGACATTTGAACTGAGCCCTCCTTGACTAGGAGAACCAGGATGGTCTGGAGGAAGAGTATTCTAGGCAGAGAACAGACGAAAGGGCAAAGGCCCCAAGGCACTGGGAGTTTGGCATGTTCACATATAGAAAGATCAGCTACAGCAGTGAGCCAGGAACAGTTGTGAGACATAAGGTCAGCCAGGACTAGAGTAAGGAATTTGTATTTGGCTTAAATGCACATTAGCCCCACCCACTGAGAAATATGGTCCAGTAGACACATCTCTCTTCTGTCTCCCCCGTCCCCAAATGAAATCCATCCATAAGCAGGAGTCCAGGAGCGGAAGTGGAGGCACTGGAGGTGTATCTCCAATAGGACTCCCTTCCACCTTGCGCAAGCGGAGCACGAAGGTTCCTCCTGAGAACAGCAGCCGGGGTGGTTAAAATCGTTGCTGACAACTCTCACTCAGGAGTAAAGTGATTCCCACCAAAAATGTGTTGATTAGCACAGGGGTGGGGACCTTCCCTGGTGGCTCAGTGGTAAAGAATCCCCCTGCCAATGTGGGAGACACGAGTTCGTGTCTGATTTGGGAAGATCCCACGTGCAGGGGAGTAACAAAGCCTGTGTGCCGCGACTATTGAGCACAGGCCCGAGAGTCCGGGAGTCACAACTACGGAAGCCCGCACGCCTAGAGCCCGCGCTCTGCAACAAGAAAAGCCACTGCAGTGAGAAGCCTGCGCGCCACAACGAGAGAGTGGCCCTCGCTCACCACAGCGAGAGAAAAACCTGAAAAGCAGCGAAGACCCAGCACAGCCAGAAATAAATAAATAAAATTATAGCACAGAGGAATGGCTGGCCGCCAGAGTCTTTCTTGGGAATTTCTTTGCAGAAGATTTTTTTAAATTCCCTTAAAATCTGGTCTTGACCTCCCAGGCACTATTCTTCAAATTAGGCAGGGATCCCTAGGGCCTTGTTAAGGCCCAGACTCTATGACTGCTCTGTCTCCTTTATCTGCCTGTGTCTTCGTTTTTTGTGTGTTGTTTTTTTTTTTTTTTAATTTGTAAAATAGGAAGGATAACAAAAATCTGCATTGGAAGATCATCCTAAAGATCATCTACATTATCACCATCTTCATCATCTCCTGGGTTTACTCCAGCCTGGTGGGGGGCACAGATGACAAGAGAAAAAAGGTACAACTTGCTATAAGGCGAGGGCAGAGAAACAGAGAGCAAGCCGGGCAGTCAGGCAAGAAGAGGAAATTTATTAGAGGGAAGAGAGGGTGGCGGGCTCTTAGGGAGAACCAGCGTTCTCCCTTTCTGATGGAGTCCTTCTTATACCCCACCAATGAAAAATTCTCTGAAGGGATTATCAGGTGAGTGTAATCTCCTCGGTTCTGTCTCGTCTCAACAAAAATTTGAAGTGACGGACATTAAAGCCCTAGGCGCATCACAGCTCTTGGACAGACCGTGTTACAGCTCTTAGATCAGTGTTACAGCTCTGTGTTACAGCTCAGTTTTATTTAGAAAATAGCAGGAAAATACATCCTCGAGGAGGCGTGGGGGAATGCCGACCCAAAGACGCAAAGAGAAGAGAGAGCCCCGGCCCTTTGGCTCCTCTTTTTATATGTTTTTTCCTCCCCCCGGGCCTGCCCTGTGTAAGTTGGGCTAGCCAGGAGTGCTGTTTGTTCTACCTGAGGTCCTCACTCCGGTCCTCGGACCTTCCTTTGACCCTCCTTTGCTCTGTTTTTGCGGGCCTTTCCCTTCCTTGTCTTTTAGCCACCGCCATTCAGGACTCCTGTTTCCTATTTTAACTACCTACCAGGGATGGTCACATAGCCGGAGATCTGAAATCTGGTGGTCTCGCAGCTTTGAGAAGATAGGCACCAGTGAGGTACCAGGATGCCATTTGGGCAATTTGGTCAGTCTCAAGGATCACTGATTTATTCTTTGTTTGCGAGGCCGACATCACGAGCCATCTTATCAGTGAGATCCCATGTTGACCCCATCGCCTGCCTTAAGAAATCTAGAATTCTCAGCCCCAGCCATGGCTCTGGGCTTCCTCTCATGGACTAAAAAAGAAATATTGCCATTTCAGTCAACACAAAATGGTACTTGTGCTGTGCTTAGTCGCTCAGTCATGTCCAACTCTTTGCAACCCCATAGACTGTAGCCCACTAGGCTCCTCTGTCCGTGGGGATTCTCCAGGCAAGAGTACAGGAGTGGGTTGCCATGCCCTCCTCCAGGGGAATCTTCCCAACCCAGGGATCAAACCCAGGTCTCTCAAATTGCAGGCAGATTCTTTACCGTCAGAGCCACCAGGGAAGCCCACCTGCTAGTCTACTAAATAACAAATGCTGCCCACCATCAAGCCATCAGTGACTGCAGCGGACAGTTCATGGTGAACAGTGTCGGATTTGTGATCTCCAAAGATTTAACTTTGGGACCAGGGGCCAGGCTTGATCACTCAAGAGCTTTTATATAGCAGAGTTTTATTAAAATATAAAAAGGAACAGAGAAAGCTTCTGACACAGACATCAGAAGGGGAACGGAGAGTGCCCTGCCCCCCGCTAGTTTTAGCAAGCTGTTTTATGTCAGTTTCATCAGTTCAGTCGCTCAGTCGTGTCCAACTCTTTGTGACCCTACGGACTGCAGCACGCCAGGCCTCCCTATCCATCACCAACTCCCTGAGTTTATGTCTGTTAGAAAGTTATTAATCAGGTAAGAGAAACGCCTCAAGGCTAACAGAGTTTCACCAGGCCCCTCTCCCACAGTACGCAATTCTGAGATAGGATGGCATGAGGTGTGACATCTCCCAGCCATAAAGCAATTTATATGAATACTGGTTTGTTGAGCTATTATCAGCCAAAAGTTGGTCTTGCTGCTGCTGCTGCTAAGTCGCTTCAGTCGTGTCCGACTCTTCGTGACCCCATGGACTGCAACCCACCAGGCTCCTCCGCCCGTGGGATTTCCAGGCAAGAGTACTGGAGTGGGGTGCCATTGCCTTCTCCAAAAGTTGGTCTTGGGGGAACCATTTTGAAGAAAGGCAAATTCCAAAGCAAATACATAGTTTCATTAACATAGCTTAAGAAAAACATTTCCATAAGAAAAACGCATTGGTTAGCTCAAGGTTTGAGAAAAGTTAAGTTCAGGTGGACAGGGAGGCCTGGCGTGCTGCGATTCATGGGGTCACAAACAGTCAGACACGACTGAGCGACTGAACTGAACTGAAGTTCAGGTGGAACCAGGTGTCGTCATAGCAACACAGAATTTTAAGAGACATTTGCAGCCTATTTCCTCTGTTTGGAGACCTCTGGCCTTCCTGCCTGTTAGCTCTCTCAGTTGCCCACCTCCCCCATCCCAGGAAGCCCTGAGCCCCGAGGGAATTCAGGATGGCGGAAAAACAGGATATTGGCCCTAGATAAGATATACATCAAAGGAGTAATTTCAGTAAGCCCAGACTCTTGCTTCTTCCCATACAGAGAAAAACACTAAAATCATTAGTTTGAGATTCTGTTTTTGTAATTAGAAGTAATCTTTTGATGTTCGACTACACTTTTTTTTCCCCCTCAGCAAAAACGCCTGTATATCCTGGCTCCTCCCTTACCTCTTTGGAACAGAGCCTCAGAGCTATCTGAGAGGCTGTGTCTCTGGCTACTTAGTTCTCAGTAATGTCCCCAAATAAAACATAATTCTCCACTTTCAGGTTTTCAGGATGAAGAAAAACAGGATATTGGCCCTAAATAGTTAAGATGTACATCAAAGGAGTAATTTCAGTAAGCCCAGACTCTTGCTTCTTCCCATACATAAACACTAAGATCATTAGTTTGAGATGTCTGTTTTTGTAATTAGAAGTAATCTTTTGATGTTCAACTACACTTTTTTTTCCCCTCAGCAAAAATGCCTGTATATCCTGGCTCCTCCCTTACCTCTTTGGAACACAGCCTCAGAGCTATCTGAGAGGCTAGATAGAGGTATCTGTGGTTACATAGTTCTCGGTAATGTCCCCAAATGAAAATTAATTCTCAACATTTAGGTTGTGCCTTTTGTTTTTCCAGTAGACACTCCAAACCTCCATGGGAAGCCCCCAGTAACCTCCGCTGATATTGGCTGATCCTGACACAGAAGACCATCCCTGCCCTCCACCCTCATGCTCTAGCTTCTGCCTACTCCTTCAGAGGCAGGAGACAGATGGACTTCAAGCCAGACACTTACAACTAGCCTCCTGTTCATATTTCTTGAAGCCAGGAATAGATGGGCTCTGGGTTAGACATTTACAGCCAGCCTCCTGCTTACACTTCAGATAGAAATAACAACAGGAACAGGGTAAACAGCTGGACTTTGCCTCCTGGGAACACTTGAAGATAACAGTAATGGCAGGAGCAGAGAGGAATTAAGCCCTGCTTGGGTAAAAAGATCAAGAAGTCACAAATTCCTCATCCTTGGTGTCAGGGAGACCTCAACTGCCCACGCACAAAATGGTACCTGCCATTCTGCGTTACGCTTAGTCACTCAGTCCTGTCCAACTCTTTGTGACCCCATGGACTGTAGCCCACCAGGCTCCTCTGTCTGTGGGGATTCTCCAGGCAAGAATGCTGGAGTGGCTTGTTCCAGTTCCACTCTGAAAGTCCCCGAAGCATGACTTTCTCTAGGTTCGTATGTTGGCATGTTACTCTGCTTTTCTAATAAACGCTTTACTTTGCTCTCTACTTTCTGTCTCCTTGTCAAAATTTTTTTTCAAGGCAGATAAGAGCTAGACCCTGGTGGTCTAGTGGTTAGGATTCAGCACTCTCACCACCGCAACCCACATTCGATCTCGGCCTCACTTCCAGCTGTTGCTCACAGCTGTCTCTCCAAATTTACTTTGTGGTCAGGACTTCCTCACACCAGGCCCGGTGATTCACTCCTTCGCTGAAATATTGATTGAGTAATTACTCCTGAAGAGGGATTGTTAAAACAAAAACAAATTTCTCAAATTATGATCGTGGATCAAAATTTTTACTTTATGTGTTTTAGAGAGAGAATAAGAAAAGAGAGGATATTGGTTCAAGGAACAATCTTAGAGTACCAAACTCAAGTTCATGCGCGCAATGCACAGTGAAACCAAACAAACCAAAACTTTGGAGTTTGGAGCGGAGTAATGTATATTGCTGGGCCGTGCAAGGAGAGCAGGTGGCTCATGCTCAGAAAACCCTGAACTCTCCAAACTCCAAAGGGCTTCAGCAAAGCATTTTTAAAGGGCAGGTGAGGGAGAGGGGAGTCACAGGGTGTGTGATTAGCTCATGCACTGTTCTCTGATTGGTTGATGGTGAGGTATCAATTTTTCGGTGCTGTATCAAGCAGTTAATTTCTTCCATTTGGTAGTGGTTTTAGCATCCATAAATCAGCTGAGGAAGTGTTATCTAGGGACTTCAGAGAGGAGCTACAGCAGAGGATATGGGGGAGGGGTCTGTCCCCAGATGGCCCCATAGAGTCCTACTCCATGTTACATCAGGAAGGGATTTATAGCAAGACAAATTGTTAGGGGAAGCACACTGATCGAAACCGCCCACCCTGGCCAGGCACCATAGTAACCATTTGCATGAGTTGTTTTATGACAGGAGATCCTGATAAGGAACTAATAAGCTACCACCAACCGCAAGAGTTCGGGAAAGGTCTAAAGGAGGCACCGCGTGTCCGTCCACTTCCCAGAATCCCTCTGGCCAGCATCCATCTTGGCTGAGCGATGCGTGCGCCACCAGGAAAGACTCTGAATTAGAATGATTGGCCAAAGACCACCCGGAAACTACTCCCATCCCCATAAAACCCGAGACTGCGAGCCACGCGGCAGAGCTCTTCTCCTGGGTTCCCTTACCCTACTGCTCTCCACCTGGGTGCCCTTTCCCGATAAAATCTCTTGCTTTGTCAGCACATGTGTCTCCTCGGACAATTCATTTCCGGGTGTTAGACAAGAGCCCAGTTTCGGGCCCTGGAAGGGGTCTGCCTTCCTGCAACAGAATGAGTGTCTAGAATAAGGCTATCCAACAGAAATTTTTGCTATGGCGGAAATCTTTCACATTGTGCAATACCATAGCACTAGCCACCTATGGCTGTTATACACTTGACATATGGTTAGTGTGGCTGAGGAACTGATTTTTTTAATTTTATTGACTTAATATTTAAATAGTCACAGGTGGCTAGTGATTACAGTAGGGACAGTGCAGGGCTAGATTATTAGACCCCAAGGTACAACTTTATCAATTGCCTCAGCATGGAGGAGAAAGGGTATTGGTCCGGAGAGATGAAAGGAGAGAAATGGGTCAGACTGCATCAAATGTTAGCCCCAGAGCTATGGAGGGGCGGGGTCTAATGGATCTGGTAGGACCAGTGTGAGACCGCCCTGGCCAAGTAAGAAGTTGGCAGCCAGTGTGGGCAGAGCAAGATGCTAGCAGCGTGAGTTTCCCACCATTCCCCTCAAGTCTGGACCAGAGGTGTGGAGAGCAAGAGAGAGGTCCCATAGTAGCAGCACCAAAGAGGGCTGGGTGCGCCCCTTAGGAAGTTCTCAAAACCTGGAGAGACCTCCAGAGACACTGAATTCAGGGTCTCTCCAACCCAACTCTGTATACCCCCAGCCTCGATTTTGCAAAGATTTTTCCAGGGGGGTGGGGATGGCAAGGTGGGGACTGTTTCCACTTTAGTTTTTTTATTAAAAAAAAAATAAACAAAACCCCTACTTACCACTTTTTTTCTGATTACTAAATTGGCACGTGCTGGCCTTCTCTGATTCAGAGAAAACCTAAAGGTATAAATAGGAAAGTGAAAACCACCGGAAATCCCATCCCCCGCCCAGGCACCTGGCACCACGTGGGCGGTCCCCAAATGTATGTTTGTTTTTAAAGGTGTATCTCTGTTAACATCCTGTTGAATAATCTTTCTGACATTACTTTCCCACCAAAGTTATTAATTAAACACGCACACGCCCACACAAACAGCTAGAAGAAGTTTCTGAGTCCCCGCTGCAAGAGAGGCGTGATCTCACTGGATCCTCACAGCAGCCGGAGACCTCTGTGGGAGACATTTCCATGATGTACCCCAATTGCTAACCACTCTTGTCTGCCGTCTGTCTAGATTCTTCTACCCCTTTTACAGGTGAGAACACTGAGACTCAGAGAAGCAAGGGCTCTGCACTCATCCTGCCTCAGTTTGGAACCGACCTTTGCCAATTCGGAGCTGTGTGACTGTGGACAAAGTATTGACTCCTCTGGGCCTCAGTTTCCTCCCCAGCAAAGATGGATAAGAGAAGTCCCGGGGCAGCCCATAGTGGTGGGGTGAGGAGTGCATGTCTTGATGGGTGAAAGCTAGGCGATGCCCAGCTGCTCTTGTAATTAACTTGCCTAAGCTCCCTGACAGCAGTAGAACAGCGCCAGATCTTCCTTAAAATCCCACCCTTTTTCAGCTTTATTAAGGAGCTGAGGACACGAGGCCGGGGAGAGCAGATGGGCTGGAGACCAGCTCCTTGGTTCTTGCTGCCCCCTAGTGGCCCACTCTTGCCCTGCGCCTGCATCTGTGCCCAGGGAGGTGCCACACCCAGAAAACTAGACCTGGGGTATCTCCACCCTCCCAGCCTCACCTCTCTTTCATCCCTGCCTTTCTCCTCCATCTCCTCCAGCACCTGGTAAAGGGCTTGACTTACGTTAGGAACTCAGCGTGCTCCAAGGATCAGCGGTGTGGCTCAGAGCCAATCGTGCCATCTGTGCTTCCTTCCTCCTCTGTAAAATGGGAATAATAATAGTACTGATCTCATGGATGTTAGCAGAGAAGGCAATGACACCCCACCCCTGTACTCTTGCCTGGAAAATCCCATGGACGGAGGAGCCTGGTAGGCTGCAGTCCATGGGGTCGCTAAGAGTCAGACAGGACTGAGCGACTTCACTTTCACTTTTCACTTTCATGCATTGGAGAAGGAAATGGCAACCCACTCCAGTGTTCTTGCCTGGAGAATCCCAGGGATGGGGGAGCCTGATGGGCTGCCGTTTATGGGGTCGCACAGAGTCGGACACGACTGAAGCGACTTAGCAGCAGCATGGATGTTAGAGTTAAATGTGTTAATACACATAGGGCTTAAACAGGTGCCTGCACACGGTTAATGCTTTTGGAATGTTTCCTAGCATTATTGTTATTATACTGAATGGGTCTGTGGGTGTCATGGAGTGAAAGTGAAAGTCGTTCAGTCGTGTCCGACTCTTTGTGACCCCATGGACTATACAGTCCATGGAATCCTCCAGGCCAGAATACTAGAGTGTGTAGCCATTCCCTTCTCCAGGGAATTTTCCCAACCCAGGAATAGAATCTATGTCTTCTGTATTGCAAGCAGATTCTTTACCAGCTGAGCCACAGGGGAAGCCCAGGTGAGGGCATAAAACATAATGAAAGGAAATAACAACATTCTAAATTTAATGGACTGACTGGACCAATAGAAATCCGAGACAAAAACTCCTGAATGAATGACCCCACCGACTGTATTTGTATGTGTCCACATCACTTCTACAAGCCATTCCGCATGCAGAGTCAGAGTTTGTACATTTGCACAGGTTTATATCATGCATTTCTCATCATATATTCACATTTATTATATGACAGGTCTTTCCAGAGAAGGAGAGCAAAACAAGAGAGACCAAGATGCAGAGAGAGAGAGAGAAACACAAAACGAACTTCTAGATTGAAACTTGACTCCAACCACAAAGTGACTTCTGACTCAAGCTGTAGACTGATTCCTGACCCAGCTGTGGACCTATTTGTGATCCTGGCTGCACATTGACCCCAGCCACATGCTGATCCCTAGCCCTGGCCACAGAATTACCTTTGACCCCAGCCCAGAGACCAATCTCTGACTCTGGCCACCCAGATCCCTGACCCCGATACACTGACACCCCACCTTATCTGGGATTGGCATTTTCTGATTTCAGCTAGTGAATTCAGCTTGAGTTGGTCAACATATCTGGTCTGTCTTTCCTTCCTCTCTGCCATGGAAGTGAGGAGAAAGCTCATAGTTCTCCTTTCTAATCAAAGAGGACAGGGTTAAGAAAGGCCCTTTTGCCACCTTCTGTTCTGCTTTGGATGTGATGTCTGGTGGTTTGGCAGCCATCTTGTGATCATGAGGGGACAAGCTTGGAGAAGAAAGATAGTGTTCTGAATGTGGCAGAGTGAGAGGGGAAAAAAAGGGCCTGGATCTTTGATGATATCACCAAGTGATCAAATAGACCTCTGGATTCTGAAACAAACCATAAACATGCTTTTGTTTGAACCATGTAGTTTTTCTTTTGTAATCACAAAGCAGCTTTAAAGACTGTAGTCAGTACCATAATGGACCCCTAAAAATGTTCACATCCTAATCTCTGGAAACTGTGGACGTGTTACACAGCAAGGGAGAATCAAAGTTACAGATGGGATGACGATTGCTAATTAACTGACCTTGAGATGGGAGATTATCCTGATTATGTGGATGGGCTGATAGAATCAGAGTCTATAAGTCAAAGAGGGATGCAGGAGAGTTAGAGTCAGAGAGAGATTTGAAAATGCTACCCTGCTGGCTTTGCAGGTGGAAGAAGGAGCCAGGAGCTAAGGAAGGCAGGAAATCGCTAGAGGTTAGAAAAGTCTAGGAGCAGACTCTCCTTTTGTTTCTCCAGAAGGCACACAGCCCTGCTGACATCTTGATTTTCAGCTCAGTGAGACCATTTTCAGACCTCTGACCTCCAGCACTAGAAGGTAAGACATTTTTTTATTTCAGGCCGCTCGATTTGCAGCATTGATTACTGCAGCAGAGTAGGAAACAAATCCACAGATACTTCTCCTGCATCTGGACACATCCCAGCCTTCTTTTCCTCAAGCCCTTCCTGCATCACCATCCCCTCCCTCATTTTTGCCACCCAATCCCTGCTTCCAGAAGCTTCTGCTGTATCTCTGCCCGCTCCTTACCTCCATCAGCATCCATTATCTCTTGCTAAAGTGGACATGTTGCAGGGCTCAACCTCAAGGACAGGCCGCCAGGGTCCTTGATGCTCTGAGGTCCTCTTGCTGAAAGTCCTAATCATTTTATCTTTGAACCTGAGCTGTGTAAAGGAAGTCCCATGGGACAGTGGAGCATGTGCCAAGGCGTGGAGACTCTGCTCACACCTCCCGCCATCTGTCTGCTGCCCTGAGAGAGGGTCTTAGCCACCTACTCCTGTACCCCTTGGCCCTCTGGAAACCACTCGGCCTCGCCCTTCCCACCCACATCCAGTATTCACTGGAGAGAGCTGGACGCAGGCATAAGGGAAGGTGGAGGTCCGTTGCTCACCTCATGGGATCTTGGTGAAGAGTGTGACGGTGACGGTCCCCTCCACCCCCAACCAGGTGTGTCTATCAGGTGGCCTGAGGTCTCAGCTTAGCCGAAATGAGCCTCTTGCCCCATCCCCATCCAGGTACTGAGAGTCACCATCTTGAATGCTTAGTACTTTTTGAACAAGAAGGCCCACATTTTCATTTTGCCCTGAGCCCCTCAGATTCTGTAGCCTTTCCTGACACGGAGTCTTTCTTTCTCTCTAGGGCTCCCCCCACTCCCTCTGGTCCCCCAGACCCCATCACTTCCCTACTTTTTCACTTTCATCCCTGAGGGGACTTCTTCCTATCAACATGTTCTGGTCCCTTCCATCTGCAGACTAAAGCTTCCCTCCACTGACCTCCGACTTCTCCTTCCCTCTGTCTTTCTCTTTCCTTCCATCTCAGCCACAGTTCTCGAAAACTCTCTTCTGCCTCCATCTCCACTTCCTCCCAGCACACCCCCTCCTCCACCCTCCTCTCTGTGCGGGAGCTGCCTGCACTTCTTCCAGGAGCTTGCTTTCATGGACACTGGATGCCACGCCCAGGCCTGTTTCAATCCCTAGCTTCCTGTGGTACCAGCTTCCCTCTTGTTCTTAAAGCTCCACCCTTCTGGGTGTTTTTGCTACAGGCTGTTTGCTTCTGGTCAGGCTCCTTTCCCAGTCTTCTCTGCCCTCCCTGAAATGTTGGGGGTTCTTTACACACACACACACACACACACACACACACCCCATGGGGAATCTTATCTGTTTTCATACAGATTATAGCCAATCACAGCCTTCCCTAAATCCAGACAAGTTTCATGAGATAGGGACTGTGTTGCCCAGCACCCAGCACAATGCCTGGCACAGAGACTGTGTTCAAGAAACATTTGCTCAATGAATAATGAAAGATGTCTTCTAAATATGCCTCCTGAGCTCCAGACCCATATAGCCAATTGCTAGTGGGTGTATCTCAATTTCCACATCTCCCTCCTAGATATGTCCCCTTTAGTGCACAGCACTATCTAATGTGACATCTGTTATGATATACTGCGCATGCATGCTCAGTCGCTTCAGTCGTGTCCGATTCTCTGTGACCCAATGGATTGTAGCCCGCCAGGCTCCTCTGTCTATGGGATTCTCCAGGCAAGGATCCTGGAGTGGGTTCATATGCCCTCCTCCAGGGAATCCTCCTTACCCAGGGATCGAAACTCATCTCCTGCATCTCCTGCGTTGCAGGTGGATTCTTGCACTGAGCTGCCTGGAATGCCCATGATATACTGTGAAGCAAAGTTGCTCAGTCATGTGCGACTCTTTGCGATTCCATGGACTATAGCCTAGCAGGCTCCTCCGTCCACGGCATTTTCCAGGCAAGAGTACTGGAGTGGGCTGCTGTTTCCTTCTCCAGATGATATACTGTATGTAATAGTAAGGCCTTGATTTCTCATCAAGTCTCTCATGTCCTCCACGAGAAGGCAGACTTCATAGGGACAGAGATCTGGGGTTGGTTGGTTCACCGCTCTACCCCAGGGTCTTAGAACAGAGCGTGGTACATAGTAGGTGCTCAAGAAATACTTTCTGAACAAGTGAATGATCTCTCCACGGATGCGTCCATATCTCAGACTCAGTGTATCCCCAGCTGAATTCTTCATCATCCTCCCCACACCTCCTCCTTCCGGGTCCCAGTCTCAACTGCAAAATCTAAAGAGTGAGCATCACTTCAGGTATTACTCCCTCCTCCCTCCCTGCTGAGATTTAGGCACTGGCAGCCGTCTATGGGGTCACACGGAGTCGGACACGACTGAAGCGACTTAGCAGTAGCCGCAGCCTATGCCTAGCCCCTCATCTCTTCACCTGGAATTATGCAAACAGCATCTTCTCAAACACTGTCCCCACCATGACCTGGGCTATTTTTCTGTGTCCTTTTCCTGTTCACAACTGCCTCCTGGCTTCCATTAGCCAGAATTGTGGGACACATACCCCAGGGGTAACCCAGGTAGAGGACACAACCCCTGGGGTCCCTAAGATGAAAATGTCATATGGGTGTGGAGTAAAAGAACATCAAACTGAGAAAGTGATTCCTTTTTCAGTTCTCTTTCTCTTGGTCCAACTAGCCCTCTAAACGCTATAGTATCCAGCCAGAATTTCATAGCTAATTTTGGGTATCATTGTCCTCGTTTTTATAGTTCATTTCTATTATGATAAGGAAGGCAGGCTCTCCATTTGTGATGATGGCATTGTTTCTTGCAAAAATAAAGTTCTTGGGACTTTCCTGGTGGCCCAGTGGCTAAGAGTCCATGACCCCAAGGCAGGAAGCCCGGGTTTGATCCCTGATCACAGAACTAGACCCTCCCCCATGCTGAAACTAAGATGAATAAATAAATAAATATTAAAAAATTAAAGTTCTTTAAATAAAAAAAGTAAATCAGTATCAAGAAAAAGTTTAAGTAAAAAGCGACGGAGAGGGACTTCCCTGGCAATCCAGTGGTTAAGATTTTGCTTCCCAGTGCAGGGGGTGAGGGTTTGATCCCTGGTCCGGATCCCACATGCCTCGTGACCAAAAGACCAAAACATAAAACAGCAGCACTATTGTAACAAATTCAGTAAAAACTTTGAAAGTGGTCCACATCAAAGAAAAAGTGGTGGAGAAACATGTAAGTCTGGAAGAAATAAGCTGTGGCAGTGTGGCTGAGGAACAAAAGTTTGGAAGATGCAGGTCTACAGACCAGATCCCAAACCCCCTGCAGCCTGGCTCTCAGTTCCTCCCCCTCACCCCTTCAGGCCATGGTGCTTGTGCTGCGCTTACTCGCTCAGTCGTGTCTGACTCTTTGCGACCCCGTGGACTGTAGCCCGCCAGGCTCCTCTGTCCGTGGGATTTCCCAGGCAAGAGTACTGGAGTGGGTTGCCATTCCCTTCTCCAGGGGATCTTCCCAGCCCAGGGATCAAACCCAGGTCTCCTGCATTGCAGGCAGATTCTTTATCTTCTGAGCCACCAAGGAAGCCCCCCTTCAGCCCATAATGCTCCCCAGATACATGACCTGGTCTGATATTGTGATTTATAAGAAGAAATACGCATTTGGTCTTCTGCCTGTTCCTGGCATAGAGCTCCTAAAACCCTCAGAATTTCCTAAGTGAAAAGAGCTTTTGTTATGTTAATGAGGTGACCTTTGGGAAGCCCCTAAGTCATCTAATGATGGAGGCTGGTTGCCAGGGGAACCAACCTTGTGATGAGAGGGGAACTGCCAACCCCTCCCTTCAGTCTCCTGGGGAGGGGGAGGGGCTGGAGACTGCATTGAATCACCAAAGGCCAATGATATAACCAATCAAGCCACAACAGAAACGCAAAGGGACAGGATTCGAGGGTTTCCAGTTTGGTGAGTATCTGGGGGTGCTGGCAGATTAGCTAGCTCTGGAGATGACGTGGAAGCTCTGTGCCCTTGCCCCATATCTTGCTCTATGCATCTCTTCTGTCTGGCTGTTTCTGAGTTAAATCTTTTCCAAATAAATGGGAATCTAGTAAATAAAATGTATCTCTCAGCCACGTGAGCTGCACTAGCAAATTAATCAAACCTGACTAGGGAGTCGTCAGAACCTCCACTCTACTGCAAGTTGATCAGAAGACAGGGCAAGTCTGGACTTGCAATTGGTGTCGGAAGGGGAGGGGCAGTTTTGTAGGACTGAGCCCTCAACCTGTGGGATCTGATGCGATCTCTGGGTAGATAGTGACAGAATGGAGTTAATTGGTGGTGTAGAAACACACACACCAGAATTGGAGTCAGAATTGTACCATGGAACTCCTAGACATCATGATGTGGCCACTGTATCCAGACCACACTATGTATTTGCAAACCCCCAAGCCTCTGCTCATGTCCTTCTATCTACCAAGTGTACCCTCCCACATGTCTCCATCAGGCAACTCCATCCTCATGCAAAGGGATTCTGCTTTTGTCTGCCCAGCATCTACTCCTTCTATTAACAGGACCTGTTCTTCCTTGGGGCCATTCTCTCCCTACTCTTAGTTCATGTCCTTCCCAAGGAAGGATGCTTTCTAATAGGATACATGACTCAGACTCGGCCAATCAGAGAGTTCCTTCCCCACTCTGTATAGTGATTGGTTCAGGGATAGGCATGTGATTCAAACTGACCAATGAGAGCCTTTCTTGATATGCTCGCTGAGACCATTAGAAAAAAGATCTATTCTTTCCTCTGTGCTTGTTAAACTGGTAGGTTATAAGCCTGGACTTCTGAGAACTTATTTTGGGGGGAGGAGGAGGAAGGGAACTATTGAGTTTCACTCAGCCTGCTTGAGAATGAAGCCAATACAAAAGAAACCAGATCCCAGAGGTGGAGCCCTCCAATCTGAAGAGATTACTTGAGCACCTTGATCCATCCATGTCTGAAACTATATAGTTGAACTTAAAAAAAAAAAGAAACCTCTTTTTATGAGCCAGTAAATCCATTTTAAAAAGATAGTTCTGTCACTTGCAACTGCAAGATTCCTGGTTGAAACAGCTTTTTTTTTTTTAAGATACAATTCACATAACATAAAATACTCCATTTTAAACACTTTAAAATATACAAGTTACTGAGTTCTAGTATATTACAATGTTGAGTCCATCACTACTATCTAATTCCATTATCGCCCACCACACCCCTCCTCGGGAAAAAACCCTAACCCACCAGAAGTCATTCCCAACTTGCCCCCTTCCTGTTCCCTAATCACTGGAGATGAAACATCCTCTTTTAAGATCCAGTTATCCTGGGCATTTCCCCATATCCTTTCACTGAACAGCTGGCAGAATGGTCCTCTTTCATGCACATTTCTTTCTTATCACTTATGATCGTCAGTTTTATTTTTTGTTTTTAATAGTGGAATATTTTGAACATACAGAAAATGACTACTCCTGTTTCTCTTACTAGACTCCCTTGAGGGCAAGAACTATAATCTATTTCTTCTGTGTCTCCTAGCCCCCAGCCCGGGGACAGGTTCAGATAAAGTGCTCAGTGAAATAAACAAATAAGAATACAAACGAAAAGTGAACAAGAGCTCAGTCCAAACATCCCGGCGCTGGGCTGGGCCAAGACATGAAGATGCCAGCAAAGGTTTGTTGACTGACTGCTGGACATCCTTGGTAAACAGTTCCACAGTGGACGCCACTGTCCTCTGGATTGTGTGTGAAGGGGGGTGGGGCAGCATGCTTTAGCTGAACTGATCACTTCCCACACTCTGACATTTAATTAAACCCCAAAGTAAATTTACAGTTGGTTGCCATGTCTGGGTACTCCCTAAAATTTCCCTGAGCCACACCCACTTCAGATGCTTAGTGGTAGCATAGTGGGGAGGCATGTTGACTGAATGTCTTTCATCTCAATTGTCCCATCTGTACAAAGGGGCTAAAAGTAGTAAGTACCCTATAAGGTCATCAGAGGATGACGTGAATGAAGACTTGTGTAGCACTTGAAAGACCACTGGCTCATTTAAGAAGTCTACTAAACAAGATGCTTTTTCTGGGTTAATCAAGAAGTGCATGCGATTGCTAAGTCACTGCACATGCTGTTTCCCCTGCTTGGAAATACTCTTTTCTACCCCTTACTCACTGCTTCACTCCATTGCCTTTCTGCTTAGATGCCCACTCCTCCAGGAAGTCCTCTGGCTCCCCAGGCTTTGGTTGGCTGTTCTCCTCTGGGTGCCTCACACCTGTGCTATTCCATCAGCATGGGTAGGGATGATCTGAGACACCTTGGGGTGCCCAGTGTCCAGCACAGGGTGGGTGCTGAGTTCAATGAAAGGACATAACAGGATACACATCAAAGGATAAACAAATGATTTGGTTCTCATCCCTGAGCCCTTCAAACTGGGACTCCTGCCCTGCCCTGGGCATCAAGGCCCTGGCTACATCCTCCGTGTGTCCCTGGGAAGAGAAGGCAGTGGACCAGTGGGTGTCAGGCCAGTTCCCACCTGTGGGAGAAGACCAACTGTGTCATCTTGACTCAACTCAGCAAACCATGACATCACATTGGTAGCTGGAAAGTGGCCAGGTGGGAGTATTTACACCACAGAAAGCGTCAAACACCACATACTGAGTTTTTGTTTTCTGCTTTTTGATGGCTGACCAGCGCACCTCCAGTTGTGATTTGTGAGGGGGAAACCACAGAGCCTTTGTGTTGGTCTCACCAGGACATGCTTTCCCACCACCAGATTTTGTGCTCACATCTGCCCTGCCTGGACCCCTCTCTCTGTCGCCCCCATGGCTAACCACAGCTCCCTCATGGTGCCTGACCTTTGAAAGACAAGCCCTGTGCTTCTTCCTCACCCTCTTTCCCTGTTGCGCCCAGCCCAGCATGCAGGCTGCCGCTGTCAGTAAATGCTTGTTGATTGACTAATGGACGATTCTTGGTAAATATTTTTTGCAAGTTTGACCTTTTCCCCATGTGAATGTGGGGAAACCACGGCAGCCTGAACTTTCAGTAAATAGGAGCCGCTTTGAGGAAGGGAGTCTTTGCAGAAACTCACCACAGCTGCCTGGAAGCCGAGTCATTGCAGCCCTTCCTCCCTGCATGTGCAGCCTCTTGGAAGCCCCAGGTGTCTCGGGGCCATGGCTCCCGCAGGTGCAAGAAGAGGGAAAAGGAGGAGGTTGGGGGCTCTGGGATAGAGGCTTTTGGTGGGGAAGGAGGCCCTGGGGGAACTGGGGGTGGCTGGCACACGTGTGCATAGACACGCACACGTGGGAGTATGCACATGTCTGCAAATGTATGTAAATCTGTCACTTGGAAAATGGTCTAGTTTCAGTCGGATTGACAGAGACTTGCAGAACCTCAGACCACAGAAGGTGCTGAAAATAAGGCTGCTCTCCGCCCCCAGTACAGCCACCTCTTGCCAAGACTCAGGTTGTGCCCTGTGGCTCCAGCAGAGAGGAAAGGGTCCACTCCTGTGTGCATGTGTGGGCAATGGTACTCAGTCTCTGAAGCACGGGACGGCTCAACTCTGCAGAGTGTGTGCATGTTCAGTCGCTTTCGGTCATGTCTGACTCTTTGGGACTCCATGGACTGTAGCCCCCTGAGGCTCCTCTGTCCATGAAGTTCTCCAGGCAAGAATACTGAGTGGGTTGCCATTTCCTCCTCCAGGGGATCTCTCCAACCAGAGATCAAACCCATGTCTCCTGCATTGGCAGGTGGATTCTTTACCATCTGAGCTACCTAGGAAGCCCCTCTGCAGAGAAAAGACTCAATAACCAGGACACGCACTGATGACAGTGTGTGCATGCATAGACATCAGTATTATATCCCCAGCACAGTGTCTGGGACATAGTAGATGTTCAATAAATATTTGCTCATATGCAAGTGTGCACGTGTACACATGTATGTGCCCATGCTCACGTGACAATGTGTGTGTGCCAGCATGCCGGTGAAAGTGGGCGGATAGGAATGTTGCATGCTTTCTGTTCAGCCTTGTGAACAGGGATGTGCATGCCTGTGGGTAAATGTGCTTGAGGAGGGAGTGTGAACAAGTGGGGTGAGTCCTCGCTGGCCCATGTGACCACATGTGATGCGTTGCTGGATACATGGGAATCTACCTCTGTGAGCTCGGGTTGCTTTGCACATGGGTGCATGAGCTGGGGTGTGATTCCATGTGCACTTGTATGTGAGATCTGTTCAGATGTACACACAGGGGCGTGCATGGACATTAGTGAGAAAGATGATGGAGTGGTAGTTAGCCAGGCTCAAATTCCTGTTTTCATTTCATAAGTTGTCCATCTGAGGAATGAGTTACTTAAACTCTTTGTGCCTCAGTTTATTCATCTGTGAGATGGGGTGATAATAGCAGCTGCCTCCTGGACCCATTTGGGAGACTAAATAAGATACTGGCACTTGGCACACAGCGAGTCCCAATCATGCCACCTGATGCTGTTTTTTTTGTTGGTTTGTTTTAAATATTTGTTTATTTGACTGCTGTGCTGGGTCTTAGGTGCGGCATGCATGATCTTTGATCTTCTTTTCTGCATTGGGGATCTTTAGTTGCAGCATGCAGACTCTCAGTTGCAGCATATGGGATCTAGTTCCCTGACTGGGGATGGAACCCAGGCCACCTGCATTGGGAGCTCAGAGTCTTAACCACTGGACCACCAGGGAAGTCCTACTGCAGTTCTGTGTGTTGTGCGCAGCTGTACGAGCACACCTGTGTCTCCAGCCTGCTCCCACCTCAGCCCCAGAGAGATAAGGACCCTCTTGGCCAGGCATCAAGATTTGCAGGTGGGTCTCAGGGAAGTAACCAGGCTCGGGTCTAAGATGGTTGGAGCGAGGTGGAGGTGGGGGAGACTGTCTGGACCCTGAACATCATAGCTCCTTCTCCTCAGCCATTCTTCCCCCCAGTTCACAGAGAAGAACTTGGCCTTTCCTTGGTCACCTGACTCCATCCTCGCAGCCTGGAGAGGTTCTTTGCTAGGCCACCTCACTGGGCCCAGCGGAGGCAAATATGAAATGATGGGAGGAGAGATGGCTCTGAGGATAGGTAGTCCCAGGATGCATGCATGGTGATCCCATTAAGAGTGGGTGTGCCCTTTAGAGGGTCATTGGCCTGGAATCTTCCACAAATTCCATAAAATGGAAAGAGTCACGTGTCTTTGAGGGGTCTAAAAAGAGTTACCATGCTCAGGTGGGGAGCTGTGTACCTTGGAAGGCATCAGAGGAGCCTGGCACCCATCAGAGTGATTAAGGAGGATGGGGACTTCCCATCACTCCTGCCCAGGCTCTGGGAGGGGCTGGAGGACAGGAAATGACCTCTGAGGCTAACCCAGAATGTTCATTCATCCACTGATTCACTTGAATCACATTTTCTTGAGTCCAGGAAGGTTCTAGCTCCTGGGGGATCGGAGACCTATTCCTACCCATGTGGAACTTGCGGTCAAGTAGACAAGCCCCAGTAATGCAGTGTGGTCCACTGCACAGTGAGGGAGGCATGGGCCCCGAGGTGGGACAACTCACCTGGTCCTAGGACATCAAGGGAGGCTTCCTGTAGGAGGTGACATCTCCATCAAAATCTGAAGGATGAGGAACAGTTTCTCAGGAGATGGTGGGGCAAGAAGGCCCCTGGTGGAGGGTACAGCACAGGTGAGGTCCTGGGGGAACAGCCTGACCTGGCTGGGCACACAATATGAGGTGAGTGAGATAGGAGGTGATGCCGGAGGGAAAAGCAAAGTCCTAGGAGTCACACATGGGGTCTGAGGCCAAAAGGGACTTGTTATCTGTAGGTCAGCCTGACTTGGGGCTGCCAGGAATGCCTGTTTCCTGAGATGAGTCCAAAGTGGAGGTGGGGACTCCCCTGGTGGTCCAGTGGTTAAGAACTTGCCTGCTAGTGCAGGGGACGTGGGTTTGATCCCTGGTCCAGGAAGATCCCACGTGCCTCAGAGCAACTAAGCCCGTGCACCACAACGACTGAATGCGCACTCTAGAGTCCGCAAGCCACAGCTACCAAAGCCCTTTTGCCCTAGAGCCTGTGTTCTGCAACAAGAGAAGTCGCTGCAATAAGCCAGAGCACTGCAGCTAGAGAGTAGCCTCCATTCACTCCAACTAGAGAAAGCCCACATGCCACAACGAACACCCAGCACAGCCAAAAAAAATAGGAAGTGTCACTCAACCCTAAGGTTTGGGGTTCACACCAAGACATCACTAGTAGAACTGGAGGTCCAGCTCCCCTCCCACCACAGCACCATATCAGGGGTCCCCTCTGGTTTTCACTGCTGGCATCAAGAAGCCTAGGAGGCTGCTCAGTGTCCTACCGGGCAGAGGACAGTCCCACAACAAAAAATTATCCAGCCCAAATGTCTAAACACAGAGGTGGGGAGCCCCAGCTCCCCTGTCCTTCCAGGGCTCCTAAGAGACTGCCAGAGGGTTCTGGAAGTCCCTCCCTAAATGGGAAGTGAGCCTGTGCCAAGGTGGCAGTGGTCATCAGGCAGCTGTGGTTACAGAGGCTGGCTCTTCCATGGAACTGAACTTGACATCCGTGTGGATTTTTCTCTCCTTTTCAATTGGCCCAGGCATCTCAGCCCCTCGTGTGCAGACGGTCTCCAAGGGCCCTGTGTGGCCCCAGCCCTTCGTCCTGCTGAGAGCCTTCCGTGCTCCGTGTACCACCTTCCTCTCCAGTCTATGGCTTGACCACTTCCCTCTTGTCCACCCACACCAGGGCTCTTATTCCCCGAATACCCTGTGTCTCTGCTGGGGGCATGCTTCCTTCCTTTTTCAGTCTCTTCTTATCTTGATTATTTCCCTTCTTTTATTTTCTTCTGCTTTTATCTTGTTGCTCTGTTCCCAAATTCTCGAGAGGAGTGTTTGAGACATTCCTGTATAGCTTTAGTTCTTTCCTAATTGAAGAATTTTTAAGGCTACACATTTACCTCTAAGTGTTGTTCTAGCTGCAACCCACAAGTTTCAATATGTAGTTTTTGTATCTTTAAGTTCAACACCTTCCTCTCCAGTCTATGGCTTGACCACTTCCCTCTTGTCCACCCACACCAGGGCTCTTATTCCCCGAATACCCTGTGTCTCTGCTGGGGGCATGCTTCCTTCCTTTTTCAGTCTCTTCTTATCTTGATTATTTCCCTTCTTTTATTTTCTTCTGCTTTTATCTTGTTGCTCTGTTCCCAAATTCTCGAGAGGAGTGTTTGAGACATTCCTGTATAGCTTTAGTTCTCTCCTAATTGAAGAATTTTTAAGGCTACACATTTACCTCTAAGTGTTGTTCTAGCTGCAACCCACAAGTTTCAATATGTAGTGTTTGTATCTTTAAGTTCAAGATGTTTTCCATTCTTTTCACTGTGGTTTTTCTCATTGTCTATTAGGTGATTTAGAATTGTACTTCTTGGTTTCCCCAATGACATTTTCGAAAACCGTTGTAATGGCCTCTCTTATTTTCAGCATGGTGAACTGCTCTTCCTCCTTCCAAGTCCAGTTCAAGTGACCACCTCCTCTGTGAAGCCTTCCCTGGGCACTTCCTCCTCCTGACTCCAGGCATGTAATTGGTACTTGCCTCTTTTCTGCTCCCATGGCACTTTGTACAATCATTGCAGCACTTGAGGACACACAGTTATGTACTTTTAAGGCACACAGTCAAACTCTTTCAGTTTCAAGTGAAAGAAAATGGATTCTTTTGGCTGAAACCAAAAGGGAACTTACTGTCTCATTTCACTAAAATGTCTGGCTTTCAGGCACAGCTGGATCCAGGCGTTCTGACTCTTGATGACTCAGTTAATCTCTTGGTCATTTCCTGTATGTTGACTCCATTCTGTGGCAAGTTCTCTCTTTGTGGCCATGAGCTATCTGCAGTAGCCCATCCTCTCTGCTCCAAGCCTGGAGTCTTTGCTCTAATTGTCTCATTAAAAGGTTCATGGAGCCTTACTGACTCTAGTAAAGAATCCGCCTGCCAATGCAGGAGATGTAAGAGATGTGGATTCAATCCCTGGGTTGGGAAGATCCCTGGAGAAGGGAATGGCAACCCATTCCAATATTCTTGCCTGGAGAATCCCATGGAGAGAGGAGCCTGGCAGACTATGGTCCATAGGGCTGCAAGAAGTGAGACACGACTGAAGTGACTTAGCACACATGCACGGGTCACATATTCTGACTGGATTAACTAATGGGAATAAAGTACATTGACTTAGGACAGAGTCGTGCGCTCCTCTGGGGAGAGAGGCAGAAAAGATCGGGACACAATTCCAGGAGAGGAGTAAGTTAGTGCTAGAAAGCAGAAAAAGTAAAAAGGCACTACTCCTAAATTCTATTATCAACACTGCTAACAACAACTCTTTAAGTCAGTCATATACTCAACACCAACCGTGATCCCAAGTGCTTTACGTTTACTCCTGCATGTCCATTTCCCAATGGATGTGAGACTGTCGACAGTGAGGAAGTTCTGTTCTATTAACTGAGAAAGATCGGAGGCTGCAGGGGAGGGAGGAGGTGATCAACCCTATTAGCGACCCCAGTAGGGTCCCCCTCAGCCCTGTTAGCGTAGCTGCTGCAGGACTCTCTGTCTTAGCTCCGGCTGCTACAACAAATACCACAGACCCAGGGGCTTAAGCAACTGAAATTTATTTCTCACAGTTCTGGAGGCTGGAAAGTCCAAGCTCGAGGTGCCAACCCATTCAGCTCCTGGCGAGAACCCACTTCCTTGCTTGCAGAGAGCTGCCTTCTCCCTGGGTCCTCACATGGCCTTTCCTTGGTGCCCATGGAGAGAGGGAGAGAGGAGGAGCTTCCTGGCATCTCTTCTTGGAAGGACAACAGTCCAGTCCTTAATGACTTCCATACCGATGCACGGGTTAGGGCCACCACACGTGAATTTCAGAGAGATACAGACATTCAATTCAGGACACTCTCCTTCTAGCGTAAGCCCTCCCACGTCTTTCCAAAAATCAGAGCCCCACAGACACTCAACATGAAAGGAGCCTCCATGGCCCTGTGGTCCAACCACACGTTCAATCAATCCGACCATGCGCCCACATCAACAGGTGGCCATGCCTTGGTTTGCATACCACCGGCGACCGGAAGCTCACCATCTACTTTAATTAGGCAACTGTGACTGCCGTGGTCTGGAACTAAAGGTCAGCTCTCACATCCTCCACCCTGAATCTTCCCTTTTTCAAGCTAAATACCTCTGCTTTCCGGTGGTTTTCAGACCCTCTTCACACCCCTGCCCCCCAACATCTTGGGTGCCTCTTTGAATATACTCCAGTTCACCAGTGTTCTTAAAATGAACTGGACATAGACTGCAGGTATGGCCTCTGCAGTGAGACTCACCTCCCTCGCTCTGGGCACCACCCCTCTATTAACACAGCCTCAGGGAGCCTCAAGTTTCTCTTGGCCGCGATACGTTCTTTTATGTATATATGTATATATACCTTTAGCTGGGTCAGCTCCTAGTCGTGGCATGCGGGGTCTTTTGTTGTGGCCCACGGGCTCAGTAATGGTGGTGTGTCGGCTTATTTGCTCTGCGGCATGTGGGATCCTAGGTCTCCAACGAGGGATAGAACCCGTGTTCCCTGCATTGCAAGGAAGATTCTTAACCACTGCACCACCACGGAATTTTTTAATTTTGATTTTTAAATGGAGGATAATTGCTTTGCCATGTCGTTGGTTTCTGCTGTACAACAACGTGAATCAGCTATGAGTATACACATACCCCTTCCCCTCTTGAGCCTCCCTCCCACCCTCCACCTCACCCCTCTAGGTCATGTGACACACTCTTGGTGTTGGGAAAAACCCCCAAGCACATGTTGCTTCAGTGGTTCTAACCCTCACGCCTGTGAAATTGACTAGTTGGACTAGTTGACCTGAAGGAAATGACATTGCACTCATCCTCCCCCCCCCACCCCCACCCCCACCCCCACCCACCCCCACTCTGAGCATGTGGGATTTTAATTCTCTGATCAGGGATCCAACCTGTGCTCCTGCTATGGAAGCACTGAGTCTTAATCCCTGGACTGCCAGGAAGTATCACCATCATTCTCGATCAGCATTTTTGGAAGGACCACTACTCACATCTCTTTATATTTTTAATGCCTTCCCTCTTGCTGTGCCTTCTCCCCAGCATGCAGATAGATGCTTGGCGACCTTCCTTTTTTTAATTTCAAATATGAAGATAGCTTTATTATGTTCCTCAGATTCCAGAAGCGATGTATCACTTTAAAAATCAATACAGGAGGGCTTCCCGGGTGGCTCAGGGGTAAAGAATCTGCCTGCCAATGCAGGAGACATGGGTTTGATCCCTGATCTGGGAAGATCCCACATGCCTCGGAGCAACTAAGCCCATGTGCCACAACTATTAAGCCTGTGCTGTAGAGTCTGGGAGCTGTAACTACTGAAGCCCGCTCACCCTAGGGCTCTCACTGCAACAGGAGAGTGGCCCCTGCTTGCTACAACTAGAGAAAAGCCCATGCAACAATAAAGACCCAGCACTGTCAAAAGTAAATAAATAAATAAAAATTAATAAAAATCAATACAGGGGACTTCCCTGGTAGTTCAGTGGCTAAGACTCTATGCTCCCAACTCAGGGGGCCTGGGTTCGATCCCTGGCCAGGGAACTAAATCTTGCATGCCTCAACTATAGATCCCACATTCCACAAAGAATACTGAAGATCTCATGTGCTGCAACTAAGACCCAGCACAGCCAAATACATTTTTTAAAATGGACTTCCCTGGTGGTCCAGTGGTTAGGAATCTGCTTGGCCATTCAGTGGCCACGGGTTCAGTCCCTGCTCTGGGAGGATCTCGCATGTCACAGGGCAACGAAGGCCACCTGCCACACCTACTGAAGCCCTCTCACCTAGAGCCATAAGAAGTCACCACAATGAGAAGCCTTGGCACTGCAACTGGAGAGTAGGGCCCACTCAGTGAAACTAGAGAAAGCTCACACAAAGTAATGAAGACCCAATGTGGCCAAAAATAAGCGAATGAAAACTTAAATAAATAAAAATCAACATAGGGAATTCCCTGGAAGTCTAGTGGTTAGGCCCCCTGATTCCACTTCAGGGAGCCACAGGTTCAGTCCCTGGTCAGGGAGCTTAGATCCTGTGTGCCATGCAGCATGGGCCAAAAAAAAAAAAAAAAAATCAATACAGAAAAATTTTTTAATTAAAAATTCCTACCAACTAGATATAGTCCTATTAACACTTGGAGCTAGATAGCTCAGGTTCCAACCCTGACTCGACCACTTACCAACCCAATGATCCTGAGCAAGTTGTTTAATCTCCTGCACCTTCATTTCCTTGAGTCTAAAAATGGGGGAAATTAAAAGTGATAGCTTAGTACAGTGCCTGTTAGATGGTGAATTCCTTAAAAATGTAAACAATCTTGTTATTAATAATTGTGTTAGGGTTCTGTTTCTCTGTAGAGAATCTTGACTAATACAGAGAAATACGTCTTAGTCTGTTCAGGCTGCCATAACAAAATACCATAGATGGGGAGTGGGTCAGGCTTAAAGGACATACTTTCTCACTGTTCTGGAGGCTGGAAGTCTGAGATCAAGTCTGAGCCAGGAAGTTGGCATGGTTGGGTTTGAGTGAGGGCTCTTTCCCTGGCTTGCAGACAGCCACCTTCTTTCTGAATCTTTACAAGGGGGCAGGGGAGTGGTAGAGAGAGAGAGGGTGGGGCGAGAACTCTGGTGTCTCTTCTTATAAAGCCACAGTCTTATAAGATTTGGGTTTCACCCTTTATGACCTCATTTAACTTTAATTACCTCCCAACGGCTCTATCTCCAGATAGTATCAGATGGGGAATTTGGACTTCAAGCTATGAATGGGTGGGGGAGGTGTGTGCAATTCAGTCCTTAGCAATAATATTGGTATATGTGATGACTACTGCCTGCACAGCATAACTCTATACCCAACCCTCCTTCTTTTGATGATAACCACAGAGATGGGTTGGCAATTACCCCATCAGAGCTTCCCTCCCTCTGGCCGCAGTAACCCGCATAGGGATTGCCAGGTGACTTAAGCTGAGCCTTCCTTGACCCCAGACTGGCACATAGATTGGTCTGTGATTCAGTCCAAGCCAATGCAGATAATTCCCTGGGAATTTTCTGGCTGGAGTCCATGGGAACTTCCTTTCCACGCTGACTGCAGAACTCGTGAATTGGGAGTTTGCAGTCTACAGATGCAGCAGAGAGAGAGCCCCACTGCAGTGGGAGGGAATTCCTTTCTGAGCTTTGACCTGCTACAATGCATTCCTAGATTTACGAAACTTGCTTGGTTTGCTTTCCTCCTACTGCAACTGGAATAATACTGTTGGTAACAGGCCCTGAGGAATACAATTTGTATAGTTTAGTTTCTAGCACTTGACAGAGATTGCTAGTTGCCTGTGTCAGTTTTAACCTTTTTCTTCCATAACAAGTCCTGGAAGGACATCTATCCATCAGTCAGGACTGTTTCTGCATCTGTATCTTGTGTGTGTGTTCAGTCATGTCCAGTTTTTTGAGATCCCGAGGACTGTAAGTCCGCCAAGCTCCTCTGTCCATGGAATTCTCTAAGCAAAAATACTGGAGCAGGTTGCCATTTCCAACTCCAGAGGATCTTCCCAACCCAGGGATCGAACCTGCACCTCTTGCTTCTCCTGCTTTGGCAGGTGGATTCTTTATCACTGTGCCACCTGGGAAGCCCTATCTCTTATGTCTATATCTGCCTCCACATGCAAATCTGTATCTGTCTTAGTTCAAATACAGGTTCAGTTGCATGTAACAAGAACTTAAGTTCATGGTGGCTTAAATAAGAGTTTTGTGTGTGTTTTTTTTTTCCCTCACATGTCACAGTGTAGACGACCAAGGTGTCCAGGGTTGAGTGGTACTCCACAAGGGCATTCAGGCACCCAGGCTCCTTCTGTCCTGCTTCTGTGCCATCTTTAGGATATTACCCTGGTCTGCCTTGCCCGAGATGGCCACCACAGTGCCCACATTCCAGGGAGCAGGAGAAAGGAAGGGGGCAGAATGGAAGGTTACATTCCCTCTGTTTATTATTATCATTCTTTAGTGACTTTAAAAAGTTTGTCATGATCATGGATTCTGTGAGTCAGACATTTGCACAGGATACAGCAGGGATACATTGCTTCTCCATAGTGTCTGGAACTTGAACTGGGGAGATTTTTTTTTTTTAACCTCACTGTGTAACTTGAAGGATCGCAGGTCTCCGACCAGGGATTGAACCCAGGCTATGACAGTGAAAACATTGAATCCTAACCACTAGACTACCAGGGGACTCCCAGAGCTGGAAAGATTTGAAAGCTTTGGGCGACTTAACAGCTGAGGGCTGGAATATCTGATGGCTGGGTCACCTGCAGGTCTGGCAGCTGGGTCACTGTTATTGTTCAGTCGCTCAGTCGTATCCAGGTCTTTGCAATCCCATGGACTGCAGCACGCCAGGCTTCCCTGTCCTTCACTATCTCCTGCAGTTTGCCCAAACTCATGTTCATTGAGTCGCTGATGCCATCCCACCATCTCATCCTCTGTTACCCCTTCTCCTCCAGCCCTCAATCTTTCCCAGCATCAGAGTCTTTTCCAGTGAGTCAGCTCTTCGCATGGGGTGGCCAAAGTATGGTCACCTGGGTCAGAGTGACTCAAAAACAGGGCAGTTGACCAGAAAACCCACACGTGATTTCTCCGTGCAGCTGGGCTTCCCCACAGCATGGCCGCCTCAGGGTGCTGAGAGTTCTTGTGCAGCAGCTCAGGACCTCAAACAGAAGTGCTCCAGTCTTGTTTTGTTTTTATAAACGTAAAGGATTTTAAAAGTATGAGGCACCTCCCTACAAAGGTATGACTCTGAAATTGCACGTGGTACTTATACTCACGAAGCTTGATTTTCTCACTTGATCTATTATACCTTTTGATTTTAAATGATATAGGAATCTATTTCTATATTGTCTCTTTTATATACAAAGAAATTATCCCATTTTAATATCTGTGGAGTATTCCCTGATATCAATGTTTCATAAATTATTAATACAAACCTCTCATTCTGGTACATTTAGACTTTGTCAGTATTTTTATATGTACCTGGCATAACTTGTTCTACCAACCTGGGTATACAGTAAGACCCTTTTTATTTTTGATAGTCCTTTAAAACCCTGTGTAGTTAGAGGTTACATTCAGATGGTATGAGAACAACCACTGGGCTGAATTACTTAAAAGCCTATTCACCTGTGTAATGTGAAGCCTGAAGGCAAGTAGCTGCTGATATTGCTTCACAACGTGTGATATCAGCATCAAGTTCTCTGTGATTTTCTTGACCTTTCTCTTTGGTTCCAAATGGCTGCCAGAGCTCCAGCCATCACATCTATACTTCAGGCAGGAGAAAGGAGGAACTGGAAGAGTAGGAGGGCCAAAGGGTGCTCTCAGAAGCCCCATTTGAAACTTCTCATCATTAGCTGCAAGCAAGATTGGGAAGTGGTCTGTTAGCTGGGCATGTTTGCTGACCAGAATTACATTGCGGTTCTGATAGGAGGAAGAAGTACAGGGTGGAAGCTAGGAGGCAGCAGTTGCTGCCATTCGCTTTGTAACAGATGTCGGAGCTTCGCCCCCACCCCCTCAGCTCTAGGCACTGAGACGTTCTCATTGCCTATACTTGCAGCCAGCAGCCTGAAGGCTTATTTTGGCTGCAGGTACACACCGTTGGGCAGCTGAAGTGCTCCTAGAAGCAGCCCCCTGCTAACGACACATGGGGTCCTAGCCAAGAAACACCCCGGACTTCCTTGTTCCTTAATCTGCTATGGTTTGGAGAAATTAACTGGATTAAGTTTCAGTTGCCATAAAAAGGAATGAAATTGGGTCATTTGCAGAGATGTGGATGTACCTAGAGACTGTCAGACAGAATGAAGTCAGGAAGAGAAGAACAAATATCATATATGAACGCATATACGTGGAATCTAGAAAACTGAACCTATAGGCAGGTGAACCTATATGCAGGGCGGGAATAGAGACACAGGTGTAGAGAACGGACGTGTGGGCATAGGGCAGGGGGAGGGGAGGTGGGATGAACTGAGAGATTGGGATTGGCATATATACACTGCTGTGTATTAAATAGATAGCTAGCGGGAAGCTGCTGTATAGCACAAGGAGTTCAGCTTGGTGCTCCGCAGTGACCATGTTGGGGGACCTAGAGGGGTGGAATAGGGGGTGGGTGGGAGGGAGGTTCCAAGAGGGCGGGGATATATGTACACGTATAGCTGATTTACTCCATTGTGCAGCAGAAACTAACACAATATTGTAAAGCAACCATGCACGTGTGCCAAGTCCCTTCAGTCGTATCTGACTCTGCAACCCCATGAACTGTAGCCCGCCAGGCTCCTCTGTCCATAAGATTCTCCAGGCAAGAATACTGGAGTGGGTTGTCATTCTCTTCTCCAGGGGATCTTTCTGACCCAGGGATCAAACTGACATCTCTTACATCTCCTGCATTGCAGGTGGGTTCTTTACCACTGAGCCACCAGGGATCTCCAAAGCAACTATTTTCCAATTTAAAAAAAAACAAGTTCTAAGTGGCCATAGTAGTAATGTGTTCCTTAGAGCTCTCTAGTGGCTTCCTGCCCCGCCTCACTTCCCCACTCCCATGCAAGTGTTTCCTGGGATCACCCCCCAAATCCATCACATGTGCTTGAATCCTTGTCTTGGAAATTGTGGCTAGGGAAACCCCAAGCACCCCTCCTGCCTCAAACAGCTATAATGTGATCGATGGCTGGGAGAATCAGATCAGCCCACCAGGGAGACTAATTTGAGGAAGAGATTTACAAAATTCTATGACAGCATTATCACGTGCTTGAATGAGAGCCTTATTGGTCCAGTGCCTGAAATAAACCAAGATGAGTCTTTAAAGCAGGATAATCCTACCCTTTCTGTGTTACTTTAACTGAGGACAGTTAAAGTAACTGTTTCTTTGTTACTGTAATTTATTTGATTCTGTAGTTGTTATAGTTTAGCTGTTTATTGTTTTTCCTTTATATTCAGCCATTGTTCTTGAAATAAATCCGCTCTATGAGGGTAAGAGTGAAAAGAGGGCTCCAAGTCTCAGCCACATATGTGTAAAACCCAGCCCTCCTGCCAAGACCCTCTAGATGTTACTTTTGTCTCTGATGAGTTCTCAGTGAAATGCCTCCTGCCCTTCCTTGGCTAGGGTTCTCAGCAGAGCATCTGGCTCATCAAAGGAGCCCTGCAGTGTTGGGGATGTTGGGGATCAAAAGCAAATGGATGAGGAAAGAGGTGCCTGAGAGAAATTTTAAAAGATCTATATAAACAGAGACCTAGTTCTTGGGTATGGAGCAGAAGACAATATTTTTAAGATGGTACATTTCCCCCAGTTGATCTATAGATTCAACACAATCCTTGTCAAAATCCTAGGAGATATTTTTGCAGAAATTAACAAGCTAATCCTAAAACTTATGTGGAAATCCAACCAAGCCAGAATAGACAAAACAATTCTGAATAAGCGCGATAAAGTTGGATGACGTTCACTTCCAAATTTCAAAGCTTGCTACAAAGTTACTGTAATCAAGACAGTGTGATATTGGCACATAGATAGACCGTAAAGCAATGGAACAGAATAGAGTCCTGAAATAAACCCATACATTTACAGCTAATTAATTTTCAAAATAGGTGTCGAGGTAATTCCATGGAGAAAAGATACATTTTCTTTAACTTATTATGCTGGGACAATGGAATATTCACATGCAAAAAGATAAATTTAGATTGTTCTCTCACACTCTACACAAGCATTAACTCAAAATGGACCATAGAGCTAAACATAAGAAGTAAAATAATGAAACAGTTAGAAGAAAACATAAAGAAAAATTTCGTTACCTTGGGTTAGGTACAGTGTGCTTAGATATGGCACCAAAATTGCAACCTACAAAAGAAAAAAAAAAATTGGTGAAACAGCACTTTAATAAGCTTTAAAATGTACAGAATTTCAAGGATCAGTCTTTCCCACTGAAATACGTATGAAGCTGGCAGAAACTGTCAAAATTGACTTTTTCCTGGAATCTAATCAAAACTGTAAAGCAACCAGGGGACTGCTTACCCCAAAAAGAGACTCTTAATCTTTGCTCAGGACGTGTTGTGGCATTTTTGCTTACCTGCTTACCGTTTCCTTCTCCCCAGCTCAGTGGTGGGTGCAGGAACAGTGGCCTGCATTTTTGGTGTGTTTTGCTGGAGGAAGAAAGGGTAACAGAGCCTTTGTTCTCAAAGAACTGTGGTTGTACCTTTTGATCTGCCTGGTAGCTTCTTGAGGGATTGGCGTAGGCATGTGCCTTTGTTTTGCCTCCCCTTGAAAGTCTTTCAAGACTGGAGCTGCTTCCTAGGCGGTGTCTGTTGAAATAATTTAAAGACATATGCTGCCCAACGGGGGGCAAGGGGGGGCTGGAAGGAACAGGCACCAGACAGACCGAAAAGCCTGGGGAGAGGAGGCTGAAGAGGAAAATGCAAAGGCTTTGAAAGGCTTCCATCTGTACCACAGGATCTGGAGTGCAATGCAGATGCCGAGGGCTGAACGCATGCACACACACACAAACACAACAGGACCCTAGGTTTGCACCTCGGGCTGATCTTTGGACTCTTCACAAACAGGTGAAAAGCTAAGATGAAAGCTAAAATGTAGTTGTAGTCAGCCTGGCTAAGCACTGAAGAAGAGTCCCAGCTCAGAGCTGGTCTCTAAATGACGAGAAAATATTTTTTGTTCTGTTGTGCCTTATTCATTCGGGCACCAGGCATTTAAGGAAATCTCTATCAGATCGTTGGCTGGCTGCCAAAGGTAATGGAACAGAGACTGCAGTGAACCTACAACAAAAAAATATAGTTTTTGCAAAAAGGGATGGGAAGAGTCATTAAACAAAGGGATGGATGTAGCCAAAACAAACAACAAACGCTAATCCTACCGGGCAGAGGAGAGTCTGATTTCCAGAGTTATCACTTTATAATATTCAACATCCAGTTTTCAACAATAACAAAAAGGCATAGGAAATCAGAGCCCATTGACAAGGAACAAACAAACAACGAAAAAAGAATTTGACAGAAACTGTCCCTGAAGAAGTCCAGACATTGGACTCACTAGACAAAGATTTTAAATCTGGTGTCTTAAATATGCTCAAAATGCTAAAAGAAACCATGGATGAAGGACTAAAACCAGAATGATGTATGAACTAATACAGAATATTAATTAAAAGATAGATGTTATTAAAAGGAACCAAATAAAAATTCTGGAGCTGAAAAGTAAATACTGAAATGAGAAATTTACCAGAGGGATTCAACATCAGATCTGAAGCAGTCAAAACAAAGAATCAGTGATTTGAAGATAGGCAAATTGAAATTATCCAGTTTGAGGTGTATGAAGGAAAAAAAGTGAAGAAAAATGAACAGAGCCTAACCGACCTGTGGGACCCCATGTCAACATATGCATTATAAGAGTCCCAGAAGGAGGGGAAAGAAAGGGGCAGAAAGAATATATGAATGGCCTCCACCACTTGTTACTACAAATGAGTAACCTAACTATACACTTTAAGGAAGGACTTTCCTGGAACTCAGATGGTAAAGAATCTGCCTGCAAAGCAGGAGACCCGGGTTCGATCCCTGGGTAGGGAAGATCCTCTGGAAAGAGAGTGGCAACTCACTCCAGTATTCTTGCCTGGAGAATCCCCATGGACAGAGGAGCCCGGTGGGTTATAGTCCATGGGATCCCAAAGAGTCAGCCACGACTGAACTACTAACGCTACTACTACTGGACCTCAAGGAACTAGAAAAATAAGAGCAAATTAAACCCCAAAACTGACAGAGGAAGGAAATAATAAAGATTAAAGTGGAGACAAATGAAACAAAGCATAGAAAAACAATGGAGAAGATCAACAAAACCAAGAAACTGTTCATTTGAAAAGATAAACACAGTTGATAACACTTTAGCTGGATTAAGCAAAAAAAGAGACAATGTAACCAATTAAAATTAGAAATGGAAATGAGGTTGTTACTACCAACCTTACAGAACTAAAGATTATAAGAGAATAAACAATTATATGTCAAAAATTGGATAACCTAATTATCCATTTAGGAATGGAAAGATTCCTTAAAAGACATAAATTGCCAAAACTGTCTCAAAATGAAATAGAAAAGCTAAACAGATGTATAAAAAAGCATTGAATTAGTAATCAAAAGCCTCCTAACAAAGAAAATTCCAGAGTCAGAAATGCTTCAGTGATAAATTTTACCAAACATTTAAGGAAGAATTAATATCTATCCTTTTCAAACTCTTCCACAAAACAGAAGAGGAGGGAACACTTCATAAGTCATTCCATGATACCAAAGCCAGATGCAGATAGCAGAAGAAAAAAACTGCATTATGTGCCAATACCCATTAGGAATATAAATACAAAATCCTCAACAAAATACCAGCAAACTGAATCCTATCACATGTTAAGAGGATTAGACACCATGACCAAGTAGGGTTTTTCCAGGAATTCAAGAGGGGTTCAACATAGGAAAATTAATCAATGTAGTACAACACAATAATAAGATGAAGAAATACCTGTATGATCATCTCAACCGATGCAAAAAAAAAAAAAAGCATTTGATAAAATTGAACACCCTTTCATGATAAAAACACTTAGCAAGCTAGGAATAGAATGGAAATCCCTCAACGTCATAAAGGCCATATGTGAAAAACCCACAGTTAACATCACACAAGATAAATGATGAATTAAAAGCTTTTTCCCCTGAGATCAGAAACAAGGACGCCAGCTGTCACCACTGATACTCAACATTGCACTAAAAGTTTTTGCCAGAGCAATTAAACAAGGAAAAGAAATAGAAGAAACTGGAAAGGAAGAGGTGAAATACCTCTATTTGCAGATGATATAATACTATATCTAGAAAATCCTTAAGAATCCACAAAGAAATTGTTAGGGCTAATGAACAAATTAAGCAAAATGGCAAGGTACAAGATTAACATGCAGAAGTTGGTTGTGTTTCTAAATACCACCAATGAACAATGCAAACAGGAAATTCAAGAAGACAATTGCATATGTAACAGTATCAGAAATAACAATATACTTAGGAATAGATTTAACCACATAGATGCAAGATTTACACCCTGGAAACTACAAAACTTGCTGAAAGTAAAGGTTTAAGTAAATGAAAAACCATCCCATGTTCACGTAATACAAGAATTTACATTGTTAAGATGGCACTATTCTTCAAAACAACCGATAAAGTTAATGCAATCCCTATGAAAATCCAAATAGCCTTTTGTTCTTTCAGTAATGGAGAAGCTGATCCTAAAATTCATAGGAACTCGGCCAGCGGGGGTGGGTAGAGGTGGGAGGAGGAGGAAGTGATAACTTGGGAGATTGGGATTGACATATCCATACTGCTGCTGCTGCTAAGTCACTTCAGTTGTGTCTGACTCTGTGCGACCCCAGAGATAGCAGCCCACCAGGCTCCCCCGTCCCTGGGATTCTCCTGGCAAGAACACTGGAGTGGGTTGCCATTTCCTTCTCCAATGCATGAAAGTGAAAAGTGAAAGTGAAGTTGCTCAGTCGTGTCTGACTCCTAGCGACCCCTTGGACTGAAGGCTACCAGGCTCCTCCGTCCACTGGATTTTCCAGGCAAGAGTACTGGAGTGGGGTGCCACTGCCTTCTCCATATCCATACTACTATATATAAAATAAGGACCTACTGTACAGCACAGGGAACTCTGCTCTGTACTCTATAATGACCTATATGGGAAAAGAAGCCCAAAAAAGTGGATATACGTATATATAACTGATTAATTTTGCTATACACCTGAAACTAACCCAACATTGTAAATCAACTACATTCTAATAAAAATTAAAAAAAAAATGAGACAAAACCCAACCAAATAAGAACAACACAGCTGGAGGGCTCAAACTCCCAATTTCAGAACTTACTATGAAGCTAGAGTAATCACGTGTGTGTGGCTGATTCATTTTGCTGCACAGTAGAAACTAACACAACATTGTAAAGCAACGATGCTCCAACAAAAACTAGTTAAAAAAATAAAAGCAGTGTGATGCTGGCCCAAGGATAGAGACAGAAATCAATGGAATTGAATCAAGAGTCTAGCAATAAATCCATGCATGTAAGGACGAGGATGCTAGGACAGTTCAACGGGTGAAAGAACAGTCTCTTATGAATCAGTAGGTGGGCAACTGGATATCTACATACAAAAAAGGAAGTTGGACCCTTGTCTCCCGTCATATACAGAAACTAATAACACATTAAACTGTTAGAGGAAATAAATCTTCATGTCCTTCGATTTGGTGATGGATTCTTAGACATGACACCAAAAGAATGGGCAACAAAAGGAAAAAGAGATAAACTGTACTTCATAGACTTTCAAAACTTTCGTGCCTCAAAGGACACTATAAATGAAAAGATGATCACAGAATAAGAGAAAATATTTGCATATCATATATCTGATAAGGTCTGGGATACATAAAAAGACCCTTATATATATATATACACCAGGTCTACTTATAATGGGTCTGGTATATATATTCTGGTATCCAGAAAGTATAATGAACCCTTATAATTCAATAGCAAAATGAGGGACTTCCTTAGCGGTCCAGTGGTTAAGAATCCACCTTGCAATGCAGAAGAGGAAGGTTCGATCCCTGATCGGGGAACTAAGATACCACATGCCAAGGAGCAATTAAACCCATGTGCTGCAACTACTGAGTCCCTGAACCACAACTAGAGAAGCCTGCGCACCACAAGGAAGAGCCCGTGCGCTGCAATGAAGATCACGTGTGCCAAAACTAAGACCCGACACGGCCAAATTTTTTAAAAAATGACAATCTGTCTTAGTCTGTTTGGGCTACTATAACAAAACCCAGTAGACTGGGTGGCTTATAAACAACAGAAGTTACTTCTCACGGTTCTAGAGACTGGGAGGCCAAACATCAAGGTGCCAGTAGATGCCCATAGGTGCCAGATAGAGCCCGCTTCCATGTCGTGTCCTCACATGATAGAAGGAGCAACCTATCTTTCTAGAGTCTCATTTATAAAGGCACTTTTCCCATTCATGAAGGCTCTGCCCTTGTGACCTAATCATCTCTCAGAGGCCCCACCTTCTAATACCCTTACATTTGGGGGTTAGGATTTCCACATACGATTGTTTTGGTCGGCGGGACAGCCTATAGCCCAGCCCAATTTAAAAGCAGGCAAAGGAGGGACTTTCCTGGTGGTGCGTGGTTAAGAATCTGCCTTGCAATGCCAGTTCCATCCCTGGTCTGGGTAGATCCCACAGGCCTGGGAGCAACTAAGCGTGTGCGCCATAACTACTGAGCCAGCACTCTAGCGTCCATGAGCCACAACTACTGAGCCCATGAGCCACAACTACGGAGTCTGCAAACAGCAACTGCTGGAGCGCATGCGCCTACAGCGCCTGTGCTCCACAAGGAGAGACGCCACCGCCGCCGTGAGAAGCCGGCGCACGACGAACAGTAGCCCCTGCTCACAGGAACTAGAGAAAGCCCGCGTGCAGTATCGAAGACCCTCCATGGTCAAATAATAAAATAAATAAATACATCTTTTAAAAATAAATGAACAAAAATAGAAACAGGCAAAGGACTTGAATAGACATTTCTCCAAAAAAAGATCTATGAATGACTACCAAGCACATGAAAAGGTGTTCAGCATCATTAGCCATCAGGGAAATGCAAAGCAAAACCACAATGAGATACCACTTTATACCCACTAAGAAGGCTGTAAAAAGAAAGGAAAAGAATAAGTGTTGGCAGGGATGTTGAGAAATTGGCACGTGCATACATTGCGGGGGGTCATGTCAAATGGTGCAGCTGCTGTGGAAAACGGTTTGTCAGCTCTTCAGTAAGTTAAACATAGAATGAACATATGGCCCAGTCATCCACTCCTGGGTATAGACCCGAAAGGTTTGAAATGCATGTCTGCACATAGATTTGCATGGAAATGTTCAGAGTGGTATTATTCATAATAAAGATATGAATAATTCTTTCACAGTTCCAACAGCGAATGAATGGGTAAACCAGAGGTGGCATACCAATGTGGCACAGTATGATTCGGTGATAAAAATGAAGTACATGCTACCAGGCAGATGAAACGCACACACATTATGCAAAGTAAAAGAAACCAGACATAGAAGACACACGCATGATTCAATGTGAATCAGAAAAGAAAAAGGAAGATCAGTAGAGACAGAAAAGAGATTACTGGGGCTGAGAGTAGGAATGAGATTGCAAACAGGAACAAGGGGCCTTTTTGGAAATGTGCAAAAGATTAGGCGGTTCCAAAACTCAGCAAACTTACTAAAACTCAGTGAACTGTACACTTCTAATGGCTGATGTAAATTATACTTCAATAAAACTGCTGAAATAAAAATAAAAAAGAGGAAATGGGTGGAAGGAGGGGTTGTCTCAATTATTTTTTTCCGAGTGGGCCCCTTGGCTGAAATGCAAATTTAACCACTTCCTCCCCATTGACCAGCTTTAAATACTTGGGGGTGTTGAGAGATCTTACATCACCCTCTTCTGAGACCTCCGAGGCCACACTCACCAGACAGGCACAGATCCAAAGAGGCCCCTTAAGGGACCCTTCCCTCAACCTACATCTATTTCTGAGGGGACTAAGTTTCACCCCAAAAGACACACAGCTGTTAATTTTCCACCTCCAAAAACATCTACTTTTAAAATTTTTAAAATATTATTATTATTATTATTAAAAGTTTCTGGCCATGCCTCATGGTATGTGGGATCTTACTTCCCTGACCAGGGATCGAACCCACACTCTCTGAAATAGAAGCACGGAGTCTTAACCACTGGACTGCCAGGAAAGTCCCTAAAAGCATCTACTTAAAAAGAAAAATAATAACAGAAACATTTTCTTTGGGGGAAAAAAAGATTATATTGAAATAAGGAAAATATTGTTCATATTGAAAGAAGATTGTTGATTAGCAGAATAACGATAGCAGAAGTTGGCATTTTATGCAGGCAGTCACAATTTGAAGACCAAGAAGGCATTCGAACTATTAATTGTATTAAATTGTTCTCTCAGTTCTTTAATAATCCCCACGACAGTATAGATAGTTCTTATCATCTACTGCCCCGTTCTTGTATCTGCATTGGTTACTGCCAGTAGAACTTGAAGGGTCCCACACATATACATTCAACTAAAAGATGATGGCCACAGCTTCTCAAGTACTCTCTCAAGCATCTACTTTTTAAATACCAGGAATTAAGTTGCCCCTGCTACATCTCACCCACTCCCTAAGTCAAGGCTGGAGCCCTCTTTTGAAAATGTAAATCAGATTAAACCACTCTTATGATGAATCCTCAGATGACATCCGATTGCCCTTGGAACCAAATCTACCTTCTTCACTGCAGGTGGTGTGCAGCCAGTAGGACTCCCATGACTCTGCCTCCTAGCATTCCTTTGTTTGCTCACTCTGTTCCCCACACTGATCCCAAATTCCTGGAGTGAGCCACACTCCTTCCTTCTCAGCACCTTTGCCCCTGCAGGTCCTTCTGCCTGAAATGCTTCCCCTACGGCTAGGGTATTTCTTACCATCCACAGTGCCCCTTCTATGTCACTCTCCACACCTCTCATCTGCTTACTCCTTGGAAGAAAAGCTATGACAAATCTAGAAAGTGTATTAAAAAGCAGAGACATCACTTTGTCAACAAAGTCTGGAGAGTCAAAGCTATGGTTTTTCCAGTAGTCGTGTACGGATGTGAGAGTTGGACCATAAAGAAGGCTGAGCACCAAAGAATTGGTGCTTTTGAACTGTGGTGCTGGAGAAGACTCTTGAGAGTCCCTTGGACTGCAAGGAGATCAAACCAGTCAGTCCTAAAGGAAATCAATCCTGAATATTCATTGGAAGGACTGATGCTGAAGCTGAAGCTCCAATACTTTGGCCACCTGATGTGAAGAACTGACTCATTGGAAAAGACCCCGATGCTGGGAAAGACTGAGGGCAGGAAGAGAAGGGGACGACAGAGGACAAGATGTTTGGATGGCACCACTGACTCAATAGACGTGAATTTGAGCAAACTGCAGGAGATGGTGAAGGACAGGGAAGCCTGGCATGCTGCAGTCCATGGGGTCGCAAAGAGTCCCCATGACTTAGCGACTGAACAACAATGACAGTTTGCATTTAGTTTATCCATTACTTCTTTTTCTAAATTAATTAATCTATCTGTTTGGCTGTGTTGGTCTTAGTTGCCACACACTGGACCTTCTTTCACACTCAGGATCTCCTTTCATTGTTGCATGAGGGCTCTTCGCTGTGCAGTTGTTGCAAAGCGTGGGCCCAGTGGCCCCATGGCATGTGGGCTCTTAGTTCCCAGACCAGGAATGGAACCTGCATCCCCTGCAAGGAGGATTCTTAACCACTGGACCACCAGGAAAGTCCCTCCATTACTTCTTTTTGTCTCCCACCAGAATACAAGGCTCCAGGAGGGCCATCACGCATATGTATTTCTGGAGAATACGTCACATCCATAGCCAAGGGCATGTTCGGTGTTGGTGGAGAGAAGGCTGGAGGGAGAGGACGGATGGTTGCTTGGGTGTGTGCCTGGAAGAACGGATGAGTGGGTAGTGGGTGAATGTGTGGGTGGAGAGAAGGGGAGAGAAGAAGGCAGGCAGTTGGAAGGGAGGGTAGGAGGGCTCGACCAACCTTGGGTTAACAAACATCCAAAAGCAACTTGGTGAGTGACCAGGAATGTGAACTCAGGAGCCTGAAAGACTGAGTTCCAATCCCAACTCTGCCAGCACCAGCTGTGTGACCTTGGACAAGTCACTTAACCTCTCTGAGCCTTGGTTTCCTTGTCTGTAAAAGTAGGATGATGTCAGTGATGGTAATAGTAACTACCTTCTTCTGAGATTTAAGCGAGATGATACATTTTTAAAAAATTAACGATTTCATTCTTTTTGTTTGCACTGGGCCTTCCTTGCTGCCCACAGGCTTTCTGCAGTTGTAGGGAGAGAGGGCTGCTTTCCAGTCGAGTAGGCTTCTCATTTCTGTGGCTTCTCTTGTGGAGCACAGGCTTGGGTGCTTGTGCCCAGTAGTTGTGGCACGGGGGCTTAGTTGCTCCACTGCATGTGGGATCTTCCTGAACCAGGGATGGAACCTGTGTCCCCTGCATTGCAAGGCAGATTATTAACCACTAGGCCACCAAGGAAGTCTGAGATGATACATCTTTAAAGTCCTTATAACCCTGGCATAGAATCAGCTTTCAGCAAATATTAGCTGTTGTTTCTGCTTTTTAAAATTTTTTTTATTATTACTCCTCTTGATCTTACATCTACTGTATCAGAAAACTCACCCTGAAGATCAAGAGAAAAAGAAAAGTTGGCTTCCTCACAAAATACATGCTCCAGAGAATACAAGATATTTCGGTTGTGAGGAAGAGAATCTCTGTAGGGCCAACATCCTTCAAATCAGCCACAGGGGAATTTGTACTAACTTCCTCAAAAACAGTTAGAAAAAGAAAAAAAAAAAAAGGAATAAATAACAAGATGCTTTCTCTTTTTCTCTGGAGTGATCATGTGGCTTAGCTGCAAATTGTTTCCCAAAAATGACTCAGCTTGGGGGGAGATGGCATGTGTGTTTGAGCCCACCTGTGTCATCAAAATAGCACAGAGCAGCCCTCATCCACCCTGGTAATTCAAGGATGAAATGTTTGGGTCCTGTTTCCACAACTTGGTGCAGACTTAGGAATCCCATCCGCCCAGGTTCACATCCCATCTAGGACACTTCTTTGCTAGTGTGATACATTCCCCCTCTGAGCCTTGGTGTCTCCCGCTGTAAAACAGGAATAATCTTATTTGCCTCGCAGGGTTTGTGGAATAAATGAGATGACTTAGTGCCCAAATAATGCAGGATACTGAAAAAAAAAAAAAAAAAAAAAAGGCAGGATACTGACAGTATTAGCTGTGGTAGCATCAGCTCTCTTTTGAGGCTGCTGGGTGTAAACTTGCTGAATTTTGTCCCCAGGTCTCTTAAACATCAGCCAGAGACATCTGACCCTCTGGAGGGCTCCTGGCTTGTCGGCAAGATGAAAACTCCCTGGAGAATTTGTTTTCACTATTTGGTTCCCGAGTTCCCATGTATTAAAGTCTAGGTCTCCCCATTGGACAGATGGGCAAAGTGAGGCATTCAGAGCGGTGATGTGACCTGCCCAACGGCTTGTCTTCTCAATGGCATGCAGATAGCATCCTGCTCCCTGCAGCAGGAAGCTGGATTCAAAGGAAACAGGGGCAGAGAACTTGGGAGGGACGGTCCCGAACTCATACCCCTGCTGGGCCAGGCAGGCAGCGTATATGAGTGAAGCCGGCCAGTGGGCAAACACCGCTTCTCCCCGGGACCTTGAGCAGGTCTCTGGGCTCTCACGCTTCTCGCTGAGCTGAGACCCCCGGGGACATCCCGGATCTCGCCTTACCACCTCCGCACCCTGGGAGCCTCAGTTTCTACATCTGTGAGAAGCGGCGGCTCACCACCTCCCCGCCTGCCTTAAAGGTCAAGACCGTGAGGCCTGCGGGGGTGATGTCACCGTCCAAAGGAGGCAGACATCACCCCGGTGGCCCTAAATGTCTTGCTAACAGGCGACCTTTGGGGAGTAATGGACCTTGCCCCGGGGCCCTGCTCCCTCCCATCTCTTTCTCCCTCCCCGGGGGAGGAGCCGGCCGCTCCGTGGGCGGGGCCTGCGGGAGCTGCTCACCACATCCTCCCCTTCCTCCCCACCCTGCGCACGCGGCGGGGGCTTGGACGGCAGGCGCCGCCTCTGGCGGACCCGCGGGCGTCTCTGCCGAGTGACTGAAGGGCTCGGGGTCTGACTGTCTGCCCGCTTCTTCCTGAGTGTGACTGACAGCCGCGCAGCTGTCTGTCTGCCTGCGCCTGCCTGCCTGTCTGTCTGCCTGGCTGGCCAGCCGTCTGTTTCGCTTAACTTCTGTCTGTCCGCGTGGCCGCAGCCCTGGTCTGCTCTCTGTTCATCCCCGATGCAGCGGATCGGCCCCTGTCCCGCAGCCTCCGCCTTCTGTCCCTGTGTGACCTCTTTGGGATGTAACTGATGGTCGTCTTTGCCTCTGCCTGGCCCGCCTGCCCGGAGCCCACCTGCCGTCCGCGGGGGTGACAGGTCCGGCCCTGTCTGATCGGTGGCTCGGGGCAGGTTGCAGCTTCCCACCCCAGACCCCTGCCTGTTCTCCCAGACCCCCATTCCCCTCCCCATCCCCCGAACACCAAGCCCAGCTGCCACCCCTGGGAGCCCACCGGACTGCCCGGAGCCCAGAGAGAATGGATTTCTGAGAAAGAAGTAGAACAGCAGGTAACTCATCTCCAGCCACCGCTCTGGGGTCAGGCGGGGAGGGGACCTCCTCTGCCCGGGAGGACGCACAGGAGTCCTGTGCCCTCATCACACCTGGGGACAGTGAGACCAGCAAAGTTAAGCTGGAGTCTCTTGTTCCGCCCAGCTCAGGGTGACTGGAGTGCCCTTTCTGTAGATCACAGGAGGCCCCAGGGACAGAGAGGCAGAGGCATGGCTGAGACGACCCCCTGAGCTGGTGGAAACAAGCCTCCAAAAGGCAGGGGCTGGGGAGGGCATGCTGCTTCCAGACTGAACATGATGTGATAGTCAGCATGGTTCTGGGCAGCTGAGCTGGGCAGAGGTGGACATGACTGTGATCAGGCCAGTGTGGGGAAGGGAGGAGACATTGACTTTGTACCAGGTTCAGTGTTTTATCTCCTTTGTCTAAATCCTTTAAGACGGGTTGGTGTCTCCATTTTGAAGATGAAAACTGAGGCTCTGAGAAATAGAGTGGTTTCCCCAAGGTGACTCAACCATTGCGTAGTTGGGTGGGCAGGTGACTCGGAGGCTGGTCCTACCCTCCATGCTGTCTCCTCTTCTTTCTCAAGAAAACACAGGGGACGGGCAGCTGGTGAGAGCCAAACTGGTTCTGTGTGTGTGGAGGAGAGTGGGGTGAGGAGGCTTGGGGAGGCTGAGCCTTGAAGGATGGGTTGGATTTTGACTTGAGAAAAAGGAGGGAAGGAAGGAACAGGCAGACAGGCTCTTGGGCAGAGGGGGAGTTGATGCCTGGAGGGAAACTTAGGATGCAGAGGACCCAGGGCAGGGGAAGGGGCATTAAAATGTCAGGGGTTCCTCCTGGGAGGACATATGCTTTCCCCAGGGGGAAAGCGTGGGGCTTTTAGAAGCACATGGTAGAGTGGGGGAAAACCTGGAGGGTTCAACATCCAGCCATGTGGCTTTCTGGCTGGGTGAACTTCGATGAGTTTCTCTGCTTTTTTCTAACTTCATGGAGCCTTGGTTTTCTCATCTGTGAAATGGGCAGAATGGCAGCTCCATCTTCATAGATCTGGTTGTGAGGATTTGAGGGCATGAAATAGAAATGCTGTTGGCTGGGGGGTCTACCAGGGGAGAGAATTTGCATCATGAGAAGCCTAGAGTCATCAAGAGAAAGGCCAGTTTCCAAGAGTCATGGAAGGTGCAGTGACACACTCAGGAACCTGCAGTCTTGCCTCCTCAGCCCCCTGGGTTGTGGTCCTCCCAGGCCGGAGCTCAGCATGTGACAGGCGCGTGAACCTCTCCCATTATCCTCATGACCCCAGGTGAGGCTGCTGGCCTCTTTCAGCCCGTTTCACAGTTGAGGAGACTGACACTCAGTGGGGAGAAGCTTGCCCCAGATAGCTGTGACTGAAAGATGCAGAGCTCAGTTTGGAACCCCAAGGTGTCAACCTGCTAGACAGGATAGCAAAAAAGCAAGAGCCATAGCCTGAGGCACCTTCTGAGAGTGGGGCATTGAATCAAGGGGGCTAGGCAGACCCCAGAGGGGGAGCCTCGGTCACCTGTTCCTCTGGTGGTTTCAACAGAAATCCTGGTCCTGCCTGCCCCACACCTGGCAGGAAGTCTAGAACCTTACAGCCTTGTAGAGGAGGAAACTAAGAGCCCTTATGTTAGAAGGTGGCTGAGACCCAGGGCCAGGAGAGACAGGTGAGCAAGATGAAGGATGCATCCAAGGTGCTTCAGGCTCCCACCTGCCCAGCAAAGAAGAGAGGGAGTTGGAGGTGGGGATTGGAGGCTAAACGGGGAGACGGAGGGGGCTTGCAGGAGGAGGGGGCCACTTTAAGAGAAGATAGAACAGGTAAAGCAGGCCACTGGAAGCTTTGAGTGGGACCAGCTTCTCTGCAGCATTGGGACCGCCCTGGGGCCTCATAAATAAATGAATGAAAGGAAAGGAAGAGCATCCTTCCTCTGAGTGAGAGAAGCCAGTGCCTACAGAATCGCCAGAATGATGGCCTGGCTTCTCCACACAGCTGGGAGGTCTCTGCAGTCCACTGGGGGGCCTTGGATCTGGCTCAGTCACACTGCCAGTTGTGATCTGGGGCTTTGGAAATGGTCAGACCTGGGCTTGAGTCCCAGCTCCATTACTTAGGACCTTTGTGACCTGGAGTTAGTCACTTAACCTCTCTGAACCTTCAGTGTCCTTATCTGTTATACAGAGATAAGAACGCCTATCTTGGTTTGCTGTGAGGTTTTACTCAACATGTGTTTCTGAAACACTGTCCTAGGTCCTGGGGATTCAGTGATGCTCAGACACCGCCAGTGCAGTTAGGAGTGGAAAGAGCCTTGCAGTGGCTCTCGAGAAATAGTAGCTATATGTTCTACTTTAAATATCATTGGTAATAATTTCTCATTGTTACTTATCATTAACACTTGGTATATCTTCTGGCATATACCCAGCCCTCAATGAATGATAATTCTTATCATGACTCTACTCCCCCCTTTCTCAGATGGGAAAACTGAGGCTCTGAGAGGGGTGGAGGTTTTCTAGGGTCACCCTGGGAGTCATGCACAAGCAGACGGAAGAAAACTGTGAAGACATGGGAAGGAACACTTCCTCAAGGAGTAGGGGTCTTCCCCTCATCACAGTCCCTTCCTCACCTGCTTCTTCTTTCCCTGCCCTTCACTGCACACCAGCCCAGAGGGGCAGGGGAAGCGTGGGAGCAGAGAGGAGCCCCACCCCCACTTCATGGCTCACAGGTGCCCCCGCCTCCACTCCTCGCCCTGGAGCCCCGCCAAAGGGACTTTTTACCACTGCTCAAATGAGAGCTCTGAGTAAACTTGGAACTTCTGAAACAACCTGAAAATATTCCCCAGGGTGTGGGCAGAGGCCCCTCCGAGGGCCCTTGGGTAGCCAGGACACCTGCCAAAGCATCCCCCCCAACCAGGCCCCCAGCCTGCTGGTCCTCCCAGCCCCCAGGAAGGATCAGGCCACTCCAGTTGTCCCAATGGATGTGGGGCAAACACACCAGCCTGGCTCCCTGCTCAGGCCCTGGCCCTCCTTGCTGTGTGACTCTGGGCAAGCCTCTGGGCCTCTCTGGGCCTCTATTTCCTCATCTGCCAAGAGGGCTTGATGATGTAGCCTGGGACGAGGGCCTGCAGACTTTCTTCAGTATGAATCAGTAACCCCCAGTCTACTTTGGCCAGGGCCAGGCAGGCTGGTGGGGGCTTGCTGGGCAAGGACGAGGATAAAGGGCAGGTTGCCAGCCCCACACCCACCCCCCACCTCATGACTTCAAACAGCCATGGAGCAAAGCATCCTTTTTTTTTTCTCTGCCTTACAGCCAGCCCCTCCTGGCAGGCGTGGTGGGATGAATGGGACTAGGGCAACAGGAGCTGAGGCAGGTGGCACAGTCTGGGTGCGGTCACCCAGCATGGTAGAGGGCAAATCAAGATGGTGCAGGCAGGAAGAGCTTGCTGGGAGCAGGGCATGTACCTCGGCTGGCAGAGGTTGCACAGGCTACAGAAGTTCCAGTAGGAAAAGGCCGGTCGGGCTTGGAGAACCTGCGTGGACATGGGTTCATGGCCCACCTGGGAGGGACAGACAGACTGAAAGGGTCTACAGGCTGAGAGGTGGCCCTGGCTGGGAAGGCCTCTCCCCTCGTGTTCACAAGCTCCTGACTAAGCTGCAGGTCCAGGGTCTTGGCACTCCTGTCATCAGACACCTGACCTTTGCTACCACCTCCCTCCCCCAGATATGTAAAAAAGCAATTCCCATTACTCACACTCCAGTGTGCCCAGCACCAGCCTCACGCTCCCTCATCTAGGCCAGAGTGAGTGCCCCCATTCTACAGATGAGGAAACTGAGGCCCAGAGAAAAGAAGAGCCCAGGGTCCCACTGTGAGTTAGGGGCCGAGCCTCCTTCCTGATCCAGGGCCACCAGGCTGGAGCTCTTCCCCAGCCTGAGTGCTCTGCTTTAAGTAAAAACTCACTGTGTGACCCTGTGCAACCCACTGTCCCTCTATGATGATTTCTTTCTCTTATAATTGTATATATTTTTGGCTGGACTGGGTCTTCACTGCTGCACGGGCTTTTCTGTAGTTGCAGTGAGCGGTGGCTACTCTCAAGTTGTGGTGCACGGGCTTCTCATTGTGGTGGCTTCTTTTACTGCGGAGTACGGGCTCTAGGGCTTTCCAGCTTCAGTACCTGCGGCACGTGGGCTCAGCAGTTGCAGCTCCCCGGTCCAGCTGCCCTGTGGCGTTGTGGGATCTTCCTGGACCAGGGATCAAATCCATGTCTCCTGCATTGGCAGGCAGATTCTTAATCATTGGACAACCAGGGAAGCCCAGAAAGCATTTTTCTTGCATTTAGTCACTCATGTAATGAGTGCTTTGCCAGACACTGGTTAGCCATTGACATTCAGCGGTCACCAAGAAACATGTGGTTCTTGCCTAGAAACTGCTCAGAATGTTGCCAAAAACACCATGAGTGGTGTGCTCTGGGGGAAGGATGGACCCTAGAAGAAGGAGTGACTCATATGCCTTGGAGAGGGCAAAGAATTATGAAGGGGATGACATTTGAACTGGCTTTTGAAGCTGAATAGGAAGCTGACAGAGAGATCAGAGAGTTCTGGTGGCTGAAACAGCAGGTGCAAAGGTGTGGAAGGAAGTCAGATGCACGGGGGTGTTGTGAAGAGGTCCAGGTGTCAGAAACCTGGAGTACCCGGAGTCCAGGATGAAGACTAGGGACAGAAGGAATGTTGGGGACACATGCTGACATGGTTTGAATGCTGAGCGAAGGAATTTAGGGCTTTCTCTGAAGATGTGATGGGGAGCCACAGAGTCATGGTGAGGCCTGGGTGGGAGGAGCCGCAGCTGGACGCACAAGGTTGGGGAGGAGGCCACGGGAAGGGCAGTGGGCAGAAGTCCTTGGAGACCAGTGATGGGCTGGAAGCCCTGTCTTCTGTGTTCCTTCTTGGGAAGTCCCTCAGTCTTGACACTTCCCCTTCTGGCGACCTGTTGGCTCTTGTTTCTGGCACGGCTGGGGAGTCCCTCTACACCCGTCTCGTGTCATCTGGGTCCCTATGGGAAACGGGCTGTTTTACTTTCCCCCTCACCTTTTGCTTTCCAGCCCCAGTCCCCACCTGGGTCACACTGGAAATTATGATAGGCTTGATGATCTGAAGGACTCCCATTCCTGAATTATCAGTGAGCGAAAGAAGGAACAGGGAAATCAAGACCTTAGGTTCTTTTCAGTTGGCGGAGGTTGTAAATAATGCTGCTGTGAGCACCCTGGTGTATGTCTGCTTGTGTACATGTATATTTTGCCCTTTGGTGCATAATCTAGAAAAGGACTTCTTTGGGTCTCCTGTTTAGCAGAAGTTTTCCAAAGTGATTGTACCAATTCACATTCTTTAGAGAAAACTGAGTGGAGATTAAGAGTTTTGATTGCTTCCTATCCTTTTTTAGCACTTGGAATTTTTTCGTTTGTTTTCATTTTAGTCATTCTGGGTTGATGTGTAGCGCTCTCTTATTGGGATATATTTGCATTTCTTTGATGAGTAATGATTTTAAGCACTTTTTAACATGCTTTTGGCTGTTTGGATGTCCTCTTCTATGAAGTGTCTGCTTAAACTTTTTGTCCATTAAAAAAAAATGAGTCCTGAGTTATTTATAATTGCTTTGTAGGAGTTCTCTCTATATGTTATATAGAATTATAGACATAATTTTATATATTATACATTTATATATAATATATAAAATGTGTAATATAACTATATGAAAGAAACTATATACAGATGTAGATACAATCTCCTATTTCAGTTTCTTTTATATTCTCTTTTTTTTTCAATTTCTCTTTTTGTTTGTGTCTTTTATAAGTGAAAACTTTTCTAAATTCAAAAGATATTTCCATTGGAGAAAAAATGGAATTATAGTGTGACTTATTATTGTCCCTTTTTTAGAGAACAATAATAAGATTCCAATGTAATGAAGGTAGCTTTCTCCATCAACCCAGATATCTTCATCAACAGGTGGCAATTTATCTGACACCTCAGTATGTTAACCTGTTATTGCCTGGTGCATATTTTTATAGATTCTAGACTTATGCATACATAAGGTAATTGTGCAAGTACTTATTTTCCTTTTGAAAAGCAATCTGCAAAGATACTAGGACACAGAGGCATGATTTGTTTACCACATTCACTATTTCTCCATACTTAAAAGTTTTTTAATAAAAAAAATAGTACATAAATTTTGCAGTGTGACTTATAACTTCTTAAGATGAAACAGTTGACTCAAAATAGAGGTCAAAATTAGCCTTTGAATGTTAATACTTAATCATGTATCAGTTAATTTCTACAAAATTACTTAATGTAACATTTTTTGGACCACACTGTGCATGAGAGATCTTAGTTCCCCAGTCAGGGATTGAACCTGTGTCCCTTGCAGTGGAAGCCCAAAGTCTTAACCACTGGACTGCCAGGGAAGTCCACATTCAATTTTTTAAAGATAAATTTATCAGAATCATACATTGCTATTTAAAATTTATATCCTTTATATAATTGATAGTTTATTTCATAATTTTAAATTCTCTCTAGTTTCAGTGATGGTGATATAAAGTTAAGTATTTTTTAATAAAATATTTCTTTATTTATTTGGCTGTGCTGGGTCTTAGTTGGAGCGGGCAGGATCTTTAGTTACAGCTGTGAACTCTTTAGTTGCAGCATGTGGGATCTAGTTCCCTGACCAGGGATCAAACCTAGGCCCCCTGCATGGGGAGCTTGGAGTCTTAGCCACTGAACCATCAGGGAAGTCCCTAAAGATAAGTATTTTTAAAAGCTGTGTCATTGTTATTAGAGAAAATGAATGTTATTCAAGTGTCAGCATATTTTAGTTTCTGCAGCATTACTCAGTCTTTATAAAATTGCCGAAAGCACGTGTTCAGTATTTTTGACATATGTTTTGAACAAAAAGACATTGGTAAAGCTAGAATAAAATACAATACTCAATGTTGGTGTAACAATATAATTCATGTAGTAGTCTGCTCATGAAATTTAACCACACTGAATAAGATGCTTTGGACTTAAGCATTGCAAGTACATAACATTAAAAAAATTTTTTTGCTTCATTTTTATTGTGGCTTTTGCTCAATAATGCACCATATATTTTTTCTTTTTACCTTTCAACTCTATTCATCAATTCTTCGCACCCCTACACCTTTCTTCTGGCAAACATCAACCAGTTCTCTCTGTATCTATAAACTTATTATTTTTGGATTCTACATATGAGAGATCATACTGTATTTACCTTTCTCCATCTTTCATATTTCACTCAGCATAATACCCTCGAGGTTCATCCATGTTGCCACAAATGGCAAGATTTCATTATTTTTCATGGTTGAATAATATTCCATTGTATGTGCATATCACATCTTCTTCATCCATTCACCTGTTGAAGGACACAAGTTGTTTCCAATCTTGTTTATTGTCAATAAAACTGTAATGAACATAAGGGTGAAGTGTATCTTTTTGAGAGTGATTTCATTTCTTTTCGGCATATAACCAGTGGAATTGCTAGATCATGTGGTAGTTCTATTTTTAATTTTTTAAGGAACCTCCAACTGTTTTCCATAGTGGCTGCATCTAATACATTCCCACCAGCAGTGGACAAGTGTTCCCTTTTCTTCATATCCCCAGCAACATTTGTTAAAGTCTTTTTGATAATAGCCAGTTTTTAGCAGGTGTCACGTGAAATCTGAAATCTCATTGTGATTTTGATTTGCATTTCCCTGGTAATGAATGGTGTTGAACATTTTTCATGTACCTATTGTCCATCTGTATGTTCTTCTTGAAAATGTCTATTCAGATCTTCTGCTTATTTTAAAATCAGATTGCATGAGGTCTTCATTTTGCATATCATTCTCTTATCAGATAGATGATTTTCAAATATTTGCTCCCACTCAGTAAGTTGCCTTTTCATTTTGTTGATGGTTTTCTTTGGAATGCAGAAGCTTTTTGTTATGATGTAGTCCCACTTCTCTCTTTCTGCTTTTGTTGCTTTTGCAGCCTACATAGAGGTCTGTTTGGACATTTTATTTCTTCATAAGTCAGTCTTGGTAGGTTGTATGTTTCTAGGAATTATCCATTTCTCCTACATTATCAGGTCTGTTGGTATAGGGTTATTCATAGTTGTATCTTACCATCTATTTTGCTTCTGTGGTGTCTGTTGTAATGTCTCATCTTTCCTTTCTGATTTTAGTTATTTGAATCTTCCCTTTTTCTTAGTCTAGCCAAAGGTTTGTCAACTTCGTTCATCTTTAGAAATATAATATATTTTTTATATTGGCCTCAAATTCATTGCCCTTGCTTAACAGTTATTATCTAATAGTTTATTTACTAAGTATCTGGACTTCTAAGACAGTCTTTTACCATTCCAATCCTTATAGTTTTCTAATATTTATAAATTTATTTATTTTTCTGGCCTTATTGCATTGAACAGGACCTTCAGTACAAGACATCCTTGTCTTTTCCCTGCCCTGGAGGATCACTTGTTCAGTATCTGACCTTTCGGGATGTTAGCTGTGTATATTCTGTGTGTGTGTGTGTGCGCGTGCGCACACTCCTCATCAGATCAAGAGAGTTCTTTCTATTCCTGGTTTCCTTAGAGTGTTTTTAAAATCATGAATAAGTGTTTCAAATTATTATATGTCACATTAAAATTATTAAATTGTCATATAGAATTTCTTTATTCTGTTAATGTGGTAAAACAGATTATTGATTTTCAAATGTCAAACAGCCTTTGTATTCTTGAAATAAACCTCATGTAATAATGATGTATAATACATTTGTATATATTAATATCATCAGATATGATTTAATATTTTGTTTTCAATTTTTGTCTGTATACTTGTGAGAGAGATTAAACTTTAATTTTTACTTTATTTTAATCTAAAGTATTGGTTTCAAGGTTAGGTCTTTAATTTGTGGTCACTTCATTTACATTTTATTAAAAATGCTGATGTGTTTGGGATTAAGTGTACCTTCTTACTACTTGTTTTTCTTTTGTCTTATCTATTCTTTGTTCCTTTTTCTTCTTCTTTGTCCCATTTTCTAAATGAATAAAGTTTTTAAAATTATTGTTCTGTGTTTCCTAACTATTAGTTTGTTATACTTTCTCTTTTAACTCTTTCAGTGTTTTTCTTAGAGATTATAGCATGCATACTTGAATTTTTTGAAGTCGACCTTATACTAAGGGTTTTCCTGGTGGCTCAGATGGTCAAGAATCTACCTGCAATGCAGGAGACCCCGGTTTGATCCCTGGATCGGGAAGATCCCCTGAAGAAGGAAATGGCAACCCACTCCAGTATTCTTGCCTAGAGAATTCCGTGGACACCTTATATTAGTACATTTATCACTTTCCAGACAAGACAGTGACTCTTTTTTTTTAATACAGTGACCTTTATCTTTGTTCACTTCTTCTTATATTTAGTAATCATGGAAATGTATTGAGTTGGCCAAAAAGGTTGTTCGAGTTTTTCCATAACATCTGAATGATCCTTTAGGCCAACCCAATGTTCTCATTCTGCATATAGTTTAAACTTCATAAGACATTATTATTTTCATTAATTAATATTCATTTGTATTTTTAATGTTCTATTACTCTTCATTCCTTCCTACAGTAAGTTACTCCCCATCTGAGATTATTTTTATTTTGCCCCCAAAATTCACTTTAGTATGTCATTTGATGCTGGTCTACAGGTGACAAATTCTCTCAGCTTTTTTTTTTTTTTATGAAAAGTAAAGCTTTATTTTGCCTTTATCTAAAAATATTTGTAATTAAGGTCTGATTCACATACCATAAAATGCACTCTTTTGATGTGCACAATTAAGTAGTTTTTAGTATATTTGTAAAGTCATGCGATCACCACTATCTAACTGCAGAACATTTTTACTTCTCCAGAAAAGTGCTATGCCCATTAACAGTCACTCCCTATTCCCCCTTCCTCCAAAGTTCCAGCCCCCGACAACCACGAATATACTACGTATCTATGGATTTGCCTACTCTGGACATTTCATACAAATAGAATCATACAATACGTGGCTTCTTGTGTCTAAATTCTCTACTTTAAATTTTAAAGGTCCACCCACACTTTAACATATATCCGTCATTGATTCATTTTTATGGCGGAATAATATTCCATCGTCTGTGCAGTCTACATTTTGTTTGTCCATTCATCAACTGATGAGCATTAGAGTTGCTTTCAGTTTAGGGCTATTATAAATAAGGCTGCTATGAACACTTGTGTAGAAGGGCTTTCTTGTGAATATATGTTTTAAGTTCTTTTCCCTATGTGCCTAGGAGTCAAATTGCTTGGTCATGTGGTGACACTGTGTTAACTATTGGAGAAACAGTCAAACCGGTTTTGCATAGTGGCTGCACCATCGTACATTCCCATTAGCAATGTGTGAGCCTTCCACTCTTATATCTTCACCCACGTTTTTTATTTTCCATTTTTAAAAATAGCCACCTAGTGGGTGTGAAGTGGTACCGCACTGTGGTCCTTATTTGCATTTCCCAAATGACTCATGATGATGAGCATCTTTTCATGTGTTTAATGGTCATTAGTATATCTCCTTGAGAAACATCTATCAGATTTTTCACACAGTTTAAAATTGGGTTGGCTTTTAGACCTTCAGAGTTCCTTATATATTATGAACACTAACAAATATATGGTTTGCAAGTATTTTTCCCATACTTCCTAGTGGCTCAGCTGGTAAAGAATCCACCTGCAATGCAGAAGACCTGGGTTCGATCCCTGGGTTGGGAAGATCCCCTGGAGAAGGGAACAGCTACCCACTCCAGTATTCTGGCGTTAAGAATTCCATGGACTGTATAGTCCGTGGGGTCGCAAAGAGTCCGATACGTCTGATTAACTTTCACTCACTAGGGATTCCCTGGTGGCTCAGAGGATAAAGAGTCTGCCTGCAATGTGGGAGACCTGGGTTCCATCCCTGGATGGGGAAGACCCCCCTGGAGAAGGAAATGGCAACCCACTCTAGTATTCTTGCCTAGGAAATCCCACGGATGGTGGAGCCTGGCGGGCTACAGTCCATGGGGTTGCAAAGAGTCGGACACCACTGAGGGACTTCACTTTCACTTTCACGTATTGTCTTTTCACTATTTATTTATTGAGCTGTGTCGGATCTTAGGTGCCGCACGCGGGATCGTTGTGTGTCAAGTGGGCTCTTCCGCTGGGGCGCACGGACTCTCTAGTTGTGGTGTGCGGGCTTAGCTGCCCCTTAGCATGTGGAATCTTGGTTCCCTGAAGGTGATTGAACCCGCATCCTTTGCATTGCAAGGCAGATTCTTAACCACTGGGCCACCAGGGAAGCCTCTATCTTTTCACTTTCTTGATAGTGTATTTTGAAGCGCAACAGTTTTAAAATTTGAAATCCTTCCATATATTTGCCTTTAGTTGCTTGTGCTTTTGGTGGCATGTCTAAGAAACTATCGATGAATTCACGGTTCTGAGGATTTACTCCTATATTTTATCTTAAGATTTAATTCTGCCACTTCATACTAGGTCTTTGATCCATTTTGAGTTGATTTTCATATATGGTGTGAGATGGGAGTCCAATTTCATTCTATTTCATGTGGCTATCCGGTTGGATGAACACCATGTATTTTAAAGACTGCTCTGTAGTCCTAGAAAATTTAGCGGGAACCATTTTTGTTTGGTTGTTTACCGTGTTTCATTTCCTTGGTGTGGATTCTTTAAGATGCTGCATGTACAATATCATACCATCTGCAAACAGAAATGCTTTACTTCTTTCTTTCAAACATGGATGTCTTTTGTTTCTTTTTCTTGCCTAATTGCCTTGGCTAGAACCAAAGCATTCAGCACAGTGAGAGTGGATATCTCTGTTTTTTGTTTTCTAAATTTATCTATTTATTTTTGGCTGCTGGGTCCTTGCTGTTGCATGGGCTTCTCTCTAGGCACAGCAAGTGTGTACTGCTCTCTAGCTGCAGTGGGTGGGCTTCTTCTCTTGCAGCACAGCACGGGCTCGAGGGCACGAGGGCTTCGGTAGTCGTGGCGCGTGGGCTCAGTAGCTCCTGGGCTCCAGAACACAAGCTCAGTAGGTGTGGTGCATGGGCTTAATTGCTCCACAGCATGTGGGATCTTCCCAAATCAGGGATCAAACCCATGTCTCCTGTACTGGCAGGCAGATTCTTTACCCCTGAGCTACCAGGGAAGCCCAGGACATCTTTGTTTAATAAAAGTCATGAGAGTGGACATCCTTGTCTTGTTTCTGATCTTAGAGGGAAAGCTTTCAGTTTTTCCTTATTAAGTATGATGTTATAACTATGGGATTTTAGTAGATTCCTTTATCATATTGAGCTTGCCTTCATTTTCTGAAGGATATTTTTTTTTCTGGATATAACATTCTAAGTTGGATTTTAAGTACATCTTTGTCTTAAATTTTTAAAATCGTTTTTCTATGATGTGCCTAGATGTGGTTTTCTTTGTATTTGTTTGGGGGGAGGGGTGGTTATAGAATTCCTTGAATCTGTAGCTTAAAGTTTCTTGTTAGCTTTGAAAAATTCTTAACCAGCTTCTCTATCATTGCTTCTGAATCATTCTCTCTCCTCTTTTTCTTGACTCCAAATACATTTGTTAGACCTTTTCACATATGTCTCTTTTGATCTTTACTGTATCTTTAAACATTTTTTTCTCTGCATGCTTCAATCTGATTATCGTCTACCAATCTTTCAGTTCACCAATCCCCTCTTCTGATTTTTTAATCTGTTGTTAAACCCATCTGTTGCTGCTCCTGCTAAGTCGCTTCAGTTGTGTCCGACTCTGTGTGACTCCATAGATGGCAGCCCACCAGGCTCCGCCATCCCTGGGATTCTCCAGGAAAGAACACTGGAGTGGGTTGCCATTTCCTTTTCCAATGCGTGAAAGTGAAAAGTGAAAGTGAAGTTGCTCAGTCGTGTCCGACTCTTAGCAAGCCCATGGACTGCAGCCTACCAGGCTCCTCTCTCCATGGGTTTTTCCAGGCAAGAGTACTGGACTGGGTTGCCATTGCCTTCTCCCAAAGCCATCTGTTACGTTCTTATAAATCTCAATTATTGTGTCTTTCAGCTCTCGAGTTTCTGCTGTTAAATATATTCCTTATTTCTGGTGGAATTATTGAACACATTGATCATTGTTGTTGTTGTCTAGCTGCTAAGTAATGTCCAGCTCTTTTTTGACCCCATGGACTATTGCCTGCCAGCCTCCTTTGTCCTTGGGATTTCCCAGGCAAGAGTACTGGAGTGGGTACCATTCCCTTCTCCAAGGGATCTTCCCTACCCAGGGATCAAACCTGGGTCTCCTACATTGGCAGGCAGATTCTCTACCACTGAGCCATCAGGGAAGACCAATCATAGTTATTTTAAATTCTGTCTAATGATCACTTACGTGTCTGTTTCTGGTTTTGTTTCTTTCTCTTGGCTTTTGGTCATTTGGTAATGTTCTCTGGTTTGTCCTGTCAATTTAATTCAATGCTGGACATTGTGTATGAAAAGAATGGAGGCTTTAGATGAAGCTAAGTTTTTCTGGATAGGTTTTGATTTTTTTTTTCCTAGCTGACATATAGCATATAGGCAGATCATCTTGATGCAGTGAAGGCTGAACGATTTCTGATTTTTTTCTGATTCCCAAGGCATCTTTTTTTTTTCCCCCTGAATAACTGGGTATTTATCGGGGCCCATTTTTCTTAAACTTTGATTCTCTCCTTAGCACTGTGAAACTGACAAAATCTCTTCTTAGTTTTTTTAGCCTCTTAGCAGATGCTTTCTGCTAGGTTTCTTGGAATGCAATGATTTGGCAAATTATTTAAGGGGGCATTGCGTGCAGAGAATTTTCCTTCTCTCTGGCACCCTGGCCTCTCAAGTACTATCTCACTTGGTTGCTTTCTCATGCTTTCTAATAGTTTGGTTTTTTTCTTTCCCCCCTCCTGCTTAGCAGTTGTTCTTAGTAAGAAGGTTAATCAGTTACCAACTACTTCATCATAGCCAGAAGTGAAAGTATTCTTTCACATTTTAGTTTATAATTCACTTACATTTAAAATGTTATGAAATAGTTTGGACATATACAAAAGTATAAAGGAAAATATAATCAACACCATTCACTCAGTTTTACCAAACTGTTGAGACCGCTGAAGATCCCCACCTGATCACATCCCCTCCTAGTTTACACTCTTCAGAGTTTGATGTTTCTCATCCCCTTGGGTTTTTTCTATATATTCAGGACACATGGATATTCACTGAGACAATATATAGAGCTTCTTTACATGGTGTTGTGTGACTCATGGGCTTTCCCGGTGGCTCAGCAGTAAAGAACCCACCTGCAATGCAGGAGCCGCAGGAGACTGGGGTTTGATCCCTGGGTGGGGAAGATCCCCTGGAGCAGGGCATGGCAACCCACTCCAGTATTCTTGCCTGGAGAATCCCATGGACAGAGGAGCCTGGTGGGCTACAGTCCGTGGAGTCAAAAAGAGTCAGGCACGACTGAAGTGTCTCGAAAGTGCGACATAGATAGTGTTATTATGCCTGTGTTCTTTTCTAACTTATTTTCTGTTTCTTCAGAAAGAGTCGTTTGCTTTTTTATTTTTTTTTGGTTGGTTGGTTTTTTGTTTTTGTTTTTTTCTGTAAGAGTCATTTGCTTTGTTGTGTGAAGCTATGATTCATTTTCACATTGGGTGATTACACCATACTTTATCTTTCCATTCTTTTGCTGACGGAGATTTAGCTTGTTTCCGGTTTTTCAATATTTAAGTCAATGTTGTTGCAAACATTTCTGCCTCGGCTTCTTGTACACATGTGCCAGTGTTTCATCAGTAGTGTACTTCACAGTGAAATTGCTGGATCTTAGGGCAAATACCTGTTCAAGTTTGCTGCTGCTGCTGCTACTAAGTTGCTTCAGTCGTGTCCGACTCTGTGCGACCCCATAGCCGGCAGCCCACCAGGCTCCCCTGTCCCTGGGATTCTCCAGGCAAGAACACTGGAGTGGGTTGCCATTTCCTTCTCCAATGCGTGAAAGTGAAGTCGCTCAGTCGTGTCCGACTCTTAGCGACCCCATGGACTGCAGCCCACCAGGCTCCTCCGTCCATGGGATTTTCCAGGCAAGAGTACTGGAGTGGGGTGCCATTGCCTTCTCTGTAACCAGGGTGAGATGGTATCTAATTGTAGTTTTGATTTGCATTTCTCTAGTAATTAGAGATGTTGAGCATCTTTTTATGCCTGTTGGCCATCTATATGTCTTCTTTGGAGAACTGTCTAGTTTTGCCCATTTTTTTTTTATCTTTTTGAGTTGTATGAGCTGTTTATATAGGAGGTTTAGTCACTAAGTCATGTCTGACTCTTGCGACCCCACAGACTATAGCCTGCCAGGCTCCTCTGTCTATGGGATTCTCCAGGCAAGAATACTGGAGTGGGTTGCCATTTCCTTTCTCAATTTCCTTCTCAAGTTTGTTAGACCATGCCAAACTGTTTTCCAGACCAGTTGTATTAATTTACATTTCCACTAGCCGTAAATGAGAGTTCCCATTACGCCACGTCCTCAGCAGCATGTGATATTGTCAGACTTTCAGTTTTCACTAATCTGATAAAATTTAAATGGCATGTTATTGCGGTTTTCATTTGCATTTCCCTGTTGACTGTGAAGTTAAGCACTTTGAATTCTCCATAGCACCTGCTTCCATCTGCCTTCCTCCCCCGAGTCTGCTCCACATCCCCAGACTCTCTTGAAATTTGGCCAACTTTTAGTCTGAATGACCACAACCTCAGAAATCATTTCTAGGCACTGGAGCCTTGTGGATAAGCTCTTCTTTAGGGCTCTATCCTATCCAGGACTGTGCTGTACTTTTGCATTTAGTGCCTGCAACAAAGATAAGAAAACAGAATCAGAGAGGCCAGGGACTTGCCCAGCGTCACATAGCTGGCACCTGGCAGATCTCAGCCTTCACTCCTCGTAGGAGGCTGCAGGGCACCCTCTGTCCTTCACTTAGGAAGCACACCTGCTGGTCTGGGTGCGCCCAGGGAGTAAGTAGCTGTTGCCCTCAGGAGTCCGCTGAGCAGGAAGCCCCGTAAAGGGATGGATTCAGGGCAGGAAGGGCCATGGGGCTGGGAGGCCTTTGTACTCAGTGCTGTGGAAACCAGAGGAGATGACTTGAAGACTTCATCATTCAAGGCTGATGTTTCCCAGAACTTGAGTGGCTTGTTTTAGATGGTTTTAAATATCCCTGGACCCCCTAGTGAGAGAGTGAGACCCTTTTCAAATTTCTTTGGCTCCTCTGCTGTTGACAAGGTGGTGGTGGAGGGGGAGAATCTCAGTTTGATGCTAGTATGTCTTCAACACCTCTCTCTGATACTCTTTAATCTCCCTTTTTAAACAAAGGCAAACCAGATCTCCAACTCATCAGAGTCTTAAGCAAGGAAGAGTGTCTTGCTAAAACTCAATTTCTGTCTTTGGTTTTCCTTGTATTCAGGTTTTACATTTCATTGCATTTTGTTTCATGGTGAGTTGGTTAGTTTAAGAAACACATATACGATGCCTACTAACATGCCAGGCACTGTTCCAAATGCTTTAAAAACACTGACAACTCTCCCAAGAACTCTATGAGGTAGGTTATTAATACCTCTATTTTACAAATGGGGACTCAGAGGCCCAGAGAGGTTAAGTAAACTCCCCAAGGTCACACAATGTATAATCAGCAGTGCCGAGGTTTAAACTGAGGCGGGCTGGCCCAAGTCTGTGTTTTAACCACCGTGGTGCATGCTGCCTCTCCGTTTCACACTAGTCACCTGTGGAAGGAGGGCTTCCCTGGTGGCTCAGTGGTAAAGAATCCTGCAATGCAGAAGTAAAGCCTGCAATGCAGAAGACGTGGGTTCAATCCCTGGGTTGGCATGATCCCCTGGAGGAGGGCATGGCAACCCACTCTAGTATTCTTGCCTGGAGAATCCCATGGACAGAGGCTATAGTCTATAGGATTGCAAAGAGTTGGACATGACTGAAGCGAATGAGCATGCATGCATGTACCTATTGATGGTCTGATTTTCCATTTTGAGATGTTTATTGGAGCAAAAACTATGAGACCAGATAAAGAGAAACAGCAAGTAGATCACAGCACTGGTAAGAATCTTGAAGGCAGTAAGTGGCAGGAGTTCTAGAACATTCCAGCATAGCTTCATGGACACAGGGATGGAGCAGGGGGGTCATGAAGACTGAGTGAGTGGGGGGCGTGGAAGATGTCTAAGAAGCAGACTGGGCACAGGAACTTGTCTCATGCAAAGGCAGGGAGGCATGAGGGGGCCTGGGATGCTGGGGACTGGTGAGTAATTCAGAGCAACTGGCCAGTAAGAGCAAGAATCCAGCCCCCTGGACAGCACGTTACAGTTCACGGAGCACTGCGGCATCTGCTTTCCCACTGACTCTTCTTAACTGCCAGGTGCCGTGTGCATTCCTGTCCCTAGTTTAGAGATGATAACTGAGGTCAGAGAGTTGGAAAACCAGAGAAAAGCTATTCTTTGCTCCAAGATGCTCTGGCCACAAATTTGGGGCTCTTTGTTCTGTTCTACTATGTCAGGTATCTTAGATAGCAAGCCACAGAAAAATAATTCTACCAAATAGGTGGGTGGAGGGGGGGGTGGTTGGTGTATGTTAAATCCAGGTGTGGACATCAGGTACAGTGGATCCAGGCCCTCAAGTGCTGCCATGGGGACTCTGGATCTGTATTTCTCAGGATTGACATTTCTCTGAGATGACAGTGGAGAAGGAAATGGCAACCCACTCCAATATTCTTGCCTGGAGAATTCCATGGACAGAGGAGCCTGGCAGGCTACAGCCCATGGGATCGCAGGAGTCGGACATGACTTAGCAACTAAACCACCACCACCAAGAGATGACAAAGATAGCTACCAGATTTTAGCAGGCACCCAAAAGATTACCTCTTAATAGAGTTCTAGAAGAAATTCCAAGATGGCTGTCGTTGGCCTTGCCTGGGTTGGTTTCTGTGTCTGATCCCTTCACTTGACCAGGTGGGTGGAGTGCTTTATTGGTCAGAGCTGGATTAGGTGCACACCCTGGTTCAAGTCAGCTTCAGTTGGAGGGGCTGCTCATAAAAGGGGAAGAGATGCCTGGAAGACAGAAGCAGCAGAAACATCCTCTCCTTCCCCAGGGGCTTGTTTGTCATTGGTGCAAAGCTGAGGAATGAGGGACCTTGAAACTGACAAAGAATCTTGTGCTTTTTCCTGTGGCCCCAGATGGAGCCATGCCAGGCCCTGTGCTGAGGCTGGAGTCAGAGATGTGGACACATCAGTGAGGGGCAGACGCACACTCCATCTTCTCTAATGGGAAGCAAGATCCCTAAAGTGTGATGATCAGATTCCTCCAGGGCGTGGAGCCAGGCATGAGCAGAGCTCCTTAGAACAGATTTAAATACTATCTGTGCCAACATTGTTTTATTTTAACAGTGATATTATTCATTTTAAAGTGTGTTGGGGAGGGAATTCCCTGGCGGTCCAGTGGTTAGGACTTGATGCTTTCCCTGCTGTGAGCCCTGGTTCAATCCCTGGTCAGGGAAATAAGATCCTGCAAGCCATGTAAGGAGGCCCCCAAAAAAGTGTATTGTGGAAAAAATGCACAACCATGAACATTATTGCTTAGGTTGAGGTTGGAGTTAAATTTTTAAGAGTTCATTTAGAGAAAATAAACAGTAGTATACATGATCTACAAATATGGCCAACTTTTTGAAAATGAGACATTTAAGAACCTCTTGGCTGGGTCACTCAGGGAGTCTGTCCATTTCTGGTGCTCTAAAAGCCTATATCCATCACTATTTCTTGAGCGTTTACGTGTCAGGGGCTCTGCCAGGGGTCCTGCCAGGGGCCCAGCAATTCTATAAATGGAGTCTTTGAATTCTTGAAGGCATCCTGGAAGCGGGCTTTACCATCTTTACTTATAAGGCTCAGAGAGGGGAAGTGTCCAGCCCAGAGTTCCACAGCTGGGCCTCTCTGTGCCCTGCCACTGCTGCTTGGTGGCTTGTTAGGGAGTTCAGAGGAAGCTCTCCTGGGGGCCAGAGTAGGATCTGGCGAACCCAGGCTCAGGGATGGCATCCGGAAGAAGCCACACATGTGACCTGGTCCCTGAGTGAGTCAGTCCTCTGGGCTTCAAATCCAGCTACATCCCTGTCTCTGGGGTCAATCTGGGTGGGGTTCCTGGACCCACTGGTCTCTGACTGGTACCGTCCCATGCAGGCACAGAACTGAGGGTGCCGCTGGCAAAGTGCCAGCCTGGTGAGTTGTTCCTCTGCCCAGGGTACCAAAGTCTGCTTTTCCTGGACAGGCTGACTCGGATCTCTAAAGAGGTCTCTTCTCGGTCTCACACAGATCAGGGTGAGTCTAGGGCACCTTCATGTGCTCAGGCTGGGTTCCCTGTTGCTTCCTGGTGGGCTCACCCAGGCAGGCTCTGTGGTCGAGTTATCGGGCTAAGCATATCTTAGTATTAGGTAGTGATCTCCTTTGTGGTCTAATCTTGGATTTGTTATTCAGTGAGAAGCCAATTCAGGGAAACCCGGTGTGCTGCAGTCCATGGGGTCGCAAAGAGTTAGACACCACTGAACAACAGCAACAAGAAGCCAATTAATTGGGCTAACATCAACATGGGGATTTCATGGGAAGAAAACATCTCTGCTTATCAAATACAACTTTCCAAGCCACTCTCCCTTTTCTTATCTAGATGGATAAACACACACACATCATGCTACAGCGACAGGTTTATCGGAACCTTTGAATAGCGAGCTCCTCCCCATTTCCATCCCCCTCTCACTGGTGACTGTGCTGGGTGCCCAGGAAGAAGGCAGGGGAGATGTGGGGAGGGACCCCGGGAGTGCAAATTGGCCACTTCTAAGGGACAGGAACCCTTGGGAGCAGCCACGGGCTCCTCAAACACTTCTTTTTTGCCCCCCAGAAACAAATCCAAGGAACTGAGAGGCAAGTCTTCCAAAGGAGGGATGCGGACCAGAGTGGGGCAGTTCAGGGCCCTTTTGGTCTCTGGACGCCAGGCTCACCCTCTCGCTGTGTGTCTCTTCCAGGCTCCGGGAGGCAGCATGCCGTGTGCCTGGGCTGTGACTTTGCTCCTGCTAATGCTCCAGGGAAGTAAGTAGCTGCCCCGAGGTCTGCAGGTGGGGAGCCGCCACGCTGGCCTTGTGGGCTGCAGGGCGGGGCTAGAGGGTCTGAGCCTGTAGCATCTGTCCACTTACAGCTGACACGGGTGCAGTAGTCCTCTCTGCATCAACCAGAACCCATTCAACCAGCAAGCTCCACCATCTAGAAGTGGTTCACGCGAGTCCCACGTGATCCAGCCCACCTTCCTGGGTCTCCAGGTCTCACTGGCTGGGGAGGCTGGGTCTGGGGGAGGATGAAAGACTTCATCCTTCATCTCCATGGCTCTCTGCCTTGGCCAGCTCCCAATTCTTGGAGGGAGGAAGTCCTGCCTGTGGTCTAACCTCAGTTTCTCCTCATCTCCTAGGAGATGGTTTTCAACAATCCCTGGGTTCACTGCTGGCACTGATATTCCCCAGAGATGTTAAGGCCTGAGCTGGGAGAGGCCAGGAGTTACACTTCGGGGCAGAGTCGGGGCTGAGAGATCCAGGAAGCCTGCGGGAGGAGGCGGGACACAGCACACAGGGTCAGATAGGGGCTGGACTGGGGGCAGGGTTGGGGTGGGGCGGGGCCCTCTGCCGCGGCTCTGCTGACTCATGGGCATTTCTCTCCGGTTTTTACCGAAAGACCCGGAGCTTCAAATAGCTCCGTCAGGAAACAGATGTCAGGCTCCTTTGTTTTTCCTTTCTGAGTGGTCAGCAGCCCATCCTGGCACTAAAGGGCCTTTAGGTCACCCGCTGCCTCTCCCCACCTCGCGGGCATAAATTCCAAGCCCCTGCTGTGTCCCGGGCACCAATGGCACCGTGCCACTCCAGTACTCTTGCCTGGAAAATCCCATGGCTGGGGGAGCCTGGTGGGCTGCAGTCCATGGGGTCGCGAAGAGTCGGACACGACTGAGCGACTTCACTTTCACTTTTCACTTTCATGCATTGGAGAAGGAAATGGCAACCGACTCCAGTGTTCTTGCCTGGAGAATCACAGGGGCAGCGGAGCCTGGTGGGCTGCCGTCTATGGGGTCGCACAGAGTCGGACACGACTGAAGCGACTTAGCAGCAGCAGCAGCAGCTGTGTCCCGGGCGCTGCCAAGCAGCCTGTGAAGTTCACGCAGCCCTGACGCCCAGTTCTCTGCTGAGGAAGCTAAGGCTCAGAGAGGGTGGGCGGCAGGTTCATGGCCACACAGGCAGGCAGTTGTGGAGCTGGGATCGGTTCCCAAAATCTGCCCGATTCCCATGGTCTTAACTGCTTTTACTGCGGAAGTGCCTCGTGCAGGCCGCGTGGGCTGCCCCAGCATGATAGCATCTAAATACCTCCACATGCACACACCCCCTCAAGAAGTCAGTGTCCAATAACAGGGACTCGGAGCTGTCGTGAGTTACGTGTCCACTTTCCTTGGTTCCCACTGCCTCCCACATGCTGTGATAACCGTGTGGGGTGGGGGTGGGGGTGGAGGGAGGGTGGCCCTGGGGCTCTCTGCCCAGGGCTCAGGGTACTGACCAGGTGATGGGGTTTTTACTCCTTCTGGTCCCTGATGCCACCTCCATGCTAGTTTCTGGGACTGCTGTCCCTTCCTCAATGTTTCATTCCACGTTTGAGACAAACCTTGTCCCTTGGTAAGGGCTTCCCAGGTGGTTCATTGGTAAAGAACCCACCTGCCAATGCAGGAGACATGGATTTGATCCCTGGGTCGGGAAGATCCCCTGGAGGAGGAAATGGCAACCCACTCCAGTATTCTTGCCTGGGAAATCCCATGGACAGAGGAACCTGGCGGCTATACAGTCCATGGGATCACAAAAAAAGTTGGACATGATTTAGTGGCTGAACAACAGTAGCTGTCCCTTCGTGGCCTTGAACCTCCAAGCTCTGGAGTCCTGAGAGAGAATAACCAGGATACGAACCCAGAGAGGACACGGCCACATGGGTTTGGGTCCTGCCCAAATCTGTCCTCTTTTCTCCACAAATTATCTGAACTCGCCCTTCTGTGCCCACCGACGGGCCCTGTGTTCCTCCCCAAAGGATGCCTCCTCCTAGAACAGGATTGGTTTCCACATCTCAGATCCCTTGCTAATGCTGCCAGAAGCCTTCTCAACTGTGCCAAGGATTCTGAGGCCACACCTGCTGGAAATAGTGCCGTGATCGATTAGCAATGTCTGCCATGTGTGCGGATGTAAAGACCCAGCAGAGATTAGCTTCTGCCTTTCCTGGGTTTCATCAGCCCAGACCAAAGAGAGAGACAGGAGGCGTAGCCCAGCCTCAGAGCCTCAGTATTCTCATCTGTAAAATGGTGGAAAGGAGAGTGAAAGTCGCTCAGTCGTGTCTGACTCTTTGCCTCTCTTATAATCCATGGGATTCTCCAGGGCAGAATACTGGAGTGGGTAGCCTTTCCTTTCTCCAGGGGATCTTCCCAACCCAGGGATCGAACCTAGGTCTCCCACATTGCAGGCAGATTCTTTACCAGCTGAGCCACCAGGGAAGACTGTAAAATAGTGGTGGGATTAGAAATAAAAGCTGTTTCCAGCAACAATGTTCTTGGCTTCAAATCCAGCTTCTGAGCTAGACAGAGCCCTGGGAGGAATGTACTCCCACCCTCTGGATCTTCATTAGTCAAGGAAAAATAGGAAAAGGCCACTAAGAATGAATCCGCTTAAAAGGGGAACAGATTTCTGGTAAATAGTAGGGATGTGGGGGTGGGGGGATAGCAGTGTTGGCACTTGATCTTACAAAACAAAACCGAGCTAAAACTCAAGTGGATTTTGTCAAACATTTACCAAAATTTAAATTGTGGTTGGACCTATATTTTTAGAACCAAAGTGAAGCAATTGACATTGGATGTGGGCGAGTATGAAATCTTCCAACAAAATTGCCTGCGAGGGCCAGACCTGTGCCACTCTGGCGGTGGTGGTGGTGCTTTGGGTAGTAGGATACATACATTTTGGCAAAAATATTCAAGGGCTTCTCAGTTTTCTGAAGGCTTCTTGCTCCCTCAGAGCACTTCCGGGTCACTGAGGTCTTTGTCCTGTCTGAGACCAACTGCAGGGGAATAGAACGTTCCTCCTTGTCTCTCACTGGCTGCGTGAATCCCTCTCACGGGACATGCAGATGCATCTGGCATCTGGGGCATTCAGGATGCACCACCTTGAGAGGAAGGCTGGCCAGGAGGGATGATGAGCTGGTGTCTGGACATGGGGCTTGTGGGGAGAGCCCATGGTGGGGACCTGCTTAGTTTAGGAATCTCATCCTCACAGCCAGCCTCAAAATTTTGGAGGGTTCAAAACCAGAATTCTCAGGTGGCAAGAACCCCCCTTGCCCCAGTCCTTCATCTCAGTGGCCCTTGAATCATCATATTCATCATGGCCCAGGGACCCCTGCTTCCCCTCACCATCCAGCCCTCAAGGGGTTAGGAGGTGGCGATCCCTGCAGCCCCCACCCTACCCCCTCACCAAGGCCTCTGTCTCCCCTGACTCTCCAGCATGGGGCTGCTCCAACCTCGTCTGCTACACCGATTACATTGAGACTATCACCTGCATCCTGGAGACATGGGCCAGGCACCCCGACTCGCTCACCCTCACCTGGTAAGTGGCCGGGCCTCACCAGCCCTGGAGATGATATTCAGGGTAGCCCTGGAGGGCTGGGATGAGGCAGGACCACCAGAGACCTCGGATTGAATTGGACCGACTGGGTGCCTGGCTTTGTTGTTATATAGTCTTTGTGTCTGACTTTTTTGTGATCCCATGGACTGTAGCCCACCAGTCTCTGTCTGGATTTCCCAGGCAAGAATACTGGAGTGGGTTGCCATTTCCTTCTCCAGGGGATCTTCCCAACCCAGGGATTGAACTCACATCTCCTGCATTGGCAGGCAGATTCTTTACCACTGAACCACCAGGGAAGCCCTCCTAGCAGGTAGTTAAGCAGTTTAAAAATATCTACCGCTGCATGCGGGTTCACTCAGCCCTTTCACAATGGCACTTGGTTTCATTGTGGGCTGAGAACATGATCTGGGACCATGAGCTACTGACAGACTGTGGTCTGGGAATCAGTCTACCCATCTTACAGATGTTCACACAGGGCTCCTGAGACTTGTCCAGTAAGCAGGGCTACAGAGACCATACTCTTGCCCACACAGGCCTGACTGTGGGTTTGAGACTTCAGGATGACCAGACTCCCACGACTGTCTTGAACACTGAATACATGCCCCACGTCCAGCTATGCTTCACATGAATGATCACTTCTGAGTCTCACAGTTATTACTCCCATTTTACAAATGAGGACACTAGGGTTCAGAGAGGTTATGCAGTTTGCCCAAGGTCACACAGCCCGTGAATGGTGGAGCTCAGATTCAAACACGGGCAGTCTGGCTCCAAGATCCGCGGGTCCCTATTAGTGCATAATGCTAAAGAAAACATTGTTCATTGCACTTGTTAAAGAATGGTAAGGTGTATTTTTTTCACTTTATGTTTTAAAACAGAATGAGGGGTTCATGCTTTTATTTTATTTATTTTTAAATTAAAAAAAAAAATTTGGCTGTGCTAGTTCTTTGTTGTGATGCACGGGCTTCTCTCTAGTTGCAGAGCACGGGCTCAGTTGCCTCATGGCAACTTAATTCCTGGAGCAGGGATCAAACTCACACCCCCTGCCCTGGAAGGAAGATTCTTAACCACTGGACGACCCAGGAAGTCCCAAGGCAGATTTTATTCAAGACCATCATGATAGGTGTAGGGGCTGGGGGTTTTGGTGTGGGGAAGAGAGATTGGGCTCAAACAGAATTCAACAAGGAAAACTGGGAATTTATAGCCAAGGAGAAGGGCAGTGAATGGAAAAACACTAAGAGGAAACATCAGGGGTCGGAGGGAGTTCCAGATAAACTGACCTGAACTGATGGCAGCCCAATATGATCAGACATCACCTGGGTAATGGCTGAGGATGAGGAAATTGACCAGTTGTGAAGGATGGACGATTCTGGCTAAGCTGAGTTAACAGGATCCTTGCTGAAATTAGCCAATGCCCCAAAGTTAGCACCTAGTTGAGGAGAGACTTCCAAGGAGCCTGAGCTGAGCCTGGTCAAGGAGAGTCTTTGTCAATATACTGCTCAGGATAGAAAACAGGTGGTTTTCATTCTGTTGTCACCAATTCGTTCGGTCATTCACTTACTTCTTCAGAACATATTTATTAAGCTCTTGCCAGACATTTGCAGGCACTGGGGGCTCAGTAGAGCCCAAGACTGACAAAGTCCCAGCTGTCCTGTAGCTGACGCACTGCAGGGAAGACAGACAATAAACATGTAAACAGCCAACAGGATATGTTCTGAGACTGCGTGCTTTTAAGTCCAGGAGTCTTGACCCTGGAGTAGAGAGTCAGCAACATGAGGGGAGAGCGGCTTTAGCCAGGGCGGTCCGGCCAGGCCTCTCTGGGTGAGGAGAAGGCAGTCAGGGAGCTGGGGAGAGGGCATTCCAGGCAGAGGGTAGCGCGTGTGCCAAGGTCCTGAGGTGGGGACAGGCTGGTGAGTTTGAGGAATAGGGAGGAGGTCAGTGTGGCTGGACCAGAGTGAGCCAGGGTAAGGGAGAACCACCAGGGAAAGAGGGGAGCGGTAGGTGGGGCCAGCTTTTATGTGTGTGGGTGGTGAGAAGCCACCTGAGGATTTTAGGCATGGAGGTGACAGGGAATTTTTAAAGGTCCCCCTGGATGCAGTCTAAGAGTCTTAGAGACCCCCTTTTTTTTCAGCAGAAGTTTCTATTCCAGCAAATACTTGGCAGAGAACTGAGTCCATGCCTCCATATTAGCCCTGGAGGGTGGTCATGTTCATAGCCTGAAGAGGTAGGTAGGAGAATAAATATCTGGTGAACTCCTATACATACTTCAAAACCCACTCTTTCTGCTCACTGGCAGTTAAAAAGCCAGAGCATTTCCCCCTAACTTTATACCAACAGCCTTCCTGGAAGGCCACCCAAAGCAGGGGGTAAAGTTCATTTGGCTCTTATCTTGGCCCTGAGCACAAGCGCTTATTAGGTATGCATCAGATATTGGACAGAAAGTGGGCAAAAGGGAGACTTGAAATGCTTAGCTTCCTTCCTCTAGGACAGTGATACAGTTGATGGAACTGACAGGGATATATTTAGGTTCAGTCCAGAAAAGAATGACCCAAATTTCCAAAGTCAAAAGCTACTGCTCTCAAATGGGGTTTCCCCAGTGGCTCAGTGGTAAAGAATCTACCTGCCAATGCAGGAGACATGGGTTTGATTCCTGGGTCAGGGAGATCCCCTGGAGGAGGGCATGGCAACCCACTCCAGTATTCTGGCCTGGAGAATCCCATGGACAGGAGAGCCTGGCGCGCTACAGTCCATAGGGTCGCAAAGAGTCAGACACAACAGAAGCGACTGAATGCATGTGCATGCATGCTCTTAAGTGAGGTAGTGAGTTCCTGGTCCCCTGGAGGCATACAAGCCAAGCCTGGACACAGTCCATCAGGGCTGCTTCAGGGAAGGAATATCTTCCCTGGGAAAGGAGCAGTTGGACCAAGTAACCCCCCAGCCCCACCTCAAATCCCTCCCAGCACCAAGATTCTGGGCTTGGGCCCTGGCCCTGAGCCCTGAGCCCTGCTGGCTTCCAGCCATGACTGGCTGCTCTGTCTTTGAAGGCATGACACATATGGAGAACTGGAGGATGAAGTCATCTCCTGCAGCCTCCTCCGGTCCACCCACAATGCCACCCATGCAGAGTACACGTGCCACATGAATGTGTTCCGCCTCATGGCTGACGACTTCTTCAATGTAAGCATGACAGACCCATCCGGCAACTACTCCCAGGAGTGTGGCAGCTTTATAGTGGCTGCGAGCAGTGAGTATCCCTCAGCCCCCAGAGTTTATGAGAATGCATGGTCGCTGGGCTGGCCCCCCAGGCCCACCCTCTCCTTAGAGTTCTTTTTGCTATAGTGTGATGGGTTGATCAGTAGGTTTGAGTCTTAACCAAAGAGAGGCAGCAGGGTTATGGAAACGAGTTGGACTGGGACCCAGGACCTTGGCCTTCAGTTCTGGTTCAGCCCCTGCCTGTCTGTGACCTTGGACTGCTTCCCTATTTATAGAGTGAGGATTCCTTGAACCCTGACTCTTAGGGATTCTGTTCCCATGATGGGGGACATTGGGTCCCAAGAGAAAAACCTCGCTGAGTTTTCTCCCACTCATTGGCTCCTTGAGGCCCAGCATCTCCCTCCAGGCTGGCGGTAGGGGGGAATCCACAGGCAGAAGGGACCCAATTGTCTCTCTGGAAGCAGTTGTCTCTCTGGGTCCAGAACCAGGTTGGGTCCAGGTGTGTCCAAAGTGGGATTTCCAGGGAGAGGGGGTGAGAGTCCCATGCCCAGAGGCATGCAAACACAGACTGCTAAGAGAGTCCTGTCTTCCTTGGGAAGGCTCAGCCTCCACGGTTTGGCAGTTTCTGGCCCTGGATCCCCAACGGTGGGGTGGGGGGTGAGAAGGTGTCTGCCGTTCACACCCTGGGGGTCCAGGTTTGGATCATTTCACTGTGGGTATCACACCACACAAAGTGTGAACGAAGCTTCACACACACCCAGACACACCCAGAGTCTCTCTCACATACACACATTCATAAATACACCCTCAAACACATGCATGGGTGTCCCACCCACCCTCAGCCTATCCAGCCTGGACACCTGCCCACATGCTCACTCCTACACGGGCACGCGTGCCCACACGCTCTCTCAGCCACGCAGATCCAAGCGTAGCTAGTTCACAGAACAGGGGTGCCCTCCTGCCCCTCTGAGAGATTTGGGCGGACAGCAAGCCTGCCCCTGCAGAGGAGAGGGACTGCACACTGCACCCCACCTCACAATGGGGCTCCAAGTCACTTGTCCCTCTGGTCCTGCCTCCCCTCCCTGCCAGGGTCTGAAGCCAGGCCTGTACCCAGATTTGGCAGGGGGCACTGTTCTCCCCCACCCCCAGACCCTTTTCTTCTCCTGGGCCCTGGACCCCTGTCCTTGACCCCATCCCTGATCCCTGGCTCTGGTCCACACCACCCAGCCCAGGACATACCAGAAAGTGGAAAACCAGGCCTCCATTGGCCTGGGGAAAAGAGGAGAGGGTCTAGAAGCATTTCCAGTCCCAGGAGACAGTGAAACTACCCCCGCCCCCACCACCTCCTGAGCACGTGCCTTCCCCATCACAGTTCGTGGTGTCGAGTTGTCCGCAGCTTCAGAGTTGCTGTTTGAAATCCCTGGCGGGGATGCGCGTTGGTTTCACAACCATCTCTTGAGGGCCTACTGTGTGCCAGCTCTGTCCTAGGAGCTGTGGACATGGCGTTGACTGGAGAACAAAACCTCTGTCCCAAGGAGCTAAGATTCCCCCAGACAGGGGCAGGTGGCAAGCAGGATCACAGAGCTCTAGAGGGCGTGGTGTGGTGACTCAGATCTCTGCTCCTGCACTTTCCAGAAAATGTCCAGGAGACGACAGCATTCACATCACATCCCCAGGGCCCCTTCAGGCATCAAACTACTCCTGCAGAGCAGCCTGGCAGGCACTCAGAGGTGGTAACTTCCATCATTAACATAATTCGTGCTAATTAATTAGCATGATGCTAATTACAGTCTCTTGACTTCTCAAGGAAGCTACAGTTAAAAGAAGACGATGCCGTCATTTAGAACAGACATGGAGAACATGTGGGTCTCGTTGGTTTTCTCCCCCTGGCCGCCGCCGGTCTGCATTCTTGCCCCCTTGAGGGGTAGCATCCCCCTTGAGACTGGGAGGGCTTGGTCTCCAAATCTGTGTCATCCATCTCTGTCTCCTGCCCAATTGGGTTGCGTTTGCAACCCAATCTCATCTAAATCTCCCATTTCTCAGATGAGTAAACTAAGGCCAGGAGATGGGGTGCTTCACCCAAGTCATTCAGGGTCACTAGTCTTCGTCTCATCAAGAATGGATCAGGCATAAGGGAATTTATTCCCATCACCGCATCCTCAGCTGCTGCAAAATCTCATCCCATTTTTCTCTTTCTGTCTTTTTCTTGTAAGTCAAGCCATCTCCCCCTTTCAACGTGACCGTGAACTTCTCCGGATATTATAACGTCTCTTGGAGTTCCAGTTCCAGTTCCAGTCCCAGTGACCGTGTCTATGCGCTGAAGGACAAACTTCAGTATGAGCTGCGGTACAGGAAGGTTGGGGAGCCCTGGGCTCAGGTGAGGCCCTCAGAGGACTGGGGTGGAGGGCCTCGGGGGCGGGAGGGACGGGATGCGCAGAGCATCCAGACAGGAGGAGGGGCAGCCACACGTGAGCCTGTAATTCACGGTCCAGAGTGGAAACCAAGGACTCGCCAGGGATGGACGCTCTCCCTGGCGCTCTCTCACTCCATGCTGCCTCGTCTCATTTTTCCCCGGGGTAGGAGACCCCTTAAAATCCCTTCCTTCCTGTCCCTGTGTCCTCTTCTATCGGCATCCCCTGCCAGGCCTGTGAGTGGATGAGCTTGGATCAGAGAGAAACAGAACAGAGCACTATATCTTAGGGAGGCCACGGCTCTGTGCTGCCCAGGCAGGAGTGTCCAGAACTCAGACTGGGGCTTGATTCTTGTGGAGAGGGTGGAGACTTTGTGGGAGAGACTCCACCCCTTTCGTGGGGGCTGGTGAAGGATGGTTCTGCTGGGGGTTGGCGGGGCTGGACTGGGGGTTCACGATGTGGTGCATCCTTTCCCTGTGCCAACAGAGTCCAGGGAGAAAGCTGATCTCAGAGGATTCCAGAAGCATCTTTCTCCTCCCCTTGGAGTTCCACAGTGGGTCAAGCTACGAGCTGCAGGTGCGGGCAGGGCCCCAGCCCGGCTCCACCTTCCAGGGGACCTGGAGCGAATGGAGTGACCCAGTCGTCTTTCACACCCAGCCGGAAGGTAGATGTGAAACAGGGATGGGTGGATGGATGGACACCCACTCCTTGTACTAGATCTAGTGCGGCCACCCCGAGCCTGGCTGGAGGGTACCCACTGTGTCCTGCGCCCGCTCGTTGCCACTCCATAGCATTTCTAGGGCCCCTGCTTGCCAAGCCCTGCATTGGGTGCTAGGCACGTCTCCCAGCAGGGCATTTGATCCCCGTAATACATCTGTGAAGTGGGAATTATTATGCCCATTTTGCGGATAAGAGAAGGGAGACTCCAAGAGATTAAAATCAGTTGCCTGGGGTGGGGGTTGGACCCAGGTCCATCCCACTGTGAGGTAGCAGAAGCCTTCCCACCCTCTTCCCCGCCAGCCTGGACCCAGTGCCCCCCACCCACACCCGCGTGGCCTCTTGTAAAGGTCAGTCAATGTCACCCAGCATTTGCTTCCTTCCCAGAGAGAAAGGGAGACCTGTATCTTCACCTGGTTCCCATCCCGCTCATCCTGGTCTGCCTCATCTTTGTCTTCTTGGGCCTGAAGGTCCCTTGGAGGTGAGGCCAGGGCACAGGGAGGCAGGGAGGGATTCAGCCTGGGCCAGGATTTGGGGGACACCTCTAGGAGCTGGAGTGCCCAGGGCCTCCACTCCCTGACACCTCCCCGCAGCCCCGTGGAGTTGAGGGTGGAGGAGGAGTCAGGGCTCAGAGCCGGGCAGCGTCAGCTCAGCACAGAGCAGGCAGCCAAGCCCTTGAACACTGTGCACCTTCAGGAGACTCGCTGCCCCATTTTACAGATGTGAAAATTGAGGCCTGGGGCAGAGGGGTGGAAGGGAGGGGCCTGAGTTGTGTCTTGGAGATACTGAGTCTCCCACAGGACACATTTGGGGTGCAGCTGAGCAGAAGGCTCTGCTGCCCTCTGGGAGGTGCAGGGGGACTCACCTCGTCTCTACCTTTCCAGGCCGTGGGAAAAGGTATGGCTGCAGGTGTCCAGCCCAAAGCCCTTCTTCCAGCCCCTGTACGTGGGCCACAGCGGAGACTTTAAGGTGAGCATCCCCACCCTGTGATGAGCCCCTTGGAGCCTCTCGCCTTCTGGGAGCTTGCATCTCCCCTCGCACCTGGACCCCCCAGCCCCACCCTGCAGGTCGTGGGCACCCAGATCCCCACCCAGCCTGGAGCCAGACTTCATTCTCTCCATCCACAAAGTGCAGGAAGGAGTTCCCGTGGAGCAGGAACGCTGCAGATCCTGCAGCGTTTCTCAGGCCAAGGAATCAGACTGGGGCAGAGGGTGAGCCAGGTGGTCCCTTGAGCCCCAGACTGGCCTCCCTGTCCTTTCACAGAAACCCTTGCTCTGGAGGTGGGGAGGGAGCAGCTTCTGGGAAGGAAATGGCCCCACCTGCAAAATACATGGGGCCCCCACCCCCGCTGCCAGCACCCATGGGTTCTCTGTGCCCATTTACCGCCACCCACCCCCACCCCTCCCCCGGAGGCGGCAGCCACCACAGAGAGGATGTGGTGATGGCGGGCGGGGCGGACAACCTGCTCCAGCCGAGCCTGAAAGTCAGGAGGTGCGACCTGCCGGCTGCCTGGCCATCACAGAGCGCTGTCTCGCCTCCGCCCTTTCACCCGCGTAGCAGCCCCTGCGAGTGGGTGGCTGGGTGTTCCATTGTCCCAGGGGAGACACGAGGAGCCCAGAGGCTGAGGCTCAGAGACAGGCGGGGGCGGAGCCTAGGTTCCATCACGTCCAGCCAACCTTTCCTCTTTCCTCTGCCCTTTCTCTGAAGCTCAGCTCTTACGTCTATTCTGCGTTTGTTTTTACCAAGACTCATATAGCCCTCGCTGGTGCACTGGCTGCTCTGCTAGGAGCTCCACAGATGTTATTCAATGTATCATTTAATCCCCACAACCACTCTGTGGAGTGGGGACTGTTAGCGGGCCCGTTTTACAGATGAGGAAGCTGAAGCACAGAGAGGCCAAGTAACTGGCCCAAGGCCACACAGCTGAGAAGTGACTTCCGATCAGGCGTGATGGGCCTCAGCAGGGTTCTAAGATGAGCTTTCTGACCAAGGAGCTCAAAACTGGGAGATTTTGGTTCTCAGGGATGTTCTCTGCCGACTGGATGGAGACCCTGTGTCATGAGGGGAACCCCTGGCAGGCAAGGGCAGGGAGACCCTTAAAGCTTAAGGATGGCTGCCTCAGTTCATCTTTGCCCCACAGCCCTTATCAGGAGATGCAGTTTTGATCCCTGGGTCAGGGAGATCCCCTGGAGAAAGAAATGGCAACCCACTCCAGGATTCTGGCCTGGGAAATCCCATGGACAGAGGAGCCTGGTGGGCTGCAGTCCCTGGGGTCGCAAAGAGTCAGACACGACTGAGCAACTAACCACTGCCACCACCTTATCCTCTATGAGTGGCTGGTCCTTGATTCATTCCGCTCATTCATTTACTTAATATACATTTTTTGGGTGCCTACTGTCTGCCAGGCACTGTGTGAGCCTCTAGGGGACAGCCATGACCCGAGAAGCGAGGGGCTTCAGCCTGGCCACATGTCCACCCTCATAAGGACATAAACAGGAGAAGTAAGGTTTCGAGAAATATCCCCAAGGAAAATAAAACAGGAGGCCTGGTGGGGGCCCTGCCACTCAGTCCTCAGGCCCTCCTGCCCTCTGTCCCCACTACTCGGGGGTCTTGACCCCACACCCACACAAATCCCAGGCCACCGAGCGGTGGATCATCTGTGCCTGCAGGCTCCCAAGAGCCATGGCTCCTTGCTACAGGTGGGGAAACTGAGGGCCAGGGACACAGGGACAGTGGGGGGGACCATCTCTGGACAGGGACACAGCTGGGTGCTAATCTCCCCCACCCCCATCTGTCTATGTTCTGAAGTCTTCCTTTCTGTCTCTCTTTCTGTCTGTCTTGTCTCTGTGTCTGTTTATGCATAAACAGCCTACCCCCTTACCCCTGTCCGTGGGCTTCCCAGATGGCCCTAGTGGTAAAGAATCTACTTGCCAATGCAGGGGATGCATGAGTTGCAGTTTCAATCCCTGGGTTGGAAAGATCCCCTGGAGGAGGAAATGGCAGTGCACTCCAGGATTCTTGCCTGGAGAATCCCATGGACAGAGGAGCTTGGCAGGCTACAGTCCGAGGGGTCGCAGAGTCGGACATGACCCAGTGACTGAGCACCCTTGTCTCTGTTCCCATCCATGACTCTCCCTCCTTGCCTCTCTTGCAGAAATGGGTGGGCACACCCTTCACTGCCTCCAGCCTGGAGCTGAGGCCCTGGAGCCCAGGGGTGCACTTGGCTCTTGAGATGTGCAGCCCGTGCCCACCACAGGGTGCAGCCAAGGGGCTGGTGCCCACGGAGCTGCCAGAGCCCACAGACCTGGTGGAAGCTGACGGGGTGCTTGAGCCGGGCTCCTGGGGCCCAGTGCCCTCCACCGCCGGCAGCTTGGGCAGCTCGGTTTACAGCCAGGAGAAGGACCGGCTGTACGGCCTGGTGTCCATCGACACGGTGACTGTGGTGGACGCGGAGGGGCTGTGTGGCTGGCCCTGCACCTGTGGGGACGATGGCTACCCTGCCCTGAACCTGGACACTGGCCTGGAGCCTGGTCCAGACACAGAGGACCGGCTCCTGAGCACGGGGACCACAATCCTGTCTTGTGGCTGTGTCTCGGCCGGTGGCCCCGTGAGGCCAGGCAGCCTCCTTGACCGGCTAAGGCTGTCCCGTGAGGATGAGGCAGATTGGACACCTGGGCCGTCGGACAGCGAGGCGGGCTCGCCCCCGGTCGGCCTGGACATGAACACGTTTGACAGCGGCTTCGCGGACTCTGACTGTGGCAGCCCCGTGGAGAGTGACTTCAGCAGCCCCAGGGACGAGGAACCCCCCAGGAGCTACCTCCGACAGTGGGTGGTCATGGCCCCTCCACCTACGCCGCCGGGGTCCCAGGCCAGCTAGCGATGCCCCGACGGGACACCTGAGCCTGGTGTTCAGAGTGTGCATCTGGGGTTCAGGGGCCCACTGGCGTGGCTGTGCATGTGTGTGTGTGTGGCCCGAGTGACTGGGTGGACATGAAGCACCCCCGTGGTGATGCCACGTGTGTGTCTGTGCCGATGTGAGTTCCCTGTATGCATGAATGTGAGCGGCACGTGCCTCTGTGCACATAAGGACAGTCTCCCTCCCTCCCAGCCATGTGGGGGTGGCCCCTGGGACACGTGCCAAGAAGCCAGTCACGTGCTGGGACCAGGGCCCTGCCTGAGACAGACCATAAGCCCAGCACCCACCGCCCCCCACCCCAGGTCCTGCCTCTGGGAGCCGCACAAGATCCACACTCTTCCTCATCACCTTGCAGGGGGCGGGAAAGTGGACCAAGCGAGCCCACTGTGACCCTGGGGGTGGGAAGACTGGCGGGGGGTGGGCGATGGATGTAGCTCTGAATCCTGATTCTGACACCTCCCGGCTGTGCCATCTTCAGCGAGTCGCTTCCCCTCTCTGGGCTGGAGTTTCCTGTCTGGACCATGTGGGTGGCCTGACCTACCCTGTGGAGAAATCAGAGAGGTCGCCCACATACGGTGTGCAGCCCAGACCCTCAATAAACATCAGTTTCCTTCCTTCTGCGGCCAGGACCACGGTCTGTGCTGGAGGTTGGGTGGGGCTGAGAAATCAGACTCGACCCAGGTACCTGCGGGCTGTCCTGCCCTTCGGAGGGGCACCTGGGGGATTCTGGGTTGAAAACCAGCTTTGTTTCTTAGAATCAGCCCCTCAGCAACCAAGATTTTGTTTTCGGGCGCCTGCTGCGCATTTGTTGTTCCCATTATGCACCCAAGAGATATTTATTGAGCACACACAGGTGCTGGGATGCTGGGAGAGGACCCTCCTCTTGGCACTCACGGTGGGGGAAGGACACTGGACTAGGCAGTAAGGACATGGTGATCCTGGTCCCTGGCATCTTATTTGTTCATCCTGGGGAATTAGAGGAAGTCAAGTTCTTGATGGTTTGTCAGAGAGCCTGCTGAAATGTGAAATTAAGACGCTAAGAAAATACTTCTTTGCGACATTTTGAAGGCAACTTACTGAACATCAGCTTTTCACAGGAGCTGGAAATTGGTGCTGCACATTGCAAACAATTCTTACTTTAAAAAAGGAAAAAAGATCCCAGGAAAATCAGAATGGACATCTCCATAGTGGGGCATAACGTGCAGAAGTACTCCCCATCCCCTTCTCTGCTGCTGCTGCCGCTGCTAAGTCGCTTTAGTCGTGTCCGACTCTGCGACCCCACAGACGGCAGCCCACCAGGCTCCCCTGTCCCTGGGATTCTCCAGGCAAGAACACTGGAGTGGCTTGCCATTTCCTTCTCCAATGCATGAAAGTGAAAAGTGAAAGTGAAGTCGCTCAGTCATGTCCAACTCCTAGTGACCCCATGGACTGCAGCCTACCAGGCTCCTCCGTCCATGGGATTTTCCAGGCAAGAGTACTGGAGCGGGGTGCCATTGCCTTCTCCGATCCCCTTCTCTACAGCTCGATAAAAATAAAAATCAAAATAAAAAGAAAGGAAAAGAGATCATTTTTCTCCTAAGGGTGCTCACCTTTAGAGGCAGGCTTTTCGAGGCCGCTGAGCCAGGTTAAAATAGCAGAGTCTGTTTCAGTCACCAGCTCTCAGAGCCCTGAGGGACTCTGCCCCGGCCTGGCCCTGCCTGGCCCGTGGTCCTTCCCAAAAGTCAGGCTGCAGGGCACCACCTGAAGCTCTGGCCTGTCTCTGCTTTTGGATGAGGCTGACCTGTCAGTCCTGCCGATGGCTCCTCTGACTTCTCTGTAAAAGGGGGAGGGGGGTGGTGGTTGGCAGAAGTCGCTCAGAGAGCACTGGATTCCTTGGTTCTGAAAATTTTAGAACATTGATGGTCTTAATAGTGGGGCTGGGATCAGGATGTGCGAGGTGCAGATGGGAGCACAAGTGTGAAACCACAGCTCCTGCAGGTGTGAGTAGCCCTCCCCATCCCCCACCGTCACCCTGGAGATGCTTGGGCCAAGGTGTGCTGTGGTTTCACACCTTCAGGGAGACCACGGGCTCCAGGCGCTCATGAGCCGTCGGCTCTCCGGGGAAGCAGCTCAGCTCTCCAGCACCCAGAGCTCTGGGCCCAGGTGTGTGGGGGGAGGGGACACCTGTGACCCCCACTGATGGCAGGCCAGGGTTGGGGAGGGGCACGGGTCTCTGGCCTGGGCCAGACAGGACTCCTCACCGACACTTTGGGTCCTTGAAGGGGACCCAGCTCATAAAAGTCAGTGCAGAAGGGAGACAGGAGCTGGCCCACCTGGGGGGCTGGAGTACCAGGAGGTGGGTGGGTGGATGACCGATGGACGAGTGGGTGCATTAGTGGGTGGATGGAAGCATAGGCTGGAGGGAAGAACAGTTGGATGGATGGATGGAGATAAACAGTTGCTAGAGACAAGGATGAAATGCCAAACACAAGCTCCAGGAAGGCAGCAACTTCACCTCTTGTGTTCGCTGCTTCACCCCCACTCAGGCACATAGGGAGCCCTCCTCAGTAAAGCCTGATTTGCAGGGTTTGCTTATTTCCACGGTGAAAACATTTCACCACGGTCAGTTGGACTTGATGGCTTTAAATAAGGGATTGGAAGAGATGTTTATAATCGACACTCCTAGCTGGTATGAGGCAACCCCAGCACTTGGATGGGAGATCAGAGCAGGTAGTAGGAAGGCTGTGGGGGGTCTTCAGGGAGGAGGTGGTATTTGCTGGGCTCTGGAAAATGAATAGGACCTGTAAGAGACACCAGCTACTCAGGCAGAGGGAAGAGTTTGAGCAAAGGCCTGGAGATGTGACAGAGCCCTAAACACGGGGTGAGGGGGTCAGAGTCCAGGCCATACAGTTACTAACAACCCTGTCTTTGGAGGCAGGAGGGTGCCACACACTGCTCCTGGCCCAGGCCTTTTCCCTCTGCAGGCTCCCAGGGGCGGGATATCCATTCAACAAATGAAGTGAAAGTGCAGAAGGGACCGGTGACTTGTCTGCGGTCACACCCTGAATTAAAGGTCAGAGTCAGAGCTTGAACTCTGGGCTCCTGACCCCAAGTCCAAACTCTCCTCACCTTGCTCTGCTGCAAGGCACCTGGGTCAGGAGGGAAGAGACGGCCATGGGTGCCTGAGCTTGTGTCAGCATCCCTGGGGGGCTGACCCCAGGTCTGGGAATGGCTACGTGACCCGGGCGCCCCCACCCCGCAGAGAGCATGCCACCCTCCTGGTCTCAGTGAGGGTTCAGGCTCAGACATGTGACCCCAGCTAGTCCATATGCTTTTCCTACGTGCTGTAGGGGTGGCTAATCCTGAAGCGGCTGGGGACGGGGCTGGGTTAGAGGGGAGAGCCAGGAGGGAACAGCTCATCTGAGGTGAGGCCAACACATTGGAAAGCAGAGCTAGGAAGTAGACCTGTACTCCTGATAATACCTCTTAAGCTCTTGGATCCAGCCATGCCTGAAACTACACTCCCCATGGCATCCGGTCCCATCACTTCATGGGAAATAGATGGGGAAACAGTGGCAACAGTGTCAGACTTTATTTTTGGGGGGCTCCAAAATCACTGCAGATGGTGACTGCAGCCATGAAATTAAAAGACTCTTACTCCTTGGAAGGAAAGTTATGACCAACCTAGACAGCATATTCAAAAGCAGAGACATTACTTTGAACTCTGTCTAGTCAGACAAAGGTCTGTCTAGTCAAGGCTATGGTTTTTCCTGTGGTCATGTATGGATGTGAGAGTTGGACTGTGAAGAAGGCTGAGCGCCGAAGAATTGATGCTTTTGAACTGTGGTGTTGCAGGACTCTTGAGAGTCCCTTGGACTGCAAGGAGATCCAACCAGTCCATTCTGAAGGAGATCAGCCCTGGGATTTCTTTGGAGGGAATGATGCTGAAGCTGAAACTCCAGTACTTTGGCCACCTCATGCGAAGAGTTGACTCATTGGAAAAGACTCTGATGCTGGGAGGGATTGGGGGCAAGAGGAGAAGGGGACGACAAAGGATGAGATGGCTGGATGGCATCACTGACTCCATGGACATGAGTCTGAGTGAACTCTGGGAGTTGGTGATGGACAGGGAGGCCTGGCGTGCTGCGATTCACGGGATCGCCAAGAGTTGGACACGACTGAACTGAACTGGGCTTTTGAGGTACATCTCTGGGGGCAACAGACGTGAGCATCCTCTCTTTAAAAACTGATGGCCCCAGAAAATAAATTTTAGATTCTGCAATTTGGGGGGGGGGTCTCTCAGCATCATGATGGCCACCCACCCAAGGCAAACTCCATCTCTGGAAAGGAGCCTAAGCAGGGAGGGCTTTGAGGCTGGATGGTGTGAATTGGGAAACCAGGAAATCCAATTACTAGCTTTCAACCTGCAGAAATCATTTCACTTCCTCATGCTTCAGTTTTCTCATACATGGAATGGGTATATTGATCAGGACCAGGAATCAATACGTGTGAAGTATGGGGAAGGGTGTCTGGCACATTGGAAGTGCTTAGAAAATGTTGTTACTTTATCATTTTTGTGGACAAATCAGTCCCACCCTGACCCCCACTCCCATATACTTTTGTTGATCTCAACCTTACACTTGGCTGGACAATGAGCTGTATGTGCGTGCACGTGCGTTCAGTCCTGTCCATGGCATTTTCCAGGCAAGAATACCAGAGTGGGTTGCCATTTCCTTCTTGAGGGGATCCTCTTGATCCAGGGACTGAACCTGTATCTCTTGGGTCTCCTACATTGGCAGGCGGATTCTGGGCCACCTGGGAAGCCCAAACAAGCTATGAGTACAGACATCTGGAGACCAGACCAACCCTCAGCAAATGGAGATGTTGGGTTGCTGCTGCCACCTGCTGGTGACCACTGGAACTTGGCTGAGGAGCCCGCTGAAGGGGGTGTCCTCCCTGTGCAGAGGTCCAGGGGCTCCCCTCGCACCTGCCTGGCACTGCCAGCTGGCTACACAATTGTCACAGAAACTCAGTGCGGAGGGAATGTTCACAAGGTGAACTGGTAGGTTCTTTTGGTTACAATGCTGTTAGTTTCAGATGTACAGCAAAATGATTTTTCTTTTTTTTTTTGCAGATTATATTTCATATAGGTTATTAGAAGACATTGGGTATAATTGCTACAAGGTAATTCTTGGTTCCCTGTTTTATGTATAGTAGCTTGTATCTGTTAATCCTAACCTTCCAATTTGTCCCTCCTCCTTCTCCCCTTTGGTAACCGTGGTAAGTTTTTTTTTATTATTTATTTATAGTATGTTCAATTTTTTTCTTATAAAAATCTTTTAAATTTAAAATTTGTTTTAAAAATTCTTATTTATTTTTCTTTTTTAGTAGGTTCTCTTTTAAATTCAACAAGGGCTGAATTCTACTCCTTGGGAGGGTGGGCGGGCCTGCATTGGGCACCAGGCGGTGTGGGTGGTGAGACCACACTAAGCAAGGAGATCACGTGTGCACACACACACATATAAAAAATACACATACACTTCACACATACAACACACATACACACACGCACATGTGGAAAATTCCCTGGCATAAGTGGGGTAAGGACCCAGGGGAAGGGTGGGTAGTCAGGTGAAGCCAGAGGACACAGATCACTCAGCCCGGGATTCTGGGTGGCCTTGGGCAAAGCGAGGGTGGAAGGGAAGGGGATGTGGGAGGCTGGCAGCTGCCAGACACTGAGTGAGATCTGATTGGGCTCCAGAAGGAAGAGAGGTGGGGCCTGGGAAGGCAGAGAAGATGCTCAGTGGGGAAAACCAGGACGCAATTTCAGTGAAGAGGGAGTAACATCAGGACCTCAGTGCCAGGACTCCCGCCTAGACTTACCTCGTAACTCATGGCTCTCTACATGCAGGCACCGACGTGCAAGGGCACTCCAGGGTGAACCACAGCTGGAGCTGTGTCAGTACGCAACATGCCATCACAGGTCTGTGTTTTCTTAGGGGTGGGGAGCATAAAAGGTATGTAAATGCAGAGAAAAAGGCCTGGAGAAGAAAGCAGCCTGCAGGTTTAGATGTTTAAAGAGAATGGATTAAGTATGGCTTATGTAAGCAAAAAGGAGTAAAAATGAAAGGAGTAAAAATGAAGAGTGTGGGCTTCCCTGGTGGCTCAGACGGTAAAGAACCCACCTGCAATGCAGGAGACCTGGGTTTGATCCCTGTGTCAGGAAGATCCCCTGATGAAGGGAGTGGCACACCACTCCAGTACGCTTGCCTGGGGAACTCCATGGGCAGAGGAACCTGGTGGGCTACAGTCCATGGGATCGCAGAGTTGGACGTGACTGAACGACTCACACCTTATGTAAGTAAAAAGGAGTAAAAATGGAGTGTGGAGGGACAAGGAACCCAGAGGACAGACCTTTGGGGGTCTAGGGTGTGCTGTCACTCGGGGTGAACAGGACATGACCCCTCTGGCTTGGTGCTCCCCACTCCTATCCCGTGTTTTACTAGGTAAGTGAAAAGTCGCTCAGTCGTGTCTGACTCTTTTCGACCCCATGAACTGGAATTCTCCAGCCCAGAATACTGGAGTGGGTAGCCGTTCCCTTCTCCAGAGGATCTTTCTAACCCAGGGATCGAACCCAGGTCTCCCACACTGCAGGCGGAGTGTTTTACTAGGTGGTCAGTGTTTAAAATCTTTTTTTTCTAAACATGAATTCCTTCTCACCCTGGGCATGCAGATTTTAATTTTCCATAGTTCCTACCCTGCCTGGTATTAACCAGGCCACTTTATATTACCTGCCTGGCTCTGAAGCCATCTGATCTCATAGCTTCTGGTCTACACTTCCGGTTTTGCAAACCCTGGGTACAGAGCTTAGAAGGGCAGAGAGCTACCTTGGGTGGGGGCTAGCTGAGGGGGTGGATGGACACACGGACAGATTGATGGGATGGGTGGGGGGTGGGAGGGAAGGAGGAAGTCATCCTTGCACGGGATGCCTAGATGTGGGAATGTGGGTCACAGAAACCCCCGCTCTCCGCTGGAGAGCTGACTCCTCGCCCGTGTCCATCTCCTAGACATGTGCCCGAACTGCCTCTCAATCTGGGCACACAGGGAAGGAAACAGACTTCACTGAGTCCTGCTACGTGCTTGTCCTTGGTGTTCTCCAGCTCATCTGGCCCTCCTGTGAGGGGGACGGTCTATCCCCATTTCTCAGATGAGAAAACCAAGGCTCTGGGATGGGAACATCAAGACTGGATCCCAACCCTACCTTCCTCCCGCCACGAGATGCATTCCCACACAATCATCATCTGTATTTTCTGTTTACAAAGCAAATCATAACCATTATTCTACTTGATTACCCAGATCACCCCAAATGCTATTTTTTCACTTTAGAGTAAAAACGAATAAAGAAGGAAAGAAAAAAAAATGATGCCAAAACTTGGCCAGGTCTTGGCAGTGTTGGGGGTGGGGGCCGGTTCACTCTCAAGACTCCGGGCCCCATGCCTCCTGTTCTTTGCCCCGTCACCCTGGACTCTGGCCCGGGGACCAGGTCCCTGGCAGAGAGAAGCTGGAAACCCAAGGCTGCCAGGTGGGCCAGGCCATGAGCTGCAGGTTAGAGTGAGAGGAGCTCTGATGGGCCTGAGGCCTGGCCTGGGGGCGGGCCAGCCGTGACTGGGGGGCGTGTCCCATACTTGTGATGGTCACATGCAGAAAGATCTATTTCTAGATCTTTCCAGAGAAGACAGAGTTCTGGATTTTTTTTTAAATGTTAAACCTCCAATTTTAAAGAAATGTTGGTAACTAACTAAAAAACAACAGAAACACTGTGAGCGAAAGAGACCAGCTGTGGGCCGCATCCACGCTCCAGGCTTCAACCTCAGCAGCCTGCCGGCATCGCCTTGGCCACAGGCCTGGCCTGAGTGCGGCCAGATGCCTGTTAAGGGACAGGCCGGGGCCCGGCTGAGTGGGAGGAAGGGTTTTGAGGCAGTGGCGTGCAGTGAGGCAGTGCCAGGATGGGCCAAGCCAAGCTCACCCCCAGCACCCACCTGTTCCTTGGGTTTTACCGACGTCTATTCCCGGCTGTTCCATGGTGGAAAAACAACAAGCCCCCGGTGGATCAAAGATTCTTTAGGAAATACAAAACGAAATGCGTTTTACTTTGCTTTAATTAAAAAAAAACATATAAATACATGCCAGGGTTTTTTATCAATAAGGAAAGAGGTTGAAAAGAAAAAAAAAAAGACAAACCCCAAACCTGTAAGGACTCCCCATTTCCAGGTGGCAGGAGGCCTGTGGGTGGCTTGCAGGCTCAGCGGTCAGGGGTCCTGCCTCCAGAGGAACAAGTCTCGATGGCGGCCTTGGCAGGGGGTCACCCAGCCCGCGCTCTATGACATGTCCCCACGAGGCCCTGTCCCTCAGAGCAAGGGGGGCTTTCTGGGGAGCACGGAGAGTCCTACATGATGGGGTGGCCGGAAGCTGGAACATGAATCTGCGTGGATGGGGCAGACCCCTGAGGCCCACAGCTTCTGACCCCTCACTGGCCAGTGGGGGGATATCCAGAGAAGGTTCAGGGCCCGGGCAGGCGGCTCTGCTCCCGAAGGGCAGGATCGTCTCGGAAGCCTTGGAGGACCAGCCCACCGGGGCCTCTCACCACAACCCAGGATCCAGAGAGATTGGAAACAGGAGGAGAGCAGGTGGGGAGCAGCACAGTCCTGAAGGCTGGCCGTGGATGGGCTGGGAGCAGGCGGCCAGCTGGTCCTCCGTCCAGAGTTCCAGGCCAGAAACCACAGCCAGGGCTGGGCTGGGCACACAGTGTTCCCGTGGGCGGGATGCAGGAATCCTTGGGTCCCGACCTTGCCAGGCCGCCCCCACACGTGGGCAGAGGCCCCCCAGGAGAGAATTCCCTGGAGGCTTGCCAGGACCACACGGGCCTCAGAGGTGGACCCACTTGTTCCAGTTCACCTCGTTGGGGAAGACGCGGCCGAGGCGGATGGTGCAGTCCAGCGTGGGCTCATAGAACACCATGGGGCTCTCGTCCAGGCTCAGCGGCGCCTCTCCCACCGACGGCTTCGAGAAGAGCGAAGTGGCCACGGGCTTTCTCAGCACGCACTTTTTAATGCAGCCCAGGGTCTCCAGCCCCTGCAATGGCACAGACAGATGGGTTTCCAGGGGCATTTAAGGACCATGTCCTCTGTACCCAGAGCAGCCTCCCAGAACAGACACAGGAGGGTGGCCTTGAGAGACGAGCAGGGATTGACCAGGCAGGTTTAAGCAAGAGGCCAGGGCGAGAGAGAAAGGGCGTGGCCAGCATTTATACAGCGGTCCCGTGTTGAGCAGGGGCTGCAGACTGGCTTCCAGACGGGGTTATTTGGCCCAGACCTGCTGTGAAGTGCAGGGAATTGCGCACTGAACTTCCCGCTCTTCTGTCGAGGAGTTGGAACTCCTGTGCACACACGGCCGGAGCCCAGGGTGGCCATCAAGCCGAGCTGCCCTTAGGAGACTGTGGGCACCTCACCAACTCTCCCTGCCACCCATGAGGGTTGGTCACTCACGTACCTGCTGGTCCCCGTGGGCATGCAAGCCCTTGAGCCCTGGTCTTGAGTAAGGGTCAGAAGTAAGACCCCAGGGATGCTTCTGTGTAAGCCTAGGCAGCAGCTCGGGGCTGAAGGAGGACCTGGGAGGGACAGCTGGGGCGGGGACCCGGGGCAGGGGTGGGGGCTGTGGGAGGCTGAGTGCTGAGAACTGGGGCTGGGCGCTGGCAGCGCTAAAGAGCAGATGCAGGAGGAAGGAAATCGGTGTGGGGCTCAGCCGGCGCAGTGGCCTCACAGGGCAATGGGCTGACCTCTCTGGGCACAGGGGTGGGAGTAAGCTTTGAGGGTGGCGGGGGGAGGATACCAGGGGCCCAAGACTTCTGAGGAGCTGGCTGTCTGCGAGGAGGCCAGTGCACCCTCGTGGGCTGAGCTGGTAAGCAGTGGCCGACCCCAGAGCTCAGCCAACGTGCCCACTGCGCCCCGCCCCCTGAGACCCCGGAGGAGGAAAGGTGCAGTGGGGCACGGGGACGCAGCGAGCGCCTCCCCGCTGAGGGTCACCTGGAGCAGCTCGAGCACGGCCAGCGGCTGCAGGACGCCCTTGTAGTGCTGCAGCAGGGCGCTCTCGGGCACGCCGGGCCTGGTCATGATGTGGTGCAGCACCGCCTCCATCATGCCCTTGACCACCGGCGTGTTCAGGCGGCCGTCCACGATGCGCCACGGGCGCCCGATGAAGCGCACGCTCTCACAGTCCCTGTGGCGGGTAGGGGTGGGGAAACGGGCATCAGGCTTAGTGGGGGAGGGGAGACAGCTGATTCCACGTGGCCCCCACCTCGGCAGACGGGTGCCCAGCCCACTGGCAGGGCTGAGGACCCCTCCCTCCTGTTCTTCTGCCTCTGGCTCTCCTGCCGCCTGAAGGGACGGGCCCCAGCCCCCTCATCACCCCACACTGGTGGGGCGGGGAAGAGCCAGGACTTCTAGATTTACCAGCTCCCTCTGGGACCTGACAGAACCTGCAGGGTTTTTTTTCTTTTGTAGGGAAGACTTGACAGGACTCTTAACCTAGTAGCTGGTCCCCTCGTTTCCCATACAGTGTAAATTCTGCTTAATGTAACTTCTTTTCTGCTTAAGCATTTGCATGACTATTGGTGCTCTGAAGTCAATTCTAAAATGCGCAAGTTATAAATGCAGAAGAAAAAGAGTCAACCTCCCAAACCAAACCTAACAAGGACCCCTGAACTTTTTCCTAGGACTGAAAGTAGATTTCAGTTCTGCCTTTGTTATAAGTTGACCCTAAACATCTAGAAGAAAATGGAACTATCTGCATCTTTGTATTTATTCCTTGGTATCATAAAGCTTATTTTCATTAACAACAACAACAACAAATGGCTGCACCCCCTTCTGACCAAGCTCACAGCTCCATGTGCAGCAGCTCTGCCTCTGTGTTGTATTTGGGGTTCCAGGCACACTCTTCCAGAAGGTTTCTACTAACAACCAAAGCAGTGACTGGTTTAGAAGGGTTAGTTGCTCCGTCATGTCCAACTCTTTGCGACCTCATGGACTGTAGCCCGCCAGGCTCCTCTGTCCATGGGATTCTCCAGGCAAGAATACTGGGGTGGGTTGCCCTTCTCCAGGGGATCTTCCCGACCCAGGGACTGAACCCATGTCTCCTGCATTGCAGGCAGATTCTTTACCGTCTGAGCAACCGGGGAGGTCTGACTGGCTTAGGTTTTTACTAAAAACTAAAGCAGTGACAGGTCTGCCACACAGGGTCCCAGTGTGGGACACCCCAGGCTAGCTGGACACCTGGCTCTGACCATGTGACGGGGCCCGCCCAATCTGAGCCAGCAGAACATGGCCCTTCAAGCCGAGGGTGATGCATACACTGTGGGAGGCGCCCCGCGGACTTCCGTGACACCCACCGTTCCCAGCGGACGGGGCGCTACAGCCGTCAGCACTGTGGCCTCGTCCACCTTGGGCAAGGAGCACCTGCCTGGTCTCTGGTGAGAGGGACCCACGGTCCCTCAGGTGTCTGAGACCCCTGGCCGAGAAGCGCTGTGCTTGACAAACCTTTGTGAAAGACCTCCAGGTAATAATCTACCCCGGACCTTGGGCGCCACCCTCCGAGGCTCTCATCGCCCCCTCCCAGCCCAGGCCGCTGGAGCCTGAACCACACTCACCTTTCCCATGCCACCTGGGAGAGGTTGCCAGCTGCAGAACCATCTGCCAGACCTGACAAGAGGGGAGAGGCGTGGGAGACTGCAGAGGTGGGGCCCACCCGTCTCTCCCCCAACCGTTCATCCCACAGGTCCTTCTGGGTCTGGCGGTAAGGCCGTGAGCACAGAGACAGCACCTCCCTCCTCGGGGCGGCGGGGTGTGGGGGCTGCACCCCCAGGACAGTATCAGATGGACAGATGGTGGGGTGCCAGTCGGGGCTGTGCCCAGGGCTCGGTGATGCCCCCAACCCAGGGGAGCAAGCGAGTGCCTATCCTTCTCTAGAAGCCCTGACCACATAGCTGGGTGTATAAATCCCTGGGAGAATTCCAGCAGAGGAGAGGAAAGGGGTGGGGGGCACCTGCCAAGTCCCCTGGGAGGCGAGACCCTTCCCCTTGCAGCTTCCTGGTAAGGACACCTCAGGAAACGCCTCTTTCCAGAACCAGAAGAGAGCCTCGTCCTTGTAATTAATTCACAAGTCGGCTAAGGAGCACGAGGCCCCTGCCCTCTAGGGGGAAGACGAGTGTCAAGAAACTCCCGCTAAGTCGGGGCCGAGGAAAGCTGACGGAAAGGCCCCCTTGTGGCAGCAGCAGACTCCTGGTCTTGAGGAGGTGGTGTGGGCCCTTCAGGCCCCGACAGAGAAGGGGCGGGGGGGGGGGGGGGAAGGCGGGGTGGGGACAGGCTTTGGTACCTCTGGGGTCTTCAGGGGCCTCTGGAAGCTGGGCCTGACAGCTCAGCTGCTCCTGGCCTGGGAAGCTGGCAACCCCAACACCCTCTTGGTCCCCTGGCCCGGCTTCCGATGCACCTCCATCCTCAGGAGCCGCGAGCAGGGCAGGCGCCAGAGTCCCCAGCTCCTCTTCTGCTCTGGGCCCTGGGCTGGGGGCCAAGCGTATGTCCTGGAGTGCAGGCCTCTTTGCGGGGGGCTCCAGGGCACTCGTGGGGTCAGCATCCCCGCCCTGGCTGTTTGTGTCAGGGCCGGCCCAGCTGCCACGCCTCTTGGCGCTCTGGGGGCTCTGAGAGGGCGGTGCCTGCCTCTCTGGGGGGTTGTCCTCGCTGGAAGGCCCCTCGGGCGGTCTGGCCCGGTGGTCGTCTCTTTGAAGGTCAGCACCCCCCTCTTTGTCTTTCAGCCGCACCGAGTGCAGGAGCCAGGGCTGTGCATTGGCCATGGTCACAAGGCGAGCGGTGTTCCCGCCGACTTCCAGCACCTGCTGGTGCTCTAAGAGGTCCTAGGAAAAGGGGAGACAGACGGGTCTGCAGGGAACCCCAGGGTCATCAGGGCTCGCTTCCCCTGCCTGAGTGCTTTAAGCGTCCTGAGCCAGTGGCTAGTCCAGCTCCTCAGGGCAGCTGACCTCTGCCTCGACTTCTTGGAACCACATTGCACCCTCAAAGCTGCTGCGACCTCACCAGTCGCCTGCCTGGCCATCTCCTCCCAGACTCCACACCCCGAGGGCCCAGTGTTTCTGCAAAAACACCACCCCGTGCTGCCCCTGCCTCACCTGCCCTTTAAAAATGCTTTGCCGAAACCCTTCAAAGAGCTCAGGGCTGTTAAGGCATGAGCTGTTGTCTCCTGGCGTGGCCCTACAATTAACTTTCCTCTGCTCCAAACCCTGTGGATTCATTCTGTCTGGCGTCACTGTGCATTGGGCACACGGACTCATGCTAACGAAGCAGTGAGACTGTGGATCAGCGGCAGGGAGTCTGGAGACAGCAGAGAGCTGGGGGAGGACGAGGCCCAAAGCTTGGGTGGGGGAGGCTCCACCCAGCTCTGCTGAAGAAACGGCCCAGAGAGGACAGACGGACCTTCTAACTTTCAGGAGAAGCTAGGGTTTTAGGCAATCTTCAATGTTGACAACCAATTCAACTTTTGAAAAAAAAATTCCACACGCCCCAAACCAAGCCCACTCATAGCACGCCTCTGACCCAGGAGTTGCAACTCCTGCTTTTGCTTCTGCAGCTACCTGAGAGCACAGCTCACCTGGACGTAGTCTGTGAAGGTCCTGGTGCGCTCACTGTCTGTCCTGGCCAAGGCGAAGAACTGTTTGCTCAGCTCCAGCCGGTCCACCCCAAAGCAACCAGCTGCTGCAATGGCCTCCTGGATCTCCAGGGCGGCGAACACATCTCCGGGCTGGTACCCAGACAGCGCCACCTGGTGGACGAACTCCTCTAAGCTGCAGGTGTCCTCTGGGCTGTTTATCAGCCTCGTGAAGGTGTCAGGGAGGCAGGAGGGCCCTACCGTCAGCTCCTCCAGAGAAGGGTCTGTGGAGACGGGGAGGACCAGCATCAGCCCTGAGAAGCCTCCTCCCCTCCCCAGACCAGTATACAAGCGATGCCAAGGCAGGTGCACGCCAACATGGACTCGCTGCTTTCCAAAATTGGTCAAGGGGTCGCTTTCTGAGTAGACACGGCTGGGCCCCTGGCAGTCAGGTTCCTGATATATGCCTCTGGGCCCTTGACTGCAGCCAGCTGGATCCCCGGGGCCATAAGGTTCTCCTGCTCACAACTCACAGTGAAGGGGAAAAGGTGGGGGCTGGGGCCTCTGAACAGAGTGGGGGGCGGCGGTCCTCCATTCTGGCTGCCTCGGGCCCACCCTTCCTGATGCTCACATGTTCACGGCTTCTGAGACCCTCTGAGATACCCTGGGACTTCTCCATAAATCCCCACTTACGCTCAAACCCGCTGGGGCTGGTTTCTGGTACTTCCTGGACAAGGTATCTCTGCTAAGACCACAAGCCTCAGGTCGCCACATTTTTGCCCAGGCCAAGCTCCCGACACAGCATGGGATACTGATCGTGGTTATGAAACTAGACACCTCAGACTTCCCTGGTGGTCCAGTGGATAAGAATCTGCCTGCCAATGCAGGGGACACGGGTTCAATTCCTGGTCTGGGAAGATTCCACATGCCATGGAGCAACTAAGCCCGTGTACCTCAACTACTGAGCCTGTACCCTGGAGCCTGTGCTCTGCAACAAGAGACACCACCACAGTGAGGAGCCGCAGCACCACAACCAGAGAAAGCCCGCACAAAGCAATGCAAACACAGTGCAGCCAAAAATAAACAAACTAGCTACAAAAGAGTAAACTCCTCAACACGTGAAAATGAAGGCGAGTCAGACGGGCCAGGAAAGGCAAGGGTGAGAAGGACAGGGACGAGGCCCTAGCATTCTCATTATATGTGCAGCGAGGAGAGTGCCTGATATCGAGGGTGCAGGAAACGGAGGTGAAAGTAAGTCATTAACGTTTCAGAGGCAATCAATACAAGAACTCAAAAACATGTAAAAATTGGAAAAAAAGGAGATAAGAGGTGATGGATATAAGTGGAATACTCAGCTTTCACAGCAAGGGGTCAAAAGACTTAAGTAAAAAAACCACACTGAGCGCTAACCACAGCAGGAACAGCCCAGGGCTCCCCAAACAAGCAGCCAACTCGGGCCGCGTGCCCACCCTCCACTGCCCGCCTTGCCCCGGGTCAGCTGCTAAGGACAGGAGGGGTTTTCCTTTGCTTTTCCCTTTGGTTTGGTCGGCGGTGGCTTCCCCAGGCAGCCCTGGGAGCCTGGCCATGAGCTGGGGGTCTGGGCCTTGGGGTGGGCAGGGGCGGTGCTCACCTGTGAGCGCGAGCCTGGTGGGCTTGGGGGTGCAGCGCAGGCGGAACTTGACCAGGCAGGAGTTCACCACGACGTTGTCGTTGGGGTTGAGGTTGCGGTTGCTGACGATGCCGGGGACGCAGTAGCCCTTCATCAGCAGGTAGTTGGTGTGGGAGGCCTGGTGGGCTTTCACCTCGATGTTCCGGCGCTTGGCCCCCGAGCCTTCGTCCAGGTCTTCCTCTTCGTCCTCGTCCTCTTCCAAGGTGCTGTCCTTGCCTAGACTGGGAGCAGACAATGGACCTGGGTGCTGGAGCCTGGCGGAGCCTTCTCTGCTGGTCCGGCTGCCCCCTCAGGGAGTGGTGCTCTGGCCCTGGACGCCCCCTGGCATCTGGCTGAGGTCAGATCAGCATGGACTGGTGTCCAGATTACCCGCCTCGTCCACCTTCTCACACTCCCCTCCCCACTCCCTACACCTGCGTCTTTGTAAGGGCTGGTCCTTCTGCCTGGAAACCCTTCCTGGTCTCTGTCCAAAAGACACCCATTTGTCCAGTAAACCCCATTTCAGCTCTCAAGCCCTCAAGGAATGGTCCCCCTTCTCTTCCTCCCCATGCCTCCTGGCCACACTGTTCTAGGTCCTTCTCTTTGGCCCAGCCCAGCCATCCCCTCCTGTGGTTGCCCCGGCGCCTAGAGGCATCATCAGGAGGTGCTGCACGGGAATTCCTGGTTCACAAAGCTCCTGGGAACCGCCGCCGAGACTCTGCTGTCTTGGTCCACATGATACCAAGCACAAGGCAGAGAAGTGTGTTTGTTTAGTGAATAAAAACGAGAATGAGTGAGCAAATAAAACGGCAGACGCCCAGCCTGAGGGCAAGTGACGGTGCCTGTGGCCCTCACCTCTTAATGACCTCGTTCTCCACCATGGAGCTGTCAACCACGACGATCTGTTCTGGGATCCTGACGTCCACAGAAACAAGGCCCAGGGAGAAAAGGATCAGGGCGGTCACGCAGTTTCCTCCAGGGCCGTCCAAAGAGAACGCCACCAGGTCGCTCGCGGGCTCGCCACAGTTTTGGTCTTTGAAGGAAAAGTGATCATCCTGGTCCCGCTTGCCCGCAGCCAGGAGTCTGCTGAAGAACCGGAACGATTCTGTGCAGACGGTGCTCGGAAACCGCCACGTGAAAATCCTAAGACAGGACGAGAAGGGGAGGGCCTTTCTGAGCTTGGGGTGCCCAGGCCTGGGGGTGGATGGGCCGCAGGCGCTTCCAACTGGCCGCCGACACCGCGCACGCTGGCCTGTCCCCGGAAGCCCTCTTTCCATCTCAGACGAAGGTGCTGTGCTGCGGGCTCTGTGAGGCCGCTCCCCGGAGCGCCTTCAAGGCGGCGCTGTGACTCTTCACCCGAGCCAACACTCTAGGCCCCTCGGTGCTGAACTGGGGAAGATGAATGTGCGTTCTGTCGTAGCTTTACACAAGGCGAGCCCTGGACCCCTCTGGAGGGGAGGGGACAGGCATGTGTGTTCAGTCTGTCTCCACTCGGTGCCTGCACCCAAGCACTCGCCTCTGTTCAGAGCGGGGACTTTCATTCCTCGTAACAACACCCTCTTGCTGATGAGCCACAAACCCGGTCTGAACACGATGGCTTCCAAAGGAAGTGTGTCAGCCCACACTTCCCTGGTACAGCCCACTGTACCAAGGTGGCTTGGTACAGCTCTGAGCCATGGGACTAGGGACTGAGATCACTCCCAACCAGGAGGGTGCACTTTTAGCCAGTCTAATTGTTGGACACTCATTTCACCCAACTTGATGCAAAAAAAGGAAACAAACTACCGGCAAAACTGGTAAATGCCCCCTTATGAGAGACCGCCGGCAGGAACCTTATTCCTGGACAAGGAAGGACGTGCACTGATGGGAGGCTGGTCCCGGAGGCTTGGTCTCGCACAAGAGGCCAAAGGGCCCAGGCTGCCCTGCTCGCTGACAAAGAGGGACACCGTCACTTCCGCTCCCTCTGCCGACAGGTCCGCCCTCCCTGCTCACCTGTGGTAGGCCTGGGACAACTGGTAGGACATGGGCGCGAAGGGCAGAGCGCGGTTTTTCTTGGGGCCCAGCGTGTGGTTGACCCGGCGCCGGTTGACTAGGCTCCTCCGCTGGTAGTCCACGAAGGCCTTCACCAGGACCTGTTCCTTGTAGTCTCGGTACAGGCGGAAGGTCTGCAACACAGCAGGCCAGGCGTGAGCGGGGCTCTCCAGCCAGCAGGGCGTGGGGGTGGGAAGTGGATACACAGACGCCATGGCTGATCATCCATGGAAGAAGGCTGCCGATGAGGGGGGGATGGGGCGAGGGGGAGGTGGGGCTGGGAGGCCGGAACGGACACTTGGGGTGTGGTGGGGGAGAGCCCGGAAGAAGCCCGCAGCCCCGTGGTCAGCCTTGACCCACCAGCACATCCCCTTAGAGAGTACAGAGCACAGGCAGGTGGAAAAGGCAGGCTGCACCCACGCCTACTTCTCTGGATGTATGGACGCTGGGCGCTGACGCAGAATCATGATACCGGGTATCCTTCAGCTCCCACCTGAGCCACTGGCAGATCTGCTGGGGCCAATCTACTCTGAGTATGTTCCAGAAACGTCCAGGGTGTGCCACCTACAGCCACTGTCTGTCTGGGTCACACCACGTCGCTTCTGCCTGTGACTGCCTGATCTTCCGGCTTCTACCTGGGGCTCCCTGCCCCCACCTCTGACCGCTCTGCACGGCAGGAAATGTAGCCCTTTTATGCCTACATCGGACCACATGTCCTTCCTGCCTCTAAAGCCCTGATGGCTTCCCTCTGCAGGGGAACCACCCAGTCCTAACACTGGACCCTCGAAGAATTCCTTAACCTCATCCCTGTAACCTCCCACTCCTTGCTGCCACGGGTGGGGGTCCCTGGAGAAAGGTTCTGCGTCCCGCTTGGGGTCAGGCGCCCTCTCTCATGCATCTTTCCATGCCCTGGGGAAGTCAGGGAGAGTGACAGCCCTTTGGCACATTGTTATAGTCCAGGCCCCACCTGGAAACAGAGTTGAAGGAAGGAAAGGTGAGGCTGGGACAAGGCCCCACTGGGACGCAGGGATCAGGCTCCTGCTGTACCCTGGGGGCTGGACTTTCTTATGTAACAGGTGCTTGGACCCACCCCTGAGGCTGTGCCAGCTCTAACTCCTACTGGGCAGGAGAGCTTGTCGGGGTCCTGCCCCCTCCACTCCAGTCTCCAGGGGTGGAACCTGGGGTCCACGTGCTATAAGAGCTGTCCAGTTGACTCTGAGACACCCTAAAGTTTGGGACAGCTTCCATCTAAACACATCAGCAGGATAAGAAACACCACCAGCCCTTTGTTTTCTAACTTCTTCCTTCAGGTTCCAAACTGGCTTGACTTGGTCATGTAAGCTGTAGGAGCTGAGTTTTAGGTTGCGAGATTAAATACAAACGTAGATAAGCCCTACTTGGAACACACTTTTGTGATCATTAAAAACAAGAGAAGGGCTTCTCTGGTAGCTCAGGGGTAATGCAGGAGACACGGGTTTGATCCCTGGTCCAGGAAGATTCCACACGCTTCAGAGCAACTAAGCCCGTGAGCCCACCGTTGAACCTGTGCTCCAGAGCCCGGGGGCCACAAGTGCTGAAGCCCAGGCACGCTAGAGCCTGTGCTCGGCAACGAGAGGCCACTGCAATGAGAAGCACGCACACTGCAACTAGAGAAGCACCCACGCAGCAATGAAGACCCAGCACAGCCAAAAAAAGGGAAAGGAAGCATGGGTTCGCGGAGCAGACTCCTCTCCGCTGGGGCCTTGGAGCCACACAGACTCAGGTTTGATGAATGGGCTCTGGGATCTTGGTCATGGGCTTTTTAACTTCTCTGAGCCAAGTTTTCACACCTATAAAGTACTAATTCCACCACTTTCCCAGGCTCGGCGCAGGGTTAAGATCTGCCTTCTCCTTCATCCGCATTCAGCTACGATCCAAGCAGCATCACAGTTCTAGTATGTTCTCAGGAGATGTGTAAGACTCAATGCCCGCAGAAAGGCAGCTTTCCCACCGGGTGATATTTCTAACAATCAAACTGTTGACACTTGTCCACTATAATTGGAAAAGATATGCTACGTAGCCCAATTAGTTTCTCAGCTCTTTTGTCATGGCTCATTTCTTCTGCCTAATTGTCTGCCTTCAACGTTAGATTCAAAACCTCAGCCCTGGGAGGGATTTTGGAGGTCACCAGATCCTGTGCCCATACTTCAGTGAATGGGGGGGTCTTCCCTGGCAGTCCAGTGATGAGAACTCAGGCCTTTCACTGCGGTGGCCCAGGTTCAATCCTTGGTCAGGGAACTACTAAATCCTGCCAGCCATGTCACAACACCAAACAAACGAAAAAAGATGAATGAAGATTTGGCTGGAGCCTCGGGGGGCAATCAGGCCCCCTGAGACCTCATAGGTAAGAAGAGAAGGAGGAGAAACCTCATGGGCCCCCAGGCTGGGAAGGGTCACAAGTCCTGGAATGCTGCTGCAAAGCTAACGCTGTGTCCCCAACGCCCACCTGGAACGACTGGCAGATCTCCATCTGTCTGTCCGAGAGGGCCAGCGTGCTCTGGATCAGGTTCTGGAGCACCAGGAAGTGGATGTCATCCACGCTGCGAGAGATGGGGGGGCAAGATGGCCACGTGAGATGGGGGAACGGGTGCAACAGGGCCACACGAGCCCACAGACCACGAGAGACGAGGGGGAGTGGACAGGGCCACGTGAGCCCACAGACCACGAGAGACGAGGGGGAGCGGACAGGGCCATGTGAATCCATGGGCCACAGGCCACCACTCATCCTGCTGGTGGATTCTACCTCAAAAAATCTTTCCAATCTCCTGACAATGATACAAATGTTTCAACTAGTCATAAACCCAAACAAAAGGAATGAATAGTGGTTTTTACCCCTTACTGACTGGTCCATTTTCGAAGGGAAAAAGTTTTATTCTAATGGATAAGGGGTGACATAACCTAGGAATAAGTTTTCATGACAACGAACATGTGTGGTTAGTGCTTCCATTTTTTTAAAATCCAGGTTATTTTATATTATTTTTTAAACTTTTGGAGTATAGGCTGAGATGGTTGGATAGCATCATCAACTCAATGGACATGAGTTTGAGCAAACTCGAGTAGATGGTGAGACAGAGAAGCCTGGCGTGCTGCAGTCCGTGGGGCTGGTAAGAGTTGGACACAATTTAGTGACTGAACAAGAACAACACAGTCGATTAGCAATGTTGTGATAGGTGAACAGCGAAGGGATTCAGCCATGTATATTTTTCATCCAATTTTAAACAACTGTTTCTCCAATGAGAATAGGCTTTTCACTGAATACAGAGCTAAAAATCAAATATTGATTATCCAAGATGGAAAGAAAGGGCTGAGTTTTTTAACCTGAATTTTCCTTGGGAAGTTCATGGGCTACGAGTTCATACCCCTTCTCCAACCCTCCTCAGGCTGGGCTGGTGACAGGAGAGGTGATGGGTTGGCCTGCTTTTCCCATGAAGGGCCACATAATTTAGTCTCCATGGGCCCCATGGTTTCTGTTGCAGCCCCTCAGCTCTGATGTTCCACCCTGAAAGCAGCACCGACCACACACGGAACGGACGAGGCCGTGTTCCAGTAACACTGTATTTCCAGAAACGGGCACCAGGCTAGACTCGGCCCTCGCCGAGCCCTGAGCCAGGCTGCAGGCAACCCAGTGAGGCGGCTGAGGAAAAGGTGCAGGGCCTCCAGCTGCTGTCGCTCTTTAGTCACTTAGTCATCTCGACTCTGAGACCCCATGGACTGTAGCCCGCCAGGCTCCTCTGTCCAGGGGATTCTCCAGGCAAGAGTACTGGAGTGGGCTGTCATTCCCTTCTCCAGGGGATCTTCCCGACCCAGGGATCAAACCGGAGTCTCCTGCGCCAGCAGGCAGATTCTGTACCACTGAGCCACCTGGAAAGCCTCGGGCCTGTGAGTACTTGCCTCTTAAGTTCATCCTCTTTCATGACTTGATCTTTTTTGTCTCCAATCACCAAAACTCGGTATCTGCGTAGGAAACAGAAGAAGCGCTTGTCAAGGGAACCCAGCCGACCTTCCTGAGCCAAGGTGATGCTTGAGTGAGGTGGCTACTGATCGGCTAAACGTTGGAAAAAAATAATTGGTAAACTCCCTAAAATTCAAACTCATACATGTGAATTAAAATGAGAAAACACTGCGTTCTGCCCAATGAATGAGCGTGTTGTAAGAACGAGGGTCGGGGAAAATGAGGAATGTTCGATCACTGACCATCTTGAGGCGATAAGGGGATATGTTAACTTGTAGACAGTGACTATTAACTGTTACCGGAGGAGGAAGACAGCTGTGGGCTCATCACGATGAACAACAAGCACAGAAAGGAGCCTGGGAATAAATAACCTCACAGGGGAGGAGCTGTAGGTGATCGTGTTGCACGTTATCTACCCATCTATTTTTCTGCGCTCCATGCAATTTTTAAATTAAAAAAAAATTTTTTTGGGGCCACACCATGTGGCACATGGCATGTTAATTCCCCAACCGGGGATTGAACCTGCACCCCCTGCGTTGGAAGTGTGGAGCCTCAACTACTGGGCTGCCAGGGAAGTCCTCCTGAGATCCGTGTAATACTGTTTTACTGTGTTTGGACCAAGCAAATAAATATAAACCACAGAACTCTATGAAAAAACCCACGGCCATTTATTTCTAAGTCATGTCTTTGGTTTCTACAACACTAAAGTCAAAATTCATCTCTGCAATAGTAAATTCTTCCTAAAATCTAGCTGTAAGACAAAACACCTTTTAGAAGAATGTGAACTGGTTTTAGTCAAACGAGAAAATATTTGGGACCATTTTTCTCTTTTACTTTGCCTGCCAGAATGCTCAAGATCAAACCTAGTGGTCAGCTGTTACAGCTGGAACTTTTTTTCTTTCCTCTAGATAGGTCATGAACTCACCTTTACAAATCTTTGTCTTCTTTAATAACTTAAAGTTGGCCCATGTGTTTATTAAAAACAGGTGGGGATAGAAGTTACAGGTAGGTAAACAAGCTGCCTGAAACACCTTCACGACTGAAGAGAAAGCACAGCACTTAGGAGTTCTGGGTAAGAGTTTGCAGCAAAAGCAAAATCTATAAGCAACTACAGAGCGCTCCTTGGCCCTGGCACACAGCAGGCAGGACACGAACTAGTTGCTGGGTGAATGAAAGGATGAGACTCCCAACCGAAACAGAGGGCTGGCTGCAGAGGTACCACACAGCTCACAGTGGGACCTGACAGTGGATGTCGTCTCTAGAGGAAGAAATTTGGAAATACAGTGGCCACAGGGACTATGCTGATGAGGATGGTGGGGAGAAGGGATTCACATCCGGATGAGGCAGCAGAAACAGGCCTGGTTCAACAGCACTCAAGATTTTAAAACTGCACAGATTCTGGGAAGCTCAAGTGTGTTCCTCTCCAGGTGCCCAGGGGTGGAGCTGGCAAAAGCAGGGGGTCTGGGATCAGACCCACCTAAGTTTAAATCCTGGCCTGGGGCGTACTAGCACCATGACCTTGGGAAGCTTCGTACATCTCAAGGTTTCCTTGTGCATAAAATAAGCAATTTTAACAAAAGCACTCCAATATCTGAGCAAGCCCGGAGTGAGCCAGAGCAGGGCCGCACCGGAACGGAAGGCAGCACCCCTTGGGGGTGTAGGGGGTGGCGGCGTCTCCCGAGTTTCAAGTCCCCTGGAGAGGAGACGAGAGGTGCAGAGTCAGAGGAGCACAGGCTTCGCTGCCGGGTCAGGTGAACAGCTGGTGGGGGATGCACCTGTCGCTGGTGACGCACCCTCTTGACCCAAGACACACAGAACCTTCCTGGAGGAGCCTTACCTGGCAAACAGCTCCTCGAGCGTGTCTGGGATTTCAAGGTTTGGATTCTTTAGGGCTGAACTGAACTTCTCTCTAAGCTTTGCCACAAATTCTTTAAACTCGCTGGCACAAACCTGTTGACGTGACAGAATGAGACCTTAAGCCCTTTCTCTCCTTGAAGGGAGGTTTCACTAACACACAATGAGGAAAATCCTGGAGCAAATGCCCAGAGCAGCGTGCCCCCAGAAACCCAGACAGAAACGCTGTCTCCTGTGCCCTCTCCCCAGCCCCCAAGACCACCGGGAAGGTGCCGGGTGCTCACCACTCTGGAGCTGGCGAGCCTTACACCCACACCGCCAGCGCTTGCCCCCAGGCCCTCAACACGCCCCAAGGAGTCCCTCCAGTCAGCAGCCTGTGTACCCTCACCACCTCCCTCCCTCCTCTGTGACTCACCCTTGCACGTCGGTCTCCACCCCCACACTCAGCCGTGAGCCCCAAGCCAGCCCGTCCCCCTCTGTAGCCACCCCATGTCCGCCCAAGACCAGACCCGGATCATAGCGTGGTCCCTCACTGCCTCGCCACCCCAGGCTCGTGCCTCCAACTCCTCCTCCACGGTGTGGCCGGCAAACCCACCCTGTCACCCTGCCAGCTGGCGCCAGGGCTACAGGACAGGGTCACGCTCTTTCCCGATGCCTCTCGCGGCGGCCCTCCCACGGGGCGCCTCGCCCCTCTCCTTGTCTGCCCTTCCTCGGCTGGTCCCTCGTCTCTACGGTCTGGGCTCAGTGGTGACACAGCTGAGGGCCCTGTGTGATAACAGACGGTCGCCTGCTTCCTTCATCCCACTCTTCCCTAGCGGTGGAGCCAGCCCCAGCGCGGTGTGGGCAGGCAGCCTGCCCAGCCTTGGGGGCGAGTCAGGACGGATCTTCTGGAAACAGCTGTCCCCTCCTCCCTCGACACAAGGGCCCTCTCCCCACTTCTTCCTGCCTTGGGATTCTGTTGTGAGATGTCAGCCATGAGGTGACCAGCATGAAGATGGAAAGCTGACCCCCGGGGATGGGGAGTGAGTGACAGAATGAACCCGGGACCCTGAAGACGCTTCTGCTCTGCTGCCCCCGTGAGGGACAGCCTACTTCTGGGCTGCTTAGCACAGTGTTAGGTTTTCCTCTGTCACTTGCATCAGTCAGTTCAGTTGCTCAGTCAAGTCCAACCCTTTGCGACCCCATGAACCACAGCACACCAGGCCTCCCTGTCCATCACCGACTCCCGGAGTTTACCCAGACTCATGTCCATTGAGTCAGAGATGCCACCCAACCATCTCATCCTCTGTCGTCCCCTTCTCCTCCTGCCCTCAATCTTTCCCAGCATCAGGGTCTTTTCAAATGAGTCAGCTCTTCGCATCAGGTGGCCAAAGTACTGGAGTTTCAGCTTCAACATCAGTCCTTCCAATGAACACACAGGACTGATCTCCTTTAGGATGGACTGGTTGGATCTCCTTGTAGTCCAAGGGACTCTCAAGAGTCTTTTTCAACACCACAGTTCAAAAGCATCAATTCTTCTGCACTCAGCTTTCTTTATAGTCCAACTCTCACATCCATACATGACTACTGGAAAAACCATAGCCTTGACTAGATGGACCTTTGTTGACAATGTAATGTCTCTGCTTTTTAATGTGCTGTCTAGGTTGCATCAGAAGCACTCCTAATTCTCCCTCTGTGCCCTCAGCACCCTGTGCTCTCCTGTGGGCTGGCTACACTGTTCTGCGATGCCCACTCACTTCTCTGCCTGGCTCACTGGCCTCGGCTGGCACCAAGGCTGGACACACACAGCGGAGTCCAGTGCTGGCTCAACAAATCAGGGGTAAGCACACGGTGAGCCACATGGCAGAGGAGTCTGGGTCTGGAAACAAGCTTCCTTCTTGGTCAGTCCCTGTCCCAGCCCTACCCACAGAAAACTCAGAAAGAAAACTCATCGCCTATCCGTGAGCTTTCCAGACGTCTAGCTGTTTATAATTTCTGAAGAGCTGCCCTACTTTCTTAACAAAATAGACCCAAGGCACAGCAGCGTTGCCAAGAGGCAAGCCAAATTCTAATTGTCTTTAAAAAACTGATGCTGGATGCCAGATCAAGAGAGGTTCACAGCCAAAAACCTGACAAGTCAATTTCCCAGATGAGCGCGGGAAAAGCCCAGGTCTGCAAGGCCGGCAGAGGCACCATGGGAGCCAGAGGACCAGACCTCTGTGTCTGGAAACCTAGAAACCCCTCCCTCAGGGCAGGCTGCACCCAGCCACCGCACGGCACCCACCTTTGGGTTTCCGTAGTCACCTTTCCGACTCAGGAACTCCCCGACAAGCGCCTTATCCTGGTACACCTCGGCAAGGCAGACCCTGCAGGAAAACGGACCACAGGGAAGTCTGGGCACTGCAACCATGCCCACGTTCAGAACCACCGAAGATTTCTAACGCTGCTGGCGTCAGCTAATCATGAAGTGTGACCGGCTTGTGTGCCTGCTGGGTGATCACAGCTTTCAGAAATGAAGGATTCGGGGTCAGCCGGTTACTGCATACGCTTCACACCTCGGCTTCTCCAAGCTCCCACCCTCCTGCCCCTCACAGGGGTTTGGCCAGGACTCTGGGAAAGATCTACGTGGAAGTGTATCATAAACTTAAAAACAGGCCCCAGGGGTCGGTATTAAGAGCTCCGGGCTCCTCCATCACCCTCTGTCCACCACACCCATCCTCACATCTCTATGGTGACAGGACAGCCTGACCTGCCCACCAGGAAACAGAGAGAAAGACAGCCAGTGTGTGCTGAGCCTGGGGGCTGGGCACTTCTGACCCTCACAAGGAGCTTGCAAGGAAGAGGCTGTCATTCCATTTCACGGCTTGGCGAGCTGTAGGGACCCCCTGCCCCTGAGGTCACACGGAGGCCAAGGGTCAGGTGGAACAGGCGTGGCTACTATTACCATCGCCCTGCTCACAGGTGGGGAAACAGCCTCTGAGGGGATAAGCGCCCCGTCCCAGGCCCCACGGCTCTGAACTGCGGTGAGGACGGAGACTCAGGCCTCCAAGCCCTGCAAGCCCTCTCATCCCCCTGCCCTGCCCCACTGCAGGACGAGAGGAAGAGCGTCAGGCGGAGGCCGGGCATCCCAAGTTCCAGACCTCACTCACTGCAGCTCTCCATCACCCAGCAAGCACCCATCCTTTCTATGGGCCTGTTTCCACTTTGGGAAAAAAAGAGGACTTTGGACCAGGGGATCAGAGCCCTTTCTGATAGAACATTTTAAGAGCATTCCACTTGAAAAAAAAAAAAAAAAAGAGCATTCCACATGCCAGGCAAGTGGCTTCACACAGGAAGGCCCCCTGGTGTCTAACCCAGTGGTTCTCACCAGGAGCGATCTGGGCCCCGTGGGCGACGTGTGAAGACACTTTTCGTGGTCACAGTTGGGGAGGGGGGGTTGCTACTGGTGCCTAGTGGATGGAGACACGGACGCTGTTAAACATCCCACAGAGCCTAGGATGCCCCACACAAATGATCCGGCCCCATGTGTCAGCAGTGCTGAGACCCAGAAGCCCAGAAGAGCTGAACCTCCTCCACGATCAGGGCTGGGTGCCTTCCCTCCAAGCTGGCTGACTGCACGCAGCCCAGGGCTTGGGATCAACCTGGAGCAGAGCTCTCTCATTGACCCACGGCACGGGCATCAGCTGGTGGGAGTGGTTTCTCCCAACCCTGCTTGGGTCCCCTCCTGGCCCCACTCTCCTTCTGGCTGCAACCGGAAAACATCTCTGGCTTCACAAGGCATCCTGAAGTCTAAACAACACCTTACGTGTGCAAGTGCCCGGAATCACACCCGGCCCCCCGGATCAAGGGCCACCTCACTAACAGCCTCCAGAACACATCTGACGTGCTCCTGGAAGGCTCAGACTCTATCCACCTGGAGTCTACAGCCGACTCCTAAGCAGATGGGATAATAAAGAGGAAAGAAAAAGCGAGAAGCCTGGGGACACCCTCGACGGGGAGTTCCGGAAGTTCAAAGGCGGCTTACTTGTAGTTCAGATAGGCTTGTGGGTTTTTGATTATGTAGCGAGCTCTTCGTCCGACCGACAGGGAGGTTTTATCCAGAGACTCTTCCAAGGTCGAGTGCAGGATGTCCCGCACGACCTGCCAGGGGACGAATGGGCCCTTCACCTGGATCAGACACAAGCCGAGACGGAAGGTCAGTGGCCCTGGAGCCCACGGCACAAGTCACTAGTGTGAGGGAGGGGAGTCGGCCCGTGCAGCCTCTTCCCTCAGCAGACACACAAAACTCGGCCACAGTTACTGGGTACTGACCACGGGCCTGGCCCCGAGTTGGGGCTGGGAAGAGAGGAGTAAGACAAACCCTTAACGTCCAGTGGGAAGCCTCTCTGGGTGACTAACAGAGGTGCCTGGGGGGTGCTGGGTAGTCCTGACTGGAAGGCAATGTTAGGGGAGCTCAGGTCTGTGACATGGTTTGTGGAGGGTTGTGCTCGGAAACGCTGTGTGTGGCGCCTGCGGTCACACTGATGGCAACAGAACGCGCAGAGTCCCGGGCTCAGGGCCCCCCAGGGAACACGGGCAGGAAGGCAGAGCCCAGGAGAAGAAGGGGCGTGATGACAAGGTTTTTCTCTTAGTGCCTGAGCATGAGGGGGCCGGGGAGTCTGGTGTGAGCTGGAGGGAGTGAGTGGAGGCTCCATGTAGGCCTCTCCCATCATCACCGTAATGAGACAAGGGCCAGGCATGAGGGACAGCAACATGTCATCAGGTTCCTCCTGGCAGAAGGGGCCGGGATGCAATTTAGGAACGCACAAAGAGGTAAGAAAATGATCAAGCAAAGGGGTTTAATGAGCTTAAATTAAAGGCAGAGAGCAACACATGGCCTCTGGGCGGGTGTCTTTGGCTGGTATGGCAGAAGGACAGGAAACACTGACTATGCTGTGAAGCTGCCTCACCCGCTCTGCCTGGTGGTGTTACTACCTGCCGGGGCCCCGGACAGGATGCTGGCGGAGCCCACACTCCTGGGGGCTTCTATGGACCAGCCTGATGGGACACTGGCCTTGGTGTGGCTGGAAGGTGGGGCATGAACCCAGGCATGAACCTGGGGCCATAGCTACACAAATGAGTAAGAAGCCTCTCTGCCTCTAGAAGCAGCCACTCCAGTGGGCCAAGAGGGACCAGAAGCCAGAGGAGCAGTGTGACATGTATGCGTCCAAGGGGCAGAGCGAGAGCGCAGTGACCACTTCCTTTCGGCAGGATCAATGGTGCCTTTCCAGAGATGATAAGCAGTAAATGAAAGATAAACAGGACTATTCCAAGCAGATGAGGATGGGAGGTGGGGAACAGGGAAGGGACAGAATCCCGGTGAAGAGACAGTGAGTGCAGCTCTCAGCTGTGTGACGTTGCTTGTTGTTGCTGTTTACTAAGTCATGTCCGACTCTTTGCAACCCCATGGACTGTAGCCCGCCAGGCTCTTCCGTCCATGGGATTTCCTAGGCAAGAATACTGGAGTGGGTTGCCGTTTCCTTCTCCAGGGGATCTTCCCAACCCAGAGATCAAACCCACGTCTCCTGCACTGGCAGGTGGGTTGTTTATCATCTGAGCCACCAGGGAAGCCCGAGCTGTGTGGTATGCAGCCAGGCAAAGACACAGATGTGTGAGCTGAAGGCTGGAAAGAGAGGTGCAAAAGTGAGTGTGGGGTTCACTGGGAAGATTCTGGGAGATGCTTCTCCCACGGGCCGAGTGGAGTAGATGGGATGAGTGGTCCCAGGGCCACGCTCCTCCCTGTGTGGGTCGGAAGAGAAAGAGCCTCCTGGACTCACAAAGAGAGGGACTCACAGTCAGCGGGCTGGAAGCTGGGGTGGGGTGGAGAGGCGAGTGGGATGGTGGGGGCGCACCTTGGTGTTGAGGACGTTGCTGGCGATCCGGCAGAGCATGAGCAGCCCATCCTCCTGCAGCGACCAGGTGACCCGCAGCCGCGTCATCCTCTGCAGGGCACTCTGGTCTGCCTCGTCATGGTAACGCCTTTTGTTCTTGTCTTCTGGGAGCTCTTCTAAGGCGGGGATGGCAGAGGGGGCTTTGAACAACTGTTTGAGAGCTGTCACTCCAGAAAGCGGAAGGGTCCCTACCCAGTGGGTGGGCCTGGATCAAGGTATCAGTTATCAGCATCTCATCGAGTGGGGAGTCATGTCAACTAGCCACAAAAGACTCAGCCCAACGGGACAGATTTTTTTAACCCCTTTCATCATTTCTGTTTGTCAGATTTCATGGTGACAGGCTGGGCAGCCTGATGCAGCTGGTTATCTGCCTGCCTCCAATCTTTCCCTCGGAGGCACTGAGCCCTCTGAAGCTGCCTTGCCTCCCTCAGAAGCCCTCTGAAGGAACCTGCTCAGGGCGTGCTCTCCAGATAAGTGGGACCCCACCATTCCCTGCTCTGCGACCTCAGAGATGCTGTGTACACTCTGGTGCAGCAGGGCGACAACAAGGCCCACTGTCCAGGGCTAAATAACTTCAGGACTGACCCAGACGCCTAAAAAACACCTAGAGCAGTGCCTGGTACAAAGGAGCTGTTACCTAAGTAATATCAAGCACAAACATTATGGAATATTTGCTGGGTGCCAAACACTGGCTTAAGCTTTTTACATATATTCACTTACAACTAAAATACTACTCGGCAACCATGCTAGAAGAAGGATACAACTATTATCCCTATTTGGCAGGTGAGGAATCTGAAATGCACAGAGACCCAGCACCTTGCCTGAAGTCAAAAATCCTAGGAAGCAGCAGTTAGGATGGGAACCCTGAGCTCTAAAACCACTGGGTTTCCCCAGACTCCACCCTCCGCTCCCCTCCCTGCTGGGAAACACTGGCAGGAGTTCTGAAGGCAGATGCCATATGCTACCGCCAATTCTAAAAGCCTGTTTGCTTAGTGAGCATATTTCAAATGAGAGCAGGAGAAAAGTGGGCAAGATCATTTGCATTCAAAGCAACACCACCATCGGATTTTGCTTTGCAGTGAATTCAGGTCTTTTCGAGCCAATCTGATCTTACACGTATCTGGACAGGCTAAACGGAGGGGGCCGTTTCAGCTGATGCGAGGCTATTTGTTATGAGCACCAGCTGAGTAAATCACTAAAAATGGGTTCCTGTTAAAGCATTCTGCTCTCAGCTGAAACAGCTAAAGCTATCAGATCGTTGTTAAAACGCATGGTCCACTGAAATGACATAAAAGTGGCTGAAAACCAGGACACTGGTCTCCTTGCTGCCCTCCTTCACGGTAAATGATGCCCGAATGAAGAACTCAAAACGGGAATCGAACAGGCGCCGTGCACAAGGGGTTCACAAGATCCAGAGAGATCCCGCAGGCTTAAATGACTCCCGCGCTCCCTCTGATTTAAAAACACAACTTGAAACTTTGCCCTGAGCACAAATGCTGATGTTAAAAGGTGAACCAAGAGAATAATAGGATTTGAACCAGCTGTGATGAGGACTTGGCTAAGGATTTTTGCAAAGGTTTTTTTTTTTCCCAGTTGAGATGAAATTATAAAAACGTGAACAGAGGAAGTCACTAACTGAAATGGCTCTATATACTACCGTGACTGAGAAAGCAGGGGGGGATGTATAGAAAGTTCAAGGCCCTCTTGGCCAACAGGCTGGGCTTGGAAAACAAAACACAACCACACAGTTAGCGCTGCAAGCGGAGGGAGTGAACCGGAGTCTGAGGGCAGCACTCAGGCTGGGCTACAGGGAGGCTGCTGCCCGTCCCCGGCTGGACTGGGCAAAGGCGAGCCTCACAAACACAAACCTTTCTTCTTCCTCTTGATCTTCTTCCCTGGGTCCTTCTTCAGCCGTTTGCGCTTCTGGCTTTTCCCACCCTTCACTTTCTGGTTCCGCTCCAGCGTGGGCTCTCGCTCCACCTCGACGTGCTCGTCTCTGTCGGCACACAGCCCCGATCCGGCTCGAGCATCTCCCCAGACCGTCAGCCTGCCATTGCCTGGAAACAAGCAAAGGAGCCCGGCATTGCAGAAAGCCCCCGCAAAGGCTGGAACACGGCGCGGTGCAGGGGTCCCACTGGCCCAAGCCGGCCCCGTGTCCGTCTCTGCTGAGCTCCCGGCCCACGTACCTCCGGCCCCAAGAGGCATCGGGCGCTTGGATAGAAACGTCTGCAGCCTCATCGTGAGCCCGTTCTCCGACGTGGTGGTCTCCTGAAAGACAAGGATGGCACTGAAGTGTGAGCTTCACTGGGCCCCCAGGAACCCAGCGCAGCCGCAGCGCTGAGTGTTGAGTCCCTGATGACGAGGCGGCGCAGGGTCCGCCACCTTCCTGTGGCACGCACACCCCGTCTCGTGGGACCGCTTAGACTTTCCTTTCTTTCTTTTTAAAAGGAATACTTGTACTCATCGAAGAATAAATTAGCATCCATGGGGGGAAAGAAAAAAGAAAGTCAGGTAGATATTTACAAAGTCCCGCTGTACCTTCAGTACTTACGGATGCAATTACTCGTGTCTATGGTCAATTTTGGTTTAGCCAATTCAAAAACTGTGAGCTGGGACTTTCCTGGTGGTTTAGTGGCTAACAACCCACCAGCCAGTGCAGGGGACACGGGTTCGATGGTCTGGAAGATCCCACATGCCGTGGGTCAACTAAGCCTGTGTGCCCCAACAACAGAAGCCCGAGCACCCTGGAGCCGGTGCTCCACAATGGAAAGAAGCCACCGTAATGAGAAGCCTGAGCACTGCAATGAAGACCAGCCCCCTCTCGCCATAACCAGAGAAAGCCTGCACACAGCAACCAAGACCCAGGGCAGCCAAAAACAGAAACAGAGTAAGTAAATCTTAAAATCTGTGAGCCAGGGAAGGGAGCGGCAGATGGGTATCGATGGCCGGGGACAGGGTGTGATGGTCCCAGGACGGACACCCACCTTTTTGGCCTTGTCCATGATGTAGCTGGTCCAGATCCAATTGCGCTTCAGGTGTGCGTAGAAGCTGGAGTCGAGCCCTGCAGCTCCCAGGCCGTCTCCGGGGATGATGCCTTCATCCACGACCTCGCGGCTGCCCCTGGGAGTCGGGAAATAAACAGACACCAAGCCTCCTTGGGAACTGGGAAGAGAGCCCGTGGAGTGGGTGGGGGCATGTACTGCAAATGGTACCTTCCCACAAAGACACCACAAAGACAGGTAGCAGTAAAGAATTTGTCAAAAATCCAGATTTTTATGTAAAAATCCCGGTTTTTGAACTTCGGCAACTGGTTCTTTTTAGTTTTTGACAATGGGGAGGCTAGCTGCCTCATGGCTGGGGCCAGAGTGAGCCACGGCCACCAACTCGCAGCACCACAGCAGGGACTCAGGCCTCCAGGCCCGACAGGGAGCCTGACTGCGGGGCGGCGGCCCACAGCCTGCAGGACGAGACTCCCTCGGCTCTGCACTCGGGGACGGGCGGGACGCACATGGTGTACTCCATCATGGCACACTTGCGCTCCAGCGTGTACTTGTCCATGGCGTTCTCCTGCTCCTTCTGCATTCTGCCCTCCTCATCGCTGCCCTGGTCGGGGCCGCTGCTCTTCCGGGCGCGCGGGCAGCGCACTACGCCTAGGAAAGAGACACGAGCCCCGCTGATGATACCTTTCTGCCAATGTCTGCTGCTGGGTGGCAAGAGGAGTGAATTCCCTTTCTGGGACTAGGATCCCCACCAGGGGAGAGGGGCTGAAACCGGTGGACCTCTTTGCACAAAACATCTTACATCATCATGTCGAGGGGGAGCAGGAGGAAGAGTTAAGGCTGGTGGGTGAACCTGAGAAGAGACTGCACAGCCTGGATTCTATACAGGCGGGAAGGCGAGCAGGCGACCAGAGAAAGCCCAGGCCTTCTTTCTTCCTGGTGGAGGCCGCAGGGAGCCACATGCCACAGGCCCGGGCTTACCTAGGGGCTCAGTGGTAAAGAACCCGCCTGTCGATGCAGGAAACACAAGCTCCATCCCTGGGTTGGGAAGATACCCTGGAGGAGGAAATGGTAACCCACTCCAGTCAAGTATCCTTGGCCTGAAGAATCCCATGGACAGAGGAGCCTGGCGGGCTACAGTCCCTGGGGTCGCAAAGTGTGGGACACGACTGAGCGACTGAACAACAACAGACACGACCACACAGCTCTGGGGTATGGTCGCTGTCTCTTCACCAGGATCCCTGAGTGCCCTCTGCAGAGACGCATATGCTGAGAGGAGAAATTAAGCAAACTGCACTTCTTGCAAAGAAATGTGAAACATGATTAAAACCTTTGCTTGAGGGGCTTCCCTGGTGGTCCAGTGGTTAAGAATCTGCCTGCCAATGCAGGGGACCTGGGTTTGATCCCTGGTCCAGGAAGATCCCACGTGCCACGGGACAACTAAGCCTGCGTGTCACAACTGCTGAGCCTGCGCTCTAGAGCCCGTGCTCCGCAATAAGAGAAGCCACTGCAATGAGAAGTCCACTCTCCGCAATTAGAGAAAGCCCGTGCATAGCAATGAAGATCCAGCACAGTCATAAATAACCAATTAATTAAAAGAATTGCTTGAGTCAGGCCAGGGAAGGTTATGATAATCTGCAGACTATCAAAGAGCCTCCTGCAACATGGTCAGCTGGAGACTTCAGCCTGGCTGGTGGCGAGGGGCAACAGGCAGAGCCCGTGCCATGTACCTCTCAGCCAGAGCGTCACATGAAACGTCTGGTTCAAGCTTCCCCTCAGCTCCACGAGGTGGCGGCGGTGTTCCCGGATTAGAAATGAAGAAACTGAGGCTCAGGAGGCTCCAAAGAGCTCACCCAGGGTTGTGTATCTGAATGGACTGTGAACCTAAGAGGACCTCAGGCGATGCCTCGCCTGCACCGCCAAGCTGCCTGTTGGGGACGCAGCCTTAGGCCACGTCCAGGACTGCTGAGCCCAAGTCCCTGGACGGCGCCCAATAACCCACATTTCAGCACGCTTCCCCAGAGCTGCCGGTGCACTCACGCTCTGTGAGCCCCACCCTGGAGGATGCCCACATCTTATTATATGATGCTTCCCCTCGGTCTGTGGAGCAGAACCCCCTCGGCCCCTGCAGATGTTTGCTGTTTGAAGGGACAGTCAATGTCTGATTATCAAACTCAATAAGCCTCCCATATTTCGGCTCAAGAACACAAAAAGGGATGGAAATTCACCCGTTGTCAAGCCTGAAAGACTCTGGTGCAAATAACATACTGGTTCGCAAATTTTTATCTAGTATAAAATGCAGGGGAATTAGGGCACTTTAAAATCTGCAATGCTAAAAGCCTCGCTCATTGCTGCTGCCAGGAGTCTACAAAACACACTGTTTCTAACATTTGTCTGGACCCATTAAATGATCTATACAAATGCTCGTTAGCCTCTTAGCATTAAACAGTTCTACCCAAATCACAGGCTTTCCTGGTGGCTCAGCAGAAAAGAATCCGCCTGCCAATGCAGGAGGCTCAAGTTCAATCCCTTAGTCAGGAAGATCCCCTGGAGAAGGAAATGGTAACCCACTCCAGTATTCTTGCCTGTCAAATCCCATGGACAGCAGAGCCAGGCGGGCTACAGTCCATGCGGTTGCAAAGAGTCTGACACGACTGAGCACACATCAACACAATACACATGTGGCTCCTGCTTTGCAAAAATCAAAGCATAACCTTGATCTTCAGGCGGTGTGACAGGAGGAAGACAGAAGTCCTCTCCCAGGTGCAAACGGAATGCAGCATCCTTCTCCTGGGAGAAGTGGCAAGACAGGACCCGAGGAAAACTGGCTTAGAGGAAAGAGCACCAGAATGGCGGTTCTATTGCCTTCTACAAACCCTTCATTCATTCTTATAAACATGTTCAGGATGTCGCCTGTGTATCAGGCACTTTGAGACATGCTGGGGATGAATGCCGAATCTCCTGTGCTCAAGGGATTCCCAGAATGACATCAGATGACAGCAAAGATGCTGGAAAGGCTTTCTCAGAGAGAGAATGCTTGAAGTAGGGGGCGGCTATCTGCAAGGTGAACATAGGTCAGGACATGCCAGACAGAGAAGACGACACAAGCCAACGCCTAACACAAAGCCCAAGTCACCCAAGCAATGGGCAGTCTGGTCAGTTCCTCCTCCAGACCTCCCCACCTGCCCTCTGTCCTTCACTGTCACCAGAGGACCCGAGTCACAGTCTCCAGCTGGCCTCCCTGCCCCTGCTCTGGTGCCTCTCAGTCTATGGTCCACATAGCAGCCAGGGCAGCTTTGAAAGACATGAGATCTTGACTTACAACCACCAATGGATTCTCGCTGCTCCGAGAATAAAGCCAAAGTCTCAGGCAAGTTTGGAAGTTTGCGAGTTCTCCTGCAAGTGTCCTACAAGGCCCCCGAGTCTGACTCCTGCTTGCTTCTCCATCCCAGTGGTCAGTCTCCCTCCACATACACTGGCCAATTCTGCTTCTTAGCTCTGGTCGTGCTGGCTTGGCCTCATCCTTTAGAACTCAGCTCAAACTCTCCTGCTCAGAAAGGCTGCTTCCTGACCAGCCTAGGAAAATACCCTCGATCCGACACCCGGTGCGTTTCCTCCCGAGCACTTAACGCACTCTGAATCTCTGTGCAGTGTGTCTTCCCCAAGACAGCACAAGTCCTGCTACTGTGTGATGTGCGTACGGGAAAGCACACACAAGGTGTTCAGTAAATACCTACTCAACGAGCCCAGTGAATGAAGACAGAAGTGGAGCTGTCCACTCAATGGGGTGGGGGCTGGGGGCCCTCCCAGGTAAGATCCACCACATTCCTTTCTAAGAGAGCTTCCAGGATACTCCAGGCCTCGGGGGACAGTCTGAAAACCAGCAGGCGGTTTCTCTCCAGCTCTAACCCCACAGAAAGGAGGGAACACAGGGAGTCCCGTAAAGACGGCTGGTACCTAGTGGGGTGTTGAGGCAGACGCACTGCAGATCGAACCAGTAGTTCTCCACGTCCTGCATTGAGTTCAGGACGTATGAACGCCTCTCGAAGGGCCGGCTGCTGCGGGCCACATTGTAATGGGGGTCACAGGTGGTGGTGTCCACGATGCCCACGTTCTTCTTCAAGTAGACGAAGACCTACGAGGAGACAGCGGATGGTGAGGGGGAAGCTCAACCTCCGAGTCAGGTTAGAGTCTGGAAATGCTCAGGACCAACCACTTTCGACTGGGTGTGAGGGCCGTTTACCTGATCTTTATCCTGGAACTTCTCTGTGGGGCCAAACTGGAGCAGCCCCATGAAGCAGAGCCTCTGAAGGTTCTCCACCACCGAGAAAATGAAACGTCTGCAGGCAGAGGGGGTGGCGGGCGCTCAGTCATCATCAGGGGGTCAGATGGGAGTGAGGGATGGGACTCGCTGCTTCTCCCCTCTTCTACCTGTGGGACCTCGAGGGCGGGCTTTGGGCCTGCACTGAGCTGAGACCTAGGACCCCCGGCCCATCACCACCCAGGGCAGTGGGGCACTGCTTCTACACGGGGGGCTTGAGATCAAACATAACAAAAGGAAAACCCACTTCATGACCTGCAGTCTTTATCAGCAGATTTAACTTTTAAAAGAACCTTGCAATCAAGGGCTAAAATGTCCCAGCCCACACTGCAATTGCCTCTGTGCTTTACGTAGGCAACAGAGTGGCTGAATTAATGACCTGGGGTCTCTACAACCTGGGAAAAGCAGAAACCTTCCCTTTTCTGGGTCAACCGTTACTCAGAAGCCTAATTCAGAGGGGCCTGCCGGGAGCCTCAGCTGCCCCGAGTGACCGCAGGGACCTCACCTCTTGTACAGAAGCTGCTGCCGGATGGACCTGGGGAGAAAGCGGATCAGCGTGTGCTTCTTCAGGGGGTCATTCAGAAACTCCTCGAGGTGGTCCACCTAAGAGGGGTTTTCAGAGCTCAGCTCACCCTGGAGGCCAGGGCGAGTTCCAAGAGCCATGAAAAAACACTCAGCACTACGTTCTGGGCTGAGGCCTCACTGAGCCGGGTCATCTGCCCCGTGGGTACCCGGGCCCTCCTACTCACCCCCCGCCACCTCCCACATCGCTCTCTCAGCCCTGACACCCCTCCCCTCCCACCCTTCTGCCACCCTTCTTGGGACCGAACATGTGGCCTCACTCACTGCTGGTGGGCATACAAAGTGCTAAAACATTCTGGGGGAGCACTGGGAGAGGAATATATTTATTTATATTTAAAAGAAAGAAAGATGGGACTTCCCTGGTGGTCTAGTAGTTAAGACTCAGTGCTCCCAATGCAGGGGGCCCAGGTTCGATTCCTGGTCAGGAAACTAGATCCCACGCGTCACAACTAAGACCCTGAGCAGCCAAATAATTTTTTTTTTTTAAAGATAAAGGATGCTTATTGCCTTTAAAGCCATTGATTCTGCTTCTATCCTTACCCTTAGAGAAAATATTTTAGGAGCTACCCACAAATACAGCTACTAAAAGGTATTCATCATCATGTCATTTACAACACCAAGAAACTGGAACTTAAACACCCCAAAATACAGTACTGGTTAAATAAATTGGGGTATGTGCATAAAAGGAATACTATGGAGGGAGGTGGGAGGGGGGTTTGGGACAGGAGGACATATGTATACCCATGGCTGATTCATGTCAATGTATGGCAAAAACCAGTACAATACTGTAAAGTAATTAGCCTTCAATTAAAATAAATTAATTTTTTTTAAAATTATTTTTTAAAAATTTTAAAAATTATTTAAAAAATTATGAATTTACTTAGTATCAAGTTAAAACAATGGTGTGGAAAACACAATACATTGTTCAGTGGTAAGAACAGATGATAAAAGAATAAACACAGTATGATCTCAACTCAGTATTTTTTTAAAAAAGGAAGCTCTCATATATACACACATTCATGTTCATACAAACACGGCATAGGAAAAAAGACTAGATGAAAACACAGGTAACACGAGCAGCGACATCTCTGAGTGATACAGTTATGGCATTTCTATGGTAATTTCCGTTCTCTCCTTTTTTCTGTATTTACTGAATTTGTAAAAACATTTTATTGCTCCACCGTAACTGTCTATTGACTGATCTAGAAGGAACAAGTCTTTGAAATATTTCCCTTGACCCACCGTCCATCCAACCCCCACAACCTACTCTGCCTGCCTGCCTGCCTATTTAATCCATCTGTCTGTCTATCTGGCCAGCCACCCGTCACCCAGCCAGCTACAGCTGAGCGCAGGTCCCCGGTGTGGATGGAGCCACGACACCAGCCCCTGCAGTGGCCTGGGAGTCGCCGTACCTTGTAGCTGACTTGCACGACCTGGGTGAAGATGGACAGGGGCAGGCACAGAAGCAGGTCGCTGACCAGGGCCCAGCCGAAGCCGAAGTCCTTGTGGACCGGGATGGGGGGGACGTAGCGCTTCCACGAGGCTTCGTCCACGAACACTAGGAGAAGACAGGGGTCACTCCCAGACTCCCGGTCTCAGTGCTGCTCTCTCCTCCCTGTTCCTGCTTCCCTCTCAGCACAAACTTGGGCAAAACCCTCCCCGTCAGGCAGGAGGCCCAGAGGCTCAGGAAGGTTGGGTGATGTCTATATAGTGATCGGGGCAGTTCAGATCATAAGGACGAGGCACCGCCGTGGCTTCCCGCTGGACCCTGCTGTGGCGTCCCGGCCCAGGGCATCTCACCGGTCTCCGTGGCGAGTTCCACTTCGCCCTCCCAGGTGTCCTTGGGTGCGGCATCAGAGGAGGCCTCCAGGTCGCTCCTAGAGGAGGACGGGACTCCTGCCTTCCTTTCCGAGAAGCTCAGCTCCTCCACCGTGGTAGGGTGCCCGTAGATCAGGTACCACAGAAACATGTGGATCACCCGCAGGCGAGGCATTTTGGGCAGAAACCCTAGAGAGCGCCCCAGTCCAGGAACTGGGGTGAGAAGGAAGGAGGGTGGTGCGTGAAAACCCCAGGCTCCATTCGGTTCACTTCATTCAAAAATGACTGAGCGCCACTGGGTCCCAGGGGCCAGGGAGACAACAAATGCTTCCATCCTCGTGGGACTTACTTTCTAGACGACAGACAACAACACACTACCTAAGACAGTACACTGGATGGAAACAGCTGATGCAGATGATAAAGCAAGGAAGGGAGAGCAGGGCAATACTTCTGCAGAGGCCTGGAAGGTCCCCCGGGGAGAGACCTTAGGGGGCGGCCTGGAGCTGGTGGAGTGGGCCATGCAGACACACACACCCCAGGGCGAATGCAATGCGCCTAGCTTTCCTTCCTGGTGGCTCTGCTGGTAAAGAACCCACTTGCCAATGCTGGATGCTCAAGAGACGTGGGTTTGATCCCTGGGTCAAATCCCCTGGAGGAGGAAATGGCAACCCACTCCAGTATTCTTGTCTGGGAAATCCCATGGACAGAGGAGCCTGGCGGGCTACAGTCCATGGCTTCATAGAGTCGGACACGACTGAGCGCACACCCACACGCAGCATACTGGGAAGGGCCAGGAGGCCTGAGGGACAGGGCAGGGCAAGGAAGCAGGGGAGTGGGAGGTGAACCACAGGGAGTAGGGAAGGGGTCCTCCAGGACAGGCCCAAGGCTCACGGGGACTGCAAACACTCCAAAATCAGGTTCTTCTAAAGAGCTTATTTCTTTGACACCAAGTGCTCCCTGACTTGCCCCAGAGAGAAGAGACAGGTGAGAGACAAGGAAGATGTGGCAGGGAGGACAAGGGGCCCAAGGGCCCCTCCTCCGGCGCCAGGCCTAGACCGTTTGAGGAGCCCTTGGCTGCCTCTTGCCCCCCCTCCGGCACGTGCGCTGCTCGGGTGCACGTCCTCATGTGAGTTCCCCTCCCCCATTTGCACTTTCTAACTGTGAAGCCTCAAGAGGAAAGGCCGAGCCCCCATGTCTGGAGAACTCAGCAAGTGAGGTCCCTCCTGCCCGGCATCCCCGGCCACTGGGGCCCCGCCAGGACGTCTCCGCCTGAGGTCTGTGCCCTGTTGCTGCTGCCCCCTCCACCAACATGCACGCTGTGACCAGCGACTGCAACTGAAGCTCTGACTACGAAGGCCTGGCTGTGTGCACGGCCCAGCAAAGCTGACGTCAGAGCAGCTTGGTGCAGGGGTGAGGGGAGTCGCTGTTGTTCGGTCGCTCGGACGTGTCCCACTCTTTGCAACCCCATGGACTGGAGCCCACCAGGCTTCCCTGCCCTTCACCATCTCCCGGAGTTTGCTCAGACTCCTGTCCACTGAGTTGGTGACGACATCCAACCATATATCCTTGCTGACGGGAGGCAGCCCTGTCGGAGACCTGCATCCTGGAAAACTGGATGAACGCTCATACTCATCAGTGGCTGTAACTCCCAGAGGCTGCGGGGTCGGGAGAGGCAGAGATTTTCAGTGGTTTACTGAATGATCCGGCTCAAGGATACTCAGCAGAAGGAGCTTTGTGTGTGTGTGTGTATGTGTTAGTCACTAAGTCGTGTCCAACTCTCTTATGACCCCGTGGACTGTAGCCTGGCAGGCTCCTTTGTCCAGGGGATTCTCTAGGCAAGAACACTGGAGCGGACAGCCATTCGCTTCCCTGGGCGTTCTTTCTGATCCAGGAATTGAACCTAACGTCGCCCGCATTGCACCTCATTCATCGTCTGAGCCACCAGGGAAGCCCCATCGAATGAAACTACTGGACCCTGACAAGGAGCGGCCTTTTACCTACGACAGGGTGGTAGTTTTTCAGCTGGGTTACGCCCATTTTCTCATGGGTCTTTTTCACCCGTCCACCTTCTGGTTTTGAGGAGGCACTTGGCTGAGCGTCTCCTGATCCACTCGGGCCCTCTTCTCCTTGACTTTCCTCTTCGGCTTCCTCTTGAGGCACTGGAGGCTGGGGCGCTTTCATCCTGAAGGTCACAGGTAAGATGCAAAGACAGTATGTGAGAAAACCAAGGGCTGAGAAATGACAGGGTCTGTCCTCAAGAATTTGGCCCCGCGGAGTCAAATCAACCGCCCACAGGGGCCAGACAGGTGATTGTAAATGGACAAATTGTGTCAGGGCACTGGACACGTGGGGGTGACCTGCAGTGTAAACCTCCACCTCCGGGGCAGCTGCTACCTTGCGAGCAAGGCGGCCTACTGTGCGGGTCCTCTGACACTTTCATCCATGCCAGAAAACAGGAATGGGACGCGAAATTAACCAGCAACTGATTCACAGCACCTATGGCTGAGGCACGGCTGGCCTCACAAGCCAGCGTCTGCGAGTCACATCCAGCCCTGTGCCTGGCCGGGCCCCACCTCTACTTTAAACTCGAGAACATTCTCCCACCAAGCTTTCTCTCAGTCCATTAGGTGGCTTAAGAACAGAAAGACAAGACCTCAGAGAGGCAACTGGAATCCTTCTGAGCTAGGATGAAACTAGGCAAGTGTCACATGTCACAGGGCCTATGATTTGAAGCACTCTGTCCACACTCTATTAAAAAAGAATGAAGGATGTTAGGACTTTTTTTTTTGTCTTAAAGAATCCAGGGACTTCCCTGGTGGTTCAGAGGTTAAGAATCTGCCTGCCGGTGCAGAGGACACAGGTCTGATCCCCGGTCTGGGAACTAAGATCCCACACGCCTCAGGGCAACAAAGCCCCAGAGCCGGTGCTCTGCAACAAGAGAAGCCACCGCAACGAGAAGTCCACACACAGCAACTGGTCCACGCACGGCAACCAGAAAGGAGCCCCTGCCTGCTGCAACTGGGGAAAGCCTACGTGTCACAATGAAGACCCAGCGCAGCCAAAAATAAACAAACGATAATGAAAAAAGAATTCCGAAATGGATCCTTTTTGAGAGCAAGGGATCATGAATCATAAACTCCAGACCAGTGAATTCACTGATCGCACACAAGCATGAATAAAGGGCTTTTGTGGAAATGGCGTCAGGTTGGAACACTGGCCGGGGCAGCCTTACTGTGAACTTCCGCGGGAGCGGCCACTTGCCTGTTGGCTGTGCTTGAATTGGACATCCGGAAGCGAACCTGCTCGATGGCACTTCTCACGAGAGGGTCATTCTGGTCCATGGACGGGTGCACCACCAGGTCGACCTGCAGAGAGGGATGCAGGGGGCTCCTGAAGAAGAAGGGAGGAGCCAGGGTAGCTCCTCCACCTCGGCTCCCTGCAGGATCCCTGGTCATACCTGCTGCCATTAACATTTCCAAGCGGCACTGATGGAACCAAGTGAGATGCTGATCAGTTTACCCTTACAGTTTCTGGCACCCAAATCCCTCAAGCACCCAGCCACAAAGCTCTGCCGCTGCTAACGTGCTGCTCTGACAGCTGAGGAATTCCGGCCTGGAAACAGAGCAGTCTGCCCTGCGGCCCCCCAGCTGGGCTGTCATGGCCCACTGGTCCCTGCCGCTACCTGGGGGGCGGCTCCTGACTCCCCGCTCCTGCGAGCGGAGCATCTCCCACAGGTGCCCGGGAATCCCAAGGGCTTCCATCTGGAAGAGGAAGGCAGCTTCCATTAGTCTCCCCTCGCTGGGCGCGATTGGGGACTCCTGCCAGCTGTGCCTCTGCACACACGGGCAGAGGATTCAGGGCTGCCTGTGTTGGTCTCATGTTTCCAAGATACTGAGGTTCAACAGGAAGGTGGTGATCATTTCTCGAGCCCTAACTAGGCTGATGGATGGAAATGACTTGGTGGGGCTGAGCAGCAGAGTTGGGGTGTGACAGCCGTACAGGAGGTGGCAGGCATGGTGACCTGGACCCGGGAGAGTCGGCTTCCTCTGACAGAAGATGGCAAGGAAAGATCTGCTAAACAGGGAACTGTGGCCAGCAGGCTTCCTGCCCAAAATGGCCTGAGAGAGGGTGGGTCACAGGGAACCAGTGGCCACATCTGGGCTGCTGCTGCTGCTGCTAAGTCACTTCAGTCGTGTCCGACTCTGTGTGACCCCATAGACGGGAGTCCAAAAAGCCACACTTGGCTCCATCTTTTCTGTTCCTCACTTGGAAAAGGGGACCCCTGCACTGCCCTGCCAGCTCTTTTTTGTGGTTTTGTGAGGTTCAGGTGAGATTAAAAAAAGTTAAGCAACACCTCAAGAGAATCTGAAAGCCTGGGGTCAACACACAGCACTCCTGGTTCCCCACTCGTCACAGCCAAATGGCCCAGCCAACCTCCCAAAGGCCCCTGATGGACAGAGGAGACGCAGGAGTGGTGGCAAAAAAGAGCGCCAGGCACAGTGACCCCAGCCAGCGAGGCTCCAGCAGAGTGGAGGGCCGCCTGCCAGCAGCCCACGCTCTGGGTGCCAAAGTGCCACCGAGAAACTCAAGCTTATTCTAGAGGCAGATGTACAATAATACGGTGGCCCTTTCCAGCTGGCAAACAGGCTACTACGTTGGTACCCTGTGGCACGAGGCCCCCAGTACTGGGCACAGATCATCAGCGTTTACCCGGGACATGCACTCCCCATCCCCAGCTCCTTGCCCATTCCCTTGGGTACCACCTGGTGGATATGGCACCAAATGGGTGCATGGGACATGGTGGATACCTATATATCTCTATAAACACAGACTCTCTCGACTCCTGGACAGGGTAGATATCCCTGCCTCCAGCGACTGCCCTGGGAAGGCTGCACATTCCAAATACCTGCTCCAGGAAGATCAACAGAAACCAGAGGTGGTGCTCCTGACCGGCTGGGCGACTGTCCCCTAGTGAGAGAGGTCACAGCCCAGGACTTCCGGCCATGCTCAGGGGGACAAGAGCCAGGCTGGCTGGGGATGGGCACGGGGCAAGGTCAAGAGGGCTCAGAGCAGGTACAAAAACTGATGAGAGCTGCCAACCTGGAATGGTAGAGACGGAGTTTCCAAAGCTACTTTTTGGGATTGCTGTTTCTCAAATTTTTAAAGTCTCAAAAAATAAGATAAGTAAAAGAGACCCTAAATGACCTTGCCAGCTTAGTCAGAAAACAAAACATCAAAGTGGAGCTTTCTTAAGGCAAGAGATTTAAAACGTCGTCAGAAAAAAGGTCAGGGAATTGCAAATGCCCATCCCTGGAGCACCATTCTCTTTGGTCCCCATGCCTAGCTGGGTGTCTCAAATGACTCTGACCCTGAAAAATTTATGCCTTCGAATATGTGCAAAGCCGCTGAGCTACAGCTGCTTTGGGTAGGGCTCCAAGCTTTAAATCTTACAGAAATAGATCGATTGGGACAGAAGAGATCTATTGTCCTCACTGGACACCCCGGCAGGGCATGCTCACTGACTCGCTGCCGCCGTCTCCTCTGGGATGTTTTGCACATTTCTGTGGATCATGTGCTTGCTGCTTCGCCTGAATTTTCCACCTTCTTATTGTTGCCTAATTTCTCCCAGTGCTACTCAGCTGATCTTGGATATGCCTCCCTTTCTCCTCCCCTTCGAGGCCGGCTGTGGGGCTGGGCCCCTGCCTTGGGCTTACACAGGCTGCGTCAGGCAAGTTATTCCTCTTTTCTGTCTCTAGCTTCCACAGGAAGTTGGGGTAAATCCCCTGCTGCCCCAGTGAGGAGGCCTGATGGGAAATTCCGTCACTGGCAACAAAGGAACAACCCGGGCACCAACAAGGATGTGAGAAGCTGGTAAGAAAACGCCCAGCTTGCACGGTGGCCACGCGATACCTTCTTCTTGATGCCGTCCTGAATGACCGTCGTCCGGTACAACCTCAGCAGACCTTCCTCGGACAGGTTCTGCACCAGGCGGATGATGGATTTCTTACAGCACTTGGTGGACACGCCTTCTTGCTTCTCTTGATCCATGATCATCTTTTGAATTCTGCGACAACACAAAAGCAGCCGTTTAATAGTCACAGTCTCAACGTGGAAGGACAGTCTCAACCCCAGCAACTGACGCCTGCCTGGTGGGATCCAGCCTAAAGTGGGGGAGAATTACAGGCTGTTTTGCTGCTGCAAGGATGGCTTCTTAAGATGGCGAAGATCATCTCTCTCTGAGATAAACGGGTTAGCTAAGGACAGGCCACTGTTCACAGCAGCTTCGTGTTCTGAAGCTCTCAGCAGGGCCTGAAGAGATGATATGCTTTGTGACAACGACGGCCGAGTCTCCGTGTTCATCCAACAACCGGCCGGTTTCTCACCATCGACACCCTCAGCTCTGGAGCTCTTTTGATTCTTCTCCTCCTACATCTCTCGAGCTCTTACAGAGCCACTATGGCGATGTTTCTAGATCACCAGTCACAGAATGGCAGGGTCAGACGGGGCCTCAGGAACAACCAGCTCCATGCCTCTGCACCCAGGAGAGGAGACAGCCAGCGGTATCCGCAGGTGGTCGCCCCTCCCCTAGTGAGGGGACTCCAGTCCTTGCCTCAAGGGTAAGGCTCCTTCCAATCAGGAGGCTCTGATCTTGACTGCCCAGAAGCCCAAGTACGCTACCAGGACGGGGTGGTGACAGGGGGTCAGAAGCACCAGAGGGCAGAGCCTCCACGGAACCCGGCATGGAAGCGCCACGTGTCCCTTCTGCTTGTGCTTTCATACGACATTTTCTGAACAAAAGGCTCCGTGGAGGCGGATGCTATTACCTGCCTACGCTTCCTCTCACCCTGTCCCGAGCACAAATGCCTAAGGAAGCAGCAGGGCAAACGCGCTTCCCGTGGCCTCCGTTTCCTGCTCCACTGTGCTTTCCCTGTCAAGTGTATGGGCAGATATTCTTCAGTGTCTAACTTTTCAAATCACACAAGCCGATTCTAATCCTTCCTACCACAAAGGGCTCCTGTGAGAATTGATACAGAAGAGAGATGCAAATGCCTCCAGGTCCTTTCTGAGGATGGTGATGACTCCCACGGGCGTTATTAATGTAAGACAGATAGACAGACAGACTACTGCTTACGTGAATAAGCTCTCAATTAAGCGGAGGTTGGTGACGGCCTCTATGATCAGATTCCTGCGCTTCAGCAGTCGGTATGTCTCGTGGGGCTTGTCTTGGCCTGGGCCATGCTTCCCTGTCTTCTGGGAACCGCCGCTCTCCTAGAACAGAGACCGAAAGAGAATTAAAAACAATGGACTCAGCAAGGCTTGGGGGCCAGACACCATGCCTGCTGGTATGCTTTCCCTCTTTACGGTAATCTACACTACGTTTCAAGAAAAGAAGTCAAGAGGATCACAGCTCCCACAGGATCCCACGACCCCACTACCTCAATGCTTTGAAACAGCACAGACATGCCAGAGATTTATGAAGGTCAGCTGGCTTCAGAACAGAAACCAGACACGTCTACTCCAGCCCTTCCTGGAGTAGAGGATTGCCTTCACTCAGTTCTGACTTGCTTCTTCCACAGTGGAAGGAAGGAAACGGAGAGACTGAACGCGGACTCCCTACGGTCACTCTGTGGGGCTTTCTTCATTCAAGCCTTATTATTCAGGTTCCCATTTTACGGAAGAGGAATCCAGGGCTTCCAGAGATGAAACGACCGGACGGGGTCCAAGGGCATGGATGCATACCAGGATGGGCTTCTGCGTTCACGTGGAGGAAGCCACGGGCAGCCTCTCCAGGGACATAAAGTAGACAGAGAGGCAGCCTCGGAGTGAGTCAGGATGAGCAGGAGAGAACGAGGCAGAGAGGAGGGCAGACAGGTGCCCTCCCCATCCTGCCACCACGCCCACACCTCTCTTCCTGCCTCCTTTCAGGAGCTTAAACCCTGACCTTGTTCCATCTGCCCTCAGATCACTTACTCCAAAGCCCAAATCTGCACCCTGCAGCAAAGGGAAATCCCAACCCCAACACATTCCTGGAAGATCCCTCGGCACAACTCAGGGCCTGTTCTGCTGGACGCGCTTCTTACTTGGAGCAGCGCTTCTAGGGGAACGAGAACACGAGGAGAAGACACTTGGGCAGGGGTCCCATCACCTCCCTGCTGCCACGGACGCTCTGGGAGGGGCTCATTGATTTCCTCAAGCAGGTGGGGCCTGAAGGGAGAGTGAGTCACAGATCCAAGAAGGGGCCCAAGAGTGGCAGAAAGACTGGTTCTCTCCTCTATTTCAGAGCAAACATTCTGGAGGAAAACCATGTTAAAGAAACCTGCCTGCTTTCCAAGGGGGCTGCCGGGGAGCAAAGCGAACACACGCTTTACCACGAGACCTCCAGACAGTGCGGTTCCTGCCCCTCTTCTCAGCAAGTAGACAAAAAAGAAGGACGAGGACTCTGGGGACAGACTTCTAAGAGGAAAACACAGAGCTGAGCGAGGACCTGCAGGGCCTGGAGGGAGCATGCTGCTAGGGGCACGAAGACCTGACGAGGAGGTGCAAAGAGCGGGGCGGGGTGAGGACAGCAGGGAAGACCCTCAGGAACCTGGTGGGCCCCACCTGCCGGCAGGCGCGGGCACTTCAGGTGGAGACGAGACCAATCAAGACTTAAAGAATAGTCACGGCATCTGATGATAGGACATGGCTAGAAGGTTCTAGAATGTTCCACAGAAACCCCTCACTCTCTTACACCCCACCTCACCCCTCCTTGCTGTAGGGACAGGGCCCAAGCTCAGGCTTCCACGCCAGAGACAGAGAGAAGCAGGTCAGGGTGGGAGCTGCAAGCCCACAGGCTCTAATCTCCATTCTGTCATCAGCTGAGCAGGCAAGTCCCTCCATCCCCGGGGCTTTGCTCGCCTCCTCCAGGACCAGACTCGGCTTTTGTCGTCAGGGCTGCTGCAAAGCTGGAACCAAACAGCAGCAACACCACAGAGCCATGCCAGTCCCAAGTCTGTCCTGCGCCGGACGACTGAGGCACTGCTGGCCGTTATCCGAGGCGCGTCCGGGAGACTGAGGACGGCACTGGGGAACTGAATCACTCAATGACAGGGCTCTCCTGCGTCAACTGCCTTTTCATTCCTCTAATGACATAGAGGAGAATGTACTGGTGGATACAACAGGATCTGACCAAAAAGAACTAAACAAGCTTTGTTTTTATCAGACCTATTTTATGATCACTTTCTTTTTAGGGCAAATTATACTGGCTTTTCATCTAAAGCGGGGTTTTTCAACCCCAGCTTTGCTGACGCTCTGGGCCGGATAACTCCGCTGCGGGCTGTCCTGCAGAGTCTAGGACATTTCGCAGCCTCCCTGGCCTCTGCCCACAGGACGCCGGCAGCCCTCCCCACACTGGGACAGCTGACAACGTCTCTATGTGCGCGCTCGGTCATTTCCGACGCTCTGCGTTCCCATGGACTGCAGCCCATCAGGCTTCTCAGTCCATGGGATTTCCCAGACAAGAATACTGGAGTGGGTTGCCACCTCCTTCTCCAGGGGATCTTCCCGGCCCAGGCATTGAACCTGTGTCATCTCCTGCGTTAAGACACTGCCAAATATTCCCTGGGAGGCAAAATAGGGCCAGAGTGAAAACCATTGATTTAAAGTAGCCATACAGGGACTTCCCCTGTGGTCCAGAGGTTAAGAATCTGCCTTGCTATGGAGGGGACTCAGGTTCAATCCCTGGTTGGGGAACCAAGATCACACATGCTGTGGAGCAACTAAGCCAGAGCACTGTAACTCCTGAGGTCACGCTGAAGCCCACACGCCACAACCAAAGATCCTGCAGGACGCAACTAAGACCCGGTGGAGCCAAGTAAATATTAAGGGGGGAAAAAAAGTAGCCATACACATTTTCGCTTCAATATAAATTTAAATAAAAAGAGTGCTGCTGCTGCTGCTAAGTTGCTTCAGTTGTGTCCGATTCTATGAGACCCCATAGACGGCAGCCCACCAGGCTCCCCTGTCCTTGGGATTCTCCAGGCAAGAACACTGGAGTGGGTTGCCATTTCCTTCTCCAATGCATGAAAGTGAAAAGTGAAAGTGAAGTCGCTCAGTCGTGTCCAACTCTAGCAACCCCATGGACTGCAGCCCACCAGGCTCCTCCGGAGTATGTTGTGACAAATGCCAAAGTTGTGCACATAACAGGTGATTTCTGGTCAAGGCAGGCCATGTGGCAGGTAAACAAGTGCTGCATTCCTCCCCACGGAGCCCTGCCCCTGCCCACCCCCCAGGCCTGAGCACGTGGCCCTTCTACTATTACTGATTTTGTTGTTGTTGTGATTCGTAAGCACAGAAAAGAGAAAGCTGATGCCCACCTGCCACACGCTCTTTCCTGGAGGAAGCAGCCTCCCAGTGGGACTCACCTTGGAGTTTTCAAGCCTGACCTCTTCAATCACGGCAATGTCGCCACTGTGACTGTCCACGCAGTGGGGGCCCAAGGACATGCCGAGCTCTGAGGAGCCGCTGGTGTCCAGGTTGTCCCCACCAAAGGCGCCCCGAGAAGCTCGCTCTTCGGCGGCTCCCGGGGAGAAGGACGGCTGCTTCTTCAACGGGTGGAGGTTGATGACCTTCCAGCCCCCTGCGGCGGAGGACAGGCGTCGGTGGGATGACCATGACCGCAACAGAGGGAATGTGAGAAGGGCCGCTCCTGCTCAGCTGCCAGGCCAGAGCTGCCCAGGCCAAAGGAGCCCACGTGGTCAGTTTAAGACGAGGGTGGTCGGCCAGCAAGCTACCCCTCCCAGTGTAACTGCCCCATGCCTGATTTGCAATTCTGTCATCAGCACCAGCATCCACGTGTCTAAGAAACGGCTCCCATAATTTAACTAAAATCTTGAGGAATTACATAGATTGTTGGAGGGAAATGGATAGAGGAAGTTTAGAGAATTCCATCCCTTTAATAGTTAAAATATAACAAAACATGGGTGAAGGGGAAGAGACTTGACGGCAGCCTGGAGACAGACCACACGAGGCTCTTCTGAGCGTAAGATTAAGTGATGCGTGTGATACCAACATCCCTTGCTGGCCCAGCACCCAGGCCACCCTTGGGCGTCCGCTGGACTGAACGGCCCCAGAGCCAGACTGAGAACGCGCACCCCTCCCACCCCTGCCCCGAGTGCCCCTACCCTTGTTCGGGGTGGAGTGGTGAGGCTGGGTCCTGAGACCGCCGTTCGAGAAGGACCTCGAGTCCCGTGGAGTTCTCCTGCCTTTTCTCTTTCTGCCGCCGCCGCCGCCCTCCTCATCACTGTCCAACTCGGAGAGGAAAGCGTCCTCCCCCTCAGGCAGCAGGGACTCCTCCTGCACCGAGGCCAGGCTCACGGTGGTCAGCAGCTCATTGCGCGCCTTCTCCCTCTCGTACTGCCGGCTCAGGTCACTCTCCTCCGCAAACACGCAGGAGATGTACTTGGTGGTCCGCTGCCGCCCTTCATCCTCCATGAAGCCCTGGGCGGGGGACACAATGTGTCTAAGACACCGCAGAGGACATGGGGCCACCCAGGCCTTCAGGTGACCAGGGTTGGGAGGGTAGGGGGCCCTGCAGTGTCTGTTGGCTTATCATTCCTGCCTTTCCCCGCGCCTCCTCCATCTCTTGCCTGCACCCCGGCTCAGCTCCTCAAGATGCTCCCTCCTGTCTACCAACCCTCAGCTTCTGCTCCACAGGAAGCAATCCTGACTGTCTGCTCTAGGAGACCCTGAGCCCCTTGCTGGGCAGTGCTCTGACCTGGCCTTCCAAACTCCTGGGCCGGGGATGCCCTAGGCCCACGGGAAACAGTAAGCAGAAGTGAACAGATTCTAACTGTTGTCAAGATGCAGAGTCAGAGCCTGGGGGTCTCCAGCTCTGTTGAGCCACTGCCGTGGTGATTGGGAGTGAAGCTGACCTACTCCCTTTCGTCTTCTAGAATAGGGGGAAGGGGCTTTCTGCCCGTAATGGTAGAAAGGGTAACACCTTCCATGTACCAACCACACGCCAAGGACAGGGCTAAGCACTCTGCAATCATTAGCTCAACTGTTAACACTGCCGTCCAGCAAATGGCCAAAAAGTTGGCAACAAAGGAGTGAGGCATAAAGGGCTGAGACAGCAGGTCTGGTCCCGAAAGGGAATCCCAGACTCAGTGAGCCAACTCGGTGCCCCCAGGACCCAGGCCAGGGACACAAACAAGAAGGAGGGTGGGGCAGGGACTGAGGTCTGGGGGTACCTGCTTTATTTCAAGGGGCACTTGGAGGCGCCAGCCTCAGCTGACTCCCCACAGGGGAATGGGGGCGGGGGGGGTGCCTGCTCCCCAGACTGCAGAATCTCCCACTGACTTTTCAATGCTGATGACTCGGTCAGTTTTCAGAAGTTGAAAACCAACAAAATCCACAGCAGGTGGGCTGCATTTGGCCCCCTCCCCCGGCAGCCACGTGCCCCCTTGATGGAGACCTGGGCTCCTGACCATCCGAGACAGCCCTTTAGAATCACGCCGCGCACGCACCCAAAGACAATGAACCACGTGGGATGACTCATGCTGTTACCTTGACAACTTTGAATCGCTGAAGGAGACGGCACAGCATTCTGGCTTCCAGCTTTCCCACATTCATAGCCACTCGGATTTCAGCCTGGGAAATGCCTTTCGTGCCTCGGCGCTCGACTGTGAGAAACAATCCACTTGACCCCCAGTCTCCACCACGGAGCCCCTCTGCACAAGTCGGGTCAGCTCCCACCCACCTTTCCTAGGCACAGACATTTCAACACAGGGAAACCGACAAACAGAATAAGACACCCTGCTTCCCCTCTCCCTCTGCCCCCAAGGCTCGGAACATTCTGACTCATGGCTCATTTCTAAGCGCTCCCTGTCTGCCTCCTCCATGTCAAAGGTGTAAATGTCAAGTGATCGAGGCCTGATACACTGAGTTCCAGGGACGCCGTTTTTCTCTTGCAGTGGGAAGTAAGTGCTTTCATATGAATGAACTTTCTCAGCTAGATTAAACTGAGCCTTTTTAAAAAAAGCATGGAAGTAATTTTAATGCAGAACTTTTTCATTTTCCTGTCTTTCTCGGTAGACTCAGAGGCACCATGGACACAGTTTACTGTATTACCCTGTAACAGCTGCCGGACAGCAGGGGCTTGGGAAGAAAATAACCCTATTTGGCCCTATAATAAATGATCAGTGGACAACTGTGCAATTATTTGCTCTGTCTAGTATGTCAGCCCCTGCTCTGCTACATGCTGGGCTATTACTGGATCTGCCTCTAAAGAGCTGTTTCAAATATACTCAGAGATTGGGAGGCGCCTGTGAGGTGGGGTTGGGGGTGGGCAGGAGTCCCTCCAGTAAAATACAGCAACTATAGAGCAGATTTTGGGGGAAAACTCTGCACTGTTCAGAAAGAATTTCCCTTTCATTCCCTGATGGGTCACACATGAGGCCGCTAGGCAAAGCCAATCTGAATCAAGGCAGTTTTGCTATATTTATTGTCCATGGATAAAAATTTAAACAGCAGAATGCAAAGAAGTGATCAGCATGTGCTCCTATGTTGAACTACCAACTTGCTACAACCAGGGATGAAAGGGACAGTTTTATCCCCAAATTGTGTCTGAGCGGTGTTAAAGAAGCCCTCCCTATAGGCTGTGCTGATTCGCCCGGTGGCCTCCTATCTGCTGATGGAACCACACCTCCTGCGGCCCCTCACCTGCTACTCTAGACACGCTCCCCTACAAGGGACCTGCGGCCACAGCTGCCTTACACAGATGTTAGGAGAGTCAGGGGAAGGAGGGGAGGGGTGGAGACGTGCTTGTTCCCCACCTTCATCACTATAATCCCCAGCCTGCAATGAGTGATCCCAGGCCAATTTTAGAAGCTGGAAGGTGACTCTCAAATCTTTGAATAACTATAGTAATAGTTAATCGTTTCCGTGGTCCCTGTGTACACCAGATGTTTTAATCCTACGCATCCAGTCGTCCTATGTGCCAGGGGGGATAATGGCCCCATTTTACAGATGAAGTAACTGAGGCTCAGAGACCTTGCTAAAGTCTACAGCCGGCATACAAGGGGCGGAGCAAGGCTTCAGACTCAAATCTGACCCCAAAGTCGAGGGAAACGACTTTGCTCCCTGATGGAAGACACGCTCCACAGCAGGGCCCTCATTTGATGTGAGACCGAAACACGTCTCGACCCAAAGCTCGGGACCCAAAGCAGGCGTGAGAACGGGACCTACTGAGCTCGTAGGTCTGCGTGAGCATGTCTCGCTCAAACACGATGTCCACCGGGGGCACGCCCTTGGAGATGACGTCCTCGTCGTCGTCGTCGTCGTCCACCTTCCGCTTGAACTCCTTCAGCAGTCGGAGGCAGCGCACCATGATGTCGGTCCCTGGGGACACAGACACGCGGTTCCACAGTGACACACCGGCGCGGCTTCGGCAGAGCCAGAGCCCCCGAGGAAAGGCCACACGTGGCACCCAGTTCCGAACATGGAAAACTGCACACCTGGGAGCACGAGTCCTGAAAACTGGCTCCACAAAGTTGCTTTTTAAAAAATATATATAACTAGAAAACAAGGAAATGCAAATGAAAGGAATAATGAGATGCCATGTACGGCCTATTAAATAAACAGCAGCCTCTGCTTCAGACAAGCCCCAATGACTACAGGAAACGTGCCTGTTTTCTCCCATCGGTCCACCCCACCACCTACCACCCCACTCCAGAATAATGTCTGGAACAAAGCAGGCACGCATGCACGGTATCGCTGCAAGGATGAAACACATCTTCTCCTTTTTAAGCCAATACCCACACCACCATGGCTTCCCTGGTGGCTGGGCAGTAAAGAATCTCCCTGCCAATGAAGGAGACACAGGTTTGATCCCTGGATCAGGAAGATCCCCTGGAAAAGGAAATGACAACCCACTTGGGTATTCTTGCCTGGTAAACCCCATGGACAGAGGAGCCTGGTGGGCTACAGTCTAGGAGGTCACAAGGAGTCGGGCACGACTGAGACACTAAATGACAAGCCATTCCTCAGACACCTGCCAGTCCCTGAGGCTAGTCTAAGCCCTCCTGTGGGCTAGTCCTCATCATGGCCTTAGGAGATGGGCTACCATTCCCATTTCACACTTGAGAACATGAGGAGCTAAGGCACTGGCCCAAATCCCCGCCCTCAGGAGGTGAGGAAATGGAATTTATCGGGCACTTCAGCCTCGGAGCCCAGGCCCTAAAGCTCTGACCACATACGGCCCCTAATTCAAAGATACCTGTGTGACCGGGAGCCAGAGCCGCCCACGTGAGAGGGGGCTTGATGCAGCGCCTAGGGCAGGCAGATGGACATGTTCTCAGGCAAGAGCCCAGCGTTATTTCTTCCACACTTTTATAACTTCCTTAAGGGCTTAATTAGCCAAGAAAAGATACACAGAACAGCCCTCAGAGTAAGTGGAAGTGGAAGAAGAGAAGCTGCAAGTACACTTGTGGACTCTGAGGCACCGAAAGACAACGCTCTCCGCCGTCAGCCTTCTGCTCCTCATGCCAAGGCAGTAACTGGGCTCACGGGCATCGGCCCCCAGAGCCTTCTCCCGCCAGCACAGCTGCCTCCCCTGCTGACAGCCAGGAATAAATGATGCTCAGAGGGAGGTGGGGGGATGAATGCACTCCTGGGTTGGGCACACGTGGTTTCAACCTCAGCTCTGCAGCTCTGGGCAGGTGACCTGCTGTAGCTGTCTGCTCCCCACTTAGTAAAATGAGGTGACCATGCTCTCTGCCTCACACACTGGTGTTAGCTTGACCTGAGATAATGTCTGTACGTTGGAACGATGTCGACTTGGCATGGAGCTGGCACGGAGCCATCACTTAACACTAGTCGACTTGGCATGGAGCTGGCACGGAGCCATCACTTAACACTAATGCCCGGCTCTTGCCATGGGCCAGGCGCTGTGTGCTGAGTGTTACATAAATTAACCCATTTCCCGAGGTTCTAGAGTTTTTCATGACTCAGAGAATCTTGATTTTGATTATTAAAATCCCTTCCGCTCCTGCTTGCCATTTTTTAGGGAAACTGTTCTAGAGCACAAGTCAGCTAACGGCAAAGCTGCAGGGACCAGAGTGAGACCAGTCAGCATGTCTATGCTGATGAACGTGGCCTCTCATTCCATGTGAGCTGCCAGGGAGATTTCCTGCAACCACCCTGGAGGCACGAGCCTGTTGATGATAACCCCTGACCCCTGGGTGCAGGGCATTCTTTCCAGGAACAAAAGGCAAGAGAATCGGCCAGCTCACTGCATATGCTTTCAAATACACAGAGTTCTAGGCATTTCAGACACACAAAAACTTTTGTGGTGTGTGTGAAAGTCAGCACTGAGTCAACGACTCAGGATGGGCACCAACTTAGCAGGAAAAGAGCCTTAATTTACACATTCTGAAGACCCAGAAAGAAAGAAGGGAAGGACAGAATCTTTACTGAGCACCCCGGATGAGCTGGGCACTGTGCTAGGTCCTTTCGGAGACTATTTTACTTAATTGTCTCCTGGCTTCTGCAAGTTATTGTCACCGTCTGAAGGAAAAAAGGAAACTGAAGCTCAGAGGGCTTGAGGGATCTAAGGGGCCCTGGACCTAGCAAGTGGCCTTCCTTACACGCCTGGCCACCTGGAGGGGTGCAAATTTCACATTTCTATCAGAAAGCACTGTTCCTTGGAAAGGAAAACTCAGAGTGGCTATGGCGTGGAACCAGTAGCTATGTGTCTCACGTTCTCATCCGGCCCCTTAGCAGAGCAGTATCCTTGACTGTGATCAACTCGGTAAGGACCAAAAGCCAACAGAGGAGCCCAGGACAGACTTCCTCTTACAGGGTCACAGACAAAGCGACGTCCTCCTGGTAAGTCGGGCAGATGTTATATAAATTCAGAGTGCTACCCCCATCACCCCACCAACCTCCCTCCCTGAATGGAGCTGGGCTGGTCAGTGACGGGGAGTCATTCAGATAGCCTGGGAAACTGAAATCACAGCAAGCCCATGGGACATCCTGAGGAGAGGGGCATGCCCTGGGTACCTGCAGAGGGAAAGTATTAGTTGCTCACTTGTGTCTGACTCTCTGTGACCCCATGGACTGTGTAGCCCACCAGGCTCCTCTGTCCATGGAACTCTCCAGGTAAGAATACTGGAGTGGGTTGCCATTCCCTTCTCCAGGGGATCTTCCCAACCCAGGGATCGAACTCAGGTCTCCTGCGTTACAGGCAGATTCTTTACCATCTGAGCCATCAGGGAAGCCCAGCAGAGAAGCCTGACCAGAGATGGAAGGACAGAATTGGGGGCAGCACCCAGAAGGACAGAGGAGGGGCTGCAGCCCACAACCCAGGGTGAGAAGCACTTGCTCTGGAGTCAGTGTGTCGGGTCAGAACCTGCCTCTGGCACTTACAGGCTGGATCAGCACAAAGCCCTGGGCCTCGGGCTGCTCAGTTTGAAATGGGGACAAGACAGTATCTTCCTCACAGAGTGCTCAGTGATTAGTGCTTGCAACCGTCTCATCAATACGCATCACAACCTCTGAAAAGCACAGCTCAGGGGCCAAGTGTCAGACCATGTCACTCGGGCGGAAAATGTCAGGAGGCTGCCTGGGGCCTTTCAATTTGATTTCACAGCATTTATTCTGTAATGGGCCCACGACACATAAAGAGGGATGAGACAGGGTTCCTGCCCCTGCAAAGGGCATGTCTGAGAGACAAAGAGGCCAAGGAGCCCAGCACAGGGTGTTGCGGCTTCTCAAGGCCTGGGTGTGTACTCTGGCTCTACTGTGGACCAGCAGTGAACCTCTCTGGGCCTCAGGCTCCTCGTCTACACGACGGGATAATTCTACAGCATGTCTACACTACCCTGGGGTGAGGACTAAGGGGGAGAATGTGCGTAAGTGCTCAGGGCACGCTATCTGGCTGGATAACTACAGAGGCACTGGCTACGAAGTGCTCAGGGCTCTGCTTCCAGAACACACAGAGCCGGCAGACGAGAAAAGGCGCAGGACGGGGCTACACAGGGGGAGAGAGAGAGGAGGGGCCACGTGGGTGGGATAGTAAAGGATACAGAAGAATGATCTTTGCAGAACAGGGCAGGCTTTCCAGGCAGGAGGAGGGGCACCAGCAAAGGCGTGGAGGTGGGAGAGGACAGTTTGGGAAGGGGCTGAGGTGGGGGGAGGCAGGAATGAGGGTGAGAATGATGAGATTCCAAAGGTTGCTAAGCCAAGGAGAGATTTATGTTTCACTCTGCCGGGAAGATCCCCTGGAGGAGGGCATGGCTACCCTCTCCAGTGTTCTTGCCTGGAGAATTCCATGCACAGAGGAGCCTGGTGGGCGACAGTCCATGGGATCACAAAGAGGCAGATGAGACTGAGCACCTAACACTTTCACTTTTTCACACCGCAGGCATCCTGGTTACCCCAGAAGTGGAGGGCGGCCTGGAGGGAAGAAGGCCTGAGGGATGAGTCTCCTGCCATGGAGGAGACTCATAGAAGCTCATAGAGGCTTCACCTGCGGCTCAGCCCCTCCCTCGCCCCCTTCCACTTCCTCTCAGGGAGGGGGAGGCGGGCAGAGGGACCTGATGGCTAAGGGCTCAAGAGCCGCACTTGCTGTGGTCCCCGCCCACTCCACCCCACTCCCCGCCCCAGCACATCCCAGCTCTATGACCCCAGGCAGGCAATCTGTGCTTCAGTTTCTTATCAGTGAAATTAGGAGAATGAGCCGCACTGAGAAGATAGGGCGATAAAAGGATCAGAGTCAAAGAACTGACACTTGGCTCTGAGCCCGGCACATTCTCTCCGTGGGTCTTCCACCCCCACCCCACAACTGACCACAAAATGGCTAACAAAGTGCAGGCTCTCCCCCAGCCCTTTCCTCCCCCTTTGTCACGTCCGAAGACAAGTCGTCAGCGCCGGTCTCTCTGGGTCGCTGTGGGGTCCTGACGACAGCACACAGGGCGCTCACGCCGGCTTGGGAACCCGCGCAAACGGCCTCGGTCCGGAGGTTCAGGCATCACTCAGTGCCTGGTGCGAGGACCACCTCCTCAACCTCTGGATGGATGGCTTAGGTCCCCAAAGCTCTTTGAACATGACTGACAGATGGAAAGGCCTGGGTAAAAACCACGGTGCTGAGCAGGAAGGCCACAGTGGGCCTTTTCTGAGGGCTCTGAACCGGGCACAGTGCAAGAATGAAACCTCACCGCGCGGCGAAGCCACTCAGTCACTTCTCAGCCCCCTCGGGCCCCTCCGTGGCCAGGCTGCTCACCTGCAGGCCAGCCCCCATGCTTACAAGCCCCAGCACTGGCCTCGGGGCTCTCCCAAGCACGGGGAGCCTTCCCATCTCATCCCCCAAACCTCAAAGTCATCCGTGGGCTACACCATGGAAAGTTCTGCAAGGACCACATCAACCTCCTTGCCAAGTCTACTGCTGTCTGTCCCCGTCTGATTCTCCGGGATCCTGCCCCAGCCCCCCATCTGCCGCCAGCCCGCTCCTTCCACGGCACGGCCCAGGCAGGCCCATCTTTCTGCTCATGGGGGTCAGTGGAGAGGCCAGCAGGTTTGAGCCCCTGTTCCCTCCTGGGGGGACAGAGGAGATGGAGAAAAATACTGGTTCCCCCTACGGGTGCCCCCTCGGGAGAACCGCCTCCACCCCTGGGTGAAGTCATCCAAGGCCCAGAATTTAAGTCACAGGATTCTACGCCTTTCTCTACTCTTTTAAGTCCTGTATAATAGTTTTTTTTGTTTTTTTTTTTTGCCATATTAGGAGGTCTGTTTCTTTTGTCTTAATTACTAATGATGTAAATACTCTTCATAGTTTAGCTAGTGCCCTTTAATCAATCTTGTCACTTTTAACTTAAAGAAATCACTATTTTTAACTAAACTGTTTTTCCCTCTAGTATGATTCACTGTCTAGGCTTTAAATTTTCCTGACAATCTTCTATTCATGTTTATGCTTGCCTTCTATCCCCTCTGTTTCTGATCTCCATTCTTTTTAATTCCAGTTTTCTGGTTCCAAAGCTCTTTAAAACCTTTACATTTATTTTATTCCATTTTAATCCTTCTTGGTACGGCTCATTTCTCTTTTTTCTTAGCTGGTATACTTTAATCCTACTGTAACTTTTAAAATGTCCTCTTTTGCCATTTTAATGACCATAATTTAGTTTGCTATACATTGTCAAGTGTTTGTTGGATGCGGCTTTTATTTTTTATTGTTATTTTAACAGCTTTCTTGAGACATAATTCATATGCCACACAATTCACCCGTTCAAACTATGCAAGTCAATGTTTTTTTTTTTGTAGAGGGGCTTTTAAAAATTTATTTACTTTTAATTGGAGGATGATTGCTTTACAATGTCCTGCTGGTTTCCGATGTACATCAACACGAATCAGTCCCTGGTAATACATGTTCCCACCCTCCTGAACCTTCCTCCCACCTCCCACCCCATCCCACCCCTCTGGGTTGTCACAAAGCCCCAGGATGAGCTCCCGGTGTTACACAGCAACTTCCCACTAGCTATCTATTTTACATACGCACGCATGCATGCTAAGTCGCTTCAGTCGTGTCCGACTCTATGCGACCATGTGGACAGCAGCCCACCAGGCTCCTCTGTCCATAGGATTCTCTAGGCCAGAATACTGGAGTGGGTTGCCATTTCCTTCTCCAATTTTACATATGGTAATGTATATATTTCAATGCTACTCTCTCAATTTGTCCCACCTTCTCCTGCCCCTGCTGTGTCCAAAGGTCTGTTCTCTGTGTCTCTATTCATGTCCAGCAATTAGGTTCAAGTCAATTTTTTTAGTGTATTTCACAGGTATACGCACCCGTCACGAGCCAACTCTAGAACATTTTCATCCCATCCTTTAGCTACCACCCCCCTGAGCCCCCACTGCAGCCTTCAGCACTCATTACCTACTTCTAGATTCCCTATTCTGGATTCTCCCCTAAAAGGAATCACACAGTAACGGCCTTTGGTGATTGGCTTCTTCCTCTACTGAGTGGTCTTGGCACTCTGGCTGAAAGTCAGTTGACCACAGAAGTGTGTTTATTTTTCTGGCTGCACTGCATGACATGTGGGATCTTAGATCCCTCATCAGGGATCGAACCTGTGCTCCCTGCAGTGGAAGCACGGAGTATTAACCACTGGACGGCCAGGGAATTCCCCATGTGGGTTTATTTCTCACTCTCAGTTCTATCCCATCAATCTCTAGGTCTATCTTTGTGTCAATAAGTACCATGCTGTCTGGATTACTGCTGCTCTGTGGTAAGTTTTGAAATCAGAATGTATGAGACCTCCTATTGGATTCTTCTTTTCCAGGATTGTTTTAGCTTTCTGGGTACCCTTCAATTCCATATGAATTTTAGAATTAGCTTACCAGTTTCTAGGTGACACTTCCCAGGTGGGGAGGGTGGTAAAGAACCCGCCTGCCTATGCAGGAGATGCAGGTTTGACCCCTGGGTCCCAAAGAACCCCTGGAGGAGGGCATGGCAACCCATTCCAGTATTCTTGCCTGGAGAATCCCATGGACAGAGGAGCCTGGCGGGCTATAGTTGATAGGGATGCAAAGAGTTGCACACGACTGAGCAACTGAGCATGCACACACACACTTCTGTTTCTACAAAGACATCAGCTGGGATTCTGATAGGAATTGTGTGGAATCTGAAGATCAGTTTGGGAAATAGGGGCATCTTAGCAAGGTTAAGTCTTCTGACATAGGAATAGGGGATATTTCCCCATTTACTTACATCTTAGATTTCTGTCAACCATCTTTTATACTTGTAAAGTATGTGTTTTGCATTTATTATTCCTGTCTTATTCTTTTTGACGCTACTGCAAAAGAATTGCTTTCTTATATTTCACTTTCGGATTGTTCATTACAAGGGTATAAAAATAGAGCTGATTTTTGTATATCGATCCTGTTCTGCAATCATGCTGAACTTGTTTTTCTATTTTTGAAGAGTTGTTGGGCGACAGCTTAGGGAAGAGCCCCCATCATAAACAGGGAGCTAAAGATGCTAAAACACTTCTTCACAGTTGGACTCACCTTGCCACTGAACCTGGAAACCCGCTAAATGCCTGCCTCAGTCATTCAGCCCCAGGGAACCCAACTTCTGTTAACTGCTTCCGACTGTGACCCTTTTCCGAGGATTACAAAGTTAACTTCTATTTCTCCTCCCTTCTGTTCTCGGCACAATTTAATAAACACAGAATGACTGCTAAACACTTGGAGAGAATAATCCAAATTTGCAAAACAGATCAGTTCAGGGTGAATGTTTCCATTACCGAGGTTTTCTTGCTTTTGCAAAACAGGTCACAGCGGCTTTCTGTAATGCATTTGAAATATGCCAAAATCCGAACTCTTTGTTTATGGGCTTTTAGAAACAACTCGTATATATCCAGGCACACCTGTAAATTTACATGAAGCAATACATCATCTTTATTTATTATTTAAGTCTTGCTTATTCCATAACAGCTGGGAGGAAAGATTTTATGTTAATTTTGCAAACTGGGAGGACATACTTCAAGCCAGGAAAAGACGAAAACTGTGCAGTTATCCCTTATCTCTTGCATTGGGAAAGTCACTGAAGGGACACCTAAATTAAATTAAATTCCCTAAACATTTACTTAGTACCTGCTCTGCTTCTCTGGTGGCTCAGATGGTAAAGAATCTGCCTGCAATGCAGGAGACCTGACTTCGATCCCTAAGTTGGGAAGATCCCCTGGAGAGGAAAACGACTACCCACTCCAGTATTCTTGTCTGGAGAATTTTATGGACAGAGGAGTCTGGCAGGTTAGGGTCCATGGAGTTGCAAAGAGTCAGCCAGAACTACAGGACTAACATTTTCACTTTCTACCCTGTTCCCAGCAGACAATGCACAGGCATTGGCTTCTCTGGCGGCCCAGACAGTAAAGAATCTGCCTGCAGTGTGGGAGACCTGGGTTTGATCCCTGAGTTGAGAAGATCCCCTGGAGGAGGGCACGGCAACCCACTCCAGTATTCTTGCCTGGAGAATCCCCACAGATGGAGGAGCCTGGCGGGCAAGAGTCAAGACACGACGGAGCGACCAAGCACAGCACAGGCATTAAGGACAGAAATTATGTGAGGTGTGGAGCCACCACCCTCAAGGAGCTCATGACTTAGTTGAGAAAAAAGTCACACAGATAAATAACAGGAGAAGGGAGGGGAAGTCTGTCCAAGAACTCGCACAGCTGAGAGGTGGTAACAAGATACCAAGCAGGGCCCTGCGGGGCTCCTGGACACAAAGCCTTTCTGTGTCCCCCATTTCTCTGATTACAGGAAACATCCTTCATTCAGCCTCCAAGACATTCCTTGAGTTCCAACGGGCTTATCCCAGCAGGAGATGAAACAAAGACCAGGGAGAAACAAAGAGTTAAGAGCGGCCTTGGGGCGAGGTTCTGTTTCCTCATCAACAGATACAACAATGTCTTCAAACCCCCTGCAGGTGGGAGTGCTTAGCAGGATGGCAGGCTGCACACAAGCATGGAGACCCAGACCTGCTGGACCTGAAGGGTGCTGATGATGACCCCTACTTGTGTGCTCAGTCACGTCCAACTCTGCAACCTCATGCACTGTCACCCGCCAGGCTCCTCTGCCCATGGAAGTTTCCAGGTGAGAATACTGGAGTGGTTTGCCATTTCCTTCTCCAGGGGATCTTCCTGACCCAGTGACTGAACCTGCAGCTCTTGTGTCTCCCGCGTTGGCAGGCGGATTCTTTACCATTGTGCCACTTACCTCAGCATCAGTCCATCAGAAGAATGCAACTCCTTCACTGCCTTGATCCGTATCACCAACCCCCGACCACAAGCCTTGCCCACAAGAGCTCTCCCTGTTCCCCAGGGAAGGGGGTACAGTTGTTGAGAAGCCAGCCTACTGTGTTCTTCTTTGCCTGACAAAGAAATAAAGCTACTTTCCTTCTCCACAACTCTGTTTCCCCATATTTCTGCTCAGCATCAGTGTACAGAGAGCCAAGGTATTGGCATCACATATGGGCATGAGATGAGCCTCCTGAATGGCCAGAATGGGCTCACTGAGCGTGTGCATGACAATCTACAAATGCTGTCATCTCCTCAGCTTGTATTTGCCCTCTTAACCTTACCACTGCCATCCTTAGTACCCAGTCGGCGCTGTGAGCTGTGCTCACCCTTCCTCCTGGCGTTGGGCCTCGGGAAATGAGGGTCACTCATCTTGGGACGTGAACACACCTTGAAGCTTCAGGCAGATGACATACCAGAGTGAAGCCGCTGTGGGTTACATAGCAGCAAACAGGGCGCGCTTGGCAAATGGGGAAGCTGAGTCCTCTCGACAGGGGGTGGCACCTCCCTGCCTCGCTAACTGCTACTAAAGAAATACAGTTCAGTGTTGCCTGGTTTTATTTTTAGAGAGGAGTGGAAAGTCTGACTTTGTAGGTCAAATTTCTGATTTTTAAATGCCAACAACTACAGTTAAAAGAAACTCCATGACGCCAACAAAATACACTGCCAGGGGTGGCCTAAAGGCCTTGCTCTGGGTACACTGTCTCCGTAAGTCCCACAACACTCTGGAAAGAAGCTCTAGTATTATTCCAGATAATCCTGATGAGGAAACTGAGGCAGAGAGCGGTCAAAACTCAAAGGAAATTCCAGTAGGAAGTGACAGGACGAGAATTCCAACCCAGGCTGTCTTACATCAAAGTCCACTCAGGTATCTGTTAGTTTCAAGGGGCAAGTTTGAATTTCTAGGTGAGACCATGAAGGGGGCAGATGCAACTTCTAAGAGAATGACACAGCCCATAGACGTGACATAAAATGATTAGAATCAACCAGGTGCAAGGTCGTCTTCCACTAGATCTTCCGCCTCAGTATAATATATCAGCACACTAAATGACATACCCAGAGGAGCCATGACCACAAAGGTCAAAAAGGGGACCATGGCGCAAATCCTGGAAATCCCCACTTCTTCCCCCAAATAGCAGAACACTCCACCCATTCATTAGCCTATGTAACTACTCGCCCCTATAAAAACTGACCAACCCACACCCTGGTGCTTCTCTTGCCTTCCAAGAGGGCCCACACTCTGTCTGTGGAGTGATTCCTCCCTGAATAAACCTTTTTTCACTTTATTATGGCTCATGCTTGAATCCTTTCCCATGGTGAAGCCAAGAACGCATATTGGTGACTGTCCCAGGGACGTGGATGTGATCTGGGATATAACCATCCTGTCATACCCCATTCTCTTTCCTGTAACACAGGGACCTCAAACCATGGAGAAATCCAGCAAAATAAACAAATATATATATATATATGTATGTATGTATTCACATATATATTTAAAGCTATTTTTTTCTTAGATTCATCTGCTTATATTTAATGCCTTTCTTTGAACGTGTGTGTTAGTCGCTCAGCTGTGTCTGACTCTTTGTGACCCCATGGTCTGTAGCCCACCAGGTTCCTCTGTCCATGGACTTCTCCAGGCAAGAATACTACAGTGGGTTGCCACGCCCACTCCAGGGGATCTTCCCAACCCAGGGATTGAACCCAGGTCTCCCGCACTGCAGGCAGATTCTTCACCATTTGAGCTACCAAAGTGACTTTCTTTCAATAGGTCAGAAATAAAAGTGCTTATTAGAGCCACAGGTCACGCTATTTTCAGCATTCAGATAATCCTATTTCCAAGTCAAACGCTAGGTGGAAATCCCTAGCACACCTCTCAGTTCCCAGAGCCTTTTCTTGCCTGCTCAGGAGCCAGGGAAACTTCCTGCTTCCCTGTCTACCAAAGGCTGATGCTCCCCACTCCTTCCCTTGAGGAATTCCAGTCATTCAACCAGTCACACATCTACTCAGCACCAAAGACACTTATAAGTTGAAGTCTGCTCGAGGGGGGCTTCCCTATCTCCAGGGGCTCCTGGTTTTTATACACCTGTTGTGTGGTCATATCAGTGTGTTACCATCTCCTTCACAAGACTTTCAGACACAAGGAAGTCAGACAGGGTGGGCAGTGATTCCAGTAACTGAAAGAGGAAGTAAAGGAAGAGACACAGCTCCCTCCGACTGGCAGTTCAGTCACTCAAAAGGCACACCACCTCCTCCTGCAGGCACAGCTCTGGTCTGTCCTCATTCAGCACACATTCTCCAGAGCTGTTAGCAGTCTCCTTAGGTTACTTGCTATGCTCTAAGTTTTAAAACTATACACCTTTTAGTCTTAACTGGTGTTTGTATCTTTTTTCCCATTTGCTTGGTTTTCTCTGTACAGAGCACTAATACTCACCCAGAATCACCGCCAGCACACGACTTTCCCGACACACATCCACAGGCACTCGGCACCTCATGCTTTGTATGGACTCCTGCCCTCCTAGTGTCTGTTATAATGATTTCCCTTCATCATCTCCCCAGGGCTCCCCTTGTCCTGGCTCTTTCTGGACCCAATGCTTTCCTGTCTCCTGGTTTGGTCTGTCATTTGATGGCATACATCCTCCTGTAGCTTCCAAAAAGGGAACTTGGAAGATGAGAGATGAATTGTTTCCAATCCACTTGTATGAAAATGTTCTCACACCTCGTTGATGGTAATGGTGAATAAAGATGTCCAAAGTGAAAGTCCATCCCTTTCAGAAAGTGGATGATGCTGCACCAAGGCCTCCAGCTTCTGCTACTACTGGGGAAGTCGGATATCTCCTCTCTGGAGGCTCTTCAGCCCCAGGCTTCTGAAGTCCCAGTCTGTCAGATCTTGGTGTGGGTTTCTTCATGTTCACCATGCTAGATGTCTGCTCGGTCTTTTGATCTAGAACTTGACTCCTTCAGATCTGGGGAAAATTCCATGTCTGTCATTTCCTGGCTGTCATCTCCTCCTTTCTACTCTCCTGAACACACTCCCTTCCTCCGCCCCCAACTCAAGCCCCGACTGTGTGGAGGTTGGATCTTTTAGGCTCAGCTTCGTATTTTCAACTGAACTCTCCTATTTCTATCCCTTTTGAGTTCCTATTCTTCCTGGGGAGATTTTCTCGACTTTCTCTCAGTATCTTTCCTTCCACTAAATCTTGCATTGCAATGTGCTCTGCTTAGTCACTCAGTCATGTCCAGCTCTTTGCAACCCCATTGACTGTAGCCCATCATGCTCCTCTCTTCATGGGGACTGTCCAAGCAAGAATACTGGAGTGGGTTGCCATACCCTCCTCCAGGGGATCTTCCTGACCCAGGGATCGAACCCAGGTCTCCCGTATTGCAGTAGTCCTATTTATTTCTAAGAACTCTTTTTTATTTTCTGCATGTCCCTCCTTTATTTATAGCCTCTTGCTCTGGTTTCTTGGATGCAGTATCTTCTCTTCCTCCTTTGTTTTTCTCTGCTCCTCATTTTGCTTCTATTTCCTAGGTTAATTTGTGTCTCTTACATTCATGTTAAGTGTTCTCAGCTGCTTGGTGAAACATTAAAATGCTGTATTAAAATATTTTAAAAGTGTTTTGCAGGCTGGGGAGGAGGAAAGGGGAGAGAATGCCAGTGTGTGGACTTCCATGAAGGGTGAGCAGGCACGAGCTGGCTACTGTACTAGGAAACCCCTAAATTTCAGGATCTAGAGAACTTTTTCTCTTGGACTGGTCAGTTTCTACAGAAAAGAATCCTCCAGCTGCTGGCCTCGAGGACTGTGTAAGCTTGGCTGCCAGTTTTCTAGGAGCCACGGGGGGAATGCAGTGAGAACTCCTACCTCACAGTGTATGGAGATTACACATCGCCTGTTATCAGCTCTGTACCCTGTCTCCAGCTGCATCTCATGTCTGAGAGTCTCGAAAGCCTCCAGTGCCTCTTCTCTCTTTTAAAAAACGTATTTACTTATGGCTGCAATGGGTCTTCAGTGCTTCCTGTGGGCTTTCTCCAGCTGCGGCAAGCAGGAGCTCCTCTTTGTTGTGGTGCACAGGCTTCTCACTGCGGCGACCTCTCTTGTGGAGGCGCACAGGCACTAGGGTTCAGGGGCTTAATAGCTGTGGCGCACGGGCTTAGTTGCTCCTCAGCATGTGGGATCTTCCCAATGTGTCACCTGGGTTGGCAGGTGGATGCTTAACCACTGGACCACCAGGAAGTCCCAGTGCATCCTCTCTGGAGGTATGTCCAAGGAATGAGGATTCACTGGAGGTGCTAATGAGGAAGCACTGTTAAGCCACAAAGTCCAGACCTCTGTCTTTGTGGGAACCGGCTTGCTACCTGCTATACCAACTAGGGGAGGGGACCTGGGGGGTGCAATGGTTCTTCAGACAGACTTAGCTCCATCCAAACGGGCTTTCAGAGGGCCCTGGTTTATCTCAGGTTTGAGGTTTCCATTTTTGGCTACTGTCCCGCACAGGCATTCAGCTTTCCAGTCTGCTTGGCCAGTTATCATTCATCCATCTGCCTCCGAGCACAAAAAAGCTGACAATCTCCTTGCTGTCACATTCCTATGATCGCTAGGGAGGAGCTGGGAAGAGTACAGATAAACACATCTATTCCTTCTGTCATCTTTTACTGAGAGCTATGACCCTCAGCTTTTTAAATGATTTTCGTTAATCCAGAGGGTGCATGGGATAAAAATCAAGAATAGAGAAAAAGCAAAGGACTAAAGGTTTTTAAAGTTCCATAGTCCATTGTCCTTAGTTTAACTTTCTTATAAGGTTCAAATCGCACCTGTGCCACTTTCTGATTGCTTAACCTCATGTATGTTACTCATCATCTCTTAAACTTTACTTTTCTTACCTTTAAAATGGTGATAATAACACCTACTTTGCAGGGCTAGAAAATGCGTTCATACAACACAGATCAGGTACTTTAAAAATACTGGCTGAAGAATGAATAAGAGGGTTTAGATAAGAAGAAAAAGAGGAATTTGGTTTCTGGACACCAGGAATGGGAGATGTTGGAGGGACATCCATATAGACATGTTTGCTGAGAATGAGCACAGGTTTCATTCAGCAAACATTTCCTGAGTGCTTTATATATAGAAGGTCCTAAGACAGGCACTGAGCAATAAAGAATTGAATAAATAACGTGATGTCATCCCACTGCAGGGCAGAATGTGGTAAGAAGACAGGCTGGTGCTTAGAGGGGAGAAGTGAAAGCCGGCCGAGCAGCCCAGTGAACAGCTGAGACTGCCTTTACCTTTCTTGGTCTTGCAAGGTCCACGTTCAGGGTGGATCTCTTTTAAGGGAAGAGGCACCACCTTGGCCAGCCCCGCGTTCAGCATGTACTGGTACAGGCGCTTGAACGTCCTCTCGCACAGTCCCTGCAACAGGTAAATGCAGCGGTTAGGTTCGAGCACGCCGTGTGAAACTACCAGAGGCCCGTGTAAATGAACAAGCGGGGACCAAGTTAACTGATGATCTGGAATGAGGAAACACTGGGGGCACTAATGAGGAAATACCGCCCAGCCACCTTGTCCTGGGAACAAAATGAGTCTGGAGCAACATAGAGACCATGCTACTTTTTGATGATGAAAGGGGGAGAGAGATTTGCCTGAAAAGATCCTGAAAGGATACACCTGAAAGGGGTGAGAACGAGGCAGTTGGGGGCAGCACTAGACGATTTCCCGTATACTTTTTCGTAAGTGTTTTGGTTTTTTAACCAAGTAAGTGTACTATTAATTTCTGGGGGTGGGGGGCCATGCCACGTAGCAGGATCTTAGTTCCCTGACCAGGGATCAAATCCTCGGCCCCTGCAGTGGAAGCGTGGAGTCTTAACCACTGGACCACCAGGGAAGTCCCTACTATTAAATTATTAATAGATATATACAGACATACACACAACTCCCACAGGCAATGAAAGAGGGAAAAAAAAATTAAATTAAAAAACTTTTAGGTTAAAGAAAAGAAAAAACCTTTAGGGACCTCCCTTGTGGTCCAGTGGAAAAACCAAAATAACCATATCTATTCCTAAAGCTGTCAGGGTTACCAAACAGCGCCACCAGTGCAGGCCATGTGTTTCCATCTACATGCGTTTTTTTCTTTTTTTGAAGAAAGAAAGTTACTTGCCAACATTGAAAAGTGAGAGATATCATGTTTAAAAAAAAAAAAAAGGAAAAAAAACCCACAACAGATTCTGGCTTCTCTCAGAAAACAGGATGTGGCAACAAGTCCTAGCTTGTGGTTCATCACAACAGTAGCCGGCGGGAGGTGAGGACCAGCTGCCCCTTCAAGACACGCACACCTGGCCCGGACGCCCCAGCCTTCCCCAGCCATCAGACCCCTTACACGGTGAGGCTGAAGGTCAGCTCCTGTTTATCACCCTTTTTGTGCTGCTTTTCTCTCATGATAGCTAAGGGGAAAGTGGAAGATTTCTTGAATCCGTACTGATGTCAAGAAGAATTTGTTGTTGTTTTTGGCTGCACCACATGGCTTCCAGGAATTCAGGTTCCCCTGGCCAGGAACGGAACCTGGGCCACAGCAGTGAAAGCGCTGACTCCTAACCTCCAGGCCACCAGGGAACTCCCTCAAATAGTTCATACCACCCTCCAGGCCACTACTGGCCATTTGATTCTGCCACCTCTAGACCAGCGAGGGAGGCGATCACCTGATCCAAAGGAGGCGCTGCTAAGAGTGGTCTGTGGCGTCTCCCAGGCTCCCTTTTACACTCTGGGGGGAGAGAGAGAGAGCACGTGGCCCAGGGTTCCTGCGGCCACGTACACATGATCACCTCTCAGATGAGCCTGGCTGCTCGGCAGCAGAACATATGGTCATCAAAGAAATATAGACAACTCACAGACGGCACATTCAGCCCCCTGGCACGTAAATGGCACCTATCGTAAATCTAGCTGTGCCCCCAGCGCCATGGAAAGTCCTTGAAGACACCCATCCATCAAACCCCAGCTCTCTACATATAGCCCTGAGCCCTGGACCACCCTACAGGAGAGCTGCCAAGGAGGACTCCCATGACCTGCCCACAGGACGGAGGGTGGTGGAGTCCTTCCCTTACAGGGGGCTTCCATGGAGGACTTGCACAATCTGCCCAGCTAAGGAGAGAGGTTAGCCTCCCTCCCACTCCCCTGAAAGACAGCATCCACATTCAAAGCATCCACCTCGTCTGGAGGCTAATTATTTACTAAATCCTGCTCAGCCTTCTCTGACCCCTATTTCCAGCTACTGACTAGACATTATTACCAAGTCAAAGTCCCAAAGATCTCCATACTCTATAAATCCTACAATCAAATTTGTCATGAGACTTCTCCCGTGATCCAATGGCTAAGACTCCATGCTTCCAATGTAGGCAGGGGGTGAGGGTTTGATCCCAGGTCAGAGAACTAAGATCCTACAAGCCCCATAGTGAGGCAAAAAAAAAAAAAAAATAACAACAACAACTGTTATATGCCTCGTCCTTGAGCAAACTCACTCCTCTTTTTGAACTGTCTACCTCAGTCATATCCTCATTCAACAAACACGGGCTGAGCGTTCACATGTGCAGGGCCGTCCTCATGGTGGATGGTCAGCACACAGGGTCCCTGCCAGCAGGAGCCCACCCTCAAGCTCTTGTCCACCCTAGGGAGGGGCTGTCACTCAAGCCAGACAACAGATTCCTTCTCCTTTGTCCCCCTCCCCCAACACTCACACCCCAGCTTTACTCTCTCACCACGTCACCCCCCTACCCTGAGGCCCCAACACCCACCTCCACACCCGGCCTTCAACCTCCCCTCTGCCCGCCAGCTTATTTCCTAAACATTCTTCTTCTGGACTTCTTGGTGGCTCAGAGGGTGAAGAATCCACCTGCAACGCAGGAGACCTGGGTTCGATCCCTGGGTCAGGAAGATTCCCTAGAGTAGGAAATGGCAATCCATTCTAGTATTCTTGCTTGGAAAATCCCATGGACAGAGGAGCCTGGTTGGCTCCAGTCCATGGAATCCCAAAGAGTCAGACACGACTGAGTGCGCATGTACTTCTGCGTCATCTCTACTTAGAAACTGCCACCAGCAATTCCTCAGGCTTAAGGCTGAAACCCAACTCCTCAGCCTGGCACTTGAGACCTTCCTTATCTGGCCCAAACTTTCCTTTCCCGCCGCCTCTCTTACTACTCCTGAGGGGCACCCTGCTGCCTGGCTGCCCCTGGGTCACTGCCAACCTCGGAAACCCCCAGCACCTCCCACTGCCCCACGCCTTTGCTCCAGCCGGTCTCCCCATGTCTCCTCGGGGTTCATCTCATCTACAAAGCCCAGCGCAGCTGGAACTCACTCTACAAAGCTTCTCCCAGCTCTCCTTTCACGGAGCTCAGACGCATCCTTCCAAGGAACAGTCTGGCCTGAGTGTGTGTCATGTCAGTCTCTCCAATTAGACGGCTCCGCGACAGCCTGAGACTGTCACCCTCGTTAATTTTTGTCACTGTGCTGTGGAATATAGTTTTGACTCCAAGTGGACACTCACTGAAGTATTTGTTGAGGGTTTCCATGGTGCGTCAGTGGTAAAGAATCCGCCTGCCAATGCAGGTTTGATCCCTGATCTGCGAAGATCCCATATGCTGTGGAGCGACTAAGCCCCTGAGCCCTAATGACTGAGCCCACCCGCTAGAGCCTGCTGGCTGAAACAAGAGAAGCAACTAGAGAGGAGCCCCTGCTTGCCATAACTAGAGAAAAGAAAGCACGAAGACCCAGCACAGCCAAAAATAAATAAATTAAAAAAAAATTAGAGTATCTGTTGAATGAATGAATACATAAATGAATAAACAATGTCCTTTATCAGTCAAATTCTGTCACTTAGCTCTTCCCCAGTGCTGACCTAAGACTGGACCCACCCCCTCTCTCCACCCTCGAGTGACTCTGTAGGGCAGAGGGTATCAATCTCCAGTGTCCATATGGGCTGGACAGACAATAGAAAGAACACAGTGGGCAGGTATTTCTTCACTGAACGTGCAGGAGTCTCCTATTCCTGACCAGGGTCTCTCAGGAAGAGGCCTTGTCAGTTTACCTGTTATTCCCCACTTTTGACAGATACTCAGATACTGAGAAATACTTCCTCCTCCTCAACAGCAGTGCTCACAGAGAGACAAAGGCACTGCCCAGGTGCCTGAGAGCTGACAGGAGGTGTAAGGGACCTGGGATGGGAGTGGAGGGGCCGGCAGGATGGGCGCTGGCCAGCGAACAGCCAGCTCCATATAACTGCTGTCACGAGAGACCACAGGCCCAGGCTGGCCAGAGCCTCTGATATTTCAAGAGAAGCTGATAACTTAAGATTTTGATGCAAAATCTCATTTCTTAAAAGACCCTACTACTATGCCAAAGTTCTTCTTAACAATGTGCAGGCCAGATCTGACCCACGAGCTCAGTTCATAATCTCTGCTTTTTTATTTTTTGGCTTCATCCTGTGGCTTATAGGATGTTAGTTCCCCAAGCAGGGATTGAACCCAGGCCCTTGGAAGTAAAAGCATGGTGTCCTAACCACTGGACCATCAGGGAAGCCCCATAACTTCTGTTTCAAATAGATGGGCATGTGATGAATTGAGCCATAGAGGAGACAGGTCTCCCTTCTCTGCACAGTGAGATCAGGGAGCAGGGCCTCCCCAGGGCAGCACAGGTGAGGAGCTAGGACCTTCCTGGAGGCTGTCATCAGACTGCAGGCTCTTCTGGGGACTAAATACTATGACCCCGCAAACCTTGACTTTAGGTCCTACCATTTCACCTGCAGGGCAATCTTATTTTCTTCCCATTTTCAGCGTCGGCTCTTTCCGAACTTCTACCGAAGAGCGCTCACTTCAGACGGGAAGCAGTAGCCCCCCAACCCCGGTGCTTTCTCCGCTCACTCTCTCTTTGTCACCGCCTCGGTTCCTGGGCCCAGAGATGAAGCAGGTTCGCCCATAACTGCTTTATTCCCTGTGTCGTCTCACCTCTTCTCAGTACAGTCACTCTGCTATTTTCAGTATAAAACTGGAAACAGGGGACTTCCCTGGTGGTCCAGCCACTAAGACTGAGCTCCTGATGCAGGGGGCCCTGGTCAGGAACTAGATTCAATGTGGTGCAGCTAAGAATTTGCAAGCCGCAACTGAAGGTCCCTCAAGCTGAAACTGAGATCCAGCTTGGCCAAGAAACAGAGGAAACACACACACAAACAAATCTTTAAAAAAAAAACAAAACCTGAAACAGGAGGGAAGGGGGCAGGGCACAAACTTTAAAAGAATGACACAGCCCAGGGACACGACACAAACTGATTAAACCAAATTAAGTCCAAGATGGTGGACGAGTGGGCTTCCACTAGAGCTCGAGCCTCAGCACGTGCCCATCGTCACACATCAGCAAGCTAAACGACACACCCACAGGTGCCATGACAGCTCTGAGGCTAACAGCAAAGGCCAAACCCAATTCCTGGAAATCCCCATCCCTTCCCCTGAAATAGTTGGGATAATCCTCCCTCTCATTAGCCTATGAAACTACCCAGCCCATAAAAACCAACCACACCACATTTCTGGGCTGCTCTGCCTTTGGGGATGGCCCACACTCTATCTGTGGAGCGTGCTCCTCTCTAAGTAAATCCACTTCTTACCTATCACTTTGTCTCTCACTGAATTCCTTCTACAAGGAGATATCAAGAAGCTGAGCTTCAAGTCCCAATCTGAGTTACACGGTTACAATACCAGTGGGAAGAAAATTACAAGCCTGATTATGAAATGAACTGATTATGAAAGTAAATCTTAATGCCCAGATTCACCGCTCCACAGGAACTTTTATAGCTGGACTTGGCACAAACCCCAGGGGAAAACCAAGGCCACCCAAGAGCAGGAGGGGTTTAAACGAAAGACTGAGCCCTTTTTCATTCTATATAAACCAAAGGAAAACACTGCTTGTTTCACGAGGGGCTGGGGGTGGTCAAGTCCATAACAGAGCTCTTGACTGCAATGCACGGAGCCTTCATTTGACAAAGATGCCCACTGGGGCATGGACGCATTCAGGCCCGCACGAGGACAGCCGGCAGCTCACCAGTTCCTCCCTCAGCTTTCCCAGGGTCTCAGTCCGGTTATTCCGTGCGCTCAGCAGAGTTGAAAGCTTCTCCATGAGGATGTCGTATTTGCTCCTCCTGTGAGAAACACAAACACTTCATTTTTTTAGACCATTAGTAATGACTGCCTATTTTTTAAAAGATGTCAAGGTTTACATGACAACATATCAACTACAGAACTTTGGTCTTCAGTCTCAAGAGAACAACTCCTGTCCTTTACAGCGGGAAGACTGGGGTCGGGGTGGGGGGCGGTCTGAGTGGTTCAGTCACACGGCCAAGGCCACCTAACTAGTAGCAGTGTAGAGACTGCACTCTGTGGCTAAAACTTTCAGGGAATGATTGTTTAAAATGCTTACATCTTTTGATCATATTGAAGAATTTCTTTAATTTAAAACAGAGAAAAACTGGTTTGGGAAGTTTTATTTGTGGTCTGTGCTATCCCTCAATGGGTCTTACAGATGCTAAGAAAAAGATTAGAATAATCATGGTTAACAGGAAATAAACTTATAAGGAAAGATACTTTTTCCAAGAAGGTAGGAATTTTTTAAAACAGGACTTATGTCAAATGAATAAAGAAATCTTTAGATGGTTATTAAAAATGGGTTAAACAAGATGGACATTTATGTGATTAAAACACCGGCTTTTGATATTACACTTCCTAAGGTTAAATGCAACAACAAAAAACGTTGTCCCCACTGGTCCTCAACATTAAAAATTAAATTAGTCATTCTATTTACCATTTACAGTTTATGTACCATTTATGTACAGTTTAAATATATACAAAATTATCTAAGTATAAATATAAATTTGGGCTTCCCTGGTGGCTCAGTGGTAAAGAATCTGCCCGCCAATGCAGGAGACGCAGGTTCGATCCCTGGGTCGGGAAGATCCCCTGAAGGAAATGGGAACCCACTCCAGTATTCTTGCCTGGGAAATCCCATGGACAGAGGAGCCTGGTGGGCTACAGTCCATGAGGTTGCAAGAGTCGGACACAACTTAGTGACTAAACAACAACAACAAATAAATATAAATTATATAAAGGGAGGGCTTCTCTTGTGGCTTAGCTGGTAAAGAATCCGCCTGCAATGTGGGAGACCTGGGTTCGATCCCTGGGTTGGGAAGATCCCCTGGAGAAAGTAACGGCTACCCACTCCAGTATTCTGGCCTGGAAAATTCCATGGACTATACAGTCCATGGGGTCGCAAAGAGTTGGACACGACTAAGCAACCTTCCCTTTTACGTATAAAGGGAACAAAAAAATGTACACTGAGATAGCCAACCAGCAACTATTTGGGCCAAAGGGCCTGAGTTCCTTGGCTCAACCCTACTCTGGGGATCCCAGAGCCCTTTATATAAACTGATAAAATGGACAGGAAATAAAAGAAGGAAAGAAAAACTTCTGAAACTCCTCCTGTAAGATCAAAGCTTACTGATTAGATCCTAATGAAGACCAAAGTTCAAAGGTATCAAAGTAGACAGAATTGAGATGAAAGTGTATAAAATTGGTATATTTAACTGGGCTTTATTTAAGATGGTTACATCTCTTTTGCTTAATTATATTGTGGGGTAGACGTGTTTCACTGGGGAATGTGTCCCCTGTGTTGTATTATAAGACCAGGTATATATCAATAAATGTACCTCTCAGGAAATATTAACTGAACCGTTAAAGGAAACCAATAGGGTTACCTGAGCCATACAAATAAGTCAAAATGGAAATTAATATTCAAGGGCTAATAAAAATAAAAACGGTGATTTTGCTCTGGGTTTAACTTGTAAACTCAGAAGATATTTGCTGAACACACCTTTTACAAACCTTTGGAGGCATGATAAATTCTAAGTTTTAGAACATAGAACTCATAAACTTTAGTTTACTTATTGCCTCACTGATAACATAAAGTCAGAAAAATCAATCTTTCAGAATCATTTAGGTGACAGACCTGCTCTTGGGGGGATGTCTTTCTCTTGCAAATCTCTACAAACCAGAAATATAAAGTATGGGTCATAAGGATCTGAGATTGAGCCTAATTAATTAGGTCAATCAGGCAAGACCTGAAACCAAGAAAAAAAAAAAAAAAGAAAGTGGCAGTTTTAAAATTCAAACCACAGGGAATACTCCCTCGGCCAAATTTTACAAATAGTAAAGCCTTAGTCATCTAAACAAACAACTTCAATGTATTCCAACTGTTCTTTGTAAACTAGTAAGTTTACATTGTCTCCTGGGTCGGGAAGATCCCCTAGAGTAGGAACAGGCAACCTGCTCTAGTATTCTTGCCTGGAAAATTCCACCGACAGAGGAACCTGGCAGGCTACAGTCCATGGGATCACACAGAGTCGGATCTGACTGAACGACTGCGCGCGCACACACCAGTTTACGCTGCGATACCTGACTCATGAAGGAGCTTTTTTTTAAGTGAAGCTGTGAGATCTCCAGTTTTGCCTGTTTATACCGTATGTCTGTGCACGTGTTATACATGGGATATCTCTACCTGGGGAAAGTATTATCAACACTGAATTTACACATCATATGACGTCACTTACACATAGACTCTAAAATATGGCACAAACAAACCTATCTATAAAACAGAAACACACTCACAGACATAGAGCACAGACTTGTGGTTACCGAGGGGGAGGGCACGGGAGGAGAAAAGGGACTGACAGGTGGGGATGAGCAGATGTGAACTGTTATATACAGGGTGGATAAACAGCAAGCTCCTAACGCATAGCACAGGGAACTACACTCAGTACCCTGTGATAAACCGTAATGGAAAAGACTATGAAAAGCAATGTCTACATGTGCATAACTGAGTAACCTGGCTATACAGTAGAGACTGGCACAGCACTGTCAATCAACTATACTTCAATTAAAAAAAGCTGAATTAATAAAGAGCTCTGTTCAATTTAAAAGTAAGAGCTTACAAATTAAAGAAAAGAAACTGGCCAAAATGACTTTCAGGTTCACGGGAACTGGGAAATATTCAATATTAAGTTGCTATTTGGTATTAAAGTTTAAGTTTGTTGATCGAATCATGTCTTTTTAATTTTTTGTGGGTTGTTCCTTTTCAGGGGGGAGGGGCATGCTGGCATTTGAGGTCTTAGTTCTCAACCAGGGAAAACCAGATATGCCAAGTTAAGGAATTAAGTGCTTTTCTTTGTGTGGGAAGATGCAAGAGCCAGGGCTTACTGAAATCATTCTTTTGATGAGCTCCTCAGCCATCTGGGCCTGAATCCTGTGTTCACACATCCTGAGTTTCCTCAGGGCTCACCGGCTCATGCAGGATGGGTGTAACTGCTGATCTGTGACATCCTTGCTTACTGATACGGCAGGAAATAATTCCATTCTTCACGCCCTTTGTTGCAAAACTTCTATATAACCTGGTTTTCCCCACCTCATCTCCTCAGAGCAGTTCTCTCAAGGTTGCTTGAGATGCTGCCTTTGAGGCTTAAAGTCCTAAAAATTCCTACCGAATAAAATATAATCCTCAACTTTGAGGTTGTAGTTTTTGAGTCAACAATACCGTAAAGTTTTAGGAGGCATCTATTTACACATTTCCTTATAAATCAGATGGTAAGAGAGGATAGGGATGATTTCACAAAGAAGTTCAGCTTTTTTAAAATTCAGGCACAAAATGTGAACCCAGGTCTCCTTCATTGAAATACAGTGCTCTGTGTATTAATCAGGACACATCTCTGATTCTGCTCTCACTTTACTGGTGTGAAGGCCCTTCCCTTCCTTTGCATTTTTAATGTGAAGTAGAGGTCATAATAAATGCTCACAAGCTAATGGCCACCACAGGAAGCTATTAAAGGAGCCCAGGGCTCTTCAGCTTTGGGGAACAGGGACAGAGTGAGGGGTTTGGGGGGAGGGGGTTGTGCTAGGAGAGGGGCGGAGAGAAAGATATTATCATGCCACTGGGGAAGGTGAACTTAGCTTTAACTATCCACACAGGTCTAGCAGCAGCAAGGGCAAATGTATGGGATCAGGAGACTTGTTCATTTGTCCTGCCTTTCCATGAATGAAAGAATACACGAAGGCACGGATATTCACTGCTTAGGAACGAGCACCAAGCTGTGCCAGGGCCTCTCCACAGAAGAGGGAAACAGTGGTTCAGTGAGGTCAAGTGACTGTGCCCAAGTCAGGAGCAAAGATTTAAATACAGATCTTGACTTCAGCCCCTTGTTCTCTCTTCTACCCACAGAATTCTGTCGCCATAACACATCAAATTTGACTTATCGGCTTTTCTTTCTACCCTCCCCCTAAATTTCACCAAAACGTTAACAGTCCCTACTGCTGGGCTGTGGGGCGAGAGGTATTTCTTCCCCCTTCTTTTCTATATAATTTCCAGATTTTCTAAAGAAGCATGGCTTATTTGCATAATCAGAAACAGATGGAAAATATCTTTTTCCTAAAAGCTAGCCATATTTGATTTCGCCTCTAGGATTTTGGTTCTTTTTTTTTCTTTTCTTTGTTGGCTGCACTTCAAGGCACAGAACTTCCAGACCAGGCATTGAACCCGCACCCCCTGCAGGGGAAGCCAGATTCTTTACCACTGGACCACCGGGGAAGTCCCGCCTCTAGGATTTTTAAAGGCACAAGACACCAGGCTGAAATACAGAGGTAAGGAAGCGCTCTGGAGTCTACACTGTACCTGTCCATGTGAAACCGGTTCAGGAGGAGGAGGATTGAGTGCTGCTGGGCCCCGGTGGGCAATCGGATCACATGGGACTGCATTGTAATCAGCCCGTTTTTGTTTAAAATTTTCCTGTGATAGTGAAGCTTCCCAGCATCAACCCTGGAGGAGAGGAAGAGAGCAGTCATTTTGCTTTGCTGGTTGCTTTCACCCCACAATGCAGAGGACGTGAATACCAGAGACACACCCCAACCCTCTCCCCCCATCCAGTCACCCTAAGAGATCTGCTGCTATGTGACAACGGCCATGGAAAGCAACCCAACCTAAGGCACACTCCAGACCCCTGGAGGGGTGGATGGGGAGACAGGGTGGAAGGCGTTTGTGTGCAGAGGACTGAGGAATGGAGTGGGAACGGATGGCTGGGTTAGCAAGGAGCTGATGAGACAAGACATGGGCATCTAATCACGTAGCAGCCAATAATTAGGGTGACCACGCATTCTGGTTTGCCAGATGGGCTCAATTTATGCCCACTGCCTTGCATTCCTTCTGGTCAGCTCCACCTTTCACTCTAAAAATATCTAGTTTGAACAATAAATTCTATGGTCACCGTAGGGTCTGTTTTTTTTTTTCCTATTTTTGGCCGTGCCATGCAGCATGCTGAACCTGAGTCCCCTGACCAGGGACTGAACCGGTGGCCCTTGCAATGGAAGGGCAAGGTCTTAACTGCTGGACCACCATGGAAGTCCCCCCTTTTCCTTTTTTTTTCCAGGGTCTCTTCAATGAGAAAGTACCATGCCTTCAACCACCACAGATGCTGGGACTGCCCAGGTGGCAGGGCCTGATGGTCAGGGAGCCCCGACATTTACAGCAGAATAGCAAAGCATCCTCTTACTTGAAAGCAGTGCTGTGGAGGTCTCGCTGGAGCTCCCCCTGCCACCGGGACCGGCCTAACCGCTCCAAGATGCAGTAGGAGAAGTCCGGGAGCTTCAAGTCGGGGTCGCCCTCAAAGCCGATCAAGGCCCGGTACCGCATGTCCTGGGAGGCAACAATGATCAGTTTCTTCCCCCACCTGCAAACCAGAAGCCACCGAGGGGAAAAAAAAAAAAATCACTTTAATTTTTTTAAGAAAATCGAAATGTTTAAAAGCAGAACCTTAGTGAACCATGGTTTCCTGCTTCTCCTCAGAGGTTCACAATCCCCAGTTAAGGAAGTTTCCATCCTTAGAACCGCAAGAGGGTTCAGGGGGAACAGAGCCAGTCTCACCACTTCCTTGCTCGGACCCCTCCCAGTCCTGCCAGGGCCCTGGGACCCAAACCCAGACTACTCCCCACCAGAGCCTGGAACCTTTTACACACCCCTACTGCCTGGCTCTGCACCCACATTGGCCCCATTGGTCCTCTGCCCACCTCACCCTTAGGCTACTAATTCTCATCCTTTAGATCACTGCTCAGATACCAACACCTCAATTCTCCATAAAAATGCTAACCAAAAGGCCAACCCTGCCTCTGACCATTTCTGGACTCATCACACACCTGGCACTCTTAGAAATAGCCACATTTTGGGAGGCACACGTTCCTGCCATAAGCACCCTAAGTGGGAGGGGGGCAGGTTGTCATCTGGGTCCCCAGGACATCCTCAGTGTCTTCAATGGTTACAGAAGGGCCTCTGTAACCATCTATTAAGTGAACGAACTCACCTCCTGAACTGGACTGAGAAAACAAAACTTCAGAGTCAAGAACAGTGCCCTGTGTGATGGGTGAACCTGCCGTTCTTGAGAGCAGACCCTGGGACAAACGATTAGCTCCTCCTACAGTCTGGGTGTGTGAAAAATAATGCCTGCAAAAGAGGTCAAGCCCCCATCCCAGCAAGGAGCTTTGAGAAGCCCTGGCTTGGGATATAGACTTCTCTGCTGAAGCTGAACAGTCCCCAACGCTGAAGACAAAGAGACTCCGCCTTGGGGCCTTGCCTGTTGCCTTATTAATAAATGGCCGTCTTGGGCAGACTGTCTCGGGTCCCAGCCCTGCCGCAGAGATCCCACGAGGGTGTGCTGGCAGAGAAGCCATCCTTACTCACTCCTTGGCATCGAGACACACCAGCTGGAGGAGCTCCCTCTCCCAGGGGAGTAAGTCACTAAGGGTCTGTATGAGAGCCCACGGGCTCCCAAGCCCTCCCATCTACAGGCAGCATTTACTCCTCCCAGCCTGTGGTTTACAGATGCCTGATCCTAAGGCCTGTCTTCACTCACATCACTCAGCCTGACAGTTCCTCCTCCTGCTTCTCTCCCACCACCAATAAACAGATGATTCCACTGCTCCTACTGAGCAGGCAAAAAGTAAAAAGCTGAGGTTGCCGATGTTTTCATTTAACTGCAGCTTCCTTCGCATTGCTTGGGACCCAGTTAGTCTTCCGTACGGTCCATCTCTAAAGAGTGTTAGGCAGCGAATACGCATGATGGACAAGACAGTCTCTTTTCTGGGTCTGCACGTCACAAACTTATGACCTGTGTCCTCGAAACAGGTTCATTAAGTTAAACTGGAAGAGCTCAGCTGAGAAAAGTTTGAAAACAGGGACGCTGACTCGCTGCTTTAAAAAAATATTCAGGGTGGTTTACCCCCGTCCTGTGGGAACTCCAACCTTTCCCAGTAGCTGACTCTAGGACTCATGCCCGAGGCCTGATTTGCTGACTGTGGTCATCAAATTATCCAACACTGATTAAATGCCATGCAAAGAACCAGCAATGCCAAGATAAATAAAAAATGGCATCTGCTTTTGTGGAGCTCACAGTCTAATGAAGAGAAAGACAAGAAAAGAAATCACTTGCAAGGGGATGCGATAACTGAGACTGGGGTTATGAAATGACACGTACAAGGAGCCCCCAATTCGGGCCTACGAGTGTGAAGAGAGCTTGTGGGCCGTCACCAGAGGAGGCAGGAAGCCCGGTGGGGCAGGGGCAGGAAGCAGGCGCTGCAAAGCTCCAGGAGGGGAGGAGGGATCCAGGGGGACAGAGAGCGAGTGTGGCTGTTTCTTAGAAGCTTGGCTCCAGCAACAGTCAGTCACAGGGGATCCGAGGTGGGGAGAGGGTCTTGTTTTAAGACTAACGAATCACAGTGTCAGGCTGGGGAGAAAGCAGTGTCGATAGGGAAAAGCTGAAAATAAAGGAGAAAGATGAGCCAGCTGACAGAGGCGGGAAGGAGCACGAGGTTCTGGGGAGAAAGAGAGGAAGAGAATCACCGGTGGAGACAGGGCCTGGTTTTCGTCTCCTCTGAGGTGAGGGAGGAGGGAAACGGGGGCCAACCCTGCAAGCTGAGGAAGAAGGTGGCAGCAAGGTGAGTTCACGCTGGAAGCTTCTCCCTGTTCGTCAAGTAGGAAGGGAGGTGGAGATGGGGCGAGGGGCTTGGGAAATCGGGACCCTGACTGAAGACTCACAAAAGGACTGCTCACTAGGCAACAAAGGACAGAACCTGGACACAAAGGGAAGAGAAAGGAGCCTTCCCCACCCCCACCCCAGCCCAAGCAAGATCAGCCCCAAAGGAAGCAGAGTGATGAAAGCAGAGGGCCGGCTTAGTTAGGGCAGGGTGGACGCGCTCTGAGAACACTGGGGCTGCACCCCGTCCTGGCACACTGACCACACACCCCAGCTTAAAGCAGGATGATGCCCACCGGTCTCCCACAGTGCAAACGAGTTACCTGCCAAAGGCTTCCACCATCGTGCAGCGGGGCTGTAACATCTTGGTTCTGATGTCGTTGGTAATGTTCTTCCTCTCCTTGAAGTACCGGCATGAGCCCTGGATGCCATCTTTATTTTCCAAGATCATGTGAATGGGGTAGACATCCTCCAGAGGGACCGGGTCCCTCCTGGACTCCACGATGCCTGTTTCCAAATCAATTTCTTCATACCTAAGGTGGGGAGGTGGGAGGGGGAGGGGAGTGCACAAACATCGAACCGCAGCTCAGCCTCAGAAGTAACACGTACTGGGTGTGTTCTTCTGACAACCTCTGGCCGAGGTCAGGGAGAGGGAGTAAGAGCCCCTAGTCTCCCTGCCTTCCTAACGCAGGACGTCTTGACAAGCACTGTCTCTGAGTCTCCATCCCAGACAACACAGATCTTCCCAGGAGCCTCCACGTTCACCCGCAAGGATGAATGGTGAAATCGGAACCACCTTCCTTGCTTTTCATTTTCCCTGCAGATCCTGTGCCTGGTTTTCAAACCATCAAGTTTGGACTTAATGACTCAAGGCTTCCCTACTCAGAGATGTCGCCTTTCCATCTCTTTAACTACCCCTCTTCCACTTTCACCCATTTTTATGGTTTTCAATTATCACTAGGCATGTTAACAATTCTCACCATCAAATCCTTAGCCCTGTTTCTTGCCCCCAAACACTAATCCTGTTTTCAACTGTCATGTTTGATGAGATCAAAACCAAAGTTATGACTGCCACTTCCCACCTCCAACAAAGCCCCTCCTTGGTACTGTTTTCTCCCAGTGGCCTCTCATCAACACCATGGAGACATCCTGAGTTGTGCTTCTTTTATCCAGTCAGCTACATTTGTCAAGTGTTCCTTTGGAATCCTGCTCACATCCTGTGCCTGTCAAATCCCATCTGCGTTTGTCAGTGCCTTTCCTTCTTGCCCTGTCTGTAACCTCTGCACTACTTAACCCTCCATTCTCAAATCACACCTTGTCATTTCAGGCCATTCTGGCCTGCTGTCCTCTGGCTCTCCAGTTATAATGTCCCAGGCTTCTTTTGAAGGCTCCAGGGCCTTCATCCACCCCAGGGCCATGTCTTAAGGCTTCCAACCACACTACACTCTCTCCCAGAGAGGGTCCTGGCCAAGAGCTTCCACTACCAGTCACAGGGGTGACTCCACGTGCCCAGCTCAGTCCCACTCTCTGACCTGCTGACCCTCCCACAAAGCTAGATGTTGACCAACCAGAATCTCCATTTGAAAACCCACAGGAACCTCAAACCCAGTGTGTTTCAAGATTAGTTCAGCATATTCCCCACCTTCCCCCCAGGTTCAGCCTCCCTGCTGCACTTCTGTGGTCCCCATCACAGCAAAGGGTAGCAGTCATCAATTTTAACAGGGAAGAGCAAAACCTGGATCTGTTTCTTTTATTTAACCTTTGCCATTCGTTGCTTTTGTTAATATAATCACTAAAAGGATGCTGTCAATAGCTGTAAGCAATCACAATGGCTTGCCTCAGGGGAACCTGCCCCAACCCCCCCCACCCCCCCATCTGCTCTAATGGTAAATTGACTTGCCTTTGTTCAGCTCACAGGGATGCATTCTGACCCTGCCCACCCGTCAATGGCTGCAGAAAAGAAGAAATTAGCACATCCTTTTTCCTCTGCTGGCCCAGCCAAGAGATAGTCTGCAAGATTCCAGTATTCTTGCCTGGAAAATCCCAGGGATAGAGGGGGCTGGCAGGTTATAGTCCATGGGGTCAGAGTCGAACACGACTTAGCAACTAAACAACTACTTCTCATGCTGGCCCAACCAAGAGATATTCTGCAAGACTAATGGCCTTTCAGGGGCTTCCCAGGTGGCCTGGAGGTAAAGAATCCGACAGCCAAGCAGGAAACACAGGTTCAATCTCTGGGTTGGAAAGATGCCCTGGGAAAGATGCCCTAACCCACTCTTGCCTGGGAAATCCCATGGACTGAGGGGCCTGGTGGGCTACAGTCCATGGAATCACAAAACAGTTGGATACAACTTAGTGGACAGCAACAACAACAGTGGCCTTTTAACTTTTTGCCTCACCTCTTCCACCCTTAACAGAAACTGGCATTCAAGAATTTGGTACTCAAGGGTCCTAGCCTGCCATCTTCATGGATGCTCAGTTTTCCGAATAAAGTCGCCTATTTCTAGCCTCAATATCCTGTCTCCCGATTATTGGCCTGTCATACACTGTGGTGCTGGAGAAGACTCTTGAGAGTCCCTTGGACAGGAAGGAGATCAAACCAGTCAATCCTAAAGGAAATCAGTCCTGAATATTCACTGGAAGGACTGATGTTGAAGCTGAAACTCCAATCCTTTGGCCACGTGATGCAAAGAGCTGACTCAATGGAAAAGACCCTGATGCTGGGAAAGATTGAAGGAAGGAGAAGGGGATGACAGAGGATGAGATGGTTGGATGGCATCACTGACTCAGTGGAAGTGAGTTTGAGCAAACTGCGGGAGATAGTGAAGAACAGGGAAGCCTGGTGTACTGCAGTTTGTGGGGTCACAAGGAGTCAGACATGACTGAGCAACTGGACAACAACAAGTAACACACTCAGATGCCCAAAAGTCAGGAACCGGATGGCATCATCCTCCAGACCTACTTCTCTTTATACCCCACACCCAACCAGGCACCAAATCCTCCAGATCTTCTGCCTCATGTCTGATTCCATCAGCTTTTTCTCTTCATTCTCACACCCACCATGGAAAGCGAAACCTTGACTGTTGGTTCATGAGTGGATTACTACAGATCTCTCAACTTCACTCTTCGCCCCTAGTCTGACCCTCCCTTTGGTGGTGTAGGCTTTAAAAGGATTAGTCCAGTCCAGTTGGTAAGGGCAGGCTGGATTCTGAACCAAGACTTCCTGGATTCAGCTTCTAGGTTCTGCCCCTGCTAGTAGACAACTCTCTCTGTGTCTCAGTCTTCTTTCTCTTGAGGGAGATGGGGATAAGAATATCCTGCTTTGTATAAATAGTACTTAGTATATTCAAGAATCTTAGAACAGTCCCTGCTTACAATAACCATATACATAAATGTCAACTATTATTCTTCATTCACTACTTCCAGTTCTACACGTCAACCAAACTTATTTCTCTTCCTTTAGAAAAATTCTGCCAACTGGCTACCTAAATCCAACCTTTAAGTCTTGTTTTACACAGTATTCCCTCTGGAAACCTGACCCTCAAAACAAAAAGAAAAAAAAAAAAAAATCACAGCTTTGGGAAGCGAATCAACACCCAGTCACCTACAATGTCCGTAACTTTGGATGGGTGACTTAATTTCTCTCCATCACTGTTTCCTCCGCTGCAAAATGGGGAAGATAGCTGGGAATTCCCTAGCAGTCCAGTGGTTAGGACTCAGTGCTGGATGGGGAACTAAGATCCCGCAAGCCACACACTGGAGCCAAAAAAATTAAAAACAAAAACAAACAAACAAAAAAAAAATGGGGAAGAAAAGAGCACCTTCCTCATAGGGTCAATGCGAGAATAAAATGGGTTCAATCTCCTGAAACAACAGGAACAAGATATTGCCTAGTACCAAGTTATGTGTTTGTGCTCAGTCGCTCAGTCGTGTCTGACTCTTCTGTGACCCCATGGACTGTAGGCCGCCAAGCTCCTCTGTCCATGGAATTTTCCAGGCAAGAAGACTGGAGCGGGTTGCCATTTCCTACTCCAGGGGATCTTCCTGACCCAGGGATCACACCTGCGTTGCCGGCTTGGCAGGGGGATTTCTTCACCACTGCACCACCTGGGAAGCCCACAGCACCAAGGCATAAGCAGCAATAAATAAATGTTAGCTATCATTATTGTTGTTGCTGGTGTTGCTAAACTTGCTCTCTAATCCAGCACTGAATGAATGCTCCATAAAGGTTTGTTGATTTCAACTGGTCTCTAGTCTTGATCTGAACAGCCTTACTGCTTCAATCCTAAGCTCCACTTCAAAGAAAATACTCTTTAAAACCCAAAGCATACCCTCCCAAAGCATATCCTTCCAGTTCTGCTCGCCATCACCCCAAACACACACGAACATAATGGAACATCACAAGGCGATCCCCCAACTCCATCAGACGCCTGGGCCCTGCCAGGCCGAAGACCCCCCCAATCAGCCTTATTCTGCGCACCCCCCGCCCCCCCCATCAGGCTCCGGGTCTTCCTTCCGCTCCACTCCTTTCTCTCCCCTCTCGTAAGAACCTGGCCGCCTCCCAGCTCCATCAGACCCCGAGCTCTGCCCTCTCCCGCCCGCAGGGCCAGGCCGCTGACCGGTCTTGGAGCTGGAGGTCTGGTCGTTCCCGAGGCTCCTCGTAGAAGCTGATGCCCGGGTTCGTGGCAAGGGCCCGCCACAGAAACTCCTGCGTGTAGGGCTCCAAAGGAAGTGGGAAGGGCGGCACTCGCGTCTCCAGACGGCTCCAAAGCGCGGGAAGGCACAGGCCATCAAGCCCCTCCAGGGCCACCTCGTCCAACAACGACTCCAGCGCGTCCATTGCTACTTCAGTTAGCTGCACCCGGGGCGCCTGCGTACCACGCCGCCAAGGGCCCCGGTCCAGGGCGCCTGCGCACAACGACTGGCAGCCAGGGAGGCGGGGCGGACCCGGGAACCGGAGGAGGAGTTCCAGACCGAGATCGTAACGTCACTCCCTTTGGGGGCGGGTTCATTCCGTGGAGCTCCTCCGCTATTGGTCCGGAAGCCCGCAGTAACCAGGGGAACTTCAAACAGTGTAGAGGCCGCTTCCGGTTCGAGCTCCCGGAACCGCCGCCTCTAGAGATGGACGGTGAGTGTCCGTGGGCCCCTCCGGGAGGTCGGGCAGTTACTCTCCCATTCCTCCTGAGGGCCCTCAGGGCAGAATCCTAGGCCACAGACCCCTGGACCATCACTGCCTGACCCAAGGGAGTCGCCGTCGGAGGGAAAGGGAACCTAAGTGGTCCGGGATGGGAAGAGGAGGCTGGGGGGAGTGGTCAGTGATTTGGTCACTGTGCTGCCTGTGGTTGTGTTGGGCCCCGGTACTGGCCGGGGCATCAGAGAAAGGGTTTGGGGGAGGGGCGCGGGGAACCAACAACAACAAATAGAGGTCTGAGGGGGTGGGTCTTGTGTGTCATGGGTGTGGAACTATGAAATATAGGAGTTAATGAGGGTAGGCATTTACAAGGGTAGTGCAATCATCAGCTACTGGGGATGGGAGTCGGGGGAGACTAGGGAATACTCTCTGTGCTTTGATGTTAATGATACTGTTCCGTGCCAAGAACTCTGTAAATGCTGTCAAGTAGTAGCTCGATAAGCTTCATAAATTTTTTGAGTGTTATCCCATTTTACAAATGAGGACACAGGCTCAGAGAAGTTGAAGTATCTTGCCCCAAATCAAAGTCATCAAGTGGCAGAGTGAGAAAGGGACCCAGGCACTGGCTCTGGAGCTGAATTAGGGAGTTAGAGAAATGGAAGGAATTTTAGAAGCCCTTCATTCCAGAAGTTGCAAATACAGACTTGCAGGGGCAAGTCTAATGGGCTGGATTGGGCTGTGATTAAAAGTCAATTTCTTTTCTGAAAGAGAAGCTTCTCCCTCAGCTCAAAGCAATTATTTTCCTCGGGGGTGCTTCTCAAAATGCTGTGATGGCTAATCATGCTGAAGGCCAGATGCAGCCTGAGGGCCATCATTTGGGGATCCTCAGTAAGAATCATGGCGTCCCCAGTGGCTCAGATGATAAAGAATCTGCCGGCAATGCAGAAGACCTGAGTTCTATCCCTTGATCAGGAAGGTCCCCTGGAGTAGGAAATGGCAACCCAGTCCAGTATTCTTGCCTGGGAAATCCCATAGACAGAGGAGCCTGGCGAGCTACAGTCCATTGGGTCACAAAGAGTAGGACAGGACTGAGCAACTAACACTTTCACTTTCAATAAGAATCATAGAATTCTATGATTCCAAAAATAGGCTACCCTGATATCTCATTTTATAAATGGGAAGACTCAAGTCTAGAAAGATTGGTAGAGTCTACTAGCAGTAATACCTACTGGTAGACCAGTAGAGTCTACTATCAATAATTTTTCCCACTACACCACTGTCCCTCACTTCTGAAAAGTTTGTTCCTTTGTTATATCTGCCTAATATAGTATGGAAAAGATTTTTAATTGAATAATCTGTTTTACGCTTAAAAGACATCTTTGCCCTTTGGACTTCAGAGGTACTATAAAATGTCATTCACCAGTTTGCCCAGTGGAAAGGTCCATGTTAATGTTGCTATAGAACATCAAAACTCAGATCTTCTTTTTACTTAGGATGCCTTTATGCTCTTACCTCAAAAGAGCTTTGTATGTATTATGTCTGTGATATTGACCATATCAGAAATGAAAATTGAGAAAATCTTATATTTATCATGTATCAGTTCATTTAAAAGTAATAATAAGTGCATTACTTCTGAACATAATACTTTTAATGAAAAGAAGCTATATTCCCCACCAAAAAGATCAGTAGAAAATGTGGTATTGTTTTACATTTTCTTAAATCTCTTTAATACCTGGGTTAGTAGGAAATAGCTAGACTCATTTCTGCTTCATCAGCCAAACTGTGGTGTTGTTATTTTGGCTGATGTATTTGAAAAAAATGGGGCCTCACACAGACATATATTTGGGGCAGGGAATATTTTAATTGCCATTTTAGATAACTATAGGCATTTTTCTTTGATACTATTCCAAAACTTAGCAAGTGGTAATTTCTCGAAGGTCAGCCACAATGTGGCATCTGAAACCATATCAGTGAACTTTTGTACTCTATTACATTAAAACCCAGTGGTCTATCTTGCCCTTTGGTTGCATATTTTACCCATGTATGATTTCATAATATTAAGCATTGGTCATTTGGAAAATGTTATTTCACTGATTTATGCAAATCTTCAAGTGTTGACATTGGAAATGACATGCCATTTATGTAGTATTAAATGGCATGTCATTACACAATGTCAAAAAATTACATTCCTTTAGTATTCCTATCATTTTTTTTTTAAAGGAGTTTAAGTATTGGGAAACTATTAAATTCAAAGTGTAGACTAAACAAGTTTCCTACTTATTTCCACTGGAAAGCTTAAGATTTTTCATTGGCAACAAACATCGTCAGTTGTTTCCATAAAGACACAGGCTTACTTTTTTTGTATTTAAGAAAATGTCTGCCACACACTCATGTCTGAATAACTGTAGTTTGTCTTTTCATTGTTCATTCAAGTACAGATGACATTTGATAAAATATTTGGCTAGTTCAGCTGGCAAATTAAATAATCACACAAGTGTTTTCTAGATCAACTGTTGTACTTTGGCTTATAGCAGAAGTGTTTGATGTATACCTTGCATTTTTTTCACACAGAATATTAAAAAAAAAAGTGTTCTCATGGGTTCAGGTTTAATAAAATTAATTTTTCCTGTTTCATCAGTTTAGTTCAGTCACTCAGTAGTGTCCTACTCCTTGCGACCTGGCTCTGCAACCGCAGCACGCCAGGCCTCCCTGTCCATCACCAAGTGCCGGCATCCACCCAAACCCATGTCCATCGAGTCGGTGATGCCATCCAACCATCTCATCCTCTGTCCTCCCCTTCTCCTCCTGCCCTCAATCTTTCCCAGCATCAGGGTCTTTTCCAATGAGTTAGCTATTTGCATCAGGTGGCCAAAGTGTTGGAGTTTCAGCTTTAGCATCAGTCCTTCCAAAGAACACCCAGGACTGATCTCCTTTAGAATGGACTGGTTAGATCTCCTTGCAGTCCAAGGGACTCTCAAGAGTCTTCTCCAACACCACAGTTCAAAAGCATCAATTCTTCGGTGCTCAGCTTTCTTCACAGTTCAACTCTCACATCCATACATGACCACTGGAAAAACCATAGCCCTGACTAGACAGATCTTTGTTGGCAAAGTAATGTCTCTGCTTTTGAATATGCTATCTAGGTTGGTCATAACTTTCCTTCCAAGGAGTAAGTGTCTTTTAATTTCATGGCTGCAGTCACCATCTGCAGTGATTTTGGAGCCCAGAAAAATAAAGTCAGCCACTGTTTCCACTGTTTCCCCATCTATTTGCCATGAAGTGATGGGACTGGATGCCATGATGTTAGTTTTCTGAATGTTAAGCTTTAAGCCTACTTTTTCACTCTCTTCTTTCACTTTCATCAAGAGGCTCTTTAGTTCTTCTTCACTTTCTGCCATAAGGGTGGTGTCATCTGCATATCTGAGGTTATTGATATTTCTCCCAGCAATCTTGATTCCAGCTTGTGTTTCCTCCAGCCCAGCATTTTTCATGATGTACTCTGCATAGAAGTTAAATAAGTAGGGTGACAATATACAGGACCTTCTTAAATGAAAATGTTTGTTGTCTGTTTTGTCATCAGTCATGGCACTAAAGAAAATAAGGACAACTGGTACAGTATGGTGCCAGTGCCTTGTAGCCACTCAAGCTATAAGCGGTTTTATTAATACCTACTGTTGTTTTTGCATCATCAGTGCAAATGCTGACCCAGTAGAAAAAGTCTTAGAATTATAATAGAGATAATAATTGTTCAGGGAACCCCTCTTCCTCCCAGGATCTGTGGAGCACACCTTGAGAAACATTGCTATAGACCATTGGCAAGAGGTCTGTTCAGTCACTTCTAATTGTTATCTTCTGAGCACTCCTAGAGCATTATTATGACCCGGCAGAGGAACCTGTCCATTTTTCAGACTGGTTGAAAAGTGAAAGTGAAAGTCGCTCAGTCATGTCTGACTCTTTGCGACCCACCAGAATACTGGAATCAGTAGCCGTTCCTTTCTCCAGGGGATCTTCCCAACCCAGGGATCAAACCCTGAGCTCCCGCATTGCAGGTGGATTCTTTACCAGCTGAGCTACCAAGGAATCCCTTTCAGACTGGTTATAAAAAGAAAAAAATTGTTCTCTTTAAGAAAGTATTTGCCCTAAGATTAGATTTAGCATTCAAAGGATCCCTTTTTCCTTTGCAATTTTATGAACTTTGATCTCTACACAGTTTTCCAGGCACATATCTATTGGGTAAAGTGAAGCATACCTTGATGAATTATGATTCTAGCCAACTAGATAGATAAGCCAAGCCCAGCCTTGTTAGAAAGATGTTTACTTCCTAATCTCACAGAAGTTTAAATATCTGCTAAGTATCCCCAGACTGAATTGTAGTTTGGTGTATTCCACCTGTGCTAATCACCATAGCTTTTCACAACATTTTCCCCTGGCTCATTGGGTTTGGCTTTCGGCAGAATCTTTCTGGCTCTGAGATGAAGGTATTGTAATGCTCATAGGTTTTCTGGGCCAAATAACTCTGGACTTGGATCTCAGTGGTATACTCTGACCTCAGTTTTCTGAGTCTCAGTTTCTCTGAGCCTCAGTTTTCCTGTCAATAAAGTGGAGATGATACTGAAGCTTGCCTTGTTTTGTGTGCCAATTCGTTGGAGAATCTATAATTGTGGATTCAAGGAGGCTTATGTGCAAACACACTTCACGTATGAAAAGCACTCCTACATGGAGGTTATGCTGTTATTACCTGCCATTGTGCAGATTTCTTCTGTACTGCTGACAGAAGAGGGAGGAGGGAACCTGGCGAAGCTCACTAACAAATAATAATCTTGGTAATTAGCTCGCTCTTTGTTTAAAAGAAATCCCAATGTTTGACATGGTTTATTTACACAAAAGTAAATTGGCAGTGTAGGAGTCTTCTGCCTCTGAAAATGTTCACCTTTATGTCAAAGCGGAATTCCCCCCCTCCGTGCTTTTAAAATATGAGCTAGCTGAGAAAAAAAAAAAATTCTCCTCAGTTTTGCAGGAACATGATAATTAGACAGAAGTTCAGTGCATCGAGATAATTGGATAGGATTTTAAAGCTACGTGTTTGCTTTAGTTCCCCCCAGAGCAAATATTCGACGTCTCCCCTATTTATACTGTTCATTTGCTTAGCAAACTTTCTCCAAGAATTAATAATGCCAACATGAAATTTAGCCTCGCTTGTCTAAATAACCCCAAACTGCAAAACGGGTGATAGTTGAATTAGTATGGTTTTGCCGAAAGTACACTGTCAGCGTGTCTCATCTTTTCTGTCCTTGGGCGGTGTTTACCTGGGGTCCTGGTGATTTGTCTGTTTCTCTTCCTACTGAAAATAAATCAAGCCAAAATAATAATAATAACAATAAAATAAAACAAAGAAAGCATTCAGGAGGCAAAATAAATGTGTGGTCCATGTCATCTGTGTGTTGGTTCTGCTTCCCTTCCTCCTTGGCTTCAGTCCTTCTATCTGATTGATTTCTTTTCCCTTGCCGTTCCTCAGCATTCATTCCATCCTGGAGTTTTAGCTCACAGGAACTTGGCACACTCTGTTTTGTTTATTTTTCTTTGGGGCATTCTTTCAGTGACTCCACATTTCAGCGCCTCCTGTGCACTGGGATCCAGAGACATCAAGATGAATTAGACTGAATCCAGGTGAAGAGGGGCTGGGAGCTCAGTGTACTCTTCTCCACGTTCTCTGTAAAGTTGATTTTTAAAGACATAAGTTACAATTTTTTTTATCCTTAAAAAACAAAGATGGAGCAAATTTGAAAATGAAGTCTTTATATCAGAGGTTGCAAACTGAGAGCCTCTCCAGCCCACGAGCATATTTATTTGGCCCATAATTTTTTTCTTTCAATTGTTTTGAATTTGTTGCCACCACTGAAAAATTGGAAGATTTCTCATAAATCTCCGATTATGATTTTTTTTTAAAAATACTGGAAAAGTCAATTTATGAATCCCAATATATATCAATAAAGTTAATATCAAATTGAAATTCAGCATGGCAGGTGTTCCCTCTGCGGGAGCTATGTGGAGACCACCCCCTAAGAAGAGATCTCTTTCCAGTCCATCACAGCCCCGACCTGTCTGGCTTCCCTCATTGCCTCTGATAGCTACATGGGCCCCTGTAGGTATTTGAAGTTACAGTCCTGCCCTAGTATTAACTGGGACCATTTTGAACATCCCTGTACGCTTTATCATGTACCACACTGTGCTTTGCTTGTTCTTCTGGCTTTAATCTGGGAGAAAAGAAAGGGGAGGCCTTATATTCTCTTCCCTTAAGAACTTCAGAGTTGGGTGAGAAAGCCATACATAAACATAACTTTAGTCCAACTTGGTGGTCCCCAGAAGATAACATTTGTAAAGGTGTTCCCCACGCCCAAAGCACTCTGGTCCACTGCTGGCTTTTGTAAATAAAGTTTTATTGGAACAGAGCCACACCTATTTATGTACAAAGGTACACCCACAGTCCATGGCTGTTTTCATGCTTCAGTGGCAGAGTTGACTCATTGAGACAGGGACCATATGGCCCACAAAGCCAAAAATATTTGCTGTCTGGCCCTTCACAGGAGGAGTTTGCCAACATCAGCCGCAGAGGACTCAGTTTGGTCCTTTCGATGGCTCAATATGCTGCTGTAATTATGCTCATTTTGTACTACGAGCTAGTCAGTGGCAGAACCAGGAGTCGTTTGAATAAAGTCTACATTCTAGTGTGTCATCAAAGACCTGTCCCTGCCAGTGCTGACCCGCTTCTCACACCTGGGGAGTGAGTCTGCGAGCCTGGGGAGCGAGTCTGCGAGTCTGCCCTTTAGGCTGGTGAAAGAAAAAACACAGTTTAAAAGACACCATCCCGAACTACTTTCCCAGCTCTCCCTGGACTCTGAGGCTGCTCCTCTATTCCCACGTAGGAGGGGGCTTACAAGAAGCAACATGGGTGGTTAGAAGGAGGAGTTTGGAGCTATTTATAGAGTACTTTGTGTAGGAATAAGAAACCATCCTTGTCCTCCACATACCTTGTCCAATACCCCTGGGCTGACTATTGATGTCCCATGGGGTTTTGAATAGCCTGAGCCTTTTAGCCTTAACAGTTGCCCTGTGGACATAGAACCTTTAACCAGAGAATTTCCCTGGGGAAGCTGTCCCCTCCCTTCCCCTATCCCTCAGTTGACCTGCTGGTATCCCCCTCCTCCCCCCGCCCCCATGCCTGTCATTTTCAGATACCCACCCACCCATTCCCATGCTCAGAGGCTTCATATGGGGCTGAACTGGGTCTATAGATGTGTTTTCCCACATTTAAAAATAATGTTCTGCTGCTAAGCTGTGTCCGACTCTTTGCAACCCCATGGACTGCAGCCCAGCAGGCCTCCCTGTCCATCACTATCTCCTGGAGTTTGCTCAAACTCATGTCCATTGAGTCAGTGAAGCCATCCAACGGTTTCATCCTCTGTCACTCCCTTCTCCTCCTGCCTTAAATCTTTCCCAGCATCAGGGGCTTTTCCAGTGAATCAGTTCTTTGCATCAGATGGCCAAAGTGTTGGAGCTTCAGCTTCAGCATCAGTCCTTCCAATGTATAGTCAGGGTTAATTTCCCATAAAACCTGGACTTTTAACATCTCCCAGTAAAAGGGAGTTTTAGCCTCACAGGGCCTGCCTTCCTACACAGCCCCAGTCCTCCAGCACTGAACAGTGGCCACCCTCTTGACCCTGGACTTGTGACGACAGTTGGACTCCGTCTTCTGGCTGGTGGTGCCGGTCATCAAGTGTTTACTTCTTGCATTGAGTACACTGGGCTGGCCTTCAGGCATCTGTGATTTCAACCCCTAGCCAAGCCACCTGGGGAAGCTGGCCTCAGTCATTCCAGTATCCTTTCCCACCTCCCTGCCTTGCCTTTTCTCTGCTCCCTGCCAGCCATGCCCTTCTCTCAAGTGACTTTTATGCCATAGATTAACAGTGACTGGTGGCACGTGTAGAATTAGCTCCTCCCACGTGGTTCTGGATCCCATGACCTCTCAGGAGTGGTGCTAGATCACAGGTACTGGGCTCTGCACCTTTCTCCCTCTCTGTGTGTGGAGACCCATTCTTGTTTCTTTGCATGCCCAACACTTGGCCCAAGGAATGGCACAGGGAGATGCCCATGAGTGTTTGCTGTGTTGACATTGTAACCAGGAAAGAGATGAGCCCATTTACTTGATCCTTAGTGAATTTCTGGCTGGTCTCCATAAAGCAGAGAAAGAGCCCTTGTAGCCAAGCCTCCAGGCCAAGTTCCACAGACCTCAGCTGGTTTCTGTTTTTCTGGTGGACAAGGATGGTTCATCCAGACTTTGTCCTTTGCAATCATTCAACCCGTCTTAACAATATATTCTAGCCTAGCTACCTTTACTACACCCCAGAGCCTCTAGTTGTATTTTGTTCTTCCTCTACTTTTCATTTAGTGTTCCTATGCTCCCCCCTTCTCTATCCCAGTGAAGTCCCTGTCACTGCCATCTCCCATCTCATCTAGGAGCCTGATGCTACCTTGACCACCCTGGGCTGATGGATTCTTCAGACACGGCCCCTGACTTCATCCCTCGGGGATAGTAAAGCTACAGGTGAATGCAGCATCACATATGTCTAGTCACCAACCACTGGACCCCTGCAGAGACCATGACACTTTTCTAAACTTTAGTGAACTTGAACTTCATGATGTGTGTATGTGTGTGTGTGGGTCCTCTCCAAAGAGGCCCAAAATAATTAGATACATTGTATAAACCCACATAAAACCACAGAAGGTTAGAGCTGGAAGGGATCTGACAGATCTAGTCTAGGATCCCATCTGGGGATGCTGATATATCTCAGAGCCCTGAAGATCCTGTAGAGATGTCATAGATTTAGAAGCCTGCAGGGACCGGGCAGGTAATATAACGCAGCAGCAGCCAGGGTTTATTTCATTATGCTGCTTTGCGTCAGGTTCTTTCAACACCTGAATATATTTTGCATATCTGGGAATTTCCTAAAGAACTCTGCCGTCTACTAATTTCTTAAAGCTTGTGGCTTCCTCCGTCTCGGTCCTCTATGTTGTTGCTGTTTAGTTGCCAAGTTGTGTCCAACTCTTTTGTGACCCCACGGGCTGTAGTCCCCCAGGCTTCTCCTCTGTCCATGGGATTCTCCAGGCAAAAATACTAGAAAGTGAAAGTAGCTCAGTTGTGTCCGACTCTTTGTGACCCGATGGACTATACAGTCCATGGGATTCTGCAGGCCAGAATACTAACTGGGTAGCCTTTCTCTTCTTCAGGGGTCTTCCCAACCCAGGGATCAAACCCAAGTCTCCCACATTGCAGGTGGATTTTTTACCAGCTGAGCTATCAGGGAAGCCCCTAGGGTGGGTTGCTATTCCCTTCTCCAGGGGATCTTCCTGACCCAGGGATTGAACCTGAGTCTCCTGCATTGGCAGGCAGGTTCTTTATCATTGAGCCACCAGGGAAGCCCTCTGTCATCTATACAATAGAGATAATAAATGTATTCACCTCCTAGGGTTGTTGTGAGAATTAAATACATTAATAGCTGCCCAGCCCTTAGATCAAGGGTTAGCACATGAAAAGTACACATGTAAGTACTTATGATGACAATGATCCATTCTCCCAGAAACGTGAACCCATGAACCTTCACTTGCATCTTTACTGTAGGGAAAAAACTCTGAGACCTGCTGATAAATGGCAACTTGAACTTGACCTCAGTGGCAGAGAGACAACTGGGGAGATGGGCGGGGGTAAGGAACCAGAGGGTACCACGCCATCTGGCGGGCCATTGCCCTCAGCTCCCAACAACTGTTGCCAGGCAGGAACACAGACCCCATGTCAACTGATTTTCAGTTTTTCAAAAGAATCCAGAACTCAGGATTTATACATGTGAAATCTGCCCAGTTTTAAATGTTAGCTGGAAAAAAAACATTGTTTTTTGGAGACCAGACAAATGTATATGGGCTGGTTTCAGCCAGTAAGTGACTTTGAATGTAGTCTGATCACTATCATTTATAAGATGTGGAGGCCATGGCATGGGAGGAGGGGGGTGGTTAAAAACCCCTGATGGGCAGCCCAGGAGTGGGAGAACAAGGCCCAGATCTCTTTCAGTCCATTGCTTCTACCCCCACGATAAAGCCTTTCTCCCAGTGAGCCTGCACAGTGGGAGTTCTGCCTCCTGCTTCCATTGGGATGGAGATTTTATTTTAACCATGCAGAGGGGAACCATAAAAACCAGGGCTGAGAATTTGGACTCTCCTCTCCTTCTCTTCAAGGGTTTCCCTGGTGGCTCAGGGGTAAAGAATCTGCCTACAAGTGCAGGAGACTTGCAGGAGATGTGGGTTCAATCCCTAGGTCAGGAAGGTGCCCTGGAGAAGGAAGTGGCCACCCACTCCAGTGTTCTTGACTGGGAAATCCCAAATCCCACAGTGGGCTACAGTCCATGGGGTTACAAAAGAGTTAGACACAACTTAGAGACAAACAACAACAACTCCTTTTCTTCTTGTTGATGCTCATCTCTTGTTGTTGTTGTTGAGTTGCTAAGTTGTGTCCAACTCTTTGTGACCCCATGGACTGCAGCATGCCAGGCTTCCCTGTCCTTCACTATCTCCCAGAGTTTGCTCAAACTCATCCTGGAGTTGACCTAAAGGGGTTTAAATTCTGGAACTCCTCTTCCCAGCCATGTGATCTCAGCCCAGGGTTGGGGGTAGGGGGTGGGGGGTAGTTACTTCATCTCAGTACCTAGACTCTTAAATTGTAAAATGGAATTTAATAGTAGGATCTTCCCATAGGGCTGTTGCAAGAACCAAGTGAATTCAGTTAGAACAGTTCCCAGTACTTAATGAGCTCTCAGTAAAATTAGCTGTCAGGGGAAGGATTGCATCTTTTTCCTTGGGAATTTGGGGATCTTCTGCACAGTCTCATGTCTTCCAAGATACTATTAGTTTGGAGAGAGGGTGAAAATACCCAAAGGACACTTTAATTTCAATGCACATATACATACACATATTTTCACAGATCCAGGGGCCTCACTTGTATTCCCTGGGGAACTGGAATGAGAGGAGGGGGAGTGTGGCATGGGAGTAAGTTTGGAAGCTTGTATGATGGATACAGAGGTAGACCAAAGTCCATTTTAGCCTAGGAAGCATGTCTCACAGAGACCACCAATTAGATTACAGATGTGTGGCATTTACTTATCTTTACTATTTCAAATGAAAAAAAAATCAATATTTTTCAATTATCTCCAATGGTGTATTAAACTTACTTTGTCATATTTCATTTTGCTGTCCCGGAAAGAGCAAGGGGAAAGGGTCAAGAAAACACATTGTAAGAGAAGATGAAGTCTTTATAGCCGTTCGTAATCATGCCTCCTGCCTTTCCATTCAGATATTTGGTCATTCACTCATTCATCGATTTCAGAAATGTCTCCCCAAGCCTACTCCATTCTAGGCACTGTTCCAGATGTGGGTAATACAGTAAGTAAAAAAAAAAAAAGCCAGCCAGCAGCCTCTGATCTCACAGAGCTGATATCTAGTAAGGCAGGCAGACCACATCATCAAAAAAGAGATCAGATAAGTGCTGTGTAGATCAAAGTCGGGAGAACCGGGCGCTAGTCCTCTCTGAGCAAGGGGGTCCCTTTAGGCTGAGACCTGATTGACAAGAAGACCTAGCGGGTAAGGACAAAGGCCCCGAGGCAGGAAGGGATCCTGAATCCAGGGAGAAGACTGGGAGCTGCAGAGGTGTGAACATAAAGGAGGGAAGAGGGAAATGTACAAAGTGAAACACACCAGAGGATGGTCAAGCAGGCGAATGATGAGGTCTTATTTTTAGATGGCTGCCTGGGGTGGGGTTGGGGGGGAAGCCAGGAATAGCAGAGGCTGGAGATCTACCAGGTGGCTATTGATGAGATAACGGAGTTCACAAAGGGATGATGGAGAGGAAGTGGTAGATTGAGGATATGTTTGGGTACCAGAGATCACCAGAACTCCCTGAGATCCATGAAGAGCTGTTTCTGGGAGAGGAAACAGCTAAGGTTTCCTCTGCTGCTAAGTACTAAGTAAGTTTCCTACTGCTAAGTACCTACTATGTGCAGGACACTTCTTTTCTGTGTTTGTTTGTTTGTTTTTATTTGGCTGCCTCGGGTCCCAGTTGTGGCACATGGGCTCAGTTGCGGCTCTTGGGCTTAGTTACTCTGCAGCATGTGGGATCCTTAGCTCCCCAACCAGGGATCGAACCTGAGACCCCTGCATTGCAAGGCGGATGCTTAGCCACTGGAGCCCGGGGGAAGTCCCTCACATGTCCTACCTTAACCTTAAGATGGATGGAAATGGAGTCGGAACTATTAGGACTCACAAACAGGTAATGAGTGGCTGACCCAGAGCCCAACCTCTTAGCCACCTCACAGCATCCCCCCCAGGCTCTCATCTGATTACGAAGCCCAGCCAGAGAATGCACGGCTAAGCATTTCTAAACCAAGCAAATGAGTGGAACGGTGTGCAGGTTATAAATAACCATTTCTAGCTGCCAGCTGCTGTTTAGGTTTGGAAAGGAAAAGAGGATCTTAGCATGACTTGTTTATCTCAGGTAATTTGGCAGTAAACTGGGCCCTGGGAATTTCATTTCTACAGAAAATGCAAAGGAAGAGTGACAGGGATATTGTTTCGGGTGTTCAGAAAACAGGATGGAACTCAAAGGACCAGAACCAGCCTGGAGGTGCACAAGAAGAATTTGAAGAGGAAAGTGTGTCTCGGAGCCAATGTTTGTTTACTTGGCTCCCAAACAGTCATGCTCTTTGTCTAATAGATTTTAGTTATTATGATGAGATTTCCTTAAAGAGGTCTCTCCCCACCCACATGCACGAGAAAGGGTCCATGACACAGAGATGAGGAAGTAATGGGAGGAGGGATTTTCCCATCTTCTGCCCTAGCTGTCTATTAGGTTAGAAACTAGAGGCTGCTGCTTTTTTTTTTTTTTTTTTAAGTCTTTATTGAATTTGTTACAATATTGTTTCTGTATTAGGTTTTGTGTTTTTTGGCCATGAGACATGTGGGATCTTAGTTCCCCAACCAGGGATCAAACCCACACCCCTTGCACTGGCAGGCGAAGTTTTAACCACTGGACCACCCGGGAAGTCCCAAGAGGCCTCTTTTGCTGGGCCTGTCCAGAGCACTGACATTTTTTTAATTGCTTGTCAACATTTAAAAATTAGAAGCTTTTTCACAAAACTGTGCTCTTCTGGAAGAATCTCACCCGACAAAACTGAGCCAACATTTCTGCCTGGAAACCAGCAGCTGGAGACGAATCGTGATTCCTCATTAGGCTGGGCAGGGGCTCAGCCCTGTCCCCACCCTGCTGTTTTCCTCTGTCACACATGTCTCTGCAGAGGCTGTAGGTAGAAGCCAGGATCAAGGTTCAGGACGCTGGGATGGGGCTGAAGGCCAGTGGGGCTGGGGCACTCCCATTCCTGGAGTTGAAGGACAGGCAGGCAGACTGCCAGGTGTAGTGAGCACTGGATTAGCAGCTAGGCTGACGGGTTGCTAACCCAAGTTCTTTCCCTTTGTTGCTCTGTGACCTTGGGCAAGTTACCTTGCTTCTCTGAGCTTCGTGGCTTTGCTGTTGCATATGACGGTGATGCTGGTTTAGTTGCTAAAGTCATACCTGACTCTTTGGCAACCCATGGACTGTAGCCCACCAGGCTCATCTGTCCGTGGGATTTCCCAGGCAAGAATCCTGGAGGGGGTTGCCATTCCCTTCTCCAGGGGATCTTCTCGACCCAGGGATCGAACCCAGGCCTTCTGCATTGCAGGCGGATTCTTAACGATTTGAGCCACCAGGGAAGCCTGTTGTAGATGATAGGGAATTCCAAGAACTGTCACCTGGGGAGGAATCTGGCAGTGGCAGGTGCTCAGTAAATACTTGGAAATCATGAGTCCGAGATAACCCATCTGGACAGGTTGTAATCTTCCTTTCCTTTTTTCTTTTTCCTTTCTCACCTTGTCTAGCTATTTTATTTAAAAACAAACAAAAAAAACCCTTTACCCTCAAATAAACAAGCAGGTCACCACCAGCCTACTGGCTTAGTTTAGAGATTGTTTCAATGTCCAGAAACCATATTTCATCCTTATTTTATTCTTATCTCTTACACATTACAGACTGATGTCTTGAAAGAAGTAGTTTAGCGACTTCCCTGGCCCAGTGGGTTAAGACTTCAGGCTTCCACTGCAGAGGGGGGCAGAAGGTGGGGGCGGGCTTGATCCCTGGTTGGGGAACCGAGATCCCGTGGTGCAGCCAAAAAAAAAAAAAAAAAGGCAGTTTGTCCTCCAGTTGTGTTTTCTTTCAAGCAAGTTACAGGTTCCAAAGGTCCATGGAGGCTTACTTTTTTTCCCTCCCTTGCACCTTGGATGGGAATGTCAACAGCATTTTTCACTATATTTTTTAAAAATCTGAACCAGACCTTTTGGACATTTAATATTTTAAGTCTATTCTAGTTTCTTTTTTTTTTTTTAGAGTCCAAAATACATTTTTTATTGTTGTTGCATTCTATGTTATCATGTTTTCTGGGCTTCCCTGGTGGTTCAGATAGTAAAGAATCCACCTGCAATGAGGGATACCTGGGTTTGATCCCTGGGTTGGGGAGATCCCCTGGAGAAGGCAATAGCTACCCACTGCAGTATTCTGGCCTAGAGAATTCCATGGTCAGAGGAGCCTGGCAGGCTACAGTCCATGGGGTCACAGAGCAGAACACAACTGAGTGACTTTCACATATATCATGTTTTCTGACATACTAGTTAAATTACTTATGCCAATTCCAATCATAGTGTGATTTCCTTTGTTTCTTGCTTTTTAATTTTTTTTTTTTTTTGGAGTTTAGTTGCTTTACATGGTTGTGTTAGTTTCTGCTGTACAGCAAAGTATTTTAGTTTCCTGAATAGGAAATATATCCATCTAAATCCTTCAAAAATAAAAACAATATAAAAAGTTTACATTGAGCAGTCGCTCTCGTGCATGTGCTTTCCAGGTGGTTCTCAGTATAAATAGAACCAATACAGTCTTATTTTCCCTCTTTCACAGAGAAAAGAATCATATAATGTCAAGTTTCTGCCCCTCGAGTTTTTCACTGAACATATGGCCATCTTATCAGCTTGCCATTCTCTCACCCAGTATTCCATTCCCTTGTGTGGATCCGCCGTATTTATTCAGCCAGTCACCCGCTGTGATAGACTTATAGGTCACTTCTCATACTTTCCATTGCAAATTACGATGCAGGGAATACCTCGTGCGTACATTTGTTTCCTGTTTGTGGAGGTATTTCTTCCCGGTTGATTCCTAGAAATGATATTGCTAGCTTAAAGGGATACTGCCAAAAGCCTCTCTGAAGATGTTGCCAAAATCCCCTCCACAGCGCCTGCATCATTTTATACGTCTCCCAACAGTACTCTAAAAGGCCTGCTTCCCAGCTCTCGTCAGCAGTATATTGTCACATCTCTGGATTTTTGCCAGCCCAATGATTGAGATGAAGTGGCATCTCAGTGGGATATTTGCCATTTAAATGAAATGACATAGATACATAAAATGAGAACAGGATGAGCCCTCGTATTTGGACAGCAGAAGAAATAAACTTCTTCAGGGATCAAACCCAGGTCTCCTACTTGGCAGGCGGATGCCAGATGCTTTACCACTGAGCCACCTGGAGAGCCCTCCTATACTGGTTTGTTTACGTATATCAATGGCTATTTTCACCCTCCAATGGCAGGGTTGAGTAGTTGCACCAGAGACCTTAAAACTGCATGACTCTATGACCTGTAAATTTTTTTTTTTTTTTTTTTTAATTCTCTGGTCCTTTATAAAGAAAGCCTATTGACTCCTGACCTGGAGGAGTGGATGTGAGAATACAGGAGATGAAGTTGGTGCATAGATCCTGGCCCTTAGTAGGTGTCCTGTCCACAACATTTCTGCTGCTGCTAAGTCGCTTCAGTCGTGCCCAACTCTGTGCGACCCCATAGACAGCAGCCCACAAGGCTCTCCGTCCCTGGGATTCTCCAGGCAAGAACACTGGAGTGGGTTGCCATTTCCTTCTCCAATGCATGAAAGTGAAAAGTGAAAGTGAAGTCGCTCAGTTGTGTCTGACTCCTCACGACCCTATGGACTGCAGCCTACCAGGCTCCTCCATCCATGGGATTTTCCAGGCAAGAGTACTGGAGTGGGGTGCCATTGCCTTCTCCAGTCCAGAACATTTAACCTTCATCATATTGGTGCCCGGTTCGTGCCCCAACCTCTGACAAGTTCCTCCTACCACAAGCCAAAAAAAATAGAGGGAAATAATTACAATAGTTATAACTTAGGGACCTCCCTGGTGGTCTAGTGGCTAAGACTCCACATCTCCCAAAGCAGGGGGAGCTGCATTCCATCCCTGGTCGGGGAAATAGATTCCGCTTGCTGCAACTAGAGATCCCACGTGCCATAACTAAGATCAGAAATCCCAAGTGTCACAATTAAGACGTGGCACAGCCAAATAAATAAATAAAAATGAATATGTAAAAAAAAAGCATAGATCATAAAAATTAAAAATAGTTTAATTAGAAATATCATAGTTATATTTTGCATATGTCTTTTATCACATACCATGCATTTCCAAATGCACCAAATTACACATGCGCAAAGGTCTACATCAGTGGGTGTAAAAATCTTGTGTCCTGGAGACTGTTCTTTATGAGACATTTAAGGCTCTTTTCCAAGGGGAATTTTGACACTGATTTTCCCATGCCTGCCGACTTCAGAATCTAACATCCAAGGAAAATGCAACTTCCCTGTGAGTGGCAGCGATGAACATTATTATCTGCATCTAGAGCAAAGTAAAACTGAAGTGTCAGAATCTTCCAACCATTGAAAATTAATCCTAAGTGCAGATACAATCTCTCTGAAAGCCTACATGGGAGAATGGTGTTATATTTACAACAATTCAATCCAGTCATTTTTTTTTCTTTTCCCCAGGCCCACATCTGTTTTCTAAAGTGAGGTGCACATGTAGTGTTTACATTTGGCCTTATTTATTGTTTTCTGGCTGCAGCTGGCAGGGTCACCTTGCAAAATGCGGAGGAACAGCCCCTTCATTTCGCAAGCAGCACATATTGATGTTAATGTCACCTTCTTCCCCCCTTCCTGAGTCGATCTTGGTAGGAAGCTACTCGGAGGAGCTAAGTGCAGTAGACAGGCGCCATGTAATCCGGTTCCTTCTGTCCGTGGGGAGAAGGAGCTGTCTCCACGCTGAGCTACCTGGAGAGGAGAGGGGCTCAGTGATGTGAGGACAGAGGCATTTGATAACAAACGTGCATAATTAGAGTGAATTATCTTCACTGGAAAATAAGCAAATTATCTTCCAATTTAATGAATAAAGAAGCTTCTAATTAACTCCGATAGAGAAATTCGCTTGCAAATTTCAGTGGTTAAGCTCTCTGTTCTTTGCATTAATATTTTCTTTTTATTGCCCACCCTAATTTTCTTTATTGCTCTTTATTGGTATCACAGAATTTTAGAGGTGGAAAGCAAACTCATTAGGTGATTCAGCCTACTTCTCATTAAAAAAAATTTTTTTTGAAAGAAAATATGGCCCAGAGAGAACCTGTTGGATCCTGTGAGTTGTCCAAGATCTCATCATATGTCAGCAATCCCCTGGACTGGATCCTCATGCACGTGTGTGACCAGCACGTGAAGGGCCTCCGCCGGACTCTGGGGTCTGCTGTGTTCACCCTGAACCAGCTTTGTTTCCCTCCTGCTCCCGGCCCTTGCCCTGGGCTTCGCTTGGCTCTGCAGGCATCTTACCGACTGCTAGAACTCCCTGATCTGTCCGCCCAGCAGCCCCGGTCTCCAGTCTGCTCTGTCCCCTTCCAGCTCCCGGCTCCTCATTGCATGGCCTACTCCTGGTATGTCCTCTCTGGTCTACCTTAGGGCCGACTCAGAGGCCCTCGACCAACAGCCAGAGCAGGTGTACACAAGGGTTTGGAGGAGCCGTCCACCCTAGCTCCTGCCCCAGAGCGTTAGGGATCAGAAGTCAGGTTAAAATCAACATGACAACCTGGATCACCTGATCCCTAGATCCCAGGCTATTTTTTTTAATCAATAAACTTTATTTTATGGAGCAGATTTAGGTTCATAGGGAAATTGAGTGCAAAATACAGAGTGTTTTTGTCTACCCCCTGTCCACACATGTGAAACCTCCCCTGCTACGGGCATCCTGCATCACAGTGGTATCTTTTTCTGGGCTTTATTTTTAAGAAGTAATTAATTAATTTTATTTTTGGCTGTGCTGGGCTTTGTGCGTGGGTTTCTCCTTGCAGTGGCTTCTTTTGTTGCGGAACATGGGCCCTAGAGCTCGCAGGCTTCAGACGTTTTGGCTCAAGGGCTTAGTTGCCCCAAGGCATGTGAAATTTTACCAGACCAGGGATCAAAGCCATGTGCCCTGCGTTAGCAGTTGGATTCTCAATCACTGGACCACCAGGGAAGTCCTTTTCTGGGCTCTTTTTCATTTTTAAAACCCTAGGTTGTCTTAAGGCCAAAAAAAAAAAAAAAAAAGCAAACACACACACGAAGAACCTAATCAAAGTAGGTGTCTGTGAAACAAAGGCATGCGTGCTGTGGGTGTCAGATCCATTCACTCCGTCTTGTCATTCTCTGTTAATCTGTCCCTGAAGCCAGTGGCTGGTGGCTGCTCACACGTGGAGGTAGCCTTGCTCCAGCCCTCTCTCTTCTCTCTCTCTCAGAATCAATTTCAAATGTTAGGGGCTGGGCTTCTCATTGGCTGTGATTGGGTCAAGGGCCCATACCCAGTGGAGCATACCAAATTCAGGGTATGGGGTCATGTACAGTCATAGTTGCAACAGGACCACCCTGGGGATAGAGAGGAAGAAAAGAGAGAAGGGAGCAGTCTAGGGTGTCATCATGAGCTGAGCAGATACCTCCAATGGTGTCTGCTATACCATGATACTGTATTACCCAGGGTCTCCTACAAATAGCTACCTCTTTTCTACATCCTTTTGGCCAGTGCCAGAGGTTCATCTTTGCACCTTTGCTTTTTCCCTTATCCTTTTTTTGGAAAGAGCCTCATCCCTTGACCTGAGCTTTTTTACCAGCTATGAGCAGCTGTCTGCGTCTTACTCCCATGTGGACCCACCGGAAGTGACCACATGCAAAGATAAACATCTGGGACTTACCTGGCAGTCCGTGGCTAAGACTTCGTGCTCCCAGTTCAAGGAGCCCGGGTTCAATCCCTTGTCAGGGAACGAGAGCCCACGCGCCACAACTAAGACCTGGCACAGCCAAATTAATTAAAAAAAGAAAGTCTTTCCTCTCTGACTCTGTCCACTTCTCTCGCCTCTCAATAAGTCATCACTCAGCCTTTCTGTTCCCACCTTCAGCATGCTCCTGGTTAACGGAACATGTGGTTGTGACATTCTCACAGATCGCCACCCGAGAGTAAAGCTGGACAATTTGCGAGACACACTGATGGTGTGCAGTGAGACTCCCACCTTATGTTCTAAAACCAAAGCGATTCATTAATTTTCCATCAGGGACTCCGTTCATAATGGCCGCTTCCATCAGAGTTGTAAAAACTGCATTTGGAGTAGCATATTTAAACATCCTGATGTCGATCTGTGAAATGTATGCACACCTTCAGTGTTAGTCTTCTGGTTTTCTGAGAAAAGCAACAATTCTCTCTGAAATTGCCCCATTATGTGAAATGGGGGTGATTACTGCTAATTCACATTTGCACCAGCACCTATGTGGCGAGATCGGAGGTTTGGCGCTGCATATTGGCATGCACTCATCAAAGGTTATATGTATGCGCACGGTGGAAGGCATTTTATATAATTCCAAACAATTTAATAAAAATGTAATTTGACTGGGAAAAACTACAGTCTGTCGGCCCTTGCAAAGTGCAGATAATGTTCTAGATTAAAGAGCGGAGGCTTTGTTCATTATAGTCAAATAATGTGAGTGTGTGAATTACCATTTCATTGCCGTTGGTCTATTTCAAGAGTATGCCATTTTCCCATTATCATAATAGGCTACATTTTCTTAAAATCATTTGATTATGATTGGTCCCGTCTATTCAGTTTTGCAAATAAAAAGCTTTTTTGGTGATAAACTAGCTGTTTTAAAACAGCCTCAAAATCTCTGGTTCTGCTTTTGAACTGCTACAGGTCAGACTCTGCGAAAGGCTGAGAGAAGCCGGTCCTGCTCTCGGGAGAAAAAGGAGGTAAATGAGCCACTGATGAGGGCTGGTGGGAGGCAACTGAATTTAAAAGGATCTGAGGGAATGGGCTGGTGATTTAAAGATCCCTGGATCTCCTTTTCTGAGCCTCTAGCTTAAATCCCTGACCCAATGATAGTTGGCAACTGGAGTTATCAACCCAGTGTCACTAATAATCTCTTACTGAATGTATCAGTCAGTTATGGCTGTGTAACAAGTCACCCAGATTTTAGTGACTTGAAACAACTCTGGGTTTAGTTCATGATTCTGAGGGTCAGCCATTTGGGCTCAGCTTCCCCTAAAGATTGTGCTGATGGGCCAGGCCTTGCTGACCGCAGCTGGGCTTCATTTATGCATTGGCCATTGACAGCTGGGTCACCCTGGGGCTGTCGGAGCATCAGTCATGGTGCTTTAATTCTCCTTCAGTGTCCTCCCCTCCTCCAGCAAGCTAGACAGGTTTGTTCACATTGGGGTTCAGAGGTTCAAGAGTATAAGAGTGGAAGACTCAGAAACTCCTGAGCCTTAGGCTCAGCACTTGAACGGTGTCACTTCCGCTACCTTCTGTTTTTTAAAGCAGATCACAAGGTCAACATAGGTTCAAGGGGAATGGGGAAATAGGCCCCAGTTCTTCATGGGAAGAGCTACAAAATATTGAAATATACCACATACTTGAAACTAACCATTCTTGAAATTTTTGAAATGTACTAAACTGAGCCCACTGGCACTGTGCTAGGCACCAGGGCTAAGACTAAGGGAGGGATGAGAGACAGGCCTTGATTTAGGGTGTGCACAGCACCGTTGGAAGGGATGCGCCACGAGATCATCACAGTACAGTGTGAAAGTGCCAGTCCGGGGAGAGAAGGACAAAGGGTGGGATTTCAGTCCAGAAAAGGGATCACCTACCTCTGCCAGTGGTATCAAGAAAGGCTGATGCAAAGGTTAACTCTTGAGAGTGAGTAGTTTTCCAGGCCAGATAAACAGCATGGTCAAATGCAGAAAGATACGAATAAGGAAAGTTGCAAGGTCATTGAGCCTGAGAGGGGAAGTGGCAGGTAGGACCCGTGAATGACTGAAGGGCCCTTCGATCGAGTCCCAAGCCTGTGGGAGTTTACATTTGAGTTTTATTTAGTGGCTGATGGGAGCGGGGGTCTGAAGTCTTGGGTGCTCATCACCTATATCGACCAATCTTGAAATTCATTAACACTTCAGTACTCACACTGTTGACTGTAAACAGACCTGATTCCAAAGACAGAAGGAAACTTCTCAGGCTCAGACGCACCCAGGGGCTTAAACGGCCACAGGACCTGACTCTTCTCTCTCTAGCTCGTGGTGCTGCTGCTCTGTGATGGTCTCGCCCCAGCCAGCTCAGAGGAGGCGGCTTAGGGTGGGCCTGCAAAGGACCCTGTGTTCTTGACTATGACTCTCATCCTCTCTCCTATTAACCTCCTCTCTCAGCTGTAGTCAGAACAGCCAGCATGGCTTTCCTTCCTATATAATCGATCTTCCTGGGATGAGGGCTTGGAGATAACTGAGGAACTTGGATGCTAAGAAGACTGCAGTGTCAGCCCCCAGTGGGCACTCCAGCAGCTGAACTAGGGTGGATCTTCCCACTCCTTTCTGATGGGGGCATTTTTCTGAAGAAGTATCAAATGTGAGAGTCCTTTTGAATATACAGAGTAGAAATACTTTAGGTCAGGGGTCCCCAACCCCCAGACCATGGACCAGTACCAGTCCATGGCCCGTTAGGAACCAAGCTGCACAGCAAGAGGGCAGCAGGTGAGCAAGTGAAGCTTCATCTGTATTTACAGCTGCTCCTCATCACTCTCGTTACCACCTGAGCTCCACCTCCTGTCAATCAGCAGCGGCATTAAATTCTCATGGGAGTTTGAACCCTACTGTGAAATGCCCATGCAAGGGATCTAGGGACCTTATGAGAATCATCCCGAAGCCATCCCTCCCCCCATCCCCACTGCTCCTCCCATGCCACCCTGATCTGCAGAAAAATTGAAAGCAAAAGTGTTAATCCCTCTGTCATGTCTGACTCTTTGCAACCCTATGGACATTAGCCCGTCAGGCTCCTCTGTCCACGGGATTTCCCGGGCAGTGGGTTGCCATTTCCTCCACCAGGGCATCTTCCCAACCCAGGGTTCCAACCCGGAGTCTCCTGCATTGCGGGCAGATTCTCTACTGTCCACAAAATCGGCCCCTGGTGCCAAAAAGGTTGGGGACCACTGCTGCTTTAGGTGGTTTTTTTCGTGTTGTTCTTAAAATTCACGATTGATTCGTTGAAAGAAAATATTTGCAGTTGTTTCATCTGGGCAATAAGATTATGGAAGTGTTTTTTTTCCCCCCCTTGTGTTTTACGTACTAATTTTTATCATGAGGAATAAAGTAAAACCTAAAAATGAAAAAAGAAAAAAGCAGATGCGCCTGTCTCCATGAAGATCCTTCCAGAAGCCTCACAGTGTAGAAGCCAGAATGGGGGTGAGCACTGGCCTGCAGGCACCTGGTCTCCCCCGATTAAATGACCAAGAGCGAGTACCAGTCCTCTAAGGCCAGGAATGAATTGTTTAAACCTGAGGCCTTTGGTTGCATAATCACAGCATCTTATTTATCCACGTTACGAAATTCACTGGAAAATGATGGAGCAAGGCATCCAGTAACTAGCAGAGACACTTTTCCCCTCCCCTCCTCTCTCTCCTTGGCAACAGGACTCCCCTAATTGCCACTTTCCTGGCTACTTCCATCATGCCAGCCGCGGAGAGTGTTTCACATCACTCCTCTGAAAAATGCTTGAAGTGAGGGAAAACAGAGAATGGGGTTGTTTATCACAACATCCAAGTTCAATCCTGAAAGATGTTTAAAACGGTTTCAGGCCCTCTGAAAAAGAGAGTGCTGACTTTCTTCACACGACTTTTGTTTGGTTAGAAAAACAAGAGAAAGAAACTAATAGCAAGCTGCCAGGACGCTCATCCTGTACATTATAACATCCCTCTCCACCCACCTCCTCTTTCCGCATTCCTGCCCACGTTGTCTGTGAAGTCCGCACTTCCTGACTCTCTCTGCCTTACACAGGATGCCAGGTATAGCAGAAGCTTTGTCCCCATGAGAGGCAAGGGAAAGACAAGCTGGTGAGAACAAGCAGACAGGGTCCTGTGTCGTGTTCCTTCGGGGGTCGGGTATACAGGACAGCACACGCCTTGGCAGGTGGATGGGCAGTTTGTATCCTGAGTGGGGATTGGGTACCATCCTGCATGGTGGTGGGCCAGCACTGCAAAGGGAGGACGAGAAGCTGTTCTCCATGAGCTTGCCAGGCCACTTTCAGCTCCAAAGTTGTGTTTTATTTGGCCCATACCCTGTGACAATCTTTTAAAATTAAGCGTTGTGGTTCTTTAGTCTCTAAGTCGTGTCTGACGCTTTTGCGGCCCTATGGACTGTAGCCCACCAGGCTCCTCTGTCCATGGGATTTCCCAGGCCAGAATACTAGAGTGGGTAGCCATATCCTTCTCCAGGGGATTTTCCCAACCCAGTGATCAAACCTGTGTCTCCTGCTTTGGCAGGCAGATTCTTTACCACTGAGCCACCTGGGAAGCCCAAAATTAGCTGATCACATTCAAAAATTGAGAGATTTCACCCAAAAAATGCAGGCTTCTGGCTTCTCTGCAAAATGGAGAGTGGCAACATTGAGTCCTTCCTTGTTCCTATGAGGCAACAATGGGCATTTAAAAAAACAAAAAATTTTAGGGCTTTCCTGGTGGCTCAGTGGTAAATAATCTGCCTGCCAATGCAGGAGACATGGTTCAATTTCCGATCCAGGAGGATCCCACATGCCCTGGAACAACTAAGCCCATGTGCTACAGCTACTGAGACTGTGCTCTAGAGCCTGGGAACTGCAACTACTGAAACCCTTGTGGCCTAGAAACTGTACTTCGCAACAATAGAAACCACTTCAATGAGAAGCCCACTAACTGCATCTACAGAGTAGCCCTCGCTTGCTGCAACTAGAGAAAAGCCTGCACAGCAAGGAAGACCCAACACAGCCAAAAATAAATAAATAAAATTTAAATGTATATGTATGTGTGTATATAAATATGTTTGGTATGCCAGGCCTTAGTTGCAGCATGTGGGTTCTAGTTTCCCAACCAGGGATCAAACCCGGACCTCCTGCATTGGGAACTCAGAGTCTTAGCCACTGGACCACCAGGGAAGTCCCTGGGTAATGACTTTTGATGAAGACGTGTCCTCTTTTAATGGGACCCTCCCTGCCCCACCCTCCACACCTTCGTGACTGCAAGCAGGTATCAGAACCAGGCCTTGGGCTGGATGCTGGATGTCAGCGATTCACAAATGTCACAGCATGTTTGTATCACTTGGGAGCTTTTAAACAACCTTATGCTAGGAGGGATTGAAGGCAGAAGGAGAAGAGGGAAGCAGAGGATGAGATGGTTAGATAACATCACCAACTCAGTGAACATGAATTTGAGTAAACTCCAGGAGATAGTGAAGGACGGGGAAGCCTGACATGCCACAGTCCATGGGGATGCACAGAGTCGGACACGACTTAGCAACTGAACGACAGCAACAACGGCCCAGGTCTCTTTCCAGATCAGTTAAATCACAATCTCTGGGGGTGTGACCGAGGCATCAGAATTTTGTAATTCCCCCCAAGTGATTCTGACATGCAGCCATGGATGAGAACCAGCATTTATGTGCGTGTGTGTTATTATTTATTTTTAATTGGAGAATAATTGCTTTACAATGTTGTGCTGGTTTTTGGCATACAACAGCATGAACCAGCCATAAGTATACTTTTGCCCCTTCCCTCTTGAGCCTCTCCCCCACCCCGCCCAATCCCACCCCTCTAGGTTGTTACAGAGTGCTGGGCTGAGCTCCCTGTCTTATTCAGCAGCTTCCCACTAGCAATCTGTTTTACACATGATAGTGTATATATGGGGGCTTTCCCAGTGGTTCAGCGGTAAAGAATCTGCCTGCGATGCAGGAGACATGTGTCTGATCCCTGGGTTGGGACGATCCCCTGGAAGAGGGCATGGCAACCCACTCCAGTATTCTTGCCTGGAGAATCCCATGGACAGAGGAGCCTGGTGGGCTACAGTCCAGTGGGTTGCCAAGAGTTGGACCTAAGTGAAGCGACTGAGCACACACACAATGTATATATGTCAATCCTAATCTCCCAATTCACTCCACCCTCCCCTTTCCCACTGTTGCCCACAGATATTGAGAACCAGCGTTTTATACTTATTAAGTTCTCAGCCTGGGTGCTTCCCCATGCACTGCATGCTTGCACTACCCCCCACCAGACAGACAAGCACACATCATAGCAGAAAAGCATAGAGGAGATCCAGATCAAAGCCCCAGCGGGTATTGGAGGAGAGAAAGAAGACTTCCTGAAAGAGGTGGCTTTAACAGAGGCTTAGGAAGCATGACAGTCATTTCTGAAAGAATATAGCTTCGATGGCTGGCCTGAAGTCAGTAGCTACTTTTGAAGTAGCTGGTAAAAATATCCTCCACCTCTTCCCTAGCAAGGATTCACGGCTCCTGCCTGTGGAGTTTATGTAGTGTTTCTGGCTTTTGGTCATGAATTGTTAATGATTTCTGAAATCATGGCCATTGTGGTTTACTCAAAAATCATTAGAAAGTAAATTTTTCATACAGTGTTAAAAATTTTAAAAAACAAACAGGAAAACATAGAGGAGGAAGAAATATTTATTCATCAATCCCTTACTGACCAGGGCCCACACGAATGGCAACAGAAACACTGGGGCTCGAGAGCATGGTGTTGAGGACACGCCCTGCTCTTACACAGAGCCTCCGAGGCCCCAGGCCACTCTGTGAACGGAGCCCGCAATGTGCTTCTGCTCAAATGCTTGTCCTGTGACCTTTAGCCTGGTCTCTTGACCCTTCTCACCTCATTTGATAATTCTCACCTTGGAGACTTGGTATACAGAATCAAGGCAGTGATAAAGTGCCTAGCGCTGTGCATAGTAAATATTCCGTAAATATTAGCTGCTACATAATTGTGATCATTCCTTGGCATGTCTAGAATTTAACGGAGAGACAGCCATGGCCTTGGATGGAAAAGACAGCGCAATTGTACCCAGGGCTGAAGGGGTCTTCCTTGCTCCCAGCGGACTGTAGGCTGTCCAGGCTTTGGGTTCCTGGCTGTGCGCCCCAGGCAGGCAGCTCTGGGGCCCGCACTGTAAACCACTCTGAGAGCCTTTTGTGATAATGGACTGCCTCCTCATGCAGCTGATGGGAGATTCTGCAAAATGCCCCTGACAGCACTCTCCTCTGCTGAGCTCACTTTGTAAAGGACTGCAGAAGTCATTTAACTCAAGCGCCTGGAAAATGTTAAGCCTTCCCTTTGCACGCACATGTAAGTGCGCACATGCACGCATGCGCACGCACGAGCACTTCCTGCTGTTAACAGAGCCTTGTGGTACAAGCACTACAGATGCCTTTCATGTTCACCAGGCAGAGGAGGAGACTGGGATCTCAGGGGGACCCAGCAAAGCAGGGAGGCGGGGATTCAAGGTGCCTCCAGGGACCAGGCTCTCTGGACAGCTTGTCTGTGCGCCCCTTGAACACGCGTTCATTCCCCTCAGGTCCCTGGACCTGGTGCTGTCTCCATACTCCTCTCTTCCAGTTATTCCTTCTCCCGGCTCAGAGGCCAGAGAGGGTCTGATCAACCTGCCTAATCAATACTAAGGGGCAGGGACTCCCCTGGTGGTCCGGTGGTTAAGAACCTGCCTGTCAATGCAGTGGTCCAGGGTTCAATCCCTGGTTGGGAAGATCCCACATGCCACAGGGCAACTGAGCCCCCACGTGCCCCAACTACTGACGCCTCTGCGCCCCAGAGCCCCAGCTTCACAGCAGGAGTAGCCACAGCAATCAGAAGCCCGTGCACCTCAATTAGGGTCTAACACCCCAATCGCCACAACTAGAGAAAACCATAGCATAGCAATGAAGACCCAGAATGGGCAAAAATAAAATAAATAAGTGAAATAAAAAAAAAACACTAAATACATTGAGGGTTACGATGCTCTTGATATTAGCCCCCCAGTTGCCCTCCCAAGAGACAACCATTGTAATTAATTTCTGCCCTTCCAGAAATATTCTATCTATCCTCTCTGCCCTTACCTCCACCCCCTGCCTTTTAACACAATGATAGTATGCAATACATTGTTCTGGATTTTTCTTTTTACTTAACAATGTGTCTTAGAGAATATCCTGTAGCAGCACATGTATACAAATCTCATTCATTCTTTTTTATGGCTGCCTAGTATTTCACTGTGAATGAACAAAAACCCAATCCTTTATCTGACGTCTTTGGAGCCAAATGTGTTTCTAATTTTTTAGAATTTAGAAAGTAATATTATCTAAGTATAGCCCTGGGTCAGCATTCTGTAGTCAAATATATTAATATATGTGCAGGAAAATATGAATGTTTATACTACTACTAAGTGGGATAAAGACTTTAAATTTCATGTCAGTTCAGATCTGGTTTTGCTACTAAAAAATGACATATAGAGAATTGTGAAAGTGAGAAAGTGAAGTTGCTTAGTTGTGCCCGACTCTTTGCCATCCCATGGATAGTAGCCTGCACCAAGCTCCTCTGTCCGTGGGATTTTCAAGGCAAGAGTACTGGAGTGGGTTGTCATTTCCTTCTCCAGGGAATCTTCCCAACCCAGGGATCGAACCCAGGTCTCTCACATTGTAGACAGACGCTTTACCGTCTGAGCCACCAGGGAAGTCCAAGAGAATTGCGAACTTGTCCATAAATATATGACTTGTTGTTGTTTAGGCTCTAAGCTGTGTCTGAGTCTTTTACAACCCCATGGACTGTAGCCCGCCAAAGCTCCCCTGTCCATGGGATTCTCCAGACAAGAATACTGGAGTGGGTTGCCATTTCCTCCTCCAGGGGATTTTCCTGATCCAGGGATCGAACCTGCATTTCCTGCATGTCTGACTCTTCACGACCCCATGAATCGCAGCACGCCAGGCCTCCCTCTCCATCACCAACTCCCGGAGTTCACCCAGAGCCACTTCCATCGAGTCAGTGATGCCATCCAGCCATCTCATCCTCTGTCGTCCCCTTCTCCTCCTGCCCCCAATCCCTCCCAGCATCAGAGTCTTTTCCAATGAGTCAACTCTTCGCATGAGGTGGCCAAAGTACTGGAGTTTCAGCTTTAGCATCATTCCTTCCAAAGAAATCCCAGGGCTGATCTCCTTCAGAATGGACTGGTTGGATCTCCTTGCAGTCCAAGGGATGCTCAAGAGTCTTCTCCAACATCACAGTTCAAAAGCATCAATTCTTCAGCGCTCAGCCTTCTTCACAGTCCAACTCTCACATCCATACATGACCACAGGAAAAACCATAGCCTTGACTAGACGGACCTTTGTTGGCAAAGTAATGTCTCTGCTTTTGAATATGCTATCTAGGTTGGTCATAACTTTCCTTCCAAGGAGTAAGCGTCCAGTACTATAAGAGTACTGTAAAGAATGTTCTAGAGCAGGCATCTCTGTGCAGTTGTGCAGGAATAGCCAAAGGTTAACTCTTATAAGTAGAATTAATGGATCAAAGAGGATGTGATTTTTTAAAATCAGTGTTCCTAATTTGTCTTGTAATGGTGCATGAGTGGGGCAGAGTTTTTTGTTCAGGACACCTTGTGGAATTCTGGCCAGATTCAAGTATGGCTGCCCTTGGCTGAGGCACCCACACTCAGTAGCCTCGTCTGTGGTTCCCTGGTCCACTTTTCTTAGCAGGGAATGGGAGCAGGGTATTGTCCTGAAAACATGGGGGCATGTCCAGCACCTCGATCTCCTGGGCCCTCGGCCCCAAACACCTGTCGTGGCCCATTGCAGGAGGCCAGTGATTCTTCTTGTAAGTTTCAGACCGCTCCAGCCTGCAAACAGCAGACCCTTCCCTTTGCTCATTTCAGTTCTCAGTGTTCTTGCAGCTTCAGTTTTCTGCGGGGATCAGGAGCTGCCTCGTGCATATTTACAGATCTCCACTGCTTTGTTGAAAATGTTAAAAAAATATATTTTTAAAAAGGAAGGGAGAGGGAAGAAAAGACAGTGGAAGCTAATGGTGCTGCATTACAAGAGCCTGTCCAGTGCAACAGCTGACATTCCAAATCTATACTTTTCCTGGAATGAAGCCTTTTAGTTCACATTTCTGGGCAGAGAAGAGTGAAATTCATTTTACATCCAACAGCTAGTTGCATTCCCTATGGTGAAGTTAGTCTTTCTGCTTCTTGTGGTCTTGGTCTCTGTAGCTTTGAGAACTTGGACAGTGGGGCCTCCGGTGACATGAACAGCTTCTGATTTCTATAGGGGCAGGGCAGTCACATGGTGGGTTTAGAAGCAGCATAGCCAAGTAGTTGATCCTGTGAACCCTGGACCCAAACAGCCCGGATTCCTAGGCTCCTGCCGTCACTCAGGCAAGATACCTATCCTGTCTGTGGCTTGGCTTACTCTTCTAAAGAGTAGGAATATGGGCTTTGCCTGCCAGGGCAGTAGACACGGGTTCAATCCCTGATCCTAGAGGATCCCATGTGCCTCGGAGCAACTGAGTCCATGTACCACAACTATTGAACCTGTGCTCCAGAGTCCAGGAACCACACCTACTGAGCCCATGTGTCGCAACTACTGAAGCCTTTGCCCTTGGAGCCCTAGCTCAGCAACAAGAGAAGCCACCGAAATGAGAAGACTATGCACCATGGTTAGAGGCTTCCCTGGTGGCTTAGCTGGTGAAGAATCTGCCTGCAGTGCGGGAGACCTGGGTTCCATCCCTGGGTCGGGAAGATCCCCTGGAGAAGGGAAAGGCTACCCACTCCAGTATTCTGGCCTGGAGAATTCCATGAACTGTATAGCCCATGGGGTCACAAAGAGTTGGACCCAACTGAGTGACTTGTGCTTTCCCGCTCTCCACAACTAGAAAAAAGCCCATGCAGCAATGAAGACCAAGTACAGCCAAAAATAAATAAATAAAATCATTTTTCTTTTATTTTTTCAAAAAAAGAGTAGGGATAGTATAGAACCTACGGTCTAGGGGTGACGTAAGGATCCAGTGAGCTAATGCATGTAAAGTGCTTAGAATGGTGCCTGGTACTTACTAGGAGCTGGATACGTGTTGAGTATTATAATTTAGAACTGGTATTGTAATTAGTATTATACTGAGGGCAAAATGGCCTGTTTAAAAAGCTAATCCCTTCCGAGTCAGAGGTGAGTGAGAACTCTTGCTAAGAAAAAGCAGAACATAGATTGGTCATTGTTCCTCGCCGCTTCAATGCGATGGAACAGCACATCATCCCTCTTGTGAGAATTACCTTGCCCTTGAAATCACCAGCCTACTCCCAGGCCCCAGCCATCAGGCTGTGAGCTGCAGGAAACATGTACGCAGCTGCTGAGCCTGTAACCCAAGCTGAACAAACGGCAAGGCCAAGAATCGAGCTTCAAGAAGCAAAGAGAATCAATTTCTGATAAAGTGCCAGGAAGGAGATTGACACATCTAAAACCTTCCTGGTATCAGCTGAGCTTCCAACACAAGATTAAACTTGAAGAAAAAAACCCATCAGAGAGCTGCAATTTGTGACCAGAAGGAGATAATGTTGACAGCTTCTTCCCAAGTCAGGTTTGGATAAGCAGTGTGCCCTTCACCAGAGCATCAAAATTTTCTATATCCTCAAATCCTAGGCATTAAATTGCCCTGAGTCTCCCTTTACCTCTCCACCCCACCTCCCCAATCACTTTATAGAATGCAGAATATGATGAGAAAAGAAAATGATACTATCCAAGTGAAGGAGGTTCCTGCAAATTACTGATGAAAGGTGTGTGTCATGGTGAATAGGAGCCCAGAACTGTTGCCCAGTCTGGGAACTCCTCTGGAGGAGCAGGGCCAGGGCTGTAAGAGTGCCAGGCCCCCCAGGGCTCCCGTCCCAAGTTACCGTGGCTGACCGTAGGCACACCCTTGCTCCCTGCTCTGGGCCTCCGTTTCCCTGGAACCACCCCAGGTCTGATAAGAGCCAACATCAACTTCATCAGGGCCCACAAGCCGTGTCTCTGAGGCTCTGTTCAAGTGTTAGAAGCCCTCCTCAACCCAGCTTCAGGGCTTCTCTGGTGGTCCAGTGATCTGGTTGCCATGCAGGGGACACCAGTTCGATCTCTGGTCAGGGAAGATCCCATATGCTGCGGAGCAGCTCAGCCTGTGAGCCACAACTAGTGAGCCGGAGTGCAGCAACTATTGAAACCTGCATGCCGAAGGCCTGTGCTCCACCGCAGTGAGAAGCCTTCCTTTCTCAATCCAGATGCTATGAGTTAACTTTCCACTTTTATAGGTTTACCTAGACAAATATAACACGCTCTAACATCTGTTAGGCACCTTCCTTAGCCCTTCTCAGTTTCCTTAGCTCTAAAGTGGATGGTGTTCGTCCTTCCTCTCCAGATGTCCAAGGGCTCTGTGTGGATAAGGAAGATATACATGGGAAGCCCAGCCCCGCTCGGAGGATGCCCTTGCCTCTCACACCAGGCACTTTCTCTCTCCTCCCCACGGATCCTGCTGCTGGGTCAGAACTAGACAGGGTCCCAGACTCCTGGGACCACAGGGCTGGGCAGGTGAATGAGAAGCTGGGGCAGTGACTGCCAGATAAATGAAAGCCTCAGTTTCCTTGCCCGATGACCCAAGATGGTCTGACACTGGCCTTCCCCAGCTAAGCACTGTTAATGATGGCTATATTCCCACTTGTTGTTGTTTTAGTTGCTAAGTCGTATCCAGTGCTTTTGCAACCCCCTGGACTGTAGCCCACCAGGCTCCTCTGTCCATGGGATTTTCCAGGCAAGAATACTGGAATAGGTTGCCAATTTCCTTCTCCAGGGGACCTTCCTGACCCAGGGATCGAACCCAAGTCTCCTGCATTGGCAGGTGGATTCTTTTGCCACTGAGCCACCTGGAAAGTCCTGCATTCCCCTTGGAGGCTGCTGAAGAGATTATATGCCCCTCCTCACCCTCCGCTATGTGTAGGAAAGTCCAAGAAAGTTCTCAGCTTCTTTCTACTTTGATGGCCTTTTGCTCTTTCAATATAGAAGCCTAAACTCTTGCAAAAATCTGTTTGAACTGCCCAGGCTCTGTTGGTGCCCTGGGAGATGGCTTGGCACATGAGAAATGGGACGGCAAGAGTGATCAAGGGCAGGGAAGCTGTCCAGGCCTGACTGCTTTGGTTTGTATCCTGGTTCTAACTCTTAATTTGCTGTGTTGTCTTTGAAAGTGAAAGTAAAAGTCACTCAGTCATGTCCGACTATACAGTCCGTGGAATTCTCCAAGCCAGAATACTGGAATGGGTAGCCTTTCACTTCTCCAGGGGATCTTCCCAACCCAGGGGTCAAACCCAGGTCTCCTGCATTGCAGGTGGATTCTTTACCAGCTGAGCTTTCTTGGCACTTTACATAACCTCTCTGTGCTTCAGTTTCCATCTGTTGAATGGAACTGAAAGCATGGTACCATCTCATGGGGCTGTTGAGAGAATTAAATAATACATATGAAGTACTTAGAACTGTACCTGTAAGTCCTGTTTTAAAGTATGTTTTTGTTATTTGTCCAGTCCCACCGCTGGGTCCCGTTCCAGAATGTTCCATCAGCTGGGGTAGCTGGGGGAGGTGGTGTCAGTATAGTTCATATCTGCAGGCATTGACCTCAATGGGGCTGGCTCCAGACATTTTAATGTCTTTTTGATTCCAGAACTAATGCATGCCTATTATAGAAAAATAGAAGAGGCTTAATGCTACAAAAATTAGTCCTTATCCTACGACATATAAAGTCACTATTTTTATTAATTTTTTTATTCCCTTCTCAGTTCAGTTGCTCAATCATGTCCAACCCTTTGCAACCCCATGGACTGCAGCACGCCAGGCTTCCCTGTCCATTACCAACTCCTGGAGCTTACTCAAACTCATGTCCACTGAGTCAGTGATGCCATCCAACCATCTCATCCTCTGTTGTCCCCTTCTTCTCCTGCTTTCCATCTTTCCCAGCATCAGAGTCTGTTCCAATCGGTCAGTTCTTCGCATCAGGTGGCCAAAATGTGGGAGTTTCGGCTTTAGCGTCAGTTCTTCCAATGAATATCCAGGACTGATTTCCTTTAGGATGGACTGGTTGGATCTCCTTGCAGTCCAAGGGACTCTCGAGAGTCTTCTCCAACACCACACTTCAAAAGCATCAATTCTTTGGCACTCAGCTTTCTTTATTATCCAACTCGCAAAGCCATACATGACTACTAGAAAAACCATAGCTTTGATTAGATGAACCTTTGTTGGCAAAGTCATGTCTCTGCTTTTTAATATGCTGTCTAGGTTGATCATAGCTTTTCTTCCAAGGAACAAGTGTCTTTTAATTTCATGGCGACAGTCACCATCTGCAGTGATTTTGGAGCCCAAGAAAATAAAGTCTTTCACTGTTTCCGTTGTTGCCCTATTTGCCATGAAGTGATGGGACTGGATGCCATGATCTTCGTTTTCTGAATGTTGAGCTTTAAGCCAACTTTTTCACTCCCCTCCTTCATTTTCATTAAGAGGCTCTTTAGTTCTTCTTCACTTTCTGCCATAAGGGTGGTGTCATCTGCGTATCTGAAGTTATTGATATTTCTCCCAGCAATCTTGATTCCAGCTTGTGCTTCTTCCAACCCGGCGTTTCTCATGATATACTCTGCATATAAGTTAAATAAGCAGGGTGACAATATACAGCCTTGACTACTCCTTTCCTGATTTGGAACCAGTCTGTTGTTCCATGTCCAATTCTAACTGTTGCTTCTTGACCTGCATACGGATTTCTCAGGAGGCAGGTCAGGTGGCCTGGTATTCCCATCTCTAAGAATTTTTCACAGTTTATTGTGATCCACACAGTCAAAGGCTTTGGCATAGACAATAAAGCAGAAATAGATGTTTTTCTGGAACTCTCTTGCTTTTTCCATGATCCAGTGGATGTTGGCAATTTGATCTCTGGTTCCTCTGCCTTTTCTAAATCCAGCTTGAACATCTGGAAGTTCACGGTTCACGTACTGTTGAAGCCTGGCTTGGAGAATTTTGAGCATTACTTTGCTAGAGTGTGAGATGAGTGCAATTGTGAGGTAGTTTGAGCAATTTTTGGCATTGCCTTTCTTTGGGATTGGAATGAAAACTGACCTTTTCCAGTCCTGTGGCCACTGCTGAGTTTTCCAAATTTGCTGGCATATTGAGTGCAGCACTTTCACAGCATCATCTTTCAGGAATTGGAATAGCTCAACTGGAATTCCGTCACCTCCACTAGCTTTGTTCATAGTGACACTTCCTAAGGCCCATTTGACTTTGCATTCCAGGATGTATGGCTCTAGGTGAGTGATCACACGATCATGGTTATCTGGGTCATGAAGATCTTTTTTGTATAGTTCTTCTGTGTATTCTTGCCACCTCTTCTTAATATACAACTATATATATTTCAGGCTTAGGATCATACTAAAGGACAATTATAAATGCCTACCTTCCATTTATTTTTTAGTTACTTTTTTATTGCGGTATAACTTACATACGATAAAGGGGACAATCTTTGGTGTACAGTTTTATGAATTTTATGAGTGCTCCTGTGTTACCACTACCCACGTCAAAATATGGACCATTCCTAGCAATGCAGGAGGCATCTTCATGCCCCCTCCCAGGTACTGCAGCTCTCCAGGAGGGTGACCACTGTCTTGGCTCTAGTGGTATAGATTAGTTTTGCCTGCATTTGAACTTCATATAAATGGATTCACAGAGTAAGCACAATTTTTTGGTCCTTGTTGTGTTTTTGTTAAACGTATCTGTGAGATTCATGCATGTTTTTGTTTTATTTACTTATTGTGGGGTGCGCTGAGTCTTTGTTGCTGCACGTGGGCTTTCTCTCGTTTCGGTGAGCAGGGGTTACTCTCCAGTTTGTGGTGCATGGGCTTCTCATGGCAGTGGCTTCTCTTGTCGGGGTGCACGGGCTCTAGAGTGCCGGGGTCCAGCCCCGGCTGATCCAGGGTATTCGAAGCGGGGATGGCGTCGGTGACCTGTTTAATTATTTATTCATCAAAGATATAAAGAGTAATAGAGTGAGGATAGCTCAGTAGGAAAATTCAGTGGAGAAAAGAGGCTGAGTAGCTTGGTTTACGCGGGAGACCAATAAAACTTCAAGACAAGAAGTTTGCACCACTTACGTAGGCCGCAGGCGTCCTTCCGTTCTCCCGAAGGAGAGGAGACACTGAGGCCTCCCCGGTCGGATCTTAGAAGCCCAGGCATAATTAGCAAGCATGGTGGGTTCCGCGCTCCAGATGGAGACTCAGCCAGAATTTGAAAGAGAGAGTGACATGGGGAGACCAAGTTTCAGTGAACAAGGCCTGCACTTTATTTTCCAAAGTAGTTTTTATACCTTAAGTTGTGCATAGAGGATAATGGGGGAAGGGGTGGAGTCATGCAAGGACAGCAGTTCCTGGTCCTAATCGAAGCCAGGCTTTCAAACTTATCATATGCAAAAGTTCAGGTGAATTACATCATCTTCTGGCCAGGAGGCCTGTTAACATTTTAAGAAACTTATTTTTCTCTAAAGGTGATTATTCCAAAGTCAGGCACTAGCCTCCAAAAAAGCATTGGACAAAGCTGCATTCCTATAGGGCAAAGGTGAGGTGGGCTCAATCAAGAAAAGAATTAACTCAAGGGTCCAACGTTACAAACATTGAGGCTACTACTTACATTTCTATACACCCATTATATCAATCAATACACTGCCAAGGACACAGTAGGTACGGAGTATGGAGACTTAGCAGCAAACATTGGCTCAATAAGTGAAAAACCCTTCACCAATACAATTTCTAATCAATCTTTTAACTACTCAAAGGAATCTGTGTTTAGACAGTTTAGAACATCTCCTGCCTCTCACAGTTGGGAGGCTCTGAACAATCACATGTGGCCGGAAAAACCTATTCAGGCAGGCTAGAGGATTTCCAAAGGAGTTTGTAGGTTAAACACTGTCACACCCAGGAATTATTAACTGGAGCTGTAAGCTAACTCTTTTTTCAGAGAGAGGTAGTGGGGGACAGCCCCCCGTAAAGTCAGAGGTGTAGGTGAAAGCACAAAGCAGAAAGTAGGCAGACTCTGGTTTTGGGGGTAGATGCTCAAGAATTTCCAGGGGGACTCCTGAGGCTCGATCCCGCCTTTGCATATGCCGAGCCTCCTTCCTCATGACCTTTGTCATGGGCGGAGTTCCTCACGCTGGCTCCCGGCAGTGATAGAATTCCAGTTGAGCTATTCCAGATCCTGAAAGATGATGTTGTGGAAAGTGCTGCACTCAATATGCAACATGCACTCAATATGCAATATGCCGGCTCCCGGCACTAGAGCTCCCGGCTTCAGTAGTTGAGACACACGGGCTAGTTATAGCACAGGGGCTCGGCTGCCCCACAGCTGAGGAATCTTCCCTCACCAGGGATCAAACCTGTGTCCTCTGCACTGGCAGGTGGACTCGTATCCACTGGACCACCAAGGAAGTCTTCATCTGTGTTTTTTAAATGTATTAATAGTTTGCTCTTTACCACTGTGGTATTAAACCTTCAGTTATCCTTTCATTAGAATAATTAAATTGTGAATTTTAAAAATAATTTACCTGTCATTATTTTTTTTTAAGTTCACTAAATTAAAAAATGTTCTTCAAACATATCCCAACCTAATAACCCTGTCTAGAAATAACCTGTTATTGGTAGAATGTTCACCTTTCTAGACTTTTTCCTGTTTATTACAGTTCTAGTCCTTGTTTCAGTTGGGAGTGCATGTGGCTGCAAAGAACAGGAAACCCAACTAACAATGGCTTAAACCAGGGATCATCAAGCATTTTATGTCACAACTACTCAACTCTGTCATTGTAGTGTGGAAACAGCCATATCAGTGTGTTAATTAGTGAGTGGGGCTGTGTTTCAATAAAACTTTATTGACAAAAAAAAAAAAAAAAAAACCGTGGTGGGACAGATTTGGCCTGTGGGGTATAATTTTTTGACCCTTGGGTTAACAATAGGGATTTATTTGGCTCACGTGGCAAGAAATCTAGAAATAGCCTTATAGAAAAAAGCCTAGTGATTTATACTCCTACTAAAAATATTTGAGAATGCCAAACTCTAAAACCTTGCTAATAATGGATATTAACAGCCTATCCTGTTTTTGCCAGTACTTTTTTGTCCTTATTCCTGGGTTTGGGGAAACACCTCTGCCTGATCTTCCAACTTAGTAATTATATCTATATCTATTCTGTTCTCCATCATCTTTAAAAAAATTTATTGATTGATTTATTTTGTTTTTATTTTATTTTTTTGTTGCACTGAATCTTCATTGCTGTGCACGGACTTTCTCTAGTTGCAGCAGCTTCTCGTTGCAGTGGCTTCTCTTACTGTGGAGCATGGGCTCTAGGCACGCAGGCTTCAGTAGTTGGGGCACACAGGCCTAGTTGCTTTGCAATATGTGGAATCTTCTCAGACCAGGGATCGAACCCATGTCCCCTGCATTGGCAGGCGGACTTTTATCCACTGTACCACCAAGGAAGTCCTCTTCGTTGTCTTCTGATTTTTTTTTTAGCTTTGATGATTAAATGTTTTATTCACGATTTCTTATTCTCTTCCATAGTAGGTTGTTCAGGGAGTCAGTGCCTTCTCTGATTCTTCTGATAATATTAAAAATGTGTGTAATACCTCTGCTTGCGTCGTTATCTCTGTTTCTTTCATTGTTAGTTTGTTTGTTGAGTTGGCCCCTCTCTTTCTTGGTGTGAGTTTTCTTGAAATGTTTGGTCGTTTGTGAATATGTGCTCTTCTATGTAATGTGATCTGTTTTGTTGTCTGTGAATGCTTTTTCTTTTTACGAGAGTTTGCTACCAGTGATTATGGGAAGAGGGGTGGAAATTACCACAAAAAATGTGATGCTTGTCTTCTGAGCACAGAATTCTTCCTTTTTCTCCTGGATATATCCTGCTCTTCTGTCCCAGAGACCCACGGTCACAGCTCCTACAATCTGGATGGATTGAAGAGCCACTTCTTGGCATCCTCATAGGCATTCTCAACCTGTCTCTTTCACCTTTAACCTCAGGTCCCCTCCTCTCCCTGGAGAATGTGTTGCCTCTAGGCTTGGAGCAGCCCAAGACCCCCTTCCCATATCACAATCCTCCTTGTGAGCTTTCGATTTGGCCTGCGCTTGTTTTCATTCATCCAGTTCTGTCTGCCAGCGTTTCTCAAGAATTTCTCAACATTTTAAATCTAGCAGTATCACCCGTCCTCATCTTCCTGTGAATTTTATTTTGTTTTTAAAAATGTTTATTTATTTAGTTCAAAGTGTTAGCTGCTTAGTCATGTCTGACTTTTTGCAACCCCAGGGACTGTAGCCCGCAAGGCTCCTCTGTGCATGGGATTCTCCAGGCAAGAGTACTGGAGTGGGTTGCCATTGCCTTCTCTGGATTATGGGCAGAGGGGTGGAAATTACCACAAAAAATGTGATGCTTGTCTTCTGAGCACAGAATTCTTCCTTTTTTCTCCTGGATATATCCTGCTCTTCTGTCCCAGAGACCCACGGTCACAGCTCCTACAATCTGGATGGATTGAAGAGCCACTTCTTGGCATCCTCATAGGCATTCTCAACCCATCTCTTTCACCTTTAACCTCAGGTCCCCTCCTCTCCCTGGAGAATGTGTTGCCTCTAGGCTTGGAGCAGCCCAAGACCCTCTTCCCATATCACAATCCTCCTTCCGAGCTTTCGATTTGGCCTGTGCTTCTTTTCATTCATCCAGTTCTGTCTGCCAGCATTTCTCAAGAATTTCTCAACATTTTAAATCCAGCAGTATCACTCCTCCTATCTTCCTGTGAATTTTATTTTGTTTTTTAAAAATGTTTATTTATTTAGTTCAAAGTGTTAGCTGCTTAGTCGTGTCTGACCTTTTGCGACCCCAGGGACTGTAGCCTGCAAGGCTCCTCTGTGCATGGGATTCTCCAGGCAAGAGTACTGGAGTGGGTTGCCATTTCCTTCTCCAGGGGATCTTCCCGCCCCAGCGATGGATCCTGGGTCTCCTGCATGGCAGGTGGATTCTTTACTGTCTGAGCCACCAGGGAGGTTGCATGAGGTCTTAGTTGCAGCAGGTGGGGTCTTCTGCTGAGGTGCGTGGGCTTCTCTCTAGTTGCGGTGGCCAGTCTCCAGAGCCAAGGGCTCAGTAGTTGCAGCACATGGGCTTAGTTGCTCCATGGCATCTTAGTTCCCAGACCAGGGATCAAACGAACCAAGTCCCCTCTATTGGAAGGCAGATTCTTAACCACTGGATCACCAGGGAAGTTCCTTATGAATTTTAAATGGTATCATTTCTATGGACTTGGGTAGCAGAGGCTGCTGTGTGTACTTGCTCTTGGTCTTCCCAACTTGATTCAGTCTCAAGGTGACTTCTTATTAAGAGTTTTTACCTTCCTGGTCACCTTCATCTGGACAAGTTCATTTTTCTCTAAAAATACACTGTCAGAACCAAACTGAGTATTCCAACTATGAACAGATGAGTATAGACCATGGAGATGGAGTGTACTTTCTGGTAAGAACTGGGTTCCCATACTAACTCTGCTCTCTGCTACACTGGTCAAGTCCCTTCACTCACCTAAGCCTCAGTTTTCTCACCTGTCAAATGGGAATAACACCCCCTCAGAGGTTAATGAAAGTGTCAATTGCAATAATGTGTCAAGTGTTTAACGTGGAGCCTGGCACACACTAGGTGCCGAAACGTGTTAGTTCCCTTCTTCCCTCTGATCCTGACAAAATTCCTAACACACGTTGTGTGTGCTGTGGTTGTGGCATGCTTTTGGCAGCCACATCACCCTGTTAGCTCACACTGAACACATTAGCTAAAAGCCCTGCCTTTGTCTCGTGAACTTTTCTCAAGCAGACTTTTCCAATGCCTCTCCTTGTATAGGACCTTTACCCTGGCCATGATGCGTTTTATCAAGCTGTTCTTGATCCATCTCTAGCCTGTAGAAATTGACCTGAACCCAGATTCCGTCATCCAGTTTATTCCATGTGCCACCCATCTGAATGTCATCTGCAGACTGAATAAACGGCCTTCAACAGCCAGATCTGGCCATTGATAAAATTATGGCCTGGGATAGGACCAAGGACAGAACCCCATGGCATGCCACCCTTCAGGGGAGAGTAATTTAAGTGACTGAGCGGGATGATTAATCTGTCTAGTTCCTGTAATAGTCTGTCCTTGTGACTTGATTATAATAATAATGTTAGCAACCATGTATTGGGTGTTATTTACAGGCCAGGCACTGAGGTAAGCATTTTTCATATATTATTTTTATTTTTCTTACAACAAGTCTATAAGGTAAACATTTGTCTTACTTAGGACTTGGTTGCAAAAAATAAACTCCATCTAGCTTTTGCAGTACTCTTGCCTGGAAAATCCCATGGACAGAGGAGCCTGGTAGGCTGCAGTCCATGGGGTCTCGAAGAGTTGAACATGACTGAGCGACTTCACTTTCACTTTTCACTTTCGTGCATTGGAGAAGGCAATGACAACCCACTCCAGTGTTCTTGCCTGGAGAATCCCAGGGATGGCGGAGCCTTGTGGGCTGCCGTCTATGGCATCACACAGAGTCGAACACGACTGAAGTGACTTAGCAGCTTTTGCAGAACAAAGACTATATCACTTCATTGTTGTTGTGGTTTAGCCACTAAGTCGTGTCCCACTCTTTTTCAACCTCATGGACTGTAGCCCGCCAGGCTCCTCTGTCCATGGAATTTTCCAGCAAGAATTCTGGAGTGGGTTGCCATTTCCTGCTCCAGGGGATCTTCCTGACCAAGGAATCGAACCCACGTCTCCTGCATTGCAAGTACATTCTTTACCACTGAGCCACCAGGGAAGCCCATATTACCTCATTACAAGGCTCTAAAGGGGAAGTGCTCCCCAGAAGCCAAGGGCAGTGATGTTCCTGGGTGGCATGATGACAGAAATGGTGTCAAGAATGGTGAATCAGTGCCTGGGGCCTTCTGGGTTCCAAAAGTCCTCTATGGCTCTTATCTTTATATCTGTCAGTATCTATCCTTTTTTAATTTTTTAATATTTATTTATTTGGCTACACCAGGCCTTAGTTGCAGCATGTGGGTTCTAGTTCCCTGACCAGGGATGGAACCCAAGCCCCACTTGGAGTCTTAGCCACTGGACCACCAGGGAAGTCCCTGTATCCTTCTTCTCACCTGGTACAAACCAGCTTTCTGTTTCTTGGTTCACCTAGTAGACAGTAGTCCCACTAGCACCTCTGAGTTCATGTTCCCCTTTTCGAGAAAGCAGTCAGATCTTCCCTGAGCCTGTTCATCCCAATTCCCCAGGATTACTGGCCCTCTATGGGGACTTCCCTGTAGCTCAGACAGTAAAGAATCTGTCTGCAATGAGGAGACCAGGTTTCGATCCCTGGGTTGGGAAGATCCTCTGGAGAAAGGAATAGCAACCCGCTCCAGTATTCTTGCCTGGAGAATCCCATGGACAGAGGAGCCTGGCTGGCTACAGTCTGGGGTTGCAAAGAGTCAGACATGGCTGAATGACTAAGACTACTACTGGCCCTGCCTGGATCAGATGCCTGCTCCTAGGCAGCACTGGGGTCAGCGCTGTCTGGACATGACCTCCAGGAGTCTCGGGCTGTGACCTGGTGGCCATGGGGCCAGTGATGTCCAGAGTCCTGCCCCGTGTCATTTGTACATTTTACAAGTGAAAAGGAGACCCAGAGTCACATGGCAAGTAAGTAGAGGAACCAAGACTTAATCCTGGTCTGTCTGATGCCAAAGCTGGTGGTGTTGATGCTCTGCTCCTTATATCCGGCCATGTGGTCCCAGGGTGGCCCCTGTGGTGGCATTGGTTAGGGCTGGCCCGTGTCCCAGCCTGGGGAGCTTGAGCACCCACCTTTTGCCTCTCTGTAGTTCAGTCCCAGATCAGGACTCTGAGGTTCTTGGTTAGTTGGTTTGCTTGTTTTATTTATTTATTTATTTTTTGGTGATTTGGCAGATGCTTCAGCTCTAGTCCTCACAGAACTCAGAACTTTGATGAGGCACCTGATGCTTCAGAGGTTACGCACAGACTGTGGAGTCCAGTAAAACTAGGTTCAGATTCCAGTTCTGCCACTTCTTCACTGCTGGCTCTCTGCCTCGGTTTCCATAACTATTAATATGAAATGGAGGTGATGCTACCTACTTTATCTGTTGGTGTGATGATTCAGTGAGATACTAGAGGTAAACCACACGTGGTCCGTATAGACCAATCAGTTCTATTTATGTTACCAGTTAATTAACTCAGAAACAATGGGAAAGGCACAGGAATCCAGAGGAGAAAGCCTTTTGTTAAGAGAAGATTTTGTTGTTGTTGTTGTGGACCATTTTGTAAAGTCTTTATTGAATTCGTTATAATATTATTTCTGCTGTATGTTTCGGTCTTTTGACCACAAGGCAGGTGGGAATCTTAGCTCCCTGACCAGGGTTTGAACCTGCACCCCTTGCATTGGAAGGCACAGCCTTAACCATTGGACTGCCAGGGAAGACCCCCAGCAGAGATAGCCTTTTACTTGTCGACAGGGTAGGGAGTGAAAGGTAGATTGGCCAGGGTTCCAAGGGGAAAAATGATGTTGAAACTTGAAAGTGGAGAAGAGGATTGAGGGAAGGGCCAGTCCGGTAAGAACAGCTACAGGCATATGAGCACATCCAGCCATGTGAGGGACCGGCAGGTAGTTTATTGTGATAGAAGTAAAATATTGGGAGCAAATGGGGTTGTGAAGCTGGGATCCGATAGAGAAAATGTTGCTTGTTCGTGTGTCCATTTGGCAAATATTTGTTGATGACTTGCTGTGTGCCAGCCACTGCCCTGGGTCCTGTCGGTTCTGCAGTGAACAGAACAGGCACAAATCCACACGTTTGTGGCACTTACTCCTAGTGGTTTAGAGGTAGGCACTAAGCAAATAGATAAAATACGAAGGGAGTCAGAGGGGGAAAAAAAAGGCAGGGAAGCAGGGTGGGGGCTGCTAGGAGGGTTGTTATGTCACATAGGCCCTTGGGCAGAGACTAAAGGAGGGGCAAGGGGAGAGCTTTGGGCAGAGAAGACAGTGAGAATGAAAGGCCTGAGGTTGGCGCTTGTGTGGCTGAGTTAAGGGGGACGAGGGGCAGGGTGGCGGGAGGCGAGGACAGAGGGGTAAAGGCCAGTCGTATGGAGTCTTGTGGCCATTTGTAAGAACCTGTGGGCTTCCCAGCTGGTGCTAGTGGTAAAGAACCCACCCGCCGGTGCAGGAGACGTGAGATGCTGGTTTGATCCCTGGGTCGGAAAGGTCCCCTGGAGGAGGGCATGGCAACCGACTCCAGTATTCTTTCTTGGAGAATCCCTTGGACAGAGGAGCCTGGCGGGCTACAGTCCATAGGGTCGCAAAGAGTCAGACACGACTGAAGTGACTGAGCACACACAGGCTTTTGAATGAGTGGGAGGGGACTCATGGAACATTTTCACTGACAGAGGGCCAGGACCAGACAGGTTTTAGCAGGATACGCTCCCTGGCTATGTGGGGAGAGTAGACAGTGGGGAAGGCCAGATGGGGAGACCCATCAGGGCTGCTGCAGAAGGTCTGTGGAGGTGACAGTGACTCGGGTCGGGGGGCAGCAGTGAAGGAGAGAAGGCAGTGGGTGCAAGATGGAGTCACTTGGATCTGTGGCTGGACCCGGACATGGACCCGGAAAGAGAGGAATCAAGAAGGACTTTAAGTTTTGGTCTGAGAAGCAGAGAGACTGGTCTTCTCCTGCGATGGGAAAGAGAGTGGAGACAGGTTTTAGGAGGAAGATCAGAGATTCAGCTTCAATGCTATGAAGACCTGTCAAACAGCTGGAGCAGACTTCCCTGGTGGTCCAGTGGTTAAGACTCTGAAGTCTCAAGGCAACAGGCATGGGTCCAGCCCCTCTTTGGGGAACTAAGAGGGACGGCCAATAATAATAATAATAATGATGAAGGTGGCTGAATATGGGATTCTGGAATTCAGAGGAAAATCCTGTCAAGCTGTATCTATCTGGAATGTAGAATCATTGATTCTTTTTTGAGAAGAGAAGTAGGGTGGATGGAGGTCATTAGTTATGCAGGTAATATAAGGAAACAACATCCCCAAGAAAATATTTTTAACCTGTTAGATCAGCCCACAATCCCTTTTGCTGATTGCCACCCCTTCCTAATCCCCAGTCTTCCCCTCCTGGAGTAACTGTTGTCCCAGGCTGGGCATGCCTCCTTCCAGACCTTTCTCTGTGCATCAGCATACCCCAGCGAATCCATAAATTGCATGTAGTATCTTGGGAGTGTAGTATTTTAGCAAAATGGTAACGTAATGAATGTGCACATGTGCTTTTGTCACTTGTCATTTGCCCCTCTTCTCTGAACTGTGTCTTAGAGATCCGCCCTCGGTGTTACAAACAAACCTAGCTTTTTAAAAACTTGTCACCGTATGTTATGGACAGACTGTGGATTATTCAGCCGTTTTCCAGATGGAGGGCATTAGCATTTTGCACATTCCTCCTCCAGCACCTGTGTGGGTCTCTCTGGTAGATTCCAGGGATTGAACTGACTGGGTCTGAGTAGATTGAAGCTAGGCGGGGTTTTGTTTTGTCTTGTTTTAGTGGAGACTGCCATGCCGCTCCCCAAAGTGCCTCTGTCAGCTTCCTCACCAGCCGTGGCAGGTTTTTAATGAGGGAGGCCACGGGGATCTGTGCTTTAGAGCAAAGCACAGTGGCGGGCTGTGGGTTGGAAGGAACGAGCAGGATGCCAAGAGACCAAGGAGTTTGTGGGCTGCTGATCCACTCTGGGTTTCCCTGGTGGTTCAGCAGGAAAGAACCCGCCTGCAATGCAGGAGACACAGGAGATGCAGGTTCGATCCCTGGGTCAGGAAGATCCCCTGGAGGAGGGCATGGCAACCCACTCCAGGATTCTTGCCTGGAGAGTCCCACGGACAGAGGATCCTGGCGGGCTACAGTCCATAGGGTTGCAGAGTCGGGCACGGCTGAAGCAACTTAGCACGCACTCACGTTTTGCTCTTAAGAATCCACATTTTGAGGGAGACACAGGCTACTTTTGGGGCTGAGATGGTCCCCTTCCCTTCCTTTCCTCTTGGAAATAGATTAACACAAATGAAATGCTGCTGTCCCACAGCCTGCACGCCTGGCTTCTTCCCTGTCAGCCAGTTTCTATTTCTAGCCCTCCTCCCCAGCTAGAAGTCGTTCTCTTCTGACAAAGACACCAGTCAAGACATTATAAAATCGCTGTTTTTATTAGAGCAGACCAACTCCTCCATCATCGAGACCCTTATCCTGCCACCAGCCTGGTAGCATCCTTGCCTGACACGCTCGATGGCGTTCAAGGGCTGGTGCATGACCAAGGTTGTGTTTGTCACTAGCCTGGCGCCTGTTGGGAGAGTGTGATCACAGCCCCACTCCCGAGACAGACGGAATCCTACAGCCAGCTGCTCTCCTGTTCCTACACTCTCCTGTTCCTGCATGGGGAAAGCAAAGTTGTAGCCTCTGAAAAGTTACGTCATCTTTTCTTTGCCTGAATTTCAGGTGGGTGTTAACTTTGTATAAATTGCCTTCCCCGTTAGCTCAGGGAACTAGGTCTAGGGTCTAAACTTCAAGTTTAGATTTTGTGTGCTCATAAATAGAAACTTTGAAATGTTTATCATCAGCATCATCTTCATTGCTAACCTTTATCAAGAATGTATTACACAGCTGGCAATATTTTAAATGTTTTGTGTTTATAAAGTGGGTGCTTTTAATCACCATCCCACATTTTTTTCCTTTTTGCATTTTTAAATTGAGATAATTTATGTAACACAAAATCCACCATTTTAACGTGTGCAATTCCTGGCCTTCCCTGGTGTCCGTGATTACGCCTCCGAGCTTACACTACAGGTGGCACAGGTTCGATCCTTGGTCAGGGAACTAAGATCCCGCATGCCTTGCATTAGGCTTCCCAGATGGTTCAGTGGTAAGGAATCTGCCTGCCAAGCGATCTCCCATTGTATGGATATGCCAACAGCCTGTTTTTCCTTTCACCCATTGAGGGACAGTTGGGCTGCTTCTGCTTTGGGGCTATTATGATGCATGTCCCTAGGACCACATCTCTGGAGAAGGCGATGGCACCCCACTCCAGTACTCTTGCCTGGAAAATCCCATGGATGGAGGAGCCTGGAGGGCTGCAGTCCATGGGGTCGCTAAGAGTCGGACACGACTGAGCGACTTCACTTTCACTCTCATGCATTGGAGAAGGAAATGGCAACTCGCTCCAGTGTTCTTGCCTGGAGAATCCCAGGAACGGGGGAGCCTGGTGGGCTACCGTCTATGGGGTCGCATAGAGTCGGACACGACTGAAGCGACTTAGCAGCAGCAGCAGGACCACATCTCACTTTGACAGCTGAGGAGACTTGGGCACCAGCGTCATTTCTCACTCAAACAAGCCGGATGGGATTCTTACCCAGGTGCCTGGCTTCACAGCAGAGCCCTGACCACCCAACTTGGCTGTTTAGCTGATGAATGAAGGTCTAGGAATTCTGGACCTATGCCGCATACCTTCGTGGCAATTGTGTTTCCAAATTAAATATTGAGCCCTGTGGTCCGAGGAGTTCATTTTGGGGGACTTGGGTCTGTCCTGTTTGAATCATCACCACTGTGGGACATCCTGGCTAAGCCAGGATTGTTCATTCAATTCAAAATGTGTTTACCAGTGGTCTTTGATGTAATTGACTCAGTCCTGCCCTGGGAGTTCATGGTCAAGTAACTGACATAGGTTCCCAGGATGCAGACTCTGGGATGGAATTGTGTGTGCAGGAGGCTGATTTGAGGCGGGGGTGGGGGGGTCGGGGCTCTCAGGAACAACTGGAGGAGAAAATGCAACCCACTCCAGTATTCTTGCCTGGAAAATCCCATGGGCAGAGTAGCCTGGTGGGCCACAGTCCAAAGGTCACAATGAGTTGGATACAACTGAGCAACTGAGCACACACACTCAGGAACAATGCCTTTGTGGATGAGAGAAGTAGGACTGGGCACAGGGAGGAGCTGAACTGTGAGGCCAGCCGTGCCAATCCCCCAGGGAGCGGTGGGGATGGGTGGCCCTGCAGAGGTGCTCCCAGTCGAGGCAAGCAGCCTGGGTCTCTGTTCCTTTGTCACGAGTCAGTATCAGAGATCAGACATAACCCAGCGTGAGAGGGGCCTCTCCCTGGGAAGGGACACAGCTCCCAGCAGCTAGGGACGGGACCTGGGCTCACGTCCGCTATACACATCTAGCCCCATCCATGTCCATGGTGGCTCGGATCAGTGCTCCAACAGAGAAGGGTCTGTGAAGATGCTGCCGGAACACAGCTGAGTGGAGGGTGTAACCTAGCCTGGGGTGGGGGCGATCAGGGAGGAAGGGTCATCTTAACTGTGCTGTGAAGTGGATCCCAGACCTGCATGTCCACTGCCAGCCCATGAACTGCTCCTCTTGGGTGCCTCAGTGTCTCCACCCGACTGCCCCAAACCCAGCTCAGCCCTGCGCCTCCTCCAGCCTTGACCCCCTGAGAAGGGCACTGCCATCCCTCTAGTTACACAGGCTGGAAGCTGCAGTTGGTTGGTTGCTCAGTCACTAAGTCGCGTCCGACTCTTTGTGACCCCATGGACTGTTAGCCCGCCAGGCTAGTTTTCCAGGCAAGAATAACTGGAGTGGGTTGCCTTTTTCTTCTGCAGGGAATCTTCCCAACCCAGGGATTGAACCCTTGTCCCCTGCATTGGCAGGTGGATTCTTTACCACTGAACCACCAGAGATGTGGCAGAGTCATCCTTAATACCTTGTCCTTCCTTGCCACCTTTTTCCAGACCATCACCCAGTCCTCCGTCCTCACGTTGAAAATATGTTCTCCCTGCCTTTTCCTTGTTGCCGACACCTCTTGTCTGATCACCCACAGGAGCATCCTCCCAGCACCCCCACCCAGCACCCACTTCCGCTGACTTTCATTCCAACCTCTCATCCCAACATCACCCCTCTGCCCCAGTAACCCCACGCAGCTTCCCATTGGTCTGGGGTTAAGAGCAAAACTCCCTTCTGTGGCCCACATGGCTTTGGTGGTTCTTGCCCGCCCGGTCCCGAGTCACCCGCTTGGCTCCTGTGCCCCCATCTCCAGCCCCTCTGTTACTCCGTGTCCCTCTTACTCTCTGCTCTCACCACGTGGCCTCCACATGTGCATCCACTTTGCTTGGAGCACACACACCTCTGCACCTCTCAGTTAACTAGCTCGTCCTTCACGCTGCAGGTCTGTTGTCGCCCCTCCATGGAGCATCAGCTGACCTCCCAGGCACAGTCATGTTTCCCTCTGAAAACCAATCAGTCCTGAATATTCGCTGGAAGGACTGATGCTGAAGCTGAAGCTCCAATACTTTGGCCACCTGATGTGAAGAGCCAACTCTTTGAAAAAGACCCTGATGCTGGGAAAAATTACAGGCAGGAGGAGAAGGGGGTAGCAGAGGATGAGATGGTTGGATGGCATCACTGACTCGATGGACGTGAGTTTGAGCAAACTCTGGGAGATAGTGAAGGACAGAGGAGCCTGGTGTGCTGCCGTCCTTGGGTTCGCAAAGGGTCAGACATGACTTATCGACTGAACAACAAGGCGTCACTCACCCACCTCCAGAAATGGTTGATGATGTACATTTGGTGGTGGGGCCCTTTGCTTAAAGTTGCTTCTCCTCCCTAGACCATCGGCTCCAAGAGGCAAAGGAACTGTCCCCATGTTGAAGAGGAAGTGCTCAGTCAACCTAAAGAGGCGGAAGGGGAGGAGGGAGAAGAGGGGGTCTGGGCGGGGAGAAAAAGATCCCAGTGCCACACAGCCAGGGACGAGATAGGGGGGCGAACCGTCATCTCCTCTACGTGCCTGGATCTCTGGGACCTCACACAGCAGAAATCTTGACTAGTGTGTGAGATGACATCTATTCCAGGACCCTGAGTTCCACCCACTGCACCACCCTAGATTTGAGCAGGACATTTCACTCCCCACCACTTAGCACCTGTCATTGGCACAAACAGGCTTTGCCCCTCATCGGGCTTTGAGCTGGCCTGGAAATGTCAGAAGCCAGGGGATCACCAGTGTGCCCTGACCACTCCTCTCGTCCCAGCCTCAAGACGGCTCCCGGGTCTCCTGGCGCTGGGCCTTTGCACACACTGCTCCTGCCCGGATGCCCACCCTGTCCCTCCTCTGCCCGCCCACACCCACCTCTGAGCTCCCTGCAGCCGGCGTCCTGACCTCTCCTCTGTAGAGCCCGCCCAGCCCCGAGCCACACCAGGCACCCATCCTCTGGACCCACGGCTCCCGGGCCAGCACCCCCCCAACCCCCCACCGCCTCAGAGCAGTGTCTGTCAGTCGCCACTCCTCCAGTTCTTCGAGGACAAGGAGCTGATCTTCCTGCTTTCATCTCCTTCTTTCCCTCCTCATCCCTACCTTTCCACAAATTCACCGCATCAGACCCCATGGGCCTGCCATCCCAGTAGGGGAACCACAAACAAAACAAACAGAGGTAATTCCAGAGCGGGGAAGTGCCGCGGCCACGTCGAGGAGGCTGAGAAGGCTGGGGACAGTCAGAAGGGGTCCCTGGAAGGGCCCCATGTGCCCGCAAGAAAGAGGAAGCATTCCCAGCTGGGGAGACCGCAAGTGCCCCGGCCCTGAGAGGAGAGAGGCAAGGCCTCTTGGAGAAACAGCCACAAGGGCTGCTGGGCTGAAGGGTTGTGCGGAGTGGGAATGAGGTCAGGAGGGTGGTGCAGCCAGATTATTTATCGTTGTCTCCGGCCCTTAGCGCAGCACCCACCCACTAGGAGAAGCTCAAGGAAACTCTGTTGGATTGATGGGGCGGGGCCCTGAGGGCTCCCCCGTCTTCAGGAGGGTGGGGAGGGGGCAGTCCTGGGAGGAGAGCGTCCACTCGGGCAGCCCTGCTTGCTGGGCAGGAAGAGTTAGGGAAGGTCCCGGTGATGGATGTACTCGGCAAGAGGTCCATTCCTTTAGAAGGAAATTTTCAGTGGACGTCCCTCGTGGTCCAGTGGTTAAGCATCCACCTGCCAAGGCAGGGGATGTGGGTCTGATCCCTGGTCCAGGAAGCTCACACACGCCGTGGAGCAGCTAAGCCCGTGAGCCACAACTGCTGAGCCCCAGCACCCTAGAGCCTGTGCTCCGTGGGAGAAGCCACCGCGATGAGAAGTCCTCGTACCACATGTAAAGAGTAGCCCTGCTTACTGCAGCTAGAGGAAAGCCCGCCCGCAGCAACAAAGACCCAGTGCAGTCAAAAATAACTAATAAAACATTTTTAAAAAGAAGCTACTCTTTATATATATATATGTGAAAAAAAAAAAGCTCTCGGATGCAAACCAAGTGGTGGAGGTGGAGACTGGAGGGAAAATTCCACCCAGGTGACGTCTCTCCTCCCATCAGGCCAAGTGATGGCGCTGTGGGCTTGGAGGCTCTGACGGGCAACAGCCGCCCTGAGTCAGTTTAGTACCAGCCTGGCAAACACCCAGAGGCTGTCTGTACAACTGGGCTTGCCCGGGGGCCCTGCAGGCCTGCGTCCCCTCCCGAACTCTCCTCAGGGTGGACGGTGGGAACAGCCTCAGCCCCTGGCAGTTCTGCTCCAAATCCTCCACTAGCCTCCTGGCTACTTCAGAGTAAGCCCAGAGTCCTCACCGTGGCCTCCACCCCCGCCTCAGAGACTTTGCACGTGCTGTTCCTGCCACCTGGAAGCTCCTTTGTCCAGATTCCCATAGGGGTCTCCTCCTCCACTTCCTTCAGTCTCCTCTTGAAAGTCATTGCACCAGAGGCCGTCTCTGACCCGCTGGCTAACATAGTAGCTCCACCCTCTATTCCCTCTGTTTTCCTCGACCTCTTATTTTCCACAGCACTGAGCTTCATTTGATATAATATCCCCCCTCCCCCCCTTTTTAAAAAAATAACCTGTCTCCTCTCACTAGAATGTAAGTTTCTTGAGAGCGGAGTGTTTGATGTGCTCGCTGTGTGCCCAGAGGAGTTGTTCAATAAATACTGAGTGAATGAATGAATTGGGGAAATGAGGTCAGCGCCACCCGCCACTCGGGGTCGTGTGAATGTGGAATTTCGGGCCTTGCGCTTCCCCACGTGTGGTTTGCACGCTTGCGTTGCCCTGCAGGTGGCAAGTAAACACATGCTATTTCAGAAGGTCCGTATTTCTCTCTGCCTTCTGTTTATGGCAGGCGATAATGATTTTCCATTTATGGCATTAATATAAAGTTTCCTTTTTGAAGCACGCTCATTCAAGATTAAAAAAAGAGAAAATCTCTGTTTGCCTGCCTAAAAGACAGTATATAATGCACATTGCTGTCTTATTAAAAAAAGTTTTCTGAGAATAAAAAGAAATGTTAATTCTTTTCGAGTGGCTATTGAAAAAGATTTTATAGATAGCTGTGGAAGAAAAAATGGTTTCATAAAGATACAGTGTCCTGTGTCCTGGAGTCCAGGAGGAAACACTAGATTCTGGATCTGCGTGAATATTCTACTAACCTGAAACGAAGTATAAAATCTCAAGGTGTACATTGGTTGCAGGAAATAATGATGCATAGGTATTTGAGAAATAACCCCAAGTCTTCCTTTAATGATCCATCTGACTTGCGCGTAAGCATGTGATTTTGTCCTTCTGTCTACCCATGGCCATGAGAAACTTTGCTTCAGTTTGTGTTGTTTTGATCCACCTCTAGGGGGCAGTCTCAACCGTTGGTTTAGATCTTGCAACCTAAGCGTGCAGAATGTGGAGTATCTGTTGTTCTTGTTTTAAGGATGGGAGTGCATCTGATATGTCAGCAAAAGCCTCAACATACAAGCTAAGAACTATACTTTTTCATTCAAGTAATATGCATTCAGGACTTACTGTGCCGTGTTGGGAAACCCGAATCACTGGGAGAACACTAGGTTGGGTTCTGAAGGCAGAGTAGGAGTTTTGTGCTGTAAGATACATTTGGATCACCGATTTCTGGGAGCATAGGGCCATCACTGAGAACATTCGTTAAGGTATTTTTTAAAAAATTTATTTGTTCATTTTTTATTTGGCTGTATTGGGTGTTAGTTGTGGGATCCAGGATCTTCGTTTTTTCTTGGGGGATTTTTCACTGGGGCCCATGGATTCTCCAGTTGTGGCTCAGGCTCCAGAGCACGTGGGCTCAGTAGCTGTGCTGTGGGCTTAGTTGCCCTCCGCTTGTGGGATCTTAGTTCCCCATCCGGAGATCGAACCCATGTCCCCTGCTTTGCAAGACGGATTCTTGACCAATGGACCACCAGGGAAGTCCCTCAGGTATTATTTTAAACTTCTACTAAATGCTCCACTGTTGCTAGGACCTGGTAGGGACTTCAGGTTCAGATACCTCTTAGTATTAGTTCTACCACTGCATCACTGAGAACTCACTCAGTGTGAATCACACACACACACACACAAGTGGCTTGAGTAAAGAAAATAATGTGTTAACTCTTGTGACTTACAAGTCCAAGTAGTGCTGGCTTCAGGCGGGAGATACAGGGATTAAACATGGTTGAGAAGTTCCCGTTTCTATCTGGTCATCTATCTGTGTCCTCAATTCTGCTGGCTCTATGTTGGTGTTACTCTTGGACAGATCTCTTCATGGAACATAGAAGGACATTTGTAACTGTGAACCTAATCAGTTGATAAAAATAGCTTCTTCATTTTGGTGACCCTTATAGCTCACAGCTCATGCATGTATGCTAAGTCCCTTTAGTCATGTCTGACTCTGTGCAACCCTATGGACTGTAGTCTGCCAAGCTCCTCTCTCTATGGCATTCTCCAAGCAAGAATACTGGAGTGGGCCGCCATGCTTTCCTCCAGGGGATCATCCTGACCCAGGGATCGAACCCGAATCTCTTACATCTCCTGTATTGGCAAGCGGGTTATTTACCACTAGTGCCACCCAGGAAGCCCCCTTCACAGCTCATATCAGCTAATAATTCCAGGGGAAGAGAGAGAGGGACTTTTCTAGCAGATTCAACCAATCACTGGTTTGAGTCTGTTGACCTGGCTTTGGGCACAGCCCTAAACCAGTCACATGACCAGGGAGACAGACTAGCCAGATAAGCCTGGCCTTGGCTGTCCAAGCCTCAGTCATGTGCTCACCCTTGAGGGGTTGCCAGTGTGATTTCCACCCGCACCATGTATGCTGAGAGTGAGGAGAGATGGTTTCCCAAAGGCAAACCGAGGAGATGTAACTAGAAGAAAATGAATAGGGGCTTCCCTGGTGGTCCAGTGCTTAAGACCCTGCGCTTCCATGGCAGGGGGCATGGGTCTGATACCTGGTCAGGGAGCTAAGATCCTGCATGCCCTGTGGTGCAGTCAAAAAAGAAAGAAAGAAAAAAAGAAATGACAAAAACAACAGATGTCCACTATCTTCCCCTGGACATGGCTTTGGGGCAATTTGCTTCAGCTTTCAAAGCCTCCGTTTCCGCCTCTGTAAAATGCGGATAATGATCCCAGGGCATAGCATTCTTGCAGACACCCACAAAAAGTACCTTAAATGGTCATTGAAGTGGCCCAAAACCTGGGCTCCATTGACCTGTAACGTTCGCTTGTCACTCATAAATGGTCCCTGCAGTAAGATGTGGCACTTGGCTGGGGGAGGGGCAGAACAGATGGAGTAAGTCAGTTGTGTGGAAGTGCTCTGTGAACTCCGCATGGTGCCCCCAACACAGTGTGTTCACAGCCTCATCATTAAGCCATTCCAAGTTATTGTTCTTCTCTGATGGGACTTGACACCTGCAAAGTCAGGTCCCCGACATCTGCCGGCCCTGGAAGCCAACCCAACGCTCTCAGCTGCTCGTGAATGCAGCTCAGGCTCTGGCACTCACTAAATCAACCCTCTTTAGGAGAATTCCAATCTTCTGGCCTCAGAGGAGTACGTGATCCCTGAAATATAGACTCTGTCGAGCTCCTTTAAGCATAACTGATTTTAGGCGTTTCTTTCCAATTCCATGTTTTTTCCCCCAGAGAGAATTAATAATACGGCCATTGATAAAATTCTACAAATTTCTCTGGGGCCAGCATTAGGGATAAAGATGATAAGGATAACAATGATGGCCGTGGGACTTGGCTTTCATGTCACGTCTGAATTCCTTGGACCATTTGCCATACTTAATTCGAGCCTCCTCGGCACCTGTCACTCTAGGCAAACCCAACTTCTGACTGATCCATGAGCCTTTTCAGGCTTTTTCAGACTCCCAAACCTTAGCTCCTGCCCCTCCTGCTGTGTGGAATGCCTTTCTCTTGTTGTCCAGCGAGCCTTTTAACTTTCTTTTTTTAATATCTGTGTGTGTGTGTTGTGTGTGTTAGTCGTTCAGTTGTGCCCGACTCTTTGTGACCCCATGGACCGCGCCCCCCAGGCTCCTCTTGTCCATAGGATTTTCCAGGCAAGGGTACTGGAGTGGGTTGCCATTTCCTTCTCCCAGGGCATCTTCCCAACCCAGGGATCGAACCTAGGTCTCCTGCACTGCAGGCACATTCTTTACCAACTGAGCTACGAGGGAAGATATTTAATATTTATTTTTATTTATTAATTATTTATTAATATTTGGCTGCTCCAGGTCTTAGTTGTGGCACGCAGGATCTTCCATCTTCATTGCGGCCTGTGGGCTCTTCAGTTTTGACATGTGGGATCTAGTTCCCCCACCAGGGATCGAATCCAGGCCCCCTGCACAGACAGCACAGAGTCTTAGCCACTGGACCAGAGAGAAGGTCCCCAGACTGTTTAGTTTTCAAATCTCAGCTCGAACGTCTCATTTATTCATTTAATGAGGGCCCATCGTGTGCCAGGCACTGTCCTAGGGGCTTAGAATACACAAAGCGATCAAAACAGACAGTCTCTGCCTTCATGGAGAAGTGCAAGGGGATGGCCCAGTAATAAGAGGCATGATGAATAAGATCAAGGAGAGTTTATATAAGTGAGGGTTTGGGAATATGTGTGTGTGTGTGTATATACATGGCTTGCAATTTTTAAAAATATTTATTTTTTCCTGCGTTGGGGTTTGGTTGATCTTTGTTGTGGCTCACAGACTCTTCAGTTGTGACACCCGGGCTCAGTCCTTGTGGCCTGTGGAATCTTAGTTCCCCAACCAGAGACTGAACCCACATTCCCTGGATTGGAAGCTCGGCTTTTTAATCACTGGACCACCAGGAAAGTCCCTGGAATTTTAAATAGGATGCCTGGGGAGGACGTCGCCAAGAAGGTAAGATCTGAGACCAGCCTTGAAGGAGATGAGGAATCTGGGTATTTCCCCAGGGGAAGGATGGGGAGTCAAAGGCCCCTGGGTGGGTGGGCACAGGCTGGGTGTTTCGGGTACCGGAGTGATGAGGTGGTCAGAGACGTGGGTGGAGGCCCAGTGGGTGGGGCCTGGTGGCCGCTGGGAACCCCTGCAGAGTCCAGAGCAGAGAAGTGAAATGATTCGGCTTCCCTTTCAGGACTCCCGGGCTGTCGCAGGGAGGATGGATGGCAGCGGGGAGGGCAGGAGCGGGAGGACAGGAGTCCTGAACCAGTGCAGTAGCAAGGAGGTGGGGAGAAGTGGTCAGATTAGGGAATAAGTGGTATTTTTCACATGATGCTGATGGATTGGACCTGGAGTGGGAAAGTGAGTGAGTGAGTGAGTGAGGCTTTCAGGATGACTCCCAAGGATTTGAGCCTGGCCATGCCCTCAGGAGCCTCCCCAGTCCCCTCCTTCAGATCCGTGGCATCACATTAGATACACTTTTGTTATAATCCCTTGGGGCTTCCCTGGTAACTCAGCTGGTAAAGAATCTGCCTGCAATGCTGGAGACTGCTGTTCAATTTCTGGGTTGGGAAGAAACCCTGGAGGAAGGCATGGCAACTCCAGGATTATTGTCTGGAGAATTCCATGGACAGAGCAGCCTGGCAGGTTATAGTCCACAGGGTCGCAAAGAGTCAGACATGACTGAGCCACTATTCACAGCACAGCATAATCAATTGTCTCCTTTCTGTGGCCTCAGATGCCCTTGGGAATCTGATGAAAGTGATGGACTCTCTTCCCAGAAAAATACCCTTATGCATTCAATTGAATGGGTGTCCCCAGACCCCACGGCAGGCCATTCCCTAAATTATAGACTCTGGCCAGTGTGTTGCTTGACTGAGCGCATGACAGCAGGGGCTGCCATTCACATCCCTCAGAACCGGAATGCGGGGCAGAGTTGGGAGGATCAGCCCCTGACCGAGGGTTGGGTGCAGTCTACAGAAAAGCTGGGATCTGGCTACCCACTGGGTTGACGTTTTTGTTAAATCCTCATTGCATAGGTAGCAGCCACACAGTAAACACTTGATCAACATTTGCTAAAAGATGATGATGATAAACTTGGTACTTTACAAGGTTCTCCTGTGTTTGTAGGATGTCTGATGTGTGTGCATGCTCAGTCATGTCTGATTCTTTGCCAATTCATGGGCTGCAGCCAGCCAGGGTTCTCTGTCCATGGGATTTTCCAGGCAAGAATACTGGAGTGGGTTGCCATTTCCTACTCCAGGGGGAAGGCTTAAATATTAATTAATACTCACTCACTCTCACATTCCACGTTCTATAGCCTGAGAAATAAAGCCTCAGCAAAGTGAAATATGCCGTGCCAGGAAGAGAGATGTCTGGCATCTGACCAGGGTGAGAGTTAACTGGTGGGCACTGGTCATCCTCAGCAGTTACCATCACGGAGCTGGACAATGTGGAAGCTGAGACTGGGGCCCAGGGCTCCAGGTTTCCCACATGATGGTTGGTTCCCCCACTTCCGCACAGTTCTACACTCCAGAAATTTATAATCCAGCTAAGGAATCAGTAATAAGAAGAAAGAAAAGGATGCTTAATGATTTCCACTTTTATTCTTAGAGTAGATCTGCAAGGTAGACCTTATTAACATCCCCTTTTTACAGACAAGGAAACAGAGGCTCAGAGAAGGTAAGTAGCAGAGTTCAGGGCTCCCCTCCAGGTCTCCAAATCCCCAGATAATGAGTGAGCAATAGATATAGTTAAAGGCTTACAACGTAGCACTTAATTATATACGATTTCACCCTGTATTGTGTTTAACTTAATACTAATTGCAGGGTTTCAAACTGAGCTGAAGTGAGAGGGGGTGAGAATGGCAGAGGAAGCCTTCATGGAGACTTGGGGAGCTGAGCTGGGCCTTGGAGAGGATCTGGGGGGAGCCACAAGGGGAAGGGAATCGAATAATTAGGGCATCAGGACAGCAGTGAGCTGGGTGGGGTGGGGCGGGGCTAAGATAGTACTATTTAAATACTGAGAACTACCCAGGTGCCAGATTCCATGCTGTGGCCTTCTTATTGTTATTGCATCCAACTCACCTTCGATCCTGTGTTGTTGTTGCTGTTTAGTCACTAATTCGTGTCTGTGACCCCATGCACTGTAGCCCGCCAGGCTCCTCTGTCCATGGGATTTCCCAGGCAAGCATATTGGAGTGGGTAGCCATTCCCTTCTCCAGTGGATCTTCCCAAATCAGGGATGGAACCTGTGTCTCCTACATTGGCAGGTGGATTTTTTTTTTTGACCACTGAGTCACCAGGGAAGCCTATGAGGGAAAGACAGATCCAACCAGACAGGTACTATTGTTACCTCCATTTGACAGAAACAAGTAGCACTGTTGAGACTTGAAGCTGAGTCTCCCAGTTGGCACTAGTGGTAAAGAACCCACCTGCCAACACAGGAGGCGTAAGAGGTGTGGGTTTGATCCCTGGATCAGGAAAATCCCCTGGAGAGGGGAATGGCAACCCCCTCCAGTATTCTTGCCTAGGAAATCCCAGGGACAGAGGAGCCTGGCAGGCTACAGTCCATAAAGTCGCAAAGAGTTAGACTCAAGTTAGCGACTGAGCATGCAACACACACGGGACTCCAAAGCTCACATTCTTCACAGCTCAAGTTCAATGCTGACCTGATTAGAGATGGGCATATTGTGAGTAATGAGGAGTAAACAGGGCTGGTCCAGGGCCTCGCTGGCAAAGTGTGGCCCACGGGCATTGCCTGGGAGCTTGTTATAGGTGTCAGCTTGGGCCTCTGAATCAGAACCTCACTTTCCACACAGTCTCAGGTTATTTACACACGCATCAGCATTTGAGAAACATGGGGTTGATGAGAAGTTTTGCTGGCTCTGTGCCTGAGCTCTTCAAATCTTTCCAATGACATCTCCCTCCTGGCAGAGGCGAATAAATGTATTCCCGGAGGTGAAAACCCAGGACAGCCCACCCCGAGCTGCGATCTCTTTGAAGTCTCATATTTCATCTAAAAATGTCATTGAATATTTCATCCCGTACCATAATATATCAGTGGCCATTTTAATATCTCAAAATAGTTATGTAAATTACCGTGGAGTAGGATCCATGTTTCTGGAAGGCGCATGGGATGGGTTTCCTTGTTTCTTAAATGGGGTGGTAATAACCACTTCAAGGGTTGCCACGAAGATCAAAGGAGAATCATGTATATGGAAATGCTTCGTCAACTGTCCGCCTCGTATACACGTTGTTCTGAAAAAGGAACTGAGAATCCTCTCCAGACTCCATATCCTGCAACCTACCAGCTCTCCTGAGGTCACGCTGCTTTCCTCACAGTCAAAATGAGGCAGGACTCAGTCCAGGGAGGACCAAGGAAAGTCTCTGGGCTTCTCAGGAAGCCAGGGAAATAGGAATAGGAACACCTGCTAGTTTGTTTAAATTTCTTATGATTTCAGAGTATCATCCTTTCTTATTATTCTTCACTTCCTGATTGGCCAGATTAGCTAGCCCGAAAAACCCCAGGAAAACTCGGAGGCTTCAGAGACTCAGGGTGAAAGAAAAGACAGGATTCCAGCATCCTTTCCCCAGGTGGCTCAGAGAGAGGGGAGCCTGGGAGGAAAAGTGGGGGGCAACAGGGAAAGAAGGAAGCAGACGGCCACAGCCTAGGGTCCTTCCTGCAGGAAAAGGAGTGAGAAGAGGGCTGGGCTGCCAGTGCTGGACTGGCAGGGACCCTCTGGCGTCCCCACACACGGGGGACCCATTTCCTTGGAATCGGAAGGAGACAGGAAGGCAGAGGGAGAAAGGTACAGACAGCTGAGATGGACAGAGACAGCGACCATCCACGTCCAAGGCCAAGGAAGAAGGGCAGCCAGAGAAGGTGCGGGAGGGGAGGAGCCTCATTCAGAACCTCGGAAGCTAGAGGGGGAGAACTTGGGGAACGGATGGGCGGGAACAGCTCCCCGTGGCCCCGGATCAATGGAAAAGGATGAAGTTGGAAACAGCTATCATATTTGCTTAAGGAGGGTATGGGTCACCCTTGGGAAGAGTTCTGGTAGATTAATGGGGTGCAAGGCAGATTTTGAGAAGCTAAGAAGACAATGATGGAAAATCTCTTTTTTTTTCTTCTCCCCATGATAATTGTTAGGATTTTCACACAAATTGTGTTTCTATTACAAGCGTCTCACTTGCCATTTAACACTTAATCCGTCTGACTTGTGGCTAGAATGAAGCCTACACTGTCTCTTTAGTTAAGAAGTTAGTTAAGAAGCATAGAAGATGGCAAAGCATCTTTACAGTATGACCCTACTTTCGTTTAAAAGAATGTGTGTGTGTTTATAAATATGGATATATGTATATTACAAGCAAAGAAAAGCATCTAGTGGAATATGTATCGAATCAGAGTGGAGGTTTTACTGGTGTTACGTATGTCGCTGCATTCATTTGTTTTGGCTGCGCTGGGTCTTCATCGCTGCTTGTGGGATGTCTCTAGTTCCCTCGAATGGGGGCTGCTCTTGGCTGGGGTGTACGGGCTTCTCCCTGCGGTGACTTCTCTTGTTGCGGAGCACAGGTTCTAGGTTTATGGGCTTCAGGAGTGGTGGCACATGGGCTTGGTTACTCCTGGACATGTGAACTCTTCCCAGACCAGGGATTGAACCCATGTCCCCTGTATCGCCAGGCAGATTCTTATCCACCTCACCACTAGGGAGGTCCGTATGTCACTTTTAATATTTATAGTTTATTATACATTTACTATCCCCCCATAGGGCTGTAAAAATCTTTAATAGAGATAATCTTTATCTCTAATGATCAGGCCATGGTAACGACTTATATAATTCTATTGGCTGCAAATGACAGAAACTCAGTTGAAACAAAATAACGTTAGGGTCGTAACTAAGTTGTCCAGACACTTCTTCAGGCACGGGTGGATCCAGGGGCTCAAATTATGTCACTAGGACTCTCCGTCTTTGCATCGCTGGGATCTGCTGTCTTCTTTCTTGACTTCGTTCTCAGGCATTGCCAAGCCTGCGTCTCGTTACCTTAGCACCCGAGTGGAAAGAGAGTAGCTTTTCCCCAGGAGTATCAGTAAAGTCCTTGGGCTGAGTTTCAAGGGCCAGGCTCAGGCTGAGGCTCATCCCCTGACCAGTGGATCCTTGCGGCCAGGGGAAGTACTGTGTTGATGGGCGAGACCAAGGTCAAGGTCATGTGACCCGAGCGCAGACCAAAGGAACTTTCAAGGGCATCTAAGGAAGCCAGCAAACTGGGAAAAGGGACTGAACGGTTCCCCCAAAGAAATCCAGAGTTCTGTGACCAGAAGGGGAAGCAGAAAACCACAAACATCTGCTTCAAAGGAATCTTCACTCTCTGCATCGTATATTTTTGTAATGACTGAGTTGTTTATAATAAGCATGCATTTCTTTCACAGTGGCAAGAAAAAAAAAATGAGATTTCTCTCTCAAACAACTGATTTGGGTTCCATCTGGTTAGGGCAATAGAGATCACCAAATCACGAGCATGGAGAAAACAGTAAAGCCCAAATCTTCTCAGAGTCCTTGATTTTATTAGGGCATGGGAGGAATGAACAGTGAGGCTGGGGAATCAAATCACCCTTCTCCTTTTCATAGACTGTTAGTTGCGTATGTTCTAGATCCACTGGGCCGTCAGACAGTCTCTGGGGCTCTGGGTCGCCAGGGTGATGCATCCAGGGAGCCAGGCCTTCGTCAAGGTCAGCCTCTGCCTCTCGGCCTCCCTTGGGGCGTGTGCTGTACCTAGGCCTCGGTAAACGCTCCCCTGCATTCCGACATCACACCGCTCTGTTTCTTCATTTCAGGGTTACACTAAGGACATGGTGACAGACTTTGATGAGAAGCACGATGAGTATTTAATATTGCTCCAGCAGAGGAACCGGTAAGATGCAGCCGCCCGACAGCAGCCCTGATATTAACCAAATCAAAAGCCTATTTAGAGTTATTAACAGCATGCAGGCTCGGTTTCACATTGGAACGGGCTGCAGTTGCCCTCCATGCAGAGGCTTGGAATAATATCTGCCATCCCAGTTCCTATTTCTCCATTCATTGATTTAATCGCATCTTTCGATTGAGCTGTAGCAAACCATCGGACGTGTGGGGCCCGCTTCTCGTCTCCGTGCCTCTGTTCTGGGAGAAGCTGGGTTTGTTAAGAAAAGCTAGAATTTGGCAGGGCCGGTGTATGAATAACCTAGCCTGTGATCTCACAGGCTTTGAAGGCCCGCGGAAATCTGAGCCTATAATCATGCCTTGTTATGTAAAGGGGGAGTCCTTTTATACTTGTGTTTGAAGTTGGTCAATGTCGTTTAAAGCTGTCAGTCCTGATTTGACTCTGGAGTGCCGATTCTCATAAAAAACCTGCAGCCCGATGCCGTGTGTACTGAGGTCAAAGCTTGTGGTCTGGCTGGAGAGTATTATGTTCTCCAGGCCTTTGCAAGGCTGTGCAAGTTCACCTGCAGTTCATTGTGGTTTGTCTTCAGGCCTTGGAACCTTGGGGAAAGCTGGGTTTGCAAACTTAGATGCTAGGAGGGGTCAGGCAGTGAGTGAAGCTAGCTCGGTGGGGACAGTGGGTGCCTGGAACTCTCACGGGCCCAGGGGTTCATATCCTCCAAGGAGACAGGAGACACTGAAAATCTGGACTTGTGTGGTGAAATATCCTGAGTTTTAAAATGTTGTTGTGTACATGCTAAGAAGCTTCAGTTGTGTCCAGCTCTTTGCGACCCTATGGATTGTAGACTGCCAGGCTCCTCTGTCCATGGGATTCTCCAGGCAAGAAAAATGGAGTGGGTTGCCATGCCCCCCTCCAGGGGATCTTCCTGACCCAGGGATCGAACCTGCATCTCTTGGGTCTCTTGCATTGGCGGGCAGATTCTTTACCCCTAGCACCACCTGGAAAGCCCTACAAGATGTTGGTAATGAATTCAAATCAAAGCGCAAAACAGACAGAAGGATACTACAGCTCCACACCCCGCAGATCTGCAGGAGCGGGAAGGACAGGGGGACTTATTTGGGACTTTGTGCTTTGGGGCTGTGCTTGGGGTCTTGTAGGCAAGACAGTCTGGGGGTTGTTATTCTGAATATGAATTCAGCCCTTGTCTGGTGGGCTGGATTCCGGGTGCTTGTCAGCTGGGGCCCTGGAGGCGTGTTGCATGGGGAAAGCTTTTAATGTACAGGGTTGCCCCACGTGTTGTAGGAGTTTAGCATCCCTGCCTACCTGTCCTCTTACTAAATTTCACTAAGACCTCCAGTATCTATGACAACGAGACCTGCCCCCATTCCAGATGCCTGCAAGCAAGGCAATCCTGCCCCCAGTAGAGCACCTTTGAATAGATAAACTCTCCAAGAGCAGCCAGAAATGCCAGGCAACATCCCATGTGCCCAGCTGCTCTGTGCTCGTCTCCCTCCGTCCCAGGGGCAACCTCAAACCCAGGCTTGCGCTGATTAGCCCAATGTGGGTTTTTATCATCATTAATGCCAGGGAACAGAATGTTTTTATTCAGTTTCTGGCATGCTGGATGGTGCCCCCGAACACCTGGGCGATCATTGAATTGTATACACGTGACTTGTCTGGGAGGAGAGTATCATAGTTCCTCATGAGCAAATTGCTTCTCATTAATCGAGGGATCAATACGTGTGTGATCAAAGAGGCACCGGCCAATAGCATAGCTGAGAAGAGCTAGAGAGGAGGTCGCAGCACAAAGGCAATTAAAAAATATGTCAAAATGGAGCTGCCATAAGATTTGGGAGATGAGTTTGTCACCGAGAGGGAGCTGGCTTGATGACAGGGAATTAGAAGGTAAAGCTAGAAACGCCTCCAAATGGAGACATATGCAGAGTGGGAGTGCCCTGGAGCTGGCATCAGATCGAGCCTGAAGAGGCACCTTTGCTGAAGTGCCAGCTGTGTGCCAGGCAGCTTGCCCCCATCCTCTCGTTTTATCCACACACTGCCCGGTAAGGCAGTTATTTCACCAGTTTTACAGATGCGGAAGTGGAGACCAGGACAGCAAGCATTTGCCCAGTGTCATGCAGCCAGGAAGTGGTGGGGCTGGGCCCTACATTTTTTTTTTTTTTTTCCAGCCGTGCCACGCAGCATGTGGGATCTTAGTTCCCAGACCAGGGATTGAATCTGCGCCTCCTGTGGTGGAAATACAGAGCCCTAACCACTGGACCACCGGCAAAGTCTCCGTGCTTTCTTATTTACGTTTTGTTTGACGCTGTCATCAGTAATCCAGGGGAGAGAAATCTGCCAGGGCTGCCAGTGGCTCTAAGTTCACTATGGAGGGGTTTTGTAGGGGTAAACTGAAATTGAGTTGGAAATCTACTTATAAGACTGGGTAGAGTGGGAAGGAGGTTCAAGAGGGAGGGTACCTATACACACGTATATAGATCTATACATATAGATATATACACATATAGCTGATTCACTTTGTAGTACAGGAGAAACTCATACAACATTGTAAAGCAATTATACACCAAATAAAAAAACGACTGGGTTGAAAACCAGCCTCTGAGCCTTTTTAAAACTTTTTTTTCCTACGTGGACCATTTTTAAAGTCTTTACTGAATTTGTTACAACGCTGCTTCTGCTTTTTGTTTTGGTTTTTTGACCACAAGGCATGTGGGATCTTAAGTCCTCGACCAGCGATCAAACCCTCACCCCCTGCATTGGAAGGTGAAGTTGTGACCACTGGACCACCAGGGAAATCCCAGCCTCTGAACTTCATATTGGGCACAGAGGGAGGTGAAAACCCAGTCTGCATACTGGGTTGCCTGTGACCCAAGAAGGGGGTGTGTAATCACTGGGCTGAGTTCTTAGAGACCTGTCCGGAACACGGCTACCCACAAAATGCTGATCAGGTTTTTCTTTTATTCTTTCAGCAGGATTCCTCTGAGTACCTTCTCTGCACTAGTACTAAGGAGGACATTGCAATGAGGGGGACGCAGGCAGCCTTAGTCAGTGCTCCTCTGCTCGAAGGGACAGGAACCCAGAGTAAAATGACTTTAAACAGTGAAACTTATTGCCTTGCAAAATAAACAAATCTGGGATGATACGCGGGCTTCAGGCATAGTTGGATCCAGGTACTCAAAGTGGGTCACTGAAATCAGTCACTCTCCATCTCTCAGTTCTGTTTTCTCACCTTGGAACCACCTCACAAGGGTACCTCCCTCAGAGGGGCCAAGGCAGTCCCCGGAAACCCACTGACATCCTACCTCTAGAGGAAGAAAACATCTTTCGTAATAGTTCCAGCCCATCCTCACTCAAAAGTCCTGAGTTTCCATCCATGAGCCACCACCGCCCTGAGCCTGGTGGGGTGGCAGAGTCTGCCTGGCCCCTCCTGGGCCACCCCATGAAGCTGGGCAAGGGTGTGAGTCTCACTCAAACCACGTGGAGTAAGGGGAGGAAGGGGGCAGTTCTCAAGGGGAATCTGAGCTGTGTTTGGAAGACGGGGGCGAGTGACTGGACAGATGAAAAGGACAGGTGTCTGGCACACAACCCTTGCCTTCGAGGAACTCCCCCTAGGTGAGCACAAGACTACTCAGGACTGGGCCAGAAGGGGCAGAGAGTGATCGTGAGCTCCAGGAGAGGACCAGGGAGGGTGGGGGAGATGCGGCAGCTCTTGTTGACCCGCACACAACCCTCGCCCAGAGGATGCTTAGTGATTCTGCTCACTTGGCGGCCTCATGAAAGATATAATCATGCCTAACAGGACCCACAAAAAAGCAGCCCGAATCATCAAAGGGCTGAGACAGGAGGAACAGTTAAGAGCTAACAGCTAAACGGGGCTGTAATATACACGCTAGAGGGCGGCAGGTCTAAGAATCCAGCAATGGTATTGTTTTTTTTTTAAAAAAAGGTTGTTTGAGGGAAACTTACAGGAAAATGTACCCAACTGAGAGGTGAACCCACTGCCCCATGAGAAGATTTAGGCAGAAGGAAGAAAGGGGAGAACCAGCTCTGAGGGGGTCTTGCACAGACCAATCTTTAAGCTGGAGCTTCATCTGGCATCCCCTTCCATCCTCATGAGCTTAGGCATCCTGGGTCTCATTTTACAGAAGAGGAGACAGGCCCCGGAGGTGTAGGGACTTGCCCACGAAAGCTGGGAAATGGCAGAGCCCCCAGCACAGAGCTCGGTCCTCCGCACCACGCCACCTCCGCCCACACGGACGGGGGCTGGTGACTTCCTAGAGGACAAATACTGGAGCTTGTGAGCCACTAGGTTCCAGGAGGAACGGCAGGCTCCTTGCACCGCTGTCCCCTGCCTCTCCATCCTTCAAGGCTTCATTCAAATGCCACTGCCTCCAAAAAGCCCTACCTGGGAGCCACTGCTTCTCCTCTGCACTCTCCTTGTGTGGAGCTCTGTGGCGTGATGCCTAGTGAGGAGACAAGAAACGGCAGGATGACGTGGCAGGGAGATGAGCTCTGGAGCCTCATGGACCAGAATTTAAATCCCAGCCGCTTCTTCGACTCTCTGACCTTGGACAAGTACATCTATAAAACAGGCCAATGCCAGGATCTTAATTCCTGGGCCAGTGAAGGATTGAGCAGGACAAGGTGTTTGAGGGTCTGCAGTAAGCCCACCCATCCAAGTATGCGTTCTCCATCATCATCGTCATCTTTTTGGTGATAAATATGTCTTCTTGAAAGTGAGCTGAAGGACTTCTCTGGGTGTTCCAGTGGCTGGGACTCCGCACTCCCAATGCAGGGGGCCTGGGTTCGATCCCTGGTTCGGGAACTAGATTCCACATGCCACAACTAAGACCTGGCACAGCCAAATTAAAAAAAAAGTGAGCAGACATCCAGATAATCCTTGAATGCATGACACTTAGAGAGCCCCTCAGTTGACCCTGGGGTTTCCTGAGGTCCGAAGGAGGCATGTGGCCAGCCCACAGTCACACAGCAGCCAAGGCGCCTATAGACCAAGACAGTTGTTATAAGCCTGGTCACGAGCAGACCTGTGAGCAACGCGCTCCCTGCCCTTGGAGCTCAGCTAAGTCCTCTCCTCACCTGAACCCCTGCTTGTGCCCCGACCACCCATGTCAAGCATCTCATGTCCCCGGTCACAGCCCCTTGTGCCACCCTGTGCTCTAACTCAGTGTTTCCACTTCGTCTTCTGTACAAAAGAGCTCTCTGCACAAGCGCCCCTGAAGGTCATCACAAGATAAGCAGAAACGATGCCTGAGACATGGTTAGATACCCGGGGGCTGGATTAGAATGCACGTCCATGCCTTCTCTCTCCTGCTAGACCTTGAGTTCCAGAAATAGGTTCTGAGAGTATTCCTCACCTTTCCTCGCCCTCAGCACAGACCCCACACCCGGGGTGGGGGGCATGAAGGGAGAATGAACAGGCACGCAGATACTACACTGCAGTGTGAGGCAGGGAGACTCGTGACATGAAACGTACAGAATCTATAAGGCAGTGGTCCCCAACCCACTTTGGCACCAGGGACTGGTTCCGTGGAAGATGATTTTTCCGTGGGCCGGGTGAGGGGGATGGTCTCACAGACTGTGCTCTTTATTTCTATTATCATCCCATCAGCTCTATCCTCAGATCATCAGGCATTAGGTCCCAGAGGCTGGGGACCCCTGCTGGAAGGGGACAGAGTGCGATGGGGCAGCAAGTGCCTGGGGGCTCCATCTCCAGCAGGGCAGGGGACTGAATCTGACTTTCCTGAATCCCGGACACCAAGGGCAGTTTTTTATGCAAAGTAGGCTATCCATTAAAAAAAAAAACACCCACTTTTCTTCGATGCCACGTGGGTATTCCTGATGCACTCAGCTGCAGTAGAGGAGTTCCTCTAGTGAGTCTTTTCACAGTCTGACTAATTATCTCCTCGTTTATCAGTTTCATAAATCCACATTTTCATAAATCAGTCTGCTTAAAGAGAGACCCACGTGGAGCACCAGCCACAGAGCTTGGGTAGCGGGATGCCACAGCGACCATTCAGGAAGCATCAGGAGAAAAGGTGGTTCCTGGAAGGAAGTTGAGGCAGGCGCTGCCTGGCCAGGTAGTCAGATTTTTGCACCTGCCGACCATCTCAGGGTCTCGCAGGGCCTGGGTTCCCTGCTCTCCCTCCCCGGGGACCACTGGTATCCTCTGCGTCCTTTGATTGTTTGCACCAGAGAGCGCAGCTACTGCCATGTTTGGAAACTGTCTCTTAGTTACTTGTGTTTTCCTTCTGTTTTATGCTGTTGCCCAACAATCAGGCATCTCCCAGGCTTCAGAGGCTGGCAAGAGATAAGCAGTCTGTAATGAATGTTCCTGCCACGATTGCCGAAAAGATGGATGTATCAACCGCCAAAGAAACATTTAAAAAAGCAAACAAAGAAATCACCCACAATGCCACCACCCTCCCTCAACAGCTGATTTAATTTTCACATTTATCACCTTCCACTCTGGGTCCCACAAACACACTTTTTTCCAACTTTGCGCTTATCGCCTAGGTACTGTTTTTATCCTGCCTTCTCCACCCCTCTCTGAACAGATCACAAACATCCCCCATGTTTCAACAGAATCTTCATAATTATAATAGCTACAAGAGATCTCCGTTTCCACTACCCTAGTGTGGGACATTCCGGTCGCTCTCGTGGTTTTGTTAGGACTGAATGCCGACCATTGTTCCTGATCAGAAACTATTTGCTGACTGAGCGAAGACCAAGTGCATAGCATGTTCTCTTTCCAGCCATGTCTAAGCTTGTCAGTTTCAGCTTGCTAGCTCTTGAAGTTGTCTTTGTTGTGGTGAAGATTCTGGAACCACGCTGCTTCAATTTGCATCCCAGCCTCACTGCCATACTAGCTGTGTGACCTCGGTCAAGTTACTTAACCTCTCTGTGCTCCAGTTTCCTTATCTATTAAATGAGGTTAAGAAAATTAATGACCCCATAAGGTTGTTGTACAGATTAAAGTCTTAATACAGTCAATCCTTATTCCACATTTGCAGATTTATCCACCCACTACAATGTATTTGTAGCCCCTGAATCCACACTTACGGTGCTTTTTAATAATCTGATACTGTGTGTTCACGCTCAGTAGCGTCCGACTCTGTGACCCCACGGACTGTAGCCCACCAGACTCTTCTGTCCATGGGATTTCCCAGGCAAGAATACTGGAACGGGCTGTCATTTCTTCCTCCAGGGGATCTTCCTGACCCAGGGATCAAACCCACATCTCCTGCATCTCCTGCATTGGCAGGTGAATTATCACTGTGCTGCCTGGGAAGCCCTTACCATATACAGTAAAGTGTCCTTTTTCTGTTTTACTTAGTGTCCTGTTTTTTACATTTTTGTGTTTTTCAGCGGTGGCTTCCCTGTTTAAACTGGTCCCTGGTATAAGGTTGAAGTGCTGCTATCCCACATTCTTAAGCCCAAGAAAGCTATGATGTCCCTTGTGGAGAAAATACACGTGTTAGTTAAGCTTCATTCAGTCATGAGTTGGAGTGCTGCCGGCATGAGTTCAGTGATACTGTATTAAATATCAATATATATTAAATACTGGAGTGGGTCACCTTTCCCTTCTCCAGGGGATCTTTCCAACCCAGGGATCGAACCCAGGTCTCCTGCATTGCAGGCAGTTTTTTTTACCAGCTGAGCCACAAGAGAAGCCCAATATATTAAATAAGGTGCCTTTAAACGGAAACACACATAAAACAAGGTTTTATTTTGATCGGTTGACGAACACGTTGTGACCAGAGGCTCACAGGAACCAAATCCTGTATTTTGCCCTAGAAACAGTGGTTCAGTATTCACAAATTCAGTGTTTGCCTCAACTTTATAGAACTTATCTCAAACAGTGGGAGTTGGCTCTAATATAGAGGGGCTTCCCAGGTGGCGCTAGGGGTAAAGAACCCACCTGCCAATGCAGGCAATGTAAGAGATTCTGGTTCGTTCCATCCCTGGGTCAGGAAGATCCCTTGGAGAAGGGCACGGCAACCCCCTCCAGTATTTATGCCTGGAGAATCCCATGGACAGAGGCACCTGGCAGACAACAGTCCATGGGGTCACAAAGAGTCAGACACGACTGAAGTGACTAAGCCCACACTGTACACAAACTGTTTAGAACAGAGTTTGGCTTTCTACCTTTTATGGTTTTACCATTACTATTATATTTTAAAATATTTCTTTATTGGGTTGTGTCGGGGCATAGTTGCAACAGACAGGCTTCTCTAGTTGTAGTGTGCAGACTCTAGAGCACACGGGCTCAGTCGTTGTGTGGCCAGCGGGCTTAGTCGTCCCGTGGCATGTGAGATCTTAGACCAGGGATCAAACCTGTGTTCCCTGCATTGGAAGTCGGATCCTTATCCAGTGGACTATCAGGAAAATCCCACTATTGTTTTTAAAAATTTACATTTTGCTGCTTTGGTAGGAACTTTTTTAATCACTGAAGAGGATCCACTTTTTAATTTTTTTTTGCCACCATGGTTGTTTGTATTTCTCCTTCTGCGAAAAGAAATCTAGTTGGCGTAGGAGTGTGTGCAGGCATTTGTAAAGGCTCTGAAGGGTTTGACGTCAGATGGGAGCAATTCCGAAATGGACATTGGGCACTGTCTATGGCAGGGACCATCAGGAGTGGGGAAAGGACAAAGCCAAAGTGTGAGGTTGGACTCTGGAGAAAGCTGAACAAGGAACCTGGCCACGCTCACGCCAAGCCCCTTTCAGGCAAAGGGTTTGATCATCACATCATTAATCTTGAACAAAGCCTGCACTGGTATATTTTTAAACTGCATCTGAATGTAAAATGATGACATTTGGGATATCAGAGGTGTTGGAGAACACATTTATTTCTTGAAGCCAAAAATCAGTCTGCCTGGCGTGATGGCAGCTGTTTTCTAATGTGGGGCTGTGTTTCGTGAAATCTCTCTCACCGAGGCTTAGACCACATTTTGTTCCACGTGGAACAAAGTGCTGCTGTCCACACCAAGGGGAGGTGCGTGAAATTGGGCTCGCCCCAGGACATCCAGGCCGTGTGTAGCAGCATGCACACGCCTGCTTTTGTCTCTGTGCCACCATGGGGCAAGGGTGGTACCCGGGTTTTGGCTGATGTACCTTTGAGCCTCAGAATGAAAGCAGAGCCCGCGGAGCCTCCCCCTCCCTGCTCCTCCATGTGTGTAACGGGCCTCTTAGGGCTGTTTATAGATGAACAGCTGGGCGTCCGCCACCCAGCCTCTGATTAGAAACGCTTGCCTGTCAGAGCGGCAGGTCCCTCCCCACATGGGGGTGGGCGGTGGCTCAGGCTCCTCGGATGAGACGCTGGTGATCGTTTCTCTTCCAGGATATTAAAGCATCTGAAAACCAAGGACCCCGTGCAGTTAAGGCTGGAGCACCTGGAACAGGGCTTCTCGGTCTATGTCAATGGGGCCAACTCCGAACTGAAGACGTCCCCTCGGAAAGCCGTCCACTCCGACTTTTCCAGAAGCGCCTCCCACACCGAGGGGACTCATGGTGAGCACGGTACTGCCAGGTCAGCACCAGCTCTGCTGACAAATGAGGGGCGATGGAGCCACATCCCACGCACAGAAACCAGTGAGCCCGTGCAAGTTAACTCTGTCCACTTAGCCACAAAGAGACAGCATGAAAATGAGAGACAGTGAGAGAGAGATTCTTTTTTTTTTTTTTAAACTTCTTTTTAAACTAGTCTTGGCGTCCACTCCCACAGGGCAAAGGAGCCCAGAGAAGTCAATTCCTGGCTTTTAACATTTCCTGGATCTCACGTACCAGTCGTTTAAGGAAAGGTCTAGGATAATTTTGGTGAGACCTGCTTTTCACTCACTGTGTCTTAACTTCAGTACCTAACCCCTGTGATAATTGATTCCACTGTTCAGGTCTGAATTCAGTTAATCCATACTCTGCAGACTTTAATCGGATTTCATGTATCTTATAATAAAAGGATACATGAAGTAAAATCTGGAAGTGGAATAGGAGATGCCCGATCCAGCGGCTGGCCCCATACGGGCCCCCAGAATGATTTGGTAGTGGTTGGCGAGTCCCACGGACAGAGGAGGCTGGCGGGCCACAGTCCATAAAGAGGTCATAGAGAGTCGGACACAACTGAAGCGACTTAGCACGAATGAATGCAATGGCAGCACGTAGGAGTCAGACTGGGGCTTCCCAGGTGGCGAAGTGCCTGCCAACGCAGAAGCCACAGGTTCGACCCCTGGGTAGGGAAGAGCCCCTGGAGTAGGAAATGGCGAAATCCCATGGACAGAGGAGCCTCGTGGGCTACGGTCCATGGCGTCGCAAAGAGCCAGACATGACTGAGTGACTGAGCGTGCGCATGCACACACACACACACACACACACACACACGCACACGGGAGTCAGACACAGTTTGGGCGTGTTGCTTTGGGGAAGCCGTTTGGTCTCACCGCACCTCTGTTTTTCTCATCTTTAACATGGGACCAATGAGTGCCAGAGTGCCTTTCAAGACTTGTCATTTTGTCTGAGAGGCCAGTGTGCTACTGACTTACGAGAAGAGGATTTGGAACAAGGCTGGGTTGGGTTCAAACCCTGTTCTGCCCCTTTCTAGCTCTGAGACCTCTGACAATTGGGTCCTCTCTGATCCTCAGTAAAATGGGAGTCATTACGCCCACCTTGCAGATTTCCCAGAAGGACTGAATGATAAGAAGTCTAAAGTGTCCAGCACACAATAATCTTTTTAAAAACTTTTTATTTTATATTGGAGTATAGCTGATTCACAATGTTGTGATACCCTCATGTGGACAGCAAAAGGAACTCAGCCGTACGTATCCACGTGTCCATTCTCCCCCAAACTCCCCTCCCATCCCGGCTGCCACATAACATTGAGCAGAGTTCCCTGTAGCACACTATTCTTGATTTGTGTTCCAACTCATTGGCTCATAGGTATGTAAGATCCCAAGCCATTAACAGGCAATAAAAATGAATACAACAAGGGGATAAAAGGAGAAAGTGGTGTCTTCAAACCTTCCCCAAGGAGAGCCACTGCATTTCAACCTGGAGTTTAACATGAGTTTCCTAGCCCCCAGGGCAGAGAGGGAAATGGGATGGACTCTCCTAGCTTTCACAGGGGAGAGTTAGGCTGACCTGCTGGTTAGGAGAAGCAGGACTTGCTAGGGTTCAGGGAAGGGCAGATAACAGGAGTTTCTGAATTTGGGTCCCTAGTAGTATGTTCAGTCATTCAACAGTTCTCTCCCCTCGCCCCTCCTTTGGTGGGCCTGTTGTGCGTGCTGTCCTGACCTGCTTCTGTATCTTAGAGATGCTCCTTTTGTATGCAGACCTGCCCAGTTCAGCTGCCCACTGTTATACATACTGTTCCATAGCATGAGGGGCTGTGACCGACTCCCCATCCCTTGTTGGGCATTTAGCTTGTTTTCTTTCTCTCTCTCTCTCTCTTTTTTTTTTTGGCCCCACTGCTCAGCCTGTGGGATCTTAGTTCCCCAACCAGGAATCAAACCCATGCCCTCTGCATTGGTAGCATGGACTCTTAACTGCTAAATCACCAGGGAAGTCCCCATTTAGCTTGTTTTCTGATGCTTTGTGGCTACAAAGAGTGCTATAAAAGTGAAGAGCTTTGCAGATATGACCCTGGGCATCCCGATGGGCATTGTAGCTGTAAGTTGAAAAACCACCATCAGTGTGGGTTCATCTTTGGGGGCTCACCAGTTCTCTTCCCCTCATCTCTGTGCAGACTGTGGACGAAGAACGCTGTTTCGAGAAGCTGAAGAAGCTTTGAGACGCAGTGCACGGACAGCTCCCAGCAAAGCCCAGCGCCGAGGATGGCATCAGGTATGGAAACCCTGGGCAGAGTCAGGACGGTGGCCCCAGCTCACACTCTAGAATAAGGAGCAGGCTTCTTGTGACAGAAGAAACGTAGAGTGTTCAGAATCCCCAGGGGTAGGGGGTGGGGCTAGCTGGGCACTGCCGTGGTGCCCTCTCTGCCTGTGGCACTGGCCTCTGGAGAGCGGAGGAGCCCTGGGGACCCACCAGCCCTCTCTGTGACATGATCCCCCCCTTCTGAATGGGGCCACCCCAGGTCAGACTCACAGCATCACAGGTCACACTCACAGTCCCGTCGTAATGATGCATTCTTACAGCTGCTTTTTATTAAGCACCTGTGATATGCCAGGCATGGTCTCAGATGCCGGGGATACAGTGGGTGTATAAGACAACACCCCCAACCCACAGACCTGAGATGCCACATCAGGTTGCTACCGATACTGCTGATCCAGCAGCTTGCTTTTTTGAGCACCTGCCGGTATCAGGCGTGGGCTAAGCTGCCACATGACTCCTCTCCTTTGCCCTCACAGCAGACCTGCAGGATATATTCCAAAGTCCTTCCTCCTTTTTTTTGGCCATGCCATGTGGCACGCAGAATCTTAGTTCTGCAAACACCCCCGTGCCCCTTGCATTGGAAGCACAGAGTCTTAACCACTGGACCACCAGGGAAGTCCCATGTCCTTCCTCTTTTAAGGACGCTGGGGGCACAAAAGCTCAGAAATGTTAAGTGAGCTTTCCAAGGTCAATCACTAAGAAAGGGTGGAATTAAGATTCAGATCCGAATCTGTTGCTCCAAGCTCAGCGTTCTTGCTCCTATAGTCCTTACATCTTCCCTTGTGGTTACTCAGCCTTACCTGGGACCAGGGGGACCCCCACTGTGCAGTCGCATCACCTGGGATGCTCAGGCCCCACCCTCAGAGATTCTGGCTCACTTGGTCTGAGATGAGGCTTAAGCAACATATATATATATATACTATATACACACACACACACACACACACACAGAGTATATACATACATACATACATATATATACACACACACACATATATGTATATATACTGTCATGGTCCGTATGCGAGTTGGAAAATAATTTCCAGACATGAGGCAGAATGAGAGGAGAATAAAGTTTATTGGAGAGGCAGATGCTGTTAAAACAGCAAGGTGGCTCAAGGCGGAGCCAAACTCTTTCACAGGCTAGTAGGCAATTTTTATAGCCTCAAGGCAGAGAAAGTTCCTACTGGAATGGTGGCCTTAGGTGACTGGTTAGCGTGCTATAGGGTGGGTAATAGGATGGGTATTTTACCTAATACGGGGTCAGGGAACTGGCCGGTTTAGATCTGGAGGCTCATGGCTACAGTTGATTGCTATGGGGCTTGGTCAGTTCCAGAGATTTTTTTTTTTAATTAATTTATTTATTTTAATTGCAGACTAATTACTTTACAATATTGTGGTGGTTTTTGCTGCACATCAACATGAATCAGCCACGGGTGCACATGTGTCCCACCATCCTGAACCCCCCTCCTGCCTCCCTCCCCACCCCATCCCTCTGGGTTGTCCCAGAGCACCAGCTTTGAGTGTCCTGCTTCATGCATCATACTTGCACTGGTCATCTATTTTACATATGGTAATATACATGTTTCAGTGCTATCCTGCTTCTCACCTGTGACCTTGGTATGCACCCTGCTGTGCTTAATCGCTCAGTCGTGTCTGACTCTTTGCGACCCCATGAACTATATAACCCAGGGCTCCACATATAGCATATGTTTGGATCTATGGTAAGTACTAGGACTTCCCTGTTGTCTCAGCAGTGAAGAATCTGCCTGTAGTACAGGACACACAAGTTAGATCCCTGGGTTGGGAAGATCCCCTGGAGAAGGAAATGGCAACTGCTCCAGTCTTCTCACCTGGGAAATCCCATGGACAGAGGAGCCTGGCGGGCTGCCGTCCTTGGGGTCGCGAAGCGTCGGACACGACTGAGGACGCTTACACAAACAAGTGAACATGAACGGCAAATACTTTTAATTGTATTAAAAGTACAATCTTTGCTAACCCATCTTTGCTAACCCCAGAGGAACGTGAGTATCCTCACTGTGCCACTAAAGAAATCGAGGCCCAGAGAGGTAATAAGGTGACCTGCTCCCACAGATGTTGACGGAGGACAGTGGCTGAGGATTGGACCCTCAGCCTGTTCTCTGCAGGTACTTTTGTACATCTAGGATGAAATGGGCAGGGGTGTTCCTGCCAGCCTAACTCCCAAGCCTCATCTCGCTGCTGATGAGCAAGGCCCTCGGGTCACATAGCCCGGAGGCTTCCTTTTGTCCCCAGCAATGAATATTAATTTCCCATTAATGAGGCCTTTCTCCACTTCTCACTTCAGACAGTTCTCCAAGCTGTCTTGAGTGCCTTCTATTATCAGGAGCCGTTATTTGCGTCTTAGACGGTGACTTAATGGCTGGCCCCGGAGTCTGTGCAATTTAAAGACTTGGCCTAAGATTAATTAGCATCCCTCCCTGGTCTCTCCCTGTGGTCCCACACTTCACAGGGCCTAATCATGGCTAATTCCCTGGCTTCCTGATGCCACGAAGGCTGTAATTGTCCTTCTGTACCCAATCCGTCAGGGGTCAGTCAGTGCCTAACAGGGGAGACCCCCAGGCTATTTGAATCATAAATGAATGGAAGGCTGGGAATGGGGGGAGCGCTTACAAAATCCTTGGGCTGGTAAGAAGATGAGCTTGAGCTAGGCCTCCAGGAGCGGTATACCCAGTATTCTCAAACGGGCCAGCCAGGAAAGCTGTTACCTAGGACACAGGAGGGAAGATGGGGGATCAGCCTCAAGAATGTGTCACCTGGGACCTCCCTAGCGGTACAAGGATCCGCCCGCCAGTGCAGGGGACACGGGTTCTATTCCTGGTCCCGGAAGATCTCACATGCTACGGAACAACTATGCCCGGGTGCCACAGCCGTTGAGCCTGTGCTCTAAGAGCCGGGAACCACGACTGCTGAAGCCCACGTGCCCTGGAGCCCCTGCTCTGTAACAAGAGGAGCCACCGCCACGAGAAGCCCACACACACCACATCTAAGAGAGTAGCCTCCGCTCGCCACAACTAGAGAAAGCCTGTGTGAAGCAACAAAGACCCAGCACAGCCAAAAACAAAGAAGTAAATAAGTAAAAGAATGTGTTACCTGAACTGTGATGGAGGAATCAGGAAGCCAGTGCCTCAGCCGTTGGCCTCTGAGAGACCCTGTGTCTGCTAGTGAGACACTTGGAAGAAAGACCTCGCCCACAGCTCACCCAGCCGGGGTGGCATGTGAATGAAAACACTCCTGGCCTCTACCGTGTGCTTGGCACAGAAGCAGCTGGCGTGTGTGCCCTTCGTCTCCACTTCACCTCTGCTGTGCCTGCCTTCCACGAGGCCATCGGATCAGCTGCACCCATGTCACATCCAGACCCTGGCTAAGAGGGAGGCTGGGAAATGCAGTGTGTGGCTTTCCAGCCTCTAGTGAGCCAAGAGGCACCCCCAAAAGAGGGTGAAATGGGTGCTGGGGCACCATCCCATCAACTCTGCTCCACCCACACACAGTCCTTTGGGGACCACCCCTCAGAGATGGAGACAAATACAGGAGTCTTCAGAAGTGGCGATTGGACTGGGAGCCACTCATGAAGGAATTCATCCATTAAGTTAATGAACATGTATTACCATGGGCTGGGTAGTCTCCAAGTGTGCCCAAAATGCCCCAATCAGGCTCAGTTCCTGCCCTGGAAGATCCGACTGTGAAGACATGGGCACAGCTCATCCTGGGAGGAAGATGCCACAGCTGTGCTCCTGCATCTGGAAGGCCAATCTGGTAGACTCTGAAAATTAACTACTTGAAGCCTGTGGGCTCAACTTGCCCCCCAGATAATGGTTTTGGGTCTCACACAATTTATAAGAGACTTAGTCACTTGGTAACACTTTAATTCAAAAATTTTTATGTATTTTTTAAAAAAGCTTGATTCCTAATTCCCCGGGAAAATGGAAAGGTCTAGCCCCCAGGCTGGGTTGCCTGCCCATAAGGCAGCCATCAGCGGTCCACCTCTTCAGGTAAGAGCATCTGGCGGCAGGTGAGCAAGTCCAGAGGGTTAAGAGCACAGACTCAGGGACGGCAGCCTGGGTTCCAAGCCTCAGCTGCACCACCTACTAGCTGAACGGTCCCGAAGAAGTGGCTCAGCCTCTCTGTGCCTGTCGTCTCCTCTATAAGCAGGGTTGGTGATGGCACCCTCCCCATCGGGTAGTTAATGAGGCCTGAATGACTGAGCTCTCCCAGTGGTGCCCAGCACGAGTAAGCTGGCAGTGAAGGGCACTGACTGTCGTCATCAGCCAAGGGGGAGATGCCGAGGGCAGCTTTTCCCTCCAGCATGTTCTTACACTCATTCAGTCCTTCATTCATTTAGGGACCATTTACTGGATATACTTTTGGGTTCTGGAGTCAGAGCATGAGTGAGGCAGGCCAGGCCCACTCTCCTGGTGCTCACGGTGGTGGAGTGAGTGAGTGTCGGGTCAGTTACTCTCATAGGTCATAGGTCAGAGGACCTATGAGAGTAGGTCAGAAGACCCCAGGAAGGAGTTTGGATTTCATTTTAAATGCGAGGACTCTCCTGGAGGGTTTTCAGCAGGAGAATTATGTGTTGGGCTCCTGTTTGGGAAGCATCCCTGGAGGTTGCCCTAAAGGGCCAGGCTTGGGGGTGGGGAAGGGCATTTGAAGCAGGGCTCCCTATAAGCCTAACAGGCCTTTTCTCTCCCCCAACCTTCCCCAGCCCCCACTCTCGCAGCGGTTCCCTCCCCGCAGCTCCGTCTTCTCACTGCAGCCTTCTCTGGGTCACAGTTTTTCCTTCCCTCCATATTCATTTGTTGAAATTTTCCAAGAGAGAGACTATCTGAATCTTTCCATTCTTTTTTTTTTTTTAATTTTAAAAAATAATTTAATTTATTTAATTTTATTTTTGCCTGTGTTGTTTTTGCTGCTGTGTAGGCTTTTCTCTAGTCACAGTGAGAGGGGGGTTACTCTCTAGTTGTGGTGCACAGGCTTCTCATCGTAGTGGCTTCTCTTGTTGTGGAGCCTGGGCTCTAGGGCACACGGGTCAGCAGTTGCGGCCCCTCGGGTCCTAGAGCTCAGGCTCAGTAGCTGTGGTGCAGGCGCTGAGTTGCTCAACAGCATGTGAGATCATCTTGGACCAAGGATCGATCCCATGTCTCCTGCATTGCCAGGCAAATTCTTTACCCCTGAGCCACCAGGGAAGCCCTCTAATTTCATTTTTGTTCCTCAGGTCACGGGCTGGCTTGCTTCAGCCTGATGAGACACCCACTGAGGCCTCAGTCGGCCGGGACTGAAGGTGGGAGCCAGGTCAGATGATTCAAAGCCTGTCTGCCCTAGAGATGTCCCCCACACAGGGACTCGGTCCCCACCTTCTTGTTGAGGAGGCTGTAGGCAGGACAGTAAACAGACCCAATTTGCCAACTGCTCTATGATTGTCAGGGGCGGGAGGGAATGCATTGGCTTCCTTTGGCCCCAAGAAGTGGGGTTAAGTAGAGAGTTTCTCCACGGTGGGAAGTACACGGGGACAGATTTTGGGGTGTGGAGGATACAGAGGAAGGCAGTCTCTCTCTTTTCACCCTTTTGGATGGGTACCATCATCAGTGGTGATCAGAGCTGCACAATTTCCGGTGGCCCCTGGTGACCAGTTCTCAAAAGCTACCCCGTCAGGAGCAGGACCACAGCCTTGTCCCAGTCCCAAGGTTTCTCTTGTACGCTGTGCCCAGCAGGACGGACAGGTGGGGCCACACAGTCCCTCGTTATAGTCACACTGGCCCAGGCTGGGTCAGCAGGGGACACAGTGGTCACAGTGCACAGCGGACCCCACAGGTACAGGCTGCCTCCCAGCCAGCACCACTTCTTCCCCATCACATCCCTGCACCCTCCGACTTGTCACCTTGCCAGTTTCTCTGTGTGCGTGCGTGCTAAGTCGCTTCAGTCGTGTCCGACTCTTTGCGGCCCCATGGACAATAGCCTGCCAGGCTCCTCTGTCTATGGGATTTCCCAGGCAAGAATACTGGAGTGGGTTGCCATTTCCTCCTCTGGGGGAATCTTCCCGATCCAGGAATCAGACCCACGTTTCCTGCTCTGCAGGTGGATTCTTTACCACTGAGCCACCTGGGAAGCCCTGGTTTCTCTGAGCAGCCCCTTAAACTCTGTTGAGGCACACATAACCCTTCCACTGACCAAACCCAATGCCACTTTCTGTAGAAAAGAGTTCCCTCCTTAGGGTCTTGCCCAGCAACTAGGAAGCACTTTTGGGTGGAGCTGCCCTGATGGAAGGGGCTGCAGGCGCACAGACTCCAGGATCCCTAGGCCAGAAGGCGAGAGAGCCATCCATACGCTGGCCAAGAGGCTGACCACTCCACCTGTAAACGCCTTCCCAACTCTCCAGTGCTGGAGGGACCAGGGACCCAGATGGCTGTGCTGGGCTGGGCTTCTGAGCGGCCGCCCGCGCAGTGGATCGGCTGGTGGTGATAAATGGCTCTAGTTGGTGCTGTCCTTTCTTCCCCCACCACTTTTCGGCCTTAGATCTTTCTGCTGCTATCAGTGGATTAAGATATATGGCTTCCTCAGCCTTGTAATACTTGGGTGGACAGCGGCCTAATCAACAGAGCCGTCGTTTACCAAAATGCTGTCAGATTTGATGAACGTCATCGACTCTTAGCATTAAATTGGTGGTGAAGGGATTGGCCTTCCAGCAATTTACTGTGGGGTGGGCTTTCCTTAAAGGCCTGAAAAGCAAGTTCATTGCAATTATTAAAGCACAGGTTTTGTTCTCACTCTGCTGCCATATCCGGTTTCCTGTTGGGGGTCAGGCAGCTTAAGCACCTCTAGGAAAACTCACAAGTGAAAATGTGAAGCGTGGGGGACCCTTCCCTTTGTGTTTTCTTTTCCCCCTGAGTTTTGAAAACCCCTGCAGTGAGAACAATAAATGAAACAACCCATAAAGCATCAGCTTTACAGTGACCTTGCTCAACACAGACTGTCAGAGCACGAGCACTGTTGTAAGAGATCAGACAGATCCAGGAAAACCGTATCAAATAAGATCAATTTATTCCCCACCCCAACCCAAAGCTCTCTGTCGGTATCTTCGGAGCTCTCAGGCCCCTAGAGGGAGCCATTTACATAATGCACAACCTGTGCAACCATCCAGGTCAGTCACCTCTCAGCTTTGCTCTCTCTTTTTTTTTCTTAAGTGATGATAAGCGTAAATGCACACCTCTTAGAATACTGTACTAGAAGGGTGGTGATACACAAAAACTCTGGGCATGACATTGGGCTGAGTGTGGCTGAGTACAAAACAAGCTGCCCTTGGGCTGGCAAACTTGTTTGTGGGCGTTTAGGCATGTTTAGGGGCTTCCCTGGTGGCTCAGACAGTAAAGAATCCACCTGCAATGCAGGAGAACTGGCTTCCACCCCTGGGTCAGGCAGATCTCTTGGAGAAGGGAACGGCTCCCCACTCCAGTATTTTTGCCTGGAGAAGTTCATGGACAGAGGAACCTGGCGGGCTACAGTCCATGGGATCGCAAAGAGTCAGACCCGACTCAGTGACTAACACTTTCACTTTCACTTCAGGGTGTTTAGGGCTTCTGAACCCTGTTCCAGTATATGGTTGATAGTGCAAGGGACTACCAGATCTGGATGCTTGCAAGTAGGCAGGAGAGAGCAGCTGCTCAGAAACGCCCACTCTGGGTAAAGCGGGGAGCCAGCCAGAACCCCGGGCATCATCTTTGCAAGGACATGAAGGTGGGAGGCAGGGAGCGGGCTGGCGCACCCAGGGGCTGGCTCCTCGGCGGCAGCAGGTGGGCGTCCTCATGTGGGTGGGGCTGCTCACCACCTCCTCTCCATGGGGGCAGAGGCACCTCCTGGGGCCGGGGCGGGAGAGCCGGCCAGATGGAAGGACTATTTATTTCTCTCTCCAGCACCCACTCAGCATTTAGAAGCTCTTTCTGGACCACATTAATTTTGTCACATGTTGCTTCATAAACACATTTTTCCGTTATATGTGCTGAGTGGGTTCCTTGAGGCCAGGGCATTGGTTTGCATTTTTTTTTCCCCATCCTCATGCTTCCAGAACCTTGTTATGCAGTTAGCACTTGGTAAGGACTTGCTGATTAAGTTCCTTAATGCCCTATTGCAAACCTGTTATACCTTGGTGAGGCAAGTAGTTGTGCTAAGCTCCTTGGAGGGAGGAGGGAAAACTGTGGGACAGAGACATACCCACGGACTCTTCTCCGTGAACTGGGGTGCTTTCTTACATTTATAATTAAGGTCAAGCCAGAAGAGCTGCACTGAGCCCAGCTCTCTCACTTGCCTGTGGGAAATTCCCACTTCAGACATGGCTGGATCCAGGTGCTCAGACACTGTATCAGGGCTCGTTCACCATCACCCAACTCTGCTCTTTTCCATGTTGTCCTGGCAGAACCACAACGGCCACCAGCAAGCAGCCCCCAACTCACATTCTGTCACCTGCTGTTGCATATTTTCGGCTCCCCTAAATCTATCACTCAAACATAAGGGCCAGTGGGATCTAATGCTCAGACTGGCCAGGCCAGGGTCATGCACTCCCTCCACCCCTGGATGCAGTTCCACACGAATGCTTGGATTAGGAGTGGGGAGGGGGAGGATTTCCCAAAAGGAAACCAGGGTACTTTTACCAGAGTACAGGGGACTGCATACTGGACAGACAGAAGCAACAGTGCCCACCGCCAAGCCTCAGAGACTTTCTGATCTTACACTTCTTCCACTGAATGTGTGTTTAAACCACCTGGGGTCTTGTTAAAACGCAGGTTCTGATTCCTGCATCTGAGATGGGGCTTGAAACTTTGTATTTCTCATCAATTCCCTGGAGAAGCCAATGCTGCTGGGCCCTGGATCACACGTGGAGTAGCAAGGCTCTTGTCCCAGGCCTCCGTTTCCAGATAAAGGAATAGAAACGCACGGAGGGGCCAGGCTGCACCCCAGGCAGGGTACCTGTGCCCAGTGGTCCTCCCTCCCTCCTCCTCTCTCGTACTGTTTCTTCCCAGCATTTGAACATTATTGAATGATTCCTGGGAAAGAGGGAGGGGCACATGGTGGAAAACCCATCCCAGCCATGGACTTCAAAGCCTTCACAGCTTCACCCTGACCTGGGGCAGGGAAGCCCCCAGGAGCTTCCTGGCCTGGAAGCCCCAGTTCTATGGATTCCGTGGCACCCACTCTCCACGGACCCCACTGCTGGTGCCAGCAAATGCTCTGAAAGCGCGTTGATAAAGCCTGGGAGGCAGTGATACCCCACGGGGAGCCAGAGCCCAGGGCAACAAGGTTGATGGTCAAACAGAAGATGGGTGGAAGTTGCCATTCTGGAAACAGCCAGGCGCACTTGGAGTCTGGGGAGCGTCACCACAGGACAGGTGGCCTGTGAAAGAAAACGTGTCCCAGGGCCCCTTCGTTCTGCGTTTCTGCCTCCTGCCTATTCTCCGTTGGGGAGCTCCCTACCTGCCTTTTCTGCCTCTTACACTCTCTCTCCAATGCCTTTTCCTAGAATGATCTATGGCCCAGCTCCTGTGTCTTTAGTGTTTAATAGTCTCAGGAAAGTCTTGAATCCCTCTCTGATCTCCCCAAAGGCTACTCTAACCCAGCCTGGACACATTTCTTCTTCACGTGCCTGTTGGGGGCAATACAGCGTGGAGGTTCAGAACTGGGGTCAGGCAGCAAACTACAGCCTTGGGGCCGAATTCAACCACAGCCTGTTTCTGTAAATCAAGAGTCCAGGGGACACAGTCATGCCCATTATTACGTGTTATTATTTATCTTGTGGTGCTAGTGGTAAAGAACTCACCTGCCAATGCAAGAGACATAAGAGACTCAGGTTCAATCCCTGGGTCCAGAAGATCCCCTGGAGGAGGGCACGACAACCCACTTTAATATCCTTGCCTGGAGAATCTCATGGACAGGGAAGCCTGGCAGGCTACAGTCCATGGAGTCGCAAAGAGACAGACGCGACTGAAGTGACTTAGCATGGATGCACGCATTTATTTAGGCAAGGCTGCTTTGAGCTACAATGAAACAGTGGAATACTGTAGCAGAGACCACAGGGCTGGCAAAGCCTTTAAATATTTACTCCTTACAGGAAATTGGCCCGTCCCTGGTTTCCAGTAAGGCCCCTGGAGCCATGCTTCTGGGATTCAGATACAGGCTCTGGGGCCTCCTAGCTGTGAGACACTGACCTCATGGCTTACAGCCTTGTGCCTCGGTTTCCCCCTGGAGTAGCTATGAGAACTAAAGGAACACAGGCCCCTGAAGCTGTTGGAGTGGTATCTGCTCTTCATTAAGTGACTTGGTGTCCAGTGTGATGGTGGCGGGTTGGTGGGCATGGGCAGTGTAGATGCGGCTCAGAAAGGACTTCCGTCCTGACCACCGCGAGTCCTGCAGGGCAACAAGGCTCACGATCTTCATTATCAAGATAATGACACGATTTACTATGCTTGAGGGGAAGCTGCATCTTATCCCGGGGAGTGGAGTTTTCTAAAGCTAGGGCATCGGGAAATGCAAGCTCTGAATCACTGTTGACTGTCCCTCGGCTGGGAAGTAGATCCAGTACACGGGGCTTGGTGGACCTCTCCTGACTCTCAGGTGGTGGCTTGGTGGTTTAGTCGCTCAGTTGTGTCTGACTCTTTTGCGGCCCCATGGACTGTAGTCCACCAGGCTCCTCTGTCTATGGGATTTCCCAAGCAAGAATACTGGAGTGGGTTGCCAATTCCCTTCTCCAGAGGATCTTTCCAACCCAGGGATCGAACCCGGGTATCCTGCATTGGCAGGTGATTCTTTACTACTGAGCCACCAGGGAAACCCATAAGCCCATCAGAATCTCAGAGTGACATTTAAAGAGGCCCTGGCTCTCGGATTTGTGCACATGCACAGCCTCACCAATAGGAGGCATCCCCTTAGATTTTGCTCTCTGGGCACCTGACTCACCCCTTGCCCTCTGCTGGCCCCAGTCTTGTCCAACAAGTCCAGCACAGCCAACGTTGGGAGTCAGAGCGCTGATCCAGTGACACTTTCTTTCCTTGCCTAGCCGGGCAGCTTGCTCCTGGGTTCACGGTGGGTGAAATGTACCCTTGAGGGGGAGGTCCGGCCCCCTTGGTGCCATGTAGGGCGAGTAGTGCAGCCCTACTATACACTGGATGGATTGCTAGGCAGACAAAGCTCCTGATACTCAGGGGCCAGGTAACAGTTATGCTTGGCCCAGGTGTCAGGTGTGTGAGTGTATGTATGGGAATCAGCGTAGGAGAAAGAGGTTGGGGCCGGGTCGTAGAGACCTTCACATGCCAGGTGTACCATTTGGGGTACAAGTCTGGCTGCGAAAGCAAGGGGACCCAAGTAACTCTGGCTTCAACAATGTGAAAGTTGGTGTCTCCAGCAAAGGTTAGTGGTGGGCCGTCACCTTGCTCCGAGAGGTGGCAGAGGAGGCCAGGCACAGCCTCTTTCGTCGCTTTAGCCTCCTCCACAGGCGGTCCCCTCCCCACCATGCTCAGCAGCTAGCCATCACCTCCTCACTCCAGCTGGCAGAAAAGGGGGTCAGGGCAAGGGTGGGCACAACCTCGAAGATACACACATTCCCCCTCGCCCCCACAGCACTCAGGCCAGAACGCGCTCACCTGTTCCCCCACCCCATTCACAGGGAATGCTGGGAGCATCACGTGCCCACCTGGAAATGCAATACAAGAAAGGGAGGGGAAATGGATGTTCAGGGGACGTTCAAGGGGTGGGTTTCCCAAAGAGTGACTCAAGGGATGCTGGGAGGATGGGGTCCCACCACACAGCTTCCACGGCCTGAAAAGTTTGCCATCTGTTTCATCTGTATTTTACTGGATTGGCCAAACAGTTCATTCAAGTTTTTCTGTAAGATGTGATGGAAAGACCCAAATAAACTTTTTGGCCAACTCAGTATTTTTAGGATTGTCCCCAGTGTGTGTGGAGGAGGGGGCCTATTAAAGGCCCTGGGAAGTCCTGGTCCCAGACTCGGGCTTTCCCAAACTTATTTAGATCACAAAGCCCATTTGGGGAAGTTGAACACCTACTAAAATTCTACTGATATGTCCAAGCAAAAAATTACTAAAAAATTCTACTGCACACACTTTGGGCGTAAGAACCAGTGAAGACTTGAATAGGAGTGGTTCAACCTATCCAGCGGCCTGTCCAGGGTGACCCCCAGTAAGGTGCACCTTGACCCTGACCACCTACCACAACTGAGTCCCTACCACGCTCGCCCCTCCGAGGAATCAAGGAGTTTGTTTCACCATATCTGAAACGGTCTGGCTTTTTGTGCTTAGAAATCTGTGCAGATCAGAACGGAAGCTGGCCCGCGGCTCCACATCCAGCCTCCTCCGGACTATTCTGAAGACTCTGAGCCATGTGGGGGTGTGACTGTCAAGGTGAAGGATGCTTCTGGGGACCGTCCACAGGTAGGACTGGCTTCAGTTCGGGGCTAGAGCAGCTCTCAGGGGTGCTAACAGTTCCTTATTTCCTTCCTTCCTTCACAAGAGCCTGCCTTCCTTCCCTCTTGCACTTATTTTCTGCACTTTAATGAGCATACAAACCTCGTGCTAGACGCTCTGCTGGGAGCCCACATCCAGAGATCAGCAAGGCTGATGTCTGACCTAAAAGAGGCACCGACATATAATCCCTCTACCGAAAGAGGGAGCTGAGAAGAGGGGCAGGGCATACGGGGACCAGGAGGGAGAGGATCTGGGAAGGCTTCCTGGAGGGAGTGGCATTTACCTGGTTCCTAAAAGCTGGAGGGGAGGGGAGGTAAGCCGAGCTGATAACCTGTCTGCACCTGTATGCGTGCATGCTAAGTCACTTCAGTCATGTCCAACTCTTTGTAATTCTATGCACTGTAGCCCGTCAGGCTTCTCTGTCCATGGGATTCTCCAGGCATGAATACTGGACTGAATTTCTATACCTTTCTCCAGGGGATCTTCCTGACCTAGGGATCAAACCCATGTCTCTTGCATCTCCTGCATTGGCAGGCAGTTTCTTTATTCCTAGAGCCACCTGGGAAACCCTGTATGCGTGCACCTGCTGTTAAATATTGTGAATATCCAACCCTCTGCCACCCCCACTGCCCAGGCCAGCAGAACCACACACATGGAAACACCCAGAAGCCCATGTGTAGCTGTAGCTCAGAGTCCCTGGCCATGCAGCAGCTGACAAGGTTGACCCCTGTGGTGTTTCCCTTCCATTCCTCCAATTGTCATTTCATTTCTGAAATCCTTGGAATTGTGACAGTAAATCCCAGTCTCCCTTTCACCATGCATTTGTTGTGTACCCACTTTTGAGCATGAATCTCAATCCTGGGCATCAGAGACACAGAAAAGAACAAAACTGACAAGGCTCCTATTCTTAAGCAACTTATGTTCCAGAGGGAGAGACAGACAGTAAAGAATAAAATCAAAAACTCAGAAACCTTTCAAGACATGCAAAGTAAAAATTAAAAGTGAAATACAAAATTTGAAAAAAGAAGAAAATCAAGAAATAAATAATGTGTTCGGGGAGGGGGGACCAGAAAGGGGAGATGGGACAGTGTGGGCAAGAGGGAACATTAGATGATAGAAAGGGAAGGAATGCTTCTCTCAGGTGTGACATTTCAGCTGCAACTTGATGGATAAGACAGAGCCGGCTGGGGAAAAGCATTCCAGGCCAGGGGAACAGCAGGCACAGGGGACCTGAGGCTGGGTTTGTTCAAGGTGCACAATGCAGGCATGATGTGAGCAAAGGAGAGTCAGGAGGTGATGAGGTCGGAGGAGCAGAGGGGCCAACCGGCCAGTGTGCACAGAGAGCAGGGTGGGGGTGGGGATGGAGGATGGGGTTTTATGTCAAGGGCACTGATTTTGTAATTAGGATGAGTGTGTAGATTATCACCACGGTCATGTACAAGCTGAATGTTAGAGAGGAGGCAAAGTCAAGCTGCTGAGCCAGTCCTGCCCCATTTGCTGAGAATGAGATTGTTCAGCCGTGGACCCAAGCTGCAGATTCCACAGCCTCCCCAGGACAGACTCTTCCTTCTGCCTACCGCTTCTGTACCTGAAACCTGCTTCTCTAGAATGAAAATGACTCACAAAGGAGACAGGAATGTCACCCTGGAAACATTCCTCTCATCACCGTTGCATGTTGGTCTTCCCTTCTTTGCTCGTCAAGGAAGGACAATTAAGGAGCAAGGGATCACTTTGTTTCACATTCCAGCTGCAGAAAATCTGAACGATAATTCTTCAGAAATTTTTGTTCTTCCTGGATAAAAAAAAAAAATGTTCTTTTCTATGGAAGGACCCAATGACCTTGTCTCCGTAAACAGTCCATAGAAATGGGATTTTTGCAGCGGGCAAAACTGTGGACTTTGTTGCCTTCAACACCCACCTCCCACACAACACACACAACACACACACACACACACACACACACACACACACATGCTTTTGAATCACCAAAAGGTTCCCTGCTCAGGAGGAGTCTGCTAACAGCCTTCAGCTCCCCTTCACTGGGGAGGCTGGTTTGAAGCCAAGCTGAGTCTGTCACAGGCCCAGCCCCGCCCCGTCTCAGAATGCCTGCGTGGCCTTCAAGCATGTTAATCCTCTCTCCTCCTTTGGCCATTTGGTACCCTCCACCGCCACCGCTACCCCGTTAAATGAACATATATTCCTTCCTTTGCAAGCTCCCAAGCTCCCTGCAACGCCAGGCAGCCTGTCCCTCACAAGCTATTAAGCTCCATTAGCATTCCTGGGTGCGCCTGCTCTGGAGCAGCATCGCCCCACTTGCCCGCACTTAATTTTTTCCACCGTGAGTGCTTGATTGTATTTCCTCCTTCCCCTTTTCTCCCCATCTTGAGGGGGCACTCCGTGAGGCTTCACAGTCAATTTCCCCTTGGAGTTATTTTCCTCCTAAGTGAAAGAGTAAAATGGCCACGCCAGTTTTCAGCAAAGGCAGAAGCCTTAAGAGATGCGATCTGAACAGAGAAAGGGAGAGAAAAAAAAACAAAAAAAAACACCTGGCTAAATATACTCAGTCCCCCTCACACTGTTTGCAAGCGCAGCCTGAAGTGGAGCAAAAGGAATTGCTGTCCGCGTGTGTACGTTTCATCTGACCTTCACTGTTGAAACACACCAGCCTTTTCGCCTTCCATCAGATCCTTAGTGAACTTCAATTTCTTGGTGCTCTGAGTTCACAGATGGGGCATGTGCAAGCATGTTCTGTTGGCCTCCACCCCCCTCCCCCGTTGACTGTGCTTTTTAGAAAGATGTGAATTACTAGCTGACATTTAAGAATCAGGAGATTCCATGTCAATCTGCACTGAGGGCTTTTCTTGAAAAATCAAAAGATTTGGGAATCACATTCTTTAATGACAGCCATGCGTGGAGCTGGGGGGTAGCTGTCCCCTTAGACAAGAGCGTGTTGCATGTAACATGGTCCCCACCACATCCAAGGCGCCATCTAGATCCTGGAGATAAAGCAGACATATATATAGTATGCCACTGGGCAGAGTAGGGCTTCCCTAGTGGCTCAGACAGTAAAGAATCTGCCTGCAATGCAGGAGACCTGGGTTCAATCACTGGGTTGGGAAGATCCCCTGGAGAAGGGAATGGCAGCCCACTCCAATATTCTTGCCTGGAAAATTCCAAGGACAGAGGAGCCTGGCGGGCTAGTCCATGGGGGTCACAAAGAGTCAGACATAGCTTAGCAACTAACACTTTTTAACAGTAGGGCAGAGTGAGGAGCTGGAGGAAGTGGGCAGAGGTTGCCATGTTACGTGGGAGGAGGGGGCTTGCCCTTGATGAGGTGCTGTGTGACCAGGGGCCTCAAGGAAGACAGCCAGTGAGCAGGTGGAGCAGAGCCTCCGCACACAGCGGGCAGCAGGCACAGAGGCCCCAAGGAGGGAAGACAGCACAGAGGCTGGTGTGGCCGGAGCTGAGCCCACAAGGGGGTGAGGAGGAGGGGGTGAGGCCAGAGACAGAGTCAAGGCTCAGAGGACACTGGGCTTTGAGAGCTGTGCTCAAGATTGAGCGATTCTGCTATGAGTCAGAGGAGGAGCCATTGTAGGGCTTTGAGCAGCTTAACAACTCCAGGGGAAGGAGGGCACCTCTTTTTCTTTCCATAGAGTTCTGCTTAAGTGCCCGATCCGGGTCACGTTGGCTCTCTTTGGGGTATGTGTTGCAACAGTTAATAAGTCTCCATCGAAATGCCTTTGGCTCCATTTAAGGGCCAGGAATGAAAGTACATATTGTTTTCTATGATTAAGTTATCCTTTTCCCCCTGATAATGCATGATCAGTATTAAAAATTCAAAATGATACAAAGAAAAATAAAAGTCCTCTCATAATCCCACTGCCCTGGAGACTATTACTGTGAATAGGTAGGTACATGACTATCCAGACTGAAAATTGCATATATACATTATATTCCTTGAAAGTATATATCAATTATATCCAACATGAGATAGTTGATCTGAAATGTTCTGGTCCTGGCCTGTTCCCAATGAGTGGGTGTTTTCTGTAGTTAGTTATCTTGTCAGTCCCTGAGAGCATGACAGGTAATGGGAAGAAGGTTTGCCCACTGTGGCAACTTCCAGAAAGCCTTCTTGAGTTTTTCTTTGCATCCTGTAGATCCTGGAGTGGTGTGAATTAGATATTAGCCCACAATTACAATTCAGGGCTTTGGAGTCATTGTTCCTTGCTGACACCTAGAGACCCATGCCAACCCCGTGTGCCACATATGGACTCTGCTGTGGCCCATGACATCTCACCCACCTGTTGGTGCTATGTAGATTAGGTGGTGGTTCCCCCACTGGTGGAGCATCCCCCAGTGACCCACCTGTCCCACTCTGTCCCCAGCAGGGCTCTTCAGTAAATCCCTTCAGTCACCCTCCATTAATTTCAACAGTGAGACTTAAAGAGGGACTTTTTTTTTTTTTTAGGGCAGTTCTCTAGGTTGGGAACTTCTGCAGTTTCAGATTACCATATAAATAACCTTTAAGCAAGTGCCTTTTTTTTCTTTCTTTTTTATTGTTCTTTTCACATAAATAGGATTATACCATCCAGGCTCTTTGATAATCCCACAGTTTTTAGGTACCAACATACTGGGGCCATCTCACAATACCCGTATCACTCAGACATCTGAACCCAATGGCTCTGGTTGTTGGTGGCCCCAAGTGTGAATCCTGGTCCACTTAGCAGCTGTGTCTTGAAGTGATGTTGGTAAAGCAGGGGTGAGTTCCAACAGATGAACTTGAAGAGTGAGAATGAATGAGGGGAGGCATGGAGACCAACAGAGGGGAAAGAGGACCCCGTTCATCTCCAGGGATGTAAGTTGCTTTTACCACGCCCAGTTCTTTCTGCTTGTCCTTAGGATACCAAATCTCCCACCAGCACCACGCCCTGTGATTTTAATTTCTCCCTTCCGAACGCAAAAGGACGCCCCAACCCTCCAAGCAGTACGGACAGAGAAAGGATCCTCTTAACTATTCAGGATGTAATGGTAAGATGGACTTTCAGATCCTAACTGTCAGGGGTCAGGGTCTTCTCTGTACTAAAATAGCTGGGCCATAGGATAGACCCCCATGGGAGAATCTCCATTTACACCTGGGAACACAGCACAGATCACAACAGGACTGGATGTGAAAAAAAAAATCTCTGGTCCACCCACCAGGTTTCAAACAACACATGAGAGACTTAACTTGATACCATGCCTTTCTTTTCTTTTTTTAAATTGGACTATAATTGCTTTACAATGTTGTGTTAGCCTCTGCTGTACAGCCTAGTGAACCGGCCATATGTATACATATATCCGCTCCCTCTGCAGCCTCCCTCCTACCCCCCACCCCACCCCTCTAAGTCATCACAGCGCAGAGCAGAGCTCCCTGTGCTGTACAGCGGCTTCCCGCTGCTGAATCTCTTACACATGGCTGTGTATATATATCAGTGCTACTCTCTCAGCTCAGCCCCCGCCCCCGCTCCTGCCCCCGCTGTGTCCACAAGTCCGTTCTTACATCTGTGCCTCTATTCCTGCCCTGCAAATAGGTTCATCTGTACCATTTTTCTAGACTCCATATATATATGCATTAACATACGCTATTTTGCTTTTCTCTTTCTGACTTACTTCACTCTGTGCGAGACTCTAGGTTCATCCGCATCACTTTCGTCGTTTGCTTGAGTGATAGTAAAAGCTCCCATTAAATGAGCACTTACTCAGTGACCAGTACTGACTGGAGAATAAATCATCCATCACTGCTTTCATGAATGCTGTGAGTTAAGTGCTAGGTATTTGCATTCTCCTTTTATAGTTTGAGGAAACAGACATGAGAAATGATATCGCTTGTCCAAGTCTCAGAGAAGCCCAGACTGGAAACCCTGACCCCAGGACTCCTTGTTCCATGAAATTAGCAATCACAGGCCAGGAATTGCATTACGTTGTTTTTGCTTCCTAAAGGGCCCAGGTCTCCGTAGGGGCAGGGTCTATTATGAATATTATTGATGTTCTGCCCGGGAGGAAGGTGTTGAGAGGTGGCCATCCATCAGTTATGTTTTAAACAATGATGGGGAAGACCTCTTCTCTGCCAAACATTTCCCCACTGAACCCAAGGCTGGGAACATTGATGAGAAATGTTTTTCAAAAGTGAAATCCAATGGGGGATACAACCAGACAAAGCCAAATTGAGGGACAGTCTATAAAACAGCTGGCCTGGAGTCTTCAGAAATGTCAGTTGCGTTAACAGACAGAGAAAGGCTGTTCCAGGTTAAAGGGGGCTTAAGAGATATCACAGTTCTGTAATGTGAGATCTTGGGGGGACGGGCAGGTGGTTTAAGGATAGTTTGGGGAAATTAATGAAATTTAAAAATTAACCATGTTATATAATACTGTAACCATAATAGAAAATAATATTGTGATGTTAAATTTCCTGAATTTGATAAGTGTATTGTGGTAATGTAAGAGAAGGTCCTTGTTCTCAGGTCTCAGAGAACTGGTGAAGAATTGATGAATGTAGGTGCTGGGTATTTGGGTATTCATTGCACCCTTCTATTACACATTGCTGATAAATTTTCTGTGGGTTTTACATTTTTTTCAAACTAAATTTTTAAGAAGCTAGCTCATTAAGGAGGAGGTAAGCTGCTTCAATAGAGCTAAGCATCAGCAAAGAAAGAAATAGAAAAAAAGTGCAAAATTGAGACCTAGTTTTTTTTAAAAAAATACTTAGGATTGTATTGATGTCAGTTTCTAGACTGTGCTATCATATGAGATGTTACCATGGGGAAAACTGGATGAAGGGTACACAGGATGGCTTGGTATTATCAGCAATTAGTTCAAAATAAAAAGTAAAAAGCTAGCTAAATAAAATAAGCACAAATGCCCAGCTTCCATCATCCAAAGGTTTTGATTCTGATCCTGTTTAGGCTCAAACAAGGCTCCTCTTGTTAGGCTCCCCACGTGATTATAATTTGCAGCAATATTTGAGAACCCGGCTTCCCTGGTGGCTTAGCTGGTAAAGAATCTGCCTGCAATGCAGGAGACCTGGGTTCTATCCCTGAGTTGGGAAGATGCCCTGGAGAAGGGAAAGGCTACCCACTCCAGTATTCTGGCCTGGAGAATTCCATGGACTGTATAGTCCATAGGATCGCAAAAAGTCAGACATGACTGAGGAACTTTCACTTTCACCTCACTTTTATATAATCCTATATAATTCCTTATAATCACCATTATAAGGAAAAGAGAGAGCGAGCCGTGGACCCTATAATTTGATAGGCACAGGAATCACTAAGCATATTTGTTTAAGATGCATGTATTAGGTCTATTTTTTTAAGCTAAGAGACTTGTTTATGGACGGTCACATAGTTTTTAACAGACAAACTCCTGGGGATTCTGAATCAGAAGGTCTGAAGACCAGTTCAGTTCACTTCAGTCACTCAGTCGTGTCCGACTCTTTGTGACCCCATGGACTGCAGCACGCCAGGCCTCCCTGTCCATCACCAATTCCTGGAGTTTACTCAAACTCATGTCCATTGAGTCAGTGATGCCATCCAACCATCTCATCCTCTGTCATCCCCTTCTCCTCCCACCTTCAATCTTTCCCAGCGTCAGGGTCTTTTCCAATGAGTTAGTTCTTTGCATCAGGTGGCCAATGTATTGGAGTTTCAGCTTCAGCATCAGTCCTTCCAGTGAATATTCAAGACTGATTTTAGAATATTCAGGACCGAAGATTAGAGTCAACTTCAAATGGAAGGAAAGTTTTTGAGATCATCTGAAGCTTGTGGCTTGGATCTGGGGACTCTAAAAGAAAGAAATGTTAAAATTGGAAGTTAAAATCTCCTCTACATCATATAAAATTAAAATAACTGTAAAGAAAAAAAATAACAACCACAAAATTCCTTAGGTTCACAAAAGCCAGAAAAGGATGGGAGGGGCTCTGCCCTTGTCTTCAGACCACATCCTGCACTTCTGTGAACTCAGTCAGGAGAGGATGTCACTTAATAAATGAAAGATGCGAAAGCATAATAGCTCCTGGCAATATCTCCTGTGTTACAGATCAATTTCTATCCAGAATATCGACCATACATATTATGAAAAGACTAAATTATGTTTACTATACACACTCTTTTTAAGAAGACAAGGAAGTCAATCTATTTTAGAAGTGTTTTAATATAAAATTATTTTATTTAGGTTTTTGACTAAATTATTTTATTTAGGTTATTTAAAGACGTGAATTTTAGAGAGACAGAAAATTGTTTTGTGTTATTAAGGAATTATTATATTAAGACAATGAATATGCACCCTTCACATTTGGTTTTCTCACCTTGGTCACATTCAAAACATGTTACAAGTTCAAAATATGTCTCAAGCTTGAGAAAAAACAATTCCTAAAACATAGGGGCGTGTAAGAGAGGATTTGTTGTTGTTGTTGTTGTTCAGTTCAGTTCAGTGGCTCAGTACTCTCCGACTCTTTTCGACTCCACGGACTGCAGCCAGGCCTCCCTGTCCATCACCAATTCCCAGAGCTTGCTCAAGCTCATGTCCATTAAGTCAGTGATGCCATTCAACCATCTCATCCTCTGTTGTCCCCTTCTCCTCCTGCCCCCAATCCTTCCCAGCATCAGAGTCTTTTCCAATGAGTCAGCTCTTCGCATCAGGTAGCCAAAGTACTGGAGTTTCAGCTTCAACATCAGTCCTTCCAGTGAACACCCAGGACTGATCTCCTTTAGAATGGACTGTTTGGATCTCCTTGCAGTCCAAGGGACTCCCAAGAGTCTTCTCCAACACCACAGTTCAAAAGCATCTTCGGCACTCAGCTTTCTTTATGGTCCAGCTCTCACATCCATACATGACTACTGGAAAAACCATAACTTTGACTAGACGGACCTTTGTTGGCAAAGTAATAGCTCTGCTTTTTAATATGCTGTCTAGGTTTGTTATAGCTTTTCTTCCAAGGAGCAAGCGTCTTTTAATTTCATGGCTGCAGTTACCATCTGCAGTAATTTTGGAGCACAAGTAAATAAAGTCTGTCACTGTTTCCATTGTTTCCCCGTCTATTTGCCATGAAGTGATGGGACCGGATGCCATGATTTTAGTTTTTTGAATGTTGAGTTTTAAGCCAGGTTTTTCACTCTCCTCTTTCACTTTCATCAAGAGGCTCTTCAGGTCCTCTTTGATTTCTGCACAAGAGTGGTGTCATCTGCATATCTGAGGTAATTGATATTTTAATCAGTTATGACTTGGAAAAAAACTGTGCTCAAATTCAAGATAAGGGTAGATGCATGGGTGCTCAGCCACTAAATTGTGTCAGACTCGTCGTGACCCCTGTAGCCTGCCAGGCTCTTCTGTCCAAGGAATCTTTTAGGCAAGAATATCAGAGTGGGTTGCCCTTTCCTTCTCTGGTAGATCTTCCTGGCCCAAGGATCAAACCCACATCTCCTGCATTGGCATGAGAGTTCTTTACTACTGAGCCACTAGGGAAACCCGGGAAGGGTAGATGGGTATGGATAAATGGAAAATGTATCCAAAGGGAAGGGCTTGGACATGTGACCTCAATAGCCAGCTTCAACACGCAAGCATGTTTCATTGGCTGGCCTGGTGTTGTACCGTAATCATCATTGTTGCTGTTTTATTTTGAATTAGAAAGCTTTTATTCTGAGCCTGAACCCTTCAGTTTTCCCTGGTCTTCACTACTCCATGTTGTCTAATACCAAGGCTCCCATTACTATTTCACACAACAGTACATTTTCTGAAGATGTGGGAGTTTGTGGCTCCTGTTTTAGGAAGGAGAAAGAGCAAGATTAGACTCAGCAAGTCTGGAGAGGGTAGTTTGGGCTTTTCTATAAACTCTGGACAGAGAAGGCAATGGCACCCCACTCCAGTACTCTTGCCTGGGAAATCCCATGGACAGAGGAGCCTGGTAGGCTGCGGTCCATGGGGTCGCTAAGAGTCGGACATGACTGAGCGACTTCCCTTTCACTTTTCACTTTCATGCATTGGAGAAGGAAATGGCAACCCACTCCAGTGTTCTTGCCTGGAGAATCCCAGGGACAGGGGAGCCTGGTGGGCTTCCATCTATGGGGTCGCACAGAGTCGGACACAACTGAAGCAACTTAGCAGCAGCAGCATAAACTCTGGAGGGCCTTGGCTATGTCACACTTTTTTGGAGCCCCATTTCCTCCCCTGTGACAAAAAGGAGTAGATTGGGTATTTCCTGGGCCTGTCGGCTCTGAAATCATAAATCCCAGGGGGAGTTTATAGATGTTCCCATATGCCAAAATCCAGAGGATTTTGCAGAGGATACATAATAGTGCGTGGAGCCCCCCTCTTATCTCAGGACTATTTCTGGAGGCTGTTTGCAAGTTACATATTGAGGGCTTGCAACACCCTTCCCCCACCCCAGATCTAAGTTTCAGTTTGGCAGAGACCTGTGCTGTCTCGTTGCCTGCTGTGTCTCTGGTCCCTAGAAGAGTGCCTGGCCTAGAGTTAGTTTGCAAATCTTTGTAAAGCAAGTGGATTGAGTAATTGATTGATTGAATCAATGAGCCAGCGTGGCAGAGATGTTGATTAGGCCCCCTGGCCAGCCCACACATAGCTGAGTTCAGTCATCACACCGCTAAGTTGTAATTATGGTGACAGTATTTTCCAAACTATGAATCAGGACACATAATCTGACAAAAGAATTTTTGTGCTGTTTGGGGTAGAAGAGTCATTTGGGGAGATGTAGCTTGGATTCTGAAATATTGGGATTTCTGGCAGATGGTGCTAATTAAAATGAATATTTTAAGTGACATGAGTAACTCTTTGGCAGGTGTTGGGGGGAAGAAGGACAGCACTTGGCTTGGGTGTCAGGGCATGGCAGGGCATAGTGGGGACATAGGGAATGGTCTCTACATAGCTCGGCCGACTTGTCATTATGTGGAAATAGGGTCCCAGTGATACCAGCCTTTCTAGTTATAAGAGAAGCCAAGTGTCTGGGCTTGTTTGTGTTGTGTTTTTCTCCCTAATTTTTATGTTGGTAACTAATTCACAAGGGCTTCAGTGATGAAACCTGATGGCTCAGTGGTGAAGAGTCCACCTGCAATACAGGAGACACGGATTCAATCCCTGGGTTGGGACAATCCCCTGGAGAAGGGAATGGCTACCCACGCCAGTATTCTTGCCTGGGAAAATCTCATGGACAGAGGAGTCTGGTGGGCTATAGTCCATGGAGTCACAAGATAGACACGACTTAGCTACTCAACAACAACAGCAAAAGTGATTGACAATTTTCTGTGGATCAAGCAAAATGTGTCTGCCAGTCAGATTTGGTTTACAGACCACCAGCTTGTAACTTCTGATTTAGACAATGAAAGTTTTGTTCCCTCCTGAGCTTTTTGTGCTTTCCAGTGGTACTTGAATTAGCTCCCCTGGTACCCAGAACCATCAGGGGCATGGTGTCCTGAATGAATGTACCCAGAGATACCTAGCTGGATAGCTCAGACCAAAGGACCACCTGGCTGATGGCATTAGACTGGTTCCTGAGAAGGTAAGTCAGACAGCACAAAGCCTGCTGAGCAGAAATAATTCAGTGATGAGCATGAATGATTAATGTGGAGTGATGCTGAACAAGCACAAATATCCATGAAATGCTGGTCCAGATCTGAGAGACATAGTAATCCTTTCACCCAATAGAGCATTCCTGTAAGTGAAGATACTGAATGGTATTTGACTTCCTAAAGCATCCTTTTCAATCTTCATAAAAATGTAAAATGATCTCTGAATCAATACTGGAATAAATAATCTTTTTTATTTCTTGTATTTATAGCCTACTTAGAATTTCTTAGGTATTTTCATATTATTTTGTGTTATTTTATATAACATCTAATATACGAGTGATTTCCCATTAGAAAAGAAGTTAAGAAGTAAACTGAATAAAATAGGAAAAGCTCTCTCTACCCAGACAAACCAGGCCCGGCTTTCAGTTCTCCTGAGCATGCATTCTTTCTTTATTTTGTCATTCATTCATTTATTGTTTTCTATTTCTGTTCATTTCTACTTTTATCTTGATTCCTTCCCTAAACTTTTTAGTTTATTGCTTTGATTCTCCACCATCCCCGTTCCAAAACCACTTCTTACTTTAAATGCTTAATTCACTTATTTTCAGACTTATTTTCTAACACAGCGATTTTAAGGCTACATATTTTCCTCTGAATACTGCTTTTGCCTTATCTCATAAATTTTTTTTTATGTATATAAGTGTTTTCATTGTTGTTTACTCCAATTGGTTTGTGATTTTAGAGTTTTTTTCCTGTTTATTTAGAGAAGTTTTACAAATGTTCTAAATAGAGAATTTTTGTCTTTCTGGGTTAGTTTCTAATTTTGCTGCATCCTGATTAGAGATTGGTCTGTTTGATTTCTGTTGTTTTGGAAGTTTTGGAGACTTTGTGGGTCTACCAAATCATTTTTTGTGAATGTCCGATGGTATTTCAAAAGAATAATCATTCTCTTTCTGGTATAAAGTTTTCATGATTAAAGCAAGCTATTAATTGTGCTATTTAACCAGGCAATTACGCAGGTCCCAGTATAGTCCCAGATCACTTTTTATCAGAATCACTAGCTTCTTATTTAAAATAAATTTAAAATAAAAGATTTTAAATCTAAAATGAAAATAAATTCTTGTATTCCATTAAAAGATATAGAACTGAGTTTAGAAGGGAGCAGGGTGCTCAGTATCTATATTTTTAATAGGACTCCCAGAAAATTCTTATGCTTATTAGCAAACCACTGCAATAGAGTATTACTCAATTTTTGTCTATTTAATCTGGGTGATTTCTGTGAACTTGTCAATTTTCTGTTATATTTCTCTGTTTTGCTTTATATATTTCAAATGTCTGTCATCATGTGCTTATAGAGTCAAGGTGTTTTCTAACAGGTTGTTCCTTTTACCATATGAATATATCAGTATTGTTATCTTTGTCCTAGAATAAAGTGACGAACTCTAATTTCAGGGTCCATACTGTGTATTTTTAAATCACATTTCTTTACATCAATTTTCACAGAACTATGGCTAGAAAAATTTGAGTTATACCCGAGCATCAATTACTGGTGCGATGTTTTTGCTTTTCTGCTACTTTCTTACACCCCCCCATTCAACCTTGGATTTACTTTCACTGATTTTCATTCAAAGATAAATTGATGTATGAAGCCCTTCCCCCAGAGTTCAGTCTCAAATGTCCACTATTATGAAGGAAAAAGCCATCCTGAGTCCTTGTCTGGACTAGGTGGGTCTTCTCAGTCTAAAGGCTTGTGTTTTTCTTTAGCATTGGAAAATGCCCATTTCTTATTATTGTTGGTGTTATTGTTACTATTTTCCTTGTTTCTGTTCTATCCTCTGGAGCTTCTCTTGGACAAATGTTGGCCCAGATCTTCAAGTCTCCTAAGTTTTCTTTCATATTTTTTGTCTTTTTATACTGTGTTCTTATGAAATGGTTTGGCTTGAATTTGTAGCACACTAAATAGCTTTTCCTGCTATTTATCTTTTTAAAAATGTTAATGATAAAATTAAAACTTAAAATCTCTATGTGCATACTAAGTCACATCAGTCAAGTCCAACTCTTTGCAACCCTATGGACTGTAGCTCGCCAGGCTCCTCTGTCCATGGGGATTCTCCAGGCAAGAATACTGGAGTGGGTTGCCATGCCCGCCTCCAAGAGATATTTCCCACCCAGGAATCAAACCAGCATCTCTTCCATCTCCTGCATTGGCAGGCAAGTTCTTTACCGCTAGCGCCACCTAGGAAGCCCAAGATCTCTAGTTGTTTCTTTTTTGTGGACGAAATGTCCTCTTAAATCTCTCCAGGGACATTAATTGTCAGTATTCTAAAGTCTTCCTCTATTCCTTTTTAAAAAATTAATTTACTTTTGGCTGCACTGGGTCTTCGTTGCTTTCTCTAGTTTCAGCAAGTGGGGGCTACTTTCTGTTGTGGTGTTCAGACTTCTCATTGCGGTGGCTTCTCTTGTTGCGGAGCATGGGCCCTAGGGCGTAGCTGCTATGCCGCACATGAAATCTTCCCAGACCAGGGAAGGAACCCATGTCCCCTGCATTGGCAGGCGGGTTCTTATCCACTGCACAACTAGGAAAGTCCTTTCCTCTACTTACTGTATTAACTTTCCTTCGTTGGATATTCTTTTGGTAAGTTTTATCTTGTGCCAATCTTCAGGATTTGGATAAATGTTTGGTCATTCTTGGTTGTCTGCTTATCTTTGTATCTGAGAATCCTTCTTCTTCTGCCTGTTCTATTCGGTGTAACCTGGCCCTGATGTTGGCTGGGGCACAACACACTCCTGGAAGCTGTGTGCCTTAGCCCCTCTTCCAGGAATGGGAGCTCCTAGGCTACCTTGGGGACCAAGACCTCCTGGGGCATTGCCCTGCCTTCCTGCCCCAGTGCCTGCATTCCGGCATCAGCCTGCAGGTGAACATCTCTCAACTTAATACAGCTGGGGAGGGGCCACCGGCCCTAAGAGCAGGCCCCCGTGAATTCTCCAGGACTTCCTCTCACTCCACCTTGACTCTGGACTTGCTTTGTGTGCGCACATGCACGCACACACACACAGTTCCTTCTATGGAAAATTTTACTGCCCTTGTTTTAGTCTGTCGTTTCCTCTGCTTTTACTGCTTCCTAAGTGTAATCTCGGCTTTCTTGCCTTTCAGGAATTCCCCAGAATTTCTAGCAGCATTGTGGCTTGTTTGCTGCTATCCCGCCATCCCTATACAATGTCCTTCTCATGATCTTTCAGCCACCCTCCCCCCACCCCTGCTCTGGGCAGGCTCAGGTGAGGCGTCCACAGCACACTGATGCCACAGGGTTGGCCCACGGCATCACAGCCAGGAAATGATATCCGTCTGCTTCCTGAGTCTGTGCTCTTTCTTTTGAGACTGGAACTCTGGGGGAAGGGCTTCAAACATCAATTTATCTTTGAATGAAAATCAGTGAAAGTAAATCCAAGGTTGACTGGGCGGCGGTGGGGGGGAGGTGTAAGAAAGTAGCAGAACAAAAAAAAAAGAAAGTAGCAGAAGAGCAAAAACATTGTACTGGTAACTGACGCGTGGGTATAAAACTCAGATTTTTCTAGCCATAGTTCTGTGAAAATTGATGTAAGGAAATATGATTTAAGAATACACAGTAGGGACCCTGAAATTAGAGCTCGTCACTTAATTCTGGTAAGTTTGTGGTCTAGATGCCACCAGGCTTGAGGTGTAGATTGGTAAGCCTCAGACGTGTGTTCCTGACACTCGTTATGCTTGTAATTTCTTATGGAAAAGCTGTCTTTGTTGCCAGATTATAAATTTCATGAGAGCAGGGACACTGTCTTATTCATCACTCTGTCCCTAGCACTTAGCAATCAGACCTGCTTATGGGGACACATATATTCAACAAGAAATGAATGAAAGGAAGGACAAATTAGTTAATTAACCCCTTCTTGCGGGGTAAACATCATTTCCGGGCAGGTTAATATCTGTAAAATGGTTCATATCAAACGGTAGGAGTTACTGGAAACAATTGCAACTAACCGTGCACGTGAATTCCAGTTTTATAAAATTGCCGATCAAATAAGAGATGAGGGGTTCAGTGTGCATCTGTGACCTCTTCCCCAGAGACTACTGCTTCCTCTTGAGGACCCTCTAAAAGTATCCAGTGTGGCTTCATGGTCTAAACATCTGATCTTCTTGTCGGCAGTGTCAATAGGGTCTGAGAAAGAAAAAAGAATGTGCTGTCATCTCAATGTTAAATTTTCTGTAAAATCTAGACCTCTGTTACAGCAATCATGAAACACTAATTCATAGCTATTATCTCATTGCATCCCTTCCACAACCTTGTCAGATTGTCAGGGCAGTTTTTCTCACATGAGAGCTGGGGGCTTGAGACGTGCCTGGGGACACAGGGCGACTGGAGTCGGGCCCGGAACCCACGCCCAGAACTTAGACTGGGCTGTTCCCCTTTCTAACTGTGGTTACAGATTTAATGCTTCATCTGCTAACACCAAACGCACGCTTTAACATGTGTAGTGGCCTCATGGCAGCTTTGTATCGAAAGCTCTTACAGGCAGATGTGATAAATTTCATGTAAACCAATGGACGATCACAGAGAACCTGACTTTCATCTCACTCTCGAGACCACTGGCTTCCAAGGCACTGGGCCAGGCAGGGAATAAATGTGAGCATGGGATGAAAAACCTGGACTTTTGAGACAGACAATCTTTCATGCAAACCTCTGGCTCTGCCCTTTCTAGCCTCATGACCTTGGACTGCTATGTAAGTGAACTGAGCCTGTAAGATAAGGATACCTAGGATTTCCCTGGCAGTCCAGTGGTTAAGACTCTGCTTCCATTGCAGGGGGCACGGATTTGATCTCTGGTTAGGGGAACTAAGATCCCGCATGCCCCCCAGTGTGGCCAAAAATTAAAAAAAAAAAAAAAAGATAAGAACACCCTCACACAGGGATGGTGGGAGACTGCAGGGAGATGAGGCTCATAGAGGGGCTAGCTTGGTGCCTGATATGTGGCAAAAGCTTTGTAATTGGCAGGTTGATGTTGATATTATAGTTGCTGTTCGACTATTGCAGGGGCTTCCCAGGTGGCATTAGTGGTAAAGAACCTGCCTGCCAATGTAGGAGGTGTAAGAGACATGGGTTCGATCCCTGGGTGGGGAAGATCCCCCAGAAGAGGAAATGGTAACCCTCAGTATTCTTGCCTGAAAAATCCCATGGACAGAGGAGCCTGGTGGGCTACAGTCCATGGGATCTCGAAGAGTGGAGCACGACTGAAGTGAGCTAGCATGCACATGTGCAGTACTAGCACACACACACGCACACACGACTGTTGCAGACATTTTGTGCGTTATGGTGACGTGTCTGGTTTTGCTCTTTTCCTAGCCCAACAGAAAAGAGAGAAGACTGGGAATGTAAGGCATTAGTCCACTGACCATCAAACCTCAGCTGCATTTTAGCCCCTGGTCCAGCATCCTTCCTTCCCTCCATCTCCTCCCTGGCTCTCCAGCAAGGAGGCCAATTTGTATACCGCCCCGTCATCTGCTTTCCATCTGTGATGTTTGCAGATGGCCTCCATGCAGAAGACTTTCTTTTGAAAGGGCTTGAACTGAACATTTTAAGGGCTGAGCATTGAAACTGCATATAACAGGGTTTTGAAGCAAAGCTGTAAAGTAAGTTTTCACAGAGGCATTTCGGGATGATAGCTTCAAAGCCACTGGTAGATGGCCCAGCGTGGTATCCCTTTGAAGTGTCGGCAGGTTGGCTTTCAAAGCCACCAGCCCAAGGTCCTCATCTTTCCAGATGGAAAGGGTTTGAATAACTTTCTCGAGGGAATGTGGCTACTTAGTTCAGCTCCCCTTTGCCCCTCGAACAGATGGTTTTCGATCACATGGGCATTATAAGGGCCTAGGTTCCTAAATTTTGCTCTTTCAGTGTGAGCAAATGTGTTATTTTCCTTTGTGAAGAAGATAGCAGCCATACAGAATCTAGGCTCCTTTTATGTATAATACATATATATATTTACTATATATGTGTATATACATAGTAAATGCAATTATGGCATTTAAATTTGAGTTAGTTGAAAAGGAGCAAAACCAAATTGAAACAAAAGGGATGATTGAAATTTAGATTTCTTTATCACAAGTAAGATTTCTTAAAATATCCCATCAGTTTAATAAATTATGAACAAAATATTAAGAGGCCAGAGTTGCCATTTTTAAAAAACTCTGTTGTTTCCACTCAAGATGGATTTGAACTGACTCATCTGCTATGGAAATGATGCCAGGGTACACCCACACTGCCTGCCCTCTTCCAGTTCTGTGAGCTTAGCTAAGAGCTTAGGCTTAGAGTGTTACGTTTCGTGACCTGCATATGCATGGTTGTCTAATACAGTTGACCTTTAAACAACATGAGTTTGAACTGCATGGGTCCACTTGTACACAGACTTCTTTTTTTTAATAAATACAGTTCTTATATTTTTGTTTTATAGATCTCTAAGTATAGGGAAGAGTTTATGCGCCATTATAGATCACAATATGTGGAATTAAAAGAACTAGGATTTGAGTCCTTATCTACCCAGACTGCTTCAGCTTCCTGCTCTTGGGCAAGCCATTGATCAATTCCTTTGCTTTTGAGGCAGAGAGAGCACTACATGGATTTTCAACCCCTTGGGGGGTCAGCACCCCAACCCCTTGTGTTGTTCAAGGGTCCCCTGTATTTCTTTAATCACTAAACGGTGTCAGTGTTCACTATTAGACTTTTCATTATAGCGTCTACTGGTCTGTGTGTGTTTTTTTTAATGTTTATTTATTTATTTTTGGCTGCACTGGGTCTTCATTGCTACACAAGGGCTTTTTCTAGTTGCAGCGAGTGGGGGCTACTCTCTAGCTGCGGTTAGAGGGCTTCTCGCTGTGGTGGCTTCTCTTATTGCAGAGCACAGACTCTAGAGCATGGGCACCGGGGCTCAGTTGCCCTAGTCATGTGGGATCTTCCCTGACCAGGGATCGAACCAGTGTCCTTTGCCTTGCAAGGCGGATTCTTAACCACTGGACCACGAGGGAAGCCCCCATGTTCTTTATTTTGACTTTACTTTTCTTTGTTTGGGTCTTGTTCTCTGGAGGTTCTTCCTGAGAAGGACTTGTGAGTGGTATATTTCAGTTCAGTTCAGTTCAGTCACTCAGTCGTGTCTGACTCTTTGCAACTCCATGGACTGCAGCATGCCAAGTCTCCCTGTCCATCACCAACTCCACATGGCCACAGCTTCTTCCTGTTACGATTGATGAGCTGTTCCTCTTGAATCTGGACCACTGTTGATTGGATACAGGAAGTCAGGCTGTTCCATCATCTGATGGTGTCAAGTGCTACTGCTCACCCATTTCTGAATCACTGTTTCAGAGAGAAGATGTTCCAGGGCTAGAGATCAGGGCCTTTTCAGACAACTGACTGTTGAGGGTCCTCCACACCACTGTTCCTACCACTCCTATAGGGAATTTAGTTTCAGGAGGAAGGAGCAGGATTTAAATGTACATGTAAATACCTATTTTTTTTTCCTATTTATAAAATTGAGAACAATGCTTACAATGAAAAATTAAGTAAAACTGGGCTTCCCTGGTGGTACAGTGAATTAGAATCCACCTGCCATTGCAGAGGACATGGGTTTGATCCCTGATCCAAGAAGATTCCTCATGCTGTGGGGCAACTAGCCCGAGAGCCCCAACTGCTGAGCCTGCACATCTAGAGCCCGTGCCCTGAAACAAGCAAGGCTGCCTCAGTGAGAAGCCTGAGCATGGCAATGAAGACCCAGTGCGGCCAAAAATACGTAAATAAAAATTAATTGCCATTTAAGGTGAAACATTTAAGTAAAACAAAGCTCCCATAATGCCACCCCCAATGAAGAATGTTGTTAATAGTTTGATGTTGATTTTCCCAGGCTTTCTGTATGCCTATGTGTATGTGGCTCAGATGGTAAAGGATCCACCTGCAACGCAGGAGGCCAGGGTTCAATCCCTGGGTCAGGAAGATCCCCTGGAGAAGGGAAAGGCTACCCACTCCAGTATTTTCTTGCCTGGAGAATCCCATGGACAGAGAAGCCCTGGAGGGCTACAGTCCATGGGGTCACAAAGAGTTGGACACGACTGAAAGACTAACACTTTCACTTTCATACATACAAATATGATAATTATTTTAAAAATCAGGTTTATAGGTACATTTATCAACGTGCTTCTTTTACTTAAATCTGTTTTTTTTCTGAATAAGCACAAAAGATCTGCCTTATTCTCTGTAAGGGCTGCCTAGAGCTCCATGGACACCTGCTCTATTAGTAATGTAACCCATCTCTGACAGATGAATATGCAGATCATTCTCTATTATAAATGATGCCTCAACAGTCTTTGCTGCTGAAGGCTGAAGGATAAATTTCTAGACGGACGGCAGTGAAAGGTATGCACGTGTTTCATTTCTAGTTAGCATTCCTGTGTCTCGGCCTCCAAAATACATCTCAAAAATGCATCTCCCATCCCCACTTCTGCCACCACCTTCCTCTTTACCTGCAACTGTCTGCCCTACATCCATCCTGACCCACCTCTCAGAATCCACTTGGCAACCAAGAGCCGTAGTGATTTTTTTTTTAATTAAAAAAAATATTTATCTATCTGTGCCAGGTCTTAGTTATGGCACACGGGATCTTCAGTCTTCATCGTGGCATGAATGAACTTTAGTTGGGATATGCAGAATCTAGTTCCCTAACCAGAGATTGAACCCAGGTCCCCTGCATTGGGAGCACCAGGGAAGTCCCCTGTTTCTTTTTTTTTATGCATTGATTGTCTGAGCCTTTGCCATCTTGCTTCTCTGGTGGCTCAGACAGTTACGAATCTGCCTGCAATGCAAGAGACCCAGGTTCGATCCCTGGATCAGGAAGATGCCCTGGAGAAGGGAATGGCAGCCCACTCCAGTATTCTTGCCTGGGAAATTCCACAGACAGAGGAGCCTAGCAGGCTACAGTCCATGGGGTTGCAAAGAGTAGGACACGACTGAATGACTAACACTCTCACTTTCCTTTTGCTTACTCCCCACCATTACCTCAGCCCTTAGTGTAGCATGCCTATATGTGGAAATAAAAAGATGGTAATAGTGGCCACGTCTTCTTCGCCCTTGGTTGGACCATGAAAGTGTCTGTTTTATAGTTGGATAATCTAGAAGGAGTAGAGATCAGGGCTTGAGCGCACACGTCATGACTCTGCCATCTAATCATTGTGACAGGTTGGACCTGCTTGAAGGTTATAGACCTCAGTTCGCCAACTTGGGGAGACTCCAGAAATTCAGTCACTTAAACCATGAGGTTGCCACCTGGTGAAGGCAATGAAGAGGCTGGAGGGAACCTGCTCAGCTGGCCGTGGGTTCTAGAATCCTAAGTGTCTGACTCTGTACCAGGCTCCTCTGTCCATGGGATTCTCGAGGCAAGAATAGTGGAGTAGGTTGCCATTTCCTTCTCCAGGGGATCTTCCCAACCCAGGGATTGAACCCCAGTCTCCTGCATTGCAAGCAGATTCTTTACCGTTGGAGCCACCAGGGAAGCTCAATCCTAATGTCCCATCCAAATATTTCCTGGAACTGGGAGTGGATGATGGATGGCTCTCCTCAGCCTTAGACATTAGTAGGCAGGATTCTGGGCCCTGGGACTGATCAAGATTCCCTGGAAGACGCAGCAGTCTCCCAGCTAGGAATTTCCCAGTTTGCTGGCACCCATTTAATCATTTTGACCCACATAACTGGATGAGAATACTAGGGAGGCAGAAAGAGGGGTCGCCCACTGTTTGTTTTTAATACTTATTTGTTTGTTTGGCTATGCTGGGTCTTAGTTGCGGTACATGGGTATTAGTTGTGGTACGTGGGATCGTCGATCTTCACTGTGGCATGTGGGACTCTTGGTTGCAACATGTGGGATCTAGTTCCTGACCAGGGATCGAACCCAGGCCCCCTGCATTTGGGAGCAGGAAGTCTTCGCCACTGGACCACAAGGGAAATCCCAAGGAGTTTGCCCTCTGTTTTCTCACTCAGTCTTGCCTTCCACCTCTGCAGAACATAAAACTGAAGATGACCCCATCTGAGATTGGGGAGAGAGTGGGCTAAGAACAGGAGCCAATTCCTCATCCCGTTGTAACAGGAGTTCACGTTATCATTAGAGTAACTTTCACCCCACCCACCTATCTTGCAGGGTTATTGTGAGGATCAAATGAGAGAAGGAGTTGAATTGTAAAGTGCAGAGCGTTATTCCGCTGTAAAGGATTACTGCTTTACAGTCAATGCCTCTGCTGTTAATCAGCAGGCCACCCAGGAACTCATGTTTCCCTGTGGAGGAGCAGTAACTCTGTCCTCCAATGGCCCACCGCGATCAGACTTTGAAGACACGAGCCACGACCTCAGTCTGGCTTCCAGGCAGGTTGCATGGATCATGTCAATACACTCAATTAGAAGACCTTGTTATTAGCTTTTTAAATGCCTTTGGTAAATACGTGCTCCCTTTCACATAGGCTTTTCCAGTCACACCACCACTGACATTGACCAGATCAGTCTTTGTTGTGGGAACTGTCCTGTACATTCTAGGGTGTTTAGCGGCATCCCAGTTTAGCAGCTTTACCTACCAGTTGCCTCTAGCACTCCCTTCCCCTAGTTCCAACTAAAAACATCTCCAGTCATTGCCAAATATCCCCTGGGGGGCAGAATCATCCACAGTTCACATCACTTCTTTAATAAAACAGTTCAGCGAGGTCGGGATTTTTTAGCTCATTTTTTAGGGATATCATGCAGATGAGGGAAGTTAAGTTACTTGCCATGAGTCACATCACTAATGTCACCTCCCAGGCAGGTGGGTGCTCTCCACCCCTACCCAGTCATTGGCATAAATTAGTCATTCAGCAAATATTTGTCAAGCATCTACTATGTGCCAGGCAGTGTTCTATTTGTTCAATAAATATCACTGATACATTGGGCAGGGTGGGAGGAAGAGAGGTGTAATAGGTAGGTAGCTGTATTAGCGTCCTGGGAAATTCCCTGGTGGTCCAATGGTTAGGACTTGGTGCTTTCGCTGCCCAGGGGTTGGGAAACTGTAAAAAGTGAAAGTGTTAGCCACTCAGTCGCGTCTGACTCTTCGCAACTCTTTGCAACCCGACCCCATGAAGCCCACCAGGCTCCTCTGTCCACAAAATTCTCCAGGCAAGAATACTAAAGTGGATAGCTATTCCTTTCTCCAGAGATCTTCCTGACCCAGGGATGGAACCCAGGTCTCCTGCATTGCAGGTGGATTCTTAACCGTCTGGCTACCAGGCCACCGTCTGGCAAAGTGATTGGGAATCTAAAGTCCCTCAAGCCTCGTGGCATTGCCAAAAAAAAAAAAAAGTTTCCTATTGCTGTTGTTAACTTAGCACAAACTTCGTGGTTTACCTTAAGTCATGGAGCTCAGAAGTCCGAATTCAGCTTCACTGGTCTAAAGTCAAGACATCCTCAGACCTATGTTCTTTCTAGAAGCTCTAGGGGAGAATCCATTCCCTTGCCTTTTCCAGCTTCTAGGGGCCACCTACGTTCCTTGGCTTGTGCCCTTTCTTCCTTCTGGGCCAGCAGGGTAGCATCTGCTCTCCTTCCTAACCTCTGCTTCCATCCTTGTATCTCCTCCTTCTGATGCTGATCTTCCTGCCTCCTCTTAGTAGGACCCTTGGGATTACATAGACCCTCCCTGGATATCCAAGATAATCTCCCCCATCTCAAGTTCATTAACTTGATCACATCTGCGAAGTTTGTTTGCCATGTAAGGTGACATTCACCATCCAGGGGATGAGAACATGGACATCTATGGGGCCCACAACAGTCTGCCCTCTGGCCCCAAAAGATTCACGTCCACACGCAAAATACATCCATCCATCGGAAGGGTCCCCAAAGTCTCAACCCATTATACTGCCAGCTTAAGTCCAAAATATCTTCTAAGTCTCATCTTCTCAAAACTCTCAAATCTCATCATTTACATCTAAATTGTGTAGGAGTGAGACTATGAGTGTTACTTTTCTTAGAACAAAATTTCTCTCCCTCTGTGAACTTGTAAACTAGAAAATGAATTATCTGCTGCAGAATACAGTGGTGGTTCAGGCACAGTATTACAATTACAGACGTTCTCATTACAATAGACAGAAAATTAAAGGAAAACAAAAAAAGAGTCACCAAACCCAAGCAGTTTTGAAATCCAACGGGGCAATCTCCATTAGGTTTCAAGGCATGGGAATAATTCTCTGTGGCCCAGGCTTCCAGCCTCGGGGCCCATGGCTCCACCCTGAGAGTCATTCTTCCTCTTGCATGAAGGGTAGTGGGCATTTGCAAGTACACAGTTTTATCTACCTGTTTCGTGCCTGTAGAATTTTGGGAGTCTGACAGCTCTCTTTTATTTTGTCCTTTCTCCCTCTCGTTCAGTCCAAGCTGGCAGTGTTTCTGCTGGTATGACATTCTCAAAAACCACGTGAATTTCCTATGTATGTCTCTAGGATTCACTTCTAGAGAGTGAACAAGATACTCCGCCACAGATCTTTCCTGGATAATCCTATCTCTATTCCTGGCTTCCACTGAGCTGTCTATGGGGATTCATGAGTCACATGTCTCATCTCTTCAAAGAACCTTAAACTTTATTGAATAATCTAAACTGTGGATCCTTCTGAGGTTTTAACCAAAGGTTGTCCAGCCACACCCTTCATTTTTTCTCCAGAGCATGCTTTTCTAACAGTGCTGTGCTCAGTCACTCAGTCATGTCCAACTGTTTGCAACCCCATTGACTGTAGCCCACCAGGCTCCTCTGCCCATGGAGATTTTCCAGGCAAAAATACTGGAGTGGGCTGTCATGCCCTTCTCCAGGGGATCTTTCCAACCCAGGGTTTGAACCCGGGTCTCCTGCAGTGCAGGTGGATTCTTTACCATCTGAGCCACAGCCACTTATACCCAGGACTTTCTAACAGTGAATTTCCTAATTTTAGCATCTTTTTTGATCTGGATAGGCTGAGAGCTTCCCAAATCATCAAATCCCAGTCCCTTTTTACTTAACAGTTCTTCTCTCAGTCTGTCCCTTTCCTCTAGTATTTTACTGTAAGCAGCAAGAAGAGACCAGACTGTATCTTTAACTCTTTGCTTGGAACTCTCTTCAGCTAAATATTCAAGTGTATCATTTAAAGTTCCACATACCACATAACTATAGGACACAGTTTGGCTAAGATTCTGCTGCCACATAACAGGATTTTCTGCCCTTTAGTTCCCAATAACATGTTCCTTATTTCCTGAACCCTCACCAGCAACATCTTTGACGTCCATATTTCTATCGTCAGGCTTTTTAGGATGATTTCTCTAAGATGATCAAAGTTTTCTATATGGTCTCACTTCATGAGCCCTCACAAATCTACTGGGTCCAGGGATAAGGACTTAAACGTCTTTGGGGAGTCATTATTCAGCCTGTGCTGTGCTGTGCATAGTCACTCAGTCTTGTCCAACTTTTTGCCTCTCCATGGACTGTAGCCCACCAGGCTCCTCTGTCCATGGGATTCTCCAGGCAAGTGTGCTGGAGCGGGTAGCCTATCCCTTCTCCAGGGGATCTTGCTGACCCAGGAATCAAACTGGGGTCTCCTGCATTGCAGGTGGGTTCTTTACCAGGGAAGCCCCATTCTTTACCAGGTTCTTTACCAGGGAAGCCCCATTATTCAGCCTACCACACAGCTCTTAAGTTTATGGTCAACCGTAAACTTGATTGTTTCTCATGGTCTCACATCTATGTTAATTATGACAAAGACTACAGGGACACACAGCTAGGCTGACAAAACTCACTGGTTTCCCCAGACAGTCCAGGGTATACTTTTGTCCCCGTGTAAAGGCAGTAGTGCCCTTATTCTATTTCCAAATTATCCTGGCTTCAGGGATCAATTTTCTGATCACCATAAGTATAGACCTTAATGCTTGGTCTCAAGATAAGTCTCATGGAGATGAAACATATACAAAAAAAAAAAAAAATCAAGCAACTATAGTTGAGAACTAAATGTTACAATGTTTATAGGTGCGTCTAAACATCCTTCAGTATACAGGGCAGCCCCCCACAACCATCTGCCAGACATTTTACCACCTGGAATATCAGGATCACTTGGAGACCTTTGGGATTTCTCAGTCAGGGTGTGGCCCCTGGACCAGCAGCATCAGCATCACCTTGTTACAAATGCAAGTTCTCAGGCCCCATCCAGGCCCACTGAATCAGAAACTCAGGGAATGGGACTGCACAGTGTTTTAACAAGCCCCCGTGTCAGAATTGTTACACACACAGTTTAGTGGCATCCTCAGCCTGTGAAGCCACGATTAGTACTATGAATGTTGCTCAGTCCAGACGGGAGTTGCTCGTTGCCCCTTTATTTTCTCATCTTCAAAGTGAGGATGGCACATGGGTAGAGACGGTTTTAGTAAATGTTAGTTTGATGGAAATAGTTCTTTGATTCCTGTGATCTATTTTCAAAGGCGTTTTTCCTCAAAGGAACATATTTCATTTTTTCCTTCTCTTCTTGACTTTTGGCAGGAGCTAAGAAAAAGCCTGGAACTTAGTGTCAATCTACAAAGGAAAGAAAAGGATGGTTCCAGTGATGAGTATGACTCTATCGAAGAAGATGTACTCCCTGAGCCGGAGCCCGAGGACCAGGTGCTGGTGGGCTGTCCCAGAGACGACTCCCCTCTTTCCCGAAGGGACTCAGTGCAAAAAGATGCTCCCGAGGACCAGGAGACAGAAGAACGCCCTCCCCAGGGCCCAGACACCCTCATAGTGCTGGAATTTAACCCGACTTCCAAAAGTAAGCTCTGTCTTATGTGGCATTTCTTTGCCTTTGATGTCTCTAATAGTAGGGCTTAAATTTCCAGCCGTACTTTGATTTTCAGCTTTGCATAGACTGTCTCACAGGCCAGGGTGTATATCAGTTCAGGTCTCTGCGGATTGACAAAGGTGAAGGCTCCCAAAAGCTTACAAATGACCCTGAAATTGCAGATGGTAAAGTCTGGCAGATAGTTGCAGTGGGGTCTCCTGTGCATTGTAGGATGTTTATCAGCATCTGCACACCAACTGGCTGATGAAACTGACTTAAGCGAAAGGGACTATTTATTGACCTGGATAACTGAGGAGTCCAGGACTGTGTTGTTGTCGTTATTCAGTCACTAAACTGTGTCTGACTCTTTGCCACCCCCGTGAACTGTAGCATGCCAGGCACCTCTGTCCTCCACTATCTCCCGAAGTTTGCTCAAATTCATGTCCATTGAGTTGGTGATATGATCTAACTGTCTCATCCTCTGTTGCTCCCTTCTCCTCCTACCCTCAATCTTTCCCAGCATCAGGGTCTTTTCCAATGAGTCAGTTCTTTGCATCAGGTGGTCAAAGTATTGGTGCTTCAACTTCAGCATCAGTCCTTCCAATGAGTATTGTGGGTTGATTTCCAGGACTATAGCAGGACTCATATCTCTTTTCCTCCTCCCTCCTCCCTTCCCCTCCTTCCTCTTATCTCTGCCTTCTTTCATCTTGGTACCATTCTTAACGTGGGTTCTCCACATATAGACACAGAATTGAGACATTGGCTTTGCAACTCAATCAGAAAGTGGATTTTTCTTCCTAAAAGTTCCAGAAAATCCTCAGGCTTGGCTCTTGAACCCATATGGGGTGGCGTCTCTGAACTAGTCACTGTGGCTCTGATTGGCCAGGTCCAACCAACAGGACTGGGGGTATGATTATCACCACCCAAACCACATGGACAGAGATAGGAGTTTCCAAAGAAAAAATCAAAGAGCGTCTGAAGGAGAAGGAAAACAGATGGGCACTCATGGCAGTGGTCCACTAGAGAAGGCTTTTCAGGAAAGACCCTAGAAGGGACATTCCTGGCAGCCCAGCAATTAAGGCTTCACCTTCCAGTGCCGGGGTTGTGAGTTCGATCCTTGGTTGGGGAGCTAAGATGCGACATGCCTTGCAGCAAAAAACAAACAAACAAACATAAAACAGAAGCAATATTGTAACAAATTCGATAAAGACTTTAAAAATGGTCCACATGAAAAAAAAAATCTTTAAAAAAAAAAAAACCCTAGAAGGTAAAATCAGCAAAACAATTAGTGGGTTGGGCAGGGAGGGACCCATCTACAATAGTCCTCGTCTCTGATTCCCAGCTGGCATGGCCTCTGCTTCCTCCTCCCTTTCTGTTCTGAGCTCATTTTCCCCAGAACTGGGTGAACCAAAGAAAAGAAATGAGGGAATGTTTGAAGTCAGGCAGTGAGCGCACTGGTCTGCTCAGGATGCTATAACAATGTACACAGACCAGGGGTGGCTTCAACAGTCACAGTTATGTATTTTTTCATGGTTATGGAGGCTTGGAGTCCAAGATTAGGGTGTCGGCGAACTTGGTGTCTTCTGTGGCTTCTATCCTTGGATTGCAGATGGCCACTTTCTCCCTCTGTCCTTACCTGGACTTCCCTCTGTCTGTTCCTGTGTCTTTTTTTTTTTTTCCTATGACCTTATCTTATTTATTTATTTTATTTGGCTGCACTGGGTCTTCATTGGAGCATGCAATATCTTCAGTTGCACCATGCAAACTCTTAGTTGCTACATGTAGACTCTAGTTCCCTGACCAGGGATCGAACCTGGGCCCCCTGCATTGGAAGCACAGAATCCTAACCACTGGATCACCAGGGAAGTCCCCTGTTCTTGGGTCCTATCTCCTCTTCTTATAAGGACACCAGTCATGTTGGATTAGCGCCTACTCTAAAGGCCTCATTTTATTAATACCTTAACTAGCTCTCTAGAGATGCTATCTCCAAACACAGTCACATTCTGAGTTGCTGGGGATTAGGACTTGACCATATGAGTCTTGAGGCAGATCTGGAAAATCTACACCCCACGGTTGAGGTCTGCAGACAGGAGAACATTTGTCCCTTGGACATGCTCCCTCCTCCTTGCTGGGCTGTTCCCTCCACAGAGATCACTACCTTTCCTTTCCTCTCCACTCTGACCCATGAAACCCAGCTCCTTGCTTTTCCTAGAGCCTGCCTCCTCCAGGAAGCTTTCTTAACACTCCCAGCCCAGCTAGCTAGGTTGCTGCCTCCTCCGCTCCTGTAGCATCATCTGGCCCTGGTCTCGCTGCCCCCCGTGGCCTTTCTTCCCCTTTCTTCCCCTCCGGCCTGTGAGCTCCACCAGGGCACAGTCCAGCTCTTCCCCTCCGTTGCATCTCCAGCATGCAGCCCCTCACCTGGCACATTCAAGTCATTCAGGGATCTTTGTCAAGTAAAGCAAGGACTTATGCCCCCTCCACCCACCCCTGCCCCTACCCCACCTGCTGGGTGGCTCAGACAGTAAAGAATCTGCCTGCAATGCAAGAGACCTGGATTCAATCTCTGTGTCAGGAGGTCCCCTTGGAGGAGGAAATGGCAACCCACTCCACTTCTTGCCTGGAGAAATCCATGGACAGAGGAGCCTGGTGGGCTACAGTCCATGGGGTCGCAAAGAGTCAGACACAGCTGAGCAACTGACACTTTCACTTTCATGCCACCCCGCTAAAGCATCTGGTGATCAGGATAGTGTTGATGCGTTTCTGAGTGAGACCCACTGGGGCTGCATCCTTGCTGTGGCTTGTGTTTCCTCCAAGGGGACAGAAGGAGGGAAAGGCTGTGAAGAGATTGACTGGGCCCCTGCCCTGGAAGTGGGGGGTGTGGCAGGGATGGGTGTGGGCATGACATTCACTTTCAGGTGTGAAAGACCAGGTCACTGAAGGAGAGCAGCTGGACCCCAGGCAGTTTAAGAGTCATTGCTGTTTAGTCCCAAAGTCATGCCTGACTCTGCTGCCCCATGGACTGTAGCCCCACCCAGGCTCCTCTGTCCATGGGATTTCCCAGCAAGAATACTGGAGTGGGTAGCCATTCCCTTCTCCAGGGGATTTTCCCGACCCAGGGATCAAACCTGGGTCTCCTGCATTGCAGGTCGATTCTTTTACTGCTGAGCCACTGGGAAGCCCTTAAGAGAGATACTTTCCCATAAGCAGAAAGAGAGAACTTCACTTTTTTGCCATTTTACATTTTTTAACAGATTGCTTGGCAGGCCTCACATTGACCATGGTGATGTCTGCCGGGGGTGGAGGGCAGTGCACATGCCCCCTACCGCCACCCTCAGCCACTGCTTTCATCTGCAGCTTCTTAGCTTCAGCAGAGGACAGGCTCCCACAGAGGGGAGCAGGCAGGAGGCTGTTACAAGGTCCCCCCAGACTCTAGCATAGGATTGGAGCTCTGAGCCACTCCTGAGCATTTACTCAAGAGCAGTCAGCAGTAACCTGAAAAGATGTGCCTGGTTCTGGGCTGTCCCTTTATTCATCTGCTGGGCGTGTATCATGGCCCAGGTACTATGCCAGGACAGGACGAGCCCAGTCGTTCTCCTACATCACGTAATCCTGGCAGAGAAAACAGACAATAAGCATGCATGTGTGCTTAGTTGCTTAGTCGTGTCTGACTCTTAGCAACCCCATGGACTATAGCCCACCAGGCTCCTCTATCCATGGGGATTCTCCAGGCAAGAATAGTGGAGTGGGTTGCCGTGCCCTCCTCCAGGGCATCTTCCCGACCTAGGGATCAAACCAAATCTCTTACATCTCCTGCATTAGCAGGTGGGTTCTTTATCGCTAGTACCATCTGGGAACCCTGACAATAAGCACATAACCAGATAAATAATAGCAGTTGCCAACACTGAGTTGTTACTGATATGAGCCAACCACTGTTCCAAGGGCTCTACATATAATCCCTCATTCAATCCTCCCCACAAACCCAAGGGAAGTCTTGTCATTTCACTTGTTTTGCCGATGGGGAGAATGAAGCACAGAGATGTCAAATAACTCATCCAAGGTCACACAGCCAGGAAGGAGCAGAGCAGAAGTGAATCTGCAGCAGTTTGAGCCCAGAGCCTGTGCGCCTGTGCGCCTGTGCGCCTGTGCTGTTAACCTTTCAGTTCAGTTCAGTTCAGTTGCTCAGTCATGTCCGACTCTTTGAGACCCCATGGACTGCAGCACACAAGGCTTCCCTGTCCCTCACCAACTCCTGGAGCTTGCTCAAAGTCATGTCCATCAAGTCAGTGATGCCATCCAACCATCTCATCCTCTGTCATCCCTTTCTCCTCCTGCCTGAGGCTAAATAAATAAACCAGATGAGATTACAAAGTGATGACTGGGCTTTGAGAATCCAGTAAGTAACCCCAGGCCCCTCTGTTTCCCCTTCTAAGTTGTGAAACAAATGAGAGATAGCCATGGGATAGATGAGCAAATGATCAGCTTTCCAACGGATAGGATCGGTGGCTAGGCAGTACTGTGCCTCCGCTATAGACAGATCCCTGGCCCCAGAAGCTAATGGCATCTGCAAGGGGACCATGTGACCTGAGGGCACCCCCTCCCCACCTCCCCTGCCCAGAGGGAAGGACTGAGCCCTGATGGCTTCCTGCCCCCACTCTCTATCCTATTCGTCCTCCTTGTGATCAAGGGGCAGTGAGTGAGTGGCACAGAGAAAGGCAGAAGTTATTTTTCCAGTAACTGGAAAGGGGAGAGTTGGGTCAGGGTCAGGTTAGGAATTCAGGGAGGAGGAAAGAATGGTACCCCCATGGTCTTGAAAGTTGTAAATGTTATAAAACAGGACACTGGCTGGGGAATCAGGGTCAGAGAAGGATGCTGGTAGCTGGAATGGTGAGAACAGCCTTCTCAGAGGAGGTGATGTTTAAATCAGGAATGAGGAGAAGGGGGCAGCCTTGGGAACAGCAATCCAGGTCCAGGGAACAGCAAGCATAAAGGGTTTGAACAGGGAAAGAGCTTGGTGTACCCGAGGACAGAGAAAGGGCCAGCATGGCTGGAGCTGAGTGAACCTAGGAAAGGAAGGAGGGGCAGGCGGGAACACGGTACAAAACGAGTGTCCCAGCCTACTTTCCATGAAGACATGAGGATTCTAGGGTTGCACCAAGAGTCTGGGTCCTTTGGTGCCCTAGGAAATAGCCTTGTATAGCCTTCTGATGGCCAAGGTAGACCTCCGCAGCTGCTGGAAGGCCATCTTATGGAGAAGAGGGAGCCGGTAGAAAGGCAATAAAGTGGTTAAGCAAGCATGAAGTTGCTCAGTTAAGTTGCTTTAAGTTGCTCAGTTGTGTTTGACTCTTTGCAACCTCATGGACTGTAGCCCGCCAGGCTCCTCTGTCCATGGGATTTCCAAGGCAAGAATACTGGAGTGGGTAGCCATTTCCTTCCCCAGGGGATCTTCCCGACCTAGGGATCAAACCAGGGTCTCCTGCATTGCAGGCAGATTCTCTACCATCTGAGCCACCAGGGAAGCCGAAAGTGATTAAGGGGAGGACTCAAACCCTGATTCCATCACTTCCTAGCTCTGTGACCTTGGTAAAATGACTTGCACCTCAGAGTCTTAGTCTGCAATAGTATGTATCAGTTTTCTACGGCTGCTGTAGCCAATGAGCAAAACAATGCAAATTTATTATCTTATAGTTCTGTGGGTCATAAGTGTGATGGGCTAAAATCGCAGTGTCAACAGGAGGCTCCAGGGGAGAACCTGTTTCCTTGCCTTTTCCAGTGTCTAGAGGCTGCTGCGCACCTTGGCCCCTGGCTCCTTCCTCCACCTCCAAAGCTAGCAGCATCGGTGCTCTGTGGCTTTCTTCTGTAGCCACATGTCCCTTTGACCCTCCTCATCAGCAGCCCTTTTCCACTTGTGTGTTTTATTGTGGTAAAATATACATCACTTCAGTTCAGTTCAGTTCAGTCACTCAGTCATGTCTGACTCTTTGCAACCCCATGAATCGCAGCACGCCAAGGCCTCCCTGTCCATCACCAACTCCTGGAGTTTACTCAGACTCACGACAACATTCCTTTATTATTATAACATTCTGTATACAATATTGTAACATTCTACACATAACATTTCTATTCTTTTACCTTCTTCACCATTTAAAAAAATTTATTTATTTGCTTTTCGCTGCACTGAATCTTCACTGCTGCATTTGGAGGCAACTCTCTAGTTGCGGTGGCTTCTCTTTTTGTGGCCCATGGGCTTAGTTGCCCCGTGGCATGTGGAATTTCTCCGGACCAGGTACTGAACCCATGTCCCCTGCCCTGGCAAGTGGATTCTTAACCACTGGACCACCAGGGAGGGCCCTTCTTCACTGTTTTTTAGAGCACAAATTGGGGTCATGAAGTAGCCTCACACTATATGTAACCATCACCACTGTCTTTCACCAGAAGTTTTTTCATCATCCCAAGCTGAAACTTCATCCCTCTGCCACTTTAAAGTGAAGTGAGTGCAAATTGCTCAGTTGTGTTCGACTTTTTGTGACCGCGTGGACTATACAGTCCGTGAAATTCTCCAGGCCAGAATGCTGGAGTGGGTAGCCTTTTCCTTCTCCAGGGGATCTTCCCAATCTAGGGATCGAACCCAAGTCTCCTACATTGCAGGCGGATTCTTTACCGTCTGAGCGACAAGGGAAGCCCACTTTTAAGGACCCATGTAATTACATTGGGTCCAGCAGGATAATGCAAGATAATCTCCCTAGTTTAAGGTCAGCTGATCAGCACAGTTAATTCCCCTTTGCTTTGTCGCCTAAAACTTTCACAGCTTCCGGGAATTAGGATGTGGCCAATTTTGAGGTCCATTATTCTGCCTACCCTCCACTCACTAGGATGGCTGGCTGGGAAAATACATGAGAAAGCATGTGCCAAGGGCCTGACCCAGTGCCGGGTCGTCTGCAGGAGAACTGAATATATGCTAGCTGTCATTCTTACCATCAGCAGCATATTTTCAGCACTTGGGCAGTCAGTCTCCATTTGAGCATTGGCCCTTCTCCTTTCTTCATCTTGTCTCATTGGACATGGTGGGTTCTGGCTCACACACACACACAGGTCTGCCCTTGGGCCCAGGGTGTCAGGACAACCAGGGACCAGCCACTTCAGAAAGTGTAGAGAAACATATGCCCTTCACAAAGTCAAGGGGGGAATGGCAGAGAAGTTGGTGCAAATCAGACAGACCTCACCCACGTCCCCATTATCTACCCTGAGCTGTCAAGAATCCCACGGGGCCCTTGATTCTGGGGCTTCACTCCTTTGGGCCATCACAGACCCCAGGATTTCCTCGGAATTTCAGCAGAAACTTCCCGAGGCTTTCTGCCTTTCCAGGCTGGGGGTTCCCAAGTCCAGGAACTACACTCTTCTGCCTGATTTTTCTCTTTAGTCCATTTAGCCACCTGCCTCGCTGCCCACCGGACTGCTTTCCTGCTTTCCCAAGCATGTCCTCTCATGTGCTTCTTTGTTTAACATTTATTTATTCGGCTGTGCTGGGTCTTAGCTGCAGCTCTCAGGATCTTTGCTCTTCGTTAGGGCATGTGAACTCTTGGTTGCGGCACGTGGAATCTAGTTTCCTGACTGCGGATTGAACCCAGGTCCCCTGCATTGAGAGCGTGGAGTCTTAGCCACCAGGCCACCAGGAAAGTCCCTGTCTTCTCATGTTCTTAAAACTTTGCTGGTTCTAAAGCCCTGGAACCACTGTCCCCAAACTTGCATACGTGTGTACATGCTCATTCACTCAGTCATGTTTGCGATGCCAGGGACTCTAGCCCACCAGGCTCCCCTGTCCATGGAGTTCTCCAGGCAAAAATACTGGAGTGGGTTACCATTTCCTTCTCCAGGGGATCTTCCCCATCCAGGGATTGAACCCGTGTCTCTTGCATCCCCTACATTGGCAGGCGGATTCTTTACCACGGCACCACCTGGGAAGCCCCCTCCCCAAACCTGAGTCATGTTCAAACCTTCATAGTTCTTTTGCCAAATTCACAGCCCACTCGTACTATTTTTTTTGTTTTAGCTATTATTTAAACCAGCAAACTTATTTTGTTGTCTGTATTATTCACACCTCTAATTCCAAGCTAGTGTGGTGCCAGAGCAGGGGTTCCATTAATATTTGTTGACTGAATAAGTGAACAGACAAATAAACAGATGCCCGAGCAGAATGTGCCATCTCTGCTTGCCCCGTGTGTGACATATAAACAATTGTGTTTTTACAGGTAATAAAAAGGAAAGGAATTTGTCTGCTAAGCGGAAGGACAATGCTGAGGTCTTCATTCCCAGCAAACCTGAGCCACACCCGAGTCCCCAGCCCCCAACCATGTTCCCGGATCAAGACAGGGCGTGCTCAAGTAAGAGTTCTGGGGTCCGTGATCGAGCTTGGCACTGGGCTTGCATCACTCTCATTGGGGTACCATGAAGGAGGAGTCCTTGCTTCATCACCCTCCTTCCCCAGGCCTGAGCTGATCTTTAGCAAATGTATTATTAGTCAAGGTCTCCAGAGAAGGACTTCCCTGGTGGGCCAGTGGTTAAGACTTTGCCTTCCAAGGCAGGGAGGGCAGGTTCTATTCCTGGTCTGGGAACTAAGATCCCACATGCCTCGTAGCCCCCCAAAAATCAAAACATGCAACAGAAGCAATATTGTAGCAAATTCAATACAGACTTTAAAAATGGTCCACATTAAAAAAGAAAAAGAAACTTTGAAAAAGAAAAAAGTCTCCAGAGAAACTGAACCAATAGGATGTATATATATATAGGGAGAAATTTATGTTTTTACATTTTTAGAATTAGTTAATTAATTTTATTATTTTTGGTTGTGCTGGGGCTTTGTTGCTGTGCGTGGGGTTTCTCTAGTTGTGGCAAGCCAGGACCACTGGCTTAGACTGAATAGCTGGACTCTGCATGGCTCAGTTGAGTGGACACATAAAATTAATGGCCATAGTTACTTTCTGGGTCTATAGCTAAGATGTGGTTACGATTGAAAATTTGTTTTATTTTTCTTTTTACTTTTAAATGAATTTTCTTACTTTATATGGGTAACAATGCGTGCAGATGATACTACATTATAAAGGTACAAAGGAGTTTATGGTGAAAGATTCTTCTGATACCCTTTTAATAAAATCAGGGTGTTTAATGATTGAGCACTTAGCTTGAGCCAGCCACCACTGTAAGCAATTATTATATTTACTATATGTTTACTTATAATGTACTTATATACATTATCAGATCAGATCAGTGGCTCAGTCATGTCCGACTCTTTGCGACCCCATGAATCACAGCACACCAGGCCTCCCTGTCCATCACCAACTCCCGGAGTTCACTGAGACTCACGTCCATCGAGTCAGCGATGCCATCCAGCCATCTCATCCTCTGTTGTCCCCTTCTCCTCCTGCCCCCAATCCCTCCCAGCATCAGGGTCTTTTCCAATGAGTCAACTCTTCGCATGAGGTACCCAAAGTACTGGAGTTTCAGCTTTAGCATCATTCCTTCCAAAGAAATCCCTGGGCTGATCTCCTTCAGAATGGACTGGTTGGATCTCCTTGCAGTCCAAGGGACTCTCAAGAGTCTTCTCCAACACCACAGTTCAAAAGCACCAATTCTTCGGCACTCAGCCTTCTGCACAGTCCAACTCTCACATCCATACATGACCACAGGAAAAACCATAGCCTTGACTAGACAGACCTTTGTTGGCAAAGTAATGTCTCTGCTTTTGAATATGCGATCTAGGTTGGTCATAACTTTCCTTCCAAGGAGTAAGCGTCTTTTAATTTCATGGCTGCAGTCACCATCTGCAGTGATTTTGGAGCCCAGAAAAATAAAGTCTGACACTGTTTCCACTGTTTCCCCATCTATTTGCCATGAAGTGATGGGACTGGATGCCATGATCTTAGTTTTCTGAATGTTGAGCTTTAAGCCAACTTTTTCACTCTCCACTTCACTTTCATCAAGAGGCTTTTGAGTTCCTCTTCACTTTCTGCCATAAGGGTGGTGTCATCTGCATATCTGAGGTTATTGATATTTCTCCCTGGCAATCTTGATTCCAGCTTGTGTTTCTTCCAGTCCAGCGTTTCTCATGATGTACTCTGCGTATAAGTTAAATAAGCAGGGTGACAATATACAGCCTTGACGTACTCCTTTTCCTATTTGGAACCAGTCTGTTGTTCCATGTCCAGTTCTAACTGTTGCTTCCTGACCTGCATACAAATATCTCAAGAGGCAGGTCAGGTGGTCTGGTATTCCCATCTCTTTCAGAATTTTCCACAGTTTATTGTGATCCACACAGTCAAAGGCTTTGGCATAGTCAATAAAGCAGAAATAGATGTTTTTCTGGAACTCTCTTTTTTCCATGATCCAGCAGATGTTGGCAATTTGATCTCTGGTTCCTCTGCCTTTTCTAAAACCAGCTTGAACATCAGGAAGTTCATGGTTCACATATTGCTGAAGCCTGGCTTGGACAATTTTGAGTATTACTTTACTAGCGTGTGAGATGAGTGCAATTGTGCGGTAGTTTGAGCATTCTTTGGCATTGCCTTTCTTTGGGATTGGAATGAAAACTGACTTTTTCCAGTCCTGTGGCCACTGCTGAGTTTTCCAAATGTGCTGGCATATTGAGTGCAGCACTTTCAGAGCATCATCTTTCAGGATTTGGAATAGCTCAACTGGAATTCCATCACCTCCACTAGCTTTGTTCGTAGTGATGCTTTCTAAGGCCCACTTGACTTCACATTCCAGGATGTATGGCTCTAGGTGAGTGATCACACCATCGTGATTATCTGGGTCATGAAGATCTTTTTTGTACAGTTCTTCTGTGTATTCTTGCCATCTCTTCTTAATGTCTTCTGCTTCTGTTAGGTCCATACCGTTTCTGTCCTTTATCGAGCCCATCTTTGCATGAAATGTTCCTTTGGTATCTCTGATTTTCTTGAAGAGATCTCTAGTCTTTCCCATTCTGTTGTTTTCCTCTATTTCTTTGCATTGATTGCTGAAGAAGGCTTTCTTATCTCTTCTTGCTATTCTTTGGAACTCTGCATTCAGATGTTTATATCTTTCCTTTTCTTCCTTGCTTTTCGCTTCTCTTCTTTTCACAGCTATTTGTAAGGCCTCCCCAGACAGCCATTTTGCTTTTTTGCATTTCTTTTCCACGGGGATGATCTTGATCCCTGTCTCCTGTACAATGTCACGAACCTCATTCCATAGTTCATCAGGCACTCTATCTATCAGATCTAGGCCCTTAAATCTATTTCTCATTTCCACTGTATAATCATAAGGGATTTGATTTAGGTCATACCTGAATGGTCTAGAGGTTTTCCCTGCTTTCTTCAGTTTAAGTCTGAATTTGGCAATAAGGAGTTCATGGTCTGAGCCACAGTCAGCTCCTGGTCTTGTTTTTGCTGACTGTATAGAGCTTCTCCATCTTTGGCTGCAAAGCATATAATCAATCTGATTTCGGTGTTGACCATCTGGTGATGTCCATGTGTAGAGTCTTCTCTTGTGTTGTTGGAAGAGGGTGTTTATGACCAGTGCATTTTCTTGGCAAAACTCTATTAGTCTTTGCCCTGCTTCACTGCATATTCCAAGGCCAAATTTGCCTGTTACTCCAGGTGTTTCTTGACTTCCTACTTTTGCATTCCAGTCCCCTATAATGAAAAGGACATCTTTTTTGGGTGTTAGTTCTAAAAGGTCTTGTAGGTCTTCGTAGAACTGTTCAACTTCAGCTTCTTCAGTGTTACTGGTTGGGGCATAGACTTGGATTACTGTGATATTGAATGATTTGCCTTGGAAACGAACAGAGATCATTCTGTTGTTTTTGAGATTGCATCCAAGTACTGCATTTTGGACTCTTTTGTTGACCATGATGGCTACTCCATTTCTTCTGAGGGATTCCTGCCCGTAGTAGTAGATATAATGGTCATCTGAGTTAAATTCACCCATTCCAGTCCATTTCAGTTTGCTGATTCCTAGAATGTCGACATTCACTCTTGCCATCTCTTGTTTGACCACTTCCAATTTGCCTTGATTCATGGACCTGACATTCTAGGTTCCTATGCAATATTGCTCTTTACAGCATCAGACCTTGCTTCTATCACCAGTCACATCCATAGCTGGGTATTCTTTTTGCTTTGGCTCCATCCCTTCATTCTTTTTGGAGTTATTTCTCCACTGATCTCCAGTAGCATATTGGGCACCTACTGACCTGGGGAGTTTCTCTTTCAGTATCCTTTCATTTTGCCTTTTCATAGTGTCCATGGCGTTCTCAAGGCAAGAATACTGAAGTGGTTTGCCATTCCCTTCTCCAGTGGACCACATTCTGTCAGATGTCTCCACCATGACCATATAGTATGCTAAGTCGCTTCAGTCGTGTCCAACTCTTTGTGACTCCGTGGACTGTAGCCCACCATGCTCCTCTGTCCATGGAATTCTCCAGGCAAGAATACTGGAGTGGGTTGCCATGCCCTCCTCCAGGGGGTCTTCCCCACCCAGGGATCAAACCCTTGTCTCCAGCATCTCCAGCATTGGCAGGCGGGTTCTTTACCACTAGCCCCACCCAGGCCTGGACCAGTGCACTCCAAGCTTGAAGCCCTTTTCCAAGCAGCTCAGGCAGATGGTAGGAGGTAGAGGAAGGGGCCACAGTCCTTCCACTTTACTGAGCGTTTGCTCCCTGCTATGTGAATATTGTCTTGGTTTAGATTCCCCAGAACCAGACTCTGAGATAAGGATTCCAGAACAAGTCATTGAATTGGAAGGTGGTTCCTGGAAGAGGGCTGGAAAGGAAAGGAGCCAAAACTGGCTTCATTACCAGCAAGGTCACTGGCTGGGCAAGTGGAGCACCACTTGGCTGGGGAGCTCCAGCGGTGGGGGGCGGCAGGGGGCCAATGCTGAGCAGAAGCCTGCTCCCCATCCCGGGGTGGATGAGGGACCCTCCTTTCAGTCCTGGGTGTGAGCTGTGTTGACCCTTGAGAGCTCTGGCTCTGGGGGTCACAGTTGGAGGTCTGGCCGAGGGACTGTGAGCAAGAGGCACCGAGGCATTTGGTGATTAACCCTTATCAAACCCTCCCAACTGGGAGAAAGCACTATACTAATACAAGACAAGATATTTGATTTTTTTTTTTAATTTTCTTACTTTTATTTTTGGCCGTACTGGGTCTTCATTGCTGTGCAGGCTAGTTGTGGGGCACAGGCTTCTCACTGCGGTGGTTTTTCTCCTTGCTAAGCAAGGGCTCTAGGGCTCGAGGGCTGCGGTAGTTGCGACTCTCAGGCTTAGTTGCTCTGCAGCATGTGGACTCTTCCAAGACCAGGAATTAAACCCATGTCCCCTGCATTGGCTGGCAGAGTCTTAACCACCAGACCACCAAGCAAGTGCAAGACAAGGCGTTTTAGATAGCAAGTGATAAAAAGAGTGGACTGAAGGCAAAGTGTCTACATCAATCCATGTAAATGAACTTCCAAAGGTGGTGTGATCACTGGGCGCAGCCGGACCCAGTGATTAAAATGTGTCAGCAGTCTGCCTCTCCCCACCTCCTAGCTCAGCTTTCTCCTTTTTGCCCTTCATTCTGAGAAAAGCTCTTAGACGTGGCGAGAGGGCCACCAGCAGCTCTGGGACGACAGCCCACTAGCCCAGCAACCCTGGCAGAAAATAGACCTGGCAGACTCTGCAGCCTGACCACCTGGTACAAATCCTGCCCTTCCACCTACCAGCTCTGTGACCTTGGGCAGGTTACTTAACCTCTCTGGGCCTCCTTTGCCCATCTCTCAAATGGAGATAAGAATAGCACTCTGGGGCTTCCCTGGTGGCTCAGTGGTAAAGAATCTGCCTGCCAGTGCAGGAGATATGGGTTGAACCCTTAATCTGGGAAGATTCCATATGCCTCGGAGCAACTAGTCACAAGAGAAGCCACCGCAATGAGCAGCCTGGACACCACAGCTAGAGAGCAGCCCACACTCACGGCAACTAGAGAAGAGCCCATGCAGCAATAAAGACCCAGCTCAGCCTAAATAAATAAATTTTTTTTTTTTTTTTTAAAGAAGAGCACTCTGCCCTGAGGGTCACTGTAAGGATTAAAAGGCTGGATGGATAGTCAGCTTAGAGGAGCATCTGGCTCAAAGCAAGCCCTTGGTCAAGGTCAGCTGGTGGAGAGTGTAACGATTCCTGGGCCATTGTTCCTTCTACACCCAGACTGGCTCCACTGACCGCTGCTCAACTCAACAGGACTCCAGTCTGTACTGCTGGTATTCACTCCATATGAAAAATTAATACCGGCTTTTAAATTTCTCCAGAACAAGGTGTTAAATAAAGCCAAAGGCAGTGTGCCATTGTGTAGGAGCCTTCCAGAGGCCCTGGTAGAGTGGGAGCAGCCTGGTGGTGGTCAAGCACCCTTCCTGGTTGCCTTCTGGGCTCACTGGGACCTCCGTCCTTCATGTGTGGGCTGCGATCACTAGATACTTACATTTCTGGGTAATACAATGAAGAGCCAGCACTTATAAACCCCTGAATCAGCTCCCAGGCTGTGTTTGGCACCACACATGTTAATCTTACATTTAATCACCCAAACAACCCTGTGTAGTAGGTACTGCTATACTCAACACTATTATACAGAGGAAACCCAGGCACAGAGAGGTTAAGGAATCTTAAAAACCTGGCTGCCGAGTATCTGTCCCTAATCATTCTGTCGAATGGCCCCTCATGTGCCAACTAAACCGCTATTGGCTTGCAACACACCTACATCCGCCTAGTCCTAAACAATGACATACCTAAAGCCCACTGGTTGGAGTCACTTGGTCTATTTTTTCTAATATTCAGTAATATAAATGTAATATAAATATATAACAGTATTTTTAAAATATTTATTTACTTATTTATCTGGCTGCCTTATTTCTTAGTCGTGGCATGCAGGCTTAATTCCCCGTGGCATGTGGGATCTTAGTTCCCTAATCAGGGCTTGACCCTGTGTCCCCTGCTTTGGAAGGCAGATTCTCAACCACTGGACCACCAGGGAAGTCCCCTAACTGTTATTATTTTTAAAGTTAAATCACGTATCAAGTAAAGTCATTTTGAATACTGTATTAGTTTCCTAGGCTGTTGTGACAAAGTACTAAGATTTAATTGGTTTAAGAAAGAGAAAGTTATTATCCCATTTCTGGAGGTTGGGAAGTCCCAAATCAAGGTGTCAGCAGGACCGTGTTCCTCCTGAAGGCACCAGGGATGAGTCTGCTCCAGGCTTCTCTCTACCTTCTGATAGTTCCTTGCTTTGTGACAACTTAACTCCAGCATTCACCTGGTGCTTTCCCATGCACACCTCTGTCTCTGGGTTCAAGTTTACTCTTTTTATAAGGACACCAGTCGTGTTTGATTGAGGCCCACCCTAATGACTTCATCTTAACCTGGTCATCAGCAAAGACCCTATTTCCAAATCAGGTGACATCCACAGGTCCTAGGGGTTTGTCTTCAACAAGTCAACAGGTAACACATACCTTGATGTGTGGCATTTTGAGAAGTGGAGCTTCGTTAATTATTTATAATCTGCCTTTCTCCAGGAAGTTCTGACATGACAAATTGGGTAGTGCAAGAAGACTTTAACAAATATGTAAGGAAATGAAGGTAAAGGGAACACAAGAGTAGGAACAATAAGATGACGCCAGGGGGTAAACAAATGATGCCTGAGGTGGGGTCACAGGCGTGACTGTGAGCCTCCTGGCCACCATGGCAAAGAAGCGTGCCTTCGCATACGCAGTGGGTCCATCTGATAAATATCGGGTTACCGGCTGTCCCCAGTACGTGGTTCTTAGCTTGTCCCATTGACTCCCTTAAAGAGGACACTGAGGTGGTGGAATCCTCATTTTCAACAGATTTGGAGCTCAGCCTTCATCTGATAAACGTGCATGCTCCTACATAAGCCAGATTTGAAGAAAAGAGAGTTGAAAACCCTTGTGTTGCACCACCCTCACACTGAAATGGGATGACATCGGAGCCACATGTCACACACGGATGAGGTTCTAAAGGTCAAGGAAGTACAGGTGCCAAATCTACCCTTGAAATCCCTCCAACTGATGATCAAGTGTAGCATATATTCTGCTCTACCTAGAAAACCCCATGCAGACATATTATCTTTCCTTAAGCCCAAGAGAGTCGTTGCTCCTCCAGGGTGGGGACGACCAAAGCTTCTTGGCTGAGCCCCAGATGAAGCAGTTGGATATGTTTAGAGCCTGGGTTTTTAAGCACTGGCGTTATGCTGAGGTCCCTGGGATGTCCATGCCTCCAAGGCACAGGACCTTGGCTTGCTGCAAGGACAGAAGAACCAAACCCACTTAGCCTCTTCCAGGAGAAACCTGTACTGCTTAGATGCTTTACTTTCTGTTTGTGGGGGGATGTCTTTTGCGAGGAGCATACAAAATCAGCCTTTTTATGTCTTCTGGTGAACTGAACCTTTTATCACCATGTACTGTGTCTTTTTTACTCTAAAAATGCTTTTGTCTTTAAGTCGACCGGCTTTCTGTTGGTTAGTGTTTATGTGGTGTGTCTTCTTTCTTTTTTTAATCTTCTATGTGGTGCATCTTTTTTCATCCTCTTATTTTCAAACTTGCTGCATCCTTACACTGGGGTTTGTCTCTTGTAAACAACATGTAATTGGTTTTTATTTTTATCCTCTAACAATCTATGTGTTGTAATGGGCACATTTAGTCCATTTACATTTAATGTAATTGCTGATAGATTTGATTTTAAATCTACCATCTTATTGTTTGTTTTTATTTGTTCCGCCTCTTTTATGTTCCTTTTTCCTCTCCTTTCTTGCCCTATTCTGAACTGATTACTTTATATTATCCCTCTTTTTTCTTCTCTATTAGCTTGTTAGTTATACATCCTTTTATTATCCTTTAGTCATTACCAGAGATTGCAACATGCATTCTTGACTTATTAGCGTCCCCTTTAAATTAGCAAGTTTACTGCTTCTCATTCAGTGGAGACCTTACAAGTCTAACTCCATTTACCCCTCTCCAAAATTAAATGCTTATTGTCATGCATTTTAATTCTCCGTAAATATTCACCCGACATCATTATTATTACTGTTGTTGTTACAATAGTCAACTGTAATTTGGATTTGCTTGTGTAATTTGGATTGCTGTGCCCTTCACTCCTGACTATTTCTGGGCCACCCTGACTCTCAGACTGTAGCCCCAAGTCTGTCACCAGGTCTGTGCAGTTTCTCAGCTTTGCAGCAGCTCTTAGAATCCACAGCACCTTGAGGGGAAGCACTTCCCAGGTGCTGAGTTCACCTCGCTGGGTTTCTCATTTCCTGCCTGTAACCCTTCATAGTCTTATTCACTCTCCATGCCTTCAAACAGATTTCTCTTTATAAACAGAGTTTCATAACACTATTTGGTCCAGGCTTTCTGCTTGTGTTCCAGGGATGGGTTGATCTGGATTAGCTAGCTAGCCATTACCCGAAGTGTAGCCTATGGCCTGCACTCTTAAAAGAGTTATTTCTCTCCTTGTCCCTTTATCTGTGGTCAAAGTCATAAAATTGAATTTGTGTCAATTAAATGTACATATGAGGCAACTCCACGAGAGTTTAATTCCTCTCTATCACTATAATTATCCCTGCTTCTAATGAAAGGGCCTCATGTCTTGGATTACTTTGGTCTCGATCAAATAGCCTTCCAGGAAAGGACCTGTTGTCTTGTTGCGGGTGAGAGAACATTAGTCTTTAATGTAGAAAGTTTACTGTCCAAGGTGTCAGAGTGCTTTAGGGAAGTGATATATCTGAACCACTTTTCCCAGACAAGCTGCCAACGTAGAAATAAAGTAACACCCCTCAGCATGAGTGAATTAGAAGATCTTGGCAGCCCTGCGGTTAGCATTGCTGTCAAGAAGACCTGCTGCAGAAAGACCATTCTGCCAAAGTCCAGGGTCTCATGACACGTGTCAGTGCTCACGATTAACAGCAAGGGTCAGAAATCCAAACCGGCTGAAGCAACAAGGGAAAATGTATTGCTCACAGATCTGAAAAGTCTGGGACTATAGTCTGGCTTCAGGCATGGTGGGATCCAGGTATTCAGACGATGCTATCACCAAGAAGGTGTTTCTTTATCACTTAGCTCTACTCTAATCCAGTGCATCTCAGACTTGAACATGCATCAGAATTATGTGATAAATAAGCAAATTAACACCCCATTTTTGGACCCTGCCCCAGTTTCTAATTCAGTGCATCTAGGGTGGAACATAAGTGTTTTAATTCTTAGTAGGTTCCAGGTGATACTAATTTTACTGCTCCAGGGACCACACTTTGGGAACCACATCTATAGTCTCAGGCATGGCCCAGAGATGGTCCCTGGTGACTCCTATTCCTAATAGTCCCAGCAGAGTCCAAGAACCATCTCTCCCCTGAACTGATCTCTAAACTCCACAGTCAGGGAGAGGCACCTGTTTTCCTGTGGGCCCAGACAGGGCCAGGAGTGGGGATAGACGCAGTTGCCTCCAAACCATGTGGACTGAGAAGCTGGGGAAGAGGTGGTTCCCTGAAGGAAAACATGGATGCCATGAAGGTCACTGTCTCTGGAGCCTGAAAGCAACTGCTGCTCATTTCATATAAAATTTAACCACACAGGACATTTTGCTACAAATTCTTCAGAGGCCAGGTATGGAGTAAGGACTGTAATATGCAAGAGGAAAGAGTAGAAGTTGCTTAGTCAGTGATGAGGAGATGGGGCTGACACCTTCCTTGAACATCATTAAAAATCATGTGCATTCCTGAGCTCACGAAGAGACAGCAGCAGAAAGATGAGTGTTAAGGGCTGCAGAGAGCATCTGCCCCTAGAGGACCCCAAACAAGCTTTAGAGATGAGATGAGCACAGGCTTTGAGAAGCCAGGTGTATCAGCTGTCTCCTGCTGCCTGACAATCCCCTCCATGCTGTGGTGGCTGCAAGCAACAGTGCTTTTTATTATTGCTGCGGGTGGACTGGCTGGGTCCATAGTGAGCTAGTGGGCTGGATGAGCTCACATGGCCTCACTCACAGTGTCTGGCAGGCCCCCTGGCCCAAGGACCTCGGCTGGGACAATTTATCTCTGCTCCATGTGGTCTCATTATCCAGCACCTGGGGGTCTCTAGGCAGCCAGAGAGAATACGCCTCAGCATGCAAGTGCTTTTTAAAGGATCTGCTCAGTCGTGACTGCAAAGGACCTGTTGGCCAAAGGAAGTCACCAGGCCAAGCCCAGCTAGAGAAACCGGCTCCAGCTACCTCTTGATAGGGGGCTTCCCAAGTGGTGCTAGTGGTAAAAAAAAAACCTGCCTGCCAATGCAGGAGACCTGAGACCCAGGTTTAATCCCTGGGTCAGGAAGATCCCCTGGAGGAGGATGGCAACCCACTCCAGTGTTCTTGCCTGGAGAATCGCCATGGACAGAGGAGCCTGGCGGGCTACAGTCCATAGGGCTGCAGAGTGGGACACGACTGAAGCAGCTGAGCCAGCACTCGCCTCTTGATGGAGGGCGTGGCGGTGTCACAGCATGACGTGGCGTGTTGCACGTGGGAGTCGTTTGTGGTCGTTTGTCACAGTCTCCTGAGCCACGGGAAGCAGGTAATGGATGAGGCTGTGTGTGCATGCTCAACGAGTCAGGTTAAAATGCACAGAGGCTCTGGAGCACTCAGATGTCAGCGATCCTCCCAGCAGGCAGCCCCCATCCCCCTCCTGGCTGGATTTCAGGGGGAGTGTGAGCAGCTCAAGACAGAACGGGGCTAAGCCAGCCGTTTCCCTAGACCTTTCACCGTACACATCACGCAGTTGCCAGGCTGAGGGGCATGTGACCACCACTGTGGAAACTGGAGGGCCAATGCCCTGCCTACAGGGGGCGCCGCTCCCCACCTCATAGCTGCCATGTAGGCATGCATGGTGAGGGCTGTCAGGTCACATGACTTTTCAAGAGAGGCCAGGAATCCCGATTTTCGTGTGAATTTCCTCTTTTTTTAAAAAATTTATTTTAACTTAACATCTGTTTCCAATTACAAAAGTCACTCAACACAATCTACAGGCTTGCCTCAGCCATTGGGCTTTGGGTCTTTGAGCTCTACACTAGACCCGTGTGATTCTCAGATGTAATGTTTGCCATTTCATCGGATTCCCGGCTGACCTCAAAGACCACTTGCCTGTGGGAAGGGGCCATTTTGCTAAGACTCTGAATCACTGAGTGACAGCCAGCGGGTGGGGAGAAGCTGCCTGGCTGGAGAGCCAACCGGACAGCCCACATCTCTCGTCTTCTTTGTGACCTGTGCTGCGTTCACGGTAAATCTCCTCAGTTGATACGCTCTTTTGTTTCCAGAGATGAAAGCCAAGTTCTAGCGAAGCGAGGAGAAAGTGCAGTTCACAGAAGAGGGGTAGTTTTCAACCAGAAAAGAGCAGCTTTGGGATAAATTTAAATGTACCATTTGGCTTTCGCTGGTGGCACTGATGTATTGTGTGAATAAATCCACTGTTCTCCACAGCTGTGATGAGAATAAATCCAGTCTCACATGGGGCTCAGGCCGGTGCAGAAACAGCTCACCCAAACGAGCAAGGGGAACTTCCAATGAAGTCAAAAGGCGGCACCCTTGTGTGCAATGCAGTCTACACAGCCCGGCAGCAGGGGTGTGAATCAGGAGGACGCGGGCAGTGTGTACACATTTCTGGGCAGCCATGGGTGGGGAGAACTCTGGTAGTGGAGGTGCGGCACTGACCTTCCCTGGGAGAAAGGCTGATTTAATTTTTAAAAGCATCTTCTTAGCATAATATGACTCAAAGGGCACAGGCAGGACCCAACAACCATGTTGTCGCGGAGCGTTCCCTCCCAAATGAAAGACACTCAGGGCAGAAGGGTTTGTGCAGATAAAACTGGACCCTGCATGAAGAAAATGCCTTCCTGGTTATCCTTTCCCAAGAGAAGGCAAGTGTAAGGCTACAGATAATTATCTTAGATGCGCCGCTCCACCCTGAACCCAGGTCACTGAGATATAAGAGGAGGAGGCTTTTGCCCACATGGTGGTGGTGGTTTACTAGCTCAGTTGTATCCAACTCTTGCGACTTCTTAGACTGCAGCCCGCCAGGCTCCTCTATCCATGGAATTTTCCAGGCAAGAACACTGGAGCGGGTTGCCATTTCCTACTCCAGGGGATCTTCCCAACCCAGGGATCGAACCCAGTTCTCCCACATTGCAGGCAGATTCTTTACCTTCTGAACCGTTGGGAAGTCCCATGTAGTGATAGTAAAAAGGCACGGGCCACCACGTAGCGCCTCTTTTTTGACTGACTTTGTAAGTGTTCTAAGCAGGAAATGCAGAAGGAGCTTACGGGAGAATGGACACTTGTGTTACGTACAGCTCAGTCCCTTTGATGTCCACCTGGAAGTATCACGACACTGTTCATTGGCTGTGTGTGTGTGTGTGTTCAGTCGCTCAGTCACGTCTGACTCTTTGCGGCCCCATGGACTAGCCTGGCAGGTTCTTCTGCCCATGGAATTTTTCAGGCAAGAATACTGGAGTAGGCTCCCATTTCCTTTTCCATCATTGGCTATACTTCAGTACAAAATAAAAAGTTTAGTAAGAAAAAGTCACAAACATCCAAAAAGAAAAAAGAAGGAACTTATGAATCGCCCAGGTTCTCCTTATCCTTGTGCTGCCAGAATCTCACACTAATACTGGGGTTTGTACCCCCAGATCAGAGTGTTGATGTGTTTGTTTAACTGTAGTTTACACAAGCTCTTCAGCCCTTATTTATGGGGTCTTCTCTAGGATCTGAAGGGACCTTGAATTTCTCAGCTCTGCTTTATTGCAGATGGTGGAGGGAACAATATGTTTTATTGACATTTGCAGATACTGAGACTGACAAAGTTCAGAGTTGAAATCACTTTCCATCCATTAATCGCACTGGGAACCAGGGTGTAGCATTAAACAGGTAGGCATGGCCTCCTGGAGTAGCAGGAGGCGTCTAAGGCTTAGGTGGCCTCGGGGTCCCATGAGAGCCCAGCTGAGGCCTCTCCAGCCCTGCTGCCCACCAGACTTCCCCTAGCTCCCCCAGCCCAGCCCCTGTGGCATTCCTCAATGTGCCAAACCCCGCCCACCACAGGGCCTTGGCACCTGCTGCCCCCTTGACCTGGAGGAGCCTCCCCATCTGGGTATTCACGAGGCTCACCACTCTCAGGTCTCCACTCAGATGTCACCTCCCCTGACTGAGGCTCTGAAATAGTTTCCTTCCCCTCCTGTCATCTCCGGCCTTGACCCTGCTTGATTTTCCTCCCAGAACGCGTCACCTACTGCCGGCGTGTCCTGTGCACTGATCCACGTCTGTCTCTGCCCCGTGACTGGGAGGTCTGTGAAGATGGGGTGCACCTGTTCACCCACCTCTGTACCCCCCACCCACCCAGACCAGCATCTCATCTCACAGTGTAGTGACAGTCGAGAGCCTGTGGCATTAATGCCTGTGCCATGTGGGGCACCCGTCTCTGCTTCAGCTCCCCTTGGGGTGAGGATGCACTGGTGCTTCAGGATTCCTCAGTTCCGGCTCCAGAGGAGCCCACGGCCACGCCTTCCTCTCACCCTCTTTTCCATCCCCCAGCTGCTTCAGGGACCTGCGTGAGGAAGATCCCAGTGGCCTCACCACACCCCCTGGACCCGCCGTGTTTCCATAGCAATGAGGGTCCCCACCTTCATCAGCTCCTTCCAGCTCTCATCTGCTCATCCCTCGAGGGGCAGAGCAGGCCGAGGAGCTGATAAGAAAGGAAAACAGTTAAAGCAGCCTTGACCAGGGAGACCGGAATCCCCAGGTCACGTTGCCGGCAGTGCTTACCGTCTGTCCCCAGGAGCAGCACTTGAGCCACGGCAAGAGTCCATCAGAGTCAGGATGACCCACCGCCGCTATCGCCCAGGCCAGCCTGCCACCCAAAGGCCCACAAAGGTTCCTTTGGGTGCCCTTGACTTGCCTGGGGGAGTAGCTTGGACTTGCCATGACCTGTATCAGACCAGCCCTTGAGTTCTGTTGGCTTTCATGTTTCCTAAAAACTGGAGTACTTTATGAACAAATACAATTTAGGGTTCAGTTCAGTTGCTCAGTTGTGTCTGACTCTTCGAGACCCCATGGACTGCAGCACGCCAGGCTTCCCTGTCCATCACTAACTCCCGGAACTTGCTCAAACTCATGTCCATCGAGTTGGTGATGCCATCCAACCAACTCATCCTCTGTCATTTCATATAAATTTCAGATTCTAGCTTTTCTTTGGGAAAAAAAGTTGGCAACACTAGAAGCACAGCACTATCTATCTGGTAGGTGTTGGCTGGAGCTTGGCGGTGGCTCAGCTGCTCCTCCCCCATCTCCCCAACTCTCTCCTTCTTCCCCACCCCCCAAATTCAGTCTCAATTACTCAGTAATTACTTAGTCCCCAGACATTCACCTTCAAAGCCCCTCTACTGGATGCCTGGTAGAAATTGGTGTCCCTTCCTTTTAGCTTAGGTTTTCCATCAGCCCAATGGCAACCCACTTGCCTGGAGAATCCCATGGACAGAGGAGCCTGGCGGGCTATAGTCCATGGGGTCACAAAAGAGTCAGGCATGACTGGACAAGCACGCACGTGCTGCACCTTTTCCATCAGCCCAGTGTCTGGCTATCCTGGAAGCCACCCCAGTAGAGCTGCTGTGTGTTTCTTTCCCTCTCCAGCCAAAGCCATTCTTGATGTTGCTACTTGAACTCTCAGTTAGATGCAAAATATAACAGAACATAGCAGGAGGGTAAAGGGCTCCAGCTGAATCTTTGATAACCATGGGTGCCTGTTTACTGAGGTCATGGGGATTGAAGGCTGCTGGTTTTTTAACAAGTCTTTGCACCAGGCCAGATATATATATATATATATATAGTCAAAGTATGGTTTTTCCAGTAGTCATGTACTGATGTGAGAGCTGGACCATCAAGAAGACTGAGCACCAAAGAATTGATGCTTTTGAACTGTGGTGCTGGAGAAGACTCTTGAGAGTCCCTTCGACAGCAAGGAGATCAAAGCAATCAATCCTAAAGGAAATCAACCCTGAATATTCATGAGAAGGACTGATGCTGAAGGTGCAGCTCCAGTACTTTGGCCACCTGATGCAAAGGGCCGACTCATTGGAAAAGACTCTGATGCTGGGGAAGATTGAAGGCAGGAGGAGAAGGGGACAACAGAGGATGAGATGGTTGGATGGCATCACCAACTCAATGCACCTGAGTTTGAGCAAACTCTGAGAGATGTTGAAGGACCAGGAAGCCTGGTGTGCCGCAGTTCATGGGGTCGCAGAGTCGGACAAGACTTAATGACCTAACAACAACAAAACCCCAGAGAATTCATACATGTTAATTCCCAGTTATTTGGTTATAAGCCAACGTTAATGTCAATCCTTGATACTATTGTTTGTTTTTTTGTGGATTTTTTTGTTGTTGTTTTGCCTGTACTGAGTCTTTGTTTCTGCCCATGAGTCTCGGGAAGCAGGGGTTACTCTTCATTGCCGTGCACAGGCTTCACTCATTGTGGTGGCTTCTCCTGTTGCAGAGCATGGGCTCTGGGCACACAGGCTCAGTAGTTGTGGTGCACAGGCTTAGTTACTCCAGTGTGTGGCATCTTCCCAGATCAGGGGTTGAATGTTCCCTGCACTGGCAGGTGGAATCTTAACCACGAGGCCACCAGGGAGGTCTGGAGACTATTGTTAAGTGGTGCCATCCAGTTGCCTATGTTGAATTCATGTCTCCAGCCCAGACCACCCTCCCAAACTTCACACTCATGTGTGTGTGCAGGCCAACTGGACAGCTCCACCCTGATGCCAATCACATCTCTTGGCTCCAAGCTGCCCTTGCTCTTGTCTTCCAAACCTGCTCCTCCCACAGCCCTCCCCAGCTCAACCAAGAGCAACCCCATCATCCACTTCCTCAGACCAAAGTCTTGGAGTCATCCTTGACTCCTCTCTTTCTGTACCCGCCACATCTACTCTGGCCGGAAATCCTGTTGGCTCTGTCTGTAACATACATGCAGAAACTGACCACACTCTGTGTCGCCCCTCCCCTGCACAGCTGCAGGAGCCTGACCCCTCTGCTTTCCCCTTCATGTCCCTTCATTCTAGTCTCCACTCAGCACCTAAGTCAGATCAGGTCCCCTGCTCTAGAGCCTTTGACTCCTCAGTTGTCTCAGAGTTATGACCTTACAGTGTCTTCCAAGGCCCTGTGTGACCTGTCCTCCCCACCCCTTCTCAGATCTCTCCCTTCGCACTGGTGTGTGGACCACACTTCCCCAGTGCTCAGCGAGGCCCATCTTGCCATCCTGTACTTTCCATCTCTGTTACCCTGCTCTGTTTTTATTGTTTTTCCCTATCATCTCCTGGCATGGCACACCCTAGACTATGTATTGTTTCTCCAGCTATTGCCTCCCTCCACAAAGGTGAGACTCTTGGTCTGTCTGGTCCCCGTTGTCCCCAGTACTAACAACAGAGCCTGGCAGACTGGCACTCAATATATATTTGCCTAGAGGATGAAATTCAGTAGGTTAAATCCTCTTTAAACATCCCAATGGCAACATTTTGAGCAGTTCTGTTTTTAAATAGAGATTTAAAAAAAAAAACACAGAATCCAAATATGTGTAATTGAGATGTTATCATAAGACACCCCCCATGTTCATTGCCTAACCTAGTCAGTTGATGGCCAATTTCACCTGTGACCCCACCCATTCCCCACCTGATTATGAAGCAAATTCAAGTCATCATGTTTATCTGTAGATATTTTAGAATGCCTTTTGTTTTTTACAGCTGCATAGTATTCCACTGGGTGAACAAATCACCCAGGGATAGTACCTACGTGTCGGGGCTTCCCTGGTGGCTCAGTGGTAAAGAACCCACTTGGCAGGAGACTTGGGTTTGATCCCTGGGTCAGGAAGACCCCCTTGAGGAGGAAGTGGTAACCCACTCCAGTATTCTTGCCTGGGAAATCCCACGGACAGAAGGAGCCTGGAAGGCTATAGTCCATGGAGTCGCAAAAGAGTCAGACACAACTTAGTGACTAAACAAGAACAACAACAGAACATAACATGATGTATTTTTTTTCAACGAGTCCTGTTGGGTACTTTTTGCATATCACTTTATAAAGTCACTGTTCCACTCATTAGAACTTCTACCATCAACTTCAGTTTTGCAATACTTTTTTTCTTCAACTGAAGAGTAATTTCTTTGTAAATCTTGTTACGCACACAAAAACAAAATAAACTAAAGCACAATGATTCTGAACCACTAGCTCTTCTCCATAATATTAGGGACTATTCTTTATAGGCACTTTGCTAGAAGTCTAATTTTTTAACTTTTTATTTCGATTTTGGATGTAAAGGCAAACCGCAAGGACAGTACAACCAACACCCGCCTCCCCCCAGGTTCACCACTTGCTAACATTTTGCTGCGGTTGCTTTATATTTGCTCTCTCTGTGTGTATTTTTAAATCATTTGAGATTAAATTGTAGACAGCATTCCCCTTTACCCTGAACACTGCAGTATGTATCTCCTAAGAACAGGGGCATTCATCTTCCATCGCTACAGTGTACTTACATGTGACATTCAGGATATTTAGCATTAATACAATACTGTTATCCAAGCCACAGCCTCTACTCGGATTTCTGCACTTGCTATAATTTTGTTCTTTAGTGCGATGTCTGCCCACCCAGGACCCACCCCCAGGATCGCTATTGCATTCAGCTGCCGTTTCTGCCCCAGGCCCTTTCATCTGGAGCATCTCTCCAGATTATCTTTGTCTTTCTTGACCTTGACATTTTTGGAGAGTACAGGCCAGTTGTTTTATAGAATGTTCCTCAGTTTGAGTCTAATCGATTTAGAGCAACCCTCCCAGAATGCAGTCTAAAGCAGAACTCCCGGCTTTCCGCCCCCAGGACCTGGGAGCCGCCGAGAGAGACCCCTATCCGCAACCCGGAAACCGGTGTGTAAGGCTGAGGACCGAGAGGAAGATGCCTCGGCTGTGCTCAGAGCCATTCAGGTGGAGAACGAGGCCCTGCAGAGGGCAATCCTCAGCAGAAAGGCTGAGCCCCCTGCCAGCCCACCGCAGGTGCGTTCCCTGCAGCGGGAAAGGATGGAGGAGGACTCGGGCTACTCAGGGACCAGGCGGTGTCTGAGCCGTGCTTGCCAAGAGCACGTGGTGAGGAGAGAGAGCTGTGGGGGCGCCCCTGACCTCAGACCAATCAGCCTGTCCACTGCCTGATTCTTGCTGACCCATCCAAGTCCCCATTTCCTCCACCTCCTTTCCATCTTTTGGTCCTAAGTGCCTCCAGTCCTTGCTGATTTCCCTGCAAACCCTGAACACCTTAAACCAGGGTTGTAGACTGGTGCGTCAGAACAAGAACGGAGATAACAGCCACCTCTGGCTGCTCTGGAAAGACCTCCTTTCCCAGAGCATGAGCCCTTCTGGCCTCAGCAGTCCTCATGGCTCCCTAAAGCGCCGCCCCTGGCCTGCTTCACCTACTCGGGAAGCTCCCCCACGCCTGGCCCTACAGGAGTTTAAGTTGGCGTCCACAGCCTTGGCATTTGAGCAGCAAACAGAAAGATGGATGATGGGGTGGACTGGGGGGCTTCGGGCATCCCTCGGTGTCCACATCCTTTCTCAGAAGCGTGTTCCCCAACTCACCTGTTGAAACCCTTTGCCTTAACTTGCTCCTCTTGATGCTCACAGTAGTCCTGAGACAGGCAGGACTGGTTTCATGACCCTGTTTTCTAGATATGGCTGATGGCACCCAGGAATCAGAGGGGCTTTCTCGGGGCATGTCTGTCTATGGCAGTGGCTGAGATCTGAGTGCCTACAAGCCTAGAGCCCCATCCACACCACCAGTTGCTCCCTAGGCCCTGTCTCAGGCTACTCTTTGGGGCGATCATCAAGCATCATCTGTTGCCTGTTTTCTTGGCGCTCGGCCCTATGCCCCCGACATTCGCGTCTGTGATCGCAAGACGGTCTTTGTCTCTGTCGGTGAAGGGGGTGCAGTGGATGGCTTTATTCTGACCTCAGATCATGTGATTCCATCATTCTAGGACACAGACGGACCACGAGCAAAGTCATGGACCAGTCTGCTCAAGGAGGAGACCCCTGAGGTCAGTGAAGTCCTGAGAGGAACAACAGAGCGCCGTGCCCAACAGCGCCGGACAGTTTCGAGAGGGCCTCCCTGCCACGGTCCCAGCAGGCCCTCACTGTGCTTCCTGAGCATGCCGGCATTCTGCCCATCTCCCAGCTCGGGAGACCCAGGCTGGAGCACTTTGCCCATGATTATGAGCGGAAGCCAGAACTCACCCAGGCCTGCTGACTCCCAGTCCCTTGTTACGTTTCTATTTTTTTCACAAGATAATACAAAAACAGATCTTAGTATCCCAGATAAATATATATCTGCCTAGTTGGATTAGGCCAATCTCAGCAAAGGTGGCCCCAGGAAAGATGGATGTGAGTTAATAAAACAGCTGGGAATGTCTTTGCTAGAGTGTGCCCAAGGCTACTCCACGTCCTCAGAATACAGAGGTGGCCGAGACAGACCAGATTCGTCCCTGGCCTCAGGGAGCTTGCAGACAACATTGCAATTAAGCCATCCATAACCCGGTGACTTCAGAGAGAGATGACAATAAACGGTGCTAAAGGTGACGGTGGGAGACTCTGGGATGGTGGCTGCCTCCCATGGGGTGGTCTGAGGAGGCCCTTTGGAAGGCATCCAGTCTAGGCTGAGCCCTGTCTATTAAGAAGGAGTCAGCCTCAAGAGAATAGCATTCCCTGTGGAAGGAACGGGGGAAAGCTTTGAAGTGGGAATGAGCCTAGCCTAATCCAGGAGGGGAGGAAGTCCTGGAGGAGAAGAGGGCAGGGGAAGTAGGGGGTGGGCAGTGGGGAACTGGAGAGAGAGCTCATGAAATAGAGTGCTAGGCAGGGCAGCACCCCAGAGCAACACTATGGTTTTCTTTTTGCAACCCTCCTGCTTTTTCTATTATTTCCTGGTCCTCTGAAACTGTTGCCAGTCAATATTTCTGACAGGTTTGCCACACTACCTACCCTGTGGTCCAGGATTTCTGGATGACCTGACCCCTGATTCACAGAGCTTCCAATGACTACAATTACTTGCAGATAGAGACCAAAGCACATTTTTAGTTCAGATGATAAATGAAAAAGAAGGGGAAAAAGCTTGGAGGATTGAAAATCAAAGGGTCTAATGTTACTGGAATTCTCCACAGAGTCCCATTACTTTGTAGCAAACAGCACAGAGGTTCACTGGAGGTGGGCAAAGGTTTTGATGAGAGAGAAATTTTTCAATAGTTCATTGAAGCTGATCGTTCCCTGGGACTTCCCAGATCATAAGAAACGGAGACCCCGTCTTTTGCCGAAGATTGTGTGAGGGTTTTCTAGAAATCTAATCAGCCCCGGGTAGCTGCTGTCACCCTTATTCCAGCTCCCAGTTGCCTGCAATGGGGCTGATGATCTGCAGAGCATGTCCTTTTGACCATGGCTCTGCTGTGGCTTGGGCCAGGAGGGTCGCCTCAGACATCTGTCTCATGAGCTTTTGCATCCCTCCTCAGCTGCCTCCCATCACCACAGTGACCAGCACGCAGGAGCCAGCCAGGGCAGCAGGGGGAGCCAGAGCCGTCAGTGAAGCCATCGACAGAATCGGCCTTTTGGGGAGCAGGTACTTATCTAAGCGGCTTCAGAATGAAAACAAGCAGCCCATAGTCATGCAGCCATGAGAATCTTATTAACTGAGGTTTTTCTTTGCATTTCCTATATGATTCCAGACCATTTAAAGCTGGTTGCTTAGACTGTATCCCCCCTCCCCTTCCCTTCCGCCCAGAAGCATGAAATTGACTTGATTGCTTTCAGACCCGTCTCTTGGCTTGTTCGGTTTGGTTCAGCCAGTGTAAAACTTCAATCTTCTCCGAGCTTTCCAGGGAAGCGGCCCACACGGCAGGCAGTGACCCAAAGCAGTGACCTTTGAACCTTCTTTTCTCTATTCAGAGTTCGTTCAAACTCTGCTTTCTAGTCCCTTCACACGTAGCTTCAGTGATCGGCACTGTCAGATTTTATTATCAAAATAAGGGCTTTCCTCTAGTCTTTGGGCAACATCGATCTTCAGAAAGATGCACCAGCCAGAGCCAGCAGGTTCAAGAATGCACTCGTACCCCGCCGCACTCCCCAGGCCGCCGTGGAGAGTGGGCGCATGCTAGGCTGTTCAGTGCCGGTGCTGAGGGGCGGGAGCAGCTGGAGTCCAGCCTGCGTGGTGGTCGCTAAGCTGAGGCTCTGGCCTGGGGCTGCATCAGCCCTGAAAGATGGGGGCTTTTTCTTCGCACGAAGGAGGAGTTTCCTGGCCAAGCTGCGTACTCTCCAGATCTGTGTCCACCCAGAGGCAGTTTGCCTTTGATAATTTCTACAAAAATTCTGAATGGGCTAAAGGCACTGCTAGCCATTCCTCCAGGAGTCTGCAGACCCCAGATTGGAAACCATGCTGTGAACCCCTGTGACCACAAATCAGAATTTGAAGTTTCCTCCAGGAGCCAAAGGGCTGAGCCATGAGGATGTATCACATCAGATACAGTTTTATTTACAAGTGCTTCTTTCTTTGTCCTCAAGATCCTTTGTGCTTCAGGGTCTTGGGGATTCTCAGCCTTAAACAGCACAAGTGGGGTATGTTTGCAGACGACCCTCTTCTGGGTTTGAAATGCTGTGTCCTCAGAAACTAGAGGTGCCGAGCAGGTCAGGAATTGGCAAACTTTTTCAGTAAAGGAGAGGAGGGCAGATTGGGCTAAAGGAACCGAAGTTGCCTAGACAAGAGGTCATGAAAGTGTTAGTTGCTCAGTCGTGTCCGACTCTTGTCCGACTCCATGGGCTGTAGTCCATCAGGCTCCTCTGTCCATGGAATTCTCCAGACAAGAATACTGCAGTGGGTAGCCATTCCCTTCTCCAGGGGATCTTCCCGACCCAGGAGTTGAACCCAGATCTCCTGCATTGCAGGCATATTCTTTACCATCTGAGCTACCAGGGAAGTGCCTTTCAGTAAAGGGCCAGATAACAAATCCTTTAGGCTTTCCACTTTTTGTTTTGTTTTCCGTTTAACACCATAAAACCATTCTTAGCTTTTAGGCCACACAGAAGCGGGCTGTGGGCTGCGTTCAATCTGCAGGCTGTACTGTGTGGACCCTGCTCTAGACTCTTGGGGCCGCACTGTGTCTTCGTTGTGGCACACAGTGTTCCTCTCGTCCCGGAACATGGGCTTCATCGCCCTGCTAAGGGCATCTTAGTGGGATCTTAGTTTCCTGATCAGGGATCGAACCCGAGTCCCCCGTATTGAAAGGTGGATGCTTAACCACTGGATGACCAGGGACATCTCTCCATCTAGACTTGTACAGGTTAAAAGTTTGCTCGAGGAGATCAGCTGGTTCTGGCCCCAGGCAGTTTCTCTTGCTTGGCCCTTCTTTCGGGGCTAATTGTACAGTTATTTATAAAGGGAAAAAACCAGCCCACATATGCCTTTGATCTCTCTGCTGGGTGTGAGTATTTTCTTCTCAGATTGTTACTTCTCTCTGAAATGGAAAAGTAAGCGTGGTACCCTTAATGGGAATGCTGTCTATTGTGTTATCATTTATTACTACTTGTTTACTAAAACAAAAATCACATTTCAGACAACAGCAGAAGCTTCTGAAAGTCCTCCAGGCCATTGAAAGTGACTCTGCCCGTCTCGGCTGGGTGGTTTCACCCACGGAGGAGCAAGTGCTGGACCCAGAGGTGAGAACCTTGACTTGCGAGGCTTTCCCAGGGCATTCTCAACTTGCCTGCAGGCTGAGGGAAGAAGGGCCCCTCAGGACGATCATTTCTATCCCGTGGGAACTGCTTTGACAGTGGTAAACTTGCATCTTTCTGCCCAGGTCTCCATCCCTGCTCCCCAGCACTCAGACATCCATGTAATGAAGCACAGAGTTTCAGCGGACAGAAGTCTGTCCACCCAGGAGGAAATATAAGCAGCCTGTCTAATAGAAAAGTATCCAACATCACTGATAATCAAGAAATAAAAATTAGGGCAACCTTAACATTCCATTGATATCTGAGTTAAATCATTTTTGATGATCACCTCTAGCACTGGCAAGGTTACAGTAAAACTGACCATCTTACTCTGCTGGCAGCAACAGAAATAAGGGTGGAAAGCTTTTGAAAAGCAGAAAGGACAGACTTAGGAAAAGCCCTAGAAATATTTATGTCTTCCAGCCTGACAAGCCTACTTCTTTACCCTAAAGAAACCACTTAACAGAAATTAATAAATATATAGGCACAAAAATGTCTATTCCAAAAGTATTGAAAGTAGGTGGAAGTGAGAGGGAAAAAACACAGAAATAACATATATGTCTCACAATAATACAGTTAATCAGGAAAGTATGATATATGGGCATCATGCAGTTGTGTAAAAGGATGGACATTTCATTATGGAGGTTATGCAGATAGAAAATGTTAAGGACATAAAGTTAACTGCAAAAGGTAATGTTCATCTTCATGAAGTCCAATATTATTGAGTCATGGAGTCCAATATTATTATAGCAAGTGGGCAAAGATATGGCTGGCCGAGTGGTTCGATGGAGCTGAGACATGAAGAGTGAAAGGGCAAGAGGGCATCAGGATGGAGGAATAACAGGTGATGCTTTTCTCTTTTTGGTCAAATGGTTTGTGTCCAACACATCCTCTCCCCACTTCCTATACCCAAGCCTTTCTTATAACTGTTTGGTACAGCAGTCACTCACCTTGTGATTGGCCGATGGAGACTTAACAGGAAGTCCTCCCAAAGGCACACGTAAAGCTCATATGACATCAGAAGGAGCCCTGCTGCAACCTAGACTGGAGTTCTGGCTTGGAGTCTTTACCATCATTTAGAGGTTGTGTGACCCTAGACAAGCCTCTTAAGCTGTCTGGTCCTGGGAGTGGATGGCTGTCCAATTGGGTAAATAATCCTCAGCCCGAGGGGCCACTGTGTGGCTGCAACAGGAAAGGTCTCTGAGGGCAAGTAGCTTGGTGCCTGGCACCAAGGCAAGGGGGAACCAGGAAATATGCCTTCTAGAAAAATCTACAGAAAGCAAAGCTAGTGGCAGCCCACTCCAGTACTCTTGCCTGGAAAATCCCATGGACGGAGGAGCCTGGTGGGCTGCAGTCCATGGGGTCGCGAAGAGTCGGACACGACTGAGCGACTTCACTTTCACTTTTCGCTTTCATGCATTGGAGAAGGAAATGGCAACCCACTCCAGTGTTCTTGCCTGAAGAACCCCAGGGATGGGGGAGCCTGGTGGGCTGCCGTCTATGGGGTCACACAGAGTCAGACATGACTGAAGCGACTTAGCAGCAGCAGCAGCAGCAGCATTCTCCCTGTACGGTGTAGTTGCTTTCTTAGCTGTAAAGATCCTAAATGTGGTGAAACCTCAGTCACATTAAAAAGAACCTAGATGGGACTTCCCTGGTGATACATTGGATAAGAATCCACCTAACAATGCAGGGGACATGGGTTCTATCCCCAGTCAGGGAAGATTCTGCATGCTGAGGAGCAGCAAAGCCCAAGTGCTGAAAATACCGAGCCAGTGGTCTAGAGCCTGAGAGCCACAACTACTGAATCCGAGTGCTGCAACTACTGAAGCCCTGGTGCCCAAAGCTTGCGCTCCCGAATAAGAGAAGCCACCTCAGTGAGAAGCCCGTGCAATGCAATAAAGAGTAGCTCCTGCTCATTGCAACTAGAGAAAGCCTGCACACAGCAACTAAGACCTAGGACAACCAAAAATTAATTAATTAAAAAAAAAAAGAACCTGGATGGATCAAGTCTCCTTATATTATAGGAGACAAGAAACCCAGGGCAAACTGACTTACACAACAAAGAGAAGAAAAATGAGAGATTTCTTTGTAGTGAATGTCATAGTCGGGCTCAGGTAGAGCTTGATCCAGAAGCTTACACAGGGTCTCCACCATGTCAGCTGAATCTCTGAGCCCCATCCCCACCTCAGTGCCCAGTCCCAGCTCTGCTCCCTCCCTATGATCTCTCAGTAGTGATTCCCACTTCTCCCCGTTATACCCTGAGACCCCACAGTCAGAAGAACTGAGCAGTTTCTCCACACACAGATCTGAGACTAGGTCACATGCCCATCACTGACCCCTCCCTCCAGGTGGCCCAGGCATCAGGACACCCTGATCGACTGGACCAGTTCAGCTCCTCCTCGGGTGTAGGAAAGCATCCTTCTCCTTGTTATCTCACGGCTCAGAAAAGAGAAGGGGCAACTTTGACAAAAGAAAAGCAGGTGGTCTTGGTGAAAGAGGGGCAGTGATACCAGGGTCCAGAAGCTTCCCAGCCAGTGTTCGCCTCACACCCCTCCCTCCTAAATCGAGCAGGACTCACCATTAGGTTGCAGCACCGACAACTTGGGACACTTCCTTAGTTAAGAGACCCTTCAGCTTCTTCATTTAGAAACGCTGCTGAGGGCATTCACACATTTTAGATTGCACCGGGCGTGAGATCCAGCAACCCCTCCTGGGGGCAGCTCGCCTCCCATCTGGCCTCCCCGCGACAGCCCACAGCCAAGGTGACCAGCACCACTTCTTCACGCCTCCCACGGGGCTTACCTGGCAGCGGATGCGCCTCCCAAGCACGAGTTGATTAACCTCCCGAACCTCACGCCTTGAGCCGGGCCAGTGGAATTTTATCACCTTCCTGCCAGCCTGGGACTCAGGCCCAAGGCAACAGAGGGCTTGGCCCCAGCTCCACATGGGCCCATGGCAGAGAAGGAGGAAGCCGTGGGGTCTGCTAATAAAAACAGGCCCTACGTTCCTTCCGGGAGCGGGGAGCTGACCTCCCTCCCTCCGCATCCCCAGCCCATCGCCTGGCAATCAAGGCTCATCCAAACACACGCTGAGAGCGCTAGCACGTCTCGCTGGCTATTAATTAAAAAAAATAAGTAGGGAACAGTTGCTGTTCATTTGCTCAGCTTCCTGCTCACAGGACCGTCGCAGATTACAGTGCTAATTAAGAGAGGGCATGTGCATGTGGGGAAGGCACCATTTTCTGAGCGGCTGATCTGTGGCGACCAGCCCTGCGGTCGGGGTGACAAGGGGCCTCAGGAAGCCGTTCCGCGGCATGGCCATTGATTGATGGTGTTCACGCCCTCCCAGACAGATAGCCTGCCTGAGAAGGAGGTGGGCATTAAAATCAGTGGAGGAGAGACATGGGCAGAAATGGCCACTTACAGAGGGCACGCAGGCCGGGACTGCTGACCCGGCCTTCTCGGGGCATTCACACATGCTTAGTCACTCAGTCGTGTCCGACTCTTTGCGGCTCTTTGGACTGTAGCCCGCCAGGCTCCTCTCTCCATGGGATTTTACAGGCAAGAATACTGGAGTGGGTTGCCATGCCCTCCTCCAGGGGATCTCCTGGGTCTGCTGCGTTGCAGGCTGTTTCTTTACCCACTGAGCCACGCAGGTATCCTGCTTAATCTCCAGGATAGGGTTGTCAGATTGATGGTGTCATCTCCTGGCCCCCATCCAGGCAGAGGGATGTCAACTGACCTGTCCAGCGTCCTGTGTTATCTACTGCAGTGGTCGCCAGCCCTTTTGGCACCAGGGATCAATTTCGTGAAAGACAGTTTTTCCACGGCCCGGGGGTGAGGGGATGGTTTCGGGATGATTCAAGCATATTACAGTTATTGTGTACTTTTGTCCCCCTAACCTATAACGCTGCTGCTGATCTGACAGGTGGTAGTGGTCCTCGCCCCGGAAGTTGGGACCCCTGCTGTATTACATAGGTCGTCTGCTAGGCTGCCACAACCACGTGCCATAGTCTGGGGGCTTAAACAACGGAGACTGCTTTTCTCACCAATCCAGGAGCAAGGTGTTGGCAGGCGGGCTTTCTTCTGAGGCCCGTCCTTGGCTTGCACATGGCCACCTTCTCATTGTGTCCCCACATGGCCTTTTCTCCATGCCTGCCCATCCCTGGTGTCTCTCTTGGTGTCCAAATGTCCCCTTCTTGGAAGGCCGTCAGTCAGAATGGGTTAGGCCCACCCTAACAGCCTCACTGTGTCTTAATTACCTCTTTCTAGGCCCTATCCCCTTCTGAGCAATTAGGGTTTAGGCTTCAGCATCTGAATTCGCGGAGGGGGGGGTGGAGGTGACACAATTTAGTCCCTAGTGAAGTGAAAGTCGCTCAGTGGTGTCCAGCTGTTTTCAACCCCATGGACTATACAGTCCATGAAATTCTCCAGGCCAGATATCTGCCCAATTCAGAAGTTGTGACGTGCCTACAGGACCTGAACCCTTGGTCGTGGGTGAGAACAGTGCATATTCAGGAAGAATCTGATACCTTTAAACATTTTTTAAATTTTATTTTATTATTACTTATTTTATTTATTTTTGGCTGCACTGAGTCTTCCTTGCTGCACCCGGGCTTTCTCTAATTGCGTGAGTAGGGGCTACTCTCTAGTTGTGGTGTGTGGTGATTTCTCTTGTTGCAGAGCACCGGCTCAGTAATTGGGGCTCACAGGTTTAGTTGCTCTGTATGTGGGATCCTCCTAGACCAGTGATCAAACCCGTGTCCCCTGCACTGGCAGGTGGATTCTTAACCGCTGGATCATGAGGGACATCCCTTTAAACATCTTTTGTTATTTGTGGACTCTTACAGAAAATACTAAGTGCCAGGGTTCACTGATAAGTTTTTTTTTTGGCCGCACTGAGTGGCTTGCGGGATCTTAGTTCCTTGACCAGGGATGGAACCTGCGCCCCAGCAGGGAAAGAAGAGAGTCCTAACCACTGGACCACCAGGGAATCCCCACAGTAACTATGTTTTAAATGCCTTACAAATATGAACTCGTTAAATCTCCATGGTAACCATCTGTAATGGGTGCTTCTCTTATCCTCGTGGTACAGATGGGGAAACCGAGGCACCGAGAGCCTAAATACCTTGTCACTTCACGGTCGAGCTGGATTCCTCCTGTCCTGTTTTCATCCACTGGCATTACGTTTCTTCTTGTTAAGGACAAATCGGGACCGAAAGCGGAAGAGATCAAAGATGCCATCTACGTGACCATGGAAATCCTGTCCAACTGGGGCAACACGTCGTGGGTGGGCCTCACGGAAGTTGAGTTCTTCGACCTGAACAACACAAAGCTGTACGTGTCGCCCCATGACGTGGATATCCGGAACGCAGACGTGCCAGGGGACCTGGGCCACTTGGTCAACAGGAACTTAGCTGTAAGTGGAGGCGGTCCTGAGTGAGCCTTGGCCTCGGGCTTTAATGCATTTTTTTCTGTCCAGGATAAGTCCACGGTGAGGGTGTGGGTGTGGGGAGGGGAAGGATGTTGTGATTGTCTCAGCCATTCATTTGGGCAGAGTGGGCAGGAGCCTGGGAACAAAGTACAGGCAGAGCCTCCAAACGGTACCCCTCACTCCCTGAGCACTTTTCCAGATCCCCACTCATTGGGGGTTTCTTTGGGGGTTTGGGGGCAAAGAGGAGCCAATTCACCGGCTTTATCTACCTTTGCGGTTTACCAGTCATCACCACCAAACACGGGACCTGGGGAGGGGGAGTGTCACTGAGGCCCTTGTTTTGTAGATGAAAAAACTGAGACTTGGACAAGGGCATTGACTTGGTCAAGGTCACAGAGCTGGAAGGTGCGGGAGGGGCAAACCCTGCAGCCTGGCCCAGGGCCCATGTTCCCCCTCCGGGCCCTGCTTCCCTGGGACACAGAACACACCTAGAAAACACGGAACGTTGCTTCCTTTCAAATATCTAAAAGTTAAAGAAAGAAAAGCTCTGGCACTTTCTCTTCCTGCCACTTGCAAGCTGGACACAGGAGACTGAGCTAAGCTGAGACAGACTGCCCAGCGCCGATGTCCGTACTGTGCTGTGGGCTTCAGCGTCCATCACCTTGACCTCTGGGAGGGGCCTGGAACACGGGACCAGAGGTTGCCTCTGGGTCATGGAACGGGCCGAACAAGGGACGGGGCGATAGGTAGGCTTTCCCTGGGATGCTTTTTTGTACCTTTTTAATTTCCTGCCCTGTACACATATTTTTCTATTCCAAAGAACAAATTATTAGATTTTTTCAAACATTTTCCATATTTATTTTTGGCTGTGCTGAGTCTTCGTTGCTGCGCTCAGGCTTTCTCCAGTTGTGGCCAGCGAGGCTACATTGCGTTGCGGGGCACGGACTTCTCACTGCGGTGGCTTCCCTTGTTGCAGAGCGCAGGCTCTAGGCACTTGGGCTTCAGCAGTTGCAGTGCCCGGGCTCCAGAGCGCGGGCTCAGTAGTTGTGGTGCGTGGGGTTACTTAGCCCTGTGGGATGTGGGATCTTCCTAGACCAGGAATCAAACCTGTGTCCACTGCATCAGCAGGCAAATTCTTATCCACTGCGCCACCAGGGAAGTCCAAATTATTAATTTTTTTAAAAAAATTGAAAATGAAAACGGTTGTCACAGCTGGAGTTCTTGCCTTGTGCCAGGCACAGTGCTAGGTATGTCGTATGTAAAATCTTATTTAAACATAACGGTGCACAGACCCGAGAAGCAGAAAGGCCTGGCTCCAAGCTTAATCACGTGCCGCTTCATGACCACCAGTAACGTACCTAACATCTACTTGGTTTTCTCATCTGTGCAACGGGGATCATAGTGGCACTTACCTTGATACAATAGTAAGGATCAATGTAAATATAAAGAACTTGGCACCACGCCTCCGAAAGAGCTCTGAAACACCAGCTGTTGCTGTTTTCATTGTTACCAGTCGTGGTAGTAGTAATACAGTGAGTGCTAAGTCACTTCAGTTGTGTCTGACTCTTTGCAATACCATGGACTGTAACCTGCCAGGCTCCTCTGTCCATGGGGTTCTCCAGGCAAGAATACTGGAGTGGGTTGCCATGCCTTCCTCCAGGGGATCGTCCCAACCCAGGGATCAAACCCATGTCTCTTTTGTCTCCTGCATTGGCAGGCGAGTTCTTTACCACTAATGCCACCTCTGTGAAGCAAATATTATTCCCATTTAAAGAAAAAGAAGCCATAAAGGAGGGCTTTGAAATCCCCAGTTCTAGATATCCAGGTTCTGGTCTTGACTCTGTGGCCTTGGGCATCTTACCTGCGTTCTCTGAGAGTCAGTTTTTTCCTCCTGTAGAATGGGAGTGGGAGACCTGGATAATCTGTGTGATTCTTATTTTGCCAGAAAGAGCCCTGAGTCTGGCTCGATTTAGCAGATTTTTGGAAACAAAATGTGTTGCAAGCCTTTTGCATAGATGGCGTATTCACTGAGACTCAGGCCAGAATCAGACAGGCCCCGTGGGAAACTTGGGGATTCTGGGTAACATCCAGGGATGTCTGAACACCGGAAGTTTGGTCATGTTTTTGGTGGGAGGCTGCCCTGTTTGTTGGTTTATTGGTTGCTTAAATGGTTTGTCATTTTGTCTTTCTGCTGGGGATATCTAGTCCCAGGAGAGGAAGGCTGATGGACCAACCTGACTAGGAGGCCCAGGCACCTTGGTGCCAGTTCCACTAAGATGCCCCAGTGGGGCAGGGAGGGAATCCTCCCTGAAGAAATTCATGGCTGTTACTGAAAGAAAGGCAGTGTTGATGTGAGATAGCCAGGAAACACCGCCTGTCCACAGGGCTGGACAGAGCGGTCTGAGCCCTCTTAAAGATCAGCTATGTGACCTTGAAGGAAACAGGTCCCGCCGTGGGCCGCGACCACTTGGATGCTCTGGCCTTGCATTCCCCGCTCTTCCCGCTTCAAGTCTGTGGACTCCCGCGTGTGTCGCTGGGGCTTGGACTGGCCCTCGCCAAAGCTCTTCGGTCCCCCTCGTGCACAAGGCAGTGAGTGGCATTTTGGAAGTCTGCTGTACAGAACAGAGCACACCAGGGGCGATAAAAAGCATCATTGGATTTGATGGGGACCAATTCTGATGATTACTCTCCCCTTTCCTCTGCTTAGCAGAGGCTGACGAGCTTTGCCTTGTCATGGCAGTGAGGACTTTAGCCCAGGGTTTTGGTGGGTTTTTTTGTTTTCTGTTTAATTTTGGGCCTTGAGGCTGGGACATGAGACAGCTGTCTCACCTTACGCTGCTGGATCTCCGGGCCCAGCTGTGGGTGGGCTGCATTCCTCCTGCCATTCTGGTCTGGGGTCTCTCTTATAGTCATCCTGTGTGCCAGGTCCAGGGCCACCAGAGCACGCCACCTCTCGGAACCATCACGTTTCACTGGGCCTCAGACATCCCTTACTGAATTTCACATGAACTTTGCGATGTCTTTCCCCATTTGGTAAACGGGAAAACCAAGTCTCCGGGAAGACTAGTGGCTCCCCCAGGCCACACTGCTGTGGAGTGGCTGGGCTCAGCTGGAAGCTGAACAGATGGTACCTAAAAGCAGAGTCTGGGTTTGAAAGAGAAGTTACTTCAGTGGATGTGATTGGGGGACACGTCGGGGGTGTGAGTGCCCCGTGTTTGGTGCAAACCCTCCTCCCTGCCCTCCCTGCCCCGTCTCTCTCATCCGCCTCCCCCCAGGCTCACGGCTTCAAGATGACTTCAAATTTATACACCCAGCCCTGTCTGCTTCTCTGAGTTCCTGACTCGAATGTCAGTTTCCACTCCATGTCTCGGACCTCAGAGATCTAAAACCTAAGTTTCAATTCCCTTGCCCAAGGCCACATCTCTTCCTTCTCCAGCAGTCTTTTGCTTAGAAAATGACATTCTCTCTGCTCAGCTGCCAAGCTCACCACTTCCTTGATTGCCCCACGCCCCCCTCCGCTTCAAGAATATCAACCTGTCCTGTTGATTCCTCCTCCAACTCAGAGCCTGGACTTGGCCCCTTCTTTCCATTTCCATCGGTTCCTCCCAAGTCCCTCTCATTGGAACATTAAGCGGCCGCCTCTCTCATTCCTTCCTTCCATTCTTGCTCCATCCACTCCATTTTCCACCCTGTACCCAAAAAGAGCGTTTACAAATGTCACCTCCCCTGATTAAAACCTCTGCCGTGACTTTCTGGGAGGAATGGGATGCCTCCCTGTGACCCGGGAGGCTGTCTGTAAACGCGCCTCCAGCTCCTCTCTGCCTGCTGCACCCACCAGGCTCCAGAAGCCACAGGGCTCCCTTCTGCTCCTCTGATCTGCTAAGCTCGTTCTCACCTCTGTGTTCGGCCCTTGCTGCCTCCTCTGCCCAGAGCATGCTCCTTCAGATGTTCACATGGCTCCTTCCTTTCTCCTCACTCAGATATCAGCCCAGCTATCACTTTCTCAGTAAGCCCTTCCCTGACCCTACAAACTGGAGGAGTTCTGTTCCCTCTCCACTGCAGTCTCGATCACATCAGCCTTTCTCATTTTCTTCAGAGCACTTCTAGCTCTAAAAAATGATCCTGTTTGCTTGTTTCTGATCTGACTCCTCCCATCAACCTGTAAGTTCTTGTCTGTCCTATGCACACTATATTTCCAGCACATAAAGCAATACATTTTTGAAGTTTTTTGTAAAAAAATAATTATAGTCTCACAGAAAATCGTAAAAAAAAAAAAGGTGCAGAAAAGAGAATGACAAAGCCAAAAGATGTTTTATTTGAAAGAATCAATAAAATGAATAAACCTCGATTGAGCGAAGAAAGGGGGAAAATATTCAAACTACTAAAATCAGAAATGAAAAGGGGGCCATTACTACCAAACTTACAGAAATAGAAGGGAATTTTTTATTCCCTTTTATTATGGGAATATTATGAACAATTTTATGCCAACGAGTTAGATATCCCAGATGAAATGGACAGATTCCTAGAAAGACATGAATTACCAAAACTGACTCAAGAAGGAAGAAAAAATCTGATTAGACCTATAGCAAGAAAAGAGACTGAATTAGTAATCAATAAAAAAAGAAAGAAGAAAAGCCTAGGACCAGATGGCTTCACAGGTGAATCTTACCAAATATTTAAAGAATTAACACCAGTCCTTCACATACTGTCCTAAAATATGAAAGAGGAGGGACCACTTCTCAACTCATTTTCCAAGGCCACGATTACCCTGAAGCCAGAACCAGACAAAGCCATCAGAAGAAAACTACAGACCTATCTTGGCCCTTATGAATATAGATGTAAAAATCCTTAATAAAACATTAGCAAATCAAATCTAGTAGTGTATAAAAAGATTTATGTATCAAGACCTAGTGGAATTCATTCCAAGAATGCAAAGCTTTCAACAAACGAAAATCAGCCTGTTGAATACGACATGTTAACACAATAAAGGGGGAAATAATCACATGGCGTCTTAATAGACACAGAAGAGGCATTTGATAAAATTCAACATTCTTTAATGATAAAAGCATCAACAAACCAAGAACAGAAGGAAAGATCCTCAATCTGATAAAGGGTATCTGTGAAAACCCATGGCTAACATCATACTGAGTGGTGAAAGACTAAAAGTTTACCCCTAAGGTCAGAAATGGGTCAAGGATGCCTACTTTCACCCCTCCTATTCAACACTGTTCTGGAGATTCTACTCAAGACAGTTAAGCTAGAAAAGGCTGGAAACAAAGAAATAAACCATATTTGCAGGTGATATGATCTTATTGAAAATCGTAAAGGATCAAGAAAATCTGAGTCTGCAAAAATCACTGATAAAGCTAAAAGCAAGTTCAGCAAGTTTAAAGGATAAAAGGTCAATATACAAAAATCAATTGTATTTTCTACACTAGCAATGAACTATCCAAAAAGGGAATTAAGAAAATTCTTAAAATTCTTATTATGTAGAATAGCATCAAAAAGAATAAAATACTTGAGGATAAACTTCATCTAAGAAATGAAAGGCTTGTACATTGAAAAGTATCAAATATTGTTGACAGAATTTAAAGACGACCCAAATAATGAAAGATGAGAATATATCTGTGTTCACGGATTGGAAGACTTAATACTATTGATATGGCAATGCTCCCAAATAATCTATAGATTCAATGTAATCCTACCAAAATTCCAACTGCTTTTTTTTTTTTTTTGGTGGAAATTGACAAACTCGTAATGTGTTTACGGAAGTTCAAAGAATACAGAATAGCCCTCAAGAGTGTTGGGAAAAACAAAGTTGGAAGACTCACACTTCCCAATTTCAAAATTTACTGCCAAGTCACAGTAATTAAGACTTTGTGGTCTGGCTTAAGTATAGACATATAGATCAATGGAATACAACTGAGACTGCAGAAATAGATGCATACATCTATCGTCAATTGTTCTTTAACAAGGATGCCAATCCCATTCGATGAGGAAAGAATAGTTGTGTTTCAACAAATGGCATCAGGACAACTGGATTTCCACATGCGAAAGAATTAAGTTGGACTCTTCCCTCACACCATCTAGAAAAGTAACTCAATGGATCAAAGACCTTGAAACTTTTATAGTTTTAAGGCCATAAAACTCTTTGATGAAAACGTAGGTACAAATCTTCATAGCTTGGAATTTTTCAATGGAGTTTTAGGTACGACACCCAAAGCATAAACAACAAAAGAAAAAAATAGATAAGACCTCATCAAAATTTTAAAACATTTTTGCTTTGAGGAATATTATCAAGAAAGTGAAAGAACCTACAGAAAAGGGAGAAACTGTTTGGAGATTATATATCTGAGAAGAGCCTTGTATCCAGAATACATAAAGAACTCAGACTCAACAGCAAAAAAACAAACAGCCCAATGAAAAAAGGCCAAAGTACTTTGAATAGATATTTCTCAAAAGATTTACAAATAGCCATCAAGCACATGAAAAGATGCTCGACATCATTAGTCATTCAGTTCAGTTCAGTTCAGTCACTCAGTTGTGTCCAACTCTCTGCAACCCCATGGACTGCAGCATACCAGGCTTTCCTGTCCATCACCAACTCCCGGAGCTTGTTCAAACTCATGTCCATCGAGTCGGTGATGCCATCCAACCATCTCATCCTCTGCCGTCCTCTTCTCCTCCTGCCTTCAATCTTTCCGTCATTCATTATTAGGGAAATGCAAAGCAAAACCACAAAGACATACTTCATACCCATTAGGATGCTATACTTAAAAAAAAAAAACAGAAATAACAAGTATTGTAAACATATGGAAAAATTGGAATCATCATACCTTGCTGTTGGGAATGTAAAAGGAAAATGGCACACCCATTGTGTAAAACAATTTGGCAGGTCCTCAAAACATTAAATGTAGGGACTTCCCTGGTGGTCCAGTGGCTGAGACTCTACGCTCCCAGTGCAGGGGCTAGGGTTCCATCCCTGGTCAGGAGAACTAGATCCCACATGCTGTAACTAAGATCCAACATAGCCAAATAAATAAATACATATATTTTTTTAATTAAATGAACAGTTACCATGTGACCAAGCATTTCCACTTCTAGGTATATATCGAAGAAAATTAAAAACATACATTCACACAAAAACTTGTACACAAATGTTCATAGCAGTGTTATTCATAATGACCAAAAGGTGGAAACAACCCAGATGGCCATCAGATGATGCACGGATAAACATCTGTGGTCTGTCCATACAATGGGATATTATTCGGTCGTAAACAGGAGCAAAGTCCTGAATAAACTTGGATAAACTAGAAAGCATCATGCTGAATCAGTAGACAGCATTATGCGAAAAGACGAGAGTCGGACATAAAAGGCCATGTATATTGTATGACAGCATTTATATGAATGTCCAGAATAGGCAGATCCGTGGAGACAACAGGTAGTCTCGTGGGTACCAGGGACAGGGGAAATGTAGCAACGGGGAGTGACTGCTAAAGGGTACGGGGTTTCTTTGAGGGGCAATAAAAGTATGCTGGAAAAAGACAGTGGTGATGGTTGGACAACCTCATGAATACACTAGAAAACCACTGACTCGTTCACTTTAAGTGGTGGTTTTATATATGTGAATTTTATCCCCCTTTCTTTTGGCCACGCTCTGTGGCATGCGCCCCCTGCAGTGGAAGCGTGGAGTCTTAGCCACTGGGCTGCCAGAGCAATCCCTGAATTTTTAATAAAGTATAGAGAGGTTCCACGTGCCTTTGTCTTGCTTCCCCAGCGGTCACATCCCATGTGACCACAGTACCTCATCAAAACTAGGACACTGACATTAGTATAACGAGCAGACCTTCGTACACCTGTTTATGCAAGTGTGTGTGTACACATTCTTTTCAATTTTGTCACATGTAGATTTGTGTAACCACCACCACACAGCAAGATACAGAAGAGTTCCATCAGCTCAAAGGACTTCCCTCATGGGACCCTTTCTAACCATCCCACCTGCTCCCGGTCCCTAACATGCCACTGCTGCTAAGTCACTTCAGTCGTTTCTGACTCTGTGTGACCCCAGAGATGGCAGCCCACCAGGCTCCTCCGTCCCTGGGATTCTCCAGGCAAGAACACTGGAGTGGGTTGCCATTTCCTTCTGTGCATGAAAGTGAAAAGTGAAAGTGAAGTCGCTCAGTTGTGTCTGACTCTTAGTGACCCCATGGACTGCAGCCTACCAGGCTCCTCCGTCCATGGGATTTTCCAGGCAAGAGTACTGGAGTGGGGTGCCACTGGGCAGCCATCAATCTGTTCTCTATAATTTTTGTCATCTCAAGAATGTCATAGGGACCTCCCTGGCAGTCCCATGGTTAAGATTCCATGCTTCCAGTGCAAGGGATGTGGGTTCAATCCCTGGTTGGGGAACTAAGATCCCACATGCCACACTGCACAGCAACCACCCCCGCCAAATGCCATATGCATGGGATCATACCGTATGTAACCTTTCTGAGATTGACTTTTTCCCACTCAGGATAATGCCCTTGGGGCTCCCCTGGTGGCTCAGACGGTAAAGAATCTGCCTGCAATTCAGAAGACCCGGGTTTGATCCCTGGGTGGGGCAGATCCCTTGGAGAAGGGAATGGCTGCCCACTCCAGTATTCTTGCCTGGAGAATCCCATGGACAGAGGAGCCTGGCGGGCTGCAGTCCATGGGGTCTCAAAGAGTCAGATATGACTGAGCAACTAACAACAACATGCCATTGACACCCATCCAAATTGTTGCATCAGTAGTCCGTTCCCTTCTTTAAAAATGTATTTATTTTTGGCTGTGCCGGGTCTTTGCTGATGCACAGGCTTGCGCTAGTTGTGGCAGGCGGGGGTCTCTCTAATTGTGGCGCTCAGGCTCCTCACTACGCTGGCGTCTCTTGGGGCAGACCCTGCGCTCTCGGACACGTGGCCTTAGTTGACCCGCACACGGGGGCTCTTCCTGGACCAGGGATAGAACCTGTGGTCCCCTGCATTGGCAGACGAATTCTTTTTTTTCTTCAAATAACCTGTTTATTTTATTTGGAGTCTTCTGGGTAGTATTTTTAAAGTTTATTTATTTTTTAATTGAAGGATAATTGCTTTACAGAATTTTGTTGTTTTCTGTCAAACCTCAACCTGAATCAGCCGCGCTAAGTCGCTTCAGTCGTGTCCAACCCTGTGTGACCCCAGAGACGGCAGCCCACCAGGCTCCTCTGTCCACAGGATTCTCTAGGCAAGAATACTGGAGTGGGTTGCCGTTTCCTTCTCTGAATCAGCCATAGGTATACACATATCCCCTCCCTCTTGAATGTCCCCCGCATCCTCCTTCCCACCCCTCTAAGTTGATACAGAGCCCCTGTTTGAGTTTCCTGAGACATACAGCACATTCCCATTGGCTATCTATTTTACATATGGTAGTGTAAGTTTCCGTGTTATTCTCTCCATACATCTCACCCTCGCCTCCCCTCTCCCCGTGTCCATAAGTCTGTTCTCTGTGTCTGTTTTTCCATTGCTACCCTGCAAATAAATTCTTTGGTACCATCTTTTTAGATTCCGTTTATGTGCATTAGTATACAGTATTTCTCTTTCTCTTTCTGACTTACTTCACTTTGTATAATAGGCTCTAGGCTCCCCACCAGGGAAGTCCAGTTTGTTTCCTTTTAAGATGCTAACTTATTAAAGTGAGGCTACTTCGGAGGGCTGTCCAGCATCACTCTGAGGGTGTGTGGATCTGTGTCAGGTTAATGTTGGAGACAGCATCACCTTCCTTAGGAGTCAGAAAGAGACCTCCTGAGAGAGGCCTTATCTGACCATCAGAATGACCATTGTCATTCCGGTGGCCATTAATAATTCTCTTATGTTTGCTTCATCAAATGTATCCCCCTGCTTGATTATTTTTTCCCTTGGCAATGTGACTTGTTTGCCTCCTCTGCTCACCCGAGCCAGGACCGTCTGGGCCGGGATCCCCCGCACTCAGGATTTGTTGAGCAAGTGGGTAGCAGATGCTGCTGGTGCCTGCCCTAGTCCTTCACCCCTCCCACTGTGGTCCCTGCTGGCTGCTCTTCCGCCTGCCAGCAAACACCTCTCTCAAACAAACAAACAAAAGTTTGTTTTCTGGCCTCCAGGACCCTCTTTGCTTCCCCCTGCAGCAGGTCCAAACTGGCGGGGAATGGAGCCCCCAGGAGCAGCTCTGAACCTTCACAGATGGGAATTGGAGTATGGGCGCAATGATGGGAACTGGAGTATGGATACACATCGGCTCCTTTGTCCTTCCCTGTCTAAATCAACTCCTTATACTGGAATCCTTGCCTCAGGGACTGCTCCTGGGGGAACCCAAACCAAGACAGAATGATTGAATGAGTGAATGAAAAACCTAAGTTTGAATCCTCACTCCAAGGACTTCCCTGGAGGTCCATTGGGTAAGACTCCCCACTCCAAGTGCAGGGGGCCCAGGTTCAATCCCTGGTCAGAGAACTAGATCCCACATGCCACAGCTGAAGATTCTGAATGCCTCAACTAAGACCCGGCACAAACAAATAAATCTATCTTTTAAAATATTCTCACTCCACCACATGTGCAAACCACATCTTTGATGGACTCTGATCTTCCTTCAGGGACTCACCATCCGTCTCCCTGCTCCCAGGGCTTGGAGGGAACCCAGTGGAATAACAGCAGCCATGCCCAGGTGCCCTGATTCTTGTTCGACCCTCTTGATTACCACCTGCGCTGGGCAGGTGCAGCCGACACCCTGCCTGCTGCGCAGGCACCTGGAGGTTTGCCCAGTGAGCCTGGGGTCAGCCCTCGGCGGCTTCCAGCAGCCTTCCTCGCAGGCACTCTGTCATGGAAAGAAGAGTCAGAAGGCCCAGTGGCTAATGAGGTTCAGAGTTACCTGTAGATTAACGTTCTCTGACTCTGAACAGCATGATTCCCGCTTAGCCCTCCCGCTGACAGAAATGTGATAGGAAATCAATTACAGTCCCCGCGCTGGCGTCTAAGGGTCAGCCTTCAGTCTCTGCCGTTGTCAGGCAGCCTCAGCGACCCACTCTAGGCTCCAGCTCAGAGAAGGGATGAGACATCCCCGCTGGGTTTGGAGATGTGCTGTCCTGACCCCTCGCAGCTGCCCAGAGCACTAGAAGTTCCCGCAGAGCCCAAGAAACTTGCCAGGATAAGTCAGAAGCCCTTGAACTCATCTCAGCAGCATCCCCCTTCCTGAAAGGCACCATTGTCCCTGGGACAAACCACCTCTGTCCTCCGTGCAGCTGGAGACTGCGCCTCGTGTCTCCTGGGGGCCAGTGGACCCCCCGAGGCAGCCAGCGTCCCCCCTTCTCTTCTCTGTCAAGTAGCAGGCACAGTCCTGAGGACGGGAGCCCATGGAGATGTCCTCAGATACAAGGCAATGCTCGTTCTAGATAAAAGGGGCAACTTCAGTCAGTGTCAGAGATGCACGTTGCTTATTGGGATTTGTGGTTGTCAGCCCCTAAGCAGGGACCCTAAACTTGAATGCCTGCATTTAAGGGGCCAGGCAAAAGCATAACCAGGGAGGCGAAATGAGTGTAGAACAGTAGTAAGTGCTGGGGACTGGTCACCAGGGCAGTGTACTCAGCTCCAGCTGTCAGGGACCCCGTGTTGCCACATCTTCTAAGTCTATAGACAAGCCAGGCATCTATCTCTGAGGGGCAGGAGATATTTTCCATCTTTAAGTTTTGGCAACAATTTGCCTTTTCCAGAAAGCAACAATAACAGCACTTAGTGAGCTAAACAAAATAACTCTGCCGGCCAGATCGTTTTAGTCTCTTCTTGAAAGTTTCAGTGAGGGGCTTCCCTGGTCGTCCAGTGGTTAGGACTCTGAGCTTCCAATGCAGGGGGCGTGGGTTCAATTCTTGGTTGGGGAATTAAGATCCCGCAGGCCCTGCGGCACAGCCAAAGAAAGAAAAATAAAGTATCCGTGAGACGACAGATATTAGCAGGTGAATTTCGTGTATTCAGTCATTTCTTTATTCGACTGTTGTTCCAAAAATTCGATTCAAAGGTTTTTGTTGTTGTTTCCCAGGTGCCAAGGAACTGTGCTGAATGCTAAAGATTCTGGAATGAATGAGAAGAGCTTTGAAGCTGAGTGTGTGTGTGTGTGTGTGTGTGTGTGTGTTGGTGGTGGTGGGGGGTGACATAGACATGAAGACAGGGAATCGTGGGGCACTGAGTAAATGATACCCACAGGCATATTGAGGAGCTGTGGGCACCTAGATGGGGGAGTGATTGTGTCAAGGGAAAGGGTGACCGAGAGGGTGATGATACACTTGAGCTGCATTTCCCAGGGTGAGAAGGACAGAAGAGTGGTGTGTTTTTGGTTTTGTTGTTTGTTTTTATCTACTTGTTTATTTTTGGCTGCCCTGAGTCTTAGTGTTGCTGTGCACAGGCTTTCTCTAGTTGCAACGAGCATATGCAACTCTCTAGTTGTGGCACATGGGCTTAGTTGCTCCGCAGCACATGGGATCTTCCTGGACCAGGGATGGAACCCGTGTCCCCTGCACTGGCAGGCGGATTCTCAACCACTGGACCACCAGGGAAGTCCCAGGGTAGGAGAGTATTGCACGCGGAAGCCCAGCCTGTGCAAAGGCACAGAGGCCGAGCCAGTATGGAGATGTTGGGGAGCATCTGTGAGTTTTGTCCAGACAGAGAGCAGAAGAGCAGAAGAGGTGTCCAAAGAGATGAGGGGAGGCAACTGGAGCTGAGAGATGTCCCTTCCCCACCCCCGTTTCTCCTTTCCGCCTCTGTCCCAAGTGCTCATGATACAAAATCTTGTTGGTGTGAATTAAAATGCCAGCAAGACTGCCCTGCTCCTCTGCCTCTTTGGCCTTGAGAGTGGCCTTGGCAGTTTCTCTAGCAGGCGGAAATTGCGCACGGGGGTCCCGAGGCTTGGAAACCCTGAAGGAAACAGAATAAATCCCAAGGCTCAGTGCCATGGCCCCGTCCCAACAGATGCCTGAGCCAGATTCTTTCTTTTTTATTTTTACATTTTTAAAATTCTACAGGGTTTTACAAAAGAAAATCAAAGGCTCTGTTTGCCAGGTTAATCAAACAAGCCCAAGTCATGGCTCTTTTCCCGTCCTTCCCCCTCCGGTCTTTCTCCCCGTAAAGCCGATTAGGTTGATTAAAATAAAGCCTGCTGCAATTTAAATTCTGTCTGGTTGGAAGGGCCGAGGGGCCCTTGTGGCGGCTTTGTGCCGGGGACGGGGTCGAGGGTCAGTAGCCTGCTCCCAAGAGTGATCCAGATGGGGTGAGATCTAAGACCCCACCCGGGATGATGTACAGGAGGCAGCTGGCTTCCCACCCGATTCCTTCCCTGGTTTCCATGGTCACTGCTCATTTACTGTGGGTGGTGGTGTGGTTTAGTCGCTCAGTGTGTCTGGACTCTTTTGCGACCCCATGGACTGTAGCCTGCCAGGCGCCTCTATTCAGGGGATTTCCCAGGCAAGAATACTGGAGTGGGTTGCCATTTCCTTCTCCAGGGGATCTCCCTGATTGAACCCACGTCTCCTGCATTGCAGGCAGATTCTTTACAGACTGAGCCCAAACTGGGAAGATTACTGCGGGGTGAGGCAGAAATGTGCTAACCATAACAATGTCCTCTTGCTCGCATTTCAGGGCAAGAAAGACCCTTCCCTGTGGACGTGCCCCTTCCACCCGCCGCTCCAGCTCTTTTTTGTTATCCGCAACACGGGACAGCTGCGTGACTTTGGTCTAACCAAGATCAAGGTTTGGAATTACTGGACGGCTGATGGTGTAAGTAACAGGCTCCGGTTCCTCACTGAGCATTTGACTGATGGCAGCAGGTAGCGTTTCCCGTAACCGGATTCATTCCCCAAGCTGCAACTCGAGGACCAGGTGGCCCCACTGCCCTTCCTCCTGGGTGTAGCAAGCACCTGCTGGGGACTCGCACTTGGCACTGTCAGAGCGCCCCCCAGGAGCACAGCCTTTGCTGAAGGTTGGGGAAGTGGAACCAGGTCACCCTCTGGAGGAACTGGAGAAACATGAACCGAGGCTCCGTTTTAACAGATAAGGAAACAGACATATAGAGAGATTGTCATGTGGCCCAAGTCACACAGCCAGTGAGTGTCACAGTGAGAATTTGAACCCCACAATTGGACTCCAGGCCCCTTTGCTTCGCCAGCGCCTCTCAAACCATAATCCACAATGACTCCCTTGGGATCTTGATTAAATACAGGTTCTAATGAGATGGTTGGATGGCATCACTGATTCAATGGACATGAACTTGTGTGAAGTCCGAGAGATGGTGAGGGAAAGGGAGGCCTGGTGTGCTACAGTCCATGGGGTCACAAAGAGTCGGATATGACTTGGTGACTGAAAAACAACAATCCAGCAAGTCTAAGGCAGGCCCAAGATTCTGTGTGTGCCGCCAGTTCCGAGGTGCACCAGTGCTCCTGGTGTGTGCGCCCCACTCCAAACAGCCAGGCTCTTCATGTCTGTGCTCTTGGGCCTCTCTGATTTCAGAGGCCCTCCCCTTCTTCCTACCCTCACACCACTACCCGCACCCAGGTCCTCATTCTTGCTTTTTCTGAGCTATTTCCCACGTATTCATTTGCATTTATTCCTTCACTGAATACTGGTTCTTGAGCACATCCTAGGTACCATCAGGTTTCATGATCGATTCTGAAGACACTGATATAAAGACACGGTCTATGCCTTAGACAAGGGGTATCCCCTAAGAGCTGGCAGACAAGTGATGTAGATGAATGAGACAGTGTGATGAAGACCTTGATCAAGCTGAACCCAGAGTGCCATGGGTTTCAAATAGAAACCTCAGGGACTCTGCAGGGAACTCAGTTGGTGAGGAGGGACAGGACATGGTTTCCCTTCTTTTGATAGAAAAGGGGGCATGAACTATTCTACCTTCCTTTATAAGTGGCTATAAGGGAATCAATAGTATAAGCGAGATGATAAATGGAGACCAATTCTCAGCCTCAGTCTTGCTAGGGAGACACTGGGGCCTGGTGGGGACTGCAGCAGACTGGCCAACACGTGGTGGCCCAGTTAAACGGCAGGCCATTTTTCAGTTTTAACTAATGTTTGCTCTGGAGCAATGCCAGCCAGTGCTGCTAGATCTTCCGAACATTCCCAGGGAGCTGGAAATCTGAGTTGAGCTATTTTGTTTGCAAATGTCAGTAGCTAACTTAAATTCTTCTGAAACCACCATATCCATGCGTGCTCAGTCGTGTCCCACTCTTTGCGACCACCAGACTCCTCTGTCCATTTTCCAGGCAAGAATACTGGAGCGGATTGCATTTCCTTCTCCAAGGGATCTTCCCAGCCCAGGGATCAAATCTGAGTCTCCTGCATGGGCAGGCAGATTCTTTACCACTGTGCTACCTGGGATGACAAAACCACCATATAGTGCAAACCAAATTCATCTTTGAGCCAGAGCTGGCTGTTCCCAGCTTGCACCCTCGAGGAGGAGGGTGTCCACCTCGAGCCGGAAGAGGTCGGGGAAGGTATGAAGGGAGAGTACACCTGAGCTCTAGTGGGAAGGGAAGCCCTGAGCCAGGCAGACAAGGGAAAGCATCTCCAGGTGGAGGGAGATGCTTGGCGAAAAGAGGTGTGGAAAAGTGTAGCCTCCTAACCGCTCTCCCTGATCCCAGGCCCAGGCCTCTGGTTTGTCTCCAGTAGCCCCTGGGAGGACTGATCATGACTATGGTTTCAAGCCCTCAACTTCAGTCAGTTCAGTCGCTCAGTAGTGTCTGACTCTTTGCGACCCCATGGACTGCGGCACACCAGCCTTCCCTGTCCATCACCAATTCCTGGAGCTTCCTCAAACTCACATCCATTGAGTCAGTGATGACATCCAGCCATCTCATCCTCTGTCGTCCCCTTCTCCTCCTCCCTTCAATCTTTCCCAGCATCAGGGTCTTTTCCAAGGAGTCAATTCTTTGCATCAAAGGATTCCCTTGATCCAGAGAATCCAGGTCAGACCTCTGAGTGTGTCATCAGGGCCCCCTAATCCCCGTGTGTCAGGCCTGCCTGTCTCTCAGCATCTGCCCCTTGTTCACGCCCTGCTCCAGAGTGCCAGCTGCTCTTGGGGATCTCCACCAGCCTTCCTTGTAGGGACAACTTTAGTCCCCGGCCCCTCCTGTCTCACTCAACTCCAGGTGCTTGTCTATGCCTCATATTCCTGGAAGACTCAGGCATCATTTTCTCCAGGGTGTTCACCTGACCCCAACCCTTGTGCACTTCTGTACCACGTGAACTAGTTCCATCACCCCTAGATCAGGATACGCACCTGCCTCCCCATCACCCAGGGGCATCTTGGGAGCAGGGCCTGAGACTTCACCACTGTTCTTTCTATTTCAAGTAGAAAAACATGGCTAGCTAATGAATGAATGAGTTCATTCCCCTAAGAGCCTGTAAGCAGTTGTCTCATCCTCCTTGAGATCCAGACGAGTGACCTAGAGCAGAAGATGCCTTCCCCAGGTCCTACTGCAGGTTAGAGGCCAACCAGGAGACCCCAAGCCTCGTCCCTCCTTCCCATCTTCCCCTCCTCTCCTGCACCTCTTCCTGCTGGTTCTCTACCCACCCACTCACCCAGCCATCCCTCCACATGTGTTCAGTCACTTCAGTTGTGTCTGACTCTGTGACCCTGTGGACTAGCCCCTCCAGGCTCCTCTGTCTATGGGATTTTCCAGGCAAGAATACTGGAGTGGGTTGCCATCTCGTCCTCCAGGGGATCTTCTCCATCCAGGGATGGAATCCCCATCTCCAGGTGGATTCTTTACCACTGAGCCATCCCTCCACCTCCCAGATAAACATCTGCTAGGCTCTGGGGATCTAGGTGCTAATGTGGCAGACACAGTCCCAGCCAGCTCTGTTGACACATGACACTCCTCAGTGAAGTAACAAAAAGCTTTCTCTGATTTATGGTTTTTTAAAAAAAACAAATGCCTTAAGTTTAAATTTGAGAAACAGTCCAAACCACTGGATAAGTGAGGAGGTTCCTGTGGGCCTACCAGGCTCCTCTCCCCACCCCCATGGCCAGCTTTGACCCAGGGTGTGTAGGGGGCTGTCCTCCAGGCCCGGGAGGGAGCCCCAGCCCCGAGTAGTGGGCTCCCAGCATCTCAGGCCGGGTCCTCCCGGCCACCCAACACTTCCGGGCAGGCGGTCATCAGCATCTTCTGGAATGAGTGATGAAACAGCACTGACTGCTCAAGCCTGTGCCCTGTAGCCCGGCCCTGTCATTGACTACAGCTCAGGCCAAGAAAAGCGGATTTTTATGTGCTGGATTACAAAGGAGATAAGCTTCATCTCTTTTGGCCGCAGCCTGCCTTTCTTCTTTAACCTGCGCTCGGCCTTCTCTGTGTGCCGAGAATAGAAAAGAGGGCCAGGACGCCAGGGCGTCGTGGCGGGCGCTCTGGGGGGCGGCCGGCTGCCGGGATCAGAGACTCCGGGTGTTCCAACACAGAGGAGCGCGTGCAGGACCGCAGGCCCCGGCAGGGCCACCACTTACGTAACGCACACCCATCTGTTGCCAGCATTTTCCGGGGGCAGAATGCACAAACAAATGCAGCTGCAGGTTGGTTTGATTTAATATTCTCCAGAGAATGCTATTACTGTGTGTTTTAGAGGAGATAAAATGAGAGTTTATAGGAAATATAGCTCAGCCCGGTAGACACGGCTTGTTAAGACGGGTGTTTTGTGTCTGGGAATCTGAGGAAGCAAAGTTCAACGCGAAGCACTAATCCAACCAAGGCTTATTTAGAGCATAAGAAAAGAAGGTGCTGGAAGAATGGGAGTCTCTTATTGGAAGATCTGCTGCCTGTTTAAATCCTTGGGCTAACTTGGATGGGCTCCTTCACCCTCGTTAGGTAATGCGGGGATTCGGAGCCGGCCGGGAGTAGAGGACTTCCGGGCAGGATAAGGACTCGGAAGGCAGCGTCGGTTCACGCAGCCGCACAGGGCAGCCCGCAGATGCGGGTACTCATCACGGCTGCCGTTTTACCCAGCACAGCGCACATCGGGCAGGCGTGAGGCCCCGAGTAGGGGCTCCATAAACATTTTTTTTCTTAAATGATTTTATATTTATTTTTGACTCTGCTGGGTCCTCGTTGCTGCACAGGTTTTCTCTAGTTGCGGCGAGTGGGGTCTACTCTCTAGCTGGGGTGCACTGGCTTCTCATCGCAGTGGCTTCTCTTGATGCAGACAGAGCACGGGCTCTGGGGCTCATGGGTTTCGGTAGTTGCGGCTCCCGGGCTCTTAGAGCACAGGCTCAGTAGTTGTGGTGCTCGGGATTTAGTTGCTCCACAGCATGTGGGATCTTCTTGGATCAGGGTTCGAACCCGTGTCTCCTGTATTGACATGCGGATTCTTTACCTCTGAGCCACCAGGGAAGCCTACTCGGTAAACATTTGATGCCTGATGATGAAATGCATCATCTCAATTAACCTCCTACCCATCCTACAGGTGGACGTTGTCAGGCCCCACCTTGTAGATGAAGCTGGGACTTAGAATAAAGATATCCCAGGGAGCAAATAGACCCGCGTTTCTTTTGTTGGCTCTGCTTGGGAATGGCTGCCTGGAGTGCTGTTGAGAAGGATCTGGAACTTTCTTCCTGGTGCATCCAGGATTGATTAGTGCACGTGATTGATCATCGAGGTTTGTCTTGGGCTCAGGAAGAGCACGTGATAATAGGTTTTCACATTTTGTGATGCTTCCCCAGATTAAATGACTGGCCCCGCTAGTGAGGAGTAAGGGGCTGAGGTGGGATGGGAAGATGGGGTCTGCGGGTTTCCCTGCGGTTTTTCTCTGCACAGCTTCCCCTGCAGAGCAACATCTGCTAGGAGAAAAGAATCAATAGTGTCCCCTAGGATGTTATAACTCATCCAAAAAGTGGACTTTCAGCCGTTGCCCACAGTCCATCTGTTTTCCTTTATATTAATACCAAGCATAGTAATCTGCTACATGGTACCACCCTTGAGTGAAAACAGGCAGGTCATCACCATTTTTGCCAACAGCATCACCACACAGGTTCTGCCTCCAGCCTGGTCACACCATCAAGTGACGCAGGACCCAGTGGTATATGTTATACATGGAAATGGTGCTAATTAAATAGCTTTTGAATGAATGAATGAGTGAGTGAATGTTAGATTTACCCAGTGGTATGTTTCTGTGACTTGTTGTGGTCAACCAGGCCGGTACTGCCCAATAGAACTTTCTGCAGTGATCTTAACATGTTCCCTCTGTCCTGTCCAGTGAGAACAATTCAAGTTCTCAGCCCCAGGTGGCCACTGAGACCTTGAATTGTGGCTCCTGAAACTGTCAGACCAACATTTTACAATATATTTTATTTTAATATTAATGTAACTGCCACATGTGGCTGGTGACCATGTATTGGACCACACAAGTCTGGTGCTCAGGGAGCTGTGTTGAACAAATAGACAAGGCCCTGTTCATACAGTCCTCTCCCTTCTCATGAGGAAGGGAACAAGAAACGAGGGCACAAATGACTAGTGTCATCTCCAGTAATGCTAAGTGTTCTGAAGATGATAACATCTGGCACCGGAGAGGGACAAGGGGAGAACGAAGCAGGGCTGCGCTGGACACGTGATCAAAGGCATCCCTGACCTGAATGTTGAGAAGGAGTAGCCATGGGGACATAAGTGGGAAGGGAATTCTTGGCAGGGGGCATAGCAAGAATAAAGGCTCTGAGGCAGGAACAGCCAGTTTAGGCAGAGACTGAGCTGGTGAACAAAGGAAAGTGTAAGGGGAGGCCCCCAGGGGTGGGTGGGAACCAGGTCATGTACACCTCACTGATCTGAAGGCAGAATAGGGAGAGGGTCAGAGCCAGCTTGGCTGGGGCAAACCCTGGCTCCTCCTCGTCCTAGATCAGTGACCTTGGGAGTGTTATTCTGCGCCTCTCTGACTCAGTTTCCTCATCTGTAAAATGGGGGTGATTATTGTTTAGTTAAGACATATGGGATGAGCGTGAGTCTGAGTGAACTCCGGGAGTTGGTGATGGACAGGGAGGCCTGGTGTGCTGCGAATCATGGGGTCACAAAGAGTCGGACACAACTGAGCGACTGAACTGAACAGAACTGAACTGAAGACATATGAAGTGCTCATAATAATTCCTGGCCTTCATGAACTGTATACAAAGATCAGCTCTTGGTATCATTATGGGAGGGTTTTGGGCAAAGGGTGACACAATCTGATTGAGGAATTTAAAAGATCATTTTCTGGATGCTTTTTGGAGAAGGGGTCAGAGAGAAGGCGGAGCCCCAAGAAGAGGCATTTTGGGGCCTCCATAGTCTAGCTTGGTGGCTTGGATGAGGGTCTCAGTGCTTCTGGAATGCACCATGGATAGATTCAATTCATCCCAAGGCAATATTTGTATTTTCAGAAAGGCCTTTCATGGTGGAGTAGGGATGGATTTTCAAATGAACACAAGTGAAGAGATTAGTTCATTAACAACCTATGTACCCTTCTCCAGCTTCAATAGTTATCTACATTCTGCCATTTTTGTTTCCTCTCTTCCCCTAACATTTAAAAAGAAATTGCAGGTATCATATCATTTCACTCATAATATTTTGCGTGCATCTCTAACAGATAAGAAGTTTGTTTTTATATCATCCCGATGCTGCTATCATACCTGACAATCATTCATTATTATGCTTCAGTACCCAGTCCACATTCAAATATCCCTAACTGCCTAATTTTTAATAGTTAATTTGTTTGGCCACACCATGTGGCATGCAGGATCTTAGTTCCCTGACCAGGGATTGAACCCTCGGCCCCTGCAGTGGAAGAGTCTTAGTCACTCAGGTGTGTCTGACTCTTTGCAGCCCCAAGGACTATAGCCTGTCAGGTTCCTCTGTCCATGAAATTCTCCGGGCAAGAATACTGGAGTTGGTATAGCTGTTCTCTTCTCTAGGGGATTCTTCCTGACCCAGGTATCGAACCCAGGTCTCCTGCATTGCAGGCGGATTCTTTACCATCTGAGCCACCAGGGCAGTAGAAGAGTGGAGTCTTAACCACTGGACACCAAGGAAGTCCCAACAGTTGATTCGTTTGGATCAGGATACAAACCTAGGCCAAACATGGCAATGGCTTTGAAGTCAAAGATGTGACCTTCGTTTGGGCCACTGAGTCAGTGTAGCCTGATGGCTCTGCCATGTGGTAGGGTCTGGGCACCTCTGGCCTGGCGAGCATCCTCGGGCCTGGCGAGCATTCGTGTGTGCGCATGCTAAGTCACTTCATCATGTCTGACTCTTTGCAACCCCATGGACTGTAGCCCACCAGACTCCTCTGCCCATGAGATTCTTCAGGCAAGAATACGGGAGTGGGTTGCCATGCCCTTCTCCAGAGAATCTTCCCGACCCAGGGATTGAACCTGCATCTCTTAAGTCTCCAGCATTGGCAGGCAGGTTCTTTACCAATAGTGCCATCTGGGAAGCCCTTGGGGACCACGATGGCATCTTAATAGGGTGGCTGGGAGGAAGGGCACTGACCCAGATGCGCAAGAGCCTTCCTTAGGTGTTGACCTCGGGCTTGGTCTGGGCCACTGTCAGCTGCTAGAGGGTGCTGTCTGGTGGGTGGGCTGCAGCCTCTAAAGTCTGTGTGCAGAGTCCATGCTTGGGAAGGTAAGGCATGGTCACCTTGAGAGGTCCAGGAGGCTCAGGTTTGAAGCAGGCCCCCAGCCAGCAGAGGACAGAGAGGTGAGCAGAGAATTCCACCTTGAGAGAGAGGGCCCCACGAGGTGTTCAGGCTCCAACCAGAAGGTTGGAATTCAGAGGCAAACTGTACTCCCAGCAGGAATGAGAACACAGATGCAGAACAGGGGTAGAAGCTGAGGCCTGTATCTCTGTACTGCACAGACCAGGGGACGAGCTGCTTCTGGGACCAGTCAGATGTCTAAGCAGAGAGGGCTGTTCACCCATGTGCAGGGGCCAGCCTAGGACAGCAAGACAAATCCCAGACCCCCTAGAGGGTAGAGCTCTCCTCTCCCCCCTCCTGCCTGCCTTGGCCAGGACTGACTTAGTAGCTGAATCTGTTGATTAAAATTCTCAGTCCCAACACTAGTGTTATCAGCCAGGATTCTTTTGGTAACAAAAGACAAGAAAACCCAATTAAATCCAGCTTAAGGACAAAAAAGCGTTCTTTGGCCCATGTTACAGGAGAGTATGAGTTGGCTGCCTTCAGGCATGGCAGGATCCAGGAGTTCACATGATGCCATCAGGAATCTCCTCCCTCTGTGTTGGCATCATTCTCCGGTTCCAAATGGTGGTTTCCGCTGACATTGCTCTTGATTTCAGGAGTGCTTGCAGAAAGCCCCAGGTCTATGGCCCCCTGGCCTGGGTTGCGAGTTGAAGCGAGGCCTACATTATGCACATGAAGTAAGGTCAAGGGAAGGGTGGATTCCCAATGAAAAATTGAAGTGCTGGGTAAGGAGGGAAAAATCACCAGGGAAAGTAGAAAATGAGACCCAGACTAGGTCCTTTTCTTTTCCTCTAAGATCGTGGAAGTCACCTGCTGGCAAACACATTCATCAGCTCCCAAATCTAAACCTACCCCAAGGCTTAATTTCTGAACCAAGCTTCTCTCCTGGCCATGAGATGCTTTTCTTTGGCATTTCTGCCCGGCCATGTACTGAAGCCCTTGCTTTGGTACCCCAACCCCAGGCCCCTCAGCCCCACTCCAGGCTCTGCTTCCTTTTGCTGTCTGCAGCAGCGCTTGACTCCCACCTTTGAATCCTCCGCTCCTCCTGTGCCCCTCCCTGCCAGTCATCTTTAGGTCCTACCGTTTCCACTGCCCGAACCTGCCTCCTTCCAAGTCCAGCTCCTCCTTCCCCTGCTGCCTGCTGTCTCCTCCATCTCCCGCTTGGCTCACTCAGCTGCTCAGTCCCTCTGTCTCATTGGCAGAGCCATATCGATCGCCCCAGATGTTGTGCTGGGGCCAGGAATCAGACATGCTGTCTGCCCCTGTGAGCTCTTGCCCAGGCAGGTGGGCCCAGGGGGACCCCTGCAAACCACAGTTCGGTGGGGCCAGGACAGTGGCAGGGGATGAGCTGGGGGCCTAGCTGCTACAGAATTCTTCAGGGGAGTGACCACAGTCCCCAGCCAGCATGTGCTGCCCCAGACATCCTGGGAAGAGGCTGTGCCCCGGTGGACCGAAGCCAGCTCACAGATTGCAGCTGGCTCACACTGTGTTTTCAAAATTCTTTGGGTTTTGTGTGTGTGTGTGTGTGTGTGTGTGTGTGTGTGTGTGTTTTAAATTATTTATTTATTTGGCTGCACTGAGTCTGAGTTGAGGCGCTCGGGCTTCTCTCCAGTTGTAGTACGCAGGCTTAGTTGCCCTGCAGCATGTGGGATCGACCAGGGATTGAACCCACATCCCCTGCGTTGGAATGCAGACTCTCAATCACAGGACCACCAGTGAAAGTGAAAGTCCCTCAGTCATATCCGATTCTTTGTGACCCCATGGACTATACAGTCCACGGAATTCTCCAGGCCACAATACTGGAGTGGGTAGCCTTTCCCTTCTCCAGGGGATCTTCCAAACTCAGGGATCAAACCCAGGTCTCCCACATTGCAGGCAGATTCTTTACCAGCTGAGCCACAAGGGAAGCCCAAGAATACTGGAGGGGGTAGCCTATCCCTTCTCCAGGGGATCTTCCTGACCCAGGAATCAAACTGGGGTCTCTTGCATTGCAGGCTAATTCTTTACCAACTGAGCTATCAGGGAAGCCCACAGGACCACCAGGGAAGTCCACAAAGTTCTTTGAATCAATTCAGTTCAGTTCAGTCACTCAATCATCTCTGACTCTTTGCAACCCCATGGACTGCAGCATGTTAGGCTTCCCTGTCCATCACCAACTCCCAGCGCTTTCTTCAAACTCATGTCCATCGAGTTGGTGATGCCATCCAACCATCTCATCCTCTGTCATCCCCTTCTCTTCCTGTTTTCAATCTTTCCCAGCATCAGGGTCTTTTCCAGTGAGTCAATTCTTTGCATCAGGTGGTCAAAGGATTGGAGCTTCAGCTTCAGCATCAGTCCTTTCAACGGATCTTCAGGATTGATTTCCTTTAAGATTGACTGGTTTGATCTCCTTGCTGTCCAGGGGACTCTCAAGAGTCTTCCCCAACACCACAGTTGAAAAGCATCAATTCTTTGGTGCTCAGCCTTCTTTATGATCCAATTTTCACATCCCTAGGTGACTACTGGAAAAACCATAGCTTTGACTGGACGGACCTTTGTTGGTAAAGTAATGTCTCTGCTTTTTTTTTTTTTTTTTAATTACTAACATTTAAAAATTGGTGAGTTTCCATGAAAAATAGGTACCTTTAACTAGAAGATCTGGTGACATCAGGTCACATCCACTCCTGGGAGCTTTGGTGGAGCTGAGTTGGGGTGCGGCAGTCGCCATCACTCTCATGTGTGTCCCTGACACAGTGGCACCGTGGTCCTGACACCACACCACCCCTCCCACTTGACATGTTTCCGTGGGCCCTGCGCACATGTGCCTCCTCCGCTCTCAGAAAACGGGCTCTCTGGTGCTTCCATCCTTATGGAACCTCCATCCCCTCTGGTCCCCGGGGAACTCTTCTCTCCTCTGTGACTTTGCTCCTGCCCTGCCCAGCACCTGGAACGCGTAGCCAGTCTTATTACAAACCCTGTCTTTGGAAACTTCGAAGTTCTACTTAAGTCTCTCTTCACCCACCAGCTTCCCGCACACCCCCAGCCTGCCCCAGGCCCCTGCTGGTGGTCTCAGCCGCCCCTTCTGGGCACCAGATTTCGTGCTTCCCTAGGGTATCCATCAGTTTCCTGAGCCTCCCATGTCTCAGACAAACAGGTGCCCCTGGCCAAATGTATCCTGCAGGCGTGCTCCATTTGGCGCTCACGACGTTGCACAGCTTGTGAAACATTTGACAACGTGGAAGGCTGGCTTCTGATGAGTGGTGGTATTCCCTCTGTAGTGTCCGCCGGCTGGAGCCCAGTGACTCCTGCAGCCTCTAGACTTGTAGGCGGGTGTTCCCCGGTTTCCGTCCCTCCCATGTTGGCGGTACTGTAAGCATTTGAGTCTGTGACCCCTAATTATTCAGGCTTTTGTGAACTCCTCAAGGAGAGGAGCCCTGCTTTCCTCTTTTGTGTGTCACACAGGCCAGGATCCTGAGGGGCCCCCGTGTGGTCCATGCTGGGTTGGATAAAACTGAAAGAATTGCCAGCTGGGGCCTGAGTCCAGATCAAGGGGAATCTTCTTTTTTTTTTTTTTTCAATTAAAATATAGTTGATTTACAATATTGTGTTCGTTTCAGGTGTACAGCAAAGTGATTCAGTTATATATTAATGTGTGTATGTGTGTGTGTGTGTGTGTGTGTGTGTGTGTTATGTATGGGTATGTATAGATGGGCTTCCCAAGTGGCACTAGCGGTAAAGAATCTGCCTGCCAGTTCAGGAGACACAGGGACTCAGGTTTGATTGCTGGCGCTGGAAGATCCCCTGGAATAGGAAGTGGCACCCCGCTCCAGGATTCTTGCCTGGAAAATTTCATGGACAGAGGAGCCTGGTGGGCTAGAGTCCTTGGGTTTGCAAAGAGTCGGACACAACTGAGTGACTGACCACACATACATGTATATGTATACATACATACATATATGCACACACACACACACACACATAGATAGATAAATAGATAGATTCCTTTCACATTCTTTCCCCTTAAAAGTTATTACAAAATATTGAGTATCATTACCCATAACCAACAGAAGGTCATTGTTGGTTATCTATTTTATGTCAAACTGAAAGATGTGTCTTGACTCTTTGGGACCCCCTGGACTATACAGTCCATGGAATTCTCTAGGCCAGAATACTGGAGTGGGTAGCCTCTCCTTTCTCCAGGGAATCTTCCCAACCAAAGGATTGAACCCAAGTCTCCCACCTTATAGGCCTATTCTTTACCAGCTGAGCCATAAGGGAAGCCCAAGAATACTGGAGTGGGTAGCCTATCCCTTCTCCATCAGATTCTTCCCAACCCAGGAATTGAACCAGGGTCTCCTGCATTGCAGGTAGATTCTTTACCAATTGAGCTATCAGGGAAGCCCTTATATAGTAGTATGTATCTATTAATCCCAACTCAAGGAGTATTGACCTAAGTTAGCGAGAGTAATTCTAGGCCCCATCCTAGAATGAATGGGGTTCTCCTGAACCTGCTGCCAACCTGGGGCAGGAACAGGGGGTCACTGCACCCGGCCTTAGGGGAGCAGGGGGTCTCTGGCCACCGTAGCCCTGAGCAGCCAGTGTCAGCAGGTATAGCCATCCAGGCAGTAGGTTGGGTACAAGACAAAGATGGCAGCTTCTTGAGTGTGTATTATGTGCCAGGCGGCATTCAAAGGACTTTACATATATCAGCTCATTTATTCCGAACTGCAGTGAGATGGGTACTATGGTGGTCAGCTCTATCCTACAGATGGGGAAACTGAGGTGCAGAACAGCTTGCTGGTGGTCACATGACTCCCAGGCAGTCTGGTGCCCACCACCTGGCCCTGCCTTTCAATAGAGGGGCACTGTGGTCCCCGGTGAGCCAGGACCTGCCTAGGGCAGCTATCCCTGCCCTGGCCCTGGCCTGCCAGATGGCCTAAATTTTTAAGAGAAGCCAAAAATGCACATTGTTATGTGAGCACTCTCAGTTTTTGGACAGCATCAGCTGGTTCTGAACATTTAACTCCTCTGTGGGCCAAACCAGCCCAGGATCAGCCGTAGGGGCTCCAGTTAGTGACCCCGTCTGTCACATCCCACCCCCGTCCTTCCTCCTCTGTGACTTTGTGGGGGAGAGGACGTCAGTCATTGGCTTCCAGCCTGGCTTGTAGTAGGTTATCTGCAGCTTGTAAAGTGTCACATGCCCCACCATCTTCATCAAGTTACTGTGTCACAAAGAAGGGTTTTCATTGGTCTTCCTCCCAAGGGACAGACGAAAAGTCATTGAGATCTCATCCACAATAAAGCATTCTAGTTCAGATGCTCCAGGAAGGAGCAGCTTTAGTTTTCAGAGCCTGATCTTAAGATAGATAGGAATAGGCCCGTTTCCCCATCCTTGAAGGCCTCCATCTGGGCAAGGACAGGTTTGCACATAGGACCACAAGGTCGTTGGCACGGGGGTCCTGGTGCACACTCAGCTCTGAGAGCCCAGAGGAGGACCCTCGACCCAAGGAGGACCCTCGACCCTTGCCTGAAGAGGCAGGCGGGGCAGATGGGGAAGGCCGGGGGCTTCCCAGAGGGGTCAGCTCCCAAGCTGGGTCCTGAAGCCTGCATGATGGCTGTCTGGGGGGCAGCGGCTCACTCCCCAAAGGCCCCTGTCCCCCAAAAGCCTCCCAATCATCCCTCAGCTCCTTGGCCCCTCCTGTTCGGGACCCAGCACTCCCGGGCAAAGAAAGCAGTGAAGGATGGAAGCTCGTCTTCTCCCTGTGCATTGGGGCCAGCCCGGGCGCCCAGCAGGAGACAGAACAGCTGGGCTGGGGGGCTGCCTGGGTTGTGCACGAGTGAGGTCCAGTGGCACACACCTGGTTTGGCTCCAGTCGTGCCCCCATACCAATGAAGGCTTTGCCTTAAAGCTGCAGTCTCCAACCTTTTTGGCACCAGGGACCAGTTTCCTGGAAAACAGTTTTTCCACAGACTGGGGGTCGGGGGGTGGGGCTAGGTTTCAGGATGATTCAAACACATTACGTTTATTGTGCACTTTATTTCTATTATTATTAACATCAGCTCCGCCTCAGATCATCAGGCATTAGATCCCAGAGGTGGCGGACCCCGGCAGTGGACCCTCCCTGGCAGCCGGCAGGTGGGCCTAGCCAATGCTTTGCTCCAAATGATTTCCTTCCGGCTTTGCTGCCTGTGCTCAGGGCCAGGTATTAGTCTCTAGGCAAAGTGTGTTGTGAGCACAAGAGCCTCCGCCTCTGCTAGGCTTGTTGTCATGATGAAACCGATCCGCCATCCATCTTCCCTGAGCAATTCGTGTGCTCATTGGAAGAGACATGTCATTCGACCCCAGGGCCAAGGAGGAACGTGGCCTTACCGAGTCAATTCAATCACTTAGATCAAAATGATATTAATATTGTTGGGTTCAAATGCATTACAGTCCCAGCATGATTGGTTCTGGGCAGCTGGAACGAAGGGTAAAGCCCTTTTTTTGGACAAGGAACGGTGCTCCCCTCCACCACGTGCCAGTCACAGAGTTTCAGTGTCCTTTTGAAAATGCATTGCAAAAGTGGTTTGAGGCAGCGTCAACAAAGGGCATAGCAATAACTCTAGTTAAACGAGGAAGAAAATGTGAACACCAAGGGAACAAGTACACACACACACACACACACACACACAAATGATTCTCGAGGGTAAGGTCATTCGCAGGACGGAATTTCACCTGGAATTCTTGGAAGCCAAGGCAAAGGAGGAAATAGGACTAGAGCCCTCTGGTTGGAAGGAGGAAGCAGGCTCATTCTTAAGCAGCAAGAGAATATTCCCTTGGATTTATTCCCAAAGGCACCCTTTGTCCAGAGCTTCATTGAGGGGGTATCGACGAGTACAGACCTGCAAAATCTCAACCCCGTCTTCCCCACGACTCAGAAGTGTATCTCAGATGGCTTCCGACCACGTGCTTGAGCTGTGACGGTTGCATCAATATGTACATAAATACATAGGAAAAGTCTGCAAGGACAGGAGCGTGGGCATGCCCCACCCCACCCCCGCCAGCACCCACGTCGATTGCCTCTGGGGAGTGAGGAGGAGTCAGGATGGGAGTGTGAGACTCTTGGTCCATGAGGACTAATTGAGAAATAGAAGTAGGAGCTCAGAGTGCACCCAAAGCAAGTGATTCTGCCAGTGGCCAGGCAGGCACAACCGAGACCAAGGCCTTCTCCAGGTCTGGCTTGACCCAGAGAGAGATGGCAGTAGGAGATTGGGGTGCCAGCGAGAGTGGCTCTCTGTGCACCAGCTGTGTGACCTCAGGGAAGGCTGAGCCTCAGTTTCTTCATCTGTCAGATGGGCCCTAATGCCCACCCTGGAGTTGTTTGAAGGACAGCATGGGACAATGCCTGTGGCCTTTCATGGTTCACACTTGGCACCCCCAGATGCTGTTCCCCACCTGGGATCCCACCCTGGTGTTGCTTGGGTCAGATTCACCTACAGATATGGCTTGTTTGATCTGGAGAGTGTTGGAACTTTGGCAGATTTAAACACCATCAGGCAGGAGGCATGAGCTTCTCAGTCCCCCAGGACCCCCACCACTCCCTCTGGCCTCAAACCTAACCTTCTCTCTCCTACCTGTCCAGTTCTATGAGTACTGGCGGTCACACCCTGCCCCAGCCTGCTCCCCCCTCTCTATCCCCACTCAGCCAGGCTTCTTTTTATTTTATGTATTTATTTGGCTGTCTTGGGTCTTAGCTGTGACATGCGGGATCTTCACTGCCTCACGTGGGATCTTTCGTTGTGGCCCACAGGCTCCCTAGTTGCGGCCATCAGCTCAGTAATTGCAACACACAGGCTTAGTTTTGACATGCGAGAGCTTAGCTCCCCAACCAGGGATTGAACCCACGTCCCCTGCATTGCAAGGTGGATTCCTAACCCTTGGACCACCAAGGAAGTCCCTCGGCCAGGCTTCTTGGAGAGAGCTGACATCAGGAGGGGCTCTAGATTGTTCGCAGATGGTCAACGAGCCCATTGTGGAGACCAGGCATCTCCTGATGGGATCCAGGATACCCACCTCGTGACTGTGGGACTGAAAAGCGTGCTCCCCACCCCCTCCCCCCACCTCTTTCAGTGACAGCGTGTCTTCTCCAGATGTTTCCATGGCGGTAATTTTGCGGAACTAGTCACTGGAAGCTGCCCAGGCTGTCCTTCTCCAATAGCTATTTCCTGATTAATTCACAGCACGTGCTTGCTCTGTGCCTCCGCTAAACAGAGAACACATCCATATAAACATGTAAAAGGGTGCTCTGAGAATCGACTTTTCTGACAGGCAGCAAATAGCAGCCTGCCATCCCGCAACTGGACGATTGAAGCCGGTTCCTGTCGTCTAACACAGGCTTGACGGTTCTCATCCCAAATTGCTCCGGAAACTGAGCAATAGCTCAGTGAGCTAGGAATTTAGTTAGAGCTTCCCTGCCCAGCTTTTCAGGAAGGCAAAAGCGGGGAAATGAGTCTACATGGACACATCTGGGAGTCTCCGATCTCATATCCCAAGAGTAGATCAGAAGGCAAAGCAAGATGGAACACGGTCTGGGGTTGAAACCAACAGGCTGCCATTTTTCTGATCAGGTTTGTTCTCTGAGGATTGTTAGCAGTGCTACCCGGGGAGAAAAGTGGCTGTGTTGATTCGTTTGTAATTCCAAAATGATGGCTGAGCAAGAACTGTGTGCCAGGTGCTTGCTGGGCCCTTGGATGAGATTGGTAGCACCTCCGCTGTCTCAGAGCTTGTTTATTTATTTTTTAATTGTGGTCTTCGTTGCAGCAAGGGTTTTCTCCAGTTGTGGCAAGCAGGGGCTCCTCTCTAGTTGTGGTGGCTTCTGTCGTTGTGGTCAGTGGGCTCTAGGGTGTGTGGGCTTCAGGAGTTGCAGCTCTCAGGCTCTAAAGCACAGACTCAGTAGTTGTGGCATACGGGCTTAGTTGCTTCAACGATATGTGGGGTCTTCCTGGGTCAGGGATTGAACCCATGTCTCCTGCATTGGCAGGCGGATTCTTTACCCCTGAGCCACCAGGGAAGCCCCTGGAGCTTAAGTTTGAGTGTGTGTGTGAGTGTGTGTGGGGCGTGCTCAGTCATGGCCAACTCTTTGCAACCCCGTGGATTATTTGCCACCAGGCTCCTCTGTCCATGGGATTTCCCAGGCAAGAATACTGGAGTGAGTTGCCATTTCCTCCTGCAAGGATCTTCCTGACCCAGGGATCAAACCCGGTCTCCTGGCGTGCAGGCAGATTTTTTTTTACCACTTGAGCCATCAGGGCAACCCTAACTTTGAGTGGGGGAGACAATAAATAAATTAGAAAGCTGATGAACAAGACCATGTCAGAGACAGGAAGAAAATAATACAGGACCATGGGCTAGAAAGGGGATTGGATGGGGCGGGGCCTGCTTTAGGGAGAGCAGCAACATCTCTTTGAAGACAAGGAGGAGCCAGCCTTGCAGGTCTCTGGGACAGAATGTGCCAGGCAGTTGCCCAGGTCCCGAGGTGGCCTTGAGCTCCACAGAATCAAGGAGCAGCAATTGGAGTGGTGTGTTGGGAGGGGGAAAGGAAGGGGAGAGAGAGGTCATCATGGGACCAGATCACACAGGCTATGTTGACTTCTGAAGGGAGCTGGCATTTATTCTCAGAGTGATAGGAAATTGTGGGGTGGTTTTAAGCAGCAGCTCCATGATCTGATTTGTTTTTGTCGCTGCTGTTTTGTTCTATTTTCTGGACATACCACACAGCCTGTGGAATCCTAGATCCCTGACCAGGAATTGAACCCGGGACCCCTGCAGTGGAAGTGCAGAGTCCTAACCACTGGACCACTAGGGAATCCCCTAGTGATTTAAGTTGCTTTTTAAGAAGGACTGGCTGCAGAAAATGAAATGTGTGTGCTGGGGTGGGTTGGGGGTGGGTGCGTGACAGTGCAGAGTGGAAACACAGAGACCAATTAGGAGGCTACAGTTGTTATCTCTGGGAGAGATGGTGGTGGCCCAGGCTAGGAGGCAGTGGCCATCCGGGAAGAAGAGGTCAGATTAGGGAGGGCTTTGGGAGGTGGAGCCATGGGAGCTTGTGATGGATTGGATATGTATGTGAAAGAGCAAGAGGGCTCAAGGACTCCTAGGTCTGGGGCAGTTGGTTGAATGAAGGAACCGTTTTTAAGATGGATGAAGATGAGGTTTGGGAAGAGTAAACTGATCATTCTGTTTGGGGCATGTTAAGGTTTAGATGCTTGTTAGATATGCAGGAGGAGTAGTCACGTGGTCACTGGGGTCGGATAGAGAGGCCAGAATTGGAGATTAGAACAGTCAGGAGTCCACTGTCCAAACAGCACTGTTTACATTAGCCAAGACACGGAAGCAACCTAAATGTCCATTGACAGAGACTGGATTAAAATATATATATATATATATATTTGTCATATATATATCATATGATATATATGTCATATACACACACACACACACACAATGGCAACCCACTCCAGTGTTCTTGCCTGAAGAATTCCGTAAACAGAGGAGCCTGACAGGCTACAGTCCATGGGGTCACAGGAGTCTGACACGACTTAGCAACGAAACCACCACACTCACAAGGGAATACCACTCAGCCATAAAAAAGAATGAAATAATGCTGTTTGCAGCCATATGGGTGGACTTAGAGATTATCATACTAAGTGAAGTGAAACCTTTGTTGAGCTTTACTCACTCAGTCATGACTGACTCTTTTGCGATCCCATGGGCTGTAGCCCCCAGGCTCCTCTGTCCATGGGATTTTCTGGGCAAGAATATTGGAGTGGATTGCCATTTCCTCCTCCAAGGGATCTTCCCAACTCAGCGATCGAACCCATGTCTCCATGTCTCCTGCAGTGCAGGCGGATTCTTTATTGCTGAGCCATTGGGGAAGCCCAAAGTAAAGTCAAGAGAAAGACAAATATCATATGGTATCACTTATGTGGAATCTAAAAAGTGATACAAATGCATTTATTCACCAAACAGAAACAGACTCATGAACATAGAAAACGAACTTTTCCCCAAAGGGGAAAGGGAGTGGGAAAGGATGAGTTAGGAGTTTGGGATTAACGGGTACAAACTACTATATATAACATAGATAAACAACAAGGACCCACTGTATAGCACAGACAACTATATTTACTATTTTGCAATAAAACATAATGCAAAAGAATCTGGAAAAGATATATATATATATAACTGAATCACTTTGCTGTACACCTGAAACCAATACAACATTGTAAATCAATTATACTCCAGTAAAATAAATTAAATAGTTGGGAGTCACCAACGCGAGGATGAAATTTAGGGCCTTGGGCCTGAGTGGGACCACCTAGTGAGACAACACAGGAAAATCAGGAGGCCCAGGACCACCCAGCCGGTCAAGGAGCAGCAGGGAGCCTGGGCTGCTGTGAGAACAGGAAGCAGGGGGATGACCTGCCTAAGGACTGAGAACTTTCCAGTGTGTCCGGCCACCTGCTGGACCCTAAGACGGGTTGTCCAGACCAGGGCACCCTTGGGAGTGAAAGGAGGGCCCTGTGAGTGATAGACCAGGACAAGAATCAATCGGAATCATCCAGACAACAAGGATGATTGGTATCATCCCAGTTACTGGCACCCTTGGCAGGGTGGGTTCATGCGGAGGGGAGGAGGCAAAGGCTACCTGAGGGAGGTGCAGCCTCCCAGAGTTTGCTGTGAAGGTGGATGGACAGACAAACTGTGGGGTACCCCAGAATAGACTGCTGCTCCTCAGCAATAAGAAAGTATAAAACTCTTCACGTAGGCAACATGGATGAATCTCAGAGATATTATGCTGGGGGAAAGAAACCAGACCCCCAGGCCCCATGGAGGTCATAGTGTGTGACTCCTTTTGTATAAAAATTCTAGAGAATGCAAACTAATCTGTAGTGACAGAAGGCTGGTGGGTGGTTGCCTAGGGGTGGGGTGGGAGGGATTACGAAGGGGTATGAGGAAGCCTTCAGGTAATGATCGTGGGTGTATATGTGTTAAAACTTAACAAGTTGTATTTGTTGTTCAGTTGCTAAGTTGTGTCCGACTCTTTGCGACCCCTTGGACTGCAGCACTCTAGGCTTCCCTGTCCTTCACTATCTCCCGGATCTTGCTCCATCTTATGTCTATTGAGTCGATGAAGCCATCCAACCATCTCATCCTCTGTTGCCCCCTTCTTCTCCTGCCCTTAGTCTTTCCCAGCATCCGGGTCTTTTCCAATGAGTCAGCTCTTGGCATCAGGTGGCCAAAGTACTGGAGCTTCAGCTTCAGCATCAGTCCTTCCAATGAATATTCAGGGTTGGTTTCCTTTAGGATTGACTGGTTTGGTCTCCTTGCTGTCTAAGTTGTATGCTTTACTATTTATTTTTAATTGAAGTATAGTTGATTTACAGTGTTGTTTTAGTTTCAGATGTAAAGCACAGTGATTCAAATATATATATATATATATACATATAAAAGATTATATATGTTTATACCCTTTTTCAGATTCTTTTCACTTACAGGTTATTACAAAATATTGAATGTAGTGCTCTGTGCTTTAAGTAGATCGTTGTTGGTTATCTATTTTATATATAGGTGTGTGTCTGCTAATCTCAAGCTCTGAATTTATCCTTCCATCCTCCTTTCCCACTTGGTAAATGTAAGTTTGTTTTCTAAGTCTATGGGTCTGTTTCTGTTTTGCAAATAAGTTCATGTGTGTCTTTTTTTTAGATTCCATGTGTAGGTGATATCATATGATATTTGTCTTTCTCTGTCTTACTTCACTTTGTATAATATTCTCTAGGTTCATCCATGTTGCTGCAAATGGCATTACTTCATTCTTTTTTATGACAATATTCCATTATATATATACTTCTAGCACATCTTCTTTATCCATTAAGTTGTACACTTTAAATATATCCAGTTTACTGTATGAGGTAGGTATTACATTCCTCAAGAAAGCTGTTCATTAAAACCATTTTTGTGTCAAAAAGAATGACCAAATAGGGCAGTAGTAGAAGGTGTGGTTCGATTTTAAGTGTGAAGCATTGTTGCCTGATGTGGGGCACACGTGCGAGGAGAGGGGGAGAGAGAAGACCAGGCAGGGACCCTCTTGTGAAGGTCATTTTGTGTCATGCTGAAAGTGAAAGTCACTCAGTTGTGTCTGACTCTTTGCGACCCATGGACTATACAGTCCACGGAATTCTCCAGGCCAGAATACTGGAGTGGGTAGCCTTTCCCTTCTCCGGGTGATCTTCCCAACCCAGGATCAAACCCAGGTCTCCCGCACTTCAGGTGGTTACCAGGGGTTCAGAGTTCATCTCACGTGCCTGGCATCCTTCAGCTTCTGTGTGCAAAGAAACCATCCGGATTATCCGTCACAAGTGAAGTGCCCACACTGCATCCTCTGGGCTCCCCTCTGATTGCAGCCACAGTGAGTTGAGACAGTTTCTGGGCATGCCAACTGGGCACCACCCCCAGTGCCTCCAGGCTTTCAGCCTTGCTGCTTGGGTCCTTTCCCCAAAGCCACCAGAGGGCTCAGCCTGTGGACATGGCGGGGCATCAGTGCCCCCTGGGGCAGCCGTCAACTGCAGGGAAGGGGGTTAGTGGATAAATATCCAACCCCCCACCTTTGGAGGGACATTTCTGAGATTCTTTCTGCAGGTCGCTCACAGTGTCCTAGCTGGAGGGAGCCCCAGTTGCCGACAGCAGTGACCAGCCTGAAAGCCTTTTTGCAGTCTTACCTGCCCTACCTGACTGTCCCTCAAAGGAGCAGCTGCCCATAAGCTACCTGCACTCAAATCCTTGTCTCAGGCTCTGCTTTCAGAGCCCCCAAAATATGGCCCCCTGGGACCTAGGATGCCTGCATTTCATGTGCCTGCCCAGCTTTTCTGGTGCAGGAGGCGCAGAACCCATACTTTAAGGAACTATAGGTGGCGAAAACACATGAAGGATTTCACAAAGGGACGTGAAGGGGCCAGATCCAGCTCTTGTAGGAAATTAACTCTGGTGGCAATGTGAAGCTGAGGATGAAGGAGCAAGAGACAGGAAGCAGGCAGACCAATTAGCAGACTATTACCCATGTCCCAGCAGGAGGTAATGATGACGAAGATGGCAACAGAGGAGCCTCTTTGTGAAAGACCTTTGATTTATAGCGTATGGAACCCTTTGCACCGAAATGAGATAGAGCCTGATTTAACAGCCCTAGTGCTGTGGTCTCAGAAAGCTCATGTTTTTAGCATCCCACATTTCTCTTTTTCATCTGCTACTTTTTTTTTTTTTTTTGGCTGCACTGGGTTTTCACTGATGCACAGTGGACTTTCTCTAGTTGTGGCAAGTGGGGGTGACTCTCTAGTTGTGGTGCGTGGGCTTCTATTGCAGTGGCTTCCCTTGATGCAGAGCACAGGCTCTAGGCAGACAGGCTTCAGTCGTTGTCCACATGGCCTTAGTTGCCCCACCATATATGGAATCTTCCCAGATTGGGGATCAAACCCGTGACCCCGGCATTGGCAGGCAGCATCTTAAACAGTGGACCACCAGGGAAGTCCCTCATCAGCTACTTTCAAAACTTGATACATCAGTGCAATGCACCTTCATTTTGTGAAATTTTATGTTTTTAGGACTTTGACATCGGGGCTAAGAACGTGAAGCTTTATGTCAACAAAAAACTCATCTTTGACGGCAAGCTAGACAAAGGAGGTGGGGAGGCCCCACAGAGCATCCTGGTGGGGCTGCAGGATGAGAGGATGGAAGAGAGTGATGCTGCCCTCTTGGAAGAAAGCAGAGGTGTCCGCAAGACGCCCGGAACCGAGGGGGACGAGGAACTCCACGCCAGTCACTCGCAGCCAGCTGGAGTAGGAGAGGATGTGAAGGTTTCTTCACAAGGAAATGTATTTGTTGGAAGGATGAATTCTCCCGACGGCATAAAAGACAGTTGGTCCCAGTTAGAGGAGGAGCTCAGCAATTTAGCCGCCCCATCCTTGACAGGTGGCGAGCCCAGGGGTCCTCCCCACTGCCCCTCTGTGGAGTGCCCTCCTCCTCCTGACCAGGAGCTCTCACTGCTCCAACAGCTGGAAAACCTCACGGGCAGAAAAGTCTCTGAGTCACCAGGGAAAACCCCATCCTGGTTACAACCTTCTCCCGCGGGGAAAGGCAGGAAGCCGGGAGGCCCGAGGTTGAAACCCCTCTGGCTGAGTCCAGAGAAGCCACTGGACTGGAGAGACGAGCTTCCGTCAGACGATGTCATCGGTGAGGGGCCCGGAGGGTCCAAGGCCAGGGATAAAGGCTCCAGACGTGAGCAAGGGCGGGTGAACAGCTGGAATGTCATCGCCGCTGAGAGAGCTCAGAGGACAACCCCCAAAGTCCACGGTGATGACTTTGACATCTTTAACCAGCCCCCCCACAGGGAGCAGCCTGCCAGCGGGAGGAGGGGCCTGAGGAGGGATGCTCTCAGCCTCAGTCACGGTGACGGCCAGCCAGCCAGCAGAGGTAAGTTCCAGAATCCGTCTGACTCACTGGGTCTATCTCACTGGAGCCAGGGGCGCTAACTGGCATGAAGCTGTATTACTCCCTGGACCTCAGTTCCGCCACCTGCAAAACAGGAAGGTTCTTGTCAACCGAGGGTCACAGATTCCCTGTCTCAGGGCCACGGGGTAGCAGCAGTGAGTGAAGAGGGGAAGGCACACTTCGCCTGTGAAACCCACAGGCGTGTTTGTCACTGGCTCCAAGGTACGTTCCTTTGTCCGTTTTTCTTGCCGACCGTGGCTTTTCCAATCTAGTCTGTTATCTAACCTCTGATAGAGACTTTTGGTCTCTAATTACCTCACTTTATTCTTAACTGTACTGTTAGGAAAATAATGCAAGTGTGATGATAAATAGCAATTGATTCTTGCATGGGAGTTGGAAGGACTATAGGGAGTGGTGAGGACTGTGGCAAACTGGAGAGCACAGACCCATATAAAGGGGGCTTTTTGGCATTCAGAAATACAAGCCCAGGGCTTCCCTGGTGGTCCAGTGGTTGAGAATCTGCCTTGCCATGCAAGGGACGTTGGTTCGATTCCTGGTCAGGGAACTAAGATCCCACATGACACAGAGCAACAGGCCTATGGGCTACAACGAAAGATCCCACATAATGCAACTAAGACTGAAGGCAGCCAAATAAATCAATATTAAAAGAAAAAGAAATACAAGGCTCTTGGGCCAGATCTCCCTTTTCCTTTTATCAAGATAAATCAAAATTGTAGAATATTCTTATTTTTCAACATTGACCACTGATAGAGATTATTTTTAAAACCACTGTTTGGGTCCAAAAAAAAAAAAAAATCCACATCTGGTAGCAGAATTCATCTGCTTTGTGAACTTTGCAGTAGATTATCTCTAAGAGATCTGAAAGGAGATGGGTTTGCACTGAATATTTGCACTCAGATTTGGCTACCAGGACAGAATGTCACAGAGCAACACGAGTCAAACCACTTGAATTCAGACTCAGCTACTTGTAGACCTGAGACTTCTCGCCTGGGTCCTGTAGAGCTGGACACTTCCACTTTCTGAGCCTCAGCATCTTCATTTGTGAAATGGGAATGAACCCCCACAACTGGCCCTCCCTGCACAGTGTTGTGAGAAATGAATGAGATGATGGATTCAAAATAGTGACCAGAGCCTGGCATGTGGAACGTGCTCCAGAAGCGGGGGCCATTATTTCAACACTAGCTTCTATATCCTTTATTGTCCACAAAGCTCCTGGACCTACCGACGCAGGGTTCACCTCGAGATCCTCTGGGTTTATCCCCACTCTGTACCACACAGAAGCACAAGCCCTGAAATCAAACATTTATTCTGGTTCCCCACTGCCAACCCAAACTGTGGGCAAGTTCTGAAATCCCTCTGAGCCTCCATTTCCTCATGTGGAGGGAGGCAGATAATACCCAACTCATGGTGGGCTAGAAGCTGGGAGGATCAAATGCGATCATACAGGGGCAGCATTTGGCACTGAGTCTGACACATAAGAACACCCAACAGATGTTCACTGCTGCTGTTTATTATTATTGTTGTCAGCGGCAGCAGCAGCATCCACACTCTGTGATACAGCAGCAGCGTCATGGGATGGTGGTTTAGCTATATGCAGAGCCCATGCATATACTTTTAGTGAATTACATTAGCACCCACACCATTCTTGTCTAGTGGACAGACCCCAAAGGTCTGCATTTAGCCAGAGTTACACTTAGAAATGTGGAGAGTTTGTGGTCTCTTTCAGACCCTCGATGTCACTTGGGGCAGAGCAGTTCCCTCAGACTCTTGAGTGCCTTTCCACGGTGAGAGATGGCTCCCTTCTCCCAGGCACAGCTTCTGTTTCTGACTCCCCAGCCTTACAGACTGTGCTGCCCACCCCGCCAAGACTTAACCCTGAGACTGTGTATCAGAGAGGAGAGCAGAGTGGAAGAAAAGGACTCTTTAGGGGCAGGGGCCATATCTTATTTGTGTTGGCATCCCCAGGACCTCGGGTTTCCTAGGTAGCACTAAAGGTAAAGAACCCACCTGCCAATGCGGGAGGCATAATGAGACTCGGGTTCAATCCCTGGGTCGAGAAGATCCCCTGGAGGAGGGCATGGCAATACACTCTGGTATTCTTGCCTGGAGAATCACATGGACAGAGGAGCTTGGTGAGCTCTTCTCCAGGATGTCACAAAGAGTTGGACACGACTGAAACGACTTAGCACACACACACCCCGGGACCCAGGTGCCTGACTCATGGTGGGTCTCCTGCAGTGTGTGGGAGGAATGATGAAAAGAAAGAATTGCAATGGCTAGATGCATGGCATGTTTGCAGTAAACCAGGCTGGGCATCTAGGCATATTACTCAAACGGGCTCATTTAATTCTCATACCAGCCCCATTTTACAGATAAAGAAAATGTGGGGATCTCCCTGGTGGTCCAGTGGTTAATAGTCCACCCACCAACGCAGAGGACATGGGTTCAATCCCTGCTCTGGGAAGGCTCCACATGTCACAGGGCAACTGAGCCTGTGCACCAAAACTGCTAGAGCCTGCGAGTCGCAACAAGAGAAGTCACTGCAATGAGAAGCCCCACCCTGCAACCAGAGAGTATCCCTCATTTGCCGTTAACTAGAGAAAGCCCATGCACAGCAATGAAGACCCAGTGCAGCCAAAAATAAATTAATGAATTAAAAAAAGAAAATGTGAGGTAAGAAAGCAGGGTAAGGTGGAAGGTTCCAAATGGTGGCATACGAAGATCCCACTCACTTCCTCCCACGGACGCAACAGAACTACAATTGCATGTGAAATAATTCCCCCTGAAAAGGACCTGAAAGCTGGATGAACAAAGTCTCCACAGGAAAGGGTAAAAGGACAGCATCAAGGTGGGTAAGGGAGGCAGAGAGATGATCTCATTAAGGACAAAAACGCACCCCAGCCAGGACAGTCTGCAGATGCGAGGATTACACAGGTACCGTTACTTTCTCTGGGGATTAAGGAATTTGAGCATTAGGCACCCCGATTCTTGGATCCTGCACATGAGAGATGAGCCCCCAAAACATCTGGCTTTAAAAACCAATGAAGAATACACCCCACACTATGGAAATGCAGAGAATGGAAAGCTAGCTTTTAAAGGGCTCACTCACAGATTCACTCAACCTGAAAACCAGCACAAAAATGCTGGGTTAAAAAGTGCATGGGCCATACGTGAATGGGACCCACATATAAACCTCAAAGCATCTGCTGGACCCATTTTGGATGCTCCCTGGGAACTGAGAAACCGGAGGGAGCCATCTTTGCAATTTCAGGCCACTTTGCTGGTCCCAGTGCCTGTGGGTGTCATTTTGGAATTCTCCCTCTAGTCTGAGCACCAGTAGGCACACCCACTTAGAACTCTGCCCACCCCTATACCTCACAGGCCTCACAGCTGACTAGGTGATAAAGCCTGCCCACTAGAACCCAGCAGCCATCAGGCCAGCATTGCTGTCTTTCCAGGGGTTAGCCCTGTCCCCAGTGCATAACAGCACCCGTGACCCCGCCACAGCAAGAACGTGCATGCAACCCATAAGGGGACACCCCTTGAGCACCTGGCTCTGGTTGCCAGGCAGAATTGCATTTCTGAGCCCTGCAGGATATCTCTTACATAAGGCCACTCCTTCAAGGCCAAGAGAGGTAGCCAATTTACCTAACATCTAGAAACAAACACTGAGAATTAGGCAAAATGAGGAAACAGGAATATATTGCTATTGAAAGAACAAGACAAAACTACCAAAAAAGAACTAAACAAAACAAAGATAATAATCTACCTGGTAAAAAGTTCAAAATAATGGTCAGATGATGCTCACAGAAATTGGAAGAAGAATGGACAAACCCAGTGAGAACTTCAACAAAGAGTTAGAAAATGTAAGAAATTATCAAACAGAAAGTATAACTGAACCAAGAAATACACCCGAGGGGTTCAATAGCATATTGGATGAGATAGAAGAACAAATCAGCAGGCTGGAAGACACAGCAGTAGAACTCACCCAGGGACAGAGCAGCATAAGAAAAAAAGAATGTTAAAAAATAAAGATATTTTAAGGGAGCTTTGGAACATCAAGAAGAGTAACATTCATATTATAGGCTCCCAGAGGAAGAGAAAGGGCATGAAAAATTATTTGAAGGAAAAGTGGCTGAAAACTTCCCTAGGGAAGGAAACAGACATCCAGATCCAGGAAGCCCAGAGAACTCTGAATAAGAGGAACCCAAATAGACACATACTAGCCTGTACACCGCAACCACTGAGCCTGCACTCTAGTGCCCTTGAGCCACAACCACTGAGCCCATGTTCCCTAGCCTGTGCTGGCAACAAGAGAAGCTGCTGCAGTGAGAAGTCCCTACACTGCAACTGGAGAAAGCCTGTGCACAGCAACATAAATAAATAGAATTTTTAAAGGAAAGAAAGAAATATGACATACCAAAATCTGTGAGATAAAGCAAAAGTGGTTCCAGGAAGGAAGTTCATGGCACTAAAGGTTTGCCTCAAGAAGTAAAAATCCCCAATAAACAACCTAACGTTACACCTAAAGGAACTAGAAAAAGAAGAACAAATGAAGCCCAAAATTAGTAGATGAAGGAAATAATAAAGATCAGAGCAGAAATAAATGAAGTAGAGACTAAAATAAAATAGAAAAAAAATTAGTGAAACTAAGAGCTGATTCTTTGAAAAGACAAATGAAGTTGGGAAACCTTTAGCTAGACTAACCAAGAAAAGTAAAAGAGAAAGAGCTCAAATAAATAAAATCAGAAATAAAAGAGAAGTTACAACTAATACCACAGAGATACAAAAGATCATAAGAGACTACTATGAACAATTATACACATAAATTGGACAACTTAGAAGAAATGAACAAATTACTAGAAATAATCTTCTAAGACTGAATCATGAAGAAATAGAAGAGTTAAATAGACCAATTACTAGTAAGGAGATTGAAACAGTAACCAAAAATCTTCCAACAAACAAAATCCCAGGACCAGATAACTTCATTGGTGAAGTCTATAAAACATTCAAAGAAGATTTAATATCTAGTCTTCTCAAACACTTTAAAAAAACTGAAGAGGAGGGAAAACTTCAAAACATTTTATGAAGTCAGCATTATCCTGATAGCAAAACTAGACAAGTATGCCACAAAAGAAAGGAAGGAAGGAAGGAAGAAAGAAAGAAAATTACAGGCCAGTATCATTGATGAACATATGTGCAGAAATTCTCAACAAAATATTAGCAAACTGAATCCAACAGTACATTAAAAGGCTCACACACCATGACTAAGTGGGGTTTTGTGGATCACAACAAACTGTGGAAAATTCTTAAAGAGATGGGAATACCAGACCACCTTACCTGCCTCCACAGAAATCTGTATGCAGGTCAAGAGGCAACAGTTAGAACTGGACATAGAACAACAGACTGGTTTCAGATAGGGAAAGGAGTATGTCAAGGTTGTATATTGTACCCTGCTTATTTAACTTATATGCAGAGTACATCATGAGAAATGCCAGGCTGGATGAAGCACAAGGTGGAATCAGGATTGCCAGGAGAAATATCAATAACCTCAGATATGCAGATGACACCACCCTTATGGCAAAAAGTAAAGAACTAATGAGCCTCTTGATGAAAGTGAAAGAGGAGAGTGAAAAAGTTGGCTTAAAGCTCAGCATTCAGAAAACGAAGATCATGGCATCTGGTCCCATCACTTCATGACAAATAGATGGGGAAACAATGGAAACAGTGAGAGACTTTATTTTTGGGGGCTCCAAATCACTGCAGATGGTGACTGCAGCCATGAAATTAAAAGACACTTGCTGTTTGGAAGAAAAGCTATGACAAACCTAGACAGCATATTAAAAAGCAGAGACATTACTTTGCCAACAAAGGTCCATCTAGTCAAAGCTATGGTTTTTCCAGTAGTCGTGTATGGATGTGAGAGATAAAGAAAGGTAAAGAAAGCTGAGTGCTGAAGAATTGATGCTTTTGAAGTGTGGTGTTGGCGAAGATTCTTGAGAGTCTCTTGGACTGCAAGGAGATCCAACCAGTTCATCCTAAAGGAAATCAGTCCTGAATATTCATTGAAGGACTGATGTTGAAGCTGAAATTCCAATACTTTGGCCACTTGATTTGAAGAACTGATTCATTAGAAAAGACCCTGCTTCTGGGCAAGATTGAAGGCAGGAGGAGAAGGGGGTGACAAAGGATGAGACGGTTGGATGGCATCACCGACTCAATGGACATGAGTTTGAGCAAGCTCTGGCAGTTGGTGATGAACAGGGAAGCCTGGCGTGTTACAGTCCATGGGGTTGCAAAGAGTCAGACACTACTGAGTAACTGAACTGAACTGAACCAAACTGAATTCCAGGGATGCAAAGATGATTCAATATCCACAAATTAATCAATGTGATACAACAGAATGAAAGATAAAAATCATATGATTATCTCAGTAGATGTAAAAAAAATTGCTTTTGACAAATTCAACATTTAGTTATGATAAAAATTCTCAACAAGATTGGTATAGAGGGAACATACCTCAACATAATAAAGACCATATATGAAAAGCTCACAGCTAACATTATACTCAATGGTGAAAAGCTGAAAATATTTCCTCTAAGAGATCAGGAACAAGACAAGGATACATTCTCACTGCTTTCATTCAACATTGGAAGTCCTCAGTTCAGTTCAGTTCAGTCGCTCAGTCGTGTCCGACACTTTGCGACCCCATGAATTGCAGCACACCAGGAGTTCACCTGTCCATCACCATCTCCCGGAGTTCACCCAGACTCACGTCCTTCGAGTCAGTGATGCCATCCAGCCATCTCATCCTCTGTCGTCCCCTTCTCCTCCTGCCCCCAATCCCTCCCAGCATCAGAGTCTTTTCCAATGAGTCAACTCTTCGCATGAGGTGGCCAAAGTACTGGAGTTTCAGCTTTAGCATCATTCCTTCCAAAGAAATCCCAGGGCTGATCTGCTTCAGAATGGACTGGTTGGATCTCCTTGCAGTCCAAGGGACTCTCAAGAGTCTTCTCCAACACCACAGTTCAAAAGAATCAATTCTTCGGCGCTCAGCCTTCTTCACAGTCCAACGCTCACATCCATACATGACCACAGGAAAAACCATAGCCTTGACTAGACGAACCTTTGTTGGCAAGGTAACGTCTCTGCTTTTGAATATGCTATCTAGGTTGGTCATAACTTTCCTTCCAAGGAGTAAGCATTTTTTAATTTCATGGCTGCAGTCACTATCTGCAGTGATTTTGGAGCCCCCCAAAATAAAGTCACTGTTTCCACTGTTTCCCCATCTATTTCCCATGAAGTGATGGGACCAGATGCCATGATCTTCATTTTCTGAATGTTGAGCTTTAAGCCAACTTCTTCACTCTCCACTTTCACTTTCATCAAGAGGCGTTTTAGTTCCTCTTCACTTTCTGCCATAAGGGTGGTGTCATCTGCATATCTGAGGTTATTGAGATTTCTCCCGGCAATCTTGATTCCAGCTTGTGTTTCTTCCAGTCCAGCGTTTCTCATGATGTACTCTGCGTATAAGTTAAATAAGCAGGGTGACAATATACAGCCTTGACGTACTCCTTTTCCTATTTGGAACCAGTCTGTTGTTCCATGTCCAGTTCTAACTGTTGCTTCCTGACCTGCATACAGATTTCTCAAGAGGCAGATCAGGTGGTCTGGTATTCCCATCTCTTTCAGAATTTTCCACAGTTTATTGTGATCCACACAGTCAAAGGCTTTGGCATAGTCAATAAAGCAGAAATAGATGTTTTTCTGGAACTCTCTTGCTTTTTCCATGATCCAGCAGATGTTGGCAATTTGTTCTAGCTATAGCAATTAGGCAAGAAAAAGAAAAAAATCATCCAAATCAGAACAGAAGAAATAAAAATTGTCACTATTTGCAGATGACATGATACTACATATTGAAATAGAAAACCCTAAAGACTCTATCAAAAAATTGCTATAACTAATAAATGAATTCAGTAAAATTGCAGGATGCAAAGTCTAATATACAGAAATATGTGACATTTCTATACACTAATAACAAACTATCAGAAAGAGAAATAAAGAAAATAATCCCATCTACAATGGCATCAAAAAAGACAAAATACCTAAGAATAAATTTAACGAAGGAGGTGAAAGACACTGAAAACTATAAGACACTGATGAAAGAAATTAAAGAAGACACAGACACACAAAAGGAAGATATTCCTTGCTCATGGGTTTGAAGAATTAACATTCTTAAAATGTCCATACTACTCAAAGCAATCTTTAGATTTAATGCAACAATCCTTATCAAAATTTCAATGGCATATTTTAGGAGCTAGAAGAACTAATTCTAAAATGTGTATGGAACCACAAAAGATTCCAAATAGCCAAAATCATCTTGAGAAAGAAGAACAAAGCTGGAAGTATCATGCTCCCTAGTTTTAAGTTATAAGTTATACTACAAGTAAAACTATGAGTTTTAAGTTATACTACAAAGCTATAATAATCAAAACAGTATGAACTGGTACAAAAAGAGCCACACAAATCAATGAAATAGAATTGAGAGCCCAGAAATAAACCCATTCCTATATGGACTATTAATCAATGGCAAAGGAGTAAAGATATAGAATGGAGAAAGGACAGTCTCTCCAATAAATAATGTTGGGAAAACTGGACAGCCACATGCAAAAGAATAGAACTAGACCACTATATTACACCATACCCAAAAATTAACTCAAAATGAATTAAAGACCTGATTATAAGACCTGAAACCATAAAATTCCTAGAAGAAAATACAGGCAGTAATCTCAACGACACCAGCCTTAGAGATGTTTTTGTGGCTCTGACGCCAAAGACAAGAGAAACAAAAGCAAAAATAAATAAATGGGACTACATCAATGAACAAAGCTTACATACAGTAAAGGAAACCATCATCAAAATGAAAAGGCAGCCTATTGATAGGAGATGATATCTGCACATCATGTATGTTTTAAGGGGTTAATATCCAGAATATATAAAGGACGCATACAACTCGACAACAAAAACAACAAAGAACAGGTTTAAAAGTGGGAAGAGGGCCTAAATAGACATTTTTCCAAAGACATACAGACAACCAACAAGTACATGGAAAGATGCTCAGTATCACTAATTATCAGGGAACTGCAAATCAAAACCACAAGGAGATACCTCCTCATACCTGTTAGGATGGCTACTATCAATAAGACAAGAGATAACTAATGTTGGAGAGGATGTGGAGAAAAGGGAATTCTTGTACACTGTTGGTGAGACTGTGAATTGGTACAGCCACTAAGGCAAACAGTATGGAGATTCCTTAAAATATTAAGAATAGACTGCTATATGACCCAGCTATGCCACTTCTGGGTACTTATCTGAAGAACATGAAAACACTAATTTGAAAAGCTATATGCACCCCCATGTTCATTGCAACATTATTTACAAGAGACAAGATACGGAAAAAAAAAAACAAAACACCTAAGTGTCTGTTGATGAATGAATAAAGATGCGATATGGTACATATATACATGGAGTAATATATGTACAATGTAATGTACATGAGTGGACCTTGAGGGTATTATGCTAAGTGAAATAAGTCAGAAAGAGAAAGACAAATACTGATGTCTTCACTCATATGTAGACTCTAATAAACAGAATAAAATAAAAACAAATTCACAGATATGGAAAGCAGACTAGTGGTTACCAGAGTGGAAGGTGACTGGAGTGTGGGTGAAATGGATGAAGGAGGTCAATTTTATGGTAACAGATGGGAGCTAGATTTATGGTGGTGATCACTTTTTAGTGTATACAGATATTGAACCACTATGCTATACACCTGAAAGTTATATGATTCTAAAAAGAAAAGAAAACATGAGGTTTAAGTAATTTTCCCCAGGTCACACAACCAATAAGGGCTGGTGCAGGATTTAAGGCCAGGCAGCCCTGCTGGCTTCCGCCATGGCTCAGCGGTAAAGAACCTGCCTGCAATGCAGGAGACGCCGGACACTCGGGTTCAATCCCTGGGTCAGGAAGATCCCCTGGAGGAGGGCATGGCAACCCACTCCAGTATTCTTGGTGGAAAAATTCCATGGACAGAGGAGCCTGGCGGGCTACAGTCCATGGGGCACAGAGTCAGACATGACTGGAGCGACTGAGCATCACACACAGCCCGGCTCCAACACCCACGCTGCGTGCTGCTGCCCCTCAGCGCCCTGCTTGCTCTGCTGTCATCAGCCACCTGCCCCCAGAAGACTTAGGCAATTCCAAGCCTTCCTGGCAAACAGACCTAGAGAACCGCTGGGAGTTATGAGGTGATGGGCATTTTTGTAACTTGTCCGCGATCCGAAGACTTTGTCTCACTTTAATTTCCTTCCAGGCATTTCACTGCTTGGCTCAACACACATTAAGAACTGAGCTCTTGAGATTTCATGCTTGTTAAGCTGGTCGTGCTAAAAAGGAGAGTTGCTTAGAAATTTTAAATTACTCATTACATAGAGCCAAATCCCACAGCCATGCCCTTCAGGAAAGGTTCGGGTCGAGCCCTCCAACAGTGCTTGTAGAATGAATGACTGCCCAAGTTCCTCCCTGGGGCTGGAATCCAGCTGTCATAAGACACAGCCTGGAAATCCTTTTGTCCAACAAAGTATCTCATTGTAAGCACATCTGCATTTTGGAAATGTCTTTATCTGGGCTCAGTTAGCTACAGGTGAATGAAACCTCATCAGTCCAGTTTGAGCATAAGGGGGTGTTATTTGAGAAGCCTGTGGCCCTGCAAAGACAGGAAGCATCACATGGGATTGAAAGGAGGAGCCAGAAAGCCAGCAGGCACCAAGGATGCTTCTCCTAAACTCTCCAGGGCTGCTGGGCCCTCCCTCTGCTTCTCTGCAGGTCCATTTCCCCTCACTGTTCCTCCTGAGATCAGTTTTTTCAACTCTGTGCAAATAGCAGGAAGTGGCCTTGCAGTCTCTTTCTCTGACATTAGTGAAGTGAAGTGAAATTTGCTCAGTCATGCCCGATTTGCAACCCCACGGACTATACAGTCCATGGAATTCTCCAGGCCAGAATACAGGAATGGATAGCCTTTCCCTTCTCCAGGGGATCTTCCCAACCCAGGGATCGAACCCAGGTCTCCCATATTGCAGGTGGATTCCTTACCAGCTGAGCCACAAGGGAAACCCCAATCCCAAAGACATGGCAGAAGCTGATTGGTTGGCTTGGGTCAGATGTCCATTTCTTGTCCTATCAGCTATAGCTATTCACCTAGAATAAATGTGGCTCTGTTGCATCTCACTATGTGCTTTTTCACTTCCCCTTTTAGTAGCAATTAGTGCCTACCTCAGGGTTTCCCTAGTGGCTCAGCTGGTAAAGAACCCACCTGCAATGCTGGAGACCTGGGTTCGATCCCTGGGTTGGGAAGATCCCCTGGAGAAGGGAAAGGCTACCCACTCCAGTATTCTTGCCCGGAAAATCCCTTGGACAGAGGACACTGGAGGGCTACGCTCTGTGCAGTCGCAAAGGGTTGGACATGACTGAGCAACTAATGCTTCATAGTGGTGCCAGTGGTTTTTATAAAGTGAAGTTCAGAACTTTGCCGTTCATATTAATCTCCCCCAAGGAATAGTTTTGAACCTTCAGTCCCGACATCTCATATTGCTCCCTCCCAAACCATGTTGACTGCAGATGAAAGCAGTAGCTTTCTGTTGTCCGTTCAGATCTGTGGGGAGGAATGTTGACGGACAGGACAAAGCACTGATCCCAGCAGTTGCCCGACTCCCAAGGATTAACAAGTCGCCTGTCCTACCGCAAATAGAGGGAAACTTGGCCCCAGCCTGCTGTCACATCTGAGAGGTCCAGGGCGAAGCCTACACCTCTCCACTTTTAAAACCCAGAGCGTGCCTCTCTAGGGGAGAGTGGGTCAGAAAGCAGACACGGGATGAAAGCCAAGTCCTGCCTTTCTCGCACACCCCAGCAGAGAAAGGCACACTGAGTCCCTGACACACATGACTTTTGGTGCTTTCTCCTTCCGTGCCCTTGAAGACCAGACCAGCCCATTCATTTCAGTCAGTGGAAATCAAATCACAATAAACTGAGGTGCTGACGATCCATATGGAAGTTCCTTGTGCCAGATGTTAAGCCTCACGCCTTGAGGCAAGGATGGGAGGGACTCCTGGGGTCTTGTTAATGACAGATGAAAAGTGGGGGTTGGTGAGGAGGTGCAGGAGGACTGACAGGTGGAGGGGGGAGCCCCTCGGCCTCCAGCCCTGAGCACAGGGGGGAGCGTGATAGTGGTGCCAAGCCCCCTTTACTGACATACACTTAGGAGCACGTCCAGGCACCGGTTCTGTGCCAGGCCCTGGGATGCAGCAGGGGAGAGGGCAGAGAAGGCCTCTCCCAGAAGGAGGGTGTCTAGAAGAGCCGGTGTAGTGGGTCTCTGGGGCAAGAGCGTTCCTGGCAGAAGGGCACCGTGAGGGCAAAGTCTCTGAGGCCAGGAGAGACTTGTGGGTAAAATGAAAGGCTGGCATGGCTGGAGTGGGAACCTCATGGAGAGAAGGGTGGGAGGTGAGGCTGGAGAAGTCAGCTGAGGTTGGGGGGTGGGTCACACTCAGGGCCCTGGGGGCACAGTGAGGAGTTAGATTTTCTTTATTCTCAGTATTGTAGTGAAAAGTGTTAGTTGCTCACTCGTGTCTGACTCTTTGAGACCCCATGGACTGTAGCCTACCAGGCTCCTCTGTCCATGGAATTCTCCTGGCAAGAATAGTAAAGTGGCTTGCCTTTCCCTTCTCCAGGGGATCTTCCCGACCCAGGGATTGAAGCCGGGTCTCCCACTTTGCAGGCAGATTCTTTACCATCTGAATCACCAGTATAGTAGGGATAATGCCAATTAGAGTGTTCAATCAACTCCACTTTAGATATCTGGAGTTGGAAGTGACAGAGTGGACATGTATGGATGTTCCAAGGGATCGCGGGAATTGGAACATGGTACCCCAGGGAGAGAGGCCAGAACTTGGCTTATGACAGTGAGCAGGGCTTGCATGGGAGCCAAGAGCTGGATGAAGGGAGTGTTGGGGGAGGACAGGAGGGGGCTGAGGGGGTCTGGTGCAGCCAGAGTTAGAGCACTGGGAGGAGCGGAGGGCGCTATGGCACAGAGAGAGGCACTGTTGGCAGGGGAGAGTGGAGAACCAGGAAGAGATGTCTCCTGAGCAGGTGGAGGGGGCACCTACCTTGCCCAGGACGTCAAGCAGGGACAGAGGACCGAGAAAGATTGCGTGCTTGGAGTCATTGTGTACTTGGATAAAGTTGCTTCAGTGGAGGGGTGGTGGGAATTTATAAGACTCTTATGGATGCAAGGGACAGAAAACCACCAGGGGTTTGACTTCAGGAATGGCTGGATCCAGGGGATCATATAAGTGTCATCAGGACTCTCCAGCTCTCAGTTCACATCCACCCACTTCATCCTCAGCCACACTCTCCCCTCCCCACAATGTAGCCAATAGCCACTGGCCACTCCATCCCTCCATCCGACCAGCTCAGCGTGCATGCGTGCGTTCTAAGTTGCTTCAGTCACGTCCGACTCTTTGCAACCCCATGGACTGTAGTCCATCAGGCTCCTCCATGGCATTCTCTGAGCAAGAATACTGGAGTGGGTTGCCATGCCGTCTTCCAGGGGACCTTCCCGACCCAGGGAGGGAACCTGGGTCTCTTACGGCTCCTGCATCGGCAGGCCCATTCTTTACCACTAGTACCTCCTAGGAAGCAGCACCAATTTAAAGAGAGCCTTCTCCTTCCCCATAGTTCCTTTCATGAACCCAGCTTGGAAAGGTGCTGTCAGCATTCACCTAAACTGCATGGCCTAAAAGTCCAGGGTGCCCAAAGAAAAATCGGGATTTTTTGTTCCAACGAGAAGGAGAAGTGGGGCTTGGGCTGGCAAAACACAACAGCTCTGCATAGAGGAGCTGGGTTACGGGGGGTAAAGAGAGGGTGGGGGTCACGAGGATGCAGTGTCTGCAATGAAAGGAGGGATAAAATAGGACAGCAGTTGGAGGGAGCCACAAGATCAGGTCAGCTTCCTTTTTCTTTCAGGTAGGAGAGATTTATGCATGTCTGCAGGCAGAGAGAGGGGAGATGCCAGTGGGGAAGGAGTGATTGAAGATTCTGGAGAGAGGAGATAATTGATGGAGTCAGGCCCCCTGGGAGACAGGCAGAAAATGGAGTACAGGGCACAGGATGAGATGAAAGGAGAGGAAACAGAATGCCAGGGTCGCCAGCTGCTGTTTCTCCAGAATGACACCCTTAGGTGTCGGTTAGCCATGGCTTGGCCGGGGGGGCCGGCCACTGCTGGATGCACATGCCTGGGCTTTACTGTCCTACAAGGAGGAGGGCAGGGCCTTCGGAGCCACCCCCTGAGGGCCAGACCCCTGTTCTCCACATGCTCCGGACATAAACTCGGCTCTTGGAATCAATTTCATCACAAGTAGAAGTAAATTCCTTACCTTTTAGTATACCTGGGTCGTTTGGCTTTTTTAATAGAATTTTGTCCTTGATGATAAAAATAATACACGTAGGGAACTTAGAAGAGAAGATGTCAAAGAAGAAAGTTCAAGTCTTTCCTACTCCCCACCCAGGAATGATATTAACAGGTTGGGACATGCTGCCCACATGAGAGGCCGCATCTGAAATGGCATATCTGGCTTCCCCCCCCCACCCCCCACGTAACATTCTTTCACAAGCCTTCCACCTGCCATTCGCCAGTCTTTGAAAAACTCTGTTAGGGTCACGTGACTGTGACAGGCTCCAGAGCAGACCCTGGGGTTGCTGACTCAGACGCCGCAGGCAGCCGCATGGCTTTGGGTCAGGTGAGTTTCTGAAGTGGAGATGACTTCCGGCAAAGGTTCTCCCACAACCAAGGAGTGTTCCCTTGATTTGCATGGTCGTTGCATTTTTAGAAAATCCAAAGTATATCGAAAAAATACTTGTCTCTTTGTAAAACAACAAAGTTCCAGACTCGGGTGACCACAAACAGTTTTTTTTTACCAACCTGAATGGTGCCTGAGACAGGAGACCAGACTCTGTGCCTGGACCATTCCTAGTCGCATCCCTGGCTCTGCCCTTCAAGTATCAACAGGGCCAGCGGGCACCGAGACAGCCAGGAGCCTCACACCACCCACTGGCGAAGAATTGGGGGAAGAGATAGGGAATTTGGGGTCAACAGGTACACACTGCTACATTTAAAATGGATAACCAACAAGGACCTACTATATACACAATGAACTCTCCTCAAAGTTACGTGGCAGCCTGGATGGGAGAGGAGTTTGGGGGAGGATGGATATGTGTATATGTATGGCTGAGTCCCTTTGGGGTTCATTTGGAACTATCACAACATTGTTAATTGGCTGTGTTGTTGTTTAATTGCTAAGTTGTGTCCAACTCTTTGCAACCCCATGTCAGTAGCCCACCAGGTTCCTCTGTCCGTGGGATTTTCCAGGCAAGCATACTGGAGTGGGTTGCCATTTCCTTCTCCAAGGGATCTTCCCAACCTAGGGATCAAACCCGTGTCTCCTGCATTGCAGATGGATTCTTTACCACTGAGCCCATGTTAATTGGCTACGTGTCAATGCTAAGTCAATTCAGTTGTGTGTGACTCTTATGGACTGTAGCCGCCAGGCTCCTCTGTCCATGGGGATTCTCTAGGCAAGAATACTAGAGTGGGTTGCCATGCCCTCCTCCAGGGGATCTTCCTGACCCAGAGGTCGAACCCTCATCTCTTATGTCTTCTGCATTGGTGGGCGGGTTCTTTACTGCTAGCGCCACCTGGGAATTGGCTATACTCCAATATAAAAAAGTTTTTAAAAAAATACCCACGGTTTCTAGAATATGCCCCTGAGGGTGACCCCACCGAGCTGAGAGCCACCGGATGAGACGATGTGTGAGGGTCCCCACTGCCTCCCGCACCACTAATGGAGTTTCACCCCTCCTGTGTCCTTCCTTCCAGAAGGCGCCTGGTCCACCCGGATGCCGCCACGGCCCCGGTGGCACAGCGAGCCGGAGCACACCTTGCACGAATCCTGGGACTCCCTCACGGCCTTCGACCGCTCCCACCGGGGACGCATCTCCAACATGGAATTCCAGGGCGACATCCTGGATGAGTTCCTACAGCAGCAGAAAAGCAGCCGGCAGAGCGACCAGCCGCCCCCCTGGAAGGAGGAGAAGCCAGAGCCCATGAAAGGGCAGGACCATGGCTCCCCTGAGGCAGATGACGGGGGTGACTTCAAAATCCCCGTCCTGCCCTATGGACAGCACCTGGTCATTGACATCAAGTCCACGTGGGGGGACAGGCACTACGTTGGCCTCAACGGGATAGAAATATTCAGTTCCAAGGGGGAGCCGGTGAGAATCGAGAACATTCAAGCCGACCCCCCGGACATCAATATCTTACCAGCCTACGGGAGAGACCCCCGCGTGGTCAGCAACCTCATCGATGGGGTAAACAGGACCCAGGACGACATGCACGTCTGGCTGGCCCCCTTCACACCGGGCAAGTCCCACTCTATCTCCATGGACTTCGTTCAGCCTTGCCAGGTCGCCCTGATCAGGATCTGGAATTACAATAAATCACGGATCCATTCTTTCCGGGGCGTGAAGGACATCACGATGCTGTTAGATGCGCAATGTATCTTTAAGGGAGAAATTGCCAAGGCCTCTGGAACCCTGACGGGAGGTACGGTATGGCTGTAAGAGTGTTCTCGAAGCCCCTACCCACTACTCGCTGAGGCTCTGAGGAGAAACTAAACTTAGTGGCTGGCCAGTGACAGATAGATCCCTCTGCTTTCCTAGACCCGGCCCTCTCCGTGCCTTTTGCAGAGGGGTGTGCAAGAGCTGGCCTTACTGCGATGCCTGCTCTGGGTACCAGCCTTGCTCAGCTTCCTAGGGCCTGCGTCTGACCAGGGGATTCCTTCCATAAGTGACTGATGGAGAGAGTGTTCTTGGGAGAACCTGTAGGACAGGGAGGGATGTAGGATGTAGAAGGGTCAGAAGAGAAGCTAGGAAGGAAGCTTTTTCAGGGGAAGCCCAGCCTCAGCCTGATCCCAAGGGGAGCTCGGGAGTGTCAATTTCAGCATTTGTCCTGCCTTACGGCAAAGCAGCAAGGCTTTGGAACCCCTAGGCTCCCCTGGCTGGAAACATAACTCCCACACCCTTCCAGGCAAGGCCCCCTGCAAGGACCAGCAAAAGATCTGTGTGGAGCACGGCAGGATCAGCTTCCGTGCCTCATGGGTGCCTGTGCAACATCCCTTATTTCATGACAGATCACAGTGATCCTCATTAGATTGTGCTAAGGCGCTCAGCTGTGTCCGACTCTTTAGGACCCCCTGGACCATAGCCCGCCAGGCTCCTCTGTCCATGGGATTCTCCAGGCAAGAATATTCGAGTGGGTTGCCATGCCCTTCTCCAGGGAATCTTCCCCAACCCAGGGATGGAACCTGGGTCTCCCATATTGCAGGCAGATTCTTTACTGTCTGAGCCCCCAGGGAAGCCGCCCTCATTAGATTAGGTGCCTTCATTAAATCTGTATGGTTCTTACAATCCCTGAATTCCATTTGCAAAGATGTAAAGAGGAATAAGGCTCAGTTATTCAAATCAAGACCTGTTAGCAGGTTGGGATTTTCCTAGCCCCAAAACTGATGGGTTTAGGTTCCCGATCTGCTCCTCGTTGCGATGTGGGATGAGCTGACTCTTGCATCTTCCCGATCCCCCTGTCAGCTCCAGAGCACTTTGGCGACACGATCTTATTCACGACCGACGATGATATCCTTGAGGCCATATTCTGCTCCGATGAGACGTTTGACCTGGACGTGGAGAGCCTGTGCAGCCTGCAGAGCGAGGAGGCCCTGCAGAGGCCCAGCACGGCCGATGGCCAGGGGGAGGAGAGGCCGCACACCCAGGCTGGCTCGTGGGCTGACGACCGGGTAGGACTGGTGGCGAGGGGAGCCGCGTGGGGGCAGCAGGGACGGCACCCAGATAGGTTTCTGCTCCTGACTTAGAGTAGAGCAGGAGGGATGACGATGGATGTCCCATAAGTTGCTGGCACTCCTGTTTTGACATTTCCCATTTTTCTGCTTCATTTTTTGTGCTGTGTGTCGTATTTCATTCTCTAATTATTTTTTATTTTTTTTTTAACCAAAGTGAAGAAAGTATTCAAATTTTAATCAAAGCTGAGGAAATCAGTTCTGTGTCATCTCTGTAATTTAGAGGTTGGCAGTCTCAGGGGAGTTTTTGCTTTGGGTTGTGTTTTGATCACTCACTGTTGTTTTTGATGGAAGGGCTGCAAATGCTTTTAATAGGCAGACTTGAGAATTAAAATAATGATGATCCTGGCAGTCGCTTCTTGGGCACATATTGTGATCAGTCGTGGAGCACTTGTCTTGGTGTTTAACCCTCCTCACAGCCCTTGGAGTAGAGATGATTAATAATATCCCTATTGAAGAAACCAAGGCTCAGACAGGCTAAGGGACCTATCCAAGGACACCTCGTGGGGGAGTAACAGGGCTCGAACTTGAATGCAAGACTCTACCAAGTCTGTGCTTTTCTTTTTTCAAGTATTTATTTATTTTATTTGGCTAGACCGGGTCTTAGTTGCTGCATGCGGGATCTAGTTCCCCAACCAGGGATCGAACCTGGGCCCCCTGCATTGGGAGCGCAGAGTCCTAGACACTGAACCACCAGAGAAGTCCCAAGTCTGTGCTTTTAATGGACTAATTATCGAAAATGAAAGATGACCTTCAGGACAAGGGTCAGCCCAAGTCAAAGACCAGTGGTCATGGTGAAGAGATGCCAGGGTCTCCAGGGATGTTCTTGAGGCCATAGGAGAAAGAGGACATAGTTAAAGAGGGTGGGGAGAAGAGTGCAAACAACCAACCAGGAACCAAGGACAAAAGGTTCAGCTACAGGAAGGTCATGGCCAAGACGGGGCAGTGATACGGCCTGTCGATCGCACCGTGTTCACAGGTTGCAGCCTGCAGGGGCCCGCAGAGCACCACGTGAGATGGGGAAGGGGCGAGGAAAGACCCTGTCCTCCCCTCACCAGACAAGCTAGCCCATTGCCAGTGATTGTCCTGATTCTTTCATAGAAAGCCAGAAATCTGGATTGTTACATAAAATCTCCCCAGTAAAAAAAATGTTGGCCACCAATTCATAGTATTTTCAAATCTTCTGCAGGCCACAAAACATGTCTGCAGTCTGGCTTTGCCGTGCGGGCCTCCAGCTGAGAGAGGGTCTCGAAGCCTTTCACTTACCCACCATTTTCCACATGGTGAAGTCCCTGCTCAGGGACTGTGATCCAATGGAGTCCTGGGAGGGGCAGAGAGGGATCACTCTGCCTAGGCGATAAGGACAGCGAGCTCAGGGAGGCCACATCAGGGTCACACCCCTAGCAGGGGGCTCACCTAGGTGTCCAGGTCTGTCCATACACCAGGGGGCATCCTCGGAGGCTCAGGGAGGTCAGGGGATCGGGGAAGGCAAGAGAAGGCACGTGGGCTTCAGGGCAGCAGTGTTCCTGGCAGCCCAAGGCATCAGAGGACAACTTCTGGCAGACAGCCTTCCTCTTGCACCTCCTCATAGCCAGGCAGGGGCCTAAAGGGGCTGGACTGAGGGGTCATTAGGGTGTCATCAGGTACCCAAACACTGTCCCCACTAAAACTCTAAGATCCAGACAAGTGGCTCCACCTCTCTTTGCATCTCAGCTTTCCTGTCTAGGTCAGGAAGATCTCCTGGAAAAGGGAATAGCTACCCACTCCAGTATTCTTGCCTGGAGAATCCCATGGACAGAGGAACCTGGTGGGCTACAGACCATGGGGTCGCAAAGAGTCAGAAATGACTGAGCGACTAACACCTTCCCATCTGTGAAGAACTATGGGCTCTTCTATCCTGATTTACAGTGCAGAGATCTAATAAGAAAAGTTTACGATTACACAGAGATCTAGGAGCAGGATGTGGTGGCCCACTCTGTCTATAGACCAGGGGTTCTTTATCTGCCTGCCCATGGGAATTGTGGGAAGGTTTAAAACATGCAGATGCAGGGGGACTTCCCTGGCGGTCCTGTGGTTAAGACTCCGCACTGAAAATGCAGGAGGCATGAGTTCGATCCCTAGTTGGAGAACTAGGATCCTGCATGCCACGCGGAGCAGCCAAAAGATTTTTTTTTAATGCAGATGCACAGTCCCCAGGGTTGATAACCGTTCTGTATGTTTGAATTCTTTCTCCTCCTTCCCTCCATCCCTCCCTCCCTATCTCTCTCTCTCTCCCTCCTTCTTCCAGCTCACTGGATAAACTAGATACAGTCCTTCCCTGGTCCAGAAAATCTGATCGCCTGAGCTGATTAGTGTCCAACACCTCCCCTAACAGTAAGAGCTTCTGGCAAAGACATCAGATGCAGGAGGGTTTCTGGGCCTGCCCGTATTACCAGTCACGGGGCTCCCACCAAGGCAGAAAACAAACACTGGAAAAGACACCGGGACTTACCTGGGGCATAGGATGGGCAGCAGTAGCTGGAAGAATGGCCAGCCAGCTGCGTGGGTATCACTAGAATCACCCCTTCCCTCTGCTTCTCCCCCACCCTGTGTGCAGGGCCTGGAGCCAGAGCTGACCCCCAGTCCCCCTGTCCCTGATGTCACCACGCCGGAGCCGGGCGTCTACCACGGCATCTGTGAGTACCCTCCCTTGGGGCAGTGTCGCAGGAAGGAGGACCTTCGGGGGTCGGGGGTGGGGAGGAAGTCATGGCCGCTTGGGACAGGGTTTCCTGGGACAGTGGAGGAGATTGTACTGTGTTCAGAGACACCAGGCCCTGGGACAAGTCAGGGCTGAAACCAGCTGGTGCTGAGCTCACTGGCTCTGGCAGGGCTGCGGCCCTTCAGAGGAGGGGTCCTCCTGGCAGTGTACCCTCCCAGAGGGCCACACACAGACATCTGATGTGTTAGCTGCAGCCCTGACCCCGGAGGCTGCAGTGGGAGCCCCGGAGTTATAGAGCAAGAAGACGTAAGACCTGGAGAGACCTGGGCATCTGTCCGTCCAGGGTTCAAGTTGCCCCTTCAGACTGGACCACAGAGCAGATGCTGGAGCAGAGGAAGCTTGCATCCTCCCGGCTCCATCTGGGGTGGGGCATCAGGAGTACCGGCCCAGCTGCCCACTCTTCTAAAAAGTCAGAAATCTGGATTTTTACTTGAAATCTCCAGGTTTTTAAATGTTGGTGACTAATTTTACAATATTGTAAAAACATCCTATGAGCCAAACACATGTGTTTGCCCAGCCAGCTGCTGGCTGGTGGTCTCCGGGCAGATCCCGTATGGGTTTTGCTGTGTCTGTTCTCTGTCCTCGGCCCATGTGCCCCTCAGGCCAGGTCCTCTCTGACTCGGCACACGTCCCCCACCTCTGTCTGAGTCCTCGGGGACCCTCGGGCCCCAGTCCCACTGGCTGTGGTCTCTGCCTCCCGTTCCCTGTTCACAAGGCTCTGCCAGCCTGCTCGCTGCCACCTCCCCTCCTGCTCTTTCTTGCCCCGTGCCCGCCATCCACCTCCAGTCATCTTCTGAGAGGAAGAGATGCACCATGCCATCGTCATGCCCCCTCCCCACCATCATCTCCAGAACGGAGCCTTAAGGTGTCAGAGTTTAGCCTCCTCTTTGCTCTGCTCCTCCCCGCCCCATCTCCTGAGCCCCCACCCTCGCAAGCTTCCGTGCAGGCCATGCCCACCTGGTGTGCCCTCACTCTCCGTCTCTGCCCTTTAAAAGGATGTCGACTGCCACTGTCTGGGTCCCCAGGAAGCAGCCTCTGAGATGATGGAGTTTACTGGGGCGTGCTCCTGGGGGAGGGTAGGAAGCAGGGCTGGGCACAGAGAACTGGGCCACGGGGCAATCACAGCAAGGCCTCTGCCAGCCTGCAGGGAGCTCAAAGGCCCCTTGAAGTAAGGGGGCTGAGTAAGGGGGTCTTGAGTAAGGGGGCTGGGCCTTTACACGCCTGTGTTAGTAGGCCACCTGATACAGGCTGGGGAGGGCCAATGCCAGGTGTAGTCACAGTTGGGGATCGGCAACACTCCCAGTCCCGACGTGTCACCCCTTGGGGTGGGAGGCGGGATCTGGGGGGTGTCCCACACTGCCCGCCACACCCCCTTCTTAAGGCCTTGCTGTGACCCGCTCCCATCTCCGTGGTGCCCAGTGAGAATTCAGCTCCCCCTCCTTCATTCCACAAGCACAAATCACCTCTGAGAAGAGAGGAAGAAGTCTTCCCTTTGAATCCTCAGCCCCTTACTTTCCTGAACTCTCTCTCAATTACTTTGGGACTTAGGGACAACCGAGTAATTTGAAAGGCAACCCAATGTAAGCCAGGGCCCAGTTTGAGGCTTGGTTTCATCCCCCATCCAGGCCCTGTGCGGGGGCTTTCGCTGCCTTATCTCACTTCCAGCTCTTATTCTCCCCATTTTCCAGATGAAGTTAGGAAACTGAGGCTCCGAGAGATGGAGAAAGCCACCTGGGGTCACACAGCTAGTATGAGGTCAAGGATGGGACCGAGTCTGTCTGAATCCACAGTCCAGGTCCTCACCACTCGATACACTCTAGAGAGGTCTTTGGGAAAAGTCAGCATCTCATGAAACTGGGAGACAGCAGTCATTTCTGGTTTAGTCTGGGCTCCCCTAGATTGATCAGGATTCGGGGTGGAGAGCTGGGGATAAGGGAAATTGAATTCAAACTGAGTTAAGCAAAACAGGAAATTTCTTAGCTTATGTAGCTAAAAGGGCTTCCCGGTGGCTTAGTGATAAAGAATTTGCCTGAAGTACAGGAGGCGGAGGAGACGATCTGTGGGTCGGGAAGAGCCCCTGGAGAAGGAAATGACAACCCACTCCAGTATTCTTGCCTGAAGAATCGCATGGACAGAGGAGCCTGGCAGGCTACAGTCCATGGGGTCGCAAAGCATCGGCCATAACTGAGCACACACTCATGCGTGTAACCAGGAAGGTCAGGGGTTGCTAGTTTTCCACACTGTTGGATCCAGGTGTGCAAATGATATCATTAAGGCTTGGTGTCTCCCTCTGTCTTTCTGCCCCATTTCTCAATCTCTTGTCTGTCTCCCATTCAGACCCTGTCCACGTGGGAGCTCCTTGAAGCTCCACCCTGTAATCCCAGGTAAAAGAGCTTTTGTTTCCCCCTAAGTCCAGCAGTGTTCCTGGAATGTCTGCTGACCTGGCTCACGTGCCCATGCCTAACTAATCACTGTGGCTTACCTCGGCGGGAAGAGAAGGAATGGGGTGGAAAACATGGATTGGCCTGGCCTGGGTCAGAGGCCCATCTTTAGAGCCAAGAGTCGGGAATCAGCCACCCTGATGGTGCTTCAGAGGAGGCTAGAGTGCCGTAACCAGAGAAGGAAGGAAGGAAGCCCGGCCAGAAGCATCCAGTGTCCCCTCCATCTGATGATTCCCTCCAAAGATGCTGTCTGTAAATGTTTTTCCTGCTGAACCAGCTTCTGACCTTTCTCAGAAATGTTATTTCAATGCCCTGGGAGTTTTGCCCTGGAGTAGAGCTCCCAGACCTTTTTCCTACAAGAAAAGCGTAATTTCTCTGTGTCTCTACTCAGCAGGATGGCAGAAGAACCTGCTGACCAGGGACCCTCTGCCCACTTTGAGACCTGTGATTTCCAAATCTGCCTTCTCTGAACCTTTGGCTTTTTCCTGCCTGTATCCCAAATCCTAAATGTGCTCTCCTAGCCCATGCAAATGAAGAGTGCTTTGATAAAGTGACCCAGGGGGGGTGCATTGGGGTTGGTAAATACGGCCGATCCTATTAATGTTTTGAAAGGAGATATATGACTTGCTAATTTGCAGATGACACTAATTTTAGAAGTTTTGCAAATATCAGCAGTGATGAATAGGAAAGGAGCTGAGAGAGTTGAAACATGGGAGAGAAATAACAAAATTAATTTCCATTTATATAAATACTAATTGATACACCAGAGGAAAATGAATATGGAACATGGATATTAGCTCAAAGAGGAGAGTAATCGCTTTTGCAGCAACCCTAGATTAGATGGTATCTGAGTGCATCTCAGAGCCGACTCATCGGAAAAGACCCTGATTCGGGAGAAGGAGGCGGCAGAGGATGAGATGGTTAGGGAGCATCACTGACTCACTGGGCATGAATCTGAGCAAACGCCGGGAGATAGTGAAGGACAGGGGAGCCTGGCGTGCTGCAGTCCGTGGAGTTGCAGAGTCGGGTATGACTTAGCAATGGAATGACAACAGTGCCCCTTGCCAGGCAAACAAAGTCGGGGCGGCTTGGGAGAGTCCGGGCACTGCCTCTTGTTCCGAGAGGGAGGTGGCCTTTCTCCCTCATGGGGAGCCCCCTGATCTAAGTCGGCTGCCTCCTGCCCTCCGGGCCTTCTCCATCTCAGGAATGTGGTGCTCGCAGCCGCTCTGCCCCTTGGGTCAGGAACGTTTTCTCTTTCCCTCAATTCCATCCAGGCCATTGAGAGTCCTGGCACTGCTGTCTGTCAGTCTGTCCACCTTGTCCCGGCCACAGGGATCACAACAGCGTCCTCCCTGGCCTCCTTATGGAGTCCAGCCCCAGTGTGCTTTCCAAGACACTGGTCAGATCGTGGCACCTCTCTGCTCCCAGATCTAAGCCTCCCCATTGAAGAGAAGAAAATCCAGACCTCCTGACGTGATCTAGCCCCCTACCTGCCCTTCTGATCTCATTTTCCTCCACCTTCTCCCTCGGTCACTTAGTTCCAACCACAAATCAAATGTGTTCCCATCCCAGGGGCTTTACCGTTTCTGTCCTCTCAGCCTAGAACGTTCTTCCAGAAATGCTACAGGATGGCGGCCTCCTTCTCATCACCCAGGTCTCAGCTTGAACGTCACCTCCTCTGAGAGGTCCTCCGTGACTACCCCCCCACCCCTGCCTGGTCACTCCCTATCCCATCCCATCCACTTTTTTCCCTGGTATTCATCGCTCTGTGGAACTATCCGATTTATTGTTGTTGTTATGTGTTCATTGTCTGTCTTCACTGCAATGGAAGCTCCTAGAGAGATTTTGCTGTGTATTGATATTTACCCCTGAATCTCCAGTGCCAAGAACAGGGCTTGGTTCCGTTGCCGTACAGACCCCATAGACTGCAGCACGCCAGGCTTCCCTGTCCATCACCAACACCAGGAGCTTGCTCACACTTAGGTCCATCGAGCTGGTGATGCCAGCCAACCATCTCATCCTCTGTTGTCCCCTTCTCATCCTGCCTTCAATCCTTCCCAGCATCGGGGTCTTTCCCAAGGAGTCAGTTTTTCACATCAGGTGGCCAGAGTATTGGAGCTTCAGATTCAGCATCTGTCCTTCCAGTGAATATTCATGAGAACCCCATGAACAGTATGCAAAGCACTTGTTACATTAGTGGCAATAAATATTTGTTTACCATTGGCTGTGATTTTGGTGAAGCTCAAACGATTGTATTTTGATTCATTTACCTCCAGGTATCTACTAAACATGTACTCTTCAATCAATCATTTTTTTTTTTTTAAAGCCTTAAATGACCATCTGTTTTCAGATACTGTTCTAGGATCTGGGAATAAAACAGTGTACACTGTCAACAGAGTTCCTGCCCTCAGGGAGCTTCCATCTAAGTGGGAAAGACTGATGAAAATAAATAGGCAAAATAATAAGCAAATCAATGAAAATAAAGAAGCAAATCAATGTAGAACATCTCGTTGGATGACAGAAAATAAAGCAGAGTAAGAGTTTTGAGAGAGATGGGGAGGGTGCTATTTGAGCTCAGATGATTAGGCAGGGCCTCTCTGAGGAGATGACAATTGAACAATGAATATTCATTGGAAGGGCTGATGCTGAAGCTGAAGCTCCAGTCCTTTGGCCACCTGATTCGAAGAGCTGAGTGATGGAAAAAGACCCCAATGCTGGGAAAGATGGAGGGCAGGAGGAGAAGGGGGCAACAGAGGATGAAACGGTTGGATGGCATCACCGACTCAATGGACATGAGTTTGAGCAAACTCCGGGCGATAGTGAAAGACAGGGAAGCCTTGCGTGCTGCAGTTCATGGGTCACAAAGAGTCGGGCACGACTTGGCAACTGAACAACAGCAGCTAAGGGTTTTGAGAGAGATGGGGGAGGGAGCTATTTGAGTTCAGGCAGTTAGGCAGGGCCCCTGGGCTTCCCTGGTGGCTCAGATGGTAGAGAATGTGCCTCCCCTGCAGGAGACCCAGACTCCATCCCTGGGTCAGGAAGACCCCCTGGAGAAGGCAATGGCTACCCGCTCTAGTATTCCTGCCTGGAGAACTCCACGCAGAGAGGAAACTGGCAGGCTACAGTCCTGTGGCGTCACAAAGAGTCGGATGCAACTAACACTTTCTCTTTCTCTGAGGAGATAATTGAACATGAATGTATCAGTTAGCTTCTGCTGCTAAACAAACCAGCCCCCAATTTAGTGGCCTAACATAGTCACCATTAATCGTGATTCATCATACTTCAATAGTGTGGTTGGGCATTTCTTCACACCTGAGCGTAGCTGGCCTCTGTGGGGCCTGCTCCTGTGTCTGCTCAGCTGGCAGGTGCACTGGCAGCTGAACAACCTGGGATGTCTTCAGCTACACAGCCGGCAATTGGGAGGCTAGCCTGGCTCTTTCCCGTGGCAAGACTCCCAAGTGTAGAAAGATGGGCCAGAGCTCCCTGCACGCGCACTTTACAGCCTCTGCTGGTTTCACTCACTTTTGCTTCTGCTCCATTGGCCAAAGCAAATCACATTGCCCAGACTCAGAGAGTGGAGAAATAGACTCCACTTCTGTATGAGAGAAACAGCAAGATCACGTGACACAGAGGCAAGGACTCCAAGGGAGGCATCTGTGGCTGTATTGCAGGCTACTGATGCTGTGAGAGGCTGTGATGCATCCAGAACCACTCTGGTCACCCATCTGTTTCATCTGCCCGCAAGATGCTCAGAGCTGCCTTGGCATCATGAAGAGCAGAGGGATCTGAGGCCGAGTTATGAAACGTATGTTGGAAATGACAAGAGAGGAAGCCATATTCCAGGGTGGATTTCTGCTTTGGCCTCACTTCCTGGCCACACAGATATCTTCAACTTCCCTGAGCTTCTGCCTCCTCATCTGAGCTGAAGTGCGTGGAATGCCATGAATCCAGGCTTCCTTCTTCCAGTGCTACGGTGCTGGCATTCTGTAACAGTTGCAACAAGTGTGACTCTTTGGAACACAGCCACCCAGAAGAGCTCTAAAGTAGGCCCCCAATTCTCCAAGGGTAGAAGAGGTCACTGGACTTGGTCCTGCTAATGGGAGACCATTAGGGAAGAGAAGTTCCAGCCAGATATCAGACAGAGATGCATTCACTTTGAGCTTTCTGGGCAAATGAATGACTTACCTGGAAAGTTTTGCCTCAGGACCACAGAAATTCACTCCTAAATGCTCCCTGATGATCCCATGGTTAAGAATCCGCCCTGCAATGCAGGAGACTCGGGTTTGATCCCACATGCCATGGAACAGCTAAGCCCACATGCCACAGCTAGAGTTTGTGCCCTGCAATGAAAGATCCCACATGATGCAATGAAGATCTTGTGTGCTCCAACCAAGACCCGATGCAGCCAAATAAATAAATATTCTTTTTAAGAAATGCTCCCTGATGGAGCAGGGGTGGAACAAGGGCAAAAGAATGGGGGTGTCACTTTGGATCACTTCCTTTCCCTTGAATCCATGTGAATCCTCGTGATAGTGGCCAATTTGCATAAAGTATGCATTTCCGACCTTGTGACTTACTGGTGCAGCCACCTCCATGTAGTTAGTTATTTAATCTTTCCACCTGTACTGGGCTCCTACTATGTGGCAGGTACTGTGCCTGGCTCTGGGGGCACCATAATCTAACAAAACTGATGGGATTTCTGCCCTCAAGGAACTCACCATCTGAGAGGCCAGATGGAAATTTACCAAACAGTCCCAAGCTCACCATGGTGATCAGGGCACGGAAGGGGACATTCACAGTGGCATGCAGGCTGAGAATGGAGGCTTGATGTGGTCAGAGAAGTTGGGAGGGCTTCCCTGAGGAAGTAAACTGGGATATGAGGGATGGGCACAAGTTAGCCTAGGCCGTGTTGAGTTCAGGAGTGAGGAAACAGCATGTGCAAAGGCCCTGTGGTGAGAGAGAGCATGGTGAACGTGAGGGATGGAAAGGCCATCAGGGTGGCCCCAGGGACCCTGGGCACAAGATGAGATTAAAGAAGTAGACAGAATCCAGATGGCAGGCATGCTGGTTGAGCAGCATGGGAAGCTATGCTAGGGTGCTAATCATGGGGTGGGCAACGTGACTGATGAGTGGAGAAAGGGCCTAAGGCTGTGTGCAAGGCTAACCCCCACAGGTCCATTCATCCTGCAGACATTGCTTGAGTATCAGCAGTGACGCAGGCCCAAGGGCTACTGAGAAGAAAGGCAGAGCCTACCCTGAAGGCCCTTTCATTCAAGTCTGAGTTTTCCAGTTGGTAGAATACGGAGTCTGAAATCAGTTCTCTTGCCACCTCCGTCTTGGGTTGTCTTTGTTCAATCGCTCAGTCGTGTCCAGTGCTTTGCAACCCCATGGACTACAGCACGCCAGGCTTCCCTGTCCCTCACTATCTCCCGGAGCTGACTCAAACTCATGTCCATGAGTCATTGATGCCATCCAGCCACCTCATCCTCTGTCGTTCCCTTCTCTTCCCACCTTCAATCTTTCCCAGCATCAGGGTCTTCTCCAGTGAGTCAGCTCTTCACATCAGGTGGCCAGAGTATTGGAGCTTCAGCTTCAGCATCCGTCCTTCCAGTGAATATTCAGAGTTGATTTCCTTTAGGATTGGGTACCTCCTGCAGAATCTCTGGTGCTCACCGGACACTTCTCTTCCTGCTGCAGGCCTGCAACTGAATTTCACCGCCTCCTGGGGTGACCTGCACTACCTGGGGCTCACCGGCCTGGAGGTGGTGGGCCAGGATGGCCAGGCACTGCCCATCAACCCGCACCAGATCTCTGCCTCCCCCAGAGACTTAAATGACCTCCCTGAGTACACGGATGACTCCCGGACCCTAGACAAGTGAGTGTCTGTAAGAAGCACAAGGTTCATGACAGCAGGGGCTTGGGGACCTGATGCGCGTTGTAAATTTCAGACTTAACCATCAACTGGCACCCCCTGGCATCCCCTATTCCACCTCCTTCCAGCCACCCCAGGGTCTGGGGTCTGCCCATTTTATAGTCAAGGGAAACTGAGGCCCAGGAAAGGGCTGCACAGCTGGAAGAGGTAGACAGGATTAGAAGCCAGGCTCTCCTGTTTCCAGACCCAGCTGGGCTTTGTGTTTCCTCCCTGGTGCTTGAAGTCCCTGGTGGCTCCGACAGCAAAGAATATGCCTGCAATGCAGGAGGTGCAGGAGATGTGGGTTCAATCCCTCAGCTGGGAAGATCCCCTGGAGAGGGGAGTGGCTATCCACTCCAGTATTCTTGCCTGGAAAATCCCATGGGCAGAGGCGCCTGGTGGGGTACAGTCCGTGGAGTCACAAAGAGTGTTTGTGACTTTCACTTTACACTTTCATGGTGCTTAGCATGGGGCCTCAAACACGGTAACTGCTTGGTAAGCCTTTGGCTCTGTGTTTAGGCATGAGGGACCCAAGCTCTCGGGGGCTGAAAACTTTCCCCTCCCTGAGGCTGGAGATGATGGCTGAAGCTGCACTTTGCTCTGCATTTGTCCAATTTCATAAGCCCGGGTTGAGTCAAGTCAGTAAGAGGACAAGCCTGGACACAGCATTGATCCACAGCCTTCAGGCACCCCTGAACCAGGACAGCTGTCAGGCTTGGGGCCTGCCTGCAGGTGTGAACAAGAAGAGTCTAGGGGAGCCAGAGGGATGAGAATTCAAATCCTGTCTCTGCCCCTTGCCAGCTAGTTTCTTAACTTCTCCAGTAATAATAATCATAATAATAACTGAAATTATAATTGCCATTTTTGGAGCACTTATTAAATGCCAGACACTGGGCTGTGCTAAGCAGGTTATAGATATTCATTCATTTAAATCTCAAACAGCCCTAAGAGGCCCCCACTCTACAGATGGAGAAACTGAGGTACAGAGAGGTACCTCAAAGGTCACCCACATTAGCTGAGTGGCAGAGTCATGATTTGAACACAGGCACGAGGAAGACCAACACCCGTGCGTTTAACCACAAAGTTATACTGTCTTCCCCTGCCTCAGTTTCCTTATCAGTAGAATGGGACAGTAATCTGGCTATTGGGCAGAAGGGGGGTCACCACGTCACAACTGCACCCACTGCCTGGCCCGGAGTGTGTGGGATCAGTGGTGGCCTCCTACCTGCCTTCCTCCAAGGTGCTCCTAAACTGTGGCTGTCATGGCTGCTGCATTGTCCAATCAGGGGCCATCTTGGTGAGTCACACTCTCACAAACTTAGACTGGGAGCCTGTGGTCCCTGCTGCCCATTGTAAAAGTGATCTGCTCATAGCTGGCCTGGCCTCGCTTGTTCATCCACACCCACCCAGTTCCTTCCCCTCTGCCCAGACTATGTTGCAGCAAATCCCAGGTCTGAAAGTATTTCATGTATGTATCGCTAAACAATAAGGACTTAAACCTGATCCAAGTATCATTATTCCACCTAAATGATTAACAGTCCTTCCTTTAAATTTGGAGAAGGAAATGGCAACCCACTCCAGCATTCTTGTCTAGAGAATCCCATGGACAGAGGATGCTGGCGGGGTCACAAAGAGTCGGACATGACTAAGTGAGCACTCTTTTAAATTACTAGATATCTAGCATATTTCTATTTCCCTCACCATCTTTTTTTCCCCCTTTTATAACAGTTTGTTTCTTGAATTGACATCCAGATATGGTCTATACATTGTGATTGCTTACTGTGTCTCTTTAAAAAAATTTTTTTTTAATTCCCTGGCGGTCCAGTGGTTAGGAGTCTGTATTTCCACTGCTGGGAGCCTGGGTTTGATTCCTAGTTGATAGGGAACTAAAATCCTGCAAGCTGAGTGCCATAGGTAAAAAACAAATTTTTTATTTTTTAAATTTATTTAAAAATATTATTGACATATAGTTGATTTACAGTATTGTGTTAGTTTCTGGTATATGGCAAAGTGATCCAGATATGTATACATATATTTGTAAATATATGCATATGCATATGTGCTGTGCTGTGCTAAGTCACTTCTTGTCTGACTGCATGACTATGGACTGTAGCCCACCAGGCTCCTCTGTCCATGGGATTCTCCAGGCAAGAATACTGGAGTGGGTTGCCGGCCCTCCTCCAGGGGATCTTCCTGACCCAGGGATCAAAGCCACGTCTTTTATGTCTCCTGCATTGGCAGGCAGACTGTTTACCACTAGCGCCACCTGGGATGCCTGTATAAGCATATACATATATGCATATGCACACACACATATACATATATGCATATGTATATATATATATATATAAATTTATGCATATATGGGCTTCCTTGGTGGCTCACATGATAAAGAATCTGCCTGCAATGCAGGAGAGCTGAGTTTGATCCCGGGTTGGGAAGATCCCCTGGAGAAGGGAATGGCTACCCACTCCAGTATTCTTGCCTAGAGAATTCCATGGACAGAGGAGTCTGGTGGGCTGTAGTCCATGGGGTCTCAAAGGGTCAGACACAACTGAACAACTAACACACACATATGCGTGTATATGTGTATAAAATATATATATATACGTATATTCATATTCTGTTTTAAACTCTTTTCTGTTAGAGGCTAGTAAACAAAATATTGAGTAGAGTTCCCTGTACTATACAGTAAGTCCTTGCTGGTTATCTATTTTATATGTAGTAGGAAATGGCAACCCACTCCAGTGTTCTTGCCTGGAGAATCCCAGGGACGGGGGAGCCTGGTGGGCTGCCGTCTATGGGGTCGCGCAGAGTTGGACACGACTGAAGTGACTTAGCATCAGCAGTGTGTATATGCTAATCCCAAACTCCTAATTTATTCCTCCCCTGCCTCTTTCCTCTTTGGTAACCTTAAGTTTGTTTTCTATGACTGTGAGTCTATTTCTATTTGTTAATAAGTCCTTTGATGGTTGATGTATCACCTAAACCTCTCATAATCTCTGGGTTCCCTTCCATCTTTTTTCACTTTTTTTTTTATAAATGATCTGTAGAAGAAACCAGGGTTTTTGCTCTGTTGAGTCTGGATTTTAAAATTTAAATATTTAAATATTACTGGATTTAAAATCCAGTATTTAAATATTACTGGATTAATATTATACTATATTATATTATACCATATTATAGTATAATATGCATAATACAATATATAATATATTATATAATATAGTAATTATATAATATAGTAATATATTATGTATACTGATTATATTAATATATAATATATTATTGTATCATATATAATAATTATATCAATATATAATATACTATAATAGTATAGTATGGTATTATGTTATATATATTATATATAATTAATATATAATATAACAGATATATAATATAACATAATATATCATATATATTATATATGCTGCTAAGTCGCTTCAGTCTTGTCCGACTCTGTGCAACCCCATAGACGGAAGCCCACCAGGCTCCCCCATCCCTGGGATTCTCCAGCCAAGAACACTGGAGTGGGTTGCCATTTCCTTCTCCAATGCGTGAAAGTGAAAAGCGAAAGGGAAGTCACTGTCCGACTCCCAGCGACCCTATGGACTGCAGCCCACCAGGCTCCTCCGTCCATGGGATTGTCCAGGCAATAGTACTGGAGTGGGGTGCCATTGCCTTCTCCATATTATATATTAGTTATATATATTATTATAATTATATATTATTATAATAATTATATATATTTATTATATATAATTTATACTATACTATACTATTATATTATACTAACATTATACTAATTATAAAGTATTACTGGATTAATTAATATTTAAAATATTACTGGATTTAAAATCCAGATTACCAGATTACTGCATCAGTAAAATCCAGATTTTACTGCATCACTGTGGTATTGTTTAACTTGTTCCTCAAGCTCCTGTATTTCTTGTAAACTGTTCACTAGATCATATTGAGATTTGGCCATTAGGGAAGACGTAGCTATCAGGTCATGTATGTAACTGCATATTTCCTTCGGACTCGTGGGACATCTGGTTTTCAGGCTTTTCGTGATGCTGTTAGCCAACACTTGGAGGTTAGATCTACTGCTCTTTTAGGGGTTGTGGCATGGTGATAGACTGATCCTATCACTCTTTTTGTTTGTTTTTGTCAGTAAAGGGAAAATTTGCCTCAATTACTTGGTTACTTTGAGGTACAGTTCAAACAGGAAAGACAGTTTGATGCTTGATTCTTTCCCTTTATTTCTTCAATTTTCAAAAGAGCAAAATTGTTTCTCTAGAATCCTTTAAAACATTTGTTTGCTTTTGACTACCATAAACTCATGGATTTAAATCTCCTGTGTCTGAAGGGTTTCAATCTACTGCAGTTTTTATCCTATGGATGCTCAAATTGATCCCTCTTTGGACACTGGGGGCTCCCGAATCCTTCTGTAAAATAGTCTCTCATAGCTGCCTTCCTTTCTGATACGACAAGGAATCCCAGATTCCTCTTGTACATGTATTATCCCCGGTATGGGATCAGCCATTTCTCCTAGAAGCCCAGGCTCCTTCTGGTGGGAAATGGTATTTAGAGACCATAGTCTAGCCACTAGGGATGCTCATTGCTACTGGGTCAGTCCTTGTTTCTAGGCTTTTTTTGTGGACAGAGCTAGGAAGTACCATTTCTATATTCTTGAGAGTGTCCATTAGGGAATTCCCTTCACTGTCAGCTCTGAGCGCTTCAGCAGGTCTCTCCACACTCAGAACTGGGCAGTAGTTCTTCTTTGGAAGTGGCCCCATTTCTAGGACAGGGAGGTAATTGCTTTTGGAAGGAAACAGAAGGTTCTCTAGTGGTAGACCTCAGCCAGCTTAATTCCACAAACACCCCAGGGTTAAACTGCTGAATTTTCTCAGTTCTAAGATGCCAGCAGTTGTAAGACATACCATCCATCAATTTAATAACAACCTTTTAGAGGAAAAAAAAAGAAACATTACCTTCTTGGATGAACACTTTGCTTGTAAGATTTATTCCAAGTCCACACATGTATACCTGTGGCAGATTCATTTTGATATTTGGCAAAACTAATACAGTTATGTAAAGTTTAAAAATAAAATAAAATTAAAAAAAAAAAAAAGGAAAAGCAAAGTTTATCTTAAAATCTAGGAGGGACTTCCGTGGTTAAGACTTCACCTTCCAGTCCAGGATGTATGGGTTCGATCCCTGGTTGGGGATCTAAGAGCCCACATGCCTCTCAACTAAAAAACCAAAACGTAAAACAAGCAATATTGTAACAAATTCAATAAAGACTTAAAACAATTAATAACAATAAATTAGATCTAGGAAACATGGCAGCAGCCTGAGGCCCTACCAGGGGCCTCAAAGCTTCAAAGTCACCTGGAAAATGGGATAGCACAGGGAGGGGGGCCACCCAAGAGGCTGAGAGGTGGGTTCCTATCTCCAGGGCCAGGCCTCTCAGTGGAAGAGAGACCAGGGCTGGGGTCAGGGCTGAGGTGTGCTGGACAGAATCGGGAAGGATGAGGCAGGAGAACCAGAAACTGGCCTGGGTGGAAGTGCAGTATGGGCCAGCTGGCGAGCTCTTTTAGAACATGATGGGGCTTCCCCAGTGGCTCAGTGGTAGAGAACCCACCTGCCAATGCAGGGGACACAGGTTAGATCCCTGGTCCGGGAAGATCCCACATACCAAGGAGGAGCTAAGTCGGTGTACCACAGCTACTAAGCCTGTGCTCTGGAGCCCGGGAGCTGCAACTAGCGAGCCCACAAGCCACAGCTACTGAAGCCTGCACCTCTTGGAGCCTGTGCTCTGCAACAAGAGAAGACACCACAGTGAGAAGCCTGCCCACTGCAACTAGAGAGTAGCCCCCGCTCTCCGCAACTAGAAAAAAGCCCGCATAGCAACGGAGACTCAGCACAGCTGAAAATAAAATTATTTTTTAAAAAAAGAACGTGAGGGTGCTGGGGGCTCCCGCCCAGTGGTGGGCAGGCTGCCCTGGGCCACCCAGGCTGAGTGACTACAGGCCAGACCACCTCCCTCCAGAGGCACCTGCCCCTTCTCGTGCTTGTCCCACGGCGGGAGCTCCCAAGTTCTCCCTGGTGCTTTAGTATCTTTCTCCTCCAGCACAAGGAAGAAGGAATAGAGTTCTTTCCAAATGTACCATAGAGTCAATACAGTATTTTACAGAAAGCTGGGGAAATAGAAATTGTCACTTCCCATCCCCTCTGACAGAAACATATTTTTCATTTTTGGTGATCTCTCTTGGTCCTTGGCCTCGTTTTACAACATTAAAGCCAGTGCTCCTGCCATCCCACAGCCTGCCCTTTCGCTTTATCCTTTTCCCATCATCCTCGTGATGATCATATTCACTACTGTTTGATGTACTGAACGTTTCCCTCTTTTGAGATCTTTCAGGGTTGGTTTGTTTGTTGCTAATGTAAGTAATATCTAGGTACAGATGGCTTTCTGACATGCCGAATAAACTTTTCTTAGGAGGAAAAATTCTAGAAGTGGGACCACTGGGTTAAAGAGTCCTGAAAAATAATACATGCCCCACCTCCATCCTTTTCAAAAACCTTGATGATCGCTTCACTGTACCCTTATCAGCATCTAAGTGTTAGTCGCTCGGTCGTTTCCAACTCTTTGTGACCCCGTGGCCTGTAGCCCACCAGGCTCCTCGGTCCATGGGATTTCCCAGGCAAGAATACTGGAGTGGGTTACCATTTCCTTCTCCAAGGGATCTTCCCAATCCAGGGATCCAACCCAGTCTCCCACATTGCAGGCAGATTCTTTACCGTCTGAGCCACCAGATAATCCCTTTAATAGCACAGGCTGTTGTCTCCCCCAGTTTCTTGTTTTGTCTAACTTCACAGATAAGTGATGACTCCTCACTGTTGCTTTGATTAGTCTCACCTCCCCTTCATGAGCCTGATCCAGCCAGGCTCGTGCCAGGCAGGGGCGGCCGTCGTGGTGGGGAGAGGAGTGGGTGCCGACCCCATGCTGTGAGTTCTCCCAGCTGACCGGGCTGCCCTCAGCTCTCCCCGCCTTCCCCACTGAGCACAGGTTAATTGATGGAGCCAACATCACGATGGAGGATGAGCATATGTGGCTGATCCCCTTCTTGCCGGGGCTGGACCACGTGGTCACGATCCGCTTCGACAGAGCCGAAAGCATCGCAGGCCTTCGCTTCTGGAACTACAATAAATCTCCCGAGGACACCTATCGAGGGGTAAGCCGGGGAACAGCGGCCGCGCTCCGTCCACTGTCAGGGAAACAGCGCCTTGATGAATGGCTGGTGTGGCTGCCGGAGAGGAGCATAAATCCTCCAGAACTTTCCAAATGGAGCTGGGGGAGGTTACCACCGGGGAGCGAGAGAGCTGCTGCCGTTTCCTTCTTCTGCAAACAGCAAATGCAGGCGAAAGAGCCCAGGGCAGACTCGGGGAACTGCAGTGCCTCGTGGCCTCCGGGGACTCAGGGGTCCTCAGCGGGCCCCCCCCCACCCCCTGTCCACAGTGCCTACTTGCACAGCCCTGGTTCCCTGAGAGCTTTGGGAACCACGTCTGGGCTGAGGGCTTCTCACACCTTTGTCATTTCACTGGACCCACATCCCAGCCTCTGGGAGGCAGGTGTTACTACCCCCATCTTTCAGAATATTGAAAACCGAGGTTCAGAAAGGCCCAGGCACTCATCCAAGGTCACACAGCTAGAGGCCCCGTCCTCATGTGCCCGGCTTGGTTGCCTACACTCTGATTTCCACACTGTGTTCTTCTCCCTACTGGGTGTGGAAAAGCAGTTATCAGGAGGTGGCTTGTGGAAAAGAGTTATTAGGAGGTGCCCCCTTTCATGGGCTTTTCTGACCGGTGTGCCCATGAACCATGAGACAGTTGTCCCTTCCCACTACATAGATGTGATGATGACCAGGTCACCTAAAGGTCGGCAATGCAGTTAAGACCCTAAAGTCACCAGGCTCTGCGTCTGAGTCTGTGTGACCATTGGCACGTGGCCTGCCTTCTCTGGACCTCAGTTTCCTTGTCTATGAAAGGAAGAGGAGAAGGACACCTGCCTCTACCCCACAGAGGTTGACAAGGCCAGAACCTGGCCTGTGAGGCTGCCCTGAGCCCAGGTCTGGGCTCCTTACCACTTCCAGGGCCTCAAGACGCTGGTCATTTATCACAGCAGAATGAGCAGTCCCCCTTCCACCATGCCCACCCCGCCCCTAACCTCTTTCAGGAGCCTTGGCTCCCCTGAGCATGCAATTTACAAACCCCCCGCCCGAGGCTGCCCTGGTGTCTGTAAGCATGCTCTCAGGTCAAGCGCGTATAAAATGTCAGCTATATTGGCATTAAAAAACATTCTTCTGCCTCAACTTGTGCCTCTGGGCCTTGCTCTTCCCTTGAGTGAATCCGTCTGTCCAGTTGAGCTTCCACGATGCTAGATTTATGCTGGGCCTGGGGCCCCTCTTCCCAGGTGTGGCCCCCACCAGCTGCAGTGCCAGTGACGAGTGGCCACCGTTGGGGGGTGGGCACCATCTGAGAGGGTGCAACCGGGCCGCAGTGGGATGGAAACTCTGGCCCCCTCCCTCCCTCCCTAGGAAAGGGTGCCTCAGATGTCTACCCCACAAGGCACTCCTGGGCACCCTGGCTCCGGGCCCCTGGCATGAGGTTAGAGCCAAGCCTGGCACTCCGGGAGGTGGGCTCCACACCCCTCCAGTGTGTCCTTGGGCAAATTGTTGGCCTCTCTGAACTCTAGTTTCCTTCGCTGTAATTAAAGCTCCCCCTGAGAGAACGAATGAGGGGCTGGAGAAGTCAGGGATGCTTCCTGGAAGAGGTGGTGGTTCTAGAAGAAGGACAAGGGCTTCCTGGGCCTCGGCTTCACTTCAGGTGGCTTTCTCCACCGGGCAAACCCTGGCAGTGCTAGACTTACATCCTGCCTCCTCCAAGTCCAGCAGAAGAGAGAACTCCTCTTTGCAAGCAAGCCAGCAAAACCCCAGGAGCCATGCCGATTGTTCTAGTCGAGTTCCATCTCTCTGAACCAATCACATGGCTAGGGGGTGACAATTCTCCATGTGGCCAGGCCTGGGGCCTGGGCAGGAACCTGAGGAAAGCAGAGTGGAGGTAGAGCCACAGCTTTGGGGTTGCCACATCCAGCTGTGCCTGGAGCTAGCCCCTCTAACACCCTCTAGGTGTATGCACCCTGTGACTGACTAGGAAGTGAAAGTGAAAGTCTCTCAGTCATGTCCGACTCTTTGCGACCCCATGGACTATACAGCATGGAATTCTCCAGGCCAGAATACTGGAGTGGGTAGCCTTTCCCTTCTCCAGGGGATCTTCCCAACCCAGCAGTCAAACAGGGGTCTCCTGCATTGTAGGCAGATTCTTTACCATCTGAGCTACCAGGGAAGCCCTGACTGACTGTGGGGACCCCCTAACTGCTGAAGGAATGAAGGGCCCCCAGGTACATTGTAATCATGAGACCTAAGTCAGGGCCCCTTTCTTTCTGCACAGAGAAGCCTCTCTGTGTCTCCCAGGGGTGAAACGCCATTGGTTTGGTCGGCGGCGGTCCGTTCTGCTAACCATGAAGGAGCCCTAACTCCCCTTCTCTGCTCTCTGCTTCCCTGCCCAGGGGACCAGAGCTGAGCCACCTCAGACCCTGCCATTAGGCTCTGACATTGAATGGCTGGTCGCAGCCATCCGGCTAGCAAAATCTGGCCTAGAACAGGGGGACGTGTTAGCCCACATCCAATCAATTCAGCCAGCTCTCAGTAAACACCTACTGTGTGCTGGGCCCTAAGGTGGATGTAGAGATAATCCAGCCAGGGTCTGCCATCAGGGAGCCCAGAAACCACCCAGGACATAGCTATGGGGTACCTGCCCTTAACAGGATGGGCCAAGGGCTCAAGAAGGAAAATCAGGAAGGAGTCCACTTCTGTCTCGAGGGAAAGGGCTAGGAGAGGAGAGGAGGTGTGAATCGGGGGTGGAGAAGGATGATCTAGGAAAACACTGGCCCACTGTGTGCCAGGCACTGTTCTGTTCTGGAGACTTTATGTAAGTTAGCTCCTCACTGAGCCCATTTAACAGATGAGGAAAATTGAGGCAGAGGGGTCAAATAACTTGCACAGCTACTCACGGTGGATCCCAGAGCAGCTGAGTCCGTGCCCTTGACGACCCCAGCCCTCTGCAGCTGAGTAGACCAGAGAAGGTCCATATGTGTCCTCCGTGGCAGGGGCCTCACCCAACTGCTCCTCTGCTGTCTGCCCAGGCGCCTGGCACAGAGTAGGGATGGCAATTGGAAAGGAGCCCCCTGACCAGGTGGGGTCTGGTCTGGGAGGAAGGCCTGGGGGGTTCTGTGAAGGCCCTCGGTCGTAAATGGCAGCTACCAGGACCTCCAGCCACATCAGCTCTCACCACCCTCCTCACACCAGCTCCTTCTCTTCAGCCTTGTTGTTTTTTTTTCATTTGCTAGGCCAAGATTGTCCACGTCTCCCTGGATGGCCTGTGCGTCTCCCCTCCTGAGGGCTTCCTCATCCGGAAGGGACCAGGCAACTGCCACTTTGACTTTGCTCAAGAAATCCTCTTTGTGGACTACCTGCAGGCCCGACCGTTGCCCCCGCCAGCCCAGAGGTGAGTGGAGCGGCTCCCCAGACGGTCCTTCCCAGCCTACGGGCCCTGGCTTTGCATCAGGCTCTGAAGCCTGTACCTAAAGCGCTTTGAAGTGATGATCAAACACATTGCTTTTCAACTTGGCCAGTTTTCTAAAGCTTAGCCAAGCCTCTCCGGAAGCCTGGGGATGTACCCACCTTGTCTGGGGATGTTTGGGTTTCTCACAGTCTTGGGTGTTTGAGATTTTAAATGCTTCATTGGGCTTCCTGCTGGGGAAAGAGGCTCCAGGCTGCCTAGATTCCAGAAACCCCCCCTGGCCCCTTCGTCGAGGGGCCTCCTTCGTCTCGTTTCTGTGTTCCTGATTTAGAAAGATTCAGAGAGGAAAACGGAGCCTAACATTTCATGGATTCACTGGGATTGCTTGGCCCCAGTCTCAGCTGCTTTAAGTTGCTAACAATTTGTAAATGCCACGTTAAGTTTACTCATTTAAACCCCCTGATGTCCAAATACCAGAGGCCAAGCTCTCGAAACAAAATGAGTTTCCCTCTTCTGTAGCTGGCATCACTCCTGGGGCCAGATACTGGAAATAGTCACTTAATTACAACATTGCCCTTGAAATTGAAGAAAGCAGGCCAGAGCCAGAAGTCACTGGCGGTAGACCAGGGAGAGAAGCCCTGCAGGGAGGAATCTGGGGGAGGAGAGAGGCTCCCTCCTGGGTGCCTGCTCTGAGCCAGATGCTTTGTATTCATCCTTCAGATAATCCTTTCAACCATCTTTGAAGCAGGGGTTGTTATGCCCATTTCACAGATGTGGGGACTGAGGCCCAGGCTGGTGAAACCACTTGCTCAGGATCCACAAAGCCAAAGCCTGCAGGGCTCTCCCCACCTCCCAGCCTCCTCTCCCTGCCTGTCTCCTATCCCAGCCCACACCCCTGACTGGCTGCTTTTGGGGGCAAACACCAACTGCCCAGCTCCTTCCCACCAGCCTTTGCTCTGGGTGCTGTTTGTCTTGGAAGGCTCAGCTCTGACTCTTCCCATGGCTGCTTTCTCCTTAGCTCAGACATCACATTCCTGACCACCGCCTGGGGTAGTAACTTGCCCGCTCCCAGCACCACAATCCGTGGGTCCATCATGGGTCTCAGCTCTTAGCATTGAGTGGACTTAACCTTGTTCATGAAGGGACTGAGGTCGAATGGGATGGTTCAGAGTGTGGACCCTGAAACCAGACGACCTCAGGTCACATCCCACTTCTGCCACCTCCCAGCTGTGTGACCCTGAGCAAGTGACTTCACTTCCTTGTGCTCCAGGGACGTGAGAGAACTCAGCTCCCAGGGTTGCTGTGAGGATTATGAGTCAAACCGGAGGGGACGACCCTCTCCTGGTGGATGGGAACTCCGTGTGAGCAGAAGCTTGTCTGTCCCTCCCCCACCGCCTCCCAGCGGGAATAACTGACCAGCGATTCGGGCCACTGCAATCCTCTGCTTCTGTGTTGCAGGCTGGACACGAAGCACCTGGAGCGGGCGAGCATGGACTACGAGGCGCCCCCGATGCCCTGCGGCTGTATCCTCCTCCTCTTGGTGTTTAGTTACTCAGTCGTGTCTGACTCTTTTGAGACCCCATGGCCTGCAGGCCACCAGGCTCCTCTGTCCATGGGCTTTCCCAGGCAAGAATACTGGAGTGGGTTGCCATTTCTTCCTCCAGGGCATCTCCCCCACTCAGGGATCGAACCCAAGTCTCCCGAGTTGCCCGCACGGCAGGAGGATTCTTTACTGCTGAGTCATCCGGGGACTCCTCCTCCTGCCACCCACACGTTGCACATCGAAGGCCTTTGGGGCCACACCCAGAACCCAGGAAGAGGGCCAGGCCCTTGTAGCTCCTTGCTGGCCCTGGGGCAGGATCTGGGTGTTCGCTGCGGCACTGGGTCTCAGCCAGGCCGCAGCCGAGGCAGCGGAGCCCGTGCAGGGAAACTGCGGAGAGGTTGGGCGGGCTCCCAGGTCCTCAGGGAGACTGGTGCTTCTGGGACTGGGGTGGGCAACACGAGTTCTAGACCCCACCCCCCTGCTGGACTGAGGTTCAGAAGGCAGTGCCAAGGACTGTCGCTGGGAGGGGCTGGAGAAGTGGGAACCCACCTGGGGATGGGGCTGGGGGCTCTCCTTGGAACCAGGCAGGGAGGAGGTGAAAAGGGAAGGAGTCGTAGCTCAAACATGCTGGACCCCTCCTGCCGCCTGGCACTGTGGCAGTGGGTCTCCTGTGTGGACCCTCTGGTTAGCCCTGTGAGGCGGGCACTGCTAGCACCCCCATTTCACAGCAGAGAACACTGAGGCCCAGGATGGTTAAGTAATTTGCCAGCTCACACAGCTGGGAAGAGGCAGAGTCAGGTCTAGTGAGCACAGACAGCCTGGCACTCTCTTGCCTGTTCTCCCCCGAGGACCACCTCCGACTTAACCCCCTCGGGGTCACCCTCCCACTTCGCAGGCTCCTTGGCCCGCCTGCTCCTGAGGATGCTGGGAGCCAGTGGAGGGCAGGGCTGCGGAAGGGCTGGCACATGGGATGCAGTCAGCAACAGGAGGGGGTCACCCTGGCACAGCCCATCCCCCCGAGCTGTGGCACCCCCACAGCCTGCCTTGCCATTCACGCCCTCCACACTTGAAGTGGCTGGAGGAGGGGACAGGTACTCTGTTCTTGTCATTTTACAATCAGGGAAACTGAGGCAGGAGGTGGTTTTTTTTTTTTTTTTGAGGTCAGGTCACTGTTCAGTCCTATACACTGAGTTTGTGACAGATGCTTCTCCATCCTGCCAGCTCCCTGAAGGACACCCTCCCTGCCCGTTGCCCTGTCTCCCGGGGCCTGGAGAAAGCTTCTGAATTCTTCAAACACACATACACACATTCATATTGCTGTTTAAATGAAAGAAAATTTCATGCCACAAACATTTTGATTGACTTCAGTCTCGGAGGGGAAAAAAATCATTTTTTTCTCTCGTTCATCTCTTTAAACCCATATATATATATATATATACACACACACACACATATATATATCCCTGTTATCTTTGTAATTGTTTCCCTCTGTTCTCCAGAAAATTAAGCCTGTTTTTTCCTTAATAACATGTTCCAGTCATTTTCCAGTTTCAGCTCCTGACCAGCTGGGGTGACCCCTATTACATCGGTCTTACCGGCCTGGAGCTGTATGATGAAAGGGGAGAAAAAATCCCTCTTTCAGAGAACAGTATCCTTTCTAGGCAGAAGAGGGGCTCCAGCCAGACTGCAGGGAGCACGGGAGGGCCCGGGGGAAGGAGCAGAATCCTTGAATGTAGAGGGAAATGTCCCTGGAGGAACCAGACCTGGAAAAAAATGCCACGGCTGCTGCTGCTCAATCACTTCAGTCGTGTCTGACTCTTTGTGACCCTATGGGCTGTACCCTGCCTGGCTCCTCTGTCCATGGAATTCTCCAGGCAAGAATACTGGAGTGGGTTGCCATGCCCTCTTCCAGGGGATCTTCCCAACTCAGGGTTCGAACCCAGGTCTCCCACTTTATAAGCGGATTCTTGACCAGCTGAGCCACCAGGGAAGCCTATAACTATTGGAGTGGGTAGCCTCTCCTTTCTCCAGGGGGATCTTCCTGACCTAGGGATTGAACCCAGGTCTCCTGCATTGCAGGCAGATTCTTTACCAACTGAGCCACTAAGGAAGCCCAGTAACCCCTTTTATTCAGGCTTCTAGCAGCTCCACGTACCCATGTTTTCCAGCCTGCTCTCTGCATACTTCCCTCTCCTTTCCTTGAAACTGGCCACCCCTCTACTCTCACCCCCACTCCCCTCAGCCTCCTCGCCTTCCTTTTACCCCAGAACATGTCTAATTTGGCTGACACTCCTCCAGCAGCCCTGAGCAGCAGACAGCGGCTCAGCCAACCCCGGCATCCCCCCCAGGCCACGCCAGCAGTGTGATGGGGGCTGGCGGCCGCAAGAGGGGCCCACAGTGCCTGGAGCCGAACACACTGCTTTGGGTTATGACAGCTTAGAGGTGTCCTCAGATATCGCCGCCTTCCCTGACAGCGTCAACTCCCTGGAGGGCGTGTGCGGGGACGTCCGGACCCCTGACAAGCTCATCGACCAAGTGAACAACACCAGCGATGGCAGACACATGTGGCTGGCCCCCATCCTGCCCGGCCTGGTGGGTTCCGGAGGCTCCCAGCCCTGGGGTGGATGGGGGGCTGGCAGGGCAGGGGGTGTGTGTGGCACTTTCTGTCCCCAGTTTCAGCGACACATCTTCCTTCCAGACCAAGTTAACCTCGAAACAAGTCAGAATGCCCAGGGGCTGCCAGGAAGGCTCAGGTCTTTGCTAACACATCTTCCCAGCCAGAGGTCTTTCCCTTTGCTCTGGGGGTGCTGATTATCAGGTGGGCCTCTGAGGCCAGGATCCCAGCACAGCAGGCCTGGGGGCGTGGACAGCCCTCGGTCCCTGTGAGCCTCCCTCTCCAGTTCTCTTTCCTGTCTCTGCTTCGCTCTCCTCTTCCCTCTAGCCTCAGCCTCTCCACATTCCTGATTTCTGCTCCTACTTTATGTCACCGGGTACTTGATCCCCACCTTGCCCTCTGTCTGTCCTCAGACCTGCCAGGTAAGCTCTTCCAACCCACCGACTCAGTCTCCCAGATCACAGACTCTACAAGTGGTCCCACCCGTCTATTTGCTCCAAGGCCTGATGGCGAACCTGGGGGTGGGCCTTTGCTCATCTGGGCCTGGCCGATGGTGGTGGCAAGGGGGGTGAGGGACCACTCGGGATGGGATGGGGCGGATCGCAGCCCCCCAGCCTCTCAGCCACGGGCTCAGATGCCTGGGTAGATGTGCAGCAGGGGCTAGGGTGCCCACCCCTGTGACCCCTGGAGGGAAGACAAGGGATACATTCTCCTCTCAAAATCCTCCCAGGAAGGGGCAGCACCCCTGCGATGTTCCATCAGATTCCCTTGAGCAGAGGCCGACCCCCCCAGCCCCAGCCCCACCACTGCAGATGGGAAATGCATAGATCTATCAGCTTTCATAACTGGGGCTGCAAACTGGTGGCCCCTAGCCAGTCTAGCCTTCGGCCATCTTGACCTTGACCAGCAGGCATTTGCCATTCTTTCACACGAAGACTTTTGGGTGTGGGGCAGTCTCCCCGTTTGTCCCTCTCTCAGCTGGACTCAAATATTTGTATCCAGTTGAGTCCCATGGGCACTCACTTGGAGGCCCCTCATCTAAATTGTTTCCATGGTACAAGCAAAGAAGGCTGACTTTTCCTGTACCCCGCTATGTCCTCTTGGGGCTGAAACCCTGGGCCTGGGTCAAAACTAAGCCTGCAGCCTGTGGCCAACAGTGAATTCTATTTGCTTTATCCTATCTTGCAAGGGCTCCCGTACTAATATTTGAGAGTGTGTTGGGGGTGGGGAGCTGGTGGGGGGCTCTTGAGTTCCACTTTACTAGCTGATTTTTGCACTGATTGGAAAACCCCCCCACCCCGCCCCCACTACCCCACACCAGAGGTTCAAAGATCTCTGCTGAAATTAACCAGCACCGCCTTCCCGGGCAGTCAGAGATGCTTTTCATTTGTGATTCGGGGAAAGGACAAACGGGTCACGGCTGTGCTGATTGCTCCCGGGGGTGGGGGGGCGTGCCTCTTGACTCTGGAGTCGGGGGCCATCGCCCTTGGCCCCCGGGAGCCCCAGACTGTGTTTCTGGGCCTGGCCTGGAGGAAAAGGAAGGGTGTCCCTGATTCTCCACGGGCATTTAAATGAGAGCCACGCCAGGCCCAGAAAACAGGCCCTTCAACAGCTAGCTCAGCGGTTTGTTGCAAACGCAGCCACACGTGACCTGACTCAAGATGGGCTTCGGGGAGATGAGAGGCGGTGAGAACCCCACGCCCGGCAGCCCCAGAGAAGCCCAGCCGGCTGACACGGGCCCACGCCTGGCACCCCCCGGCCCAGCCCCGTGCCTCTGTTCCCAAACACGCCTGTTTGAATTAGTTCCTCCCTCTGACAGGTGAACCGGGTTTATGTGATTTTCGACCTGCCCACTACGGTGTCAATGATCAAACTGTGGAATTACGCAAAAACACCACATCGAGGGGTGAAGGAGTTTGGCGTAAGTACTTATTAGCTGGGTTTTGGGAGATAATTATGCCCGTTGGTAATTAGGCCACCGGCAATTATCATTTGTCACACTTTGATTTACTTCTGTCGGCTGCAACCTCAGACACAAATGCTGGGTCCTCAGAGGCAGGGATCTATGCCATCCGTCCGTGAATTCAAAGGCTTTCTCTGAGTGATTTGAGTCATCACCCCAAAAAAACAGAACGCTGCTTTTCTTTCATCTTTTCTCCTCGAATCACAGTGGTGTGGGGAGTTCTTCCTGCCAGGGGGCAACTCAGGAGAGTGGAGGGGTCCTGGGGGTCAGAGACCCGAGTTTGCCTCTGAGCTCTGCCACGTGGATTTAAGATTTGAGCCCTTGGAGCCTCAGTATCCTCATGGGCAACGTGGGGCTGGTCCAGGCACCTTTCCTGGCCATCATGAAGATTTGAAATCACAACACGGGCTGAGTATGTAGTAGGCGAGCCTCTGGGCAGTGATGCCCTTCACGCGAGGTCACACATGGGAAGGAGGAGGGCAACGCTGGACCGCATCCCCTCTTCTGCCTGTGCAGCTCCTGGTGGATGACTTGCTCGTGTACAATGGGATCCTGGCCATGGTGGGCCACCTGGTCGGGGGCATCTTGCCCACGTGCGAGCCCACGGTGCCCTACCACACCATCCTCTTCACCGAGGACGCGGACATCTGTCACCAGGAGAAGCACACCGCCATCAGGTGCGCCCCCCACACCGACCTGGCCCCATGACCTCCCCCCACCTCCGATCTCCCCCCGCCAGCCCTAACGGTGGAGGATGGCAGGGACCTGCCGTCTGGAGCCGGAAGGCACCTTCTGGTTTTTCCCTCTCCGCAGTAATCAGGTAGAGGACCAGGATGTGCAGATGATGAATGAAAACCAAATCATTACCAACTCGAAGAGGAAGCAGAATGCAGTTGACCCAGGTCAGTTTCCTTCTCTGCTCAGAGCGCCCCTCCCACCCTGCTTCCAGGGTCTGGTTAGAACAGAGAAGGAGCTGGCAGCATCAGACACTGTCTGTCATCCCTGCCAGCCCTCAGCCCCCTCTTCTCCACCCAGGAGCCTGCCTGGGGGGCTGTGGAATGGGTGATGGGGTCAGAACCCTGGGAGTAATGTGGTATGCTTCCCGGAAGCCAGGTCTTGCGGGTACAGAGAGGAGAGGGCCATTAAGGGCAGAAGCACTATATCGAGAGGGTGGCCTTGGACCATGGGAAACCCAGAGAGGATGCGAAGGGTGAGGGCTTCCCGGAGAGGGGATGCTTGAACTCGATCCTAAAAGATGCACAGGGCTGGGCAGGCAGAGGGAACAGTGTGGGCGAGCCTGTTCCGAGCTGGAGGCTGCTGGGGGCAGAGGCCAGGTCTCCAGGGGCCTTGAGTGCTGAGACCCCGGGCGGTGTGGGTTTCACCCCCAGGGCAGGGGGATGGAGGCTAGGTAACACTGCTTCCTCTTGTGCTCCCCCTCCACAGCCTTACGCCCCAAAACCTGCATCAGCGAGAAGGAGACAGCGAGACCATGGCGGTGCTGACCGGCGAAGGAGCGGGGCTGGTCCTTTCAGCCAGGACGGGGCTCCATCACCAGCCCCCATGCAGCACCTGCGTCCCTGGCCCTCAGGAATTCGTGCGGGCCTGCCCAGACCCCAGACCCCAGAGGGCAGAAGGGAGCTGCAGTGCAGAGGGGCCCAGTGGGAAGAAGGGACTCGAGGGGTGAACCGCCCTGGGAAACACAGGAGTTCAGGGGGAAGAATGGGTGTGTGGTCTTCCACTGGCCCCTGCGGTCCTGGGGTCAGCACGGGGAGCCCAGGGACTCCTGGCTCCGTGACTTTCTGGTAAGATCCCGCAAATTGGACCCGTCATGGGATCCGTGGGCTCTGCCTGACTCGAGGTAACACAGTGACGTGGCCTGGCGAGGCCTCCCAGCCAGCCGCCCCAGGGCCCGGGGCATGGCTGAGCCAGGTGGAGGAGACCAGGCCTCAGACACCAACACCAACAGGCATGGGGCCCTGCCTTCGGAGGCCCCCACCCCCACCGCATCCCTGCCTCATCTGGGGCTGGCGGAGCTGGCCGAGAGGGTGGGGTTCTCCCCTGGACCCCTCCTGGACTGCTACCACCCCTTCACTCATCCCGGGGCTGGGAGGTCCCACCCAGGCCCGGTGGAGAAGGAGGGATCCTATGAGGGTCCCTGGTCATGCTGTATCTCTGTCCTCTGGTTAAGCCCGAGAAGGGATCGGGAACTGAGGAACTGAGGGAGCTGAACCCGCCTGCCGCCCTGAGTCGGCCCTGTACCCCCATCCGGCATGCAGGCCCCGGTCCCTACAGTGCTGCCAGGCCCAGACAGGACAGGCAGGCAGCGTCCTACCCCAGAGGCCCGGAGGGCCCATCCAGATGCCCTGTAGATGCCAGGCCGGGAGACAGAAGACCAGTGCCACAGCCGCACCCTCAGCCCCAGAGGCCATGCCCCCTGCCACTTGAACTGGCCTGGGGGTGGGGGGCGGACTCCCTCTGTCTGATCCAGGCTTTTCTCCCTTTCCATCCGTTCTTGTCCCTCTGCGTCCTGGGCCCCAGGCAGTGAGGTTCTTGTTGCCCAGGGGTCCCCACACCTTTGCCCTCTTCCAGCAGCTTCTGGGCAAGTTGGACATGTGCCTTGCCCCCACCAGCCATGTGAAGCCCAGATCGCATCTATTTTCATCTGTGTAACAAGCACAGATCAGGGACCTCATTGGTTTCCCAGTGGTTGGTAATTTCTCGTTCCAAATATTAATCCATTGTTTTCCTGGCTCCCGGCCCGGCCCCACTGCCGCCGTACTGTACTCCAAGAAGGTTCCTATGCAACCAAAAGCCCCAGCAAATACTTTATGAGCTTTGCAGCTTCAGCCGAGCAGCTATGCAAATGCGTTTTTCATTAGGAGCGTGGGGCCCGACGTGAAGATAAGGAATTGTTTCTCCCAGAGAAGATCCATAATTTTGGTAGCTTCCAAGCCCCCAGCTTCTAGGCTCACCTCACCCTCCCGGATGTGGCAAGCACCTCCACCTCTGGGCCTCCAGACTCCCAGGAGAATCGGGGGTGGTGCAGCAGAGAGGGGGAGAGTTGATCGACTTTTAGTGACCAAAACTAGTACCTTGGCTTTAAAGGGAGCCCAGCCTTCTATTCCCGCCTGAGGCATTTGTAACAGGTCAGATATGTTTGGGAGATCACACAAGTACCACACTCACTTGCTCCCAGGATCTCAGTTGATATTTATAATAATTGTATGTACCATGCAAGTTAGGAGGGGAGGGAAAAAAGCTGTACAGGCATTAACTCTAAAATAAATTTCTATTTTTTTCTCTTGCAAGATCAATAAAAGATGTTATTAAGAATATGGTCTGATGTGCTAGATTTGGGGTCAGACAAGAGGGAGACTGTGCTGCCTCCAAGAATGGACTGAGTCCACTGGAGGCCGGCCACTCCCTCTTCCCACCTGTGAATGAGGTCGTGATCCTGGCCAGATAATAGAAGCCCATACGGTTTACCAGAGAAGGCAATGGCACCCCACTCCAGTACTCTTGCCTGGAAAATCCCATGGACGGAGGAGCCTGGCAGGCTGCAGGCCATGGGGTCGCTAAGAGTGGACACGACTAAGTGACTTCACTTTCACTTTTCACGTTCATGCATTGGAGAAGGAAATGGCAACCCACTCCAGTGTTCTTGCCTGGAGAATCCCAGGGACGGGGGCGCCTGGTGGGCTGCCGTCTCTGGGGTTGCACAGAGTCGGACACGACTGAAGCGACTTAGCCGCAGCAGCATATGGTTCACAGCAGCTGTTATTCCCAGGTGGCGCTAGTGGTAAAGAACACGCCTGCCAAAGCAGGAGACGTAAGGAACTCAGGTTCGATCCCTGGGTCAGGAAGATCCCCTGGAGGAGGGCCTGGCAACCCACTCCAGTATTCTTGCCTGGCGAATCCCATGGACTGAGGAGCCTGGTGGTAGGGTCACAGAGTCGGACACAACTGAAGTGACTTAGCACATATGCCTGGAACTGACTCGTTTCACCCGAGTTCAGCCTTGGAGGGTAGGTGTGATTACAATCCTCCTTTTACAGAAACAGGAACTAAGGCGCAGAGAGGCTGAGTAACTTGCCCAAGACACTCAGCTTGGGGAGCTATTAGTATACAAATCCTGAGATAACCACGGGAGAACTGGGGTGAAATTTCCTGGACCCTGGGGTTTCCCTTCAGTATGAGTGGATCCTGAAAGCACAGCCCCCAAATTGATTGCTTGCTCCTCCTGCGGTTCCCCACCCCCACTTCCTTTAGGGTGAGTATCAGCGTCCGGATAAAGCAGCCCTCGAGTAGGAAGAAGGTTCAGTTGAAGGGGCTAGTGGTCTAGACTGCAGCTCAGTTGCCAGCAGTTGTATTGGGGGCTGGGTGAGGGGGCCCTCTGGAGACCCTCCCTCCATCTATTAAACTGGCCAGAGGGGAGAGGGCTTCTGTCCTGCCAGCATGTAGGGATAACGGCTGGGCCTCTACTGGGCCAATCCCGCCCCCGGCTCCCCTCTGAGTTCCTGTGAAGACAGAGGGGCCCTGCCCTGCCAGGGCCTGGTACTACCAGGGCTTGTGTCTCTGGGCCAGCCCAGGAGACTGTGAACGCAGGCCAGCCCTCCCTGCATTCCAGCCGTGGGCGGGGAGGCCGGCTGAGCATCCCAGCTTCTAAGCCTTTCCAACCACCAGCCAGAGCGCTGGGCCTGGGTCCCTATTGTTCACGGGCCAGGCAAGCAACACCAGGGGGCAAAGCTGGCCTTGCAGGACCTGGTCAACAGAGCAGCCCAGGCACCTTCTGCGGCTCAGAGCCCAGGGTCCCTCCACGCCAGATCTTCAGGGGGGTTGAAAGAAGCCAGGAATCCAGGTGTTGTGTTTATTTTTAATGTGAAATCTAGATTTTAAATGTTGGCTCTAAGTTAACAAACATCGAGTGAGCTAAGTAAATCCAGTTACAGGTCCTATGTAGCTGACCCTCCACCACAGCTCCCATCCTAGCTCAGCATGAACATCGGCCCCCGCGTCCTTCCTGGCTCCCCCGAGCCTGCAGTCCCTGACCTGAAAGTGAAAGTATTAGTCACTCAGTCGAGTCCCACTGTTTTCAACCCCATGGACTGTATAGCCCGCCAGGCTCCTCTATCCATGGGATTCTCCAGGCAAGAAAATTGGAGTGGGTTCCCCTCCCTTCTCCAGGGCATTTTCCCAACCGAGGGATTGAACCTGGGTCTCCTGCATTGCAGGCAAATTCTTTAGCATCTGAGCCAGCAGGGAGGCCCACAGTCCCTGATGCAAGGCTCCATGAATGCCCGGGGCTGGTTCGCCCCAGTCCTCCTCGCCTTTCCAGGGAGGTAAAGAGAGGGAAGGGACTATTCCTGGCCCCGCCCCTCTTGCCCAGGGGGGTCGGTGGAGTGACCTCAGCGGACTGAAGCTGCAGTTTCCACCCCCAGGCTTTCTGGAGAGCAGAGGCCTTCCTCTCCCTCCACATCCCGCTTCCCTGCCCATTCCCTGGGTCCCACCCCAACCCTGTAATCTACAGTGCTGTAAATCAGCCCCGAGCTGCAGCCGTCAGGGGCACGGAGGCTGGTTGGCACCCAGGCATGGCTGCAGGGAATGAATCTTGGCCGCAGCTGACAAGAGGGTTAAGGAAGAGCAGGCAGAGTCTCCCAGGGGAGCCTCCCCTCGGGCCTCCGTCCCCTGGGGACCCGCCTTCTCTGACCCACAGAGGGAAGGACCTGCTTCTGTCTGTCTGTTCTTTGGCTCCAGCACTGGCACCGGACCTGAGAGGGTCCCCCAGAGCCTGCCAAGGCCATTTCTGTGGCCAGACCAGTGGCCCCTGCCCCCACACTCGGGCTCGTTTGCTGAGATGTCCTGAGTCCCTCCCCAGACCTCACCTCCCACCCCGCCTGGAGCAGCGTGGTCCCTTCCCAAGGCCCCAGCACCTCCCCTTCCCCATCACTCAGCCTCACCCTCAGCCTCCTCGGGATTGGCTGGCTGCACTGGTCTGCCAGTTCCTTGCTTCTCTAAAAAAACTGGAAGCCATGGCAGCTCCGGTCCCGTGTTACCAGATGGTCCCAAAAGCCGGAGCTGGCCCTGAGCCCGGGCAGCGGCTCCCCAGTCACCACACTCGCCACCCGCCCCTGTCGTCTCGCGCTCGGCCTGCCGCCCTCCCCGCATGGCTTCGCGCTTCACAGCCCTACAGGCCTCCGCATTCACACCTGGAGACAGACAGGTCATTTACATGGGGGAGCAGAAGGGGACGGGGTGACAGTGATGGGGTTCCCCCCTCCTGCGCACGCGGAGGCTCTCCTGGGGCCCATCAACTCGCGCTTCTGGTGTCCAGTCAGGGAACAGGCCCAGGACAGGTGCCGGGGGGAGGTATGGGGGCCCCTGCCAACGGGCTGTGTGTCTCTGGGTGCTTGGGGCTGGCGGTCAGGCATGTCCCTGGACCTCTGCATGGCAGTCATGACACCACTTCCCGGCTCCCAGCCTCTGGGAAGCTGTCCACTCACACACACTCCTGACACGGGGGCAGGCTTTAGCAGTCATCTTCTGTAATAATAACAACCAAAGTCATGACTGTCAGTACAGGGACTTCCCTGGGGCCCAGTGGCTAAGACTGCGCTCTCAAGGCAGAGGGCCTGGGTTCGATCCCTGGTCAGGAACTAGATCCCACATGCCGCACCTAAGAGCCCACACTTTGCAACTAAAGATCCAGAATGCGGTGACTAAGACCCAGTGAAGCCAAATAAATGTCAGTCAGTACATACTAAGCTCTCATCTGACCCGGATGCTCTATGGGTTCGTCACTGAAGCCGCGTATCATGGTTTGATGCTGAGACCTCATGCTGCAGGTACCCATTTCCCAGCGAGTTGGTGATGGAGAGCAACCGGGGGCCACCTGGCCAGGGTTCGAGTCCAGACCCCACTACCTCCTAGCTGTGAGCAACCTTACGCCCATGCCTCCTCGGCTTCCTTACCCAGGCCTCAGGGCGCCCGCTGCACCCGCTCCTCAGAGTCACTCTGGGCATCCTTAGGAGCATCTCCTGGGAGGCAGGGCACACTGGCTGAGTTCCACAATGGCCCTCATCTTCTTCTTGTTCAGTCGCCCAGTCGTGTCTGACTCTTTGCGACCCCATGGCTGGCAGCGCGCCAGGCCTCCCTATTCCTCACCATCTCCCAGAGTTTGCCCAAGTTCTTGCTCATTGCATCAGTGATGCTGTCTAGCCATCTCATTCTCTGACGCCTTCTTCTCTGGCCCTCAATCTTTCCCAGCATCAGGGACTTTTCCAATGAGCCATCTGTTTGCATCAGATAACCAAAATACTGGAGTTTCAGCTTCAGCATCAGTCCTTCCAGTGAATATTCAGGGTTGATCTCCCTTAAGATTGACTGGCTTGATCTCTTTGCTGTCCAAGGGACTCTCGAGTCTTCTCAGCACCACAGTGTGAAGGCATCAATTCTTCAGCGCCCTGCCTTCTTTACAGTCCAGCTCTCACAACCATACATGACCACTGGAAAGACCACAGCCTTGACTGTACAGACCTTTGTCGGCAGAGTGATGTCTCTGCTTTTCGACACGGGAGGAGGAAATGGCAAACCACCCCAGTGTACTTGCCGTGAGAACCTCATGAATCTTCGTCTTACAGGTGTGAAAACTGAGGCTTTCACAGCAAGAGTGGCCTGGGGGCTGAGATGGGAGGCTGCTCAAAAGGGCAGCATGGCCCTCCTGATTTTCCTGGATTCCCCCCAGCCTGGGCTGGTTGGTCCATGAAGGGCGCCAGCCTTAGAGAGTGAGTGCTGTCTCCCCTCCCATGCCAGCTCTTGACCTGTGGCGCCCCTCTCTTGCCTCCTCTCCCTAACCCACCCTGCGTGCACCCCTCCCTCCACCTGACAGCCACCCACCCACCCTGGAAGTTCCAGGGGAGGGAGGGTCAGGAGTGTATGTAGAAGGGGACTTCATGCCCTGACGTACCGTCTTGGCCTCCTGGCATGGAACTCGTCCCGAGCAAAGGCCCCTTCCTGCTCCCCCAGAGCCCCAGGGCCCCTCCCTCCCCCATGTCCTGGCCAGTCCTGGCCTCTGCCCGCTGCCCACTCCCCTGCCAGGCCTCTGGCCATTCCCCAGCCTCCAGCCTCCCTGCAGGCCGAGGCTCAGACAGCATCCGTCCAAGATGAATTATGGCCCAAGAAGCAATTACCAGGGTATGGTGGGCCGGGCCGCGTGGGCACAGGGCAGAGGTCTCGCGTTGTGATTTCCTGTCTGTCTACGCAATAAATCTCCACGTGGAAGAGATTGGTTTCTCCTCATGACTGATGGTCGTTGTCTTCGGTCCCGCGGCGGGGCTGTCCTCCAGTGGGGCGGTGTAACGTGCTCATTGCCCACAGCCCCCGGTGGGGAGGCGAGGGGGGCGAGACTCCAGGCCCCCCAGGCTGTGTGCTCCAGGGCTCCATCTCTCCTGGCTTGGGGACAAGGGCTTTTCTAAGTCATCCACTTGGAGAACAGTCTTTCCTGGTTTTCACCAAGGCCCCGCGTGGCCTACAGCATCCCTGCCTGCATAGCATCGAAGCCCAGGAGGGAGGCTCAGAGAAAGGCCGGTCCAGTCCCGGCGCTCCCTACCCCCTCACTCCCTCCCCACCTCCCAGCAGGACCCACAGCAGCCCCTCTCTGGTCACCTTGCCTCAGCCCTTCACCCCATCTCCCAGACCCGGATGCACTTCCCAAAATGAAAAGCCGATGTGTCCACCTCTTAAAACCCTCCTGTCAGCGGTTCTCTGCAGCCTTCGGGTGAAGGTCAAACTTCCCATCACCATGAGGCCCCACACCAGCTGACCCCAGATGCACACTCAGCAGCAACCCTCATGCCCTCACCTGGGGCTACAGGCACCGTGTCCTGCCCCAGGGCTGCACCCAGGCACACGGCATTCTGTCAGCCCCAGGGCCTTTACACATGCTCTGACTTCTACCCACACCATCTCACCACCTCCTTCCTCACCCCTCAGTCCCTGCTGCCATGGCCCTTCCTCTGAGAGGCCCACTCTCACCCCTGCAGTTTAAATTCGGACTTTCTGTGGTTCGCCTACACAGCACTTCTCACAATCTGAACTGAAAACTTTTGCTTTGGAATTATCAGAGTCATCTCTGTTTCCTCCCTGGAATACGCCCTCCACGAGGATGGAATCGGTGCCTTTCTGACTCGCCGTGGCAGCTCCAGTGCACACTCAGCGCCTGCCACACGGAAGCCCCTTGGCAAATAGTTCTCGATGAATGAAGACCCACACAGGTCAGCAATAGTCTCGGGATTTTAACTAACTCCTCAGCCCTGGGTGCTTTCCTCTGTCCCCACTTCCTCCCAAACGAGGGGTTGGCACCCTGGTGGCAGCAGCTTCCCCCAGGGATGGGCTTCCCAGCACACTGCGTCCTCAGGCCCGGCTGCCGGCGGATGAATGGCCATGAATCAAGTTGACATTACCATTGCCCGAGGGAGCGTGTGGCTGGATGGGTGGGCTTTGGTGGAGGCTGCAGGGAAGACGGCTCGTCATAGCCACCAGCCCAAAGGGGCAGTCAGCCCAGTGACCTCCAGCGGCCTGGACCTGCCAGTTAGCCCCCAGGCAGGGGAAGGACCAGGGCCCCGAGGCACCTGAGGAGAAAGGGGGTGGAGAGTTGGACACTACTGAGAGACTGAACCTAGCACAGGGTGGCTTCCCAGGTGGCGCTAGTCGTAACCTGCCTGCCAACACAGGAGACAATGAGACGCGGGTTCGATCCCTGGGTCAGGAAGATACCGTGGAAGACGGCCTAGCAACCCACTTCAGTATCCTTGCCTGGGGAATTCCATGAACAGAGGACCCTGGTGGGCCAGAATCCATGGAGTCACAGAGTCGGACACGACTGAAGCGAATTAGCACGTGCGCTCACACACACACACACACACCTGAGCAAACACGACAGAGCCCCATTCAGGGTGGTGGGCACGTGCACACCCAGGTCCAGGGCTGGTGTGTATCCAGCACCAGCACGTGCACACAGGAGTGTGTGCTCAGCGTCAGCGGGCGCACACAGACGTGGGTGGGTTAGCACGTGTGCATGAACAATTGCTCACTCAAGTTTGTACAATGTTGAGGTGGGTGTGTCCACACAAGCCCAGGTGTGTGGCTACAGGGAGGCTGGAAGCAGGTGTCCAGGGCAGAACAGGCTGTGTAAGAGCTACTCTGGGCTGTGGGTCAAGCCAGCCTATGAGGGTCAAGGTCAGCATCCAAGGCCAACAGCCTTTCTATCTGTGGAGAGGGATGGTCTGCTTGGTGCAGGGGATGGGCAGGAAAAGTTGTGCAGGAGTGGGAGGAGGGGGCTTTGCCTCCCCATCCAGGCCTCTGTGTGCTCACCCAGGACCCCTGCTTTCAAACCAGGTGGTCCTCCCTGCTCCCAGGTGCAGGCAGACAGAGTGGCATGAAGACAACCCTCCCAGTAATTCCCAGTAGGGACCCATTGGGATTGCTCACCTGGCCTGCCTGGAAGTGCTTCCTTTTGTCTAAACTGCAGCCTTCTTGCTGCAGCCTCCATGGGACTGAATGGCAGTTACTTCTCTCCCCCTGCCCAGCAGGCACTCAAAAGGACTTAAAGCCTGAGTGAGTGGTCCCGTGAGCCTCCCCCGTCCTCCCCATCCCTCTCTGGGCTGAGCAGAGGGTAAGAATGGCCCTTGCTTGAGGCGTCCGCATTCCATCATCACATAGCACTTGCACGATTATTTATTTAATATTTTTCTTTAAGCCAACTTTTTTGCCTTTTAACTTAAATGCCTATTTTGGCTTCATCCTAAGCAATACGTCTGTGAAATCAACGGCACTCGCGTGCCCGTTATACATTTTTTTCCTAATACACAATTTACATAAACACAACTATTAAAATAGATAAAAACTTTGCCCATGTTTCAACAAAAAATCATCTCCCGGACCTCTGTGATCCACTTGGCAACTTCAAAAGGATCCTAGAAGAGAATAAAGAGCTCCAAGGTACCCAGGGCCAGATTCCCATTGGACATGCCCCTGCCCAGTCTGCAGCTGGAGCTGCTGCGGCCGTTTCTTCTCGCCCAGCTGACCTCTTCACCCTGATATGCAAAGCCTTTTTATTTGAGTCCCAGTCTCTCTCCCAGACCCAGCTCCTGCCCCACCCAGTAGGTCCACAATAGTTACTAGATGAATGAATCACTGACTTGATTAACAAATGCATGAATGAATGGGTGAATAAGCACACATCTCCACCTGGGTATCTCCCAGGCACCTGAGACTCAAGACATCTGAACCTGCCCCCACCTCCCCCCAGCCCCTAACCTGAGTGTCATCGCTGACTTTCCCCTCCCACCCTCCCACATCAGCTCATTTTCCCTCCTGAATCTGCCTTCACTGTGCTGTCCCAGGAACTCCACTCTGAACCAGTTCACCCTTTCCCCTCCCTTCACATGTGGTGAGGACAAGGATGGGGGCTGTCCCCCAACATCTGTTCTCTGCCCAGAGCTGCGGAGACCTTCCTGGGATGCTCAGCTGGGTGCTCCCCGCTTTGCCTGAAAGCATCTCCCGCAGATCCTTCCTAAAGAGGCTTCAGTCCCTCCAGCTCCACTAACATCTGCGGCCTGATTTCTCATCTGCTGCCCTTCTTTCTCTCCACATACCTGCCATCTAGACTATCCCAAAGTTCCTATGATGTTCCCAACTTTCTTTCCCTCTACACTCTTGCCTGCCTGACATCTAGACAACGTCATATCTCAGCTTAAATGTCATTTTCCCAAAGGAGCCTCCCACGAGCCCCACTCCCTCCTACAAGCAGGTGCTGCCTATGGGCTTCTGCAGCACACACACCCCCACCCCCGCCAACTTCCCCTCATTGAGAAAACAGCAAACACCGACAGAGCGTTTATGTGCCAGGCTCTGTTCTAAAGGCACGTATATTAGCTCCTTTAACCCTCAGAAGAGCTTTAAGAAGTATGTGAACTGATGATCCCCACATGCCCACAGGGGTGAGGCACAGAGAGGTCAGGTAATGTGCCCCCGATCTCAAGTGGAGGAGCTGGAATCGGCACCCAGGCTGCCTGGTCCCAGAACATTCCACACACTGTTCTGTCTTCACCTGTCTAGTTTGTGTCCTGCCCATCTGTGAGCTTTCTGAGGACAGACACTGTCTCTGAATTAGCATCCTATCTCAAGTGCCTGCCACGGTGTTTGGCACGCAGTAGGAGCACAAGGAATTGTATCATTGAGTAGATGGATACACAGATGGATGGCTGAATAATGAGGGCAGGTGATACGTGAAAGGATGGATGGATGGATGTCTGGTAAAAGGAAGAATGACCACTGATGGGTGGATGAATGGATGGACAAATGGATAGATGGATGGTTATGGATGGATGGATGGATGATGAATGGATTGATGGATAGATGGGTGGATGAATGGATGGACAAATGGATAGATGGATGAATGAATGGATGCGGGGATGGGTTATGGATGGATGGATGGATAGATGGGAAGATGAATAGACAGACAAATGGATAGACAGATGGATGAATGGATGGGGGATGGGGGGTGGATGGATGGATAATGAATGAATGGATGGATAGATGGGTGGATGAATGGACGGACAAATGGATAGATGGATGGATGAATGGATGCAGGGATGGGTTATGGATGGATGGATAGAAGGATAGATGGGTGGATGATGGATGGATGAATGGATTGATGAATGGTTGGTTGGATGATGTGTTTATAGAAGAATGAAGAACAACATTCTCTCCTTGAGGGAAATCTCTAGAAATCCTTTGGGAAGGGACAAGGCCTCTTGGAGTCAGGAGTCCTAATTCAAACCCTTAACACTGCTTTTGCTAGCTCTGTGATCTTGGGCAAGATGCTTCATCTCTGTGACCCTAAGTTCCCTCATCTTCATAATAGGAATCTGTTTCTCCAGGCATCTAAGCCCTAAGGTTTGATATAAATGTGACTCTAGACACAGGGTAAAGGGTCCCCATGGGGGTCAGGGTGGCTGAGGGCCTGGGTTTGAGGGCCTATTTATGGCCCTCTCCAGTGTCCTGCCTGCCTGGCGCCCACCTCCCCACCCTCTGGAATCCAAGAGAGCCTGCCAGCCTGGCTCTATCCTGACCCCATCCCCCCAACCCAGCCTCAGCTACAGGACCATCCCCCTTTCCTCCCACCCACCCACACTTCAGCATCTAACCCTGACCAGCACACTCAGGGCTGTCTCATCTTCAGGCTCCTTAAAGACCTGATAGGATGGGGCCACGAAGGGGCAGCCACAGCCCAGAGAGCAACTGGCCTCCACACATGGCAAGAAAACAGATCCAACAAGCATTTATTGAGTCCCTGCTGTGTGCCTGCAGTGGGACCCTCCCCCGCTGCGGGGCCTAGGCCACAGCCCCTCTTTCAAGAAGCCCCACTCATTCCCTGTCCCCAACAGGGGACCTCCGAGACTTCCTGGCTGGCTCGTGGGTCCCAGCCCTTTAGCGGCCAAGGTCCGTGTCCTTCTCAGCATCCCAGCTGCACCCAGCAGGGCTCTGCACATGACGGAGGCAGGAGTCAGAGTGGCTGTCCCCAGGTCATACTGTGCAGGCCTGTGCAGCCCCTCAGACGCCCTGGCCCCAATTCTAGGACGCTGAGACCCAGGCAGCCGTGGGCAGGGCAGCCCACGTGTCTCCCACGCAGGCTGGCTGAGTTCACAGCACACAGGCCAGGTTCCAAAGGCGCCAGACCAGTGATCCTGTGGCAGGGGGCTGGTGCTGATGATGGCCCGAGGTCTGGAACCAGGCTGTTCACGGTCACACCCAGTGCCCCAGGACCCAGCACTGGCGGTTCAGTTCTGCTGCCTCGTGTGCCGAGCTCCGGGGCCAGGGATCCCCCATGTGTGGCTGGTGTCCTGCCAAGGGGACAGGGTGGTCAGTACTGACAGCTGCCTTCCTCCACCCATGCCCCACCGCCCCCTTCCACTCCCCATCCACCCATCTGTCCACCTACATGCAACTCTCCACCCACTCACTGTTCCATTCAGCATCTCACCATCCACTGACCCAACTCTCCATCTCTGCCACGCCCCCATCAGCCACTCTCTGCCCACCCATCCACCAACACCTAGATATCCGCCTGCCAACACCCGCTGCCATCCACTCACCAACCCACCAATATACCCACCATTCCGCTCACACACTATCCCCACCATGACTCCCCGAGCCTTAAAACCCAGTCAAGCATCTCCCACCTGTCAACACATCACACACCCGCCAACATCCCATCCATCCTCGCAGCATCCCAGAACACTCCCACCAGCCCTGCTCTCCACACACACATCTACCCATCACCCAAAACACCCACCCATCCACCCGCCCGGCCACTTTTCACCTCACCCACCTACTTGTCTGCTTCCCAACCTGCCAACACATCCGCACCCACACGTCAAGTCTCCAGCCCTTAACTCACAGATGTTCTCATCCAACTATTGCCCACTGCCCGACCACCAACCCTGCACACCCACCTGCCCTCGCTTCGCCCACCCCACTCAAGCCATCCACCCACCCTCTTTCCACCCTTCACCCACCCAAAGGCTTCCCCTGTCTCCCACCACCCCCCGACCCCATCAGGCTTCCCTGGGGTCCACTGCGTGCTCCCAATGTGCTCAAGGCGCTATGGGAGGGTTAGAAGGAGAATCATGTAGATGACTCCAGAGCCCCGACCTTACTTGACTCTTACTTGACGCTAACTTGAGCGAGCGAGTGTGTGGACATCCCAAAGCCAGCCCTGAGCTGCTCCCTGGGCCAAGGCTGGTCCTCTATGACCACAGCCTCTGCTCCGCCTGGGCAAGCAGAGGGGCTGGGAGGCTCATCTGATCCAACGTGCATGCTCACTCTTCTGTTTTTCTTGATTCTCGGAAGCTCGCTCCCCTGCCTTCACCCAAGCACCACCTTCAAGTCTTCCTAACTCACTAGACCATTTCCACCTCCAAGCTGGGACCTGCTTCAAATGTCCTTGTACCTACTATCAAACTGAACCCTCAAAGCCCAGCTCAAATCTCTCCTCCTATAGGAAGCCCTCCAGACATCCGCTCTCTGGCCTCAGGGGTCTCCTTCTCTTAAGAGCACCCACCCTGAATGGTGCTCCACCAGCCTTGTCACTATGAGACCATTAGCCCAGGAGAGAGATGGCTCAACCCCTGGAGAACATTCCATGGTGACTCCTTGGAGCCAGAAAGATGAGAACAAAGAGGAACGTGGGGAGGAGAGACTGCCTGGAATGGGGAGTGGGATGGGTGTGAAGGGCGAGGAAGCAAACTAGCCGCAACAGAGCACTTAGAGTCCACACACCATGCTAGGTTGTCCCGAAAAGCCTGAACCCATTTTACAGATGAGGAGACTGAGGCTCAGCCAGCATAAGCAGCCGCCTTAGGATTCACAGCTACACTGCTGCTGGGTTGAATTAATTTCTTCTTGATTCCAAACTTCAGCATTTTTTTTTTTAAATGTGTTCTGCTCAGATAACTTCTCATCCTTTAGGGTCAGACATCCCTCAGAGCAAGCCCCTTGAGGTAGAAATTCCTGCTGAAGCCAAGAATTCTTGCTTGCTCACCTCCAAGGGCGGGCAGCTCATTATTCTCCCTCCATCCCCAAAGCAGCTCTGACTATTGGGAGATTCTTCCTCATAACAAAGGCAGGAAGGGAACAGGCAAAGATGAGGAAGATTGTGCCAATGCTGGGGAGTGTGCACACGTCATTTTTTTTCCCCTTTGGCTTTTCTTCTGTTTTTAATATTCTTTAATGTTGGTGCTTTGCTAATTTTACTAGATTTTTAAAAAGGGGTGGAAAACATTTGGCAAACATTCGGCAAACATTCTGGAATCGTTTGGCCTTAGGAAAATCATTTGTTTTGGCCCCAGTCACTGAAACAGTTGCATTCTTTGAAAGTGCTTGCTGCCAAGATATAGGTGTTGGGATTTTTTTTTTTAATCGAAAAGCAAATATTTGGTGTACAGAAAGGTTTGATTGTTTTTCTAAATGAGTATTTAGAAATGATTGTAGTTGCTCTTACAGTTGCCAACTAGCAGAACCTTGGAGAGTTTGATGGAACAGAGGGAAAGTGATCATGTGTTTTTAGGGGAAAGGAGGGGCCGTGATCCTTATCCTTCTTCGAGTAAAAATCAGGCTTCCTAGGACTTCCTTGCTGGTCTTAAGAATTTGCCTTCCAGCGCAGGGGACGTGGGTTTGATCCTTGGCCAAGGAACTGAGATCCCAGGTGCCGCAGGACAACTAAGCCCGCCGGCCACAAGCAGGAGACCGGGGTTCAATCCCTGGGTCGGGAAGACCCCCAGGAGGAGGGCACGGCAACCCTCCCCAGTATTCTTGCCTGGAGAATCCCATGGACAGAAGAGCCTGGCAGGCTATAGTCCATGGGGTCGCAAAGAGTCAGACACCCCTGAGCAAGTAAACGGCAGAGCTCGTGCAGCCTGGATCCCGAGCCACAACTGGAGAGAAACCTGAGCGCCGCAACCGGAAGATCTCACATGCTGCGGCCAAGACCTGATGCAGCCCAAAGTAAATAAATACATATCTTTTAAAAAAATCAAATACAGGGGATTCTCTGGCTGTCCAATGGTTCGAGCTCTGCACCCTCACTGCTCAGGGCTGCAAGCCACACAGCGAGGCCAAAACAAAAATCAAGCTTCCTGTTCCCTGGATCCCAGGAGAGGCTTGGGATCCAGAGTCATTTACAGTGGGAGGAGCCCTGTCCTCACCACGTACCCCACTGGCCTACCACGACTCCCCACTCAGTTCTTCTCTGGGGCCCTTTACAATGGGGTCAATCACCAGCCAGGGGGGAAAAAATCTTTATGTTACAGATCAGGGAATCCCACCTTAACATGTCCACTGGGCCCAAACCAATGACATAACAGGGTGAAGCGGTCAGAAGCAGCCTTTCCTTAGCTCTGGCCAACTGTTGCCCCAGGGAATGTGGGCTCCGATCTTCCAAAACGCTCAGAGAAACTGACAATCCGGATTTTGAAATCAAATCTCCTGGCTTCTAAGTGATTTTAAAGGGCTTTTCAAGGGCTTCCTGGTGGCTCAGTAGTAAAGAATTTGCCTGCAACAGGAGTTACAGTTTCTTCCCCCTGGGTTGGGAAGATCCCCTAGAGGAGGGCATGGCAACCCCCTCTAGTGTTCTTGCCTGGAGAATCCCATGGACAGAGGAGCCTGGTGGGCTGCAGTCCATAGAGTTGCAAAAAGTCGAACATGACTGAAGCGACTTAGCATGCACACAAGGCTTTTAAAGCATTTAAAACCACCGGTGGGCCAAGCAGCATCTCCCAGGCTGGACTCAGCCTGCAGGAGCCACTTCTGACCTCTGACTGCTCCCTGGCCTGCATCTTTGTCCCCTGACTCTATTCCATGGCTTTGCGCATTCTGGTCCCTGGGCCATGTGCTCTTCCCTGCTGTCCTCTGGCTGTTGAGCCCCCAGGTCCTCACCCAAATGCTCCCTCCTCTGCAAAGCACTCCATGGACCTCTGCACCCGTACACCACGCTGCACGTCATTCTCTCCCGTGATTGTCACTTTCTGTTGTCAAGATCCCTGCCACTAACCTGGGGAGACTCAGTGCTGGTGGGGACTGAGTCTGCTCCATCCTGGAGCCTGCAGACCCCAGCAGCTGGCTGGGCCCAGAGCAAGTCCTGAGCTCATAAATGAATAAATCACTCAGGAGGAGGATGGAGTGATCCCTGCACTGGAGGCCTAGGCTCCCCCCATCTTCCCAGATCAAATGGACATATTCTCTGTACATTTGAGAGGCTCTTCGCTCAGCCTCTCCTCCTTTGGGTACAGGCTTGTGGGGCGGGGGTGAATTGTACTTGGAGTCCGATCATCAGAGGTTCAAATCCAGGCTCTGCCAATAACAAGCTGAGCGACTTTTTTTTTTTAAGCTGTTTGACTTTTGACAAGTGGCTTCACCTCTCTGGGCCTGCAAATGGATGTTAGTTGTAAAGGCATCAGCAGACCCAGCAAGCCCCCCTGCTAGAAGCCCTCTACTATGCAACCTCAGAGAGATGTAAAAATAACAAATGCTCAGGATAGAGGGGGTTGAGGTTCAGCCACCTTTCTTCACAGATGAGCAGGCCAAGGTCCATAGGTGGGAAGAGATTTGTCCAAGGCCTCACCCAGACGGTTGGCTGCAAGTACTGTGTTTTAAATCCCCTTGGAACCTCCCAGCATAGCAGAGTAGTCAACCCATGGGAGGTTCTCATAAGTTGTGATTTATCTTCTCTTTTTAGTCGAGATATTAAACATGAAGTTTTTTTTAACATTTGGTCTCTTCCAGTCCTAACATCACAATCCCTTAGTGGGGAATCACCATCTTGAAATTCCCCAAGGCACTGAGATCCCAAGAGATCAGCTCTTAGCTCTGTTGAAATGTATGAAATTGCAATCACTGTTCCAAAACAAATTCATTGGGTTGGAAGGGCCCGTTGAGACCAAGAATGGCATCACCAACACGCAGAAAGGGAAATCGGGACAATCAGAGGGGAAGTGACTTGTCCAAGGTGCTCTGAAGCTGGTAGAGGAATCAGTGAGGGTGGGGAGATGTCTGGTGTTGGCATTCTTGACCCCATAGGAGCCGCGCCTGATACAGAAGAGCCAGATGGACCGCACCATCCGCTGTCCAAGGTGCTGACTTACTCTCCCCAGGACTCATGGGTCATATCCAGAGCCTACTGTCCCGGCTGCCCAATCTGGAACTCTTACCTCCAGACAGATATAGGATGTGGGAGAGAGATAGGGAGATGGATCAAGGTTGGCACTGAGCTGTCTGGCTTTGGATACCCTTCCAGCTAGTGATGTTATCACTCCTCTGCCACGGCCACCTGACTGCCTCTCCAAGTCAACCCTGCTCCGTCAATCTCTACCCTGAGGGTGCTTCTGAGACTCTATCATATTTGGTAATATCTGGTCACTTGTTTCGTTCCATTTTCCTTTTCTAGGCTGTATACAACCCAAGGACACAGACTAGCTCTGCTTTTATTCATCATCGTGTCCCCAGCACCCAGCACAATTTCACACACAGTGTTGAGAGCATAGATTTGTTGAAAGAACAAACGATGGAGGACTAGGGAAGAAGAGCAGGTTTGTGTGGGATTCCTGCTAGGGGGAAGGCTGGGTTTTCCAGTCTGCTTTGGGGGTGGCTTGTCCTAGGAGATCAAATGGAATTCCATCCCTCTCTTCATTCGAGTCTAGCTTCTGGGGACTGACCATTTTACATTCTCTTCATCTCTTTTCCACACTTGGGATCAGGCTGAGTCCACGGGACCTGCCACCTCTCCCCAGAGCCACTGATTCCTTCGTTTCCTTGTTTGCTGAGCACCTACTCTGTGTCAGCCTCCCCACTGGGTGCTGGGTCTGGAGACATGAGTGAGATGCAGACCTGTCCTCTGAATGCCCACAGCCTAGGGAGGGGGAAGAGACGACAAGAGCAGGACTGCCCTGGTGGTGCAGTGGATAAGAATCCGTCTGCCAGTGCAGGGGACACAGGTTTGATTCCTGGTCTGGGAAGATCCCACATGCCGAGGAGCAACAAAGCCCATGCAACACAGCTACTGAGCCCGAGCTCTGGAGCCTGTGCTTTGTAACAAGAGAAGCCGCTGCAATGAGAGGCCTGTGCCCCACAGCTAGAAAGCAGCTCCAGCTCACCACAAACAGAGAAAAACCCGAGTGAAGCAACGAAGACCCAGTGCAGCCAGAAATAAATTTAAAAAGAGAAAGAGATGACAGGAGAAAACATTCCTCCAGTTCTCACTGTGCCAGGGAGCCACTCACTGTGCCCTGCGTTCATTGACTCATTCAATCGTCAGAAATGGAAGTTAGGTGCCATCACTATGCCCATCATACAGATGAAGAAACCCAGGTCCAGACAGGTTACATCCTTGAGGTTTGACCCCTAGAGGCTGGGCTTGGAAACACTGTAAACCTCTCTCTCATCTATTCAAATGTCAGGGCAGGGAAATGCAGAGGTGAACACAACCTCCTCTGTTGGGACTGGAGAGGGGGTTGATTGCTAGCTACTCTTGGACATCTGACCTAGACTTGGAAAGCCCCATGAAGCTCAAAATTCCACTGGTAGATTTTTTTTTTTTTTTTTTGCCAAACGGAGGCGGGGAGCAGGTCACTTCAGGCAGAAGGAACAGAGTGTGAAATAGGTCCTTGGCAGGTAAATGAAGCTTTTTGGAGGTGTGAAAAACATAGCGATGGTGGCCGGAGGAAGGTAAGATGGTCTGTAAGGCTGGAAAGCCCGGCACACAGGGCTGGAGGGGTAAGGAGCAGAGGGCTGCAACTGCAAAGATGCTGGGTGCCAGGTGTAAGCGACCCGGCAGCCCCCCAGGGGGTACAGGGTTCCTCCTGTACCTGGGGTTTCTTCTGCGTCATCAGACTTACCTGATGCAGATTCCTGGCCTGCCCCTAACTATAGGGGGGCAAAAATGGACATAAAGAAGAACAATGACCCAGCTTGAGCTTGGAGTCACCCAGACTTGTGAGCCAAGAAAAATAACATTGTTGCTCGAAATCCAAGGAACTTAGGATGAAGTGAGCTGGACCATTCACTGGAAAGGTCCTGAGGAGCAACCCTGTTTCAGGCACGAATGTGGTGACAAGGTCCCCGTCCTCCTGACATTTCCATTCCAGTGGGGAGAGAGTTAGCAGAGAAGGGTTCCGAGAGTGCTGAGTGACTGAAAGAAAGCTGAAGCAGGGGTGGGATGGTGGGAGAAGGCTTCTTGGGAATGTCCGGGAGGAGTCGGCACAGACCTGACACCTACCCCACCAAGGATGCTCTCATGGGAGGGTTTGAGCTGGAAGCAGGTGAAGAAGATATGATTCAGATTGTGTCTTTGGGGGATGCATGGGAAGAGACATGACTCCAGAAGCAGCAATTTCCACCCAGAAGCTGCTGAATAGCCCAGTGAGTGAGTGATAGTCCTTTCAGTCATGTCCGACTCTGCAATGCTGTGGACTGTAGCCCGCCAGGCTCCTCTGTCCATGGGATTCTCCAGGCAAGAATACTGGAGTGGGCTGCCATTCCCTTCTCCAGGGAATCTTCCCAACCCAGGGATCAAACATGGGTCTCCTGAATTGCAGAGATTCTTTACCATCTGAGCTACCAGGGAAGCCTGCTGCTGCTAAGTCGCTTCAGTCATGTCCAACTCTGTGCGACCCCAGAAACGGCAGCCCACCAGGATCCCCTGTCCTTGGGATTCTCCAGGCAAGAACACTGGAGTGGGTTGCCATTTCCTTCTCCAATGCATGAAAGTGAAAAGTGAAAGTGAAGTCGCTCAGCTGTGTCCAACTCTTAGCAACCCCATGGACTGCAGCCTACCAGGCTCCTCTGTCCATGGGATTTTCCAGGCAAGAGTACTGGAGTGGGTTGCCATTACCTTCTCCAGGGAATCTTCCCAACCCAGGGATCGAACATGGGTCTCCTGCATTGCAGAGATTCTTTACCATCTGAGCCACCAGGGAAGCAGAGCAGGTGACAAAATGAAGACTCCCTCCTGGCAGGAGCCTGGGGCCAGGTGTTGCTCAGAGTCTGGTCCATGGAGCAGCAGAAGCAGCAGCCCTGGAAATGCAGGATCCCACACTCCACCCTCCTCAGCCGGAAACTCCAGCGGGGCCCGGGAATCTGTGTTCCAAGAAGCCGGAAACTCTGAGGTGGGACTGGGAAATCCGTGTTTCAAGGAGTCTTCCAGGGGATTCTGATACTGATGCTGGCTTGGCTCTCTCTACCTCACTGCCAGGGTCTCAGAAACCTGCAAGCTGTGTGCCCAGCAAGCTGGCATTGATATTTATTTCAGAAATATTGTCTGTTTCTATTTTAATAAAGGAAGCCAACTCAGGCAGTACTATATTGGATCTGATTTTGGTCTAATAAAAATGCCAAGTTGCTCCGAGCCCAGAAAAGTCTTCCTTGAAATTCCCTCTGCTATTCTGAGGGCAGCAGCGGCAGAGACACGTCTAGACAGAGCTCTCAGAAGCCACCTCTGTACCCGGCAAGTGACAGCCTCTCAGCCAGCTCAGCCTCACAGACACACCTGGCAAAGTCAGAAGCTTGTCTTGGGCATTGAACTTGACAGCTGCAATCAGCTGCAAACCCCAGTTGCCCCTAAAAGGAAGACTCAAACACCTGGACCATATGGCAGCATCGCCTCCATGAAATGTCACATCTGAGGAGCTCCTGAGCTCGCTGGTGGCACTGCAGAGCCCCAAAGGTAGGTTTCAAAACCAAACGCTTTGCTCAGAAAAAAAAAAATAAATAAGTGGCAGAATCTATATCACAGTAGCCCCAGAAAAAAAATAGCAACTTTTAGAACAGTTAAGAAAAGCAAAAGTTCATGTAACTGTTTATATAAAAGTGAGTTCTCAAGGGGGATACAGTGTGAGAAAATGAGAAGTTTAAAGCAGTAATTGAGCACCTACTGTGTGCCATGCACTGTTCTAGGCTCTCAGGATACAGGTGTGAACAAAACAGAAGATAAGGCACCTAGGATTTCCCTGGTGGTCCAGTGATTAAGAATGTACCTGCCAATGCAAAGGACACGGGTTTCAATCCCTGGTCTGGGAAAATCCCACATGCCTCAGGGCGAATAAAGCCACAACTACTGAGCCTGTGCTCTAGAGCCCTCGGGCTGCAAATACCAAAGCCCGTGCGCCTAGAGTTTGTGCTCTGCAGCAAGAGAAGCCATCGCAAAGAGAAGCCTGCACAATGCAATTAGAGAGTAGCCCCTGCTCGCCACAACTAGAGAAAGCTTGCACGCAGCAACAAAGACCCAGCACAGCCAAAAAGAAGTGATAAATTAATTAATTATATTATTATATAATATATATATATATATATATATATTGGCTCAGTGGGTAAAGAATCTGCCTGCAATGCAGGAGACACAAGAGACGCAGGTTTGATCCCTGGGTTGGGAAGATCCCCTGGAGAAGGGCACGGCAACCCACTCCAGTATTCTTGCCTGGAGGGTACCATGGACAGAGGAGCCTGGCAGGCTCCTCTAATATTACATATTAATATGTAATATTAATTAATTGATAAATTATTAATTAAGAAGAGACAGGGTGCCTAATCTCATGGAACCCAGTGGAGAAAGGCAACAAAACCAAAACCAGGTGTGCAAATATAATTTCAAAGAGGTACGGACACAGTGAAGAAAACAGTGATTGACAGGGGAAGCTGGTGCGGGTTAGGGGAGCTTCTCTGAGCAAGTGGCCTTCAGCTGAGATTAGAGAGGAGACAGAGCCAGCCAAACAAAGATTTAGAGGAAGAGCATTCCAGGTGGCGAGAAGGACATGTGCAAAGGTCCTGGGGTGGGGGTGGGGAATGAGTTTTACTTGTGCAAGAAAGAGAAAGGCCATGGTGGTTGGAGCCAAATGAGGCAGGGGAGAGAGGGAAGAGATGAGGTGAGGAGTTTGGGGGCCAGAGCAGGAACAGCCTGGTTCCCAGGATAAAGGGAAAGAGTTACATGCCAAGCTGAGCCATCCTGCCCAGAGATCCCATCAGAAATCTTGACAAAGTCAGTCCACGTCTCAGAGCCTCAGTCTCGCCGTTTGTACAATAAGAACAACTACCCCTCCTTCCCAGGGCTGTGCCAGCGGCTATGAAGTGCTCAGCAGAACCTGCACTCAGTAAGTGTTTAATAACGCGGGCTCCCTGGCACTCCTTCTCCCCCGTGCCTCCTGCTGGGGAGTCAGGCCACCACCAGATCTGAACAGTTGCTCGGCACAGAAATATTGCAAAATGCATCCAGGCCTTTCCAAAACATTTTCTTGGCCCAAACTCCACCAGCAGCTAAGAGGCCACATTCTGCAGATGGTGTCATTTCCCTGGATGGTGGTATCAGGCTGCTCTCTAGCCCATGACCCATGTGAGAACCCAGTCCATTGTGGCTGGGCCCTGCACCCCCAAAGGCCGCCTGGGGTATGCATGGGGTATGGCAGACCATCCCTGATGACTCGGGGTATGGGCTCTGGAACCAGACAGGCTGGGCACACATCCACTTCCTGGCACAACCATAACCTCCCTGGGCCTCACTTTCCCTGTCTGTAAAATGGGTCTATCAGTTCAGTTCAGTTCAGTAGCTCAGTTGTGACTGACTGTTTGTGACCCCATGGACTGCAGCACGCCAGGCTTCCCTGTTCATCACCAACTCCTGGAGCTTGCTCAAACTCACGTCCATCAAGTCGGTGATGCCATCCAACCAACTCACCCTCTGTCACGCCCTTCTCCTCCTGCCTTCCCAGAATCAGGGCCTTTTCCAGTGAGTCAGTTCTTCACATCAGGTAGCCAAAGTATTGGAGCTTCAGCTTCACCCATCAGTCCTTCCAATGAATATTCAGGACTGATTTCCTTTAGGATGGACTGGTTTGATCTCCTTGCAGTCCAAGAGACCGTCAAGAGCCTTCTTCAACACTACAGTTCAAAAGCATCAATTCTTCAGCGCTCAGCTTTTTTTATGGTCCAACTCTCACATATGTTTGGGGTTAGATGAGAGGGAGAAGATCAACGTAAAGTCCTCAGAGCATCCACAAGGGTGAGATATTGCCATCAGACCTGGTGGGGCTGACGGAGCTCTTCCGGTTGGCTGTTTTCCTCATTAAGTCCAGGTATCATCATTATAGCTGTAGAATTCAACCAAGCCGGAATGCCTGGAAACGAAGTACCCCTCTCTTTCCTCTTCTCCACCCCTCCCTCACTCAGCAGGATGAGGCGCCTGGCCTCGTGTCACAGTGGCGGCGCTGACCCCACGGTGGCTCTGGCCAACACTACAGCAGTGCTTTGGGAGCTCCCGGGCCCAGACTCCGCTTCTTCATCTCCATGTTCCAGAGCCCTGCATGCAACGCCCAGCCCAGAGAAGCGTCTTTAGCAAAGATGTGTTGAATACGTGAGTGAATCAATGACTTTCACGTGGCCACACACAGCCCACTTCAGGACAATGACAGTGACCAGGGTCCTCCAGCCAGCATCCTGCCCACACTCTGCTGCCCCTGCCCTCAGCTCCAACAGCAGACCGGGTCTTTCTCTACCTCACTGTTCGAACTCTGAGTCCCCAGCGCCTCCACTGGTTCCAGGGGAAAGACAGCCAACCCACTAGCTTGGCTACCTGATGAAAGGCACACCTGGCAGAGGCACTGTGGGGTCCACACTTCCTTTCTTCCCCAAGAAGCTGGGGTTTGAAAAACCTCTGGGAGCCGCAGCCCCTTCTCCACCAGCTTCCCTGCTTCTCATTCTCTTTTTAAAAGCTACCTAATTTTTTACAGTAATTTTATTTATTTATTTATTGTCCATACCACACAGCACGTGGGTGTCCCCCGGCCAGGGATCAAACCTATGCCCCCTGCATAGGAAGCACAGAGTTTTAACCACTGGACCACCAGAGAAGCCCTTCCATGGTTCTCTTTGAGCCCCAGGGTGTTAGGACCTCGTGGCTTCTCCATCTCTCCCCACCCTATATGACCCTAGACCATCTCAGCAGTCCCCCAGCTTCAACGGCCTCTGTTTTCAACCTTACACACCCCTAAAACTCTACACAGATGCCGTATCATTGCATCCCCCTCAAACTCATCCTCTCCATTTCCATCAGTGGGTGACATCTGACCCTTGACAGCTGACTAGAAACTTCCGAGCATATCTTAGGTTCCTGGCCCGCTCCTCACCTCCAATCAGACAAGCTGATGTTGTGGGTGCCCCCTCCCCCCAAGTGAAGCATGTTGCTCACCTCCTGTGGAGACTTCCTCCAATCCACCCCAGGAGATTCATGCACCCCAGCCCACCCCACTCCAGCAGCCCTCACACAAGGCCCAAGGAGAGTTGCTGTCATGGCTGGGGGGATAACTCAGACCACGTGCTCTGCCCTGGCTCCCCGAGTCCCCCAGCGGAGGCTCTGCTGATGACCACTTGGAAGGTGACTTTCACCTGCCACTGCCTTTCCCTGCGGAGCCTGCCTGCCGGGCGCCTATTTGCACTTTCTGGGATGCCCCACATAAGGCACTTGCTGTTGAATCTTCATCTCGGGATCTGCTCTGGAGGAACACAAACAGGCACTCTGACAGCTCTTCCAGCAAAAGGTTTTTGAATTCACCCACTTTTATCTCTGCTGTCGCAGGTCAGGCCACCATCACTCCTGGGATGATGGCGACGGCGTCTAAGCTCTTCTCCTGGTCTCTCTCTTCCTCCCCTTCTGTCCTTTTTTCCACAGTGCATATGGATAGAAGGAGGACGGGTAGACATGGGTATGGATAAAGATGATGTAGATACAGATACAGATAAATAACCTGGGTAAGGGGCTTCCCAGGTGGCCCACTAGCTCAGACTCCTCATTTCCCAATGCAGGGGCACTGGGTTCAATCCCTGGTGAGGGAACTAGACTCTACATGAGGCAACTAACAGCCCTCATGACACAACCAAGAGTCTGCATGCCACAACTTAAGATCCCATGTGCCACAATAAGACACGGTGCAGCCAAATAAAAACTAAATACTAAAAAAAAAAAAGAGAGAATAACTTGGGTACATCTCTTCCCTGCTCAAAATGCCCCTGGGCTCCCCACTGCAGAGCCAACTCCTTCACGTGGTCCCACCTCCTGGGTCCCCCAGCCCCATCCTCCTGCCCGCCATCCATCCCCACCTCCCCATTGCTCTCCCCACCCCAGCCACGAGGCCTCCAGGGCTGGCTGTCCCTACCCTGGGGACCTGCCACCTGCCACCCCTCTGCCCAGAAGGCTCTTTGGCTGACTCCTTCTCACTCCTTAAGTCCCCGTTCCAGCCGCTCCTCAAAGAAGTGGCTCTAAAGGGGTCTCCTGGATCCCGCTTTATCATCTCATTCCTTAGCTCTTGAGATCGTCTTATTTGTTTCTGAGTTCACATCTCACTTGATTCTCTCCTCTAGACTCCCCGCCTCACAGGCAGGGGCTTTGTCTGACCTGGCTCCTGGGTGCATCTCTAGCGCCAAGATGGAGGGCCTGCACAGCTCAGTATTTGTTGGGGGCACAAAAGAAGGAATTCTCCACGGGCTGTTGACCCGGGGAATGCACCTGATGCTTGGGAGGTGAAGTGAGTGCCGGGGCTGGGCTAGGGATGCAGGGCTTCTGCAGCTCCCCTGAGCTTGGCTGTCCCCACTCTCTAACCCAGGGCTTGCATTCAGGGCCAGACACTCCTTCAATTCTTTCTTCCATCCTCAGGCCTCAGGGATCTGGCCTTTCCTCCTCCTGTCTCCCAGCTGCCCCCAAGACAAGCCCCATGACCTCTTTCCACCCAGGGCTTCCTGCCGCTCTGCAGGGCTCCCCTGGGAGGGGGCGATGCTAGGTCCAAGCAGGGAGTCGGTGGTGCTCTGGGGTGGGGCTCTGAACATGCCAGGGCTCTCAGCCCATCCCTAGCATGTGCTTCCTGCTCTCCTCTGTTATCAGAGGAGATCACACTTCCCAGCCGCCTCCGTGCCCTGGTTCCTGACCTCTTCCTCCAGGAAGCCCCCATCCTGACACCTGACATGAAACCACAGTATATGTGCCCACCGCGCACCCCAGTTCCTCAGGCAAGCAGTTAGCATTCTGACCACCTTCCTGGACTGGTGCCTCCCCGAGGAGCCTCTTCCTTCAGCATGGAGACCAGACCCTCTCCTCCTCCCCAACCAGGTCTCCTCCCAAGCTCCTTCACCGCCTCCATCTTCTTTCTCCCATCAGAGTCATTCCTCACTCAGTTACTAGGATTGCGGAGGGTGGAGTCAGACAGACCTGAGTTTAAATTTCTGCCATCTTGTTCAGGCTCCCCAGAAGCAGACCCTGAGATAGGAATCAGAGCAAAGGGGAGACACTACAGAGGTGCCGCCAAACTTGGCGGAGGGGGAGCATGGCCCAGGGAGGGAAGGCGGCCAGCCCAGGTGGCTGCCAGACATGGTGCTGTGTGTTAGTCACTCAGTCTGTCTGACTCTGTGACCCCTATGGACTGCAGCCGGCCAGGATCCTCTGTCCGTGAAATTTCCTAGGCAAGAATACTGGAGCAGGTTGTCAATTGCCCCTTCAGGGGATCTTTCTGAGCCAGGGACAGAACTTGTGTCTCCTTTGTCTCATGCACTGGTAGGTGGATTCTTTAGCACTGAGCCACCTGGAAGCCCACTAGACTGGTAACACTTAGGTAATCCTGCAACGCACACACCTCCAGGCGATCCTACTCAAGGGAGCCAGGGTATCTATATGCCAGCCTCCTTGTGCACTTCCTGCCTTCTAAAGGTAGAGGTGGAGCAAGCCCCCAGGCACAGAGATGCAGATACAAGCAGCTGGGAGCCACTGTAGTCTCCTAACAGGTCTGGGACACATGAGCATCTGCTCTAACAGTCCTGCCACTGACTAGCTAAGCTGTGTGACCTTTGGCAAGTGGCTCCGCCTCTCTGAGCCCTCCTTTCTGCAAAGTGTGGATAGTAATCCCAGCTGTTGGGGTTGGTGGTCAGCAAGAACAGGAGATCAGGCATAAAAAGTCCTTAGTACAGAGTGGGGTGGGCAGGGAGCACAGGGTGGGCAAGCAGCAGGCTCAGATGAGACTCTGCCCCTTTAACCTTGTATCAGCTCCTTTCTCTTCTGTCCGGAGCAAAGCCTTCCTCTCTTTTGATCTCTCTTTTTCTTTCTGACATTTGTTTTCTGCATAGGAGCCCTAGATTCTGTCCTGTACAGTGAAGCCTTCTGAGCTTCTGGGAGCATTCATGGCTCAAACAGAACTTGGGACCTGGGACTCCCCGATTTGGCTAGTTCCACCCCAGAGCTCCTGTCCCTTCAGGCCCATGGCGAACCCGGCCTGCATGGAACTGTGGCTCCCCTGCCTGTCTTTAAGTTACCCAGTGTCCCTCTTGCTTCCTTAGCATTCCGACCCCATTGCAAGGGCTGTGGCTGCTGCATGCAGAAGACTTGCTCTTCTTGCCCCCAGCCTCAGTTTCACCCTCTACAGCGTGTGTCAAGGGAAGAATGCAGGGGTGCAGGGAGAGGTTGGCCTGGCCGGTCTCCAGGGTCCCCTCTTCTCAGACGGCCTACGAATCCACAGCGCCGGGTCCTGCAGCTGAGGCCACTTACGGGCAGGGTATCTCTCGTGGTGGCAATCCAAGCGAAAGTCCTCCTCCTCGTGCCCGTCCCCCTTCTCCATCCTGGAAAGAAAAGAAGCCAAAAGCTGGCGTAAGAAAGATCAGGCTGAGCTGGCAGAGACCCAGGACCTGGAAAAGTGTGGCCCCTCCCCCCCGGAGAACACGTGGCAAAGCAACTTGGCATCATCGCCCCGTGGGATCCTTCCCGCGGCCCTGTGAGATGGGCCTCATTCCTCCATTTGACTGATGAAGAAACTGAAGTATCGAAAGGTGATGTGACCGATCAGGTGCCATCCAGCTGATAAACTGGAGGCAGAAGAGGGACACAAACCTATGCGCTCTCACAAAAAGATGTTCAATCACGTGCAAATGGTATATGACAAAAGAAAGTGTGCCATGTGTTTGAAAAATCACACACTAAGCCTTCCCTGGTGGTCCAGGGGTTAAGAATCTGCCTGCCAATGCAGCGGACACAGGATGGATTCCTGGTCCAGAAAGATTCCACATGCCGCAGGGCAACCAAGCTGGTGCACCACACTACTGAGTCCGCATTCTAGAGCCCACGCTCTGCACCAGGAGAATCCACCACAATGAGAAGCCATGCACCGCAACTGGAGAGTAGCCCCTGCTTGCCGCAACTAGCGAAAGCCATCGGACAGCAACGAAGACCCAGTGCAGTAAAAAAATTCATTAATTAATTTAAAAACTTTAATTACACACTGATATGCACAAAGCATTACTTGGCAGAATGTATACCAAAAGGTTAACAGTGATTGACCCCAGATAATGAGAATAAAGGGGATTAAATCTGAAGCCTTTTATTTTTTTAATCTTTCCCCACTCCTGGAAAGCCTGCTTTTTGAATTTACCTCTATTTTCTGATTTGTGGGCAAAAGACTTTGATTAGCTGTGTCACTTTTCTTCACTAGATTAAAACAACTCCCATAGATATTTCTACATAGAACCAAAGCTCTGGTCTTCTGACGTCTGCCACAATTCTCTTTCCTACCAACAGCTGTGTGAATTTCTCTTCTGGCATCCCAAGTTCACTGCAGTTCCAGAGGGACTGGCAAGGCTGGGGATGGGCGACAAGCACAGAGCAGAGGGTGACAAGGGTCAGAGTGGAGGCAACTGCAGACTCTCCAACATGGTTCCAGACCTAGACCCTCACCCCATCCCACCGAAGACAGAGTCAGAGAATGGGCAGGTCCATATGCCCACATGGCACTCACCCATGTGTAACCCAGATACATTCCAGAGCTCCACGAGGTCCAGTCCACATGTGCTGTTCCTTTGTGTGTGTGTGTGTGTGTGCATGCATGCACACGCACACATGTGTGTTCAACTCTTTGCAACCCCTTTGTCGCCCGCCAGGCTCCTCTGTCCATGGGATTTTTCAGGCAAGAATACTGGAGTGGCTTGCCATTTCCTTCTCCAGGGGGCCTTTCTGACCCAGGGATCGGACCCACATCTCCTAGGTCTCCACCCCACATCTCCTAGGTCTCCTGCATTGCAGGCAGATTCTTTACTGCTGAGCAGTGTCTTTAGACAAATATAACCTAGTCCCCGGATGTAGAAAGAATTCCCACCACTACTGCATGTCGTAAGCACACACTGCAGGCACCTCCAAGCCCTTATCTGTGGCCCTGCGCCTTGACATCATCCCTCCGTTCTTCACTTTGCTTTTAGTTACCTTGGAGCTTATGTTTCAGGAGAGAACCACTGTGCCTGGCAGGTACCCCACTTCATGGACACCCAAATCTTGCTGCTAAGAAGCCCAGAGTTCAATAGTCAACATATGAGAATACCAGCCAGTTAGTAAGCACCTGTTGTGCTGGGGACCACAGGGACAACTTGGAGAGGACCCCACCCTTGAGATACTCCTATCTGCTGTACACATGAACCAATGATCACAACTTCACATGTTAAGTTCTAAGGGAGAAGGACGTCACGAAGGTTGAATAGGGTGAGTGTCTAGTTCAGTGGCTGACAAACTTCTTCTGTAAAGGTCTGGATGATAAATATATGAGCTTTCATAGGCCAGATGATTTCTGTCACAACTACTCAAACACCCTTGTAGTTGGAAGCAGCCGCAGACAATATGAAGGGCCGTTTTGTTCAGCAGATAATTACGGGCTTCCCTGGTGGCTCAGACAGTAAAGAATCTGCAGCAACGTGGGAGATCTGGGTTTAATCCCTGGGTCAGGAAGATACCCTAGAGAAAGGAATTGCAATTCACTCCAGTAATCTTGCCTGGAAATCCCAAGGACACAGGAGCCTGGCAGGCTACAATCCATGGGATCGCAAAGAATTGGACATGACTAAGCGACTACATTTTCACGTTCTTATGTACTAGCTTCTTGGAGATAGTGTGTTAACCTCTGGTCTAGCCAGTGGTTCTCCACGTGCAGGTCTCCTGACATCACCAGGGGAGTTTTCAATTGCCTGGTGATTGCAGTATGCAGCCAGAGTTGAGATCCACTTGCGTGGGGACCAGCGGAGGCTTCATGGGAGGAAGCGATGCTGGGGCTGCATCCTGGAAGTCACAGGACACGCGGCCCTCTCAGAGAGGCAGCTGGGATCCAGCCTGGGTCTGCCTGATCTCTGCCGTGCTGTGAGGCTATTCTGGAAAGAGCTAGTTCCTTGCACAAATGCGGCCCTCTCCATCAGGTTCGCCAATGAAAATTATGGGTCTGCAGGGTCCCAGAGGCCGTCTCCAAACTGATGTTTAAGGAGAGAACCACTGTGCCTGGCATGGCACCTTCCTGGACACCCAAACCTTGTTGCTAAGAGGCCCAGAGTTCAATAGTCAACATGTGAGAAAACTTGCCAGTTAGAAATCACCTGCTGGGCTGGGGACAACTCGGAGAGGTCTCAACCAAACCACCTGATAAAGGGCTGTGTTTTCCCCCCTTAGTTTTCAATCTACCTTGGACTAAATTTTTAATAAAATACAATAAAAATGAATTGCTGGAGATTGAAATGAGAACACATGAGCACACACGAAAAGCAAGCTCGGATATACCAGCAATGTCAGTTACGGCAAGAGCTCTGACCCTTCGCCCCCGACCCTGTGCTCCCTGGCAGGAAACTCCTGAGGGCAAGAGATGCTCTGGGTGCGACTGAGACCTTGGGCCCTGCAGGGAGGCGGGGTCATGGCTGAGTCCAGCTCTGCTATGAACAGGCAGCTCACCGGAAGCTCTGAACCTCTGTGTTCTTTATGGCCATGGGCAGCCCAGTGGTGGTGGGAATGACCAGAGGGACAGACACCACGGTCCCACTGGTTGCTGTGAGGATGGGAGCCCGGGATCAGGCATAGAGGGAAGGTCAGAACAGAGTAGCCCTACTGACTTTCAATCGGTTTCATCATTGGTCCCCCCGCAAACACTTTAAACTCAGAAAAAGGATGGAGTTTATCTCCTTCTCCACTTGTAGTGTTGGGGTCCAGCATAGTGATGGCAAAAAGTATCCCAAGGAATGTTAGAAAGGAGGGAAGGAGGGGGAAGTAGGGAGGCAAGGAATTGAGGAGAAGCACAATGCAGGAGACACAGGTTTGATTTTTCCCTGGGTTGGGAAGAACCTCTGGAGGAGGGCGTGGCTACCCACTGCAGTATTCTTGCCTGGAGAATCCCAGGGACAGAGAAGCCTGGGGTAGGGGTGGGGGGTCCATGGGGTCGCAAAAGAGTTGGACACAACTTAGCGACTAAGGACAAGCACGAGCAAGCTGCGGCTACAAGCAGCCCGCTGGGTTCATCCAGGAAGGCTGAGCTTTGTGTTAAAAGAAAAGGAACTACTCAAATGTCCCTAGATGACTATCTTCTTTAATTTGAAGTACAAGTTCCTGCAGGAAACACTACATGCTTTCTGAAGATAGGTTTTTTTTTCTGATGGTAGTGTGAGAGGTGACCCATGAATCTAAATAAGCACTTTGAAGGGTCAGCGGGGGCGCTGGGGGTGAAGCAGTGCTCAGAAGGAGCAGCGGGCTGATGGCAGGGCAGGGATTTGAACTCAGGTCTATCAGTCCCTGGAGCTCAAGCATGTTTCCGTTGTGCCCTGCAGATTCCTGGCTTTCAGAAGCTCCACCAGACCCACCCTGGGTACACCTGTGCTGTGAGGTCCCATGGAAAGTGGGGCTGGGCACTCCTGGGCCCTCCCAGGACTGCCAGTAGGTGGGTAAAAGGGTGGTAAGGGGTGTGACCACCCTGTTACATGGTCACTGCTCTGATGACCCACAAGATCTGCAATCTGGGAATTTGCTCTTTGGAGAGAAGGACGCAGGTGAGTGATGGAGCAGGGAGGCTCAAGGATATGAGAGTCTGAACCCATGTCTTGTCCTGCAGGGAGACTCCCGGTACCTGCACATCTTATTCCAGGGATAAGTGTGGCCACAGCAGCTGGGGACCCTGGCAAGGGGTCCACCAGGTCTTACCTCTGCGGTGGCAAGAGTCCCAAGCCTCCCCAGCACAGAGTGCCCAGCCCGCTCCCCGCCCGCCATGCCTTCTCTGTGTCATCCTCAAAGCCACCTCTTTCTCGCTGCCCCAGGCTGGCTTGTTTCCCAAATCTCCACTCACTTCCTGGTATAAGGTGGCAGTCTATGTGCTGCGCTTCTCAAATCATCTGATAAAGGGCTAGGTTTTACACACACCCCCTTTAATTTTCAACCTACCTTGGACCAAATTTTTAATAAAAATACAATAAAAATGAATTGCTGGAGAATGAAATGAACACACACACACTCACAAAAGGCAAGCTTGGGTGTACCAGTGATGTCAACTCACCGTGAAAGTTCCCAAACACGTGTCTCAGTTTCTCTCGTTTTATCATGGATGTGTTTGCAAATGGGCCCTGGTCTGGGGACCATACTTTGAGCAGCACAGAGGTACAGACCCCTTCTTTATCCACGGACCTCTTCTGACCCATAACCGGGGTTGCATCCACTCTGTCCTCCAGCCCAATGTTCCCCAAATGTGCCAGTAACCACAGATCACTCGAGGAGTTTTTAAAATGCAAATTCTGGTTCCATAGGTCTGGGGTTGGGGCCTGAGAGTCTGAACTCTAACAGGTTCTCAGATGGGGATGATGCTGTTGGTCCCCAGATCTCATCTGAGGAATCGGGCATTAGACCATGGGCTCTGGGCACTTGTGAGCCTCCTGGAAGCATCAGCTCAATCGCCTTTCATGTCTCAGGCTGTTGTCTGGGTGCAGGTCTCCCGTGCCCGCCCCAGAGTGCCAGCTGCAAATGAGAATCGCCTAAAGAACTGGCAGTAGCGGTGGTTGGGCAGGAGCATGCCCGGAGCCTCCCCGCCTCGCGTTTCTCTCCACTGGGCTGACACTTGGAGAGAACGTGGAGGTCAGGAAGCAGCTGTCCTGCGAGGCTGTTCCCATCTCAAGGACCACTCTGTGCCTTTTGCTTTCCTTTCACGAAGGGTTGGTTATCAGGTGAATCTCGAGAGAGCCCAGAAATTCCCACAGTGCCATCTCCAATTTCTGGGCATCTCGCTCCTCTTGAGACTAAACAGTGGCATCAAAAGACCCCAATAAAGACAAATAAGGTGTGAGGCATTACTGAGAAGTAATATTCAAGCAGCAAGAGTGGAAAAAGATGGGGAAGAGGGAGCTGTGATTGGACACGTCTCAGAGGCTAAATGGCTAAGAAACAGTCACAGGGGACAAAGAACACAGTGATTTTTAAACGATGCACTGATGATGGAATGAAGGATGAAATTAAAAGAAAATTTGGCAAATAAATGACCATGCATAGGAGATTAATATTTTATAACATCCCATCAGAAGTGCCATTCCAAGACAGGGGGAAATAAATGGATTTTTTTAAAAGAGCCTCTCTCCGGTTTTTTCTTTTACTCTTGCCATTTTGTAAGCAAGCTCATGATACAGAACATTCGGAAAATACAGGGAAGATAAATATCCACAGTGCCAGCACCCTCCCCTGATCTTTGTGTGCAGTTGACAGTTTTACCTCCCATTTCGCTGAAATTGGGTTTTAAAAAGAGACCTCAAGATATTAGCACCTTGAGATTATTTTTGGAACTGCATGGGCTACAAATTATTACTCAGAAAAACAATCACTAGCATTAATGGAGCCCCCACCCCACACCCCCAGTCCCGCCTTCAAGAGCTTCAAGGGCCCCCGACAACATGGAAACCTCTAGACCTGATTTATCTCCAAAGTCCCTTCCTCAGCCCAGCCTTGGGGACAACGAGAGAGACCAAGTGAGCAGTCACAGAGGTGGGCGCACCTGAGCAGGGTGCCGTTCAGCATGGCGGCAGCAGTGGGGGGAAAGGATGGGCAAGCAAATCCAGAGGCAGCTCCCAGAGGGCGAAGGTCACCTTGGCCAACAGACTGGCTAGTGACCTGCCCCAAAGGCTCCTGCCGTTCTGCTCTCTGTCACCCTCTCCATCCAAGCCGTATTCGGGGATTTAAAAGGAAGTGGACCTGCATCCCTGCCCTGTGCACACGTGGCCAGTGCTGAAAGATGGGGGATTTCATCCAGTTCAGAATGGATGCTTAAGGGACTTCCTTGGCGGTCCAGTGGTTAGGACTCTGTACTTCCAATGCAGGGGATGCGGGTTCAATCCCTGGTCAGGAAACTAAAATACCACTTTTAGCATGGCCAAAAGATTAAAAAAATTTTTTTTAAAGGTCGATACTTGAAGTAAGATCTGCAGGCCCAGAAGGCAAAGAAGAGGGGCATCCCATGTGAAGAGGATAGCTGTCCTGAGGCTACAACAGAAGCAGAAGAATGACCTGTCTGGGGAACTTCCAGCAGAGGGGAGGCTTAAGCAGGGAGGGGTGGGGGCCGATCCATGGCAAGGCTTGTAAGTTACCATTAGGAGCTGGGCCTTTGTCCTGGGGCTGTGGGGAGACACTGGGGTGTTCCAGCAGACAGATGAGGGTGGGGGCACCCTGATCGCATCAGCAGAGAGAAGAGACTTTGGTTGCTGGGGAAAGATAGATGCCAGGGGCAAAGCGCCCTCCAGTAGGTGAGAGCTGCTGCCCTGGATGAGGATGGTGGGAGTGGAGATGGAGAGAAGTGGCTCACCCACAGGGGGAAAGCATTGGATATGGGGTGTCCGGATAGGAAGGGTAAGATGTGCAGATGTCTGCTTACTCAGGCAGGACATAGAGAAGCAAAGGAGAGGGACGTGAAACAGGACCCAGTTTGGGGGAGACCATCTTAAATGGGTCCTGGCTATGTTTATCATTTTTTGGCAATGCCATGAGGCACGGGGATCTTAGTTCCCCGACCAGGGATTGAACCCACGCGCCCTGCATTGGGAGTGCAGAGTCTCAACCACTGGACCACCAGGGAAGTCCCACCATGTTGATTCTTGATGCCTTTGGGAATCCAGAGTGGAAACACCAAAGAGGCAGCTGGATATGGGGCCGGGGGTCTGCAGGGGCCCAGGAACTCATAAGTCCTGGTGTGTGCGTGACTGCAAAGGCCAATGTCAAAAGAGGGCCTAGAACTGACCTTGGGAGCATCACCACCTAACGGAACAGGGTGGAGGAGTGGGAGAGGGCACCCAGCACCTGGAAGAGCGGCTGGTAGGAACCCGGAGAGGGTGGGCAGGAGGAACGGGGTATGCCCATTCTCCGGGCAGCTGGAAGCTCTTTCTGCAGAGACGGGGATGGGGAGCAGCTCGCAATGGGTCGAGCTATGAGTGGGAGGTAAGGAGGTGGAGACCAGCCCTTCAAAAAGTTTCCCTGCATACAGGAGCCAGAGCAGACCCAGTGAGGAATGGGGTCTTTGTGGCCCTTTCTGCACTGGTCCCAGGATGGGTAAAGAGGTGTTGGCCCTCTGCTGTGAAAAACAATTTATGTCCACCTGCTTCCCCAGGTAGGAACAGGGAGCCCCATGAGGCCTGGCACCCAGGAAGGAGGTCTGGGGAGGGTCCCCATGCCACCTTTCTCACCCCAGTAACATCTAATCTGCCCCTGGGCCAGCGCCCCACCCCAAACACTGTAGAAGGGGGAGAGAGACGAGTCACCCAGGCCCGACTCCTACCAGCTCCCCACTCTCAAATCACACCAAACTGCTCACATTTTCCTAAACACCCTTGTTTGTTGCCTGTCTGGCCTTTGTTCATACTGTTGCCTGTGCCTGGGAGCATGCCCCCTCACCCTCCACCCACCTGGCCAGGAGTGCTGGCCATGCCTTTAAACACTTGGCTTGGCACTTCTTCCCTGGTGATCCAGTGGTTGGGACTTTGTGCTCCCAATGCAGGTGGCTTGGGTTCAGCCCCTGGTCAGGAAACTAAGATCCCAAAAGTAGACTAAATAATAAGAAGAAGTAATAAAAATAAACAGAAACTTGCTTTGAGACCTCACCTGTGAAGGCTTTTCCATCCTCTGCCTCCCCCAGGGTGGTACCAAGCTCCCCACCTGGAGGGACCTCCAGGAGACCCCATCGTGGCACCCAGGGTGTTTTGCTAAGCTCCGCAGACCAGAGCCAGGTGGCTGGGCAGGTGACGGAAGAGGCTGGAGGTCTCTGAGGTGAAGTGATTCACCTGGGGACCCTCAGCTAGTAAATTGCAGGGTTTATTCCAGCCTGGATTTATTTCCTCGTGTCTTCCACAGGGTTGAGTTGGAGTGTACTGGCAAGGCCCTCGAACGGGGAGGCGGGGGGCAGGAGGTGGGCAGGGAGGGGGAACAGCATCACTATAATTAACAATATAATTATTACGGAGAGTTAATAACTTGTTGAGCCCCCATGGTTCCAGGTGTCAGGGACAGAGCGAGAGCCAAGAAAGCGCCCTGCGCCTGCGGTTTGCGCATGCGTGGGAGGAGGAGGCCAGTAAACGAATGAACTTGGAAGTTCAGAGACTGGGACGGGTGCCTTGTGCCTCGGAGCAAGGGGTAAGGGAATGACTGGGGGATCTGATCCTGGGCAGCAGGTGGCGGGGGCGGCGTGGGGACAGGGGGGAGAAGCTGCCTTCCCTGAAGCCCCAGGCTTCTGCTTGCTCCCACCCATCCACTCTTGAGTCCCTTGGACTGCAAGGAAATCCAACCAGTCCCTCCTAAAGGAAATCAGTCCTGAATATTCATCGGAAGGACTGATGCTGAAACTGAAGCTCCAATATTTTGTCCACCTGATGAGAAAAACTGACTCATTTGAAAAAACCCTGATGCTGGGAAAGATTGAAGGCGGGAGAAGAAGGGGACGACAGAGGATGAGATAGTTGGATGGCATCACCGACTCGATGGACATGAGTGTGAGTAAGCTCCAGGAGTTGGTGCTGGACAGGGAAGCCTGGCGTACTGCAGTGCATGGGGTCGCAAAGAGTCATACACGACTGAGCAACTGAACTGAACTGACTGAACTGAACCCACCCACTGCAGCTTCCCCAAGGAAGGTGGGATGTTTGCTCAGTTGAATTCCCTCTGGAGTCCATTCCAACAGGGTCTCATTTCCTTCCCATGCTGTTAAACCCGATCTGAACATCAAGCATCCAGGAAAGCCCCGATCTGCAAATATTTAACTTTTCACCCTGCAGCTTCCGCCTCTCCCCTGGGAGGCCCCATTAAGCCACCCTCCTTGGGGACGACAGGCAGGGTGAGGCTGGGAGGGTTTAATCCCAGATGTTTCTCAGAGTTGGCATAGGCTGCTCCGAGTCAGGGCATGCAGGTTCAGCCTCCCTGAAAATCCCAACACACGGGGACACACTAGCCCCTACACACACGTGTGCACACACACCCATACCTTTCTTCCACACACCACTACATTATGAAACTCTGAAAAACAGTTTAGAATCTGCCCAATCACACCTCTGCTCCTGCAAAGAAAAATCCAACAGGACAAGGGTGGGGTGTGATGGTGGTGGGGGGCAGCAATCCAGGCCCTCCTGCCCCAACCCCCATGGGGTCCCATCTTGTCCTCAGTCAGGGGCTCCTCTTCCGATGGCAGGAATGGCAGGGGCGGGGGGCATCATCTGAGAAAACCTGCACCCTCTCCCAGACATCTCTGACCCCAAACCCCTCTTCTGTATTTACAGCCCGCCTGACACCTCACCCACCCGTTTGCTGTGGTTATTAGATGCCCAGTGTCTATCGCACTGTCTTGGGCTCTGTCCTAAGCTCATCATTGCCAAGTTTTATACTTTGTATCAGTAGCAGAAGGGACAGGAATCCACAGATGAAGTGCCCGCCTAAGCCACACACTGTGGTAGCCACCTTTCCTGGGCCATCCAATTTGAAGCTTCCCGAGATGCTGAGAGCTCTGGGCTCTCTCCTACTGTGGTTGAGAGGAAACCAGCCCAGAAAGGCTCAGTGACTTGCCCCAAGTCACACAGCAGTCAGGCAACAGAACTGGAAAATTCAGGTCAGGGGACTCCCAAACCCCTGTTCTTTCCACAGCCACCCTTTGTAGCCCAGGAATCAAGAAACATGGGCAGGTGGGGTCAAGGATCTCTTCTCTCATGTCCCTGGCTTTGGTCTCAAGGACTCTGGCCCCTGCAGGAGTTCAGCCCTGCAGCTGGACCCCTTGCAGATCTGAGCAGACATCTGCCTGTGTGCTCTGAGCTCTTTGTAGGGAAGGCACCAAAAAAAAAAAAAAAAAAAAAAAAAAAGTGAACAGCCCAGCTAAGCTGAAATGTTCTCCTTGGAGAGGAAGGAAAATAAAATTTGATGAACCTCTGCATAATGTTCAAGTTATGAACGTGTAAAGTGATATTCCGCACATATGCTGGGAAGCATTTATCTTCTCCCACGTCGTTGGGGCCTGAGCTATGAGGGACCGGCAAACAGCAGCTTCTTGTTCATGAGGTGCATAGAAGTCCTGTCTTCCACCTCAGCAAAACGAGGGCGTCTACGGATGCCCCGGCCTCTCCCACAGCCGAGGTGACGGCAGAGGCAGTGATAATGGGGCCACTTTCAACACCAGGCTGCTTACGTGGCTGCTGTAAACATTTCCTGAGTGTCTACTATGAGTCCCGTGCTCTGCCAGTCATCACCACCTTCCTAGTAGACGCACTCTGTACACAGCCATGGGTAAGGCGGGCCTGTGTGCCAACCTGTCCTGAGCTCCCTGGGCACAACCGATTGGCCTGGACCTGGACATGTGACCTGGGACTTTGATATAGGAACAAGATGCTGTATTTGCCCGATGATGGTGGGGCTTGGGCCGAAAGAGTACCAGGCAGGCAGGCTGAGGTCTCCAAAGAGAAGTCGGTCAATTACACACACACACACATCAAACTAACCCCCAGATGTTAAATGAGCACCTGTTAGGTACCTGGTCCAGTACTTGGTTCTCAGAATGTAGTGGGAAAGAAGACAGCAGAACCCTCCAGACCTCACGGTCTACAAACTATTAAACTGATGGGTATGTGTGAGTCACTCAGTTGTGTCCGACTCTTTGCAACCCCATGAACTGTAGCCCCACCAGGCTCCCCTGTCCATGGAATTCTCCAGGCAAGAATACTGGAGTGGGTCACCATTCCCTTCTCCAGGGGATCTTCCCAATAAACAAAATAGGATGATGTCAGGTTATGTAGGTGCTATGAAAAAACAGCAATGGGATAAAGAGGGATAGGACAGGGTGTGTGGGGGTATGTGTGCAGTTTAGACTAAGTGATTAAGGAAGGCCACGCTGAGCAGGTAACATCTGAGCTGAGACCTTGGCGAGCCAGCCAGTGAGGAGTCCAGGCAGGGAACAGCAGGTGCCAAGGCCTGGAGGTGGGGATGAACTTGCTGGATTCAGACACAGAAAGGAGGCTCAGGTGGCAAAGGAGAGATGAAGGGGTCTGTAGCAGTCAGAGCGTGGTCCCTGTGGGGCCCCCACCCTGAGACTTCTTGGCTTGAAACCCTTCCATGTGCCCCACGGGGAGTCTGACTTTTCAGTGGTGCCCAGCTTCACAGTCTCCCTCCCTCTTTTCCTCCTCAGACTCTGTCATCGGTCCTGAGAAATCCCATTCCCTGCTGCTGAAAGTCATTAGTGCATGTCCAATCAGCACCCCCAAAGCAGACTGTGATAAAGACTTGGGTACAGGTAGTTTATTAAGGAGATGGTCCCAGGACATATGATAACAACTTGCCTGTCCTTCCACTCATCCATCAACCATCCATCTATCATCCATCCATCTAGCATCCATTCATCCATCATCCATCCAACCATCCAGCATCCATCCATCCATACATCTATATTTCCATCCACCCATCCACCCATCCACCCATCCACACATACATCTGTATATCCTTCCATCATCCATCCAGCCAATCATCCATCCAGCCATGCATCCGCCCACCATTCACTGTCACCTCCTCTCTTCCCAGCTGGTCTATAAGGACTCAGGTGATCAGATGTGGTCCCTGACTTTGAGGAGCCCTTCTCCTCTGGCAGTCATCACCAATCTCATGCTGAGTCTTTTTTCACTCAGTGCTATGACAGAGCCCAAGAAGGAAACCTTAGTTTAGCAACTCTGTGACCCTACCTTGGTTCCAAAAATCATGGAGCCAGGGCAAACACTCAAACTTGATTCCCTTCTTAGTTTCTCAAGCTCTGATCACATCAGACCAAGGCAACCTCATGCCCCATAAAATATTAGAATACCCCAGAAATTTCAACACAGTGGAGTCCAAACTCTGCCTCACCCGGCCTGCCCCTTCCACCCCATGACCCCTTGGTACACTTCTGTCCAATCACTCTAGTTTTTCAACTGGAGCCCTGTGGCCACTGAGGCTGGGTCTTGGGCTTCTGATTCCCGGTGGTGGCCAGAGGTGGCCCCGTGTTGCACTGACCTCTCCCGGAAGTACTTGATGGCCTCAGGGTCTATGAAGGTCGGCTCCTCCCGGTAGCCCTGCTCAAAGACCTTGCGCTTGTGCCGGAACTCAATGACCGTCTTGGTGTAGGAGTTGAGCGTGGTGACAGAGGCTGCCATGCAGCAGGTAAAGGAGCCCCACGCCAGGCTGCCAAGAGACGAGGAGAGAGATGCCACAGTCAGGGTGGGCAGGGGACAGAGAACCACACCCACCAGACAGCCAGACCTGAGCAGGGGCTGCCGCAGAGAGAAGTAAGCCTTGGTCCCCACTCCCGGTCTGGCTTGGGAGGCAGCACTGTCTGGATATTGTGATACAGACATGACAGAGTTCATTACTGGGAGGCAAGAGTCATTCCATCCACAGGTTGGCATCAGGGAAAGTGACCAGAACACAACCACGCTTGCACTGGGTCTTGGTAGATGAGTGAGAGTTTGCTGGGGGAACAGCATTCCAGGAAGACAGAAGAGCATGTGCTAAGGTATGAAGACAAGGGGTAGTAGGAAGCATTCCACACAGTGGTACCCTATAGAGTACCACATCACAGGGTTGTTGCAAGGATTCAAGGAGAGGATCCATTGAAAGTGTCTTAGAACAGGGTCTGGAAATAGTAGGCCCTCAAGAAAGGGTTGCCCCCATCACTTTCATCACTATTATCAGCATCCTGACTACCCATTCTAGCTGTCTTGGTTTCCAAGTTCTTTCTCTGTTAGATTAAGGCTCTCGGCTCACACTTCCCTCTTGCACAGCTGGGGATTCTTGGCTGCATTCATTGGATGTGGATGTCGAGCCAACCAAAGCCAGAGAACCTGTCCTATCCACATCTGGAAAGAAAGGGAGCGGGGTGTGGAGATAGGAGAGTCAGCTGGCGAGGGTGCTGGTCCTCTCTGCCCCCCGCCCATTCTCGACAAGGCAGCCTGCCTGGTTCCTCTGATCAAGACCACGCAGTAACATATAGAACAAGAAGGGGGGTACCCTCCTTGCTCCAGGCACGCCTGGTGTGGCCTCAAGCCCCTAGTTCCCAGTTTCTTCCCTAATAACTGATTTCCTCCACATCAAGGGCTCAGTTTTATTGCTTCCAAGCCTGCATTGTCTCAGGGCCTCCAGCTTCCCCTTTTGCCTGCCACCCACTGGGTGTCTCAACATGACCACCCCTGCCTTCCTCAAGGTCAGTGCAGTCCACCTCCCACACCCATTGCTCTTCTCCTTGTCAGCCTCGGAGTGCCCAGAAGGAAAACAAGGTGGAACCTGAGGATTCAGCCTTTTTCTCAGGGACTACCGCGCCCCCTGCCCAATCATCATGTGCTCCTTATCACCAAACTGTTTAGTTAACAGCGATCCCCAATCTTTTTGGCACCAGGGACCAGTTTCATGGAAGACAATTTTTCCACCAACTGAGGGTGGGAGGAATGGTTTGGGGATGATTCAAGAACATTACATTTATTGTACACTTTATTTGTATTATTACATCAGCTCTACCTCAGATCATCAAGCATTAGATCCGGGAAGCTGGGGAGCCCTGCTTTAGTAAATTGCCCTATGCTTTCATCAGGAACTAATTTAGATCCTCTGGAAACTCTGTGCATCTATAATAGGCAGCTTTGGAGTATCCATCTGGCCCTTTTAAGACCTACCCTGTCCATCAAAGGACCCAGTAAGTGACCACACCCTACTATTCTTAGATGACTGAAGCAGAGCTGAACATCTGGCCAACATTGGTCCAGTCAGATACTCTCTCTTCTGAGCAATGAATCTGAAGGTTCCAGCCTAATCTGGGATGTCTGTTTGAACTAGAGTGATGGACACCCAGGCTTGAGGATGGAGAATGAAGAAGCAGGCAATTTCTGGGATTCCATGAGTATACATCTGTTGGTTTGGCCTGACTAGCCCCCATTCTGTAAAGGGACCATGACTCCCCTCCTTTTTGGTGATGTAATTTGTGTGGGGCCAGCCTCACCCCCAACCTTCAGGGGTGCCTGCTTGACCCAGGCCTGGCCAATGAGTGTCATTTCCCTCTAGCCACAGTAATTCAGGGACAAGCCTGGAACACTCAAGTCAGCCTATTGAGATTCAACCCCAGGACTTTTGCTTATGCTATTGGAAAAGAGGGTTCATCTTTTTTCCTGGGGTACCATGCTGGTGAGATTTCAGTCAGGAGTTGCTGGAGCCCATAAGGCCCCACCCTGCAGGCTGAGGATGAAGCTGACTCAGAAGGAAGCAGAGCCACAAAAAGGAGCTAGATCTTCGAAGCCATTATTCCTGGACTTGCAATTATATTGTAGGAGCCCAAATTCCTTTTTTGGATATTTTTCCCCCTCAAGCCAGTTTGAATTGGGTTTCTGTCATTGGCAACAAAAGTTCTTATACAATTACTGTCTATAAATTCCCTTCTTTTGCATAAGTTCCTTTTGAAGTGATTTTCTAGACTTTATAACCAGGGATCTTAACTGAACAGGTCTAACTCTCAACTGTGATGACCTGACCAAGGTGCAGCATTGAATTCTATTAATATCACATTTAGTCACCAAGTCATGTCCGGCTCTTTTGCGACCCCATGGACTATAGTCTGCCCAATTCCTCTGTCCATGGAATTTCTCAGGCAAGAATACTGGAGTGGTTGCCATTTCCTTTTCCAGGGAGTCTTCCCGACCCAGGGATCAAATCCGAGCCTCCTGCATCGGCAGGCGATTCTTTACCACTGAGCCATCAGTGAAGCCCGGTTCTACCACATAATGCCTGTTTAATTTCACCACAGTCCTCAAAACACCCTGTACTTCTCTTGTGTCTTTTTATCTATTATTTTTTATTCTTTGTTTTTTAATTAAGTGTTTTATTTTGAGATCATCATAAATTCACATGCAATTGTAAGAAATAATTCAGAGAGAGCCCTGTGCACTCTACCCCGTTTCCCCCAATGGCAAAAGTGAAAAAGTGAAAGTGTTAGTTGCTAAGTCATGTCCAACTCTTTGTGGCTCCATGGCCTGTAGCCTGCCAGGCTCCTCTGACCACGGGATTCTCCAGGCAAGAGTCCTGGAGTGGGTTGTCATTTCCTCCTCCAGGGGAATCTTCCCGACCCAGGGATCAAACCTGCATCTCCTGCATTGCAGGCAGATTCTTTACCATCTGAGCCACCCATGATTGAGTGCAGTGCAGCTCAGTTGCTCAGTCGTGTCCAACTCTTTGCGACCCCATGAATTGCAGCACGCCAGGCCTCCCTGTCCATCGGTAATACCTTACAAATATAGTATCAGGCAGGATACTGAAATTGGTACAATCAAGATACAACAAGTTTTTGTCCATCACCACAGTGATCCCTCCTGTTGCCATTTTTACAGACACACCCACGTGCTTCCCAGCCTCCCACAACCACTCATCAAGAATGTTATATTCATGGAACCATACAATATGTGTGTTTGGGATTGCCTTTTTTTGCTCAGCATAATTCTCTGGAGATTCATCCAAGTTGTGAGTATTATATTGCTGAACAGAATTCCTAGAGTAATGTATGAGCTGTTCCACACCCTCACCAGCTTTTGATGTTATCACTATTTATTAATGGTAAGCTATTCTGAGAGACATGTAGCAATATCTCATTGTGGCTTTCATTTGCATTTCCCTAATGGCTAATGGTGGTGAACATCTTTTCATTTGCTTATTTGCCATCTGTGTGTCCTCTTTGGTAAAATGGCTGCTCACTTTTTTTTTTTTTTTTGCCCACTTTCTAATTGGATTCTTTTGCTGTTGTTATTTACTGTTGAGTTTTGAGTGTTTTTCTATATCCTAGATACTGGTTCTTTGTCAAATATGTGGTTTCCAAAAGTTTCTTTCAGTCTGTAGCTTATCTTCTCAACCTCTTAACAAGATTTTTTCACAGAGGAAAAGTGTTTAATTTTGATGAAATCCATTTATCAATTTTTTCCTTTGATGCTTTTGATGTCAAGTCTAAAAACTCTTTGCCAGGTCTAAATCCCAAAGATTTTTCTCATGTTTTTTTCTAAAAATTTTATAGTTTTACATTTTATATTAAGGACTGTGATCTATTTTGAGTTACTTTTTATATAAGGTAAGGAATAAAGATTGATTTTTTTTTTTGCCTATGACTATCAAATAGCTCCAGTACAATTTGTTGAAAAAGTTATTTCCTGTTCCACTGAATGGATTTACACCTTTGTCAAAAATCAGTTGGCCATATTCATGTGGGTCTGTTTCTGGGTTCCTTATTTTGTTGCATTCATCTGTATGCCTATCCTTCCACCAGTACTACACAGTCTGGGTTACTGTAGCTCAATAGTAAGTCTTGACATTGGGTAGACTGACTCCTCCCACTTTATTCTTCTCTCTCAAAATTGTTTTAGCCCTCCCAGTTCTTTTGCCTTTCCTACCAAATTTTAGAAAAATCTTGTCTAAACCTACATGAAATATTGCTGAGATCTTTATACCAACTTGAGAATCAACATCTTTACCACGAACATAGTATGTCTCTCCATTTATTTAGATCTTCTTTGATTTCTTTCATTAGCATTTTGTGGTTTGGGGCATGCAAATCCTGTAGATGTTTTATGACTCTTTCACTTTTTGAAGTGTACAGGGTATATTGCATTTTTTACTTTTGTTGTTCAACTGTTTTTGCTAGCTTAGAGAAATGCAATTTTTTTCTATTTTTACATTGTATCCTGACACCAAACTGAACTCATTTATTAGGTCTAGGCATTTTGGGGAGGCATGGATTTCTTAGATTTTTCTACATAGACAATCATGTCATCTGCAAATAGGTGTAGTTTATTTCTTCCTTTTCGCTCTCTGGAAAATCCCATGGACGGAGGAGCCTGGTGGGCTGCAGTCCATGGGGTTGCTAAGAGTCAGATACGACTGAGCAACTTCCCTTTCACTTTTCACTTCCCTGCATTGGAGAAGGAAATGGCAACCCACTCCAGTGTTCTTGCCTGGAGAATCCCAGGGACGGGGGAGCCTGGTGAGCTGCCATCTATGGGGTCGCAGAGTTGGACATGACTGAAGTGACTTGGCAGCAGCAGCAGCAGCCTTTTATTTACTTTTCATGACACTAGCAAGAACTTCTAGCACTATGCTGATCAACAGTGGTGTTTACAGTCTTGGGGAGAAAGCATTCAGTCTTTCAACGTTAAATGTAATGCTAGCTGTAGGTGTTTGTGGATGCTCTTTAGCAAGTTGAAGTAGTTTCTCTCTATTCCTAGCTTTCTGCAAGTTTTTAAAAAGTCATGAATGGATGTTGAATTTTGTCAAAAAAATTTCTGCATTGATTGATATGATCATGTTGTTTTCCCTTTATGCCCCTTAATCTTGTCTCGTTAATAATATAATTGCCTTAAATATTTCCTCTGAGTAATTTAGAACCATATCAGGCCATGCTGTAATTTTTGCTTCAATCATCATGCATGACAGAAAACTTAAGAGGAAAAGTAAAAATGTTCTTTTCTTCCTAATGTTCCAAGATTTCTTCTTAATTTTTTTTTCTATTTAGAGAGCTTTTTTTGGCCATTCTTTCAGGATAGGTCTGCCAACAACTTTTCTTAGTTTTCCTCCATCTGAGAATGTTTTGATTCCTTCTTCCCTTTCCTAAAGGATATTTTTGCTAGAAACGGAATTCTAAATTGATGGGTTTTTTTTCTTTCAGCACTTGAAACATCATGTCACTTCCTTCTAGCTCCATTGTTTCTGATGCAAACCCCCCTGTTTAAATCGGTTTTCCCTACAGTTAAGGGCTTCCCAGGTGATGCTAGTGGTAAAGAACTTGCCTGCCAATTCAGGGGGTGTAAAAAGACGTGGGTTCAATTCCTGGGTTGGGAAGATCCCCTGGAGAAGGACATGGCAAACCACCCCAGTACTCTTGCCTGGAGAATCCCCACAGACAGAGGAGCCTGGTGGGCTACAGGCCATAGCATCGCAAAGAGTCAGACACGACTTAAGCAACTGAGCACACACAGTTAAGGGGGGCTTCCCAGGTGGCGCTAGTGGTAAAGAATCCACATGCCAATGCGGGAGGCATAAGAGGCACAGGTTCGATTCCTGGGCTGGGAAGATCCCTTGTAGTAGACAATGGCAGTCCACTCCAGTATCCTTGCCTGGAAAATTCCACAGGCAGAGGAGCCTGGTAGGCCACAGTCTGTGGGGTCACAAAGAGTCGAACACGTCGGAGCACCATTAAGGTACTGTTTCATTTTTGCTGCTTTCAATATTTTTTTCTTTGACTTTAGTTTTTTTTTTTTTTTTTTTTAAAAAACAGTTTATCTATGATGTTCATAGACAAACATATCCTGAGTTTACCCTGTTTGGCTATCCACTCAGTTTGACTCTGTAGGTTTATATCTTTTACATTATTTCTCTGAGCACTTTTTCAGCATGCTCTTGCCTCTTCCCTTTTGGCAGTTCAATGTTAGATCTTCTGCTATAGTCCCAGAGATCCTTGAGGCTCTGTTCATTTTTCAAAAGTCTGTTTTCTCTGTTGTTCACGTTGAGTAACTTCTGTCTTCAAGTTCACGGATTCTTTCCTCTGTCTTCTCCAGTCTACTGTTGCGCCCACCCACTAAGTTTTTTATTTCAGTTATCATGTTTTTGAGTTTTAAAAATTCCACTCATTTCTTTTTTACATCTTCTAGTTCTTTCCTAAGACTTTTTATTTTTTTTTTTCCATTTGTTTCAAGGGTGCCTGCTGAAGGATTTTAATAATGATTATTTTAGAATCTTTCTCAGATCATTGTAACACCTCTGTTATCTCAATACTGGGATCTATGAAGTATATTTTTACTTTCAGGTTGAGCTTTTCCCAGGCTTTCATGTGGTCAGTGATTTTTAGTGGCAACCTTGAGATTTGGGGTATTTTTTATGAGACTCTGGACCTTGTTTAAACCTTCTGCTTTAGCTGACTTCCTCTGACACCATTCTGACAAAGGAAGACAGAACACTGCCTCGTAACTGCCAGGCAGGAGTAGGAGTCCAGGTTTCCCACTGGGCCACCACTGACATTCAAGACGGAAAGGTTCCTGGTTACTGCTGGGCAGGGGTGATTAGTGCTGACCCCCTGAAGCCTCTGCAGCTACCACTCTGGTTAGGAAGGGTAGGAGTGACTCATTATGGCTCCCCAGTTTGCCTCCACTTGATACCACAGGGGAAGGAATGACTTCATCATCCCAGCCCCCTCCCCAGCCGTGGTGACAACCCTGACTCTCCACGGCTTCTCCTCCGATACCGCCTCAGCAGGGGTGGGGAGGAGCACCTTGTTACTGCCTATTGGGAGGGAGTCTGAGCTCCCCATGTGACCTCTATAGACACTCAGAGGTGCATGGGGCTTATTAGAGTCAAGCAGGGTGAAAGCCACAGCTCTCCACTCTGCTGCCAGTCCAGCTGGATGTGGGTGCCTTATTACAGTCCGGTAAGGTAAAACCTAAACTCGGCACAGGTAGGGTAGAGCCACAGGATGGCTTTTTGTTTCTTTTGATTTTATTTGTTTTTGGCTGCACTGGGTCTTTGTTGCTGTGCGTGGGCTTTCTCTAGCTGCAGTGAGCAGGGTTACAGTTCATGGAGGTGCACAGACTTCTCACTGTGGTGGTTTCTCTCGTTGCAGAGCACAGGCTCTAGGTACACGGGCTTCAGTGGTTGTAGCACGTGGGTTCAGTAGTTTTGGAGCACAGGTAATAGTTGCTTCATGGCATGTGCCATCTTCCCGGACCAGGAGTCGAATCTGTGTCCCCTGCATTGGCAGGCAGATTTTTAACTACTAGAGCACCGTAGAAGCCCGTGTTCTGGTTTTGATGTGGGTGAGGGGCTCAGGGCTGCATCTGTGAGTCTTCAACTTCCCCATTGCCCAAACCCCAAGGCTCCCAGGCCCACACGCTAGCCACAGGCTGAAAACCTTGAGGGTGGAACGCCTGCTGGGGTTTGCAGCTTACGTGGCTGGACTGGTACAGTGAGGTACGTGGGTGGTTGACCTGGTTTTTGGAGACAAGGACAGAGTGGCCACTGCGACACTGATGGGGGGCAGGCAGTGGGGGTGGCTGTCAGTAAACTCTCTGTCTTCTGGGAGCTACAGGGGTGGGTCATGGGAGGGACGCTAGGGGACCAGATTCAGAGACACTTAGATGCCACCTTGAAATCTACCCCAGGCCCTGCTCAGTGGAAAGACTGTATCTGGTCACTGAGGAAGGTAGTCCTTGCCTACCTTCAGGCCAGATGGGCACAGAGACACCATGTGGGGCAGGACAAGGCACAAATGCTCCTAATTTAGGCCACCCTTGGTGCCCGTGAATGAAGAGATCAAGAGATGATGATGGCAGGTTCTGGGGGCCCAGCTGGTCCACACCATGCCAGCAGGGCACACCTGGGCACCACACTGCTCTCTCCCCACTTTGGTCTTGCAGAAAACAATGCCAGTGTCACCTGCTTCAGGGATATAAGTAAGAGTGAGAGCTTTCTGCTGACCAACACAGCCTCTCAGTAACACCAGCAAACACCCAATGCAGTGGTTCTTTGTAGCCAAGGCTCTTCCAGAAACCCCCTCTCCCACTGCAAGGGATCAACTTGCTGAAATGTAGAGAGGGCAGGGCAGCCTGAGGTCCCCAGACAGGGAAAGGGCTAGACTGCTGTTTCCACAGGGTCAGAGAGATTGAAGAGGAGGGGAGAGGAAGAGAGGAGGACAGTAGGGAGGCCACATGACATACAGATGGACCCCAGAAGCAAACAGAGAGGTGCCGCCCTCCTCGGACCCGGCCTAACTTGCCACTCCTTTGCTGTGTGACCCAGGACAAACTGCTTAACCTCTCTGGGCATCCCACGTTTATAATACAGCTCCATGATGGTAAGTTCCCCAGCCCTCATTCTGTTAAGCATTCTGTCAATGCTCAGGGCTGGGGTCTCACTCTACGTGTGCTGGGGTAGGAGGGGCCCTTTTCCCATCTCTCTCCACTTTGACCAAATGCAAAACAGAAGTAGAAAGTGATCCTAGCTTTCCATTCTCCCATCATCATCAGGAAATGTTGACATTTCAAGTAAGGGTCACGCACTCCAATTCCTGCAGAGTCAGGTGATGACTGAAAGAGCAAAGTGTGGGTAAGGCGATGGGGAGCAGTGGGGACTGGGGTAAAGTGGCGAGCAGGTGATTCATCTAAAGGGGCAGTCTCTACTCAGCTGAAGCTGCCATGAGGCAATGTGGCTTAGGCAAGGACATATCTTCCGATAGTCAAGAGAAGCCAGAAACCTGGATTTTTATGTCAAATTCTTATGAATTCGCATGTTAGAAATAAATGCAATTAAGAAAGAAAAAACACCATGGCAGGTCAAACAAAATATCTGCAGGCTGGGTTCAGCCCTGGGCTGCATGTAACATGGTATCTTCTGAGGCTGTGCACAGCACACAGAAGCTATGTGGCCTGGACCTTTGTCCTGTCTGAGCATGTGTCCTCATCCCGCAGGTGGGCATGGCAACCCCTCTAAGTGGGGGTCAATGGCAGGAATGAACAGCTCAGGGTTTGTAAAGTGCCTCCCGCCATGCCGGGTACAAAGGAGGTGCTGACCAACCTTGGCCTCATCCACCCGCTCCCCAAGCCAAGCAGCTGCCTGTGTCCCCACGACCCCAGTCCTCAGGGGCTTGCCTTGGCACTGTCACAGAACAACCTGCAGAGTTAAGACAAAGAGCTGGAAAAAGTAGCAGCCAGGAGAGTTGGAGAGCCTGGGGCACAGGACAGGGATGGGATTCTTCTGCTTAGTGTGTGTGTGGGGGTCGGTTCAGGGAGGGGAGTCGGGGAATAAGGAGAGGGTGCAGTCAGGGCTGGATCTCGAGGAAACACTAAAGTCCTGGGAACCAAGTCCGGGGAGACTGGCAAGAACAAAGTGCAAGGGATTGCCTGCATGCCCCCAAGATGCCATCCTCTCGGACATCTAGATCACATGCCTCTCAAAAAGCCAGCATGGCATTATCAAAGGCCCCCATGTCATTATCACCATTTATAATCACTGCCACTTACAGAGCACTTCTGGTGTATAAGCACTCTGAGAGCTGGGTGCCACCTGGTGCTTACAAGGACGCCATTAGACCCGCAGTACTATGATCCCTGCTCTAGAGAGGAAGACACTGAGACTCAGGGACGATGGGGCGCTTGCCTTTCATAACAAAACACGCACTGAGCACCTTCTCTGTGCTAATGCCTCACAGGCGTTATTTCACGCAGTCGCCAAAGATGCCCCTTCCCCCGCCCCGAGCCACACCTCCTGGGGTTCACGCTTTGTGCAGCCCTTTCTCCTTGCCTCTGGCCCCCATCCCTTGCTCGTGACCATCAGAACACAGCAGAAGTGACACTGCGTGATTTCTGAGGCAGGCTCAGAAAATAAACTTGCAGCTTCCATTTGAATCTCTGCAAACGTTTGCTCTTGAGACACTCTCCAGGGACCCCGCCACCATGCCTGAGAAGCAGGTCCTGCTGACAGCCTGAGCTAAGCTCCCAGCTCCAGCCAGCACCACTTCCGGCGATGTAAGGACTGAACCCAGGCTGGCGGACACCCAGCCGCAGAAACTTCACCTCCCTGGGCAGGTGTGGCTCTAGAAAGCTGGTCCCCAAGATCGGCTGAGCTCCTCAGACGTGCTGGACTACAAGCCCAGGGGTTATTCCACCCCAGCTGGGCCAGGAGACAGAGGCTGGCACTGTCTCACCGTGGAGCTGGCCTCCTCCCTGGCAGGGGGTGGGGGCAGAATTTTGACAAATGGCCTCACACATATTAAACAAGCTAGATGACAGTGCACGGCCCTGGCAAGGCCCCAGATGCGAGGGATGAAAAATGGGGCTGATCCATCTTGCAGGCCTTCGTGACAAGGAGAAATGGATCAGCCCTAATAGGGGCCTCACACTGGGGCCCGGCCTTAAATAAGTTAAATGGGAATTGGGTGCCCCCCAGGAGGCCAGCCCAGGGGGAGCTGAGGAATGGGGCAGGAGGTCTGGTTCCAGAGGAAGAAAGGTTCCTGTGGCCGACACAGCAGGCTGGGCTCCCCGCCAGGTTGGAGGGCCAGCGGATGCTGGAAAGAGAGGCCCGTGGGGGGAGGAGATTCTGAATCCTGGGCAAGTGACCCAACCTTTCTGAGTCTCAGTGTCTACATATACAACAGGGGGTTATTGTGAGTGTTAAATTTCATGTCAGTATCGGTAATATTAGGAAAACTAGCGTTTCCGGAGCACTTACGTGTGTCATGTGCTAAACACACACGATCTCTCATCCCCAAAGCAAGCATCTTTTAATTTCAGGGCTGCAGTCACCGTCCACAATGATTTTGGAGCCCAAGAAAATAAAATCTACCACTGTTTCCATTTTTTCTCCCCGTCTATTTGTCATGAAGTGATGGAACCGGATGCCATGATATTAGTTTTTTGAATGTTGAGTTTTAAGTCAGCTTTTTCACTCTCCTCTTTCACCTTCCTCAAGGGGCTCTTTAGTTCCTCTTCGCCTTCTACCATTAGGGTAGCATCATCTGCATATCTGAGGTTGTTGATATCCCAGGTGGTGCTAGTGGCAAAGAATCCACTTGCCAATGCAGGAGATGCAAAAGTCGCAGGTTCGATCCCTGGGTCGGGAAGATCCCCTGGAGAAGGGAATGGCAACCCACACCAGTATTCTTGCCTGAGAAATCTCATGGACAGAGAAACCTGGCAAGCTACAGCCCATAGGGTCGCAAAGAGTTGTACACGACTGAAGTCATTTAGCACAGCACATAAGCCTAGGACTGGGCTTGCTGACCAAATTTGCTACCACCTGGGGAAAAGTTGCTTATGAGTAAAGCTGACACAAAGAGAATGGGGTCAGAAGTGGGGAGGGAATGACTGAGTTCCTGATCAATCACGTGACCACCTGGATCCAGCTGTGCCTGAAGCAGACATTGTGGTAGCTCACTTAGCATCTGTTCCACTCACTCACCATTTAGGAGTGTTGGACTCATTCCTTGTTCCAGAAGAATGGCCCAGCTGAGCCAATCAGCTCATGGCATTCCCCCAGCCATGGTGATGATTCAGAAGACAGAAAATGACCGAAGTTGAGCTCATCAGAGGGAGGGTTGAGGGACATCAGTGAATGTTAGGGAAAGAGCTCTTTCTCCTCCTCTATGTGAAGGAAGGAGCACCAGCCTCAAAGGAGCTTTCTCAGCACCAGGAGCGAAGCCCACTCAGGGACACATGGGGAGTGAGCAATGCTCAGGTGACCACAGAGGAAGAAAACTCAGCTCTGATGACATCAGCAACTCTGGATCAAACATTCCCTGAAGTCCATGCCAAGCTGTGCTTTCCATTTACAGGAAGCAATGTGTTCCCTTATTGACTGGACTGAGGTGGGTGGGTTTTTCTGTTGCAATCCATTCCCTCCAGCCCCCACAGCTGACCCACTTGGGCTTTTCAATTCCATGAACTAACACACTCCTCTTGTTTACTTAGGCCTGGGATTCCATCACTCCCAAGCCAAACAATCCGACAGAGTCTGCCTTTATTTCTCACACCATGCTCTAAGGTGCTGGTCCCTGCTTCCTGCATCCAGAGCCATTCCCTGGGCTCTTGACAGCTTCTGTCTCTACTTCTGGAGAAGCCTCTAAGGCAGAGGCTGGCCAACTGTCTCCGTAAAGGGCCAGATAGTAAATATTTTAGGCTCAGCGAGCCATTCAGCCTCTGTCATAACTGCTCAGTTCTGCTACTCTAGATTGCAAGCAGCTGTGGACAATATGTAAACGATGAGCCTGGCTATGTCCCAATAAAACTTTATTTATGGACACTGAAATCTGAATGTTCCAGAGTTTTCGCATGTCACAAAATATTCTTCTTCTCTTGATTCATGTTCAACCATTTAAAAATGTAAAAACCATCCCTAGTTGCAGAAAAACAGGTGATGGGCTGGATTTGGCCCAGAGTCTAGAGTTTGCCAACCTCAGTTCTAGGATCACAAAGCATCTTTGGACTCTGAGTTTCCCCCCCTTCCCCTCCCCACTCCTACCTTCCTCTGTTTCCCAACTGAATTGAGCTACTAAAGTCCCAGCATGCCTCAGGGCTCTGGTGTCTGAAAGTCAAAAGCCACTTACCAGAAGGACCACCCGTAGTCCCAGGAATGGGGTCTCCAGTCTTCAGGGCCAAGGCTCACAGTGACCTGGAACACCTGCGTGTACATCATGTGGGCTACCATTCCCAGGAGGCCTGTGGAGGGGGAGCAGGACAAGGTGTCAGGAAGCAAGTTGGGGCTTTGTCTGCTCACCATAGGACTGTTAGTGCTGGGGAGAACATGAACCCCCCAGGAAAGGGCAGCTGGCAGGACCAGAGCACAGAAGATCAGAGGGCGGTGGTTTTCTAAGCCCACCAAGAAATTTGAGTTCAACCAGAGGGCAAAGGGCAGCACTGGAGAAATTTAAGCAAGAGAGACACAGAGTCAGGTCTGTTTCTGGATGGGCAGCTTTTCTGTTAGGGACCAGATAAGTCAATATTTTAGGCTCTGTGGGTTGGGCCATGTGGTCTCTATTGTAACTATTCAACTCTACTGTAGCACAAAGGAACCACAGACAGTGCACAAAGGGATGAACATGACTGTGTGCCAATAAAACTTTATTTACAAAAGCAAGTGTTGGGCCACATTTAGCCAATGGGCCAGAGTTTGCTGATACCTGTGTTAGAAGGTCATTTGGGAGAAACTGCTTAGAGAATGTTTATCAAACTGCAGGTCTTGATGCACTAGACAAGTGGATTGTGAAATCAACTTCATGGATTGCAACCAGCATTTTAAAAACCTATTGGAATGGAATAGAAATATCTGATAACATCAAATGTAGCAGGAGTAAATATTGCTTTGTGAAACTTTCAGTTCTATACACATATGTCTGTGTGTGCAGCTGTGTGTGTAGCGACTGTAATTATGAAATGTTTTTCTGTGGCTCATGTCAAAATTTTTGGAACCCACTGGCTGGGAGAACTTTGATTCCAAAGGATCTGAGTGGGAATCTTTTTTTACCATGTGGCCCTGGGTGAGGTACCTCACTCCTCTGAGCCTCAAGTCTTTCAAGCCTAAGATGAAGATTATGACAGATTAGGTGAAAAATTACTGAAATGAAGCAAGGCGGCCTCCATGTCTGCTGCCTAGCAGGCATGCAATTGATACAGTTACTAGGGTTATTATAAGCCAGGGGACATTGTACTGTGTGGACCATGGTATCTAGAGACTTGTGGGTACCACAGCATGTGGCTAACTGGCACACACCTAATTTTAAATGGAGTGATACAGTATCCATGAGGAGGGAAGGGGTACATGACAAGAGGAAGGAAGGAAACCAATAATGCATGTGTACCTACTGTGTGCCAGGCACTCATCAGACTCTTTCACCTCCATTATTATCTTTCACAACAACCCTCTGAAGTAAGTAAGATGATGTGGGCCATGTACCATCGTTCAGGTTGCCCACTGCACAATTCCATGGGGCTCCATTCAAATCAAAGTCTAGATGCACATCACTCCCTGAAGTCAAAGCAAAACCGCATCTCTAATATAGTAGTCCTGAATGTGACTATTCCCATTTCACAGGTGAGAAAACAGAAGCTCAGAGTGGTCAAGTCTGTCCCAGGTCACAAAGAGAGTAAATGGCTTAGTCGTGACTGCGGCCCAGATCCAAATGCCCTTAAAGCCAGGGTTCTTCCTAAGCTGCTGAGAAGGTATCTCTCCTCCCCTTGTTGCCCCAGTCACCCTTTCCCCTCTGATACAAGAGAAGAGACAGAGATAAGGAGAGGAATAGAGATAAGAAGGAGAAGGCAATGGCACCCCACTCCAGTACTCTTGCCTGGAAAATCCCATGGATGGAGGAGCCTGGTAGGCTGCAGTCTATGGGATCGCTAAGAGTCGGACACGACTGAGTGTCTTCACTTTGACTTTTCACTTTCATGCACTGGAGAATAAAATGGCAACCCACTCCAGTGTTCTTGCCTGGAGAATCCCAGGGACAGCGGAGCCTGGTGGGCTGCCATCTATGGGGTTGCACAGGGTCGGACACGACTGACGCGACTTAGCAGCAGCAGCAGCAGCAGAGATAAGAAAAGACAGAAGTAAAGAGGAAATGAGGCTCTCAGTCCTGAATCCAGACTTAGGGGCAGGAGTGAGGGTGAAGGTGGACATCCTGTGTTCCCACGGTGTGAAGGTAAAAATTTTTTTTTGCCGCCTGGCATGCAGGGTCTTAGTTCCCCGATCAGGGATCAAAACCTTGCCCCCTGCAGTGGAAGCATGGAGTCTTAACCACTGGATTGCCAGGGAAGTCCCCTGAAGGTAAAGGTTTAACAACAGGTTCTCTGAAGACAGACAAATAAAGAAGCTATGATTTGTAGTGTTTGACAGTTTTCATGGTGTGAATAATCCCACTGTGGTCAGTTTCAAGCTACCAAGGTGATGTCACTGAAAGCGGAGCAGAGAAAAGATGTGCATGGTTGGGGCTTGGGGGCTGAGCTAGCAGGATCCAGCACATCGGTCTCCTTCCAGTCACCTCACCCCAGGCCCCCTGGAGACAGAGGACTCAGAGCTGGCTGCCCGTATCTCTGGGCTGAGATAAGCCTCTCATGGACCTCTGGCCTCAGATAAGGGGTGCTCTCCAGGGCTGGTGAGGTGCACTTGAGCCAGGAAATCAAGGAAGGGGGTGATCGTGACAGGTGCTGAGGCCCCCAAAGACTCCTAAGAGCTCAGCCTGCCCCAGGCTGTCTCTGCCAGGCTTAGACCTCATTTTAGTCATGCCCCAGCAAAGGTAGGTTAGAAACCTCTCCAGTCCTCTCTGCCTTGGCTCCCTCTGTTGGAAGGAAACAAGGATTGAGCCATATGGATATTTTCTTTTTCTTTTTCTGTTTGTTTATTTATTTATTTTTGGCTGTGCTGGGTCTTTGTTGCTGCGTACAGGCTTTCTCCAGTTGCAGCAAGCAGGGGCTACTCTTTAGCGGTGGTGTGCGGGTTTCTCATTGTAGTGGTTCCTCTTGTTGAGGAGCACAGGGCTTCAGTAGTTGCGGTGTATGGGCTCAGTTGTTGTAGGTCTGCAACATGGGCTAGAACATGGGCTCAGTAGTTGGGGTGCAGGGGCTCAGCTGCCCCAAGGCACGTGAGATCTCAGTTCAGGATGGAAACCTGAGCTCCCTGCAATGGCGGGCAGTATGCCTAACCACTAGACCACCAGGGAAGTCCGTCTTATTTTTCTTTACTTGACACAATTCCTGGTGAACTTCCAAAAAGTACATAAGACACACCTTATTCTTTGGAACTGATGCATAAGATTTCTTGATAATGATATATCATGTTTTATTTATCCAATCAGTTGACACTATTTCCAGCTTTTTTACTCCCTAAGCAATGCTGCAACGAACACATTTCTACAAGTCTCTTTGTGCAGACAAGCAAGTATTTCTCCAGCGTGAAAAACAAGAGGAACTGCCAGGTCATAAACGCCGTGTACGTTTTGAATTTTGATCAATGCTAGTGAACTGCCCTCTTGAGAAGCAGAACCTTGTGGAACTTCTGCTAGCTGTGAGAGTCCTCACCCAAATCCTCACCGATACTTCATATTATAAAACATTACAAATCGTATCCACGGCATGGTGAAAAATGACACCTCAACATTGTTTTAAATTTTACATTTCCCTCATTACTCGACTGAAGTGACTTAGCAGCTTAGCAGCATTACTAGTAAGCTTGGGCATTTTTCATGTGTTTATTAACCATTTATATTTCTTATTCTATGATTGTATCCTTTGTCAATTTCGTTTTTTTTTTAATCTTTCTCTATCAATTGATAGAAGTTCTTTTTGTCTTCTGGATACTAATCCTATTGTTATATCAACTCCAAACAGTTTACGGTTTGTCTTTTCTTATGTATAGCACATCTTTTTTTAATTAATAGGTTTTATTTTTTAGAGCAGTTTTAAGTTTACAGAAAAAGGATCAGAAAATAGAGTTCCACAGTTCCCAACCCCTCCCTTCCCCCACAGTTTCTCCTATGATTAACATCTTTCGATAGTGTCTACATTTGTTACAACTGATGAGACAATAGGGATACACTGCTGTGCTGTGCTTAGTCGCTCAGTCATGTCCAGCTCTTTGTGATCCCATGGACTGCAGCCTGCCAGGCTCCTCTGTCCATGGGGATTCTCCAGGCAAGAATACTGCAGTGGGTTGCCATGCCCTCCTCCAGGGGAATTTCCCAACCCAGGGATCGAACCAAGATCTCCTGCGTTGCTGGTGGATTCTTTCCTGATTGAGCCACCAGGAAAGCTCAAGAATGCTGGAGCGGATAGCCTATCCCTTCTCCAGGGGATCTTCCTGACCCAGGAACTGAACCAGGGTCTCCTGCATGGCAGGTAGTTTCTTTACCAGCTGAGCTACCAGGGGAGCCCCGGTGATACATTATTACTAAATCCATCGTTTACATTAGGGTTCACTCTGTGTTGTACAGTCTATGGATTTTGACAAAGGCAAAGTGACATGTATTCACCTTTGTGTCCAATAGTTCAGTTCAGTTCAGTTCAGTCGCTCAGTCGTGTCCGACTCCTTGCGACCTCATGAATCGCAGCACGCCAGGCCTCCCTCTCCATCACCAACTCCCAGAGTTCACCCAGACTCACGTCCATCGAGTCAGTGATACCATCCAGCCATCTCATCCTCGGTTGTCCCCTTCTCCTCCTGCCCCCAATCCCTCCCAGCATAAGAGTCTTTTCTAATGAGTCAACTCTTCACATGAGGTGGCCAAAGTACTGGAGTTTCAGCTTTAGCATCATTCCTTCCAAAGAAATCCCAGGGCTGATCTCCTTCAGAATGGACTGGTTGGATCTCCTTGCAGTCCAAGGGACTCTCAGGAGTCTTCTCCAACACCACAGCTCAAAAGCATCAATTCTTTGGTGCTCAGCCTTCTTCACAGTCCAACTCTCACATCCATACATGACCACAGGAAAAACCATAGCCTTGACTAGACGAACCTTTGTTGGCAAAGTAGTGTCTCTGCTTTTGAATATGTTGTCTAGGTTGGTCATAAATTTCTTTCCAAGGAGTAAGTGTCTTTTAATTTCATGGCTGCAGTCACCATCTGCAGTGATTTTGGAGGCCCCCAAAATAAAGTCTGACACTGTTTCCACTGTTTCCCCATCTATTTCCCATGAAGTGATGGGACCAGATGCCATGATCCTTGTTTTCTGAATGTTGAGCTTTAAGCCAACTTTTTCACTCTCCACTTTCACTTTCATCAAGAGGCTTTTGAGTTCCTCTTCACTTTCTGCCATAAAGGTGGTGTCATCTGCATATCTGAAGTTATTGATATTTCTCCCAGCAATCTTGATTCCAGCTTGTGCTTCATCCAGCCCAGCATTTCTCGTGAGTACTCTGCATATAAGTTCAATAAGCAGGGTGACAATATACAGCCTTGACGTACTCCTTTTCCTATTTGGAACCAGTCTGTTGTTCCATGTCCAGTTCTGACCTGCATACAGATTTCTCAAGAGGCAGGTCAGGTGGTCTGGTACTCTCATCTCTTTCAGAAAAATCCCTTGTGCTCCACCCGGTCATCCCTCCTCCTTAAACCCTGGCAGCCAGTGATCTTTTTACTGTCTCCAGAGCTTGGGTGCTCTCAGAATGTCATAGAGTTGGAATCACATAGTATGTAGAATTTTCTGATTGGCTTCTCTCACTTAACAATATGGATTTAAGGTTCCTCCATGTGTTTCTGGAGAAGGCAATGGCACCCCACTCCAGTACTTTTGCCTGGAAAATCCCATGGATGGAGAAGTCTGGAGGGCTGCAGTCCATGGGGTTGCTAAGAGTCGGACACGACTGAGCGACTTCCCTTTCACTTTTCACTTTCATGCATTGGAGAAGGAAATGGCAACCCTCTCTGGTATTCTTGCCTGGAGAATCCCAGGGACAGCAGAGCCTGGTGGGCTGCCGTCTCTGGGTTCGCACAGGGTCGGACACGACTGAAGCGACTTCATAGCATGTGTTTCCTGGCTTGATTATGCTTTTCCTTTTACTCCTGAATAATATTGCACTGTACGGATGTATCACAGGTTATTTACTCATTCACTTATTGAAGGACTTCTTGGTTGCTTCGAAGTTCTGACAATTATGAATAAAGCTGTTTTTGTCATCTATTTTGATTATTTACTATAGTCAAAGTTAGCAGTCTTTTGATGTTTAGTTTTTGCTTCCTGTGTCTACTTTAAGAAAATCAACACTCTCCTATATTTTTCTAACATACTTACAGATATTTATGTTGATTCATCTGGACTTTATCTTGGTAAGTGGCGTGAGATAAGGATATAACTTTATTTTTTTAATAAGTAGGTAATTGCTTTGAACCCTTATAGAACAAACTGTTCTCTCCCCACTGATTTTATTTTATAATTTCTGAGTTGTAAAAAAAAATGAATTAACTTTCACTGAAGTAGAGTTGCTTTACAATGTTGTGTTAGTTTCTCCTGCACAGCAAAGTGAGTGAACTGTGTACAGACATGTATCCCAACTGATTTTAAATCATGACTTTGTACCATACTCCAAGTATAGCGTGACATGTCTGCTCCTAGCTCGTCATTCTGTGCCATGAATTTCCTTGTTTGATGCCGCACTGTTTTGGTCACTATAACTTCCAGTGGAGTCTTTTGGCTCAAAGGACAGGTCTCTGTTCCTTTTGGCCCATTGCTCACTCCCCCGAGAAGTGCTACCCTACCCAGAGCCTTGCTTCCCAGATGGTGCTAATGGTAAAGAATTCACCTGCCAAGGCAGGAGACGTGAGTTCGATCCCTGGGTCGGGAAGATTCCCTGGAGAAAGAAATGGCAACCCACTCCAGTATTCTTGCCTGGAGAATCCCATGGACAGAGGAGCCTGGAGGGCTGCCATCCACAGAGTCGCAAAGAGTCACGCAGGACTTAAGCAGTATAGTGCACGCACACACACATTCCTGCTCCCTCTGTGGGGCTCATTCCTTAGCTCCATCCCCACCTCGGCCCCTGGCCCAGTCTCTTTCTGAGGGCTGGACCTTGCTCTCCAAACCCTCAGCTGTTGTAACTTCTTCAGTTTCTTCCTCACCACGCCAGTCCAGATGCTCTCTGAGTTATCGGACCTGTCAATGCCTTGGTTTTCTCATCTATAAAGTGGGGATAGTAGCAGACATAGGCAATGTCAGAAAGCATCCACTGAAGAAGGAAAATATTCATGAGAACAACTACCCCACACACTAGGGCAGTGGGGACATAGAGTATTTTAATACAAAAACTACCAACTAGACCCAGAAGCTGAAGCCAGCCTGTTGACAGAATAATCAATTTTCCAAATTGTTACTTTAGAAATGCATTGATTTCTCAATTGAATCCCATTTATCCCCAAATATGAAAGGCCATGCTTTAAGAAAATTCAATAAATGAAGCGTACAAATCATTCAAAGATAGGTTGGTGAGATTTTCTGATTGCATTCTAAAGTGAAAAGTGAAAGTGAAGTCGCTCAGTTGTGTCCAACTCTTTGCAACCCCATGGACTGTAGCCTATCAGGCTCCTCTGTCCATGGGATTTTCTAGGCAAGAGTGCTCGAGTGGATTGCCATTTCCTTCTCCAGAGGATCTTCCCGACCAGGAATCGAACCCAGATCTCCCGCATTGCAGGCAGACGCTTTACTGTCTGAGCCACCAGAGAAGCCCCCGATTGTGTTCTGAAGACCCTGCTTTAAAAATTGGGCCCTCGATAAGTTTCAGGAAGCATGTTTGTTCTGTGAAGTGCAATCCACCAACATCTGTTGTAAGAATCTTCAGCAGGAGGAATTGTTTCTAATTCATTCTGAGTTAAAAAGTGACTTTCTGTCGAGTTACGGCCCCTCCTATAAATTAGCAGCAACTAAATGAACGTGGCTTTCTCTGCTGCGACTGCTGCTTCCTGGTGTGGGCCCACACCAGGAAACTCACAGCTGTAAATCTCTCATCCTGTGGTTTCTCCCAACTCCTGACACCATAAATGGGATTTCCAGCCAGGACGGTGAAGCAGACATGGCTCCTCCCTGTCCTCTGGGAGACTGGGATAGCAATGGGGGATACTGGCCAAGGGCTCAGAGCTGGGCTGAGTGTGGTGCCCTCCGGAACCCAAGACAAAAAGAGCTGCCATGACCCCAGCCCACCCTCCACTGGTCAGACCGAGGAAGCCTAAACCTGTTGTCAAGGCAAGAGGGGCTGGTATGGGGCCAGAATAAAGAGACAGTTCGGGAGAGTCAGATCCCTGGGTCGGGAAGATCCCCTGGAGCACGGCACAGCAACCCACTCCAGGATTCTTGCATGAAGAATCCCCATGGACAGAGGAGCTTGGCGGGCTACAGTCCATGGGGTCACAAAGAGTTAAGACACGACTGAAGGGACTTAGCACGCATGGAGGGTCAGGAGGTGAACCCAGAGTAAAGCAGGAGTAAAACAAAAGGAGAGGGAGGGGCTGGTTTCCAGCTGTCTCACCAGCTGTGTGACCTGGATTACCTCACCTGTTTGTGCCTCAGTTTCCTGGGCTGTAATAAGGGGATAATAACAACTGTCTCAGTGGCTCCTAAATAAAGAATCTGCCTGCCAATGCAGTAGACTCAGAAGACTCGGGTTTGATCTGTGAGTTAGGAAGTCCTCTGGAACAGGAAATGGCAACCCACTCCAGTATTCTTGCCTGGAGAATCCCAGGGATAGAGGAGCCTGGTGGGCTACAGTCCATGGGGTTGCAAAGAGTCGGACACGAGTGAGCGACAGAGCATGCGTGCACAGATTGGTATGAGGATTAAGTGGTTTATACAGTAAAGCAAGCACTTAGAATAGTGCTTGGCTCATAATAAGCCCTATATATGTGTTTCATGAATGAACAAATAAGTGCTTAGAACTCACTATGTAGGCTCCTTGACTGTACCCTAGTCCAGGATCCAGGTCTGTTTTGCTCCCAGCGACTCTCCAACACTGAGCCCAGGGCCCAGCACATAGAAAGTGTGCCACACATGTTTGTTAAATGAATAGATGGTCATTCAGTTCAATGCTGAGTGCAAGGTGCTTTGGGGAACTGGGCTGGCTGGTGTAAAGATTTAGGGTCTGGGATATGGGGATAAGCTAAGACAGGGCCAGATTTGAAAACTCTGGAGAGCAAATTGTCTACAGACATGAACAAATGTCAGACTCATCATCTGTTTATTTATTATTCATTCACTCAATCAGTCATCGAATATTTATCCATGCTTTTCATATGCCAAGCATTGTTCCTGGGGACGTGGTGGCGGGAACCCTGCTCCCAGGGTCTCAGGTTCTAGTGGAGAGATCCACACAACAAGCACACTGATTAACAAGAAAACGTCAGATAGTGAAGAGTAAGAAATAAAATAGGGCAAATGCCGGGGGCTTTCCAGAGTGGGTGGTCAGGGAGGGCCTCTCCCACGAGGTGACTCAAGTCAGCAGAGATTTGAGCGGGGAACTAGAGGCAGCCACACGGAGGTCTGGGGAAGGGCATTCCAGACACAGGGAGTGACTGGCTGGGGCGAAGGCTTGGAAGCAGCAGAGCCTGGCCTTCGGCAGCAGAGTGGGAAAGGGACAGGAGGTTGGGGGGATTATAGAGGGGTTAGGAAGGCAGGCGAGAACTAGGACATTGTAGATCACGGTGGGGAGTCTGGCTTTTTTCTAAGTACACCGGGATGCCATTGTAGAGGGTTGAAGCAGGGGCCCAATTTACATTTTAGATCATTCTGGTTGCAGTGTGAAGACAGATGAAGGAAGTGGGGGTAGAGAAGGGAGCCCAGGCCCAGCTGTTGCTGCTTGAACTAAAGTTGTTGCTAGCTCCCAGGTGAGTTTTGAGGGTGGATTACTCAGGACCTGCTGGGTGTGGAGGGCCAGAGCTACCCAGAGATTGGGAGGACCGTGGGGTTGGATTTGGGCAGTTGGATGGATGATGGTGCCAATCACAAAAATGAAGAAGATGGCAGGAGGAAGATGCCTGGGTGAGTCAAACCCCACCTGGGCCAAGTTAATTTGAAATGCCTATGTTAAACCCAAGCTGAGACATCATACCAGTAGTTGGGTGTATAAGTTTGAGGCCTAGGAAACAGAGCTGGAGATTTAAATGCATGTGTCATTGGTAGGTGGATGTGGGCCTACAAGAGACCACCTGGGCGCAGATGGTAGGGAGAGCAAAGAAATGTCAAGAATGGGGCCAATGTCCAGTGCTGAGCAGGGTAGGCAGGTCCAGCAGAGGAGAGTGAGGACCAGAGGCCGGGAAAGAAAGAAATGAAAGTGAAGTCGCTCAGTCGTGTCTGACCCTTTGCAACCCCACGGACTGTAGCCTACCAGGCTCCTCTGTCCGTCCATGGGATTTTCCAGGCAAGAGTACTGGAGTGGGGTGCCACTGAAAACCAGAGGCAGCACTGCCAAGGCCAGGACAAGGATGCACACTGAGGAGGAGGAAGCAGTTTGTTAGGTCAGAGATGAAGACCCGGAAGTGATTGCTGGATTTGCCAACATGGAGGCCATGGGGGCAGATGCTCCATGGAGCAGGCTGAGAAGAGGAAAGAAAACAGCCAGACAGAGAGAAGACATCCAAACTTGCTGCATGGAGAAGCAAAAAGATGGGGTGATGGCAGAGGGGGCCTGGAGTTCAGGGAGGGTTCCTGAAGAGGGGAGATACAGGATGTTCCCACCTTTACCCAGAGAACTCCAAGTAGACAGAGGGAGCCTGAGAGCACAGATGAGCCAGACAGCAATAGAAACCAGGGAGAGAGAAGGTTCTGGAAGACAATGAAGCTGGCCTTTTAAAAATCAAGTTTATTTATTTGTTTTTGACTGCACTGAGTCTTCCTTGCTGCGTGCAGGCTTTCTCTAGTTGCGCCAAGCAGGGGCTACTCCCTAGTTGAGTGCAGTGTGTGGGCTTCTCATTGTGGTGGCTTCCCTTGTTGTACAGCATGGGCCCTAGAGCTCGTGGGCTCCAGAGGTTAGCTCCATGGCACGTGGGATCTTCCCAGACCAGGGATTGAACCTGTGTCCTCTGCATTGCAAGGCAGATTTTTACCATTGCTCCACCAAGAAGTCCTGGAGCTGGCTTTTGAAGGACGCTGGGACTCCTGGCACAAGGGAAGGAGAAGACCGGCAGGTGGGTGCAGGTCACAGTACAGGAACGGCTCTGCTTCCTCTCTCCCAGGAGGCCAGGTCACTAGCCGAGAGCAAGACAGCAGATGCGGGGGGAGGTTTGAGGAACCAGGAGACGGTGTGAAACGGTCCTTTTGGAGTACGGGAAATGCAGACAAACCGTGGCAGTGTGTGTGGCCAGCGGGGCAGTGCTGCCTGCGTGTGACGCTTGTGGTCAGGAATTTAAAGTGAGGCCATGCAGTGTGGCCGCAGCTAGCGGGTGGGGATAGGAGTCAGCCTGACCACGTGGAGTTGTGCCTCCTGGGTCTGGAGGACACACAGGAGGGCCAAGCCATGATGCCTCCTCTGGGGAAGGATACAGAGCAACGATGTCCAGCTGACTTCCAGACCTCCTCTTGCCTCCAGCCTCCCTCTCTTTCATAGGGTTTGGATGTATGATGCTAGTGGCATGCTCCATTTAATTGAGATATCAGAGGGATCCGCTGATGAATTAATTTTTAATAGAGCTTACCATTAAAGGCGCTGTCCAAGTTATTACTCAGAACACTCAGGGGATGTTCATGTCTAAACAAGTATTCTGTGTACGTGGGCCCTGATCTGGACTTGCCAATATCTCAGGCATATCATGTCAGAGATGTAAGACAGAGGGGCCTCTGGGGACCTGGAGGAAGCTGAAATCTGATGAGGTGGGGCAGAAAAGTGGCAAAGGGAAACCCCTGCAAGGCAGCTCGATTTTTAGTCATTAGTCACCGAGCATGTATTGAGCACCTGCTGTGTTCCAGGCCACCTTCTAGCTGGGGAAATATGATGGGGGATCAGTGACCTGACTTTCAACACTCTCAGGGAAGACAGAGAAAATGGGATGCCTGTGCAGCAGGGCAGTTAATGGGGGAAGGCTGGGGGCCTACAGGAACCCGAGCTGGGGCTCTGAGACCAAGTTTGGGGGGTCAGGAAAGGCTTCTACAGGGGGTGACATCCAAGCAGAGAAGAAGCGGGAGGGTGGACCAGACAGTGGAGCAGCCCTGGCCAAGCCCACAGGCATTGGGGCTTGGTGGGGCCATGATGAGCCATTAGGTAGGGCGTGTGGGTGGAGAGCGCAACGCTGGAGGCGTAAACAAGACACTGCGTGGAAAGTTTTGAAGCCATGCTGGGAGTTCAAGCTTTCTCCTGAGAGCAATGGGCAGGAATTGCATAATTGTAAGTTTGGGGGTGAGAACCAGGCAGCCTTTTTTTTCTCTCTCTCTTTTTTTTTAGATTAATTTATTTAATTGGAGGATAATTACAACATTGTAATGGTTTTTGCCATACATCAACATGAATCGGCCATAGGTATACATGTATTCCCCCTGCATCCTGAAGCCCCCTCCCACCTCCCTGCCCACCCTACCCCTCTAGCCCTCTCTTGCCACTGATGGAGGACAGACTGGCAAGAAGGTGGCAGGCAGGGAGGTCCTGGAGGGGCAACTGAGTGAGAGGATGAGGCCAGGAGGAGGGTACTGAGCGGGGTGGGCAGGTGTCTGGAGGAGCCACGTCTGGCACTGCAGAGACGGATGGAGTCCCAGCAAAGCCTCGGGCCCTGGAGAGCCCTGACTCAGGAAAGGGAACGGACTGGGAGAAGCTAGTGGGACTGACCCGATTAACATCAGCCCTGTAACATCCTCCCACGGAAAGAAAACTTGGAGGGGCCAAAGGTTTGTATTTCTGACACCAATCAACATGGGGGCAGACAGAAAAAGAAACCCCTTATCTATGCACATCTAAAATATCCAGATGTTTGCCTTGACGGGGGCTAAAGGCTGACTCTCCCTCCCGCCCTTTGGCCCGGGGAGGAACTCATACCAGGCATGCCTGCACTTAAAACCATCCCCGAGAAGCCGAGCTGATGCTATGTTTAAAGCTTGCCCAGATCTATTTTTAAAGAACAGGCTATTTTTAGATACTCTCCCGAGAACCCACAGCCTCTCTTGATAGCATATTTCAAGGTTTTAAAAGTTCCTCCTTACACATAACCTAAATCTTTCCAGCGCCAATTTAAGCTAATTTTTTGCTCTGCCCTCTGAGGACAAGGGGGATGGGGGTGAGCCGATTGGCATCTTCCTGAGAAGAACCTTCCCAGAGCTTGGCAATTACCAAGCCACCCCTCAACTCTGTCATCTGGCACTAGATCATTCCAATTATCCTGCCCTTGCTCCAATGGTCTCCTTCTAGGCCCCCTGAGTCATTAGCATCACCCCCATTTGGATTCTGACCATTTCTCTATTTGCCCTTTAAAGTGAAGTGGCCCAAATCAGAGCTGGCATTTAAGGAGGGATCAAGGTGGTGCTAGGGATCAAGGTAAAGAACCCTCCTGCCAATGCAGGAGACATGAGATGCAGGTTCGATCCCTTGGTTGGGAAGATGCCCTGGAGGAGGGCATGGCAACCCACTCCAGTCTTCTTGCCCAGAGAATCCCATGGACAGAGGAGCCTGGCAGGCTACAGTCCATAGGGTCGCACAGAATCGGACATGACTAAAGCAACTTAGCACACACAAACGTAAGGTTTACTGAATCCCCACCAGCCTCTGTCACCCAGCTACCTCCATCCAGCCCCGAGAGAACAAATGGGCTCAGACAGCCCAGCCCAGAGGTGGAGGTCTAGAATGAGTCCAGAGGCCACGCCCCAGTTCTTGGTGAGTCCCAGTGTTAGGGAAAATACTGGCTGAAACCACCCACCCTGTGGCCAGGGGTGGCCAGGCACCACGGTAACCATTTGCATGAGTTATTTTATGACAGAAAATCCTGGTAAGGAACACAGAACTAACAAATCACCATCAACTGGAAGAATTCAGGAGAGATCAATAGGAGAGAGGAGATATCAGTCCACATGTCGCCCCAGAATCCTCCTCACCAGAATCCATCTTGGCTGAGCGATGCGGGCACCACCAGGAAGAACCCTGAGTCAGAATGACTGGCCACAGACAACCCGGCAACTAATCTCATCACCGAAAAACCCAAGATGGTGAGCCTGTGGCTGAGCAGTACTCCTGGGCTCCCTTACCCTCCTGCTCTCCACCAGTGCCTCTTCCCAATACAGTCTCTTGGTTTGTCAGCATGTGTGTCTCTTCCGACAATTTATTTCTGAGTGTTAGATAAGAGCCCACTATTGGGCTCTGGAAGGTGTTGCCTTTCCTGCAATAGGCTCAGACACCTCCGTCCCCCAGGTGAGAGTCTAGAATGAGTCCAGAGGCCATGCCCCCAGTGGATCTTGGGGTTGTTGCTACTGTTGCTGATGTCCAACTCTTTGCAACCCCCTCCCCCCTGCAGCATGCCAGGCTTCCCTGTCCTTCACTATCTTCCAGAGTTTGCTCCCAGAGATTCATGTCCATTGAATCGGTGATGCCATTCAACCATCTCATCCTCTGTCGTCCCCTTCTCCTCCTGCTCTCAATCTTTCCCAGCATCAGGGTCTTTTCCAATGAATTGGCTCTTCCCACCCAGTGACCCAGGGCAATTTGGTGGTGGATGATTTTTTTTTTTAATATTACTGGATATGTCCCCACACCCTCCTTCATTTGAGTAACTAGACATAAGACCTCCATGGCCTTGGCTATCATAGAGGACTGAGAAAACAAGAATCAAACCCCTGGCTTTGGGGATTTCTAAAGCCTACATGCAGGTGCTCCATGAAAAGGTTTAGAAGCATATATGATCAAGCACAGCCAGTTTCTCCCCACTCCACCTGGAAACCAGGTAAAGTTGTCTGCCTGGGGGAAGTGGCAAGAAGAGGAGGAGAAAGAGAGGATAGTGGATCCCAGTGAAACCGGAGGGGAACAAACTGGCAGGACACAACCTTTGAAAGAATGATGTAGCCCAAGGACACGTCTTGGAACGCACTGGTTCCAAATTGGGAAAGGAGTACATAAAGGCTGTATATTGTCACCCTGCTTATTAACTTATATGCAAAGTACATCATACAAAATACTGGGCTGGATGAAGCACAAGCTGGAATCAAGATTGCCGGGAGAAATATCAATAACCTCAGATACGCAAATGACACCACCCTTATGGCAGAAAGCGAAGAAGAACTAAAGAACCACTTGATGAAATTGAAAGAGGAGAGTGAAAAAGCTGGCTTAAAACTCAACATTCAAAAAACTAAGATCATGGCAACTGGTCCCATGACTTCATGGCAAATAGATGGGGAAACAATAGAAACAGTGACAGACTTTATTTTCTTGGGCTCCAAAATCACTGCAGATAGTGACTGCAGCCATGAAATTAAAAGACGCTTGCTCCTTGGAAGAAAAGCTATGGCCAACCTAGACAGCATATTAAAAAGCAGAGACATTACTTTGCCAATAAAGGGCCGTCTAGTCAAAGTTATGGTTTTTCCAATAGTCATGTATGGATGTGGGAGTTGGACCATAAAGAAAGTGGAGTGCCGAAGAACTGATGCTTTTGAACTGTGGTGTTGGAGAAGACTCTTGAGAGTCCCTTGGACTGCAAGGAAATCAAACCAGTCCATCCTAAAGGAAGATTCTTTACCAACTGAGCCACCACAGAAGCCCAAGAATACTGGGGTGGGAGGCCTATCCCTTCTCCAGCAGATCTTTCCCAGGAATCAAACTGGGCTCTCCTGCATTGCAGGTGGATTCTTTACCAGCTGAGCTACCAGGGAAACCCTCAACTAAAGGACACTTCATAAACCAATTAGAACCAAATAGGTCCAAGATGGCAGACAAGTCGCCTTCCACGAGACCTTGAGTCTCAGTATATGTCCATTGTAACACATCAGCAAGATAAAGGACACACCCACAGGTGCATGATAGTCCCAAGGCTGACCACAAAGGTCAAAAAGTGAGTCGTAGCTCAACTCCTGGAAATCCCCACCTCTCACCTGAAATAGGTGGAGTAATCCTCCCACTCATTAGCCTATGAAATTACCCAAACCCAAAACTAACCACCCCAGATTTCGAGGCCATCCTCACCTTCTAAGATGGCCCACACTCTGTCTGCGAAGCATGTTTCTCTCTAAATAAATCCACTTCTTACGCACCACTTTGTCTCTCACTGAATTCTTTCTGTGATGAGATACCAAGAACCTGAGCTTCATTAAGTTCTGAAAGTAGGTTTGTCATCTTAGTTAGAAGACCATGGGTTTTGGCCCGGTTTGAGTCTCGGACATGTGGGTTCAAGTACCAAACTGAGGTCCACAGTTTCACCAGGAGAGAATGGATTCAATGATGCAGACATGAGCAGGGCAGCCCCAGGGTCCCAGCCTCCACTTCATCCCCGGGAGGACATGGGAGTGAATAGGCCTCCACAAAGGGTCTTGTGCCCATCTCAGTGGACAGGGGACATCCTGGGTGTTGATCCACGCGCTCACGGACAGGGCCAGCACATCCTATTCAGAACGAGTGCTGTCAGCCTGGGTACCAGCCTTTGACTCCCGTGTGACTCTTCAGGTGGACAACCCCACTGTGGCAGCTTCGGATGCTCCTAAGACCCCCAAGAAGGAAGGCACGCCCTCTGGCCTAGAGGATAATAGTGGGAAGAAGAGGAGAAAGTCCCCTGGCCTGTGCTTGGGGGCACTCAGTAAAGCCCACTGGGAACGTCACACAGAGATCCAGGCAGAGACGGGAGGCCCCCTTCACAGGCACACATGCCCAAGTCACGGTCCTGCCCCCTCCTCACCTTCTCCCACATCTCCACCCTGGAAATCCACACGCCACAGCACATGGTCTTGACATTCCATTCTAAGCCTTGGACTTGGGCTGCCTCTGTGGGGAACAGCCTTGACTCTGCAAAGCGGAGCAGAACCCTGTGGGCCTCCTAGGCATGAAAGCCTTTCTGTGTCCCCCATTTCTTGTTATAGGAGAAGAATTCATTCACCCTCCATGACTTTTCCTGAGTCCCAAGGGGCAGGTCCAAACAGTTGCTAATTAGGGAAGGGACAGAGGCGGAGACACGGGAGGAAGAGCCAAGGTCCCTGTACCTGCAGGGACCTCCCTGGGGGTACAGTGGATAAGAGTCTGCCTACCAGTGCAGGAGACAGGGGTTCGATTCCTGGCCTGGGAAGGTTCCACATGCTGTGGAGCAACTAAGCCTGTGAGCCCTAACTACTGAGCCAGCACTCTAGAGCCCATGAGCTGCAACTACTGAGCCTATGAGCCACAGCTACTGAGTTTTCGTGCTACAACTACTGAAGCCTGTGGTCCTAGAGCCTGTGCTTTGCAACAAGTCATCGCAATAAGAAGCCCGGGTACAGCAACAAAAAGTAGCCCCTGCTTGCCGCAACTAGAGAAAATCTGCCTGCAGCAACAAAGACCCAGCACAACCAAAAATAAAATAAAGAATTAATTAAAGAAAAAACATAGTGCATCCTTGGGGTAGGGTCCTGCTCCCCGATCAAGGGATACACATAACAATATCTTTGAACTGGTTTGCGGATACTGAAACCCTGACCAAGTGGGAGAAATTGACTGAACACTGCCCACAAGCACATAGACTCTAGACAGGTTGGGACTAGAAGGTTGATGATGCTGACTCCCACTTAACTCACCACCGACCAATCAGAAGAATGTCCATGAGCTGACCACGCCCTGCTCCTTGAACATGCTCAGACTCCTCACAGCCCCCCATCCAGGTCAGGACACACAGTTCTGAGGGCACACAGCCCTCTGTGACCCACCTTTGCCTGGCAAAGCAATGCAGCTGTTCTTTACTGCTGCTGCTGCTGCTAAGTCGCTTCAGTCGTGTCCGACTCTGTGCGACCCCATAGACGGCAGCCCACCAGGCTCCCCCGTCCCTGGGATTCTCCAGGCAAGAACACTGGAGTGGGTTGCCATTTCCTTCTCCAATGCAGGAAAGTGAAAAGTGAAAGTGAAGACGCTCAGTCGTGTCTGACTCTTAGCGACCCCATGGACTGCAGCCTACCAGGCTCCTCCATCCATGGGATTTTCCAGGCAAGAGTACTTACTACTTCACCCAGAACTCCATCTCCGAGATTTAATTTGGTGTCAGGGGACAGAGGCTGGATTCGTCTTCACCTGGGCATGATGTTCCCACCCCTATCTGCTATGTGGCACCTTCTCAGAGGCTCCCAGCCAGTCCCTTCTGCAACCTCCAGGCCCTGCTGCTAATCAGAGATCCCCGGGCACTTAGAGCAGGATCCAGAGAGGTGGGAGCAAGGAGCAGATTATAGGCCAGAGGAGACAGCCAGGGTGGCCAGCCTGCTCAAGCCTTTTCACCTCTCCACCTACTAAAAACAGTGGGTGAGAGTGACAGGGACCACATCATTGATTGCCCAAGCCAGGACACCTATGAGATGAAAGGGGATGTAATTAAAAATTACCCTGGGACAAGAGGGATATGGACTCTTGACAATGATGGCAGATAAATGAACGAGGGAATGAGCCCCCATCTCTCCAGGGGTCCCCCCTCCAACTGTGGATGCCCCTAAACTTTACTGAGGACTTTCCCTCTGCCAGGGACTTTTTGCACCTGCTGTCTCTCTGATGGGTGCAGAGTCCTCTTAGGGTGTTCCTCTCACAAGTGAGAACGAAACTGGGCCTAGGAGAGGTTACATGCCTGACACACCAAGGGGAATCCGGGAGTAGAAGCCGCAACACTTTTTTGCCCAAGTTTCCTCCCTTCTTCCTTTCCTTCCATCCTCTCTTCCTTCCTTCTGTCCTTCCCTCCTCCCTCCTTCCACACATAACAACTGAGCACTTCCTCCAGACCAGCACTGTGCTAGGGACTGGAGAAAGACAGAACTGAGACAGACATGGCGCCTGCCTGCTTGAAGGTCTGGCTGGGGAAACAGACACATGCAGAAAACAACCGCCAAGGATCAGAGTGTTGGGAGATGGGAGGGGCAGGGGCCAGAGGAGCTGATGGCTGGGGTCCTCGGCCCTGGGGATCAGGGCAGGAATCTCTGGGGTGGATGTTCCAGCTGAGCCTGAAGGATGAGGCGCAACTAACCAGGTCAGAGCTGCCCGAGTATGGGGCACGCCTCCCTGGGGTGCTCAAGCTTATTTTAGATCAGGAGTTCTAAGCCTCAGCACTCTTGGTATCTAGGGCCAGATAACCCTTTGCTGAGGGTGAGCGGCCCTGTGCACCGCAGGATGTTTATCCACTAGATGCCAGGAGTAGTCACCTCCCTCCTGCCTCCCCTAGTCGTGACCATCCCAAAGTCCCCAGATGTTACCAAGTGGCCCTGGGGGTCTGGGGAGGGTCTGAGAGGGCCAAGTTACCCCCGGGGTGAGACCACTGTTTTAGATGCTACATAAACATCTTTACAATCATAATGTTTTCATTTTTACAGATTTACAGTTCCTTTCTATTTATTACAAAAGATACTGACTTTTAGTCCCAATAGTGATCAGAAGCTTCCTTTCTGAATAAATTTAACTTTCAAAAAGAGTGATTTAGAGGGGAAAAAATGCTAAGTATGTAACAGCACATGGATGTGGCTATAGTAATGGAGGAAGAATGCACAGATCTGAGAGGTAAGAAATACTGAGTCAGGGACTTCCCTGGTGGTCCTGTGGCTAGGACTCCACGTTCCCGGGGCAAGGGGCCTGGGTTTGATCCCTGGTCAGGGAACTAGATCCCACATGCTGCAACTAAGACTTCGCATGCCACAAGAAAGATTCCACGTGTGTGTGTTAAGCTGCTTCAGTTGTGTCCAGTTCTTTGCAACCCCATGGACTCTAGCCCACCAGCTCCCTTATCCATGGAACTCTCCAGGCAAGAATACTGGAGTGGGTTGCCATGCCCTTCTTCCAGAGGATCTTCCCAACCCAGGGATCGAACCTGGGTCTCCTGCATTGCAGGCAGATTCTTTACTGTCTGAGCCACCAGGGAAGGCCATGAAAGGCATTAGGGGCCCTGAAATGGATGGGGCCAGGGCCAGCATACTGGACAGTCCTATCTCACTGTCCTCTGGGGCACATGCTCATAGGGGCCTCCGGGCAGAGCCCTGCCCCCCAACCCTTGGCTTTTTCTCTTTCTTTTTTTTGGCCATATCACACGGCATGCAGGATTTTAGCTCCCCATCCAGGAACTGAACCCACACCCCTACATTGGAAGCATGGAGTCTGAACTACTGGACCACCAAGGAAGTCCCAGGTATTTTTTTCTCTTCCTGCGCCTGACTCTATCTCCCTCTTTCCGTTTCCTCTGTCTCTGCCTTTGACTCTCACTCTACATCTGGTTGTCCCTCTCTCACTCACTTTCTCACTGCCCCAGAAATATCTAGTTACATGTGTCCAAGTCACAAGCAGGAATATTCACTGTACTTGGGTTTCACCTCCGCCTCAGCACAGAGTGACCAGAGACCATCATAAGCAGCCTCAAGAACATTCCTCCCAGGGCTACCCTTCCATCCCTCTGTCGCATTAACTGAAATGCAAATCTGATTCTTCCGGCCAGTGAGATCTTAAGTGCTCTGAGCTTCCAACTTCCCCATAGCAAAGCTGTGATACCATCCAATTAGTTTCATTGCCCAGGAAGCCACCTTTGTGCTAGAAAAGTGAGATCCCTTCCTGCAAAACCTCTAGAGAACAAAATCTCTGCACAGCCCTTCCTTCCCTGGGGACTCTACACTGTGTAAAGCACTCAACTGTCCCATGTCTCATGTAGTCCTTGCCTCATCCCAGGAAGGCTAGGCTTGGTGACGCCTCACCCAGGGTAACACAGCATGAAAGGAGTGTGAGTCCAGGTCTTCCCAACTCCATCTACATGTTTACCATTCCATTACAGCCCCTTCCATTCATTCATTCAGTCAATAAATATTTATTAAGCACTTACTGTGTACCAGGCTCTCTTCGTGGTTCAGGATATAAAGGAGTATGTCACACAGAGTGAAATAAGTCAGAAAGAGAAAAACAAATATCCCATATTGTACATATATTGGAATCTTAAAAAAAAGAATGATACAGATGATCTTATTTGTAAAGCCCTGGAGGAGGGCATGGCAACCCACTCCAGTATCTTGCCTGGAGAATCCCGTGGACAGAGGAGCCCGGCAGGATACAGTCCATAGGGTCGCACAGAGTCAGACACAACTGAAGCAACTTCGCATGCATTTGCAAAGAAGAAATAGAAATGCAGAAGTAGAGAACAAATGTGTGGACATCGAGGGAGGAAAAGGGAGGTGGAATGAACTGGGAGTTTGGATTTGACATATATACACTACTATATGTAAGATAACTAATGAGAACCTACTGGATAGCACAGAGAACTCTACTCAGGGCTCTGTGGTGACCTAAATTGGAAGGAACTCCAAAAAAGAGAGGATATCTGTATTCGTATAGCTGATTCACTTTGCTGCACAGCAGAAACTACCACACGCGGTAAAGCAAATATAGCCCAATAAAATTTTTTTTTTAAAGACAAGCATGATCCCTGCTCTCACAGAGCTGATAGCTTCATGAAGGAAGACAGAAAATAAACATAGGTGCATATGCAAAATTCAGAGTTTGGAATATGCTCTGAAGGTAAAGAGGGGGCATGAGAAAACAGGTGATTGGAAGGGGCTTCCCGGGTGGCGCTAGGGGTAACGGGTGATGGGGTAGTAATCTGTTCAAGGAAGTCAGGGTGGGCATGTCTAACAAAGTGACATTTAAGCTGAGACCTGAAATTTTTAAAACAATTTTATTTTATATTGACGTATAGACAATTAACTTAGGGCTTCCCAGGGGGCACAGTGGTAAAGAATCCACCTGCCAATTCAGGAGATGCAGGAGACATGGGTTAGATCCCTGGGTCGGGAAGATCCCCTGGAGTAGGAAATGGCAACCCACCCCAGTATTCTTGCCTGGAAATTTCCAGGGGCAGAGGAGTCTGGCCAGCTACCATCCATGGGGTCGCAAAAAGCTGGACACGACTGAGCGATTGAACATGCATGCGTAGCCAGTTAACAACGCTATGATAGTCTCAGGTGTGTAGCACAGTGACTTCATTCATCGAGACCTGAAAGTTTTGAAGATTTGGGGAAGACAGGCCCAGATGAGGGCAAGCCAGAGGCCCTGAGGTGGAAGGAAGCCACTTTCCTTGGTTCAGGAGGCCGGGAGGGTGGGAGCCTCCTGTGACTACAGGGAGGAGGGCTTATGTGCTATAGGAGGTGGGGGCAGGGCACGAGCAGCTCCTTCTTCATAAGTGATGCTGGCTCAGGGAATCTCTCCCCAGGCCCCTGTCCTGATTTGGCTCAGGAGGACTCAGAGGGGCCCAGATGCCAATGGACTGCAGATCCCATGGGGCCCACCTCTGTCCTGGGACAGGAGCCAAGAAGGAAGCCTTCAAGGCTGGGACCTGGCCATGCACAGCCAGGGTGATGGAGGGCAAAACAGGAGTGGGGCAGAGCAGCAAGTCTGGAGCTGGGCATTGAGGGGCTGTCCTCCGATCCCCTCCAAGTGCTGCTGAGAGCTCCCTCAGGTGAGCAGCTGGGATTGTCTGGGCCCAGGGGGTGCTCTTGGAGGACAGGGTGTGTCACGAGCATCACTTCAGGGCCGGACATCACTGCCTTTGCTCCTGTCCACCCAGCATCCCTGCCCAAGACCCTCAGCTTTTCTCCTCTGCTCCTTCCTCGGGCAGGAGTGGGTTTTCCAGCCTTTCTTCCAAGGAAGGCCTGGGATTCGGGCAGGTGCCCCCACCAGGGCTCCCCAGTGCTGAGAGCAGAGATTAGTACTAGGGCGGGCCAGGGAGGGGGTGGTCCTCAGACCACGGGGGCTCATCTGCATCTGCGAGCTGTGGAGGAGCACAGGCAAATGAAGGGCAGTTCTAGGTAGTACCCCAGTGCAGAGGACCCCTGCCTGTCCCAGTAAGGCTGAGCCATGCAGCTACATCCACTCTTGGCTCCCCTGCTCCTGACCTGCGGCCTCCAAGAGGTGGGGTCTGCATGGGTTCCCTTCCCAAGTCAAGTCCAGGAGCGTCCCCTACACCTCAGCCCACTGCCAAGCTGACAGAGGCCTTCCCAACCAAAGAACTAAGTTTCATCCCAAGTGCTGATTATCCTCCAGGGCCCCTGGGAATAAATCATCCCCATCACCCCACCCCTGCATCCCAGACTAGACCACCTCCACCCTCCCCCTTTGCTGGTTGGGCCTCTTTCCCCAACTAGAAGACCACCTCAGATGCTGTCATGAGAGACAGGACAGTGTGGACTCCAGAGTCGGAGTCCACACTGAATCCAAATTTGCCTCCACACAGTCCAGGATTTGCCTAGGTCTAAATCCTGCATCCAACACTTACTGGCCTTGTGCCCTGAGCAATTCTGTTAAATGTCTATGACGCAGTTTCCCCATCTAGTTAGAAGAATGAGCTGTGGGTCCATGTAGTCTGCTCTACAGGTGCTGAGGCTGTTCTGAGCACTGTCCATGCACCCCCTTGGAGAGCCAGGTTCTCCAGATATGTAACACCATCAATGCCTCCCATGCAGCCTGAACCTCAGAGAAGAGCTATGACTAAGCATGATGACAAGAAAAGCAGAAATCTGGCCAGGGGAGGGGGCAGGCCTGAGAGCCACCAGAAGCAGCCTCAGGCGACAGGGGATGGAACTCCAGAAGACCCTAGATGAGAAGGATCAGGGCACATGTGAGGCACAGGGGTGGCCCTGGATAGTGACCCAGATCTTGCCTGCTGGTTGACTCTTACGTGGGCTCCCTCCCAGTAGGTCTCAGAGCCCCCAGGCCTCTCCAGGGCTTGTAATATCACATGGCCAGTGGATGGCTTGGCTCTATTCAAAGAGAAGAGAATGAAGGGACAGCAGTCCCTCATTCCAGTCTTCCCAGACTCCCTGGCACACCTACCTGGACAGTGCTGCCCTTCAAGATTCAAACATCAGCCAGATACCTGCCTGTCATCTCAAGACAGCCAACACTGTCAATTTGGCCATCCAGCAGGGAAGAGACCACTGGCTGAAGTCAGGCAGAATCTCAGTTCTGCAACTTCCCAGCTGTGTGTCCAAGGGCAAGTTACTGAACATATCTGAGGCTCCATTTCTTCGTCTGGAAAGCAGAGATAATAAATACCTAGTCACATCTACTCATACAACCAATATCCCTTGAGCAGCTATTATGTACCACATACTGATCTAAGTCTTAGGGAACCAGTGGCAAACAAGACAGAGTCCCAGTCCTCATGGAGCTGACATGCAAGTCGGGGAGACAGACACTAAACATGTGATTTCAAGGAAGAAACTGAGCAAGGAGACAGAGTGCCTGGGGGAAGCTACTCCAGGTTAGATTATTGTGGAAGGCCTCGCTGGGAAGTGACTTCAAGCTAGAACTTCAAGCTAGAACCTTCCTAGAGAAGAAGGAGTTGGTCATGAAAAAGCCTGGAAGAGTCCCAGGCAGAGGGAACAGCAATTGCCAAGGCCCAGGAGTGGGGAGAAGGAGTCAGTGTGGCTGGAGCCTGAGAGCAAGGGGCTGAAGGGTGCAGGGAGATGGGGAGGTTGGGATTTCATTCAGAACACAGCAGGAAGTCATAAGAAAGGTATAAGTGGGGGAGGGGTGACACTCCTCCCGTTTATAGTCATATTATACATAAGCACACAGAGCACACAGGAAGTGTTGGATACCTGTTGGCTGACTCTCTGGTCTCCACCTGGGTGGGTCTCAGTGCCCCCAGGCCTTGTGATGTCATGAGAGGTGACTCAGCTTTATCCAGAGGGGAGGCATGGGGGCCTGGGGAGGGGGTGGTTCTCCTTCCCAGCCAGGTGTTCTGCCATCTGGCCCCCTTCCCAGAGATGGATAATGGGCAAGCACAAACTCAATTCTGTGTCTCAAAATAGCCATCAGTTAGTTTCCAATTCCTGGGGAAAGCACGTTTGTGAGAAGAGTTCTCAGGCGTGGAGAATTTCCATCAAGGAGAAGTGTCCTCCAAGGGGCTCTTAAGACTCCCCAGCCACCTGGAGCTGTGGGGCAGGGGGACGGGGTGGAAGAAAGATGGGAGCCTGGGAAACGGCAGAGCCCTTCAGTGTGAAACAGCCAGGATGCGACACCAGACCCAGGCAGGGACCAGGGAAGTAAGGGAGTGGAAGACCCTAAGAGGAAGCCAGCTGAAGGGTCAGCTGTCAAAACTGAAAATACACCGTCCTTTTGACCCAGTAATTCCACTTTGAGGAATTTACCCTCAGACATATTTGCACATGTGAGCAAAGATACATGGACAAGGTTATTCATTGCAGAGGAGGACTGAAAATATCCTAAAAGTCCATCATCAATCCAGGGGGTTGATGGATTAAGGAATGACAACGGAAATCTATGTCTCCCTCCCTGACCTTACCCCTGCCCTCCTCCCCTCTTTCACTCCTCTCGAGACACTCTGGCTTCCTGTTGTCCCTTGAATGCGCCAATCAGGTTTCTACCTCAGGGCCTTTGCACTTGTTGTCCCTCTACCTGAACCATTCCTCCTTCGGATCTCCACATGTCTTATCACTTCACTTCTGCGGTAGGCAGCTTCCAAGATTTCCATGTCTTGCCAGAGCATCTCTCATCACACACAGAAACCCCCTTGGGTTACTGTCAGGCAGGTTTCTGTTACACTCCCCTGGTCAACAAGCACTTGTGGAGGCCAACTTTGAACCAGGTACTAGGGATTCGGGAACCACCAGACAGATCAAATCCTGCCTTAAAGCAAGAGAGTGCCTGGCACGTTGGCGATAATATGGAAACTCCTGGGAGCAGAGGGGCCTGGCTCCTGTGTAGATCAGTCATGGACAGTGCAGATTAGTGGGCCCCGCCAAAGAGCTGTGACTGGAGTCTTTCAGAGTCCCCTTCCCTCTGGTGAATGGAGAACTCCAGTCCCTCCACTAAGCCCCAGCCCACCCTGCCTAAGAGACTCCAGAGTGTGGCTTTCTCCCTACAGCAGGACTTTGGCCTCAGTTTCCCTACCCAATCCTCTCCCCCAGGGCTGGACCCTGTGCCTGTCCAGCCCCAGCTGACCGCAGTCCTGGCCACCAGAGGAGAGCAGAATAACAGGCTTCCGGGAGGATCTCCTGCTGCCCCGCCCACCTATTTGATTTCCGCCAAGGGCACGCCCCCAGGACCAGGTGACACTTCCTGACCACGCCCCTCAGAGTCCAGCTTCCACTGAGCCAGTACCTGGCAGTCCTTGGGTTTCCCCAGAGACCAGGCCCCTGAGCACCTGCCATCCATCGCTACACACACTCCATAAGTAGGTTAAAACCACTAGAACCAGGCAGTTTCAGGATCATGGGTTTTACTTCCAATTTTTACTAAACTTATTAAAATTCTTGCTTCCTCCTATCCCCCCACCAAAGTCCAATTGCTGCCTGGCTCTGTGCCTGGGGCCAGGCTCATTTGTATGAAAGGCCCAGTGGCCTGCATACACCCCGACCCTCGCGTGCAAAAGCATGCAAAGGATGTAGCAGAATTTTAATCACCACAACCAGTCTGGGCAAGGCCAAGGACAAGCACAGGCTGCCCGCTCGGCCCCACCTACTGAAAACACAGCTGACAGGTCCTGGTGCCCCTCTTTAATCTTCCAACCACTCTGCAAGCCCCTGACTTGCTTCTAACACTCCAACTCATTCATTCAGCTAACATTTGTGAAGCATCCTCTATGTGCAAAGCATTGGATCAGCCACCGGGCATACAGCTGTGACTATGGCATGGCCATTCTCCCAGCGCTAATGAGGAGGACCATGTAAATAGTGAAGGAAAATCCTTGATTACGAATACGGAAGCAGAAATACGTACATCCACAATCGAAAAATGGCAGGCTGTGGACTGAACCCAACCTGCAGAGGTTGGCTAGAGCTGTGAAAAATGATGAATTTTTTTTCTGGAGGGGGGCAACACTGAAAAATCTGGAGGATTTCCATTAAAAAATATGGGAGTTTTGGCTTCTCTTGTAAAAATCAGAAACTCTGGCAAGACTGGGTCCACATTTCCCCTTGGTGACCCTCAGCTGGAGCTGATCAGAGCCGTGCTGTTCAGTGAGGACCGGTGGCCAAGCCTCACGGGCTACGTGGTACCCGTGGGGCCCATCATCGCCCAGTCTGCTGCCTTTGTCAATCTTGTAATAGTCCCACCCACTCACACATCCACATTTCCTTCCATGTCGCTGAAAGCATGTACATTTTCAACCCTTGGAAGGAGCCACAGGGAGAGAAGAGGTCAGTGTTACCTGGGCTTAGGGAAAGGCTTGGAAGGGGAGGTGAGCTTCGAGCTGGGCCAGGAAAGATCAGCGTGTGTTCACCAAGAGGGAACAAGGGGAGGTGGGGAGGAAGGAGAAAGGCAGCCTGGACCGGTAAACAGCCCAGGCAAAATCAGGGAAGAGAGGAGCAGCCCGGTCTGGGCCTCCCTGTCCTGCTGTGTCTGGCACTGGCTGCTCTGATGGGGCTCCTGACTCAGGACGATCCCAATTGTGCTTCTGATCTCCTGGAACCTGCCTCAGACTGGAGAGAACAAGGCGACAGGTGACACAGACCACACGGCATAGGGGACATAAAAGGCGAGGTTTCCAAACAGATCATCTCTAAGCCACCTCGTAACTCTTACTGGATTTTTTTTTTAACTTATTCTGAGATAATTATAGATTCACAGGAATTTGCAAAGAAATGTACAAGGGGACTTCAACAAGAATCCAACTTGCAATGCAGTGGACGAGGGTTGATCCCTGATCCGGGAACTAAGGTCCCACAGGCCTTGGGGCAACTGCTGAATCCTTGCACACTAGAGCCCAAGCCCCTCAACTAGAGAGAGCCTGCGCACCACAACAAAGAGCTTGTGTGCCTCAATGAAGACCCAGTGCAGCCAAAATTTTCTTTAAAAAAGGGAGGAAAGAAACGTACAAGGAAGTCTCACGCACACTTACCCCAGTGTTAACACTTATCAACTTGCATGGTCCTAGGGTCCAATATCAAAGTAAAAAAATTGACCAGGGCACAATCCATAGTTGACTCGGATTTCACCAGTTCTGCTTGCACCCTCGTGTGTATACGTGTGCTGCTGCTGCTGCTAAGTCGCTTCAGTCGTGTCCGACTCTGTAAGACCCCATAGACGGCAGCCCACCAGGCTTCCCGTCCCTGGGATTCTCCAGGCAAGAACACTGGGGTGGGTTGCCATTTCCTTCTCCAATGCATGAAAGTGAAAAGTGAAAGTGAAGTCGCTCAGTCGTGTCCAACTCTTAGTGACCCCATGGACTGCAGCCTACCAGGCTCCTCCGTCCATGGGATTTACCAGGCAAGAGTACTGGAGTGGGGTGCCATTGCCTTCCCCGGGTGTATACGTGTAGCTCCGTGTAATTTTATCGTATGCGCAACCTTGCATAAGCACCATGCGATCAAGATACTCCACTGCACCACCACTAGACCCAGCAGGCTGCCTTTTTCTACACACGCCCAGTTCACCTGCCATCCCTAATCCCTGGCAACTCCTAATCCGTAACTATGTTATTAAATGACACATAGATGGAATCATGCGATCTGTATCCCTTCATTCACTTAGCATCATTTCCCTGATGTCTATCCAAGTTATTGTGTGTATCAGTAGTGGTCATTTTTTTTTTTTTTTTTTTTTTTTGCTGAGTTCCATGAGATGGATGTGCTGCTTATTTACTTTTTAATTTATTAAGCAAATATTAATTTTATTAAGTGTTTATTAACTGTATTTGTTTACTCACTCACTGAAGGACATTTGGTTACTTTCTGGTTTGGGGCTATTACAAATAAAGTCACTATGAACACTCCTAAACAAGTTCCCATGTGAAAATCCGTCTTCCTTTCTCTGGGATCCATGCCCAAGAGTGCAATTCCTGGGTCTCCGGGTAAGTCTTATGGTGATCCATTCTTACTTTTGAAAATAACTGCTGAACTATTTTCCAGAGCAGCTGTACTGTCTTATATTCCCACCAACAATATATGGGTGATAACTTTCTTGATAATTGGACTTTCATTTAAAAACAAAAACCTAGAGTTTTCACTGGGGATCCAATCTTTCCGCAGTCTCGACCTTTCTAAGTGATCCCAGAATTTTGGCAACCCTGTCATTTCAGTCATTGTCAGACTCGGACAATGCCTGTCTCCTCCCTCCACCACTCCCAGGCCATAAGTTCACAGAAACTGGGGGGTGTGGGTGGGTCACACTCTGCTCAGGTCTGCAGCCCTGGGTCTAGCACAGGTTCAGTGCATAGGAGGCGCTCTGTGAAGGAAATTAAATTGCACAGAACGACTAAGTCAGCAAAGACCCACAGCCGGCAAGTAGATCAGAGAGGAGGGGAGATGCCAGCCCCCCAGGTCCCAGGGTCATGGTTCGACTCACTTCAAGGCAGGCTGTATGTGAAAGTCTCAGCCTAAAAGGTCACTACCATCCTAGCACATGCAAAAAAGAAAAAAAAAAATCCAGCTGCATAGAGAGCACACATGTATATAATATAAGTAAACAGATGTATAGAATAACTGTGGAGTTCAGATTTCATGAGGGGAGGGGCAATTAGGAAAAACAAGGGTATAAAACATGGAACAAGAATGAATATAAGGTTGAGGGACTTCCCTGGAGGTCCAGTGGTTAAGAATCCGCCTTCCGATGCAGGGGACGGGGGTTCGATCCCTGATGGGAGAACTAAGGTGCCACACGCGGTGGGGTAACTGAGCCCTCATGCCACAGCTAGAGAGAAGTCCACGCGCCACAACAAAGGCTCAGTGCAGCCAAAAAATAAAATAAAAATGAATAGAATGCTGAGAAACACTGCCCCGGCAGCACAGGCCCAGCTTTGATGGTTAGGTAACTTAAACATATTTTCAACATATGATATTTTCAACTTCAAATGATGAGTTTATCAAGACATTGTTGTTGTTATTCAGTCGCTCAATTACGTCCAACTCTTTTCGACTCCATGGACTGCAGCACACCAGGCTCCCCTGTCCTTCACTAGTTCCTGGAGTTTGCTGAAACTCATGTCCATTGAGTCAGTGATGCCATCCAACCATCTCATCCTCTGTTGCCCCCTTCTCCCCCTGCCCTCAATCTTTCCTAGCATCTGGGTCTTTTCCAATGAGTCGGCTCTTTGCATCAGGTGGCCAAAGTATTGGAGCTTCAGTTTCAGTGTCAGTCCTTCCAATGAATATTCAGGGTTCATTTCCTTAGGGATTGACTGGTTTGATCTCCTTACAGTCCAAGGGACTCTTAAGAGTCTTCTTCAGCACCACAATTCAGACGCATCAATTCTTTGGTGCTCAGCCTTCTTTATGGTCCAACTCTCACATCCATACATGACTACTAGAAAAACAGTAGCTTTGACTATACTGACTTTTATTGTCAAAATGGTGTCTCTGCTTTTTAATATGCTGTCTAGGTTTACCATAATTTTTCTTACAAGGAGCAAGTGTCTCTTAATTTTTTGGCTGCAGTCACCGTCCACAGTGATTTTGGAGTCCAAGAAAATAAAATTCGCCACTGTTTCCATTTTTTCCCCCCGTCTATCTGCCATGAAGTGATGGTACCGGGTGTCATCCTCATTTTTTGAATGCTGAGTTTTAAGCCAGCTTTTTCACTCCTGTTTCATCTTCATCTAGAGACTCTTTAGTTCCTCTTTGCTTTCTGCCATTAGGGTGGTATCATCTGCATATCTGAGGTTGTTGATATTTCCCCCAGCAATCTTGACTCCAGCTTGTGATTCATTCAGTCCAGCATTTTGCATGATGTACTCTGCATATAAGTTAAATAAGCAGGCTGACAATATACACCTTTGACGTACTCCTTTCCCAATTTGGAACCAGTCTGTTGCTCCATGTCTGGTTCTAACTGTTGCTTCTTGATCTGAATACGGGTTGTCAGGAGACAGGTCAGGTGGTCTGGTATTCCCATCTCTAAGAATTTTCCACAGTTGGTTGTGATCCACACAGTCAAAGGCTTTAATGCAGAGGCTCAGTCAGTGTTGGTGTCTTTGCTCTGCTTTCTCGCTGTGTCTCCTCCCTTCTTCTCTGTCTCTTTCTCCCTGTGTGTGTCCCCCTGCATTCTAGTAGGTCTGTTCATCTCCCTCTGCATCCCTCAGCCTCCTGCTCCATCTCTTTTGTTATCAGGGGCTTTCTACTCTCCTCTATTCTCTGTCCCCGCCCTCCTAGCCCTGGACAGGTTGAGACGTGATGAGCAAGCATTTCCCACGAGAGGTCCTGTCTCAACCCTCACACACCCAGACTGCAGCCCTCTGTCTTCCTGACCTCAGGGCACGACTCTCCACTTCTCCACCACGGTCAGCTGTGATGGTGCACACTGCCATCTCCCACCCCTGCCCTCTGGTTTACAGACCGCCAGGTCTGGCCAACCCTGCTTCTCTCCAGTCCACCCCCATCCTTCTCTGCTCGCACTGCCACCATCTCCTTGTGGCCAGATGTCCACACGGCCTCACAGCGAGGCTCCTGGATTGTGTCCACCCCTCTCTCCTCCCCATGCACGCGCACTTAGTCACTTCCGTCGTGTCCAACTCTTTTCGACCCTATGGACTGTAACCCACCAGGCTCCTTTCCAAGGGATTCTCTAGGCAAGAACGCTGGAGTGGGTTGCCATGCCCTCCTCCAGGGGATCTTCCCCATCCAGGGACCAAACCCGTGTCTCCCGCATTGGTGGGTGGATTCTTTACCACTGAGCCACCAGGGAAGCCCCTTCCTCTACCCCAAGAACCATCTTCATAGAACTTGCCCCCAAACATTACTACTTCTTCACGTAAAGCCTCAGAGGTCCCCAACTGCATCTGCTCTTGGGCAAGGCCCACATTTCCTTGCCTGGCATCCACAGCAGGTCACCATCAGACCCAAGTTTCCACTTCCCTACTGTTGCCCAGAGCATCTGCATCCATGTCTGGCCCCTCTAGGGACACTTCCCTGCTGAAAACCCCTAACGCCTGGCTTCCTCCCTCTTGTTTTGCTAAGAAAACTCAAGCCCTGCAACACTGGCCTCTGTGTCTCACTCATCTCAAGCCCCCCCTTGCCCCCCGGTCTCCTCTCACGGCCACCTTCTCATCGATCCTCCAAAATCCCACCCATGTGGGGCTTTTGAATTTGCTGCCCTTCTGATGGAGCACTCTCTCTCTCTTGCCCCCATCGCCCCCACTGCCTCCTTCCCCAGCTGAGTCCTCCCATCCTTAGGGCCTCTAGGAAGGCCCCTGAGCCCCCACAGGGCATGGTCTCCAGCCTTGGGACTGTCTCTTCACATCACAGTCCCAACCACTTGCTAATTCACTGCCTCCCCCACTAGACACAAGCCCCCAAGGGCAGAGTGCTCGCCTGCTTGCTCTCCTGGTACCTGGCACAGAGGCTCCAGGACTATTTGTGGAAGGAGAAATGGATGAAGGATGGATGCTGTGTGTTCCTGGAGCCTCAGCATCTGTCATCCAGCGTCCTCCTGGTCAAGGGCTTTCATACCTTTCCACCCATCCTTGAAGGCTCAGAGAGTCTTTTTCTATGTTTCTGTCAGCCCCAGGGTGGAATTAACACTTACACCCAGGGGACAGGCTGCTGTCAGAGCCTGTCCCCCCAGCTCCAAACAGTCCAACCCTGCCCAGCCTCCCTCCCAGCTGCCCAGCCCACGACAACCACAAGTAAAACAAAGCCCAACTGAAAGTCAGCAACTCAGAGTCAAAAAAAAAAAAAAAGAAGTCCCATGGTTCTAGCAAGCTGAGAGAAGCCGAGCAGAAATAGACCAAGCACTGGACTAGAAGAAAAAGAACAATTCAAAAAAGGAGCGACAGCGGGAAAGGCTGGCGTTAGGGGTGGGTGATTTCTGCCTTAGGAAAGAGGAGAGAAAGATATGGACTTTTTTTGGCTGCATCAGGTCTCAGTTGCCACAAACAGGATCTTTTGTTGTGGGGCATGGACTCTCTAGTTGTGGTTCGTGGGCTTAGTTGCTTCGAGGCATGTGGGATCTTAGTTTCCCGGACCAAGGATCAAACTCTTGCCCCCTGCATTGCCAGGCGGAGTCTTAACCACTGGACCACGAAGGAAGTCCATGATGTGGACCCTTTTAAAAAGCAACTCACAGAATAAGGCAAGAGCTGATCCAGCCCCCATCCCCACCCCCCAGCCCAGCCAAACTGGGTAAGCAGACAGTTTAGACGGTTTCTCAACAGAACCAGGATGCTTCTGAGAGTGAAGTGGGCCCTGTTTACAACGATCCTGGGACTCCCCTGGACACACCTGGACACAGGGTTGCCTCCTCATACGGGCAGAGCCCTCTGATCCCACTGTTCTGCTGTTCTCACCCAAACTTTTCAACGAACAAGACCGAGAACAGGCTGTGTGCCCACCCTCTCCACTGGCTCTTTGCATGGTCGGGTGATTTCATTTGATCACCCAAACCCATCTTGTGTGGGTGCAGACAGGAACAAACAGCTAGAAGTAACTCGCCAGACCACACCATTTCAACAGGATCCAGCTGCGGTTTGACCCAGTCTGTGTGGTTCCAGAGTCCCTGATGGTCCTACTGAGGCAAGGTGCAGACCCCAAAGCTCCAATACCAATAACCTCCCTCTGCAAGGCACACCTACATTCAAAGAGAACGCTCTAAGGGCCAGGCCCTGGGGATACAGCCGTGAAGAAGACACTCACAGCTTTTGGGGAACCCATTATCCGGGGCAGTGGTTCTCAATCAGGCATGATTTTGCCTCCTAAGGGACATTTGGCCATGTCTGGAGACATTTTGGTTGTCACGACTTGGCAGGGGGGTATTCCTGGCATCTGGGGTAGGTAGAGGCTTGGGATGCTGCTGGTCAACAATGCACAGGACAGCCCCTCTCCCCCCACGCACAATAAAGAATGATCCAGTGGACTTCCCTGGTGGACCAGTGGTTGAGAATCCACCTGCCAATGTGGAGGACGTGGGTTTGATCCCTAGTCTGGGAAGATTCCACATGCCATGAGGCAACTAAGCCTGTGGGCCACAGCTACCAAGCCTGTGCTCAGCAACAAGAGAAGCCACCGCAATGAGAAGCCCAAGCATTGCAGCTAGAGAGCAGCCCCTGATCACTGCCCGAACACCACAACTAGAGAATAGCCCCTGATCACTGCAACTAGAGAAAAGTCCACACAGCAACAAAGACCCACAGAAAAAAGAATGATGCAGCAAAGAACGTTGAGAAAACCTGGTCTGAGGAGGAGAGATAGGGGAGCAGACATGTAAATGAATTAGCAGAGAGCATAAGTTCTCTTATCCACTCAACCAATATTCATCAAGTATCTGCCACATTTTAGTTGCTGCTCAGAAAGCATTATGTGCCATTAAGAAAAACAAGCAGGAGGGGGTGGAAATGACAGGGGCCGGGGGTGGTGAAAGCTCCTAAAGGAGATGACATTTGAGTGGAGAGCTAGCTGAGGGAAGAAATGAGCCAGGAGCGGGTGGGGAAGGCAGCACCAAGAAGGGGACCCCAGGCCTGGGCAAGACCAAGCTTGGAGAATGCAAGGACCAGTGAGGAGGGGCTGGGTTGCAGGAGATAAAGTTAGAGAGGACAGCAAAGGTCATATTTTGTAGGAGGAGTTTATTTTTTAGGAAGGAGTTTAGATCTTATTCTACAAAAGTAACATTTGATAAATACCAACTAGAAATGACAAAAACAGACTTTGTTAAAAAAAAAAAAATCCCCTAAAATGGTCCAGTCAGACTAAGTGAGAAAAAAGCCTGCTAGGTTTAAAATTCTAAAGGAGATGAAACTTCATCACATGGAGAGCCGTACATTTGATGAGTATCAACTTGAGGTCAACCATTAAGTATGCAAAATGATGACTTGGCAAATAGGCATGGTGAAATATTTTTAGATGGTAATTCATGTTTTTTTCCCCTTCATTTTCTCCCTTTTCCTTTCGCTTCATTCAAGGGGTAAGAGGCTCTGGACTTTTTGGTCCCAGAGGTTTTGCAGCAAAGAGGAAAGTAAAATCCATCTTCAAAATCCTTCCCTCCTGGCTTTAATCTTTAGAAGCCTTAATTTACCGAGGAGATTAGGACAGGGACCTCTGAGTGGGGGAGAGAAAGAAAGAACAATCTTCCAGTCCTTTTTTTAGGGGGGAAAAAAAAGGTGGTATGGTCTGTGGCAGGGGCAGAAGAGGAGACTGAGGTTCTGCAGTGATGTTTTGTTAGCTGGCACAATGGTTTAAAACATTTTGAATTAAAAATTTAAACAAGGTAACTCAACAATTTCTCTCCTAGGAAAATGTACATGCACATAAACACCTGGACACGAATGTTCATAGCAGCATTATTCATATGAGCCAAAAAGTGGAAGCCACACACGTGTCTATCAACTGGCAGACAGAGAAATAAGATGTGGTATATCTGTGCCATGGAATACCATTTGGCAATAAAAAGGAAGCTAACTAATGTGAACAGCCGATTCATTGGAAAAGACTGATGCTGGGAAAGATTGAGGCATAAGGAGAAGCGGGTGGCAGAGGATGAGATGATTGGATAGCATCATCCATTTGATGGACATGAACTTGGGCAAACTCTGGGAATCAGTGAGGCCAGGGGGCTGCAGTCCATGGGGGTCACAAAGAGTCAGACACGACTGAGCCACTGAACAACAACAGCAAAAAGGAACGCAGGGTTGATACAACCTACGACGTGGATGAACCCTGAAAACACCATGCTAAGTGAAAGAAGTCAGTTATAAAAGACACAGAGTGGGTGAGCCCAGGTATACAAAATGTCCAGAACAGGTAAATCCATGGAGAGAGTAAGAAAGGACATCAGTAGTTGCCTAGAGCTGGGGTGGGGGCTGGTAGAAAATAAGGGGTGACTGTCAGTGGGTATGGGGTTTCTTTTGGGGGCGATGAAAAGATTTTCAAATTGGATTCTATGGTGATTACTAAAAGCCTTTATACACCTTACAAGGGTGACCTTTACAATATGTAAATCCCATCCCAATAAAGCTGTTTTAAAAAACATTTTGAATTAAAAATCAGGCGATTTTTCCATAAAAAACTCAGATTTTGGCTTTCCTTGAATGCCACGCATCTTCCTCCATGGCAACACTGGGGTGCTGAGGGGGTGCACACTTCCAGGTTTGCCATCGTGCCCACATCCTCTGCTGTGTTACATCTGGACAGCTTGGCTCAGTTATGTCACCTGCATGGCCCCTGTGAGCTCTGCACTTGAGACCTCCGATCAGCAGTGATGAGAACACAGGCCCTGAGGTCACCAGCCCCCTTCTCCCATCTCCCTCCTGACCCGAGCAAAGAGCCCTGGGGGCCAGAAGGGACCCTGTGGACAGCACTGGAGGCTCAGTGGCAACTTGCATGGACCCACATAATAGTAAAGCACGTGGGCTTGGAAGCCCAAACCGCCACTTACTAAATCTGTACCTGTTTTCTCAGCTGTGAAATGGGAATAATAACAGCACCTACCATCATAGGGTTCAACAGAAGAAATGTGTTCAGAATGGTGCCTGGCATACAGTAGGTGCTCAATTCAAGGGAGCTGTTGAGACCATAATTTCTCGTCTGCAATTGCAAATTCCCAGACATTCTGAAATCCAAAACCTTCTTCATAATTCACTTGGCCACAAAAATCTGACATGGCCTGAACTCATTTAGCAGTCAAGCGTGACCTGAATGGACATGAGGCTGTTGACCATCTTTATTTATCCCCCCAGCATGAACACTCATGGGTTTTGCTGTATTTGCTTACAGAGTACGGCCCTAACCCCTACTGGGGTGTTATGCAATGGATGATCTATGTGTTACCTTAACTCCTCAAATCTGAAAAGTTTTAAATTCTGAAACACTTCTAGCCCCAAGGGTTTCAGATCAGGGTCTGGGCCGTTTGATGAAAATGATGATGACAGAGACACTTTGTCAGCACTGCGTGAGTCCAGACAATTGTAGCGCAGCCAATACAGAGTAGCCCCTCAAATACGACAGTAAACCCGCTACCAGCCCAGGAGGATGGGAGCATAGAATCAAAGTGAAGATCTTTTCCAGAAATGAAAGAGCTGCCTTGTTCCTCACACACCTGGCTTCGGGGGGTGAGAACGACACAAGCCAGGTTAGTTTTAGAGGACAAAGTGTGGGGAGCCTCCTGGGCCTTTCATTCAATGTCTCTTCCTTTGGCTGATCCTGGCTGGTCCTTTTTTAAAAAAAAAAATATATGAATTTTAATTTTATTTTTAATGAATTCGTTTTATTTTTGACTGCACTAGGCCTTCACTGTTACATGCAGAATTTCTCTAGTTGTGCTGCACGGGGGCTACTCTTCACTGCAGTGCGAGGGTTTCTCATTTCACTGGCTTCTCTTGTTGCAGAGCCCGGGCTCTTGGGTGAGCAGGTTTCAGCAGTGGCCACACACAGGCTTAGTTGTCCTGCGGTATGTGCAATCTTCCCGGACCAGGGATCGAACCCATGTCTCCTGAGTTGGCAGGTGGATTCTCAACCACTGAACCACCAGGGAGGTCCCACATTCGTATCCTTTATGACAATGCCATAACCCCTAGTGCTTTGCTGAGTAGTCCTAATGAAAACCAAACTTAAAGGGGTCTTGGGAACACCGATTTGCAGTCAGCTGGACAGAGGTAAGGGTGGCCTGAAGATTCCCTGAACTAACAGCTGGCACCTGCACAGTGGGGCAGTCTTGCTGGGACCAAGGTTTCTAATGGCAAATAGCATCAGATCTGCACCGCAGGGCACAAGTTAATATCAGCGTACTCCCCTCTGCCTTGGTTTGTCCTCACCCCTCACCCCTGGCCAACACCAGAGGTCACCTGCAGCTCTGACTGGCAGCTCCTGTGAGTGTAGGTGACCTCCTTCCTCAAACACTTTGCTTCTTAGGTGGAGAAGGGTAGAAATTCAGGGGAGAAAGGGGTGGGGTGCGGACTCAGGAGTGACAGAGCCAGTGGTGGATGGGAGCCGGTGAGTAAATTCCACTGCTTTCTCATCCCTTGTCCTACACAGTCTCTCAGAGGGTCCCCAACAGGAGGGAATCCCAGTTGCCCATAGAGGTCACCCACCCACCCACACTCCCTTTACTGGCCCTCCTGCCTTCTTGTCTTACAAATTCACTGTCCCACCATACTTCCTGGGATCACCTCCCAAATAAACTACTTGTACACATATTTTCACCTTAGGATTTGCTCTGGAGGAACCCAAATGAAGACCTATACCATTCCTGGGGCTCTGAGTTCTTCAGCTCCACTGCTGATAATCTCCCAACTTGACAAGTCAACCAACTCCCAACCACTAGGATTTGCAATCAACCAGTGCCTTTGGGCTGGAGAAGGAAATGGCACCCCACTCCAGTACTCTTGCCTGGAAAATCCCATGGGCGGAGGAGCCTGGTAGGCTGCAGTCCATGGGATCACTAAGAGTCGGACACAACTGAGTGACTTCCCTTTCACTTTTCACTTTCATGCATTGGAGAAGGAAATGGCAACCCACTCCAGTGTTCTTGCCTGGAGAATCCCAGGGACGGGGGAGCCTGGTGGGCTGCCATCTATGGGGTCGCACAGAGTCGGACACGACTGAAGCGACTTAGCAGCAGCAGCAGCAGTGCCTTTGGGCAACCACTTGTCCACCATTGCATACTAGTCCTGCTTGGTCCTTGGCCAAGCCCATACCACAGGTGTGCCTAGAGACCCAGATCTGGCTAACCAGAGTATTTCATCCTTCAGGATGAGGACTGGCTCAGGAATAAATCTATGAATCTCATCAGTCCAACCACTGTCTCCCTTGGAGTTTTGTACTGGAAAGAAGCTCTCTCTGCTTCTGGAGTCTTATCTAAGCTTGGAGCCACTTGTGACCATCCTGTCTCCGTAGGATGGGCTTGACCGAGACAGAAGCTAAAAGAAATCAGAGTCTGGAGATACAGCTAGATTCCTGACGACATGATCTTCTGGATGCAGCCATGCCTGAAGCCTACGCACTCGGTACTCTTCAATTTACATGAAATCAATATAGTTCAATCACATTCTCCCACCTGCCTTTCTTCCTTCTGCTAATATGATTGGGTTCTGGTCACTTGCAAGCAAAAGAAACTTTTAATAATATGGAAACACTCATTTCTCTTAGAGCCTCTGCATGTATAGACACAAAAATACACAAAAGTACTTGCTGTCTCAGCTATGAGCAAGAGACCTAGTCTGGTCAGGGCAGAAGAAAGGAACAAAGGGAGTTATAGGCAGAGGGTTCTTCTAGGACAGGCCTAAGAGGTGGGATAGTTGGTGGAATTATTGTCCCAGGAAACTCATGCTAAAATACAACGGTGGTTTACAGTGTGCATGCTCAGTCCCTTCAGTCATGTCTGACTCTTTTCGACCCCATGAACTATAGCCTGCCAAACTCTTCTGTCCCTGGGATTCTCCAGGCAAGAATACTGGAGTGGGTTGCCGAGCCCTCCCCCAGGGGATCTTCCTGACCCAGGGATCGAACCCGCATCTCCTGCGGCTCCTGCACTGCAGGCGGATTCTTTACCACTGAGCCACCTGGGAAGCCCAAGTGTCCACTAGCTCTGTATGTTTTTGGTCACAAAAGCATCAAAACATCCCCATTCCCATCATACCCCATTCAGTTCCCTTTCATATTGAAGACATTCTGTATTTTAAAAACATAAAACAACTATTTTCAAATCATACATTTTTGTATATAATGTCACAAAATAATTTCTAAAACATGGATGAGGGTTAAGAAATTAAATACAGGCTTAATAGTGATGTACTGTGCAGTGAAATATACACTTTATGATGAAAGCAAATATGCCAAGATTACATAAAAGATAAGATTCTAGTTTCCCGGATTCAAAGAGCCATCTCATCCTTGGTCATTTTTTGTTTAGTTGCAAAATTTCTTTTTCTTGATACTTAACAAAATAGACGCTTGCTGACTTCTCCACAAGGTCTCATCATTTCCTGGAAACAGACTTGTTTCCCCTCATGCCAGCGCAGGTTTCAGTAAAAGTTTCAGTAAAAGCCTGATGATGTAGGAATTCTCCAAATGACTTTCTCTCCTTCCTAAGTAGATCACCCTCATCTTTCAGAGGAACTGGGGAAGAAGAGACATCTTCTAGCCTGCTTTCACATCCCCTCCAAGATACAAAACCCTGGCCACTGGGGGAAGAGACAGGGGCCGAGGAAGCTCCATCTTGCCCAGCACCTCAGCTAAAACCACAGGACCGGGCGGGCAGGGGGACCTGGCATCTGGAGCCATACTGCCCCTGCCCCCACCCTGTCTGGAATCAGTCTTGCTCCATCCTGAGAGACAGAGAAAAGCCATAGCCCAGTTCAAGGCTACATTATGACTTTCATGGGCCCCAGGCACTTTTCCCTTCAAGGGCCTGTTCCTCCATAAAATAAATATTAAAAATTACATTTCATGATGGCAGTGGTATAAAAAATATAATCCAGTCTAGATTCATTCTTATGTCTTCATCATTATTCTATTTTCCCCTTCTGATTCTAAAAGCAGTCACAATTTAAGCACTTTGTGGGTACCTAGAAGCTCAGAGCGCTCCGGGCTCTGAACCAGAGAGCCAACCATCACAGCCCCTGCCTCCAGCCCTCGGCGGGTGACTGCTCTGTACAAACACCCTCCTGCGGAACGCAGGATCTGAACACATCCCTGCTGGCCCGGCCCCACTACTCCTTCTCGGTTTGCTGTAGAGTCCAGATCCCTCCATCCCAGCCTCACTGAAACAGGGCTGGCCCCTGGGGCCACCATCTACCCCCTCAGTTTATTCAGGGACAGCTAGGAAGAATACTAGCAATAATAATAACCAATGACAATCTGAAGTCCTCAGCCCTGCTCGAAGCACCCTGTGTGGCAGGCTCTGGGTTCAGCAACTGACTAGCTATGTGACTGCCGGCAAGTCAGTTTTCCCATCTGTGGAATGGACATAATGTTAGTCCCTCCCACAAGAACACTGAGGTATAAAGATATCAACACATGCAGCAGGTCAGCCCAGGGTTGGTGCAACCTGGCATCTCAGTTGGTTTTGGTTATTACAATTACCCTAATCCACAGATTCATTTTTTAAAATATTTATTTATTTGGCTGCATCGTGTCTTAGCTGCCATGCACTGGCTTTTTGTTCCATCTCAGGGGCTTCTCTCTAGTGGTGGCGTGAGCTCAGTAGTTGAAGTGTGTGGGCTTAGCTCCCCCCACGGCATGTGGGATTTTAGGCCCCCGACCAGGGAGCAAACCTATGTCCCTTGCATTGGAAGGCAAAGTCTTAACCACTTGACCAACAGGGAAGTCCCCCACTGGTTCTTTATAACAATTATTTATAATAATTGGTTCCAGTAGGGGCCACCTCACCTCCTCCTTCTCCTTTGCCCCAGAAGCACTGACCTTGAGCTGAGCACCCCTCAAGTGTGAGCTGGTTCAGCAGCATCAGAACCCAACTCTCTCCCCACACGGCCTCAATTGACGGACTCTCCCTGATCCTGCTTGCCTGCTTCTTCCCTCCCATAGGAGCAAATCAGAAGCCTACCCACTTCCTCCAAGCTTCTCACCCCCACCTCCCCATCCTTCCCCAGCTGACTCGTTCTCAAGGGACTCCCGAAAAACCAGCTTTCTGGTTCCTCCAGGTCAGGCAAGTCAGGGCTTGGCTCCCTCTTGGTCTCCTGTTTCTCCTAGGTTTACCTTCTCCCAGTTGGACCATAAACAATGCTGAGCACTGAAGAATTTATGCTTCTGAACTGTGGTGCTGGAGAAAACTCTTGAGAGTTCCTTGCACAGCAAGAAGATCAAACCAGTCAATCCTAAAGGAAATCAACCTTGACTGTTGACTGGAAGATGCTGAAGTTAAAGCTCCAATACTTTGGCCACCTGATGCGAAGAGCTGACTCACTGCAAAAGACTCAGATGCTGGGCAACACTGAGGGAAGGAGGAGAAGGGGACGACAGAGGATGAGATGGTTGGATGACATCACTGACTCCATGGATATAAGTTTGAGCAAACTCCGGGAGACAGTGAAGGACAGGGAAGCTGGCGTGCTGCAGTCCTTGGGCTTGCAAAGAGTCAGACACGACTTAGCGACTGAGCACAGGCATGAATACAGACTCCTTTCTCCCCACCGCCTGCTTATCACATCATCTTGTCACATGATCTGGCTGCTACATCCTTCTCAGATACTGTTTTCTGAGGATGTAAAAGGCTTCTACCTCCCCACCCGTGGGTTCACTCCTGCACTGCGATCCTGAAAAACAAACAGAGGGCTTTGAAGCCAGCAGGAACGGGGTTTAAGCCCAGATCCACAACTGACCAGCCGTGTGACCTTGGGCAAATCAGTTAACCTCCCTGAGCCCGGCATTATCTGCCTGAAATTACGAAGACAATCTTATTTTCTTTTGCCGTAGGACTCCCTGCTAAAGGAAACTGGGGTATTTTTGAGGGGTGAAAACTTTGATAAGCTCTTCAAGGTAGAGGCAAGAGCCCCCTAAGCCCCCGACTTGCTTCCCCGCGAGGAGGCTGCTTGTAGAACTGGAGACGTTTGCCTGGGGCTGGCCGCCAGCTTTTGTTATGTGACTGGAGTAAGCAGGTTGAGGGGAGGGCTGGATGCTTGGGATAATGGAGGGGATTCTGCAATGCCTGGTAGAGAAAAAGAAAAGGAGAAAGCCACTGACAAAGAAAGGAGCTGGATATCTTGCGGTGTTGCAGGAAGGGGGACCCCTTCCAGGGCCCGAGAGTGGGCTCTTGTCTAACACTCAGAAGTGAGTTGTCCAAGGAGACACACGTGCTGACAAAGCAGGAGACTTTATCGGGAAGAGATGCCCGCGTGGAGAGCAGCAGGGTAAAGGAACCCAGGAGAACTGCTCTGCCATGTGACTCTCGCAGTCACGGGTTTTCTTATGATGGGATTAGTTTCCGGGTTGTCTCTGGCCAATCATTCTAGCTCAGGTTCTTCCTGGTGGCATCACTCAGCCAAGATGGATTCCAGTGAGGAGGATTCTGGGAGGTTGGTAGGACATGTGGGCTGATGTCTCCTCTCCTTTTGACACCCAGCCTCTTCAGAATGGACCCATCATCTCTTCCACCCGCTCTTTTCCCACCTGCCCCTTCTCTATGGTACCACTACTTTACTCTGTCCCAGCCAAATGCCAGCCCAGATCAAGGGGTCTGGTCATCTCAACCTAGGGTCCCATCCCCAGAATAATGTTTTTAGCTGCATAAAATAAAATAACAAGATTACAGAAGAAACCAGTTATATTGAAATACAATTAGCAAAATACACAAACACATGTGTTGTATCATAATATACTTGTGCCTTCATTACCATGTTAGATAAGATTCATTGGAAGCTCTAAGAAGCATTGCCCTTTTGAAGGAGTGCATTGCAAGATATCTGCACAACCATAGCGTGATATGAAACCTGCGGTTCCTATTGGTGGCTACGTCACAGGTGCCACCCACGACTGTGACGTGTTGCCTCCCTTCATATTTAAAAGATATTCTAAATGTCAGTTACAAGTTAAGAGAAATAAAGATGCAACTTCCCCCCACCATCCAGGTTCATAGACTCCCTCAAGTCTGTGGACTCCACACTAGGAACCCCTGACCTAGAGGCTCTGTTTTTCCACAGTCACCCACTCCCACTTACCTCTCCTAATCAGTCTGCAAGCCCTGCTGACTTCTCACTGGAGGGCGCTGGGGCTCATCTCCCATTCCCAGGGCCACTGCACAGGGTTGGGGGACTCACCCTTTCTCACCTCCTTTCCATCTCCTCACCTCCATTCTTGCTCCACTCTGCCTGTGCTGCACCCTGAATCCTCATCCTCCAATGCAAACCTGACTGTATCAACCTTTGCTGTGGATTCTTCAATGGCTCCCTATTGCCTGTGGGATAAACTCTACAGACCTTTCCAAAGTACCAAGTCGCTCACCCGGCTCTCCAGCCTCATCTTCCAACATTCCTCCTCACCTGACTTTCCACACTCCCATCATTTTTAACTACATGAAGTTGCCAGAATATGACAACTCACTAGGCTTTTTCCTATGCTTTTCTCTCCACCTAGAATGCCCTCCCCAAGCTATCCATTGGGCTTCCCAGATGGTAAAGTACTTTACCACTACCTAGTGTAAAGCACCCGCCTACCAATGCAGGAGACATAATAGACACAGGTTCAATCCCTGGGTCAGGAAGATCCCCTGGAGGACGGCACTGCAACCCACTCCAGTATTCTGGCCTGTAGAATCCCATGGACAGAGGAGCCTGGCAAGCTACAATCCAGAGAGTCACAGAGTCAGACACGACTGAAGCCTCCTAGCATGCATGCACGCAAGCTCTCTATCAAGCAAACTCAAGTTTATTCCGAAGTCTCAGCTCAAATGGTTGCTTGCCCATTCCCCACCCCACTCATCTGCACCCCCAGGCAAACGTAGGTTCCCCCCCACTTCCCCACCCCCACCCCTCCACCCCACCTCCGCCCCTCCCCTCAGGACTCACCCCACCCAGCTCACCAAGTTACAATCTTTTAATGAGTCTGTATCTCTGAGTCTATATCTCTCCAAGATCACAAACTTCAGGAGGGCAACAATGGAATCATTTTTTCTTTGACTCCCCCAAACTTAGTACTTTCCCTGGAGCCCAGCAGGCCATCAGTTGAATAAATGAATAAAACATTAAAAGAGAAAAAGAACCATGAATGAAAACTGATTTTAGGCATAATAAATGCATTTAACAACTGCAAAAAAAGAATAAACTATCTCTCGATCTGGAATAGCTGAAAACAGAGTAAGCAGGGGGCCGAAATCAACACTGTGCCGTGAGGCTCTCTCTGATTTTCTGTTCTTCCCTTTACTATTTCGGTTAGATTGCCCACATCCTGGGAATGACGATGCGCATGTTTTGATCTATGGATCATGCTATAATTTCTTGAATTCTGCTCCCTATTCTTTGAGAGATCTTTCTGTTATACATACATACCTCAATTAGGGGCCGATTATTTCCCTTCATCGTTTCAGTTCATCGTTTCGGTTTCATTAAACAGAGAGTTCTTCCAGTGCATGAAGAATAGGATTAGATTTATAGAAATTCAATTTACATTTGGCTTTTGAGGAATAGCTGTCGTACACAGCCAAGCCACAGCTCTATCTGTCAGGCCTCCTGAAGTTATGGTTTACAGGCTCCTTTCACTCCCTTCTGGCCAACTCCCAGCTTAACCCCTTCTGGCCAACTCCCAGCTTAACCCCTTATGGCCTGGATCTGCTGATGCTATTCTGGGCACCTGGCCACCTAATCCAATGACCTTTCCTTGGAGTCTTCTGTCTCCAGCTCCTGGAGTCAGGCTGCCACAGCCAACCATCCAATTCTTCCTAAAACCCTCAAAATCCCTGACCTTTGCTGATGATCTCTGCTCACCCCGCCCCCACCCTTGAGCGTCCAGATGGGTTTGTTCATTTGGCTTCCTGCTGGCCATCTCCCCAAGGATGTCTCAAGGGCAATAAGCTAAAGCAGATAATCAACGTGCCCGCCACCCGCAACAGGTTCCCCTTTCACATCCTCCAGGACACCACAGTCTGGCCTTTGTCATGGCCACCCCCCTCTCCCTTGCGCACACATCCCACCCATCACCTCGCCATGCGGCATTCATCTCCTGGAAACTTCTCCAGCTAACCCTCTCTCTGTCCCACATCTCTTCACCAAGAGCCGCAACTGTCTGTTTCCATTCATTACTCTAACCCCGGTACTTCTTAGCATCCAACCTGGCACACAAGACACCAGTAAACACATGCTGATTCAGAGAATAAGGAAGCAGACAAATCCCACTCTACAAATTTTAACACTGAGGCTCAGAGAAAAGAAGTGATTGGTCCACAGTCACCCGGGAGGGGGCCAATCAGGTCTTAGCCCGAAGGTGGCTCCACCCCCCTGCATTTTCTTCTGCTCTGAGTGCAGGGCTGGTTCTGGTGTGTTCTTCCCCCACTGCCTTACCTGAGAGCACCGTGAAGACAGCCGCGAAGGCATTGAGCTTGAGCCCGTCGATGACATTGCTGGAGTGGAAGAGCTCGAGACACATGAGGCTGAAGCCAACCACCAGCAGGAGGATGTAGAGTACCTCGGAGACCACCGACAGCCACAGGACCCCTGCACGGAGGAGGAGGGAGGTAGTGAGATGAGGACCCACAGGGCGGACTCTCCCTGTGTTCACTCCACCCCTACGCCCTTGGATTGGGGGATCAAGTTGTTTTAGAGAAGACCATCGGATCTAGGGTGGGTCCTAACTGGATAAGGAGATCCTGGCCAGCCATCCTCCTCACGGGGACTGGCTCAGGAACCCTAGCTGAAGTCTGTCAGATCATGGCACTCTTGGGGTGATGCTTACTGGTCCAGGCAGGCATGTGGACCATAAGCAGGTCCATTCAGATTGGAGGCAAGAACTTCCATCCTGTGACTGGATAAGAGGCTCTCTTTCTCTTCTCATCTGTAAAGTGACTGCCACTGAGAGCCATCTCAGGGCTAACACTAGTTGCTGAGCAGAGAGATGGAAAGATGATCTCATCGTTGTTGTTTAGTTGCTAAGTCATGTCCTACTCTTTGCGACCCCATGGACTGTAGCCCGCCAGTCTCCTCTGTCCATGGGATTTCCCAGGCAAGAATACTAGAGTGGGTTGCCATTTCCTTCTCCAGGGGATCTTTCCAACCCAGGGACCGAATCCCTGTCTCCTGCATTGTAAGCATATTCTTTACCACTGAGCCACCAGGGAAGCTCATTGGGATACCCTAACCACCAAACCACCAACCCCCCGGGGTTCTCTGTAGCTAAGCTGGTGGTCTCTGTAGCTAAGTGTGGTGGTCTCTGCTGCCTGCAGCTGTAAACATCCCGGCTCTTACACACATCATGGTTGCCCTCAAGGGACATTTCCATTTTTATTTACCCTCTACCCCACTCCATTTTTTTTCTAGAAGCCACTTACCTTCCAAGCCACACTAACCATAGGTTTTGAGAAGGGACTATGGACCAGGCCTGGCCAGCAGGAGATGGACATATGACCCAAGTCAACTCAATGAGTCAGACACAGGACTTTTGCTGGAACTACTAGGAAAGAAAATTCCTTTTTTTCCACTCAGTGTGAGATTGGGAAGGATGGAAGTGGCTGCACTGAGTAGCAAGGGCCTCCCTTAGGGCAGAGCCAAGGCCGAGAAAGGTAGCACCGAGAGACAAAGGAAGATCTTGTTCTGTGACATTGTTTGAGCCCCTCGATCCAGACATGCCTGAAGCTGCCAGTCATTTGTTCTTTCAATCAGAGAAACCAAGAGTTCTTTTTCTTTGCCTAAGTTGGTTAGAGGTAGAATTTCCATCTCTTATAATCAACAGTCCTGATCCTCAGCTTTTCTTTTCTCACAAGCTGTTAGACCTGTCCTTCCCTACCTCTCTGCCTTTGCACAAGCTGTTCCCTCCACGTTAATGTCCTAGGGACACCCCGATACACAGCCTCCAGTGAAGGAAGCAAACAAACAGCGATTTCGGATCCCCTATCTACTGGCTGATGAAGGACCCAGATTCTCAAACATCCACTATCATTCCTGATGCAACAGGCCTTTCAGAGCTTTGAAGAACTTTTCTCTTTCTCTCTCTCTTTTTGTGCTACAAAAATATCACCTTTCTTGGGCAATCCCTTGGATTTCTGTAAGAGAATAATGTGCTCTTGGCAGCCTGGATGTTGTTAAAACACCCCCTGGCACCGAACACTCACAGCCTCCAAAGCCCTTTGCTGGCCCAGGGCCCACCAGGCAGTGGGGAGGAAGGCAGGAGGTGCGGGGCGAGCCGGGCCCTGCAGGGGGGCGGATGCCCACAGGGAGGCCTGGTCTCGCTTCCAGAAGCCTTTACCTCCAGCTGCTGTTGCTCTGCTGGTGGGCGGAGGCCACCCCTCACCACAGTGAAGCTCACTGACTCAGCCGACTCCCCCGCATCGCCCCCGCTCCCCCAGCGGATGCTCTCCTCCTGCCCGCATGGGCCTGGGGCCAGGCCCGCACCCCACCACCTGCCCCTCCCAGCAGGGCCCAACTCTGCTCTTTCAGACGGGATGGGAGATGGCATGGGCGTGGGGCAGTGAGATGCTCCAGGAGTGAGTTAACCTCGGAGAAACAGGCGCTGGAATCTCAGATGCATGGCTGGGGTTATGCTGCTTCTTTCTGCCAGATTTTTTTTCCTGTCTACCCACTGGGCTCAGAGCATCTGTCTGAAATTTTCAGCCCACCCAAGGCAAGGAAATTAGTAACTATAGTAAGAAGCAGGATCATTGCTGAGGTTATGCAAATAGTAGCAGCAATGCCGCAGTAGGGCCAGGGGTTTTAGGCATCTTTCCGGTGCCAAGTCACACTGGATGGTGTTAATGTTCCACCCCATGTCCTTGCTCCTCTTTTCAGTCTTTCTGTCTTTGAAGGATTGTCTTCAGGAAGTCTTTGGACTTCATTTTGCCCATCTTCATTCAGAAAGTACCTGGAAACTTACATTGTTCCTCTCTGCGATGTCATCAGCCAGAGGCTGATTGGGGTGGTCCCGCCCCGGGGCTCTGGCAGAGGCAATTTTGGGACCTGACGCACATTGCAAAATTCCCTCCGGGCCAAAGCGGAAGCTGCCCTTCCTGGGCTCCGGCCGCACATCAACCTGTCGCTTGCCTTCCTCCCTTCCCCATTCTGCTCTCTCCAGCTCCCTTACCACTCTCCTCTGGGGTGTGCATGCGTGCTAAGTTGCTTCAGTTGTGTCCCACTCTTTGCAACCGCCATGGACTGTAGCCTGCCAGGCTCCTCTGTCCAGGGGATTCTCCAGACAAGAATACTGGAGTGGGCTGTCATGCCCTCTTCTAGGGGATCTTCCTGACCCAGGGATCGAACCCACATCTCTTAGGTCTCCTGAACTGGCAGGTAGGTTCTTTACCACTAGTGCCACCTGGGAAGCCCTTCCTTGGGGCATTTCTTTATAAATGACTTGCACATGGATCCTCATCCCAGGATCTGCTTCCAGGACTCTGGCCTCAGACACCAGTATTCACAAGCATGATCTCCCCCAGTCTTCCTGACAGCTTAGCAAGGCAGCACCCATTTTATAAATGAGCAAACTGAGGTTCCAAAGGATTAAGCCACTGGTCTACACAGCTGGGTAGTGAGTGATACAGTCAGTCTGGGTTCAAACTCAGGCCTCTCTGACTCCAGAAACCATCATGGGCAGGGAGGTTATAAATTAGCAGGAGAGAGTGGCCACTTTGAAGTCATATGGGGGAAGTTGGGTTCCCTGGCCACAGCTCTTATCTACATGCACCCCAGCATCCCTAGGAATTCCTGAGCCAGGATTCCTGCAGGAAGAGGACCACGGAGTAGGACTGTGGTTGGGGAGGGCATTCTCAATGATCCTGAGCCCAGATGGCCATGAGGTGTGGTGGGGAAGGAGGCCACAGGGGAAAGTAGATGAGTCTTAAGGATGCTGGTGAGACAGGCTGGGACCTGGGACCCTTGGGTGCAATGCTTGCGCCTGGACAAAACTCTCTTCAAGCAACAAAAACACACAGAAACTATCAGGGACTGAAAATAACTGTGTGCCTGCGCAGTTGGGGCAAATTATGGACAATAAGATACAAAAAGACCAAAAACCCGGGGCTTCCCTGGTGGCTCAGTAAAGCATCTGCCTGTAAATGCAGGGGACGAGGGTTCCATCATCCCTGGTCCGGAAAGATCCCACATGCCTCGGACCAACTAAGCCCGGTGCACCACAGCTACTGAGCTGGCTCTCTGGAGCCCACGCTCCGCAGCAAGAGAAGCCACTGCAATGAGAAGCCTTGGCACCAATGGCTAAAGAGTAGCCCTCGCTTGTCACAACTGAAGAAGGCCCGTGTGCAGCAAGGAAGACCCAGCACAGCCAACAAATATCTAAGTAAAATATAGAGTAAAAAATACTCTTTAAGAAAACAACTGCCACCGCTGAAGAGCTGGGAGCAAAAGCAGGTACTGCTCATGACCCCTACACACAACACCATCAAAGGGGTGGGCAAGCCACCCCTCTGGCCAGATCCCTGGACTCTCCCCTACTGTCAACCCATATAGGGAAATAGCTTGTCCTCTCACCTCCACCCTGCTGGGGGAGCGAGCAAGAAACTGTTGCTTGTTCTCACCCCCAATAAAGCCTGGCCTGAATTACCTGTCTGGCCTCTTATCAATTTCTGTTGATTAAGGAGGTTAAGAGCCCTGGTTGGTAACACTGAGAACCAGGCTGAAAGAGATGGGCTTGACCCATGATGCAGAGGCAGGTGCTGTCCTAAAGGCCTTAGCAAGGAAAAGGCCTGCCAGGAGGCTCCCTCTGGAAGGGGGCCTGACTAGCATATCCGCTGGAGGTTCAGCCATGCTCCGTGAAGAATGGCGCTAGTGGTAAAGAATCCACCTGCCAATACAGGAGACAGGACCTCAGGTTCAATCCCTGGGTTGGGAAGATGCCCTGGAGGAGGGCATGGCAACCCACTCCAGGATTCTTGCTTGGAGAATCCCATGGACAGAGGAGCCTGGTGGGGTACAGTCCATAGCATCGCACAGAGTCAGCAATGACTGAAGTGACTTAGCACACACACACCCATGAAGAGATGCTGGTGGTCCAGGCCACGACAGTGGCAGGGTGACGATGGTGAGGACAAGTAGGGAGCTTGATAACTCCAGAGGGGTGGGCTCTGTGGTCTGCTGACCCATGGATGCGATGGCCAAAGAGAGGGAGGAGTCCAGAGTAGGGCCATGTTTCTAGCCCAGGCATCTGAGCAGTCGGTTCTTGCTCTGCAGTGAGAATGGGACAACACTAAGACAGGAACGTGTGAGTCGAGACCTACAGGTGCAGAATCTTCAGCTGCTGCAGGACCTCTGGTGAGGATGTGCACCAGGCAGCTGGAGCCCAGACAGGGACATGGGGGCATTGGCAAGACATGGCACTGAGTGTTCGCCATGATTGTTAAAGAGATGGATGCCCCCCAGAAAGCATGCCAAGCCAAAGAGGAAATGGTGGGAAGCAGAATCCACGGGAACATCAAGACTCAAGCAGAAGGGTGGTGAGGGGGCTGTGACGGTGCAGCCGTACTAGGGATGACCCACCCACTCCTGCCCATGACCTTTCAACGCACCTGCCACCTGCCAGCACCTCTCTGCCCCAGGGTTTGTTCTGGTCATCAGAGCCCATGCCCCACCTGCTGGGAGATTGACACCACCCTGCCCTCTACCCCAGGAGCCACCCTCAACCGATGCCTAATGTGAGTTAATGAATAAGTACCCAAGGGGTAGGTAACACTGGGCACCCACCAGGTGGGGTGGGATCTTCAAATCTGTGTTTCCCATTGTAATAGGGAGGGACAAATCTGACTCCATATTGGATCTGTTTCATTTACTTTTTAAAAATTGTTTTTAAAATAACTTTATATTTTTTAAAATATCTGTCAGTTTTCATTCCAATCCCAAAGAAAGGCAATGCCAAAGAATGTTCAATGTGGTAAATCGCTTCAGTCATGTCCGACTCTTTGCAACGCCATTGACTGTAGCTCACCAGGATCCTCTGTCCATGGGATTTCCCAGGCAAGAATACTGGAGTGGGTTGCCTTTTCCTTCTCCAGGGGATCTTCCTGACCTAGGGATTGAACGCACATCTCATGTCTCCTGCATTGGTAGGCGGGTTCTTTACCACTAGAGCCATCTGGGAATTATCCAAAAAAGAATGTTCAAACTACCACACAACTGCGCTTATCTCCAATGCTAGTAAGGTTATGCTCAAAACCCTTCAAGCTACCCTTCAACAGTATGCGAACTGAAAACTTCCAGATGTACCAGCTGGATTTAGAAAAGGCAGAGGAATCAGAGATCAAATTGCCAACATCTGTCGGATCATAGAGAAAGCACGAGAATTCCAGAAAAACATCTACTTCTTCATTAACTACAATAAGCCTTTGATTGTGTGGATCACAACAAACTGGAAAATTCTTAAAGAGATGGGAATATCAGACCACCTTATCTGTCTCCTGAGAAACCTGTATGCAGGACAAGAAGCAACAATTAGAACAAAAGACTGGTTCCAAACTGGGAAAGGAGTACAACAAGGCTGTATATTGTCAGCCTGCTTATTTAACTTATATGCAGAGTACATCATGTGAAATGCCAGGCTGGATGACTCACAAGCTGGAATCAAGATTGCTAAGAGAAATATCAATAACCTCTGATATGCAGATGATACCACTCTAATGGTAGAAAGTGAAGAGGAACTAAAGAACCTCTGGATGAAGGTGAAAGAGGAGAGTGAAAAAGCCAGCTTAAAACTCAGCATTCAAAAAACTAAGATCATGGTGTCTGGTCCCATCACTTCATGGCAAATAGATGGGGGAAAAGTGGAAGCAGTGACAGATTTTGTTTTCTTGGGCTTCAAAATCATTGTGGACGGTGACTGCAATCATGAAATTAAAAGGCACTTGCATTTTGGAAGAAAAGTTATAACCAACCTAGACAGCATATTAAAAGCAGAGACATCACTTTGCTGACAAAGGTCCGTATAGTCAAAGCTATGGTTTTTTCAGTAGTCAAGCACAGATATGAACGTTGTACCTTCTTTATGAAAGCTGAGTGTTTGAATTGTGGTGCTGGAGAAAACTCTTGAGAGTTCCTTGGACAGCAAGGAGATCAAACCAGTCAGTCCTTAAGGAAATCAGTCCTGAATATTCCTTCGAAGGACTGATGCTGAAGCTGAAGCTCCAGTACTTTGGCCACGTGACTCAAAGATCTGACTCATTGGAAAAGACCCTGATGCTGGGAAAGATAGAAGGCGGGAGGACAAGGGGACAACAGAGGATGAGATGGTTGGATGGCATCATCGACTCAATGAACATGAATTTGAACAAATTCCAAGAGATAGTGAAAAACAGGGAAGTCTAGCGTGCTTCAGTCATGGGGTCGCAAAGAGTCAGCTTAGGACTGAACAACAACAGTTTATTTACTTACTTACTTATTTGGCTGCATCAAGTCTTAGTTGGATTCTGTTGCTTTTGCTAAAAGTTAAGAATGTTGCCTGTAGCTTGAAATATACAGGATGGTCCATTCTCAAGGTTCTGATCTTTAAAAGTGTGACACTTTCCCATTCATATAGAGATTTTTTTAAAGTGGCAGAACAGAGAATAACATTTGTCTCATTGGAGGTTTACACGAATATTATGTCCTGAACTAGGTGGACAGCTGCAAGAACAAAGAATTCCTACACCAAGAAGCTTGCAACACTAACCACAACCCCTCCCCTTCTAGTATAAAAGAAGCCTGAATTCTAACTTGGGCAAGATGGTTCTTTGGGGCACTAGTCCACCACTTTCTCAGTCTGCTAGCCTTCGGAATCAAGTCGTTATTCCTTGCCCCAACAACACGGTTTCTTGGCCTTCTGTGCACGTCCAAGCTTGGACTCAGTAATACCACCAGAGGAAAGATGGAGTTAAGGGTGAAGAAGCACATTAAATTGTCTGCATCTGAGTGAAAACACTATTCATTTTCCCATTATTTTAAAAATTTTATCAGCTCCACCAAGCATCTCTGTTTGTTGCCAATATGTTCTTAATACCTTCCTAACACTTTGTTTGAAACAATGCTCAGCTCTTCAGCAGCTCCTAGGCAGACTTGAGGCTGAAGCTGAAGCTCCAATAATTTGGCCACCTGATGCAAAGAGTCGACTCACTGGAAAAGACCCTGATGCTGGAAATATTGAAGGCAGGAAGAGAAGGGGATAACAGAGGATGAGATGTTTGGATGGCATCACTGACTCGACGGACATGAGTTTGAGCAAGCTCTGGGAGTTGGTGATGGACAGGGAAGCCTAGCGTGCTGCAGTCCATGGGGTTGCAAAGAGTTGGACAGGACTGAGTGGCTGAACAACAGCAAGGCAGACCTGAAGAACATTTTGACAGTTTCCTTCTGTGCTGGGAACTCTCCATCTCCCCCATCCTCTTCTCCCTCACAGGCCACTGCTCTCCACCCCTCTCTGCTCTGCTCTGTGCCCCAGGGACCTGACTCCTTAGACAGCATCCCCAGGCTCCCTGGCTCTCTGAGTCAGCAATGGGGGGCACTAGCTGGAAACTGGACCCTGGGAGGAGAGAGGTCAGTGTGTTTCTGCCCTGCTCCCTCTCAGTCTCTGTCCGCTTTTCTGGCAGTGACTTCATTCTTCTGCCCACGACTACAGCTCCGCTGTCACAGCTACTATTCTTACAGCCACCAGAACACCGCTCTGCCCTTTTATCCTTCCTGCCCAAGGCTGGTAACAGCTCCATGCCGTTGTCAGCCTTCGGGTGCCTCAGATTCTCTCAACCCTTCCCATGCCTCTATGAGTTCTTTCATCCAAGAGCCTTCATTTGAACCATGTGGGGGATTCTGTTTCCTGCAGAGAGCTCCCCAGCACATCATTTTTTATAGCAAGGGATCCAATTAGAGGAGTGATCTAAGCCAGTGATCTCAGACTGGACTCCTGACCAGCAGCAGCGGCAACACTCAGGAACCTGCGATGCAAATTCTTGGGCCTTCCTGGATCTGGAAACTCAGAGAGTGGAATCCATCTGTGTCTTAATGGGCTCTCCAGGTGATGCTGATGCATATTCAAATACGAATGTCACTGATCTGCAGTTCCCTTTCAAACGTACCAAGAAAAAAGCCAGTCAACTTTGGGGGGTGGGGGGAAACTGAGTCAATGCTAGACCGTAGGTGTTGGCGCCTGGCAAACAGAGAGAAGGTAGAAGGGGAATAATGAAACAATTGGGAATCATCACGTAGTGTCTGGTCTAAAACCAATGTCCACTGTTATTATTAGTGCTACGGAACGCACCGTATGTACGTGTAAATAAGGGAAGCCGGCAGGACAGTGGGCTGGGAGCCTCTGGGCAGGATCAGCAGGGGGCCTTGGTGATGTCCAGAAAGGCTCAATAATCACAGAGATGATTGTTTCTAGTCTCTGAAACTTGCCACTAATGGCTCGATTCACAGCGGAGAACTGGTGACCTCCCGGGGCAGGAGCAATGAAATGATTTCTCATCAGGTGTGGGGCCCACGAGGTGACAGCTAATCCTCTTAGCTGCTCTTTTTGCCTTTTTAAAAAACATCTCCGTGACGCCAACTCTGACCCTCCACTGATGGAACTGATGGGTTTGGAAGAACGATTTCCCTTTCACCCAGGAATCCCTCCCTTGCTAAGACAGTTTCCAGGGCCAGCCCTTTAACGGAGGGGACATCACAGGTGGGAACTGTGTCTTGGATGGGTGACCTTGGCGGGGGAGGGAGGGGCTCACCCCTTGGCCCTCTGTTTCCTCCACTGAAAAATGGCCATAATAGACTTGTCATCAGCGTTCAATGAGACAATATCTTGAAGTCACACAAGCCTGACACTTGAAAAGTGTTCACAAGAGCTAAGTGTTACTATTACTTCCTAATTAGTATAATCATTGGCAATTAGGATAATTACAAGAGGCAGGGAGGCACAGGGGTGAAGAGCCAGACGTGGGCCAGGCCACCAAGGTTGACACGTGCTCTGCCAGTTATCAGCCAGGAGACTGTGTCGTCTCCCGTGATACCTGTTTGTATCTGTTTTCTCGCTTAAATTGGGGATAGATCCAGAACGCACTTATGGACGGTTGTGAAGATAAAGCGATTCAGTCGATGAGGGAAGAGCTCAGGGCAGTGCCTGGCACATGGCACGTTATGCGCATTCGCTGTTCCTATTATTGCGGTCATCGTTGTTATTCACATGGGTAGAGCCAAGGAGTAGGCAGCCTGGAACGCGTGCATCTCAGCCACGGGACAAATAAAACCCTCGTGGGGAAGGCGAGGAGGGCAGAGGGGGATTGCGGCAAAATCACATGAAATCCCAAGACGCAATGGCATTTTAAGAGAACACATTTTTCCTTCCCAAATCCATCTGTTGAATATGTCAAATCACTAAGTCGTGGTGCAGTGGCCGCTGGCTGTGGGCTCAGTGACACACCCCCTGAAACCCAGCAGCTTCAATCATGTACATGATGCGGTTCGGGACCTCTGAGGCTAGAAACGGCTCAGTGACAGCTACTGTTTGTGAAATGTCAATATTGGAAGCTCAGAGGCAAGGATGCATGGGGGGCTGGGAGGAGAAAGCCAGAGGCCTTGAAGAACTGTAGTGAGGGGCTTTGAGGGTCACCAAGTCCCCAGCTCTCCATCTGCAAATGAGAAATTAGCCCGGAAAAGAATCAGGATGTGTGCGTGTCACAAAGCATGCTGGGGGCAGTCTGGAGCAGGGGCAGGTCTTCCACCTGCCAGGCTACGTGAGGTTGCATCTTTAGGGAGTGAGGGGATGCTATCAGAGGCACAGGGATTGAGGTTTTAGGGGAAAGAGGCTGCCTTGGAAATGGTGGCTGCACCGCACGTCTGCAGCCCTGAGTTCCAGCCCCAATGCTATGGGTCCTCTGGGAGGCCCTGGTGTTTCCCAGGGGCCTCAGTTTCCCTCCTCGGTAAAACAAGTGGCTTCTCAAACAAGCTGCCAACAGGCCGAAGCCAGCCCACAAAATTGTCTTATTTGGCCCACACAGTATTTTAAAAATATCTGAATTCATTATCAACATTTAAAAATAGGAGACTTCACAGAAAAAAAAATCCAGATTTCCGGATTTGTTTGCAAAATGGGTGGATGCAAGAATGCAGGACCCACACCCCCATATGACTGTGGGGCTGAGGTGGGGTGGGCCCCCTCCAACAGGGCATGTATTCCTGGGTCAGCACAGACCCCAGCCAGCCCCCCTCACTCCTTCATGGCTCCTTCCAAGCACTCGTGACCATTTGAGTTTACAGCCCTCATAAAATGACGTCTAAGGTCATGTCTATTCCTGTCACTCCACAGTCATGCAACATTTTGAAACCCTGTATGGTCCTCCCTGATAAATACATGTAGGAGTGAAATATACATCAAATTCTCAGTTATCCAGCTCCCTCATGGATTCGGGGGTTCTAGCAAACACCATGACACTCCACCATGAAGGTGCTGAATTTCAAAAGAAATTAGCTTCAAAGGAAAGGCATTCAGCTCTAAAAATATGCCCGGATTGAATTATCTGAGTCAAATGCATGGATCCTAAAGCTATTTCCAAGAGTCCTCTTGTCTACCTCAGCCCCACATCCTGTCCATGAAGGCCTAAGAGGGCTGGTGAGTTGCTGGAGGGCATGGCACTGGGAATCTTCTTTTCATGAGTCAGACAGAACCTTTGAGACTTTGACTGCAGGTCATGGCAGGGGGCTTCCCAGGTGGCTCGGTGGTAAAGAACCCATCTGCCAAGGCAGGAGCTACAAGAGATATGGGTTCGATCCCTGGGTCGGGACGATCCTCTGAAGGAGGGCATGACAAGCCACTTCAGTATTCTCACCTGGAAAGTCCCATGGACAGAAGAGCTACAGTGCATGGGGTCACAAAGAGTCGGACACGACTGAGCAGCTGAAGACGCACGCACAAGCAGACATGCACGGTGGCTGCTCCTGCAGGATGTGCAAAAACATGCGGTAACAGAGCCCCTGGGAATGGAATGCCATTCAAACGCCGAACTGGGTGCTGCTCTGGAAGCACGGGGCTTGGGTGAGGCTGTTTCCTGTGTCAGTCACCATCTTTCCCAGAACTGTCCTTTTCTAGAGCCTCTCTGGACTTCCCAGGTGGTGCTAGTGGTAAAGAACCTGCCTGCCATAAGAGATGTAGGTTCAATCCCTGGGTTGGGATGATCCCCTGGAGGGGGGCAAGGCAACCCACTCCAGTATTTTTGCCTAGAGAATCCCATGGACAGGAGCCTCGCGGGCTACAGTCCATAGGGTCTCAAAGAGTCGGATAGGACTGAAGCAACTTAGCACACACGCATGCACACACAGAGCCTCTCTACACAAAGCAGACCAAGAGCTATATTTTAACCAGCTCCCCAGCTGACCTGAATGCACGTTCAAGTGTGAGGAGCGCTGTTCTAGAAGATGAAGTTTATCTGTCTTCATATGGGACCCTCACCCTTGACCAGCAGATCCTAAGGAACTCTGCCCACCTCCACCCTCAGCACCGGCTACTTGCTGAACACTTCATCGTCCCCATGCCTCCAGTATGGCCCCGGCCCTTGGAGTGTTGTCCTCCTCCAGGGTCAGCTGAATAATGGCCACCAAGATATTCATGTCCCAATCTCCAGAACTTGTGAAGATGTTACCTTACATGTCAAAAGGGACTTTGCAGACGTGATACCGCCCCACCCTTGGGCTGCACCATGAAACGTGGGCTCTTAGTTCCCTGACCAGCCTCTTAGTTCCGTGCCCCCTGCAGTGGCAGCTCGGAATGTAGATATGATTATGATCTTGAGATGGTGACATTATCCTGGATTAATTGTACAAGCTCAATGTAATCAAAAAAGTCCTCTTAAGAGGGAGGGAAGGCTTCCCTGGCGGCTCAGTCATAAAGAGTCTGCCTGCCAATGCAGGAGACGCGGGTTCCACACCTGGTCTGGAAAGATTCCATGTGCCTTAAAGCAACTAAGCCCGTGAGCCACAGCTCCTGAAGCCCGCACACCCTAGAGCCTGTGCTCCGCAACAAAAGAAGCCACCACAATAGAAACCTGCACACCACAGCTAGAGAGTAAGCCCCCCTCCCATCATCACAACCAGAAAAAAGCCTGCGCAACGTCAAAGAGCCACCACCGCCAAAAGTAAATAAATAACTTAAAAAAAAACGAGGGAACCAGGAAGATTGTGTCTGCATACCACACCTCCACCCTGCTAGTCTAGTTCATGGCACATTGTAGGTCCTCAGTAAACATTGGTGTATCAAGCTGACAAGCTGGGCCCAGAGAAATGAGTCGTCCTCCTCTGGGCTCACAACTGGATAAATGAGTTGATCAGTAGAATGGATTCTGACAATGTCTCATTGCCCCCGGAGTTCCACAAGGTTACAGGCCCCATCAATTTAGATATGACTCTGGTAGACATGCCCTTTAGAAATGGCCCTGTTGGAACCTGGGGACAGTCACCGAGCATTTGAGATGTGTCATGGTGACCTTGGCCTATCAGACTACAATGATTGTCCTCTCTCTTTAGGATCCAGAAGCTGGCCTTGAACATAATCTCTGGCCCACTCATGCAGGTCCTGGGGAGGAGGCTGGGAGGGAGCGTGTGATGGGAAGCACTTAGAAGTCGAAGGCTGACTTTGGCCACCACTCCACTGTGGCCTCTCATCACTTGGGTACGTCCTCCCACCCCGTGAGCCTCCCCTCTCCCATCTCTAAAATGGGCTTGCTCTGCAGACCAAGGAAGCAGGATGGGGTAAGTCAGAAGTCACAGACTGGTCTGAAGACAAGTTTTTGAGACTCTTTTGTTCTGTTCTTGGGTTTGTTTGTTTGTTTCTGTTGTTCCTTATCTTTGTCTCTGTCATTCTGTCTTTCTGTCTCTCTTGTTATACGTGGTATTTTTTTAAATTTTGAATTAGATACCAACATTTGAAAACCAAGGGCTTCCCAGATGGCTCAGCAGTAAAGAACTGGCTTACAAAGCAGGAGACATAGGAGATGTGGGTTCAATCCCTGGGTCGGGAAGATCCCCTGGAGAAAGGCATGGCAGCCCACTCCAGTATTCTTGCCTGGAAAAAACTTCATGGACAGAGGAACCTGGTGGGCTATGGTCCATGGGGTCCCTCCCTGCAAGGGGTGGGGGGAAGGAAAGGTTTATCTGCTGTGAGATGATAGCAGTGGGCTTCCCTTGTGGCTCAGCTGGTAAAGAATCTGCTTGCAATGCAAGAGACCTGGGTTTGATCCCTGGGTTGGGAAGATCCCCTGGAGAAGAGAAAGGCTACCCACTCCAGTATTCTGGCCTGGAGAATTCCATGGGCTGTGTAAACCATGGGATTGCAAAGAGTTGGACACGACTGAGCGACTTTCTATTCTATTCTATATTCTAAGGGCATGGCCTGCAGACAGACCTCCTCTCTGCTACTGACCTGCTGTGTGACCTTGGGCAAGTTACTTTACCTCTCTGAGCCTGTTTCCTCATCTACCCCTGAGGGTGGTTGGTTGTGAGGATTCAATAAGACACACAAAGAGGCATAATCCAGGTTCAGCTCACGATAAGCCTCAATACATGCCAGCTATCCCCATTTAACAAATGAGAACATTGAGACTTGGAAATAAGAAAAAATTCATCTGTCTGAAGCCTGACAGAGCCAGGCTGAGCAGGCATTAGGGAGATACTGTCACCTGGGTGACCTGGATTCAACATTTGCTCAGGATCCCAAAATGAAGCACATTCTAGCCTCTGCCTGTAGTCTCTTTGTAGTCCTCTTGCAGAATCCAGGGCATTCTGACTTGCCCTCCCTGATCCTGGCCCCTACAGTATTCCTCTTCCCTGAAACTCACCTGAAAAACTCATAGTCTGTGCACCAAATTTCCCAAACCCAGACCCTGCATCAGGCACTATGAGGAATGCAAAGGGGAACAGATTTGGATCCAGCCCTCTGGAAACCCCAAATTTAACCTGAGGGGTGGAACCTTCCTAGTAGCCCAGTGGGTTAAGGATCCACCTGCCAATGCAGGAGACAGGAGTTCGATCTCTGGTCCAAGAAAATCCCACATGCCATGGGGCAACTAAACCCATGCGACCCAACTGCTGATCCTGTGCTCTAGAACCTGTGTTCCACAACAAGAGAAGCCACTGCAATGAGAAGCCCCTACGCCATGGCTGAAGTGCAGCCCCCTTTCTCTGCAACTAGAGAAAGCCCTCTCGCAGCAACGAAGACCCGGCACAGTCAAAAATAAATAAACTTTGTAATGTCTTAAAAAATAAATAAGTAGAAAAATAACCTGAGGGGTGAGACACACACCCAATAAAGACAATCATGTTTATTGGGTTGGCCAACCCTATACAGGTGGTGCTATTGGTAAAGAACCCGCCTGCCAATGCAGGAGACGGAAGAGATGTGGGTTTGATCCCTGGGTTGGGAAGATCCTCTGGAAGAGGGCATGGCAACCCACTCAAGTATTCTTGCCTGGAGAATCCCATGGACAGAGGAGCCTGGCGGGATGGTCCATGGGGTCGCAGGATTGGACACATATCAGCGAGTTCGCACGCACGCACATACATCACCTAAGGAGTGTCAAGCCTTGTGCTGGGCCTTTAGCAAATAAAAATTCATTTCAACCTTATAATGGCTTAGGTGTTATGATTATCACCAAGTTACAGATGAGAGAAAACTGGGCACAGGCAGGTTACTTATCCAGCCCAGGATCACAGCTAATAAATGACAGAGCTGGGATTCAAAGGCCAGCCAGCCCAGGTCCCCATGAAGGACAAGCCCAGCGGGCCTCGAGGTCAGTGGAAGAAAGGGCACCTCCTGATAATCTCTGGCTGGCCTGGCTGGTCCCTTCCAACAAGCATTCAAAACAGCTGATACAGGCTCCATCTTACCAATGAGCACACTGAGGCACAGAGAAGGAGAGTGATTTGCCCAAGGTCTCACAGCATTGGCGAGGGGAGTAGTCAAGAGTGATGCTCAGCTCTGTCTGAGCCCTCTTCCGGCTCTCTGCAGGGGATTCGCCTCTTTTCTGGAGCATTGGACCCCTACGGCATCTGATGAAGCCTCACATTTCTCCCTGAACAATGTTTTTAAATGCATAAGACAAACATACAGGATTGTAAAGGAAACCAATATACTGAAATGGAGTTATCAAGACATTTTAAAAAATCAAATGTATAATATCAACCTACGTGCTTCTTTATTAATGCACAAAATAACAGGATCGAGTGCAAGTCTAATAACTTCTGCGACTTTGAAGCAGCCAGAAAGAAAGTGATATTTTCAAGACCTCTGCACTCCCTGTAATATGTTATGAAAACTCTGGGATTCCACTCAGCAACAAAGTCTCAGGTGGGGCTGGGACACCACATATCATGGAGGGAAATGCTAACTGCCAGTTAGAAGGCAGGGAGAGTAAAGATGTGATATTTGGCCACCCAAGTTTTGGGATCCCCTGAATTCTGACCACTGACCCCTTGGGAATTTCCAGGTTAACAATTTCTGCCTGAAGCAGTTGTTCTCAAATATATAAGTACTTGTTAAAGTGCAGTTCCCACACTGGCCCCAGGGAAGCTGATACTGCAGATGGGGGAAAAGGCTGGGCTCTGCATTGTGAAAAGCACCCCAGGTCATTGTGATTTGTTTGTTGTTTAGCCTCTAAGTCAGAGTCCGACTCTTTGCGACCCCATGGACTGCAACACACCAGGCTTCCCTGTCCTTCACTATCTCTCAGAGTTTGCTCAAACTCATGTCCATTGAGTCATTCTGATGCATGGGCTATATTTTGAGTAGTGTCTTTTATTTATTTTTTTTTAATTTTACATAATTGTATTAGTTTTGCCAAATATCAAAATGAATCCGCCACAGGTATACATGTGTTCCCCATCCTGAACCCTCCTTCCTCCTCCCTCCCCATACCATCCCTCTGGGTCGTCCCAGTGCACCAGCCCCAAGCATCCAGTATCGTGCATCGAACCTGGACTGGCAACTCGTTTCATACATGATATTTTACATGTTTAAATGAGTAGTGTCTTTTAAAAATACAAATACCATGAAGTCTCCTCTTTGTTGCAACTTTCTGGAGAGTTCTCATTGCACTTGGAATAGGCCCCAACTTCCTGCCTATCTTTCGAACCAACCCCCCTCCACCAAAATTGTCAAGCCTCCGCTTATCCTTTGACACCTCCTAGCCCACCATGCTCCAGCCACCCCAGGGCCTTTGCACTTGCTGAGCTCTGTGGCCAGAATGCTCATTTCCCAGCTTTGCTCAGTTGCTTTCCAGCTGAGATGCCATGGACCACTCCATCTAGAGGAGTCATTCCCACAACATACACCCAGTCACTTCCTATCCTTCACTCCGTTCTCTTTTTCATTATTTGAAATGGTAACATTATCTCTTGGCCAACACATGTGATCGGTTCTCCAGCCACAGTGAAAATTCCACACAGGCAAGGGTTTTGTCAGACCATTCAGTGCTATCTCCTAGAACAAGATCTGGCCCCGACCCAGGAGATGCTCAGCAAAAAGTTGTTAAACAAATAATTAAGAAAGGACATAAGCCAAGAGGAAACAGAGACGGCCAGCAGCAAAGGAGCCAAGGGAAGAAACTGCTTCAAGGATGAGGCGGCTGCTGCTGTGAATGCCACCCAAAGGTCAGGAAAATACGAGGACCAAGAGATGAGGGAAAGGCCACGGGCTTTGGAGATTTGAGCCCCTCTGGTGACATTTGCAGGGAGAGAAGCAGATTCTTCAGAGGGGCCGATGCCAAAGGGAATGTGACTTGAGGCGCTAGTGGGTGGTGATGAGGCAGGAGCCAGATGCCCTGGGCACACCCCCCACCCAGAGTAAAGCAATTGGAGATTCATCCTCTAGTGACTGAAACTCCAAGACGAGAATCGCAGGGCAATTACGGGAGGAGGTTGTACCCTGCACAGACCACATATTTCTCATTCCCGAAGTCAGGAGACCTCTCTGACAACACAAGCACAGAAAAGGCTCCTTGGAGGCCAAAGGGGAGTCATGACAAGGGATGTTCTACCCAGATGCCTTTTTGGTAGGATCCATCTTGTCTAAGTGGAGAAGGCAATGGCACCCCACTCCAGTACTCTTGCCTGGAAAATCCTATGGGCGGAGGAGCCTGGTGGGCTGCAATCCATGAGGTTTCGAAGAGTCAGACACGACTGAGTGACTTCACTTTCACTTTTCACTTTCATGCATTGGAGAAGGAAATGGCAACCCACTCCAGTATTCTTGCCTGGAGAATCCCAGGGACAGGGGAGCCTGGTGGGCTGCTGTCTATGGGGTCGCACAGAGTCGGACACGACTGAAGTGATTTAGCAGCAGCATCTTGTCTAAGAGATGCACGTGCACACATGGGAAAAACCTGAGATATACCAATATGGACCATAAACCAGACAAATCAAAATGATCGGCCAAAAGGAAACCGGAAGAAATGTCCCATGGAAGTGATTTAAACTGCTGTGTGGGCACAACTCAGAGACTCACTTGAGCCCACCCATGTGTCTCTCCACAAGTACTATACTCTTTTTCCTCCTAATGAACACTTTACTTGCTTCACTGGTTTTCGTCTTTGTGGAAATTCTTTTCTGCAAACCTGAAGAACCAAGGCCCTTGTCACTGACCACTGGTCTAGTGGCTAAGATCTGATGCTGTCACCGCCATGACCGAGCCCACCTCTGGCTGGGAACCCAAGCCCCGCCCCAAGCCTTTGCAGGCCAAGGCCACCAGAGATCAGTGAGGCTGGCGGTGCAGACGCCGTGGGTTTTGATGATGAGACTGGCCGGCCTGAAGGGAGGTTTGCTCAAGCTTCATTGCAGAGGGAGAGAGAAGGGGAAGTTTGAGGGCTTTTCATCTGAACTGGGTCAGTACGCAAGTCATTCACCCCATTCAGTGGGGAGGGACAAGGTGGGCACAAGAACAGGGCTCTAGAGAGCCCTGACAGAGTGGATTCAATCCTCTTCCACTTACCAGCTGTATGATGTGGGGCAAGTTATTTAAATCCTGTTGGGCCTCAGTTTCCTCATCTGTGAAACGGAATGCCTCCAACGCCCACATCAAGGGCTATAGTGGGGATTCAATGACCTATGTGGAAACGGAGCCTGGTACACACTGAGCGCCTAGCAAGTGCCATCTTTTATTTCCTAATTGTGCCGGTACTGTGATGATCTGGAATGTCATGAGGAAAGGCCACACTCTCAGGACATGCCAGAAAGATGAGAGCCAGAGCAACAAAGCACGGATGGTCCACCAATGAGTCTGTAAGCAGGGGCTGTGGCTAGACTGGGGAGTCCCAAGAGTTTCTGTAGGAGGTACTGCATCCAACTGGACTTCAAGGATGAGAGGGAGCCAGGAAAGGCAAACCAGACCTGGGGAAACAGGAGTCAGAACCCCCGGGGCCGTCAGGTGTGGCTGGCCCACAGAGGCCAAGCGGGGAAGGGCTGGGGCTGGGCAGAGGAGGCCGCTTTATCTCAAGGGTAGCAGGGACCTGGCGTCCAAAAGTTCATGCTGGAGCCACGCAGCCAAGGGAGGGAGGAGGGAGCCTGGAGTTGACGCTGATCTGTGGGGGCACGATTGTGACAATCATCGCTGAACGGTGACAATTCAAAAGGTAAGGGTGGAGACTCTGGCCAAGGCAGGCACAGGGCTCACCCCTGACAACTCCAGGTTGTGCTAATTTGACACGTGTCCCACGAGGACAAGTACCCAAGGCGGCCGCCAAACTCCCACCCAACTCTGTCTACCCTTGTTCCCCCAACACCATGGCTGGCAGAGGGTCACAGATGGAGCCTACTGGTAGCACAGATGGGGAGGGGACTTCAGCTCCTGAGACTCCATCCTGGGGGCTGCGGACAGACAGAACAGCCTCAGAGCTGGAATGAGCCAGCAGGGCACCGCCCCCTGTAGAGCAGGCCAGGCGTTCAGGGCTTGGTGGACAGACTGCAGCTCCACCCTCCTCCCCAAGTTCTCACTTGGGAAGTCCTGGCCCCAGGAGGTCCCAGCCAAGACACACACCTTCCTTGGTCCTCCATGAAGCCACTGGGAGAGGGCACTGCAGTGGGCTCAGCATGCACTCGCCTGTTCAGGGTCAGCAGTAAAATAGCCTTTAACTCCCTGACACCTCCTGACCTCACCTCTACCCCTCCTCCCCCTTGCTCACTGCCTAGTCAAACTGGGCTCCTTGTTGTTGGTCAGTCGCTAAGTCATGTCTGACTCTTTGCGACCCCATGGACTGCAATGCGCCAGGCTTTCCTGTCCTTCCTTCCTTGCTGGTCCTTAAATACATCAGACATCCCTGGCCTCTTTGCTGGTCCTTAAACACATCATTCACACACCTGCCTCAGGGCCTTTGCACTTGCCTCTTCCTTCCCCTGGATCCCCTTCCCCTCCCCTAAGTTTTTCCCAAACGTTATTTTTTAGTGATAGCTTCCCTGATCCTACTATTTGCCCACACCCCTCCCTAATACTCCCAATCCCCTTCCCCTTTTTATTTTTCTCTCTAGCATCTATCACCATTCAGCAGCCCAAGTTCAGAATGTAAATGGAATCTTGCTTCTTCAAGCCCTCAAATGTGCAAATGTTTTCCCATCACACTCAAAATAAAATCCAAGTTCCTTCAAGGATTCTAAATGATCTGCCCCCTGCCCATCTGTCTGGCCTGATCTCCCTTCCTCCCTGAGTCTCTTTTCCCATCCACAAATGCACAAAACTCATTCCTACCCCAGGGACTTTGCACATGTTTTCCCCCTGAATTTTGATAGAAAACATGGGAACAAGAAATCTCTTACTTTCTTCCTTCAGTAAATGAACAAGCACAATAATAAACGGAACTGACACCCTGCTTCCATGTCAGGAAGACAACAGGGCAACAGGATGGCAACTGCAACCACTGGAGGGCCCCACCGCAGGTAAAAGGAGAGGCTGCTCAGCAGACCCATGGCATGTTGCAACCAGGGCTGCCAGATCCTCCAACTTTTTAAAAGAAACCAGAAATCCTGATTTTTTTTTTTATGTGAGATCTCCCCACTCCAAAACATCAGCAATGAATCCTAATATTTCCAAACACCACACAAGCTGAGTCTGTCATGCAGAATGAAGTAAGTCAGAAAGAGAAAAACAAATATTGTACATCAATGCATATACATAATCTAGAAAAATGGTACAGAAGAACCTGTTTCCAGGACAGGGATAGAGAACAGACATGTGCACATAGTGAGGGGAGAGGGGAGGGTGGGACAAAGTGGGAGATTGGGATTGACATATATACACTACCATTTTCCAATAGTCATGCATGGATGTGAGAGTTGGACCATAAAGAAGGCTGAGCACCAAGAAGAACTGATGCTTTTGAGCTGTGGTGCTGGAGAAGACTCTTGAGAGTCCCTTGGACAGCAAGGAGATTGAATCAGTCCATTCTAAAGAAAATCAACCCTGAATATTCATTGGAAGGACTGACGCTGAAGCTCCAATGTTTTGGCCACCTGATGCGAAGACCTGACTCATTGGAAAAGACCCTGATGCTGGGAAAGATTGAAGGTGAGAGGAGAAGGGGATGACAGAGGATGAGATGGTTGGATGGCATCACCAATTCGATGGACATGAGTTTGAGCAAACTCCGGGAGACAGTGAAGGACGGGGGTGGGGGGGTGGGGATGGAGAGACTGGCGTGCTGCAGTCTATGGAATTGCAAAAAGATGGACACGACTGAGTGGCTGAACAACAACCACACATGTGTAGAATAGATAGCCAGTGGGAACCTGCTCTAAATCACAGGGAACTCAGCTTGGTGCTCTGTGATGACCTAAATGGGTAGGATTGGGGTCGGGGAGAGGGAGGTCCCCGAGGGAGGGGATGAACATATACATATAGCTGATTCACTTCGTTGTACAGCAGAAATTAACACAACATTGTAAAACAAGTACATTCCATCTAAACACACACACACACAGCTGAGCGATGGGGGGACCCTAAGGACACTAGTGTGCAATACTTCACAGAACTCAAAACTCCGTCATAACTGAGTGCTCTCCACATCATTATTCAAATAGTAAAAATTCACCCCAGAGAGGGAAGAATTAAAGAAGGTCGCACAGGGCAGGCGTGTGGGTTTCAGTAGTTTTGGCTCATGGGCTCTACAGAACAGGCTCAGTAGTTGTGGTTCATGGGCTTAGTTGCTCTGAGGCATGTGGGATCTTCCCAGACCTGGGATCGAGCCTGTGTCCCGGACTCAACTGGTAGGTGGATTCTTAACCACTGGACCACCAGGGAAGTCCCAGGACTTCTGATCCTTAACAGACATTTCTTTAACTCCTACAATGCACCAGGCTTGACCACACAAAGGGGAAGATGCTAGTCAAGTTCCTGTCAGCCCCATTAAGGCATGCACAGAATCAGATGGAAAAAAAAAAAATGTTTGTGGGCAGAGATCTTTTAAGGCTTATCTGCAAGGGTGTGTGAAAGGTTATTCTAGCACTTCTATCTGAGTAAGGCATTCATCTTGGCAGGGGGTGAGGGGAGAAATGTATGATTCTGCCTGAGTCTCCCATGCACTTGGAATGTCTATTTTATTGCCCTGGACCCAGAGAACATCTTTTCTTTTGCAAGAAGACCCTCGCCCACCATGGTCAAAAGGATCCCAGGTTTTAACACTCTAGCAGAAGCTTCTAAAAATACCTAAACTCACCAACTTCAGGGCTTTATTCTCTCATCTGGGAGGCACCCACAAAGCTTTGCCAATATAAATGGCATTTCCTTTGGTATTTTTAAAGATCAGAGAATCCAAGAGAATATGCAAGCTGGACAGGGTCTGTGAGATCACAGCTTCCAAATGCCTCATGTTTCAGGCTTTTTTTTTTTTTTTAAGGGTTTTTTATGGAGACCCAAAAGGTTAGGTTTCCAGATAATTCACAAAAGAAGAAACAACTGTAGCTAAAATTGTATGGGAAAATATATTCAACCTCATTAGTAGTAAAATTTAAATGAAAACACCCATGAAATAACACCTCTAACAAGCCTACTGAGCAAAGGTTTTTCAAGTAATAGATTCTGGAGGAAGGGGGCTTCCTTGGTGGCTCAGATGGTAAAGAATCTGCCTGAAACGCAAGAAACCTGGGTTTGATCCCTGGGTCAAGAAGACCCCCTGGAGAAGGGAATGGCAACCCACTCCAGTATTCTTGCCTGGAGAATTGCAGGGGGAAGATGGTAAGGGCAAGTGGGTTTCTCTTGCAGGAACACTTACTTCTAACTCAACAACCATGTGGTTCCCCCTGTGTTCCAGACCCCTTGCAGACTGGAAGGGCTCAGTGACTTCTCCTAGCCACCATGCTTTGAGCAGAAATATAGATCACTTTTGAGGAAATGCATAGAAAAGCCAGTGTGGGACCTCTGCAGCCCTCACTCCTGATAACCCGGAGTGTGAGAGACCAGGCATTGAGATGTTGGTGTGCAGACCACCCACACTTCAGCCTCGGGCCCTCTGCACGTAGATATTCCTTCTGGAATGTTCTTCCCCCTTATCCGCATGTGGCTGGCTCCTTTTTCTGTTCAGGTCTCAGCTCATATGTCAACTTTTCAGACAGGATCCAGAAAAGTTCCAGCCTCTCCACTAATCCAACCTTCCGCTCCCCAGACCCTCCCCACGCTGACATCTTGTTCATCTCTAGCAGCTTTCCCATTTTGATCTCCTCACCAGTGAAACAGGCAGCTGGACTCAACAGTTCCTAAAGACCCTTCCTCTAGACATGACTTGAGGACCCTGATAGGTACTCCACTCCCTTCGTCATCCCCCACACTACCCCCACAGTTTCCACCACCTCCCCCGCATCCCTCTTGGGAATAGAATCTGCTTTTCCTTCCAGGGACCACAGCTCCCTACTCCAGTCCCCGTGATGGGTGAGACAGACCACCCCTCCCGGTTCCAGTGGGGCTGAGACCCAAGCCACAGTGATTGGTTCAGGGATGGGCACGTGACTCAAAGCTGAGCCAATCAGAGCCGGGTCCCAGCTTTGTGGCAACATCTGGGAAAGCGGCGTTCCTCTTTAGTACTGTGGATTGCCAAACAGAGGAAGATGGAGCTGTCCTGGGGCATCTCTGACATTAAATAACCCACCTGAGAATAAAGCTGACACAGGAACGACGAGCTGACAGAAGCGACCTTCTAAGAGCAAAGTGGACCCTGCTGTGCATTTCTAAGATCTACCCCACTGCTGGGTTACCTGAGTCAGCAATTTCTTCCTTTGGCTCAAGCCTGTTGCAATGAGTTGTCCAGAACAAGAACAGCCTGGTGAAAATGTCTGTCACAGCCCACAGAATGTTTGCTTATTGGCCTACTGTCCCTCCAGGCTAGGAGCTCCTCATAGCCTTGGGCAGAGCCTCTAGTCTCTCCGCCCCTCCACAGCCCTGGTCAAGTGACCAGAGAAGACAGAAAGCTCAGCAGCTCCAAGTCTTTAATTGGCGAGCCATTCTGTCAGTCCGAGAAGCTTCAGACTGCGTGATCTGAGCAATTAACCTTTCTGCAGAGGCCAAGGCCAATTACATCCCCAGGGCCATCTGTGACATCTGTGTAACAGACCAAGTACCTCAGCCTGACTGCCTTGGTTTTTATAGGACAAATGTAGCATAATCAATCTCCTCCAGCCCCACTGCTGTTGCCGTGGTCCAAGCCCAAGTCTTTTCTCCTGGCTGCAGCAGCCTCCTCGCCATTTCCCTTTGGCCTCTCCGGTCCTTCTCCACAAGCTCCTTCCCAATGACCTCTGTTGCTTCGTCTGCAGCTTCCCCACACCCCAGCCCTCCAATCCCCCAAACTCCCAGTGCGACAGATTGCAGCCATGGCCCCAACTCTTCACCCCTCCTTGTGTCTGTGTCCTCTGCACTACCCCGCCCCGCCCGGGGACTTTGGGCTTCACCACGTGATTTGCATTGACCAATGGGGTTTCAGTGGATGAGACGCAACCACAAAGGTGCCCTTCTGCTTGCACCTCTATTATTGCCACAAGGTCGGGCCCCGCGGCAAGAGATAACTGACACGTGATGACACACAGGAGACAACTGACACGTATGACACATAGCTCACATATCACTACCGCAGCAAGAGATCACTGACACATCTTCCAATTCTCCTAAACACCTTTAACCTTTGCAGGGGCTCTTCCATCTGCCTGGCGAACCTCCCCGTCCCCACTCTGATCTACAGCTCCTACACATCCTTCAATACTCAGCTCAAGGGACTTCCCTGGTGATCCAGCGCTTAAGACATGGAGCTTCCTCTGAAGAGGTCAGAGGTTCGACATCTGGTCAGGAAACTAAGATCCCACGTGCCACGGAGCCAAAAAATAAGAATATGTATATATATACTCAGTTCCATGGAGGCTTCAGTAACTTCCTCCTCCCAACCCACCACCACAAGATAGTTCACCACTTTGTGCCCTTGCAACACCCCTCTGTTAAAACTGGCTGGAGTCAAGGGCTTCCCGGATGGTCCAGTGGTTAAGACTCCAAGCTTCCAAGCAGAGGGGCTAGATTCAATCCCTGATCAGGGAACTAAAATCTCATATACTGCACAGAGAAGCAAAAAAAAAAAAAAAAAAAACCTTTGAGTCAGATAGTGTGGGTCAAGTCCTAAAGCCATCACTCACTAGCTCTGGGGGCTTTGGACCCATCCTGTCACCTTTCTAAACCTCAGTTTCCTCACCTGAAAACTGGGCTGATGAAAATAGCGCCAGCCTAATAAATAATCCACAGGAAGGGCTGAGCATGGTGTCTGGAGCACAGATTTAAGTACACCATACAGCCAGCTGTTGTTATTGTTACCATGGTGCTTATCACATCATGTGTAAAAATGGAGTGTAAAAAAGGCCCTCCATGGGGCAGAACTGTGCAATTATTTTTAAAAAAAAAAGAGAGAGAGAGAGAGAGAAATCAGTCCCCCAGGAAGCCTAGCTGGGGTCTCAATCTCCCAGGGCCAGGACAATGCAATTATCTGGCTTCCTCATCAAGGCAAGAACATATTTGGGCCCCAAAGTCAAGACCCACACCTTGTTCACCACTATCTGCCCATGGCCTGGACAATGGAAAGATAGAAAACATTAAGTGACCTAAAACCCACCATGACCCAGCTCTAGATAAGCTGGTACTGCTCATTTTATAAAGAGGACATTAATATTCCCATTCATTGCCAAGAAAACCAAGGTGCAGGGACTTCCCTGGTGGTCCAGTGGCTAAGTCACCACACTCCCAATGCCAGGGGCCAGGGTTCAATCCCTGGTCAGGGAACGAGATCCCACATGCCACAAGTATGAGTTTGCATGCCCCAACTAAAGATCCTGCATGCCACAACTAAGACCTGACATGCTGAGTCACTTCAGTTGTGTCTGACTCTTTGTGACCCTATTGACTGTAGCCCACCAGGCTCCTCTGTCCATGGGATTCTCCAGGCAAGAATACTGGAGTGGGTTGCCATGCCCTCCTCCAGGGGATCACCCCAACCCCAGAGCCAAGTAAATAAATAAATATTTTTTAAAAAGGAAAACCAAAGTCCAGAGAAGCAACATAAATTCCCCATGATCACAAAGCAATTAAGTGATGTACACCTTTCCATGCCCCTCCTGTCCTGTCCATATTTGGGACAAAGATAAATGTTGTAATTTCCAAGACAAGTGAGTGCTTTTCTTTGGTATAAATAATAATAATGATGATAATAATAATAACTAATATTATAAAGTATTTTTATAGTACCGGTGCTACTCTAATTAACTGATTTATTTCAACATACTTAATCTTTGCAAAAACCTCTATGACTTATGGCTGATTCACGTTGTTCTATGGCAGAAACCAACACAACATTGTAAAGCAATTATCCTCCAATTAAATACAATTTTTTTTAATTTTAAAAAAACTCTGACAAATTTATGTACCATAATGCAAAACAGTTTGAAATAAGGGCATGGGAATCCTAGAAACAACCAAATGGCCATCAATGGTAGAATAGATAAATAAATTATGGTCTATTTACACCATGGAATGCACCATGGATTAGGAAAATGGGTTAGGCTACACACATCAACATGGATGAATCTTAGCAACAAGGTATAAACCGGTGATAGAATAACACATATGCCATTATTCAATTGGTCTGGTATGTATGTATGTGCTCAGCCACTCAGTCGTGTCCAGCTCGCTGTGACCTAGCTGCCAGGCTTCTCTGTCCATGAGATTTTTCAGGCAAGACTACTAGAGTGGGCTACCACTTCCTCCTCCAGGGGATCTTCCTGGCTCAGGGAAGATCACACTCAGGGACACACACTCAAACTTGTGTGTCCTAAGTCTCCCGAATTGCAAGTGGATTCTCTACCACAGAGCCATCAGGGAAGCGCTTCAGTTGAGCTAAAGAATAAGCAAAACCGTATAATGTATCTTGAGAAAGCAACTTGTGGTAAAACAATGAGCATAGGAACAAGCAAGTGAATGTTAAACAGGGAAGTCAGGAAATAGGTTCTCTTTGAAGGAAGGAGCTGGGACCTGGATTTTTAGGACATTCAGGGCTTCAACACTAACAGTAATTTTCGTTAAGTTGGTGATTGGCAGGACTTCCCTGGTGGTTCAGTGGCTAAGACTCCGCATTCCCAACTTCAAGCGACCCAGTTTCAATCCCTGGTCAGGGAACATGTGCCGCAACTAAGAAGATCCCATGAGCCGCAACCAAGACCCAGTGCAGTCAAATAAATAAATATTTTTTAAAAGAAATTGGTGATTGGATGTTCATTGCATTTTCATTATTAGTACTTTGAACTTATTTTCATAAATAGTCTTTTGTATCTATTCCAATATTTAATAAAGTCAGGTATTTTTAATAAGGAAAATGATAGGGCTTCCCTGGTGGCTCAGTGCTAAAGAATCCACCTGCCAATGCAGGAGACACAGGTTCAATCGATCCCTGATCCAGAAAGATCCCACATGCCACGGAGCAGCTAAGCTCCTGCACCACAACTACTGAGCCTATGCTGTACAGCCGGCAAGCCGCAACTCCTGAATCTGTGTTCTAGCTACTGAAGCCCATGCACCTAGAGGCTGTGCTCTGCAGCGAGGGAAGCCATGGCAATGAGAAGCCTGTGCACCACAACTAGAGAGTAACCCCTGCTCATCGCAACTCGAGAAAACCTGTACATAGCAACAAAGACCCAGCACAGTCAAAACTAAATAAATAAAACAGTGCTGAATAAATGTATTAATGAGTTAATTTTTTAAAAAAAACAAGGAAAACAATAATTAGGGTAAGTTAGAGCAGAGGTTGGCAAACTATGCTCCCTGGGCCAAGTCTGGCCCCTGTCTTATTTTTACAAATAAAGTTTTATTGGAACACAGCCACGTCCATTTGTCCATGCATTGTCTGTGGCTCTCACACTGCAGTGAAAAAGGTGAGTAGCTGCAACAGAGATCGTAGGCTCACAAAGCCAACGTTTACTATCCGCATATTTGCTACCTGGCCCCTTTGCAAAACATTTTTGCTGAACCCTAGGCTAGAGCAATGAGCCAAACTCATACACTGATTATTTTCAATGTTTTCCCTTTTTAAAAAAAATTTTTTAAAGTGATACATGCTCATTGTGAAGATTTTGAAAAACATAGAAGCATGAAAAAAAAAATAACACTTTTCCATATAAGGTCACCACCCAGCAATAACCATTAGGAAAATTGGGAGATATTTCCTTCCTTTTTTATGCATCTGTATATCTCTCTGCTCCATAACCAAGAGCACGCTGATTATAAAATTTTGTATCCTGCTGCTTTCACTCAATATCATCTTAGAAGCATTTTTTTTCCTGTGTGGCTTAATTACATTCCATTTTTGCCATTATAAGTAATGATGCGATTAGTATCCTTGTACACACATTTTTGTTGACAATATGAAATATTGTCCATATGAAATATTATATAGTCATCCAAAATGAATTCTTCAAGGAATTCTGAATGATATAGAGACTGTTGCAGCTGCATTATTTATACCAGCAAAAAGACTGGAGAAAAGATGAATGGGATGGCAGTGGGAGAATCATTATATGAACTTGGTACATCGTTGGATGGAATAGTCTGTAGCTACTAAGAGTGATGAACATAAAGAATGCAAAAATGGCTATCTTTCAGAGCCTCAGTTTCTTCCACTGCAAAGTGGAAACAATACCTTTCAGAGACTTTTAGGAGGATTAAAGGACATGCTGCTCTGGAAGCACCTAGCACAAAAATAATAATATGGGACTTCCTTGAGGGTCCAGTGGTTAAGACTGTGATTCCAATGCAGGGGGCGAAGGCTCGATCCCTGGTCAAGGAACTAAGATCACACGTGCTTCATGAAGTGGCCAAGTAAATACACATTTAAAAAAATAGATAAATAAATACAATCCATCCATCTAAAATAAAAACAGTATATAAACAGGTAAAAGGATATGATCAGGCTGATAAGTCAATCCTGCATGCTGCGTGCTCATGTGCTCTGCTAAGTCGCTTCAATCGTGTCCAACTCTTTGTGACCCTATGGACTGTAGTCTGCCAGGCTTCTCTGTAAATGGGATTCTCCAGGAAAAAATACTGGTGAGGGTTGCCATGTCCTCCTCCAGGGGATCTTCCCAACCCAGGGATCCAACCCATGTCTGTTTTTTCTCTTGCGTTGCAGGCAGATTCTTTACTGCTAAGCTGTGGGGGAAGCCCCCAGCTGCTGAATTTCTGAAGATCGACCGTGGCTACATCCACACCTAAGTGAAAATAACCAGCATCTGGCAGGGACCCGGGCAAAGTGGCAGAAGGCAGTTTTCCAGCTCAACTTTGCAGCCCTGTGATGACTATTCACATACCATTTGTGTGATAATTGAAGGACTATGATCGCAAATGGGCTTTGATGAGAACCCACCAGCAAACAAAAAAAAAAGCAAATGGCTCTTGACTACAGACAGAACTGAGCTGCTACTACATAGGTATTGATCAAAGCTGAGGCAGACCGAGAGGAGTGACAGGGCGACTCTCTCTCCCCCAGAGGATGTATGTGCGTGCACGTGTGCACACACACATGCACACACGCACACACCAAGTTGGTTTCAAAAACAGGAAGGAAGGAGGGATGGGGTGGGGCCTGGATATGGGGCCTGCTGCCAGGGAGGTCTAGTGATTTAGGGAGGGTTTGCCAGACTCCTATTTCAGTTAAAGAAATATTTGAAAGCAAAGAAATCCATGAACAGCAGGAGGCCTTGTGGGGTCACAAAGAAAGATCAGTCATACAGGGCAGGGTAGTGAGCAAACAAACCACAGAGGAGTCAACTAACCACCTGGGCTCATAGGCTGCACCAGTCCCTTTTCGCACTGCACCAAGAATATTTACCGAGCGCCCGCTATATGCCGGGCGCTGATCAAGGTGCTGGGAATGCAGCTGTTTCATTCAAAACAATGAGTCTGCTCTCTTGGGGAAACTGACAATAAACAAGCTTTAGCATTGTTGACTCAATGGACATGAGTTAGAGCAAACTCCGGGAGAAGGACAGGGAAGCCTGGCCTGCTGCAGTCCATGGGGTGGCAAAGAGTCAGACATGACTTAGCAACTGAACAATAAGTCAATGAATCTTGTAATAATCTATAATGGAAAAGAATCTAAAGCTGTACACCTGAAACGAACACAATATTGTAAATCAACTATGGGTGTGTGTGCTCAGTCATGTCCTACTTTTTGCAACCCTATGGACTGTAGCTCGCCAGGCTCCTTTGTCCATGGGATTCTCCAGACAAGAATGCCAGAGTGGGTTGCCATTTCCTACTCCAGGGGATCTTCCCAGCCCATAGACTGAACCCACGTCTCTTGCATCTCCTGCCTTGACAAGTGGATTCATTACCACTGCACCACCTGGAGAGCCAATAAATTTTAAAATTAAAAAAGAAAGAAGTAAATGAGATCATTTCAGAGAGTGCCAACCAGAGCAGAGTGGCTGGGGGCACAGACTCTGGAGCCAGGCAGCCTGGGTTCAAATCCTGACTCTGTCACTTCCTAGGTGGGGATGTTGGGCAAGTCGTTGAAGTTCTTTGTAGTGAATGCTATCTGTGCTCTTCCCATATCACTGGCTGCCCTAAATGTGGACCACTAAATGTTCATGTGGCTTCACACTGCCCTCTTCTGCAGATGCCCTTGACCCAATTACAGCCACCTCACCTGGAAGATCACGTTCATTTCCTAACTCTTAGGGCAGCCAATGAGAGGGAAAGGCCCTCCCTTGGCTAAAGATGGGACCAGTTCCATGGTGCAATTTATGCTCTGAAGCTTCCCGTGGGATCAGATTGAAGCCTTAGCAGCATCATGCTTCCTTCACTGCCCTTCTCCTGAAAGTACCTCCTGCACCTGAATCTGTACCTTAGGCTGTGTTTCTAGGGAACCTAGCTGAAGACACTCATTCTTATCAGTAAATGGAGGCCATGATGGCATTTCTAACTAGGAATTGTTGAAGACTAAATGAGTCGATCTATTTCTTTTTCCCTCTCAAGCTACTGAGATATAGTAGACATTATAACATTGTGTAAGTTTAAGATATATAATGTGATGATTTGATATACCTGTGCGTGTCCAACTCTTTGCAACCCCATGGACTATAGCCCGCCAGGCTCCTCTGTCCATGGGATTTCCCAGGCAAGAATACTGGAGTGGGTTGCCGTGCCCTCCTCCAGGGGAATCTTCCCAATCCAGGGATCAAACCCACGTCTCTTATGTCTCCTGCATTGGCAGGCAGGCTTTTTACCACTAATGCCACTTGGGAAGCCCTTTGATATACACATATATTATGAAATGATTACCACAATAAGGTTAGTATATTTTTAAGGTCTTATAATAGCACATTATAAGTCTTATTTAAGCATTCATAATTATTAATGAAGAAAAATTGTTCAAAGCAAAATAAGTGTCTAAGGAGCTACATTCATTAGAAGTGTCCAGGGAAAACATCTATGAGGAGGTGACATTTGAGCTATGTTCTGAGTGATGAAAAGGCATCAACTAAGTGAAGAGCTGGATGAAGAGAAATCCACACACAGCAAGTGCAAAAGCTCCATGGTGAGAAAAAGTCTTGCTAAGTGTTTTGTTCCTGTAACAGAAAGGTGGGTGTGCCTGGAACCTCAAAGGGTTTGAAGTAAAGTAAAAAGTTAGTCTCACAGTCGTGTCTGACTCTTTGCAATCCCAAGGACTGTAGCCTGCCAGGCTCCTCTGTCCATGGAATTCTCCAGGCAAGAGATTGGAGTGGGTTGCCATTTGTAGGCTAATCTGATTTACACTGCAGATCACTCTGGTTGATAAGAATGGATTTGTTGGGTGCTTAACAAATACTTACTGGTGGCTTATTTTGTGCAGGGCAGTATAACAAGAATTTGGAAGGCGTCAAAGGTGAACCTCACATCAATGGGTCGTGTCCAGAAGAGGCAGCGAGGCTTGGCATCAGAACTGCAGAATCTAGGGACTTCCCTGGTGGTCCAGTGGTTAAGAATCTGCCTTGCAGTGCAGGCGATGTGGGTTTGATCCCTGATCAGGGAACTAAGATTCCACATCACATGGGACAACTAAGTCATCATGCCACAACCACTGATCCCGCAAATGAAGATCCCACATGCAACAATTAAGACCCAACACAGCCAATAATAAATAAAAACTTTAATGTACTTTTAAAAAGAACGCTACAATCTAGAAAGTGCTGATAGAGAGGGAAAGGTGAAACCTGGAGGAGCCTAGGGGTGGAAGGCTCCTGGACCATAAAATACAGCGGCAGGAATGTAGATGTGAAGAGAAAGTGAAGGTATTCCAGGTAGATGGAACGGAATGTGCAAAGGCAGAGAGGTGGAGAAGGAGATGGTTGAGAGAGTTTAAAAGTCCAATTAACCTAGAACACAGGATGCCTTAATCTTTTGAAGCCAGAGAGAGGAAGTGGAGCCAGACTATGGGAACTCCTGGGTGCTGGGTAAGAACTTGACCCAAGGCAGTGCAGAACTATTCACGAAGTTTTGAAGAGATAAGTATTAAACCATCTGTTTTCTGCATACTGAAATACAAAATTTATAACAACTTCTTTTAGTTGAAAGGGATAGAAAATAAAACCCCAATAGACTTAAACAGAAGACTCATTTATCAGCTGCAAATATAAAGGCAGGTCTAGCTTCAGGCACAACTGAAGTTCAGATCTGGTCTTCTCTCTTATGGTTCCACTTCCCACTTTGTGACTTGGGTCTTAGACTCCTGGCAGTAGCAAGAATGCTGCTGGCGGCCCCCAGGCCAGTGGAGTATTGGCAAGTCAGTTCTCAGGGGAAAATGGTCCCTGATTTACAGCAAATACTTCCAGTTGAGAGCTTCTTGGAAAGCAAGGAGATCAAACCAGTCAATCTTATAGGAAATCAACCCTAAATACTCTTTGGAAGGACTGATGCTGAAGCTAAAACTCCAATATTTTGGCCACCTGATGCGAAGAGCCGACTCATTGGAAAAGACCCTGATGCTGAGAAAGATTGAAGGTAGAAGGAGAAGAGGGTGACAAGATGAGATGGTTGGATGGCATCATCAATTCAGTGGACATGAACTTGGGCAACCTCAGGGAAATGGTGCTCCCTTGATGACAAGTGCTCACTTGATGACTGAACAACAACCACAACTTCCACTGTGGCTAATTTTGAGCTACCAGTACGGTGTCACTGAATGTCAAGTTGAGAAGAGGTGTAAATGAGCTCTCAAAGACATCTAAACAGGCCTAGCACACTTAGGCCTATATCCTCCCACCTGCAAATCCACGGGCACGGGAGCCTTCCCCAGGGGTTGCAGCAGATATTTCAGTACATCTCATTAACCTCTGTATGGTCCTAGGTCCATCTCTGTCTTTTTAAAAAGTACTTATTTATTTGGTTGTGTTGGGTCTTACCTGTGACACTCGGGATCTTTTCCAGCTGTGGCACGTGCTTAGTAGTTGAGGCGCATGGACTTAGTTGCTCCGAGTCACGTGAGATCTTAGTTCTGTGACCAGGCTCAAACCTGTGTCCCCTGCATTGGAAAGTGGATTCTTAACCACCGGACCAAGAGGGAAGTCCCATGGGTCCATCTCTTGATCCACTGCCATGATAAGGGTACTATCTATGATGGCGTAGGCCTGAGTTTCATGCTCCAGCCTCAGCCTCAAAGCACTCAGCCTAAACACAGGAAGGGATTGGTACCATGGAACACAGGAGGGGATTGGTATCAAGGAAAAATATCCAGAGCATGGTTACCAGAGAAGGGATGCTGGGTGTGAGCCAACATAAAAGATTGCTAAGCTCACATGAGAAAATAGCCATGAAACTCTGTAAACTGGGAAACTCTGTGTAACTTTCCTAACTTGCTAGCTATTTTTATTCTTGGTCTGGTGCTCCAAGCTGCTGATACATCTGATTTCAAGGGCCATAAAATGCCATAGGAGACACCTCCGGGAGCATGTGGTCTTGAGATGAATGATTCACTACTCCATTTTCTTTACCCACGGCAGACATGGCTAATGGATCACAGCACTCTCCCATAGAGCCCGGGAGGTGCTCACAGTCCTTCTCCCCTCAGCTGTCCAGGCAGGCACTACCAAGTGAACAGAGAAGAAATGAAAGATGGAATCCTTTTGTTATCCTTCATTTAGCCCACTTCCATCATGAACCAGCATGGGAAAAGGTCCAGAGAAGGGTGCAACTGCCCCACTTCACTGAGCAAGTCATTAGCAGAGCTTGGGGACACCTCGAGTCTTCCAATTTCTAATTAATCCTGGTAATATCCAAGATGACTCATATGGAGGGATGAGTCAGGGGCAAAGAAAGTTTGAGGGTGTGGAGATATTCAAAGTGGAGATGGCTTCCCACTTCTGTTAGAATAAACTCCAAATTCTTTTTTTTTTTTTAATGTTTATCTATTTGGCTGCACTGGATCTTAGCTGAAGCATACAGGACCTTTTACTTGGGGTATATGGGATCTAGTTCTCTGACCAGGGTTCACACTTGGGCCCCCCACATTGGGAGAATGGAGTCTTAGCCCCTGGACCACCAGGGAAATCCCTCCAAATTCTATAGTATAGAGTTCAAGGCTTTCCATAGGCGGTCCCTGCCTTTCTCTCTGATTTCATCTCCTACAAATCTCCCTTCGCACTCCAGGCTCTGGCCATCCCATCCTTTTGTTCCTCAAAACATGCCAAGCTCAGCTGCTGCTCAGCGCCTTTGAGAGATTTCCTTCACCAGCAGCTCCAGACTAATATCCCACCAGCTTAGCTCCCAAATCCCACAGAAGGAGATCACCCCTTTTCCACTGAGTGCAGCAAAAGCCCCAAGCCTGCATCTCATCAGCCTATTAGCATCCAGAACCCACTGTGGCAGCCAAGAAGATGGAAAACTGACTGGCCAGGCATGGATCCTGAATCCCTGGAGAGCACAGTCAGCCTCACCCTGACCACAAAGACTGACAGGGATGGAGAGGTGGCTGCCCATGGGGAAATAAAAGCACGCTGGCAAAGGAAGGGAAGACGGGCTCCAAAGACACTCTAGTGGATAATGGAGAGTCCGTGTCATTTGGTTTTCACCCGGAAGGAAGAACTTGAGAGACAGGATGTTTAGATGTTTATTTTCCAGGATCAAGAACAAATGGTGCAGAGTAAGTGGGTTTATACCATCTCTCCGGATGAGGGTCATCCTACCCCTCACTCCCACACCCTGCAGATGGTATATTCAGAGAGGGCTGCACTGGGGAAATATTGGGGAATCTTGATGGGGGTGGGGGGAACAGAGGGACATTTTAAGCCATGATCAGAATGTTTCCCTTTGATAGCTATTGAGGCCTTACGTTATCATTGTACTTGAAAAGGATCACACACAAGAAAAAAAAAAAGAGGGAGACAGAGGGGAAGAGAGATCTCTCATGTTTTATTTTAAGATACCCCCGCCAAGCCCTGAATAGCCAACATGTGCATCCATGCCCCTGTAGCATTCAGACTTAGTGGTGCTATGATCAATGAGCAATGTCTGCCATGAGCAGAGGAGTGGGCAACAGTGGTATGCCTGCTGTGTCTTTGCTGACACTAGTCTACCAACTTTCTTGGACTGTCGCATGGCTGCCTAAGGCCAAAAAGATTCCCACCTGGACCTGATCTGTCAGCACACCAGGCTGACTTAATTAAAGTGAGCAGAATTACCAAGTCATTATTTAACAGATCTAAAGCGTTTTCAGAAGTCCTTGGGAGCAGGTACCCACTCCAGGGAACGGCTATGCTTTCTGTCCTCCGCCCAGGCTGCGTGGCTTTCTCCCTTTTATCATCTCTCCTGTTGCAAGTGTTTTCCCCGTTTGCGAACTGATCTCGGAAAATGGGAATGAGACATGTTTTGCTCGGGAAAATGCAGAGCAGCCCGAGGAGCGTGGGCTGGCCACTGGGTACAGCCACCATGCCGGGGAGCTGCTGTTCATCACTGCACGCTCCTGTCACGCTCCCAGCGACAGCCTGCAGGAGCCTTGTGAAGGGCTGAAAAGCCCTCAGGGAACCTGTAATTAAATCCCAGAAGATTGCCAGTTCTCCTGCTGGTAAGGGGAGAAAAGAGCAAGGCACAGCAGGCGTGTCCAGACAGAGCCGAGCACAGACAGCTAGCTCGGGCAGAGGCAGCTCAGGCTGCAGGGGCCAAGAGCAGATGACGTGGGGGAGCTGGGGATACATTCAGTCACAGGGAACGAGGGGCCAGATGCAAGCAAGTGATTTCTGGCTGGGCCCAGTCTGAGAAGGAAACTGTGTGGAAAGAAATCAGCCCAGGTCCCTATCCATTCTAAAATCCTATAAGCCATCAATCTATTAATACCTGGCAAACAAACATTGGCTGTGACCAGAGCCACTTTTCAGAGCATAAATCTGATTGTATCATTCCCTTGCTCCCATCTCAGGTCTGATGGTCAGCTGATATACAGCCATTCTGATGGCTCAAATACTAAAATCCTTTCTTTTTGGCCACATCGAGCAGCAGGTGGGGATCTCAGCTCCTCGACCAGGGATCAAACCCAAGCTGCCTGCACTGGAAACGAGGGATCTTAACCACTGGACTGCCAAGGAAGTCCTGCAGTACTTTCAGATCAAATACGTTTATACAGGTAAATAGGTGCTATCTGGAGCACCACCTCCCCGCCCCCAGTGTTCACCCTACAATATACACTGTCCCTGCCCCTCTCCAAGACCCTTAGTTTTGCCTTCCAAGACTTGCTGCAGCACCCTGGCCATGTCTGTTCTTCCATTGGTGCCTGAATGTTATTTAAAAACTTTGAATATCACTCACCACTATTTAAAATCTATAGTCCATGGCTCAGAGGCAAAGAATCCCCTGTGATGCAGGAGACACAGGAGATGTGGGTTCAACCTCTGAGTTGGGAAGATTCCCTGGAGGAGGAAATGGGACAGAGGAGTCTGGTGGGTTACAGTTCCATGGACAGAGGAGTCTGGTGGGCTACTATCCAAAAGGGTCGAAAAGAGTTGGACATGACTAGAGAGACTTAGCACGCTATGAAGTGAAGTGAAGTGAAAGTCGCTCAGTCATGTCTGACTCTTTGCAACCCCATGGATAGTCCATGGAATTCTCCAGGCCAGAATACTGGAGTGGGTTGCCATTTCCTTCTCCAAGGGATCTTCCCAACCCAGGGATCGAACCCAGGTCTCCCGCATTGCAGGCAGATTCATTACCAACTGAGCCACCAGGGAAACCCTAGCACACTATGGAGAACCTTAAAAATTGGAAATTTTTGTTCCAATTTTGTATGGAATTCAAAATGGAAATTCCTTAAAAAGCTAAAAATAGAGCTACCATATGATGCAGCAATCCCACTCCTGGGCATATATCCAGAGAAAACCGAAACTCAAAAGAATGCATGTCCCCCAGTGTTCACAGCAGCACTATTTACAATAGCCAGGACAGGGAAGCAAACTAAATGTCCATTAACAGAGTAATGGATAAAGAAGACAATGGAATATTATTCAGCCATAAAAAGAAACTAAATAGTGCCACTTGCGGAGATGTGGGTGGACCTAGAGACTGTCCTACAGAGTGAAGTAAGTCAGAAAGAGAAAAACAAATATAGTATAACAACACTTATATGTGGAATCTAGAAAAATGGTACAGATGAACTTATTGGCAAAGCAGAAATAGTCACAGGTGTAGAGGACAAACTTATAGTTACCAAGGTGGGAAGGGGGATGAACTGGGAGATTGGGATTGACATATATACACTGCTGCTGCTGCTGCTGCTGCTGCTGCTGCTAAGTCACTTCAGTCGTGTCCGACTCTGTGCAACCCCATAGACAGCAGCCCACCAGGCTCCCCCATCCCTGGGATTCTCCAGGCAAGAACACTGGAGTGGCTTGTCATTTCCTTCTCCAATGCATGAAAGTGAAATGTGAAAGTGAAGTCACTCAGTCGTGTCCAACTCCTAGCAACCCCATGGATTGCAGCCTACCAGGCTCCTCCATCCATAGTATATACACTACTATATATAAAATAGATAACTAAAGAGAACCTGTTTATTTAGCACAGGGAACTCTACTCAGCGATCTGTGGTGACTTAAATGGGAAGGAAATCTAAAAAAAGAGGGGATATATGTATACACATAACTGATTCATTTTGCTATAAAGCAGAAACTAACATACTGTAAAGCAACTATACACCAATTAAAATTTAAAAAAACAAAGTGCATAGCCTTTCATCTGGCATATTATTTTATACTCTCACTCCTACTAACTTTTCCAGCCTTATCTCCCACAACACAAGCACCATGAACCCCAGCAAGATAAATTCCCCATTATTCCCCAAGCAAGACAAAACAAGGCAAAATCTCCCTACTTAGATTTCTATCTCCCTCATCTTTCCCGCAAAACTCCTATTCATCCTTCACAAGCCTTCGCAATTGTATCCTAGTTCATATAAGTGGGGGCTCCTCCGATAGCTCAGTTGGTAAAGAATCCTCCTGAAATGCAGGAGACCTGGGTTCGATTCCTAGGTTGGGAAGATCCCCTGGAGAAATGAAAGGCAACCCACTCCAGTGTTCTGGCCTGGAGAATTCCATGGACGGTATAATCCATGGGGTCACAGAGTCAGACACGACTGAGCGACTTTCACTTCATATAAGTGAGTTACCTGCCAGTTGAGAAACTGGCTTGATCACTTGGATTCAGCTCTGTGTTTAATCAGTTTTCTGTCTTGATTTCTTTTCCAAGATCCTGCTTTGATGATGTGCCTTAGACTGTAGCCCTCTCCTAAGATGAAGACTCTGCCTTTATCATATCTGTCACCCATTTTTTTTTTTTTTTTGGCAGCAGCAAAAGACAGGAAGGGAAACCAAAGCATCAGAATGCCATGGTATCCAATTACTCAAGCCAACCCCGTAAAGACCACCAGAAGAGTATCTTCTGCCTTCCCTCCATCCACTATATCCTCTAATCAGCTGTGCTGATGAACAGAACATATAAAACAAATATATCAACATTACATTTATTTACCCTTGTTGTGACCATGCCTGTACACATCTCCTTTATCCATCACCCATCCTTTCCACCCTGAAAATGACTTATTTCTCTCTCCTTTACATTACTCTAGTTCCCCCATCTCTCTTGGGCACAAGAATGTCAAAACTGCAGTTTTCCCCTCTTTATCATGCCTGTGTCTCCAAGTATCTTGCTGCACAAGACATTTGTCTATTTCCATTGATCCAATATATTCTATTTCTCCCAAAAAACATGCCTATAAAATATTTTCTAACACACATGGCCATAAAACTATACTTTTTTTCCTTCACATACCTATAACCAAATACCTTTTATGTACTTACTACTTAACAAGTAGAGTAGATTGGCACCCAATTAACATTACCCATCAATTCTAGAGGAATATGGGACTGTCTGATGCAGATGCTGGCCTAGATTCCCAGTCTCTGTGACTCTCTAGGTCCTTTCCTTTGTTCGCTCTGCATTCTGCTTTCTCTCGTGACTCAAGCCTTCAGCACTGCCCACTGGACAGCTCCCCAGCACCATTTACCCCAGGATTCAGAATCCAAGGGTGGATGGCACTCAGTCCTACACACCGGCCTTCTCCCCAAACACAGACAGATGGAGATATCCCATATTTATCCTCTTGAATCTCCTCATCCCCCCTCATTCTCCACAACTGATTCAACATATAATCATTTAAGCATACTCTTTGCATATACAGATTTGACAAACTGGACCAGTATTTACTTGCTGGATGAAGCCTAGTGCTGGGGGATGGGCTGGACATGATCAGCAAGCTTTGTTCTGCTGCCTCTGGCTAGGATCAGGCTCTATGTGGCATTCACCACACCACAGCCATCTGGGCAGCTCTTGCTTAGCTCCCATCTCTGTTCCTGCACCCCCAAGAGGCTCCAGACACCCCCCAGGATAAGTACCACATCTCACTTCCAAATTCCTGATACTCTCACCAATGCTCTGCCCTATAGCAAATGGGGAAGACTTCCAAAATCCATGGTACATGGCATGCTACAGGAAAGTTCCAAAAGACCAACAGCAAATACTATCATGGAAACCATTTGTCCAGGGACATTCAGAAGGAGTGCCATGGTGGCTAAGAGCACAAATTCTGGAGCCCAGCTATCTGTGTTCAGATCTTGGCTACCCCCCATATCAGCTTTGCGACCTTATGCAAATCTAACCCCTCTGAGCCTCAATCTCCTCCAAGTAAAATAGGAATAATAACAGTACCTTCCTGTTATTATAAATATAAAATAAAATATATAGTCTAAATTTATATTTAGAAAATGTTTAATCTGTAGGAGCAAGATTATACATATATGTGAATATACACCTATGTATATATACAGAAATACATAAATATATCATTATATACATTATGTACTTAGTATACACCATATATTCTCGCTTGGAAAATCCCATGGACAGAGGAGCCTGGTGGGCTGCAGTCCATGGGGTTGCTAAGAGTCGGACACGACTGAGCGACTTCACTTTCACTTTTCATTTCATGCATTGGAGAAGGAAATGGCAACCCACTCCAGTGTTCTTGCCTGGAGAATCCCAGGGACGGTGGAGCCTGGTGGGCTGCCGTCTATGGGGTCGCACAGAGTTGGACACGACTGAAGCGACTTAGCAGCAGCAGCAGCATACACCATATATACTTACTGAACTCTGCAAACAATATTATATATCATTATAGTACACTATATACTATCCTTTATAGAGTATATTTAGTATAATGAATATGTATATGGGGGGCTTCTCAGGTGGCACTAGTGGAAAAGAATCCACCTGCCAATACAGGAGACCTAAGAGGTGCAGGTTCAATCCCTGGGTCTGGAAGAGCCCCTGGAGGAGGGTATGGCGGTCCACTTCAGTATTCTTGCCTAGAGAACCCCATGGACAGAGGAGTTTGGCAGGCTACAGTCCACAGGGTCCCAAAGAGTCAGACACGACTGAAGCAACTTTACATGTGCACATGCACACGCATGTGTGTGTGTATCTGTGCACACATTACTAAACGTAGCATGAAGTGGAGGTAGAAATGAACAAATTTACTACCATAAGATTTATCATTGTTTAAATTATTTTCTTCTGATCTTTTTTCATTTGCATACATGTTATATCATGCTGGACTTACAGTTTTGTGTTGAGTGTTGGGCATAAGGAATGTGACAGGGACTTCCCTATGGTACAGTGAATAAGAAAATGCCTGCCAATGAAAGACACATGTGTTCAACCTCTGGCCCAGGAAGATTACATATGCCATGGAGCAACTAGACCCATGTGCCACAACTACTGAGCCCAAGCTCTAGAGCCTGAGAACTGCAACTACAGAGCCTGTGTGGCTAGAGCCTGTGCTCTGCAACGAGAAGCCGCTGCAATGAGAAGCTTGTACACCCCCAACGAAGAGTAGGCCCCGCTCACCACAACTCAAGAAAGCCCACACACAGCAATGAAGACCCAGTACAACCAAAAATTAAACAAATAAAATTTTAAAAAGAATGTGATAAACAGCGTTTCATGTGACTACACAACCTGAGAGTTCCTTTTTAATGGCTGTATAATATTCCAAAGAGCAAAGAGACCTGGATTGACTTAGCTACTGCCCTTATATCTGATAGGGTGCTTTAGGGTGCAAGTAATAAGAAGCCCTGATTCAACTGCTTTAAACAAAAAAGGGCTTTTCTTAGCTCACATAAAAGAAACCTTGGAAGGAAAGCATCTCTGGGGTTGATTAATTTGACAGCTCAAGAATCTTATCACAGAACCCTTTCTATAGTTATGTTCTGCCATCTGCAGATGATGGATTGTCCTAATTTTGACCCTGACGATCATAACATGACTGCAGTGATCCAGGATGAAATGGAAGAAGGGGCTGACTTTTTTTTCCTTTTTAAGAGTAAGAAAAGCTTTCCACAATCGCCCAGCAGAACTGGTTTACACTCCTACTTCTAAGCCAACCACTGCCAAGTAGATGGGATCACCTTGTGGATTTAGACCAACTGGGTTTCATTCCAAGGCTGGGGATACAGGGTCACATTCCCCAAGAGTGGATACATGTGAAGAGCTGAACAGAAAACAGATCCCTTTGGAAGGAGGAGAGTAGGGCAGACAGATACTGGGGAGACAGCTAACAGTATATGCCTTGTTCCTTGTTTGTAAGTTTCACTTACATCCAACTTGAACGAACAATTAAGTCTGAGTAATGGGATTAAAATGCTTAAAGGAGGTGACATTTGTTATGGGCTTTGAAGGATGTGTAAATATCAACAGTGCGGGAGGAGCCAACATTTCTGGTTGAAGTTCGAGCATGACTACAATCAAGGTGCAGTAAATCGTGGGACATTCTCCAGGAAGAATGAATGTCCCGGGGAAGCTGGGATGTCAGGTGGTGGAAGTGAGAAGGGTGGAATGTAAGGCTAGATTGAGGCCAAATTGGAGTAAATGTTTAAATGCTAGCTGAAGCCTGCTGGACTCGGAGTTTGGGGGTCATGGGAAGTCACTGAATGTTTCAGAGAAGAGCCACAGAAAAGCTGAACTTTGAGGGGGAAAATCTGGGTGCAGATATAGAATGCACAGCAGGGGTGGCTGAAGGGAGACCAGTTGAGAATGCACTACAATCATCCAAGGGTAATACTACAGGTTCCCGCAGGGCAGCACTCGTGAGAGGGAGGTGAGAGGGTCCACTCATCCAAGGAGGGAGGAGCCACAGAACCAGCAGCACTTGCAAGTTAGGACAGGGGCCAAGGGGCAGCGGGTGCTGAGAATGAGTGATGGCATCATTAAGCAAGCCAGCAAAGAAGCAAAGATAAAGAATACGACCCCACCTGCGGCTTGCATAGAGTCCTGGGTTTCCAGGCTATGTGCCAACACCTCAGATGGTGACAGAAGAGCAGCCCAGGAAATCCAAACAAAAATGCATTTATGCCAACATCAGAGGGCAAAGGGAAAAACTAGCTGAATGAAATGCTGTGTGTGTTGTTAAAATTCCAGAGGCAACCTCCGTGAAAGTTTTTCTGCATTAATTGAAGTGGGGCTTCTAATTGGGTTTCAATAAAATGGGCTTCACAAATGGGAAACAGAGAAAAGAAATGACAAAGCCTAATCTATTAATATAGTTACGGTTCCATTTTCTCCAAGGAGAGGCCCTAAACATTAGATTGTAAGTGCAGGGAGCTATCACTGAAGGGTTCACAGCCACCTGACCACAGTCTGGACTCAGTCCTGGTTTTATAGTGTGTGGGAGGAGTTATCCGTTTATTTGTTCCTTCCTGCATTCCTTCCTGCATCCACAAACATTTATTAAGTCCATGCTATGTGCCAGGCTAGAAAACAGAGCTATTAGGAGGTTACCATAGTCCCTTGCACAGCAAGAAGATCAAACCAGTCAATCCTAAAGGAAACCAACCCTGAATACTCATTGGAAGGACTGATGCTGAAGCTGAAGCTCCAATACTTTAGCCACCTGATGTAAACAACTGATTCCTGATTGGAAAAGACCCAATGCTGGGAAAGATTAATGGCAGGAGAAGACAGCGACAGAGGATGAGATGGTTGGATGGCATCACTGACTCTATGAACATGAGTTTGAGCAAACTCCAGGAGGTAGCGAAGGTCAGGGAAGCCTGGCGTGCTGCGATCAGGGGGTCGCAAAGAGTCGGACATGACCGAGCGACTGAACAACCACAATAGATGTCTGGTGAGCAAAGATGGAGGGTTGCATGAGGGGGTGGCTCAGTGTAGTGGTCAAGGGCTTTGGGTCTGGGCTCAGTTTCTGACATGTTTCTTAATCCTTCTGAGCCTCAAGTTCCTCATCTGAAAAGGGAAGATAGTAATAACAGCCAGCTCACTGCATTGTCATGATCATCAAATGGTAGATAAGTACCTGAGTACACAGTGCACTTCACTGATGCCAACCTTCTAGGCTACCCTCTTATTCCTCAGTCATCACCCCAGATGGCATGACTTCCAGCTCATTGCTTCTCCACTGGGATTCCCTGTCAAAGCATTGCATCAGTTTATCTTCTATTCATTTGCACGGACTGACCATGAGCTCCACTAAGGCAGAGACCATCATGACTTGGACCATGGCTCTGTCCTCCTTCAGTCCACCCTCCACACGGCAGTCAGGGGATCTTTGGAAAAGGCAAATCTGACCTTGTCATTTTCTTGTTCAGTCGCTCAGTCATGTCTGACCCTGTGACCCCATGGACTGCTGCATGCCAGGCTTCCCTGTCCATCACCAACTCCCAGGGCTTGCTCAAACTCATGTCCGTTGAGTCAACGATGCCATCCAACCATCTCATCCTCTGTCATCCCCTTCTCGTCCTGCCTTCAATCTTTCCCAGCATCACGGTCTTTTCCAAGGAGTCAGTTCTTCGCATCAGGTGGCCAAAGTATTGGAGTTTCAGCTTCAGCCTCAGTCCTTCCAATGAATACTCAGGGTTGATTTCCTTTAGGATAGACTGGTTTGATCTCCTTGCTGTCCAAGGGATTCTCAGGAGTCTTCTCCAGCACCACAGTTCAAAAGCATCAGTTCTTCAGCACTCAGCCTTCTTTATGGTCCAACTCTCACATCCGTACAGGACTACTAGAAAAACCATAGCTTTGACTAGATGGACTTTTGTCAACAAAGAGATGTCTCTACTTTTTAATATGTAGTCCAGATTTGTCATAGCTTTTCTTCCAAGGAGCAAGCACCTTTTAATTTGTCCCACCAGAATACTTCCAAGGCTTCCCTTACTGCTGAGATGGAAGAAAGGTTCCTCGCCATGGACTGACTTCAAGACCCTGTGCAGTCTGCCCCTCCCATGTCTTCACACTCACCTGCTCTGTGCTCCCGCCACACTGGCCTTTTGCAGACATCTTCCCAATGCTAATTTCAATCATGCCACAGGTCCTTTGCACATGCTCCTCCCTTGTCTTTGACACTCTATTCTTCCTTTACCCTCACGAAGCTTCTTAGTTGGCTTACACCTATCCTTCAGCCCACCAGTCACCTTCTCAGAATACACTCTATGACTTCCCAGTCTAGGGGAAATCGCCCTAGGACAGCCACAGTGGAGAATCAGTGCCTTATCATAATTTCCTCAATGGGCAAGTCATCATCTTATTCATGTTTGTCCCTTCCACTAAACTATAAGCTCCATGGGGGCAGAAAGTTTCCCCAAGCACGTCTCACAGTTCCTAGGAAAGTAGGCACTCAACAATACTTATTCTGTGGGTGAGGATCACCATTGCAGTCAGCATGTGCCAGGGCTTCACATACACCATCCCATTTCATCATCACAAAAATGCTATCAGGTAATAATCCCTATTAGCCCCACTTGACAGATGGGGAAACTGAGGCCCGGAGGCCAGAATCCAGGTCACAACAAGAGTGGCTTCCCCGGTGGCTCAGTGGTCGAGAATCCGCCTGCCAATGCAGGAGATATGGGTTCGATCCCTGATTTGGGAAGATCCCACATGCCTCAGAGCAACTAAGCCCGTGCACCACAACGAGAAGCCACGACAATGAGAAGCGCACGCACCGCAACTGGAAAGTAGCCCCCGCTCTCCAAAACTAGGGGAAAACCTGCTCGGCAACAAAGATCTAGCACAGCCAAAAATAAATAAATAGATAAAATTATTTTTAAAAATCACAGAGAGAAGCAAGTCTCAGAAGGTGGATTCCAACCCCAAATATATGACTCCAGGACTTTCTTCTTCTCCAACCCTGCGCATCTCCTCAGGACATGGTAAAAAATAACGAGTGTGAAGCTGTAGCCCCTTAGGGGACACTGATTAAGTGTTTGACTTGCTCCTTCCCAGCCTCTTCACCCCCTGAGCCTGGTTCTAAGGAAAATGAAACCCTTGTGAGTGGAGAGAAAACAAAACAAAGACCAGGGGCTCTGTGTGTCAGGTCCGTGGCGCGCCAGGCAGAGGCATCTAATTGGACTCTGTTCAGCCGATCTGGAGCTTCTTGCTGACATCTGGCTGCTGGTGGTGGAGGGCATGATAAACACCTGGGTCAGAGGGTCCTCGGAGTGGCCCTCAGCCCAGGCAGTGCGACTTTACCCTCAGTGGCTTTGATGCCCATCAGAAGCCATGCTCAGCTGAGATTCAAATTGATGACCGCCATCCCAGAAGACCCGGACACCTGCACGGAGCTCAATGCTCAATTTAATACAAGCCAGAGACTGGCTAAGAGGTTTCAAGTCTGGTTATGGATTTCTGTCCCTTTTAACTTTCTTCCTTTTGAACTGGGAGACTGAAAAATCTTTAATAATCACAGAATGATAATACATGGAGGGAATTAAGGTGTGGGAACCCAGGAAAGTGATTCTCAGTTCTGGCTGCCAGAGAGGCATTTAAAAAATAATAATGTTGGCATCCCACCTCAGACCTGAATCTATCCAGCTGGGGCTCAGATACCTGTATTTCTTTTTTTTTTAATAGTTAAACTTACTTATTTGTAATTGAAGGATAATTATTTTACAGTATTGTGTTGGCTTCTGCCAAACATCAACATGAATCAGCCGTAAGTATACCCTGTTCAAGAGGGAGGGGACCCATATTTCTTAATATCAGGTGTTTTTAACCTGCAGCCAGACTTGAGAACCATTGCCCAAGAGGTTAAAAGGCTCCCTGGAGGAGATGACAGAGGATGATATCCCAGTGGATTTGCCCAGTCCATTCTCCTCTCTTCTGCTAACAGTTGCCTGGTTTTCCTTATCTTCCGCCACCCTTGTCCTGTGGTTTGGGACAGTCTCACCGCTGGCCCCAGGGATGGTCACATGACCCAAACCCGGCCAATCAGAGTTTTCCATCTCCCTAGTGACAGTGATTGATTCATAAAGGGCAAGTAGCTAAGTTATCCCACAGAGAAACAACCTGGGGTTTTTGCGGATGCTGCCGACAAAGAGAAGGTGTCTTTCCTCTGGGGTTGCTATGTGTGGACCCTCCAGCAGTCACTGGGCAACCTCCTGGAAAGAATTGGCCTTATAATAAAGTCATCACAGAGGAACTGCAAACCAATAGCTGAAAAGAAGGTAGATTCCAGAGGTGCAGTGTGAGTCCTGGATCCAGCCATGCTTGACAGTTGATTTTCAAGTTACTTGAGCGACAAAATCTTTTTCCCTTCAGCCTGCCTGAGTTGTGTTTCTGTCGTGTGTCTGTGTTTAAAAGTCTTGATGGCTGGACTTGGGACTGGTCTGTCTGCTCCATGGTGAGCTTGGTGAGGTAAGGCTGTGGACCACACTCCATCTCACATGCCCAAGGCACCCAACCCAACGAGAGAGAATGAGGACTGCATGGGCAGGGTCCCATCTCTCTGCTCTCCTCCATCCTGCTCTCTTTCTTTCCTGCTCTTGTGGGTCTCCTACAGCCCAGATCACACCCCAAAAAAGATCTTCTGTGATGAAGCAGTAGCCAAACCCTGCACAGCTGGCCACCCCCACATGTACGTGACTTACTGGGTGCCCTGTGCTCCATGTTAGAGATGAGGGTTTGAGCCCCACTGCACCTCTTGACCAGGGCTGGAACATGCATGCCTCCAAGAATGAGGGTCTCCTTATATTCTACACCCAAGGTCCCTAGATGTCAGGAGCTGCTCTTAGTACTTATTTGTAACGCCTTGCTGACCCCACACAGTTGGTTCCCTCGTCCCCTTTGGGCCTTTATTCAAATAAGTCTTCCTCCATCGCCCTATCTGCAAGCGCAACTTCCCTGCCCATTTCCCATCTTAGCACTTACCACCACCTAAACACACCACACGATCCATTTCTTGTCTGACTCCATACTAGAAGGTGAGCTGCAGGAAGATAAATTGTCTTCCTTTTATTCAGTGTGGTTTCCCAGAGCTTAGCATATGCCCAGCATATAGTAGGTACTCAAGCAATGTTTGTTGATTGAATGAATGAGTTCAGTCCTTACAAGTTTCTATTATCATTCCCCAGGTGATACTATTGTCTTTCAGCCCCCCCTGCACACAGTAGGTCCTCAACTGATATGGTTGATATGGTTCCAAAATGTTATTTTCATGATTTCCACAGCACCCTGAGAAAGAAAAGTTTGGGGGTGCCTCTCGGTCACTCATAAAACAGCAAATAAGATGAAACATCTGCTTCTTCATTCAGGTTATTCACAGGGCCAAACAAGGGACAATAGGAGTCCTGTCTCAGAGCTGCTAATAAAGGTTAAATAATGGATGCCACCGGGACAAAGCAGATGAGCCTGGACCTGTTTCCAGATGAAATCACCTGCCCGTGTCCACTGAGGACTCAGCCACATGGATGTCCTGCCCAACGTGTCCAAGCAGGTAATCTGCAGGCCACTGGGCCCAGCCCCGCCCCCTTCCCAGCCCCTCCCCTCCTGGCAGAAAGCACACAGTATGAAGGATATGAAGAGGCCGCTTCCAGAAGCGGAAACTCAAACCCGAGGGGCAAGTGAAGAGACACTCAGACGCATCACTAATCAGAGAAATGCAAATTAAGGCAATGAGACACGACTTTATGCTTTCTACTGATTACACAGGTAAACATTTAGAGAGCTGGCTGATACCCGGATGTGAGTCCAGATGATCCAACGTAGGGAGTGTAGGACCCTCCAGCAGCGGCTCGTGTTAATTTTGCAAATTAAGTATACCTTACCTGATGCCCCGCAACCCTGGTCCTGGGTGTATACCTCAAGAACATTCTCACTTAGGTCCTTACGAAGACAGACCTCAGGATGTTCTTTGCAGCATCATTTGTGATGAAATAACCCTAGTGTCCATCTCTAAGAGAATAAATAGCACACAGAGGAGACGCTCAAGGTGGAATACCAGGCAGATGCTGGACTGGGTGTGCACACAGCCACATGGACGGATCTTAAACACATGGGACTCAATGGAAACTTAAGAAACAAAGTGAGACCTATAATGTATACTGCAATCGACTGGATTACTGTTCAGCCAACATTCACACCCCTTTCTTTTGGGGCAGAACACACTTCCCCACCCTGCTAACTTTGGCCCTGGCTATGTGACTTGTTTTGTCCACTGGAATACAGGCAGAAGTGACCATGTACCATTCTTCAGCCAAGACTTAAGAGGCATCACAGATTTCCTTTCCTTTCTTTTTCTTTTTATTCTTGATGTTTTGCACCTGCAAATGGGATATTTATTTAATCTTATCGAAGTACAGTTTATTTACAATGTTATATTAATTTCTTCTATACAGCAAAGTGACTCAGTTATATATATATTATTTTTCATATTCTTTTCTATTATGGTTTGTCACAAGATATTGAATATAATTCCATGTGCTATACAGCAGGACCTTGTTGTTTATCCATCCTATATATACCAGTTTGTCTATGCTAATCCCAAACTCCCGATCCATCCCTCCTCCACCCCTCCTCTTGGCAACCACAAGTCTGTTTTCTGTGTCTGGCATCACAGATTCCTCTCAACCCTCCTGCATTTCTGCCATCGCCATGAGAATATCCTCTGGGTAGATGCTGGCCCCAGCATGACAAGCCAAGCCCAGGACAGACCTGAAACCAATGCACAGCCAGGAACCAAGCCCAATTAGCCCAGAACCCACAACAGTCACCCCACCCAACCCTCAGACCCACGAGCAAGAAAAATAAAGCTGGTTTTTATAAACCACTGAGTTTGGGGGTGATTTGTTATAGTACAGCCTTACTGCAGAAATAGTAATACGCGTACTATTTATATAAATGTAAAGGATGCAGAAAGTGACACATTTGTAAGAACATATACAAACACAAGCACTTTAAACAGAATGGAGGTTTGCCAGTATGGAAGGGAGAGGAGTGGGAGGAGGGAATGGGGGAAAAAGAGAAATCAAACCATCAGTTAGATACTCGCATGGACCACTGATGGTCAGGGCCTTGATTAGAGTGTAGTAACATCAGCTTAATCTTTTCCCCTGAGTTTCTGCCTCACCAAAGTCAAGTCCAGGAGGGCAGGTACCTAAAATAACCTTGGGAGGGTCCCCAGTTGGTGCTCAGTAAAGACCCCTTGAACCAAAGACTAAGATAAAAAATCTGAAGACATTTTGATTCTCAGAACCCCAGAACCTCCCTTCCAGAAGAAAGGTTCACACAATTTTGTCAGAATGCAGAATTCAAGTGTCTGGAGGAAGGGTCTTTGTCACCTTTACCTAGCAGGTCTCAGAGAGGTTCAGAAACAAGTTCAAGGTCCCCTAGGAGCTGGCCCTGCATGGCACCAGATTCTGCTGGAGGCGAAAGCCCTATTTGGAGCCCCACCCATGGTGCTCCTTCCGCTGGCATGAGTGCAGGAGGGAAAAAGACCAGGGTTGAACGAAATTAAATCTTCCTCACCTTCACAGCTAGTTTATTTGTCAACTTCAGTCCTAAAGGAATGTTGATGAGAACTCCACAGGACATAATGAGGCAGCAGAGGGGGAGGTAAGTGGCAGCCAAGGAGGCAGGGCGGCCTTCCATGCCCAGTGGGTTGCCAGTCCTTTGTAAGGGACTCTCCATCTCCAGCTTGTGTGTGTGTGTGCTCAGTTGCTCAGTTGTGTCTGACTCTTTGCGATTCCATGGACTGTAGCCCGCCAGGCTCCTCTGTCCATGGGATTCTCCAGGTAAGAATACTGGAGTGGGTTGCCATGCCCTCCTCCAGGGGATCTTCCCAACCCAGGGATCTAACCCACGTCTCCTGCATCTCTTGGATTGGCAGGTGTACTCTTTATTATTAAGCCCCCTGGGAAGCCACCTCCAGCTTATTTAATTCTAAATAAACCTCGGGAAGGAAGGCCCTTGAGGTGCAGAGAGGGAAGGAAGGCTTAAGTGAGCTGTGACTTTCATTTCCAAGGAAACCAGATTCGGAAGAGAGCCCCAAGTAGAGGGAACCCAGAGCAAATGACTTGGGAACCACCACAGAGCTGGTTCTGGAGTCCAGGTAGCTCCAGGGTTGAACACTGATGCTGTTATTTTGCAGCTGTGTGAGTGTGAGCAGGGCGAACAGCCTCTCTGGGCCTCAGTTTTCCTGTGTGAAGAATGGGGACAAGAATTGCCCCTATGTTGCGGGGCTGTTGGGAGAATTCAGTGAGATGGTCTGTGCACAGAGCCTGGCTCCCCAGAGCCTCCAAAACGCGGCTCTGATATTGGCTCAGCTCCAGCTGGGCGCCAAGCACTGTGCTGGGACTCGGCGCCGAATGAGGCAGGCGAGGCTGCGCCCACATGGATCTCCAGGTGTTTTGGAAACAAGACAGAAAAGTAAAGGCATCTGACAAGATCATTTTAGGGATTTGCAGAAGTGGTAAATCAGAATGATTAGAGATGGGGGTAGTCCGTTTCAGACAAGCTGGCAGGACAAGACTTCTCCGAGGAGATGACATCTCTCGTTGAGGTGAGACCATAAACCGGAAAGATGGCCACATGGAAAGTGCTGTTATAAACAGGGCGCAGGAAGAGACTCCCACTCTCACCGGCAAACAGCGCTCCCCTGCCCTGGGAAGGGCAGTTGGATGGCTGCTGAGATAGGCCCCTCCCACAGGTCCTCTGAAAGCATACCTGGCCCCGCCTCCCCAGCTCTTTACAACCTATTGGAGGAAAGGAGGGCTTCAGAGTCAGCAACGGGGCGGGGCTCTACTTGGGCTTTTATTCCTAATGACACGTGGAGTCCATGACACAGGCTCTGATTTGGGGCTCTTTCTACCCTGAATTTGTCAGGCTCTCTCCGAGAGACAGACCTCCTCTCAGACCCTCCCCAAGCTCCCCCCGAGTTCAGAGAGCTGCTGCTTCCAAAGACATCCCTCTGCCTAGAGGTAACTATGAATCAGTTTCCAGAGTTCAGATCAGATCTGCCACTGCTGGTTCCATCGCTGACCCTCTGGTAGCCTCCAGGATAAAGACCAAGCTTCTTGATATGACATTTGAGGCTTGTGGCAACCTAGTCCTGCTGACCCCTCTAACCTGGCTCCTCACTGCTCCCCGACCTTTGGTGTCCAGCTAGAGCCATTAGCTGCTGCAGACAGAACAGGCCATGGGCATCTGTTCTCCTCAAATTTGCACATGTTGCCAAACTTCCCTGGTGGTCCAGTGGATAAGAATTCATTTGCCAATGCAGGGGGCACGGGTTTGATCCCTGTTCTGGGAAGATTTCACATGCCTTGGGGCAACCATGCCCCTGTGCCACAACTACTGAAGCCCATGCTCCCAGAGCCTGTGCTCGGAAACTACAGTGTAGCCCCCCTCCCTGCAACTAGAGAAAGCCCATGCGTGTCAGTGAAGACCCAGTGCAACCAAATAAACAAATAATTCAAAATTAAAATATGAAATTTGCACATGCTAGACTTCCCCAGAGGGCCAGTGGTTAAGATTCTAAGCTTCCACTGCAGGGGGCACAGGTTGATCCCTGGTCAGGGAAGTTCTTCATGCCTCCGAGTGCAGCCAAAAATAAAAAATTCTACATGCTGATCCTTCCAGCTGAAATATCTTTCCCTGTCCTAACCATTTAGCCTACAAGATACATCGAGATGGTACTGCTCAGTAAGCCCTACCTGATCATCTGATCCCTCCCCCAACCACGGTCACATGTAGCTCTAGGACCTACGGATCAACCCCACCCACTCAGGACCCCATCAGACCTTCACCCGGGGGCCTGCCCAGGACATTAAGCATTTCATGTGGTCAGTACCACTGCAACCCAGACAAGGACAAAGGAGGTGCTAACATTCGTAATACTCTTCAGTTCAGTTCAGTCACTCAGTCATGTCCAACTCTTTTCAATCCCATGCACTGCAGCATGCCAGGCCTCCCTGTCCATCACCAACTCCAGAGCTTGCTCAAACTCATGTCCATCGAGTTGGTGATGCCATCCAACCATCTCATCTTCTGTCGTCCCCTTTGCCTCCTGCCTTCAATCTTTCCCACCATCAGGATCTTTGCCAATAAGTAAGTTCTTCATATTAAGTGGCCAAAGTATTGGAGCTTCAGCTTCAGCATCAGTCCTTCCAATGAATATTCAGAACTGATTTCCTTTAGGATTGACTGGTTTGATCTCTTTGCAGTCCAAGGGACTCTCAAGAGTCTTCTCCAATACCACAGTTCAAAAGCATCAATTCTTTGGCACTCAGTTTTCATTATAGTCCAACTCTCACATCCATAGGTGATTACTGGAAAAACCATAGCTTTGACTAGAAGGACTTTTGTCAGCAAAGTAATGTCTCTGCTTTTTAATATGCTGTCTAGGTTAACCATAGCTTTTTTTCCAAGGAGAAAGCATCTTTTAATTTCATGGCTGTAGTCTCCATCTGCAGTGATTTTGGAGACCAAGGAAATAAAGTCTCTCACTGTTTCCATTGTTTCCCCATCTATTTGCCATGAAGTGATGGGACCGGATGCCATATCTTCATTTTCTGAATGCTGAGTTTTAAGCCAGCTTTTTCACTCTTCTCTTTCACTTTCATCAAAGGCTCTTCAGTTCCTATTATCTTTCTGCCATAAAAGCAGAGAGTAATACTCATAAGTAATACTCTTACTTGGGGATGATCCTGCCCACTTTCCAAATAAGGGACCTGAGGTAAGGTCACCTGACATGCAAATCAGAGCTGGGATTTGAACCCAGGTCTTGGGTTCCTCTGGTTCAAAGCCCTCCTCTTTCTCCTAATCCAAACAATGGATCACTCCTCATCCCCCAGCCACAGTAGCCCTGTCAGTCATCTCCATGACCACACCCCCTTCATAATGAAACTGACCACAACCCTGGGGCTGTCCTGGGTGATCCCACCCCCTGCTTTGGCTCATCCAACCTGCGTTGTTCCCATCTTCAAGCTGGACCAATCATTCTCCATCCTCAAGTTTTTCAAAATGGGACCTAGAGACTTAGTTAACTGATAAAAGGTCAGAAGACTACTATAGGCCTATGGTCATCATGTCGGAGAAGGCAGTGGCACCCCACTCCAGTACTCTTGCCTGGAAAATCCTATGGACGGAGGAGCCTGGTAGGCTGCAGTTCATGGGGTCGCTGAGGGTCGGACACAACTGAGCAACTTCACTTTCACTTTTCACTTTCATGCATTGGAGAAGGAAATGGCAACCCACTCCAGTGTTCTTGCCTGGAGAATCCCAGGGACAGGGGAGCCTGGTGGGCTGCCGACCATGGGGTCGCACAGAGTCGGACACAACTGAAGTGACTTAGCATGGTCATCATGCAGGAGAGGCCACAAGAAAAGAAAGAAACAGATGTGCAGAAGAATAGAGGTAAGACCCCTGATCAGTTTCCTTCTCACGTTCTAAGTTCTGGTCCGCAAACAACTCTTCTCTGACCCTGTGGGGTTCTGTATTTTCTGAATTTGTTCCAGCCTCTAGGGCAAATGAACAGAGTCCAGGGTGTGGGGACCCCCACTGGGGATCAGCAGCCCTTTGTTGGTGTGCAGGGGAGAATCAAGGACCTGAAATCAGGTAATGGGTGTTCTGATTCCAAAAACTAGTGTTAGGGGAACCACTGTCTGAAATTGCCCACCATAGTAGCCACTTGCCTGAGTTATCTTAAACAGGGGGTCCATTTCCCTCATGGCTTAGATAGTAAAGAATCTGCCTGCAATGAGGGAGACCCAGGTTCAGTCCCTGGGTTGAGAAGATCCCCTTGGAGAAGGGAATGGCAACCCACTCCAGTATTCTTGCCTGGAGAATTCCATGGACAGAGGAGCCTGGTGGGCTACAGCCCATGGAGTCACAAACGGTCGGACACAACTGAACGACTAACACTTTCACTCTCACTAGTAAGAAATGTGGAACTAAGAAGCTACCACCAACCAGAAGAATTCAGGAAAGGTCAAAAGGAGAGAGAAGGCTCTAGTCCGTATGTCCTACCAATGTCCCAGAATCCTCTTCGCTGGAATCCATCTTGGCTGAGCGAGGCGCAACTCACCAGGAAGGACCCTGAGTCAGAATGATTGGCCAGAGACAACCAAGAAACCAACCCAAATACCATAAAACCTGCGACTTCAGGCCACATGGCAGAGCAATCCTCCTGGGTTCCCCTACCCTCCTGCCCTCTGCCTGGGTGTCGCTTCCCAATAAAGTCTCTTGCTCTGTTAGCTCGTGTGTCTCCTTCGACAATTCATTTCTAAGCATTAGACAAGGGCCAACTCTTTGGCCCTGGAAGAGGTCTGCCTTCCTGCAACACTAGTATCTGCAAACTAAAATGTGGTGGACACGCAGGCAGATTCTTGAGATAGCCACAGTTGAGTGATATTTTGAGACATTAGCTAAGGTTTCCCACAGCCTTCCTGAACCCCCTTCCTTCCTCAGCTATAATCACTGCTGCAGGGGAAGGGGTCCAGGGGAAATCAGGCCTAGATCTCAGGACACAAGAGTAAGGCTTCTAAGCTACAAAAGCCACAGTTTAAGTTCAAAAGCCACAGTTTTAACTATAAATATTGTATTTAGAAGAAAAGAAGAAAGTCTGGGCTCCCTCCCCTCTCCTGCCCCTTCTCCCCCACATCCCACACTTAATAAATCTTCCCCAGGGACATCCCTGATGGTTCAGTGGTTGAGACCCCACACTTCCAATGCAGGGGGCATGGGTCCGATCCCTGGTTGGGGAACTAAGATCCCACATGTCAGGCGGCAGAGCCAAAAAATAAAAATAAATAACAATAAGAGGAATAACATAATTTTTCAAAAGAAATACTTTAAATAATAATAATAATATTGTCCCCCTTGACCTGGGGGACAAAGAAGGGAAAAGATAACAGGTATGGCAGAGACTTCCATGTGTCGCCAAAGCCCATTTCCTCTTCCTTGTGGGCACTTAGATAAACCACATTTCCCTATAGCCTCTGTGGTTGAATACTGCCATGAGACTGAATTCTGGTCAAATGAATGTGGATGCAAATGAAAGGAGCTACTTCTTGGCCTACCGGCCCATGGGGACCTCCCACATCATTCTCTCTCCCCAGTTGCTGGCTGGATGGAGAAGACCCCAGCGCCTGCAGGGGAAGGAGCATGGAGCTCTGGATGGGAATGAGGAAGGGGGTCTGCCATGGGACCACCTGCACAGCACTTCCCATAATCGGAAAACTAACTCTTATTCACGGAAGGCAATTAAGATTTGGAGATTTCTTTGTTACAGCAGCTAGAGTTACTAATTCAGGGGAAACAAGAAAGCATAGATGCTGGAGGAGACCACTGAAGGGGGCCCTGGCACCTTTCCCCAACATGCATGTACACACACACACACACACACACACACACTGTCCTGCCAGGGAGGGAATGATAGACTACGAAATCTTAAAGCAGAGAATCATCCAACCTTCCAAGGAAGACACGGAGAATAGCAAGTCTCAAGAGTTCTTCTGCACCCGGTACAGGGCAGGAGCAAATGAATGTATGCAAAGGACAAACGGGCCTGGGACAGCCTTGGAGTGTTTTCCATGAAGCCAAAAGGGATGTGCAAGTGGCTGGAGAATCAGAGTTCCTGGATGGATGGCTGGATAGATGGAGGGGTGGATGGATGAATAGGTTTTGGATGCGCTTGTGCTCTTAACAGGAAACACAGGGGAAGCTTCACAACATCGAACTGGGTTGGCCAAAGCATTCATTCTGTTTTATCCGCAAGATGGCTTTAAAAGCACTTTGTGGTCTTTAACTTCATTGGAAACAATTTTGTTAGATTGTATTGTGACAGCTATCATATCAGTATACATTTACAAAAAATTTATCAAAATTGGTGACTTTTTGTATAGCTATTTTAATATTGGAGCTGGAAAGGAAAAAGCAACACTTCTGGTTTATTATGCTTTATTTCAAGAAAGGTTAAAATGCAACCGAAGTACAAAACCAAAGATATGTGCAATGTATGCAGAATGTGCTGTGATTGATCAAAAGTGTCAAAAGTGGTTTGCAAAGTTTCATGCTGGAGATTTCTCACTGGACAATGCTCCATGGATGGGTAGATCAGTTGAAGTTGATAGTGATCAAATTGAGACATTAATTGAGAACAATCAATGTTATACCACACAGGAGATAGCTAACATACTCAAATATCCAAATCAAGAGCTGAAAATCATTTGCACTAGCTTGGTTATGTTCATCACTTTGATGTTTGGGTTCCACATGAGTTAAGCAAAAAAAAAAGAAAACCTTCTTGACCCTATTTCCAATGCAATTCTGTACTTAAATGTAATGAAAACGTTCCGGTTTTAAAACAAATTGTGACCAATGATGAAAAGTGGATACTGTACAATAATGTCGAACAGAAGAGATCGCAGGGCAGGTGAAATGAACCACCACCAATCACACCAAAGGCCACTCTTCATTCAAAGAAGGTGATGTTGTGTGCATGGTGGGATTGGAAGGGAGTCCTCTATTACGAGCTCCTTCCAGAAAACCAAATGATTAATTCCACCAAGTACTGCTCCGAATTAGACCCACTGAAAGCAGCACTTGACAGAAAGTGTCCAAAATTAGTCAACAGAAAGCCCACAAGCTTCTAGGAGGATAATGCAAGACTACGTGTTTCTTTGATTCTTTGATAACCAGGCAAAGACTGTTACAGCTTGGCTGGGAAGTTCTGATTCATCTCCCCTATCCACCAGATATTGCACCTTCAGGTTTCCATTTATTTTGGTCTTTATAAAATTCTACTAAAGGAAAAAATTCCACTTCCCCAGAAGACTGTAAAAGGCACCTGGAACAGTTCTTTGCTCAAAAGGAGAAAAAGTTTTGGGAAAATGGAATTACCAAGGTGCCTGAAAAATGGCAGAAGGTAGTGGAACAGAACAGTGAATACACTGTTCAATACAGTTCTTGGTTAAAATGAAAAATGTGTCTTTTATTTTTACTTTAAAACCAAAGGAACTTTCTGGCCAACCCAGTATTTGGCAATAATCTCTTGGGTGCAATGACAAAAACACAGGCAACAAACGAAAAAAAAAAACAAATAAATTGGACCTCATAAAAATTGAAAGCTTCTGTGTATCAGAGGACATTATCAACAGAGTGTAAAAAGCTACCCACAAAACAGAAGAAAATATTTGCACAGCATGTACCTGAAAAAGAATGATATTCAGAATAGACACAGAACTCCTACAACTCAACAGCAAAAAACAAACAACTCAATTCATAAATGAGCAAAGGAGCTGAAAAGACATTTTCCAACAGAGATATACAAAGGGTCAAAAAGCACAAGAAGATGCACACCCTCACCAGTCGTTAGGAAAATGCAAGTCAAATTCACTATGAGATATAACCTCACCATCATTAGGATGGCTACTGTCAAAACGGAAACTAACGAGCATTGGTGAGGACACAGAGAAACTGGAAGCCTGGGGCATTGTGAACATAAAATGGTACAGCTGTTTTGGAAAAAGAGTATGACGGGTCCTCAAAAAATTAAACACAGAATTACCATATGATCCAGCAATTCCATTTCTGGGAGGAAGAAGTGAAAACAGAGATTTGAATGGCTGTTTGTACACCAACGTTCATAGCAGTATTATTCACAATGCCCACAAGTTACAAACAACTCAAATGTCCATCAACCAGTGGATAAACAAAGTATAGTATATAGACCAGACCAGACCAGAACATTTTGTTTCTGATACATCTACAGCGAGGTACACGGATGAACCTTGAAGACATTATGCTAAGTGAAATAAGACAGGCGTGCGCGCTCAGTCACTAAGTCGTGTCCAACTCTGCGACCCCATGGACTGTAGCCTGCGAGGCTCCTCTGTCCATGGGATTTCCCTGGCAAGAATACTGAAGTGGGTTGCCATTTCCTTCTCTAGGGGATCTTTCTAACTGAGCCACCTGAGAAGTCCTAAGACAGGCACAGAAGGACAAGTACTGCTTAGTCCACTTATATGAGGGACCTAGAGCTGTCTTATCCACAGAGACAGGAAGTAGAATGATAATGGGTGAGGCGGAGAATGGGAATTAGTGTTTAATGGACATCAAGTTTCAGTTTGGGAGGATGAAAAAACATAGAGATGGATGGTGGTGATTGTTGCATAACAAGATGAATGTACTTAATACCACTGAACTGTACAGCTAAAAATGGTTAAAATGGTAAATTTTGTGTTATAGATGTTTTACCACTATTTTCAAAATTAAGAACTTCATTCATCAAAGGACATCTGTGAAATGGCAAGCCCCCAGAGTAAGAAAAGGAATGTGTAATACCTATAAGTAGCAAAGGGTTATAATATGCTTTAAAAAAAAAAAACAACCTTATAAAGCAGTAAGTAAAAGACAAACCATCTAACAGAAGTATAGGTAAATGATGTAAACAGGCACTTTATGCAAGAGAAAATCCAAATCACGATAAACATGAGGAGATGCTCGATCCTGTTAATAACTGCAGAAATGCAAATTGAAAGCCACAATAAGATACCATTTCTCATCATTCATTTGGCAAATTTTAAAAATCTGACAAAAGTTAAGTATTGCCGAGAATAGAACAATGGGAATTCTCACACCACGTGAGCAGGAGTACGAAGTGGTACACCCACTTTGGAAAACAAGATGGCTTTACTTAGTGCAATTAAAGCTACACAAAGCTGACCCAACAATTCTGAGTCCAGATAAACACCACAGCAGATTCTCAAACTGGAGGATGATCAGAATCACCTGGAGGGCTTGTTAAATACAGATTGCCAGCCCTAGACCCAAAGTTTCTTGTTCAGGAGGTCTGGGGTGGGGCTTGAGAATTTACGGTTCTGATAGGCTCCCAGGTGATGCTGCCGCTGCTGGTCTGGGGTCCACATTTGAAGAATCAACAACACAGGGACCTCCCTCATGGTCCAGTGGTCAAGAATCCAATTGCCAATACAGAGGACACAGGTTCGATTCCTGGTCCAGAAATATCCCACATCTGTGGAGCAACTAAAGATGTGGCACGTGCCACAGCTACCGAGCCCACACGCCGAGACCCCGTGTTCCACAACAGAGAAGCCACCAGGATGAGAGGCCTGTGCACAGCAATGAACTGCAGTGCCAAAACTAGAGTGAGCCCTCATCCAGAAACCAAGACCCAGCACAGCCAAACATACATAAAACAAATAAAATTTATTTTTAAAGAACCAACAGCACTACTGATAATAAAACTGAAAATGCCCCAAATATCCACTGAGAGCAAAATGAACAAACACGATGATAGAGCTATGTGGTGGAATATTACACAGAAATAAAAAGGAACAAACTACAGCTACACAATTACTGTAGACTGATTACGTGTATTCCACTGCCCCCCAAATACATATGCTGAAATTCTAAATCCAAATGTGATGGTACTTGGAGGTGGGGCATTGGGGCTGATTAGATCATGAAGGTGGAGGCCTCATCAAAGGGGCCTCATGAAAGAGACCCCAAAGAGCTTCCATCCCTTCTGCCCGGTAAGAACACAGTAAGAAGACATGGGTCTGTGAACCAGGAAGTGGCTTCTCACCAGACACTGAACCTGCCATGCCTTGATCTTGGACTTCCAGCTTCCAAGGTTGTGAGAAATAAATCTCTGTTGTTTTTAGCAGCCTGAATAGACTAAGACAGTGATCAGCATAATGTTAAGCAAAAGAAGCCATACATACAAAAAAATACATCATATAATCATATTGATATAGAAAGGTCAAAAAGTAACTCTATTGTGATTAGGCTTGCATACTGGGTGGTCCATATATGTCCAGAATTGATAAATCTACAGTTACAGAAAGGAGATCATTGGTGGTCTATGTCTGGAGGATTAAGAGAAGATGGCTAAAGGAAACAGTGTTTCTTTTGGGGATGATGAAAATATTCTACAATTTGAGGACTTCCCTGGTGGTCTCTGTCTTCCAATGCAGGAGATGGGGGTTCGATCCCGAGTCAGAGAACTAAGATCCCACATACTGCAGGGCAATTAAGCCCATGCACCACAACTACTGAGCCCTTGTGTCGCAACTAGAGAAGTCCATGTGATGCAATGAAGACCCTGCACAGCCAAAAAATAATGATAATGTTTAAAAGAAAATATTCTATAATTCACAGCGGTAATGACTGCACAACTCTGTCAATACACTGAAAACCATTGAGCCTTAAGGGGACAAACATATGCTAAGTGAATTATATCTCAATAAAGCTGTTATCCCCAAAACAAAAATTTTTTAACTAACGAATAAAATCAACAGCCTCTTCCCTCGCCACCAGATATGCGTCAGGCAAGGGGTGTGTACAATGAAACCAAGGAGAGAGACACCAAATTTGGAGAAACCACATTCCTTCCTGGTGTCTCTATAATGCACACACGCGCGTGTGCACACACACACACACACACCGGGGCTTTGCCTGCCTTTGGCAAAACCCCTGCTAAATGCCAGAAGCCCATGAGGCCAGAGATCCTCTGGACAAGCAGGTGACCGGGGCGCTCCTGCCAAGAGACACAGGACTCTTTCAACTCAAAATTAAATTTTAAGCAAACGCCTAAGTGAAACAGAGCCCATTGGAGAAAGGCTGGTTCTAGAACCCACGCCAGGCCTGGGGGAGCAAATTCCCGGGTAGCAAATTGGGGCAGGGGTTTCAGCCCTCCCAGGATACGCCCTCTGAAAGGGCTTCTCTCTTAAGCCCATTGCTCCTAGCGGGTTCAAGGTGTAGGTAAGGTCTCAGGGACTTAAAGCCCTCTGCTCCTCACACAGGCTAAAGGCAGCATGTTTGGGGAAGACACATCCCAGACTTCGCGCCTCCAGGGAGCCCGGCAGATGGTTGCAAATGACGAGTCTACAGGAGCCAGCAGATGTGATGCGTGAGGAGCAGAGGGTGCCAGGAGCAACCATGGGGCCCCTCAGCTGCCACCTCCCTCTGCTCCACGCAGCCTCTGACAGCGCTGAGCCAATGGGGCTGCCTCGCTGGGTCAAAACACACAGCAAAGACAACCAAAGAATTTCCTGGGCCTGAGGAGCAGAAGAGGGGCCAGGAGGCCCCCTGGCAGGGTGGAAAGACCCATGAAGTGTGGCAGAGACAGCAAAGGAATGGGATACATCACTTTGCTGTGTGATCTCAGACAAGTAGCTCAACTTCTCTGAATCCGTTTCGCTGGGTGTAAACCAGAGATAACCGCAAGTCCTCAAACAGCTATCAAAAGAGTTAAATGAACCAAGGGATGTGGAAGTATTTAGCGGTGAGTAGAATTCCGTGCGTGATTCAGCGAAAGTTGGTTGAGAAACACCAACTGAGTTTCACTTCAAGTTAGCTTTCTAGCTGGTTGAGCCAAAGTGAGGAGATAGGGGAAATACAGTGGAATCATCAGTCATTCAAGCTAGTATTGATTGAACCAGACCCTGTGCTAACCCCTAGCGTGGATCATCCCATTTGGTTCTCAGAAGAACTCCACAAAGCGAACGCTATTTATCCCCATTTTTCAGATGAAGAACGTGAACCATAAAGAAGATGAGAAGCATGCCCAAGGTTCACCCCACGTCATCAAACCCACGTCTCCTGCTTGGCAGGTGGATTCTTTACCACTGAGCCACCTTTTAGTCCTTCCCTAGTTACAGGGATTCTTTTCCTATTTTAATAGTTCACATCAACGCAGCTTCCCTGATGTCTCAGTGGGTAAAGAATCCACTTGCCAATGCAGGAGACACAAGAGACACAGGTTCGATCCCTGGGTCAGGAAGATCCCCTAGAGGAGGAAATGGTGACCCACTCCAGTATTCTTGCCTGGAAAAAAGTCCATGAACAGAAGAAGCTGAGGGGCTGCAGTCCAAAGGGTCGCAAAGAGTCAGACACCACTGAGTGACTAAGCACACACACGCACTCATCAAGGCAGCAAGTGGAACTGTGAAAGCACAAGGACTTTGCCGCCCGCCAGTCCAGGTTCCAGCCCAGCTCCATCATCACAACCTGTGTAGCCTTGGGCGAGATAACCCTTTGGGCCTCAGTTTCCCCACCCACCAACCAGTTTAAAGACAGCACAAACTCATCAAGTTGCTGGGGGATCAGTGGGGTCTGACATGTTAGCAAAACAGAAATACGTTTTGGTATTATTATTTATTTTAAAGCATCTTGGAAAAATATACCCTGGCACACTAAAACCATGAATGACAGACCTCACTGCTCAGGATGAGGTGAAAATAATTTGACTCTATAAGTGAATCAGTGTAAAGCTAAACAATAAGTGAATAATAATATAGATATTGGGCAGTATACAGCCCAAGTTGGGAAGGCAGTGCAAAATAAGAATTCAGGGACTCTTGCAAGAGTTATTAATAATTTCAAGACCGTAACAGTGCAGCATTAAACCAAATGGAGGGCCCTTCTATGCAGGGAACCCTATGTGACTACAGGTCACGTGTCCACCAAGCTGGCCCTGGTTGCATATTTTGGCAAGGATATGGGCTACATCCTTGGATGTATTCATGCCTTTTATGCATTTCTTGAAACTCATTGAATGTACATTTAAAACCTGTGCATTTTACTGTTTGTATATTGTATCAGTAAAATTATATCAATTTAAAAAGAAATGTGATGAAATAGGATTATAAATCTCCTGCTTATCACACGCAGTGTGGCTCTGCAGTGAGGCACAGGTATAGACTGTATATTGAATGCTGTCTTCTGTAACACAGTCTGTGTATCCCTGATCCCTGCGTACAGTTGTACAGGATGTGCACTGCCCAATCCTATGCCATTCACATAGAAAAACCATGACCCCCCGAGTTGCACAGTGGGTAACCTACACAACTGTCCATGGTAGCCCTGACTGTATAACTTCATTCGAAGAACTCATCATTTGTCTCAAGGGAAGACCCTGTTTGAATGCAAGACTAGAACCAAATAAAGAGTCTTATTGCAAATACCATCCCAAGACCTCCCATCCAGGCAGAAATCTAGAAGGAACCAGCTCATGGATAGACTTTCCTGGGATGTGCAAAGGAGCCATCCTTCAAATTCCTCCAACCCTATGCCATTCAGCAAGTCCTCTTTCCCCAGGGCTACTGAAACCTCTGCTCAGAAGGCCAAAGGGCTGGATTTAAGCATCTGAGCTAATTTCTCACACCAAAGTATGATAAAACCAAGGAGTCATTTCAAAATGTAAATTACCACTGTTTACACTTAACAGAGTCTTCTCACCAAGGAGAAACTGTTTCCAATTATGAAACATGAAAGCTGGTCACCGTTTGGGGTTAATATGACACTTTCGGAGACAGTGAACAGGCGAGACTACCCAGACACCTAATTACCTGGAAAGATAATCTTGAATAATTGGAATTAGAGAAACTAAAGCAATTATTGGATGTTGTGATCTCCGGGAGAAATCCTCCACCAGCACAGGGATTCAATCACTTTTAATAAGAGCACGTAATTAGAGGAATCCAGAATTTCAAAATAAAGTGGCAGAATGAAGGAGGTGGGAGGACCATGTGTGATGCTAGAGAAAATGAGGCTGGAGGCATGGGTGAAAGGAAGGGGAGGTGAGAAAAGATGGGTGGGGTTGGCAGGGTGGGCAGGATCCTGATGAAAAGACCACAAGAGCCTGGAGGATGAGTCTGAATCTAACCTAAATTTGCTGTGTGACTTTGAGCAAGACACTTAACCTCTCTGGGCTCTACCTTCCTTCCACTCTTCAGTCATTCAGCAAATGTCTATTGCACATCTGCCACATGCCTGGCACAAGGATACTGGTCTCACATCTTGGCACAGGCTATTCATTCTGGCAGGAATGACACCCTCCCCCACCGCAGTGCCCCTTATGCAGTAGAAGGAATGCCATTCATCCTCCAGGGCCCTCCCCACATGGGACCCTCCCCACACGGGACCCTCCCCAGATGGCCATCATTCCTCCCACAGACTTCTGGCCACCCACTCTGGGTCCCTGATTCACAGATGATTCTCTACCTCTTTACGTGCTGACCCCACTAGACAGCTCAGAAGCTGGGGAAGGGGGATCTCCTCGCTGTCCCACCTCCTGGCATACAGCCTAGCACCAAGGGATGCTGCCACTGGCCTGAGGCAAGGGGGACAAAGGTCCCTACAGGCCTTCCCTGAAAGCAAGGGTGCAGCCTGGCTCCAAGGATGAAATGGCACCAGGTGAGGTGGCCTGTGTTGTGAGTTTGTTGAGAATGGCCAGGCAACGATCTCCTTCTGTAGGAATATTCCATCCCTTTCTTACCTCCACGGAAGCAGCAGGACCATTCAGACAGACAATGATTCCCACCCGCAGTCAGAGGGCTCCTAGAATTAGCTCCATGCTGGCTAGGAATGGCAGCTGAGAGGGAAAAATGGACGTGTGAACCACTCGAGCTGGGCTCCTGCCGCTTTGTGTCCTGAAGTGTGACTCACTGAGATGAAAGAATCAGAGTTCCCATTTGGTCAGGCTCTGGAGGAGTCCAGTTGTTGAATCGCAGACAGTGTCCAACTCTCTGCGACCTCATGGATTGTAGCCCACCCAGGCTCCTCTGTCCATGGGATTTCCCAGGCAAGAATACTGGAGTGGATTGCCATTTCCTTCTCCGTGGGATCTGGAGGACTCTTTACCATCTGAGCCACCACGGTGGTATTAGTGGTAAAAACCTGCCTGCCAGTGCAGATAGACGTAAGAGCAGGTGCGATCCCTGGGTTAGAAAGATCCCCTGGAGGAGGGCATGGCAACCCACTCCAGTATTCTTGCCTGGACAGTTCCATGGACAGAGGAGACTGGTGGGCTATGGTCCATCAGGTTGCAAAGAGTTGGACACAACTGAAGCAACATAGGAGACCAAAGTTGGTGTAACTAACTCAGTCTGGGGACCAGAGAGGACTTCACAGAGTCAGGATCTTTGAGACGTGAAGGTCACAGGGAGGTCCCCAAATAGCCAGGGTGAAAAGATCACCCAGGATTAACGCACAGGCACCAGAATGCACCAGCGACTCTGTTCAGGCTGCAGCCGGCAGGTGACCCGCTCGCAGCTCCCGTGTCAAGAGTCTGGGCAGCTGTGGAAGCTGTTTCTTCTCTCCCTTCCCTTCAGCATGTTCTGATCTATGCATGTTTCAGTTCTATGGCATAAATCAATAAAACGCACTAAATAAATTAAGTGAGCAGCAGAACTGTAAATCGATTTCAGACGGAGAACAGAGAGGTTGAGGGAACCAACAAGAGACAATTATAGGAACTCAAGTGAGAAATGACTCACGCAAGACTCGGGACTGTGGTCGCGGAGCCACCACCTTGTTACACATCCCTGAAATATTAAACAAATGAAGCTTACAAGCTTTGGAGATTGTTTCACAGAAATTGCCAGCTGGTGGCCGCCAGAAATCCCAGCTCTCTGGGAAACCCGAGGAGGAAGCAGACAGAGATGCCTTAAAACACAACTCAGCCCAGACGGGACGAAAGAGACCACGGCTTCCGGAGTTGCAATCCAGGTTTCCAAAGGCAGATAGGACAGCCAGTGTCTAGAACATGGCCCTCGTTCCTTCCTTCCTTCTTTCCTTCCTTTCTTCCTTCATTCAACAAACCTCTATTAAATTCTTGCTGTGTGTCAACTCCATGGCAGCACATGAGCCACTAGAAATCTAGAGAAGATGTAGTGCCTGTCCTCAGGGAGTGTCCAGTCTGGTAGAGGAGATCACCACGAGGCGGAGTGATGGGTTCTAATAAGATGAGCCCTACATGTGTGCACACACACTCAATCATGTCCAACTCTTTGCGACCCCATGGACTGTAACCCACTAGGTTCCTCCGTCCATGGGATTCTCCAGGCAAGAAGAATACTGGAGCGGGTTGCCATTTCCTTCTCCAAGAGATCTTCCTGGCTCAGGGATCGAACTCGTGTCTCTCGCGTCTCCTGCATTGCCAGGCAAGTTCTTTACCAGCTAAGCCATCTAGGAAGCCTGAGTACCTTCAGAAGATGTCATGTCTCAAGTGGGTTTTAAAGAACACACAGAAGTTTGCCAGGTCGGCAGAGGGAAGAGAATATGCAAAGGCACAGAGGCATGAGCGATGCTGGAGAGTTTGGGGAGAAATGTACAAGACCCACATGAGGGGCTGTAGGAGGTGGAGCAGAACAGGCACACATCAGAACATGAAGGTTCTGTTACATGGTGTATGTCTGGAGCCAGGAAAGGCTTTTAAGCAGGAGGCTGATGGAGCTGGATTTTCACTTTAGAAAGATAATTTAGAATTCAGTGTGGGAATTTTTTCCTTGACTTCTTATGGAAGTATCGCATATACAAAAAAGAGCATAGATCACAAAAGTACAGCTTGATGAACTTTCATAAATTGAACACATCCATGTAACTAGCACCCAGATTAAGAAACAGAACCTCGCCAGCTGCCAGAGCCCTCCACGGGCTCCCTTTCAGTCACACCTGCTCTTCAAGGACAATCTCTGTCCTGGCTTCTGACAGCAGAGATCTGTTTTGCCTATTTTCCAGTTTTATACAAATGGAATCACGTACAATGGGTTCCTGTGACTCTGGCTTCATTTGTCCAGCATCTATGCTGCTGGGAGCAGTTATAGATTACACTCCACGGTGTGTATGAATGGACATTGAAGAATCACAGTGAGTGGTTACTGGTGCAGCCTTGATGGCAAATATGAATCATGACAGGCTCAATACCTTCCTTCCTTCCTTCCTTCATTCTTCATTCAACCATTCATTCACAGTGAGAAACCACCCACCTTTGAGTGGGAGCTCCAACCTCAGATTTAGGAGCTGGGAATTTTCCCCACACCACACCTTGACAAATGACAGGCTAGATCTCTGCTGAGGGGTGGGAGCAGTTAATATAAGAAAAGGACAGAATCCTCATGGACCCCACCCCTCTGTGGCAGGATCAAAGGTGGCAGCCATCATGTCCCCAGCCTTCTGTACTGGAAGGTGACATCCTCTTTGTCCCTTGGCTGGAGCCCTTCCATGATGCCTGATCGCCATCATAGCTGTCTCCCACTCCTGTAGGGCAGGGACTTTCACTTCATTCGTCCCCACACTCCCCTGACCAAAGCCTAGCCCACAGCCTGGATCACAGTAGGTGCTCAGAAAATCTGTGTTGAATTGGAAGCCCTGTGCGCAGATGACAGGCACACAGGGGCAGCTCGGCTGGTTGGCTGGTGGGGGAATGAACAGCCATTACCTCCCCCCAAGCATTTAGGGCACTTTGGGACAAATAAATAAGTCACTTTGGGATGACAGTAAACAGAGGAGACTTTGATAAGCAAATTAATGAGTCGCCCTCAGGATTTCCCTGGTGGCTCTGCCTGCCAATGCAGGGGACATGGAGTCCATCCCTGGCCCAGGAAGATAACACATGCTGTGGAGCAACTAAGCCTGTGTGCCACAATTACTGAGTCGGAGCTCTGGGGCCCAGCGAGCCACAAGTTCTGAAGCCTATGCACCTGAAGCCTGTGCTCCACAAGACAAGCCACCACAATGAGAAGCCCAAGCACTGCAACAAGAGAGGAGCCCCTGCTCACTGCAACTAGCCGTGCAAAGCAACAAAGACCCAGCACAACCAAAAATAAAAATAAATAAAAATTTTTTAAATGAGTCATCCCTACACATATACATCCAGAAATCCAGCTGGGCCAGTTTCAGCACAACCAGCTGCCAATCATCCTTAAGGCCTGTGGTCAGACCCAGGGGTGGTGACCAAGATGATTAGACTATCATTCAGTAAATATTTATTCCCGCTCCATCTTCCCCTCTGCATGGGTCATGCATTTCTTGCCCCATTGAGGTTGTTTGCAACCACGTGACTTGCTTTAGCCAATAGGATGTTCACAGATAGGATGCAAGCAAAGGTTTTAAACGTGCTTGTGCAGTTAGCCACCTTGCATTTTTGTTCCCTCTACCTGGCCCCTAGTCTGAGACTGAAGCCCACCTGATGCAAAGAGGCAACTCTTTGGAAAAGACCCTGATGCTGGGGAAGACCGAAGGCGGGAGGAGAAGAGGACGATAGAGGACAAGATGGTTGGATGGCATCACCGACTCAATGGACATGAGTTTGAGCAAGTTCCAGGAGATGGTGAAGAATAGGGAAGCCTGGAATGCTGCAGCCCATGGGATCACAAAGAGTCGAACACAACTGAGTGACTGAACAACAACCTGGTCCCGAAGATGAACATACATGGAAGAGACTTGAGCCCAGTCTACATCCTGGAACTCAGACAGTCTACATCAGTTAAATCTAAGTCAACCCCAGACATGCAAGCAAAAAAAAAAAAAAAAAAAAAAAAGGTCAAGTGCCACCAAGTTTGGAGATGGTTAGTTATACAGCATTATGGTGGCTATTGCTAACCAATATGCTAGGCTTGACGATTATCCAGTTGGTCACATTATTTGGTAGGAGAATCTGGCCCCAGGGAATAAGAGACTGAGACTTGGAGAGATAAAGGAAGCTTGAAGCAGAAGATTAGGAAGTTTTTCCTCTGCATTTTCAATATCAAGTTCACAACACATAAACGTTGCTGTTTATCTGCATTTGCATGCTTCATCTTCATAAACTGCTCAAGCATCTTTCATTCCTCCTCCTCTGCCTCCCATGGCCTGCTGGGAACATCTTTGTCAGAGAACCTATTACTCTGCTCTGCCAGCAGGGCTCCTGAGCCCTCCTGGGCTGAGCCCTGGAGGGCCCCGTTCTTGTAAGGGAGAAAGATGTGTGCACAGGTTGCTATTATTCAGCTATGATACAAGATTCTCAAAGTGTACCAAGGATGTAATATGAATGTCCAGCTACAAGGCCTGATTAAATTAATTGTCTCTATGTGATGGGCTATTTATTACACAGTTGTTCTAAAAGATGAAGGTGAGTTCTATGTACTGATATAAAAACAATCTACAATTTTATACACGTATATAAGAATACAGTAAGTCCCCTACATACAAATGAGTCTCATTCTGAAAGCACATTCCTAAGTTCAATTGGTTCATAAGTCCAACAAAGTTTGCCTAGGTACCCAACTAACACAAGCGGCTATGTAGCACTGTACCGTAATAGGTTTATAATACTCTTCACATAAATAATACACAAAAATCAAACACAGAAAATAAAACAGTTTTAATCTCACAGTACAGAACCTTGAAAAGTACAGTGCAACAGCGGGCACACAGGGGCTGGCATCAAGTGAACAGGCAGGAAGAACTATTGACTGGAGGAAGGAGAGGAGGTGGGAGACGGTGGAGCTGACGGACCGTCAGCAACAGGAGACAGAGGGCAGGCTGCAATTTCACTCATGCCTGACGTTGATGGAATGCATGTTCGAATCTTTGAAAGTTTGAAACTTGAAGGAGCATATGTAGGAGACTTACTGTATATATCTGTGTGTGTGTGTGTGTGTGTGTGTGTGTGAGTGTGAGTCACGCAGTCGTGTCCAACTCTGCAATCCCATGGACTGTAGCTCGAAAGGCTCCACTGTCCATGGAATTCTCCAGACAAGAATACTAGAGTACCCATTAGAGTCGGTAGCCATTCCCTTCTCCAGGGGACTCTTCCCAACCCAGGAATTAAACCCGGGTCTCCTGCATTGAAGGAGGATTCTTTACTGTCTGAACCACCAGAGAAGCCTCCGTGTGTGTGTGTGTGTGTGTGTGCGCATGTGTGTGTTTATCTATCTACCTACCTATCTTTCATCCTTCTATCCTTCTTCAAGGACTCATAAATCAAACCATTACCAGTGAATATCTAAGGGTGGGCTTATAAGAGACTTTCATTTCTCATTTGTACATGTAAGAATTGCTATAATTTTGATAACAAGTGTATAGAGTAAAAAAAAAATCAATGTTCATATTTTGATTAATTCAATATTGCCAGCATTGCTCTGGGCCCTGGGGATGTTTGTGAGTCACAAACAAGACAGAATTCCTGCCCTCATGGAACCGACAGTCTGTCAGGGGAGACCACTGTTAATCAAAGAAGCACTGGACACGTTTCATATGTGATGCAAAGACAACAAAACAGAGAAGGGAGTGGCAAAGAACGTGGCAAGAGGAAGGCCTGCTCTAAGGATGTTAAAGGAAGGCAGCCTTGAAGATATGACATTCAAGTGATGAGAAGGAAGCAGCTGTGCCCAGAGCCGAGAAAACAGTGTTCCCAGGACAGGAAACAAGTGCAAAGGTCCTGGGGCACACACTAGCTTGGCCGATTCAAGGAACAGTCAGGACTTTGTGGAGCTGGAGAAGACTCTTGAGAGTCCCTTGGAAATCAAACCAGTCTATCCTAAAGGAAAACAATCCTGAACATTCATTGGAAGGACAGACGCTGAAGCTGAAACTCCAATACTCTGGCCACCTGATGCGAAGAGCTGACTCACTGGAAAAGACCCTGATGCCGGAAAAGATTGAGGGCAGGAGGAGAAGAGGGCAACAGAGAATGAGATGGTTAGATAGCATCACCAATTCAATGGACATGAGTTTGTGCAAACTCCAGAAGACAGTCAAGGACAGGGAAGCCTGGCGTGCTGCAGTCCATGGGGTCTCAAAGAATCAAACATGACTTAGCGACCGGACAGCAACAAAAAAGATATTGGAGACTGCAGTGTGGTAACAAGGGGAGGTCTCAGGAGAAGGGCTCCTGTATGTCCAGGGCCGGATCCCCTAGACCGCACCGGCCACAATGAGGATGCTGATTTTTCCTTTGAGCAAGATGGGAGCCAAAGGAAGGTTTTAAACAGGGAACCACATGAGATGATTTATGCTTTCAAAAGATCATTCTGGCCACCAGTGAAACAGGGGGCAAAAATAAAAAGGCATAACCCGTTAAGAGACTGTGGCAGGAATCCAGATGAAAAGTGGATGTGGCTTAGGCTGGTTTAAAATGGAAAGTGATTTCCCACATGAAGCAGAAAGCTAGAATGATCGGGAGAACTAACGAAAATATGCCATGGTAAAAACTCTGATGACAGACACATATTTTGCCAGGGGAGAGAGTAGGGGAGGAAAAGACAGGAGAGTATTGGAGAAAATGGCAAAGATGGGGGCCGTTTTGAGAAGGGCCTCAATCACACACACTCACACACACACACAATCACACATACACACAGGCGTGAAAGGCCTAGCTTTTCAGCAGAAGAACCAGGCATTTAAGAGCCAGATGGCTCAAGTTCAAATCCCAGCATCCTAACTATGTGACCTTGGGCAAGTCAATTAACTCTCTAGACCTCAGTCTCCTCATCTGTAAAATGGGGATTAAATGAGCCAATGGGTGTAAAGTTCTCAGAACAGTGCCTGGCACGTGGCAAGCACTGCGGGAAAGCCAGTCCTTGTTAGTGTCACCTAACACTAATGATTATGATTGGATTTTGCAGAGCAGGCAGGAAGTCACAGGGGAAGGGGGGGTGAAGTCAATCTGGCAGAAGAGTGCTCTTAGGGAGAGAACACACGTGGGCTCCAACATTGCCGTGACCCAGAACCAATCCCTCCCGCCCTGCAGCTCAGGCTCCTCATCTGTGAAATGGACAGTCAACACGGTGAGGACTCGGTGAGCACACGGAGGGTCAAGGAGCATTACGCTCCTGCAGGTGCCCCTGGGAGGGGCCAGGAGGCTTCGGAACTGGCCACCAAGCTTCCACAACCAAACCCCTCCAGCCCTGAGGGAGACCTTAAGTGCTTGAGAGGCAGGAAGTCCGTGAAAACTGGTCTGCAAAACCAGCCCACTCAGACTCCTTATAAACACTTTCATATACACAGACAGAAGGTCCTCTGCGTGGCCGCCAAGCCCTGAAAGTAAAATCACAAGGCTAGTAAACACAAAGAAACAACTTCTCTGGGGTCCTGGGTCCTCGTAAAAGAAGCAGAAATAAAGCTCCAATGCCCCCAGCAGGAGGCAAGAGAAACCCATCTGCTGCTGTGCATGGACACACATGCCCATGCACACACATCCACACACTCCTTTGTGCACACACACACCTGCCTCCCTGCCCACACTCACCTGCCAGTGTGCACGCAGGCACACACATAAGACACATGTGCACTCTCTCACGGGAGCACCTGCTTATGCCTGCACACCCTCACCCTCAACCAGACATGCACACACATTTACATGTGCACACAAGGAGAAGACTCTTGAGAGTCCCTTGGACTGCGAGGAGATCCAACCAGTCCATCCTAAAGGAAATCAACCCTGAATATTCATTGGAAGGACTGATGCTGAAGCTGAAGCTCCAATACTTTGGCCACCTGACGCAAAGAGCCGACTCATTGGAAAAGACCCTGATGCTGGGAAAGATTGAAGACAGGAGGATAAGGGGGAGACCGAGGATGAGATGGTTGGATGGCATCACCGACTCAATGGACATGCATTTAAGCAAGCTCCAGGAGATGGTGAAGGACAAGGAAGCCTGGCGTGCTGCAGTCCATGGGACCACAAAGAGTCAGGCATGACTAAACAACTAACAATACCACATGCGTCATGCTTCCTGGAAGTCAGATCTGGAGCAGGGGTGACCCAGAAACTCCCAGGCCTTGGGGATTTGGGGATGGGCATCACAGAGGTTGCCTGAAGATATCGACTTCTAAGATGCAGTACAAGGGTGGGGTATAGAACGTGCACTCTGCCCCTTATGACATGATCCCCAACCTTTTTGGCATCAGGGACTGATTTCGTGGAAGACAATTTTTCTACAGACCAAGGGTCACGGGGAGGGATATTTCTGTATAATTCAAGTGCATTACATTTATTATGCCGATGCTGATCTGACAGGAGGCGGAGCTCAGGCAGTAATGAGAGTGATGCGGAGCAGTTATAAATACAGATGAAGCTTTGCTCACTCACCTCCTCCTCCCTAATCACAGACCAGCACCCATCCATGGCCCAGGGGGTGGGGACCCCTGCCTTATGAGATGTGAGATGTGAGTGGCTTAATGTCTCTAAGCCTCCGTTTCCTCGTCTGTCAAGTGGGGTGAGAAAGTCAGCCCCTTCTTCACAAGGTTGTGGGGAGATTTCCAAGTTAATACATTCAACGTACATGGCCCAGTGCCCAGCACATGGTATCCAATCAATCAAATATCAGTCATTTATTGGCAGCTGTATTCATAGTATTTTCTGGAGATTCAGTTTGAAAGGTACAGTCTGAGTTGCTCAGCCCTGGCCATATGCAGGTGTCGACTTTTAAGATGCAGTACAAGGGCCGGGTACGGAGTGTGGGAGGGAAGAAAAGGAAACAGAGGCGGCAGTCCCCACGGCCACAAGTTTGCTCAGCAGGGGAGCCCAGCCTCTTCTTGGGCCTGAGGGCACTTCGGGCCTCCTGTCACAGGCCCCTCAGTCTCACGAGCTGTCACCTGGCCAGAGCTCTCCAAGGGTGACAGTGTGTGCAAGATAAGAATGTCATCAGCCTCAATGGCACACACCCCCTTTCTACGCCGTCTCTGCCAACACCTTGGAGGGGTTAGAGTCCTAGCCCGCCATGCTCTTAAACCTCCTAACACTGCACAGAAACCCCAAATTCAGCCCTACCAGCAGGGGGTGTGGGTGGCCACATGTCCTGGACTTAATTTCCCCTGACTCATGCTTGCCAAGGGCTTCCCTGGCAGCTCAGTGGTAAAGAATCCTCCTGCAATGCAGGAGACATGGGTTGAATCCCTGGGTCAGGAAGATCCCCTGGAGGAGGAAATGGCAACCCACTCCAATACTTTTGCCTGGGAAATCCCATGGATGGAGAAGCCTGGTAGGCTCTAGTCCATGGGGTCGAAAAAGAGTCAGACATGACTTAGTGACTGAACAATGACAGTGCCTACCAAGGCCCTCCATATTTGTATAAGATGTATACAAATATAGGACTCCAATATATAGGACTGAACTCTTGCCTGTTTCCCAATCCCAACTCCCAGGACCAGAGCCCTCTCCTAATCTCCAGGCTGTTTAAAGGGACCTGCACACCCGTTCTCTCTTGGCAGGGGCTCTCCTTGGTGGTGGGGCGTAGGCAGGAGGGGAAGCAGCCTGCCCCACGTTCTTGTGACAGCACCGCCTCCAGTATCCATTCTTCTGCTCCCCCACAATGATAGAACCCCTGACTTTTAGCTGAGCCCACGGTTGCTGATTAAGACCTCGTTTCCCTGACTCCTTTGCAGCTCTAATCAAGTTCTGGCAAAGAGAAAATGAGCCCATGTCATGGGCCAACTTCTGGGAACCCAGTTGACATGCAAGATTTGCCCGTTCTTTCTTGCCCTTCCTCTATCCTGTTGCCTGGAGTACAGATGTGACAGCTGGAGCCCTAACCGCCCTCTTAGACCAAGAGGGCAAAGGATGATGGAGAGGGCCCTCAAGTGCTGGGATCCTGAGGACTGTATGGAGCATATCCACTCTGGATTTCAAACCTTTATAAAAGTTATAAACACATTTCTCCACTGAAGCCAGTTATTTGGGGTCACCTGGTGGCTCGGTTAAGAATCTGCCTGCAATGCAGGAGACCCGGGTTTGACCCCTGGATCAGGAAAGTTCTCCTGGAGAAGAGAATGTCTACCCACTCCAGTACTCTTGCCTGGAGAATCCCATGGACAGAGGAGCCTGGTGGGCTCAGTTCATGGGGTCACAAAGAGTTGGAAACAACTGAGCGACTAACACTTACTTACACTTTACTTCCAACTAAACGTAATGCCTCTTACATATGCTGCAGCCCACTCCCAGTCATCCTATCTGAGTGTCACTGGGCTCAGAATCTGATATCCAGCCCTGAACACCAATGGCTCCTCTTTGAAAGGAAGTGTCCAATCAGGCTGAACCTCCCCACACCTGTGAGAGGACAGAAACAGAACATCTGGCTTCCCTCCTTCCCAAGGATAAGCCCTACACTGGGAGGCAATGTCCCCAGCGCTGTCTTGCCTGACCCCAAATTCCACACACCCATTCTACCTCCCCCAAAGTCCCAGCAAGCTGTAGAAGTAATGGAAGTGGAAGGAGTCTCAGGACCACACACCCACTGTGGGTAGGGAGAGTGGCAGAGGGCAAGATGAGGACCCTCCACCTGCCTCTCCCACTGCTCTGACTGCTCAAGGAACTCAGAGCTTTGCAGCAGGATCCTGGCCCCCTGGGGTGCCACCACCCAGGGGTGCTCATGGACAGGCTCTCCCAGGGCTGCGGGAAGTGTCCCAGAGGGCGAGGCTTGCATGCCTGAGCTGGGCACACCTACCTTTCTCTGAAGCCGGGGCCAGGTCAATGAAGCTGCGGCATTTTTCACCTTTGGGGGGAGAAAGAAAAGAAAGGTTTTCAGAATATGAGAGGAAGTGAGAGCTTCGGGCTTTCACCTCTCCCCCTTCCAGGAGCCCCAGATTGAGCCGCCACCCAAGCATGTCTAACCCGAGCAGCCTCTTTCTCTAACCTTAATTCCCAGAAAGCTAACGCCATGATTAATGTGGATGGCAAAGATGCAAACTCAATGGACAACCCCCACTGTGATGCCACCTCCTGTCACCTCCCAGCGCAATCCATCCAGCCTTATCACTTGCACCTCCTCAAAGCCCTGTGGCCCTTTCCTCGGCCTCCACCCCATCCAGGCTCAGCAGGACCAGGGCAGAAGCCATCACTGGGCTCCCCGGGCCTCTGCCTGATCCACTTTCCACACTGCAGCTGGAGGGGTATTTTCACACCATACATTATGTCACAGGCACACATGCAAGAACACACACTCCTGCTCAAAACATCATCCCAAAATCAAGCCCAGATTCCTTTACGTGGACTCAGGACTGGCCTCCATCGGCCTCTCCATCCACACTCCATCCCTGCCTCCTCCCCTCCCAGGGTTCCCTGGTGGCTCAGATGGTTAAGAATCTGCTTGCAATGCAGGAGACCTGGGTTCGATCCCTGGGTCAGGAAAGATCCCCTGGAGAAGAGAATGGCAACCTACTCCAGTATTCTTGCCTGGAGAATTCCATGGACAGAGGAGCCTGGCAGGCCACAGTCCATGGGTCACAAAGAGTCAGACAGAACTGAGTGACTAACACTTTAAGAATGCATGGATTTTGAATGCATCACCGTAAACTTTCTTTGTTATATTTTTCCTCTCAAAGAAAATTTTCCCTAGAAAGGGAAAATTTTTACCGTCAAATTCATATGAGCAGCAAGGGCCCCATTAAGACTTTGTGGACCCTAGGCTCTTTCACCTTTGTGGTCTCTTCCTCAATAAAAAATTAAATTAGAAATAATATTTTAACAAATGCATTGGTTAAAGATTAATACATTAACATTATTTCTGGTTTGCCAAAAAGTTCATTCAGGTTTTTCCATAATACCTTACGGAAACACTGGAATCAACTTTTTACCCAATTCAGTGTATTGAAATTTTTCTCTTTTTCTTTGATTCTAAAAGAAATTAAAATATTTTTATAGACTTTTGTTCTGACTTTGTACCTTGAAATCTTGCTGAATTCATTTATTCTAGTAGTTTTTAGTGGATTCTTATAATGTACTATATACAAGAATGTATATATACTATATACAATTCCATGGACAGAGGAGTTTGGCAGGCTACAGTCCATGAGGTCACAAAGAATCGGACATGCGGAGCATATACACGTCGATATTCCTTTCATAGATACTCTTTATCAACTGGCAGAGCTCTCTTCTATTCCTAGTTTGTTGAGTAGTTTTATTATAAAAGTATGTTTGCTTTCTCTTTAATCCTTTACAGCCTGCAATGTAGTTCTGAGAATCCCTATTTTAGAGACAAGCAAACTGAGGCTCTGAACTTTCAGTGACTTGCTCAAGACCACATAGGCAGTAAGTGACACATTCAACCCAGGTCCATAGGCTCCAAACTCCATGCCCTGAAGTTTTTCCAGCTATCTATTCCCATTTGCAGAGCTTCAGGGTCCTGAAAGCAACTCTCTGAGAACATACCTCCACATACATGGGGAAAATCCTCTAGGGGCTAAATAAAATGACTCTCACGCTTCCATTTCCAACTACGTGGACAAGACCAAACTGAAGATGTTTGAGCAGAGATGGTCAAAATTGGCCCACACTGCCTGTGCAGGGCAAAGCTGAGGTTTAAGGAAAAATAATAGTGATGACATAAGAAAGCCTGGATATATCAATGGTCAACAAGTCTAATGACGAAAACCCAAACTCAGAAGAGATTTTTTTTGGCTCTAAACCCTTAGTTCCATGACAAAAGTTAGCTAACCATTTGTGAGAAAGGTATAAAACTAACATATTGGCTAATTGCTTTTAGAAGTAGTTCTTAAAACGTTAATGCTTTTTACAATCATTATTAAGTCTATATGTGGAACAAGGGATTTCGTTTGGGTATAAAACTGAAGACAAGTGCGCTTATCTGTTGGCACTGAGGCTTGTCAATTAGATCATGGAGCTGTGGCCTGTGACCGCCACCTAAGGGCAGCATACCTTCCTTGAACCACGGAAGCAGAAAGCTGGTGATGATGGTGGTTTAGTTGCTCAGTTGTGTTTGACTCTTGCAACTCCACAGACTGCAGCCCAGCAGACTCCTCTGTCCATGGGATCTTGTTTCGGAGCACAGGCTCCAGGACACACAGGCTTCAGTTGTGGCTGAATCTCCCCGAGGCATGTGGGGTCTTCCTAGACCAGGGATTGAACCAGGCAAGAAATACTGGAGTGGGTTGCCATCTTCCTCTCCAGGGGATCTTCCCGACCAAGGGGTCGAAATCAGGTCTCCTGCATTGCAGTGCAGTTTGGTTCAGTTGAGTCACTCAGGCGTGTCCAACTCTTTGCAACCCCATGGACTGCAGCACGCCAGGCCTCCCTGTCCATCACCAATTCCCGGAGCTTGCTCAAACTCATGTCCATCAAGTCGATGATGCCATCCAACCATCTCATCCTCTGTTGTCCCCTTCACCTCCTGCTGTCGATGTTCCCCAGTATCCGGGTCTTTTCCAATGAGTCAGTTCTTCCCATCAGGTGGCCAAAGTATTATAGTTTCAGCTTCAGCATCAGTCCTCCCATGAATGAATATTCAGGACTGATTTCCTTTAGGATTGGCTGATTTGATCTCCTTGCAGTCCAAGGGACTCTCAAGAGTCTTTTCCAATACCACAGTTCAAAAGCATCAATTCTTCAGCATTCAGCTTTCTTTATAGTCCAACTCTCACATCCATACATGACTACTGGAAAAACCATAGCTTTGACTAGATGGACCTTTGTTGGCAAACTAATGTCTCTGCTTTTTAATAAGCTGTCTAGGTTGATCATAGCTTTTCTTCCAAGGAGCAAGTGTCTTTTAATTTCATGGCTGAAGTCACTATCTGCAGTGATTTTGGAGCCCAAGAAAATGAAGTCTGTCACTGTTTCCATTGTTTCCCCATCTATTTGCCATGAGATAAGGGGACTGGATGCTATGATCTTAGTTTTTTGAATGTTGAGTTTTAAGCCAGCTTTTTCAGTCTCCTCTTTCACTTTCATCAAGAGGCTCTTTAGTTCTTTTTCACTTTCTGCCATAAAGGTGGCGTCATCTGCGTATCTGAGGTTATTGGTATTTCTCCCGGCAATCTTGATTCCAGCTTGTGCTTCATCCAGCCCAGCATTTCACATGATGTACTCTGCATTGTAGATGGAATCTTTATCAGTTGAGCCACCAGGGAAGCCAGGAAGGATCCTAAAGGTCACCCAGCGTAAGTGGTTCTCAGCCCTGGGAAGCCCACCCACAGACATTCTGATTTAATTGGTCACCAGGAGGCCTAAACATCAGTGGGTTTTCAAAGCCCCCAGGTGGTTCTAGTCAGACAACCAGGGTAAGATTCACACTCTAATCTGATCTGTAAAAACATTTGTTTTTGAAGCTTCCCTGATGCTCCAGTGGTTAAGAATCTGCCTGCTAATGCAGGGAACATTGGTTCAATCCCTAATCTAGGAAGACCCCACATGCCTAGGGGGAATTAAGCCACAACTGAAGCCTATGCATCCTGGAGCCTGTGCTCCGAAACAAGAGAAGCCACAGCAATGAGAAGCCCGCACACCACACGGAAGAAAAGCCCTGCTCACCACAGCTAGAGAAAGCCAGCACACGTTAACAAAGACCCAGCACAGCCAAAAATAAACATATTTATTTTATATATATTTTTAAAATACATATATCTTATTTTAAATATATATTTTTAAATAAAAATCTCGATTTTCAGCATTAGAAAAGCAATAGTAAGTCATTTTAGTGGTGGTTGGTGCTATCGCACTGGACACTCCTTCAAGCAGCAGTGTTTATGGGGCAGGAGAGCAGGGGGGCCAAGGCCTGAGCTCTGGAATCAGTAGGGCTGGGCCCGAATCCTGACTCCATCACTTCCTGTCACATGAGTTCCCAGTCGTTCTGGACCTTGAGTTCCTACTCTGTAGAACAGGCACAGACCTGTAGGGGTGTTAGAAAGACTCAACATGGGCAAAGAACTTAGGACGCCTGAAACAGAGTGAGAGCTTAGGGACTTCCCTGGTGGCCCAGTGGCTAAGACTCCACGCTCCCAATGCAGGGGGCCTGGGTTCGATCCCTGGTCAGGGAAATAGATCCCACATGCTGTAACCACGAGTTTGCATGCTGCAACTAAAAAGATCCTACGTGCTGCGACTAAAGATTCCACGTGACGCAACTAAGACCTGGCACAGCCAAACAAACCCATAAATGCAATATTTTTTTTTAAGAAAAAAAGAGTAGGAGCTTAGGAGATGGTGACTGTCATCATTGTCTCCTTCCACACAGGGGTCAGAGAGGACATGGGACTTTGTGAGAGGAAAGACAAGACTGACCTGTGACCCAACACCACGGAGTTGGTGGCATGTGGCCATGGAGCCAGACCTGCCTGGGTTCCAGCCTGGCTCCATCCCTTACTAGACGTGCAACATCAACACGAACATTTTAGTGCCTCAGTTTCCCTATCTAGAAAAATGACGGTCACGAATGCTAGTGTTTCTATAGTGCTTATTACAGGGTGGATCCGTAGGGGTCAGTGCCGACAGCAGGTGGCAAGGCAAGGGCCGCTCAGCAGCCAGGAGTCCAGCCGAGTGGTAGGTACAGGGATAAAAGGGGTTCCCCTATGGCCCCACGCCTTCCATTGTTCCCCTCAAACCCCTGGACACTGCCTGCTAGCTGCCTCATTTGTGCCCCCTTGAAGATGCCCTTTGGCCCATCACTCATTCCGCCTCTGAGCCCCTCTGACCTCCTTCCCCCGGAAGACCAGAGGTTCTCCCAAAAGTCCTGAAAACTTCACATCACCACAGGGCTGGGAGGGAACCTGCATTATGTGAAGTCTGAATTTCCTACTATCCCAGAGAATGGATATTCAGTCCCATGAGGACCAGAGAAATAAACTCATGGGAAGCGCTTCGCCTGTAAGAAGTGACTCAGACCCACCATAGCCTCAAAGGGAAACATCCTGCACGAGGATCTTCATCCTTGCCTCTCGCTCCAAGGTCCGTGGTCAACGGATGGGACTTGGAACCCAGCCCCAACGCAAGGGTAGCCAATTCATGAGCTCTCAATACCCAGCAATGACTGGGGAAGCCTGTGTGGACTGGGTAACCTAGACGGTGTACGCTCTATCTAAAGGAATATGAATTAACATCCTGGCCATCTGGACTGGTCAGGGTCCTGGCAGGAAACAGATGGCACCCTGGAAGGGGCTCGCCGCAGACTGCTAAGCGAAGGGTCTATTCACAGACGTGGGGACAGGGGTGAGGGGCCAGCAACAGTGGGGAGCCCTCAGCTCCAGTCTGAAGGGGCTGGGGAGGGAAAGGAGGCTGCGAGAGGTGAAGCCACAGAGAAGGACATGACCCTTGGAGTTCAGCCGCGCCAAAACAGGTATCAGAACCAGAAACTCTGGGGTAGGACCCGAGAAGCTGCGTCTCTGACAAATTCCCAGGGCCTGCTGATGCTGCTGATCTGGGGACCACACAGTCCTTAGAGGAATGTGGTCACTGTCAAACTTCAACAGGGTGAGAACTAGACAAGGTAGGAGGACCACCCCAACTTTTTAAAAAATGGATTTATCTTCATTTTTTTGGCCGCACTGGCTCTTCACTGCTCCATTCAGGCTTTCTCTAGCTGTGGTGAGCAGGGGCTACTCTTCCATTCGGTGCACGGGCTTCTCCTTGCGGTGGCTTCTCCGGCTGCCGAGGACGGGCTCTAGAGCGAGTGGGCTTTGGTAGTTGTAGCGCACGGGTTTTGTTGCCTTGCGGCATGTGGGATCTTCCCAGACCAGCGATCAAACTCGTGTCCCCTGCACTGGCAGGCAGGTCCTGGACCACCAGGGAAGTCTCAACCCGAGCTTTCTCCCCCTTCTGCCCTCTGATTTCCTGCCGATGCCTCCCGCTGGCTGGAACCCAAGAGAAAGCAGAGGACGCAGGAGTCTGCACACTACACCTAAGTAGGGCAGTCTCTCATGGCACAGGGGGCAGAGGACAGACGTGGAGGGGTGAACAGCCAACAACCAGTATGCCACCCTACCCAAGGTGGCCCTCACCCCTCCTTAGCCATCACCCTCATCCCCTCATCCTGCATGCTTCTCTCTTTCATAACCTTACCACAGTCTCCATCTAAAATGATCTTGTGTATGCATGTGGTCATGTGTTTATCATCTGGGTCCTCTATGGGATGCGTGTGGACTTTTCCTCTACATGGGTTATATATACACGTAGCTATGCCTGGGCTGTGGGCTTGACCACATTCTGGACCATTCTGAAAACAATTCAACAGTGCAGATGAAATCACTCCCTCTCTTTGTCTCTCTCTCCTTCACTGTCTCTCTCTCTCTCGCAATCCTAGGAATCCAGTCACAACCAGCAGTGATACTTGAGGATGTTTGGATTAATTTTGATCCCTAAAAATATTCTTCTCTTTGGTTCCCAATACCAGTGTTTGATATTCATGCAATTATATTCAGTGAACATTCATTGAGCACCTACTATGTGTCAGGCACCACTCAAGGTGCTGGGGACGCAGCAGTGAACCAGGAGGCAAGTGCCCGCCCTCATGGAGCTGCTGATCTAATGTTAAAGTCTATGTATCGAGCGCTCAGAATCCTTGCACCAAAAGAGGACGTTTCCCAGCTCATCTGAACAGTATTCAGATGCATATACTCAAACAAAACTAAGTCAGAAGGATACATGGACTCCTATGTTCATAGCAGCACTATTCACAATAGCCAAGGCATGGAAGCAACCTAGATGTCAGTCGACAGATGAATGGATAAAGATGTGTTGCATATATACAATGGATACCACTCAGCCATAAAAAAGAAGGCAATAATGCCATTTGCAGCAGCATGGATGCAACTCGAGACTATCATACTATGTGAAGTAAGTCAAAAAGAAAGACGAATACCATAGATCACTCATACATGGAGTCTAACATATGACACAAATGAACCTATCTGTGAAACAGAAATAGACTCATGGACATAAAGAACAAACTGGCAGGTCTCAGGGGCAGGGGCTTGGGGGAGGGATGGAGTGGGAAGTTGGGGTTAGCAGATGTAAGCTATTATATGTAGAATGGATAAACAGCAAGGTTCCACTGTACACCCCAGACGACCATATTCAACATCCTGTGATAAACCATAATGGAAAAGAATATAAAAAGAATCTACATATGTGTGTGTGTGTGTGTGTGTATAACTAAATCACCTTGCGGTACAGCAGAAATTAATACAACATTGTAAATCAACTATATGAAAATTAAAATTAGTAAATAAACAGTGCCCAGATAGCACCTCTGAGACAAGTGGAAGCTCCGTGACCACGTGTCTCATTTGCTGCTGTGTCCTCACAGGCTGTACAGTAACAGGTGCTCCAGACGTGACACGGTGATGGAAAGAGTAAATGAAGAGCATTTCACAAACGGCCTTTGCCAAGGATTACACCTTATGGGGGCGGCTCTACAGAACCCTACAGATGTGGCCATCACACCTGCAGATCAAGGTGAGACCAGAAAGTGAGCTCTAGAGCATCTCGGGGCCCACCTGAGAGGAGAGAGGCAATCAGAGAGGCATTCCAGCCTCACAGCCGCCAAGACGCAGAGGGCTTGGAGCCCGGAGATCAGCCTGGAGGTGATATTTTTGATGGCCACCTTTCACCTCCTTTTCTGCTGCTTGTTGCCTGGTGGTTCAGATTTACAACCTCCCTTTTCCCACCTCTCAATCTCAACATCTTCTCTCCCTCCATTTCCCCATATTTCACCCACCCCCAGCCTTCAAGTTCGCCGGCTCCCCCACCACAAATCAAGTATTATCCACCAACCACCTGCCCTACCCTGAAGGGATGTCTCCCTGAATTTCTAGTGTTTCACCTCCCAAGACACTGTCCCCTTCTACTTCAGGCACAGCTTGGCCCCTGTGGTACTGTCAACAGCAGATCTATCCACCACCAGGTAGAAGCTAGAGGATCCAGTGACCCAAGAAGAGTCCAGAGCAAGCAGCATGCTAAGAACTTGGCACACATCACAACTGTATGAAGTCAGCATTCATCCCCACTTTACAGATGAGGAAACTGAGGCTCACACAAGCAAGGTGACCTACCCAAGTTTACACAGCCAGGGAGCAGGAGAACTGCGAGCTGGACCCAGGTCTGTATCTTTCCAAAGTGCTTTCCATCACGAAGGAGAATGACTTGTACAGAGGAGGCGGGGACCAAGGGCATTCCACAGCCAGACTAGCTTGTTTGGACTCCAGCGATTCAACACTGTCTCTGAAATACACTTTTTAACCATCATAATATGGGGAGTTCCTATCCTTTGCAAAAGCAGAGAGGCTAGTATCAGAGTCCCATGTCCCCATCCCAGCTTGAAAATTGTTGCTCCATGGTCAGTCTTTTTTTCTCTCTGCACCACCACCCCCACCTCTAGTGGCGCTGCTGCTGTTGTTCAATCAGTAAGTCGTGTCCAACTCTGGGCAACCCCATGAACTGCAGCACGCCAGGCCTCCCGTTCTGGAGTCTGCTCAAACTCAAGTCCATTGAGTTGATGATGCCATTCAACCATCACATCCTCTGTCATCCCCTTCTCCTCCTGCTCTCAATCTTTCCCACCATCAGGGTCTTTTCAGAGTTGGCTCTTCACATCAGGTGGCCAAAGTATTGGAGTTTCAGCTTCAGTATCAGTCCTTCCAATGAATATTGAGGGTTGATTTCCTTTAGGATTGACTGGCTTGATCTCCTTGCTGTCCAAGGGACTGTTACGAGTCTTCTCCAGCACCACAATTCAAAAGCATCAATTCTTTGGCACTCAGCCTTCTTTATGGTCCAGCTCTCACAGCTGTACTTGACTACTAATGGGGTTATCTTGAAACAAATCTTAAAGGTTTGTATCTAAATGTCTCTTTGAAAGGTTTGCTTCCTTGCTCAGAAAAGACAAATGGAAAGTCATTTCTTCCTAAACCCTGTGGCGTCACCCTACTGGGGCTGTTGACTTTTAGCATTACAGGAATAAAATACGCAACCCAAGAGGTCCTGACCTGCTCCAGCTGTTGACTCCTTCCGACCCGCTGTCTGGGACCTGGCTGAGCTAAGCGTGAGGGCGGCTCGGAATTGCCCTCAATATCTTCAGTGTGTCAGCTGGTGCTCTGATCCTGCCACCAAGGCGAGCGCCTGGCACAGGTTCTCAGCAGAAACAGTAGAAACGAGGCTTCCAAGAATCCACCCCAGAGACCATCGGTGGGTCACAGCCACCTCCTCTCTGACTCACCACGCACGCATGATTCCAGGAATCTTACCCCAAGGTCCCTCCTCCAGGTCTGACCTTCTTGAGAAAGAAGCTCATGGTGGAGGCGGCCAGGGGAGGCGGGTGCCCTGGGCACCCGTGGGGGCCAGGCAGGCTGTGCTCCCCAGTGAAAAGCCTGCACTCTGACTTCACAGGAGTTCAAAACCCAGCTCTGCCACCTGCCAGCTGTGGGAACTCTGGGGGAACAATGGTTTTCATGTATTTGGTGTGGTTTTTTGGCCAGGAAAAGGGTGATGATTTCAGCCTCATGGTGTTGCTAAAGGGCTAAACGAGGTAACAGGTATAAAACAAGATGTCTTCAGTTAGGATTTAAATCAGGCAACACCTGCGAGGGATCAGCTTGAGGCATCGACACCCACATCCCCCTGTCATTCATCACAGCTCCCAGGGCGCCCTCTTAGAAAGGTGAACGGAGGTGTCTGGGTTCCAAAGCCATAAGACGTGAGTTCAAATCCCTCCTCTGCCTCTTCCTGGCCCCATGACCTCAGGAAGTGGCTTCACCGGTCTGAGCCTTTGCCTCAGCTGCCAGATGAAAGTCCTTTGGGATCTGCCCTCTAGGCTTGCCAAAAAGGATGAAAACAGAAGGGAGTGTGAGAAGATGCCTGCCCCGTGCTTGGCTCCATAAATAAGCACTATTTTTGATTTGGTCCCTGGATCCCAAGTTAGAGTCACACTGTGCTCCTCCGAAGGAAAGAGAGCCTGAACGTCTTCCCAAGCCAGAAGCAGGAGGCTGTAACGGTGCCGCCTCAGCCCGAGCAGGTGGGGGGAACCTGGCTGGGCCACGAGCACAATCCAGGGAGGTGGTAAGAGGCAGATGCCCAAGGCTGGCAGAAGGCGTGAGGAGCCTTGAGGGTCAGCCAAGTCACCCTTGGCATGAACACACAGGCACCAGATCTGCTTGGCAGCAGGAAGATGAGCAGCAAGAGGAAGGGGCACTGGGGGCGGTCCCAGAGTCCTTGGCTGGGTCCCCAGATCCTGGTCTGAGGATCGTGACTTAATTCCATGTTCCATCTGACGGTGAAGGCGAGGTTTCAGGGACTTGCAGGTAGGTAGAGGGCATCTGGAGGGAGCCCCATGGGTGAGGGACCAGGTCCAATCTGCTTTACAAACTACCACCCCCATTGTACAGATGAAGAAACTGAGGCACAGACAGACTGAGTAACTTGTCTAAGGTTACACAGCGGAAGGTGGAGCCAGGATTCAAATGGAGATAGCCCATCACAGATCCTTTGAATTTAGCCACTACTCTGTGCTGCCCCTAGGAGAATAAGCTGGTTCTAGAAAAATCTATTCTTTCTAAGGGAAGTCTCAGATCCCCTCTGAAAGGACTCCAGGAAAAAATCAGCATCCATCAAGATGGGGCTGCATTTCAAGAAGTCGGGCCAGATGCCCAAACATGGCTGGTTCTGAGTTTACCTCTGGTTCTGAGACCCAGATTCCATGGAGCCCAACCTCTGGGCGGGCACTTGGCTAGTTGTCTGTCTAGCAGGAGTCTTTGACTTGCTGGGAGAGCAGAGGAAAACGGTCCTGGACCCCCAACAAATGTGGCCGAAGAGAAACGGTTTTAACTGTTTGGCAAGGGCGAAAATTCACACACCTTCGCTGGGCTGGATTCAAGGCATTCAGCACCAGGAGCAGAAAGTAAAGAAACATGCCAGCAGACCCGAAGTGAAGCTTCTCCTCTCGCTCTCCACGCTGGCAGCAGAGCCTTGGCAAGCCCTTCCTTGGAATTCTCTGGAGGCCTCTGCCAGTTCAACTGACAGGGCAGCAGATGGCATACACTTATCTGCTGATGATATTTTGATTTATTTATCTCTTACAGATGGTACCAGGCCTTGATTTCTGGCAGGAGTTCAAAACATGGGTCAACTTTCTGGGGATAATCGTTTCTCCAAGTGGATAAAATATTGGAAACTAAAATCCTGCCTGGCATCACAACTGCATCACCCTGACCCCCAGACACACCTTGCTCGGGCACCTGGGGCCATTAAAAATGGAAGGGAAGAATTTGTTCTGAAGAACTGTACAGCCAGAAGAACCTAATTGCTTATTTCAGATGAACACCATAGTGGTTAAATGCAAGAGCTATGAACTCAAGGACTTCCCTGGTGGCTCAGATGGTAAAGAAACTGCCTGCAGTTGGATCGGGAAGATCCCCTAGAGAAGGGAATAGCTACTCACTCCAGTATTCTTGCCTGCAGAATTCCATGGACAGAGGAGCCTGATGGGCTACAGTCCATGGAGTCGCAAAAAGTCGGACACAATTGAGCAACAAACACTTGAACTCATAGAGCCTCTGCCACTTACAAACTCTGGGACCCAGCCCAGACTCTCTGGGTCTTAGTTTCCTCATCTGTAAAATGGGTGTAATTGTCATCTCCGCCACATAAGCTGTGACAGAATCTGCTAGCTATCCATTCAAAAAATGGGCCACCCCTTTGACAGTGTGGAGTTACTGCTACAGAGTGGCTGCCCCGACAGGCACAGTATTTCCCAGCACCCCTACATCCTGCTGGGGTCATGTGACTGGTTCTTGCCTATAAAATGTGAGTGTAAGTGATGCATGGCACTTCCTGAGGCGGGCTTTTAGGAAATGGGCATGCCTTTTCTTTCCTCTTCAGCACAGATGCAAAGGGCTCCGAGGCCCTAGGAAATGGTGGAGGCACAATATGGAAGTTGCCAGATCCCCAAATCCCTGTGTGGAGGAGAGCTGACTCCCACCAGCATCAGCTGTGTTCCAGGAGCTACTGTGTCAGTCCCCTGCCATCTCAGGGGTCTATTTGTTACAGCAGCTGTTACTGCCTTATACATAGCTCAGGATCCAGTGAAAACATACATGCGAGACAGCTGGTGCATGACAAGAACTCAGCAACTGTTCACAATTATTATTACTGTCCTCTTTCAAGGGAGCTTGATAGATAAAGGATATTGTGGTGTTTTTATGTCATCCCATATGCTGGGTTTGGTTAAAGCAAAGCTGCTTTTCTCAATACCTCAGTCTTATCTGTGCCCTTTTGTTTTATACTATCGAATGTCTTTCATTCTCTGTTCTATCTCACGCCTCAAAACAATGTTCTGAGAGAGAAATTAAGGAGAGAGTATGTATAGTTTTCCTTGGTACCCTGTGGCTGACACAGAGACTTACGGCCGACAATCGTTTGTATTAATAGTCCTACTTTTCTCCTCTGCTCCCTCAGCCCAGAAGTCTCCACCTTGGCTGGGGATGGGAGGAGGGACTTGGGGACCATGGAGCCCACCACCCTCAGTTTCAAGACATGGATGCGAAAGCCCAGGGAGGGCTCGTGATTTGCTTATCACCTTGTCATCTGGCGGATATTGAGCTGAAACTGGAACTTGAGTCCTATGTCTTCTAACCCAGAAGGAGGTATGAGGCGCCAGGGGCCTCACTGTCTGTGGCTACAGAAAGTAGCAGCAGCCAACCCTTACAATCAACACATGTGAGGTGCCGAACGTAAAAGTGAACTTGCTCAGTCGTGTCCAACTCTTTGCGAGCCCGTGGACTGTAGCCTGCCAGGTTTCATCCATGGGATTTTCCAGGCAAGAATACTGGAGTGGTTTGCTATTTCATTCTCCAGGGGATCTTCCCAACCCAGGGATCAAACCCAGGTCTCCCACACTGCCGGCAGACTCTACCATCTGAGCGTTAGGTGCCAGGCACTGTTCTAAATCTCCATAAGCACTACCTTGTCTACTCTCATAACAACCGTAAGAAGGAGACACTATTACTGTTCCCATTTACCAGATGAAGAAACTGAGGCCCAGTGAGGTTAAGTATCTTACCCAAACCCACAAAGATAGTAAGTGGTTGGATCCAGCATCCCACCCTGGGAATCTAATTCCAGAGACCTCACTTTTTTCTTTTTAATTTGGCCACACCACACTGCCTGGGGGATCTTAGTTCCCTGACCAGGGATAGAACCTGCATCCTGAGCAGTGGAAGTACTGAGCCCTAACCGCTGGACTGCCAGAGAAGTCCCTGAGGCCTCTGTTTTAATCATGTTTGGAGGGATGGAACTTGTAGGAAGCAGTTGATTTTTTTTTTTTTTTTTTTTTCTGCTTGACTTCAGGACCAGAACTAAACACAGTGAGCCCAAGGAGCAGCTCTACCCAACACAACCAAAGAAGAGTCCAGCCACAGAAAAAGTCCCTCCCCGGTGGCATTAAACTTCCCAGTAGTGAGAGATTGCCCTGGGGGTCCAGTGGTTAGGACCCTACACTTCCACTGTAGGGGGCCATGGTTCGAATCCTGGTCGGGGAACTAAGATCTGCCAAAACAAAACAAAAACGAACAAGCCAAAAAGCCCTCAGACTTCCCAGAGCTGAGAGGATGTAAGAAAAGGTTGGATTCCCACATGGAGATGTTGCCAGGAGATTCAAGCAGCTAGTGGGGTATCAGACTGGGCGGTGCTGCCTCATGTCCCACACATGGTTCATGATGGGAGATGCGACACTAAATAACACTGTCACATCACGAGAAGTGATTTTCCCTTCCAACCCTTCAAGATTACTTCCAGAAAGAAAAAAAAAATACAGTTTTGTGCTAGCCTGTCCTTAACATGGCTCTAACACTTGTAATCTTCTGTTTTAAAAAGAGAGAAACAGCAAAAATACCCAGTTAGAATCTAACTGCATTGTTTTCTTGTATGCATACACATACACACACACGCATATATATTTCTTCTATTTTTGGCAAGCCATGCTGACTTTCTATTTCCAATTGGAATTGAAAGCTCTCCTTTTAAATTCATTTATGTAAGGAAAATGTAAGCCAATATGAAGCATAAAAAAAAATCATAGTAGAACAGGAGTATGTGACTAAGAACAAATTCAAAAAGGTGTTAAAAGAACTGAAGTCTGCCAAACCCTGGGATAAAAGCATTCTGTGCTTCTAGGTCCACTCCAAGCTCAGAGCTTGCAGGCTGCCATCCTGCACAAGGCTTGGAGGACCAGCCACATGATAGTTTATCCAAATGAGATTCCCCAGAGTCCTGCAGTGCACAGCCTGCATGGCTGTACACAGCAGCCGTGGATATTTTTAGAGTAACAAATACCCCCAAACACAGGACAAAAGAGAATTAATGTGCTATTCAGCTAGACTGAAATTGGCAGTCAAAGTTCCCCACTCCAAATTATGGCACTCTTTGATCTTCCCACCATGTACCCGCCCCCCACACCGTGCTCACGGGCCACCAGGCTGCCCAAGCATTGCTGGCACCCAGTCCATCCTCAGGGATGAATGGAAGAACCAGAACCCAGGGCATGGGATTCTCCTGGGGGGAGGCGGCAGGAAGATAAATGGCAAGTGAGCTGCAAGTTCAACTACAAAGGCAGCGGAAAGACGTCCTCAGACGTGAAGGCACTTGGAGAATAGAGTGTCAATGAATCATTCTGGGAAAAGCTAGTTGACACTGAAATTCAGCTCACCCGGGGATGAGCCAAAGTCAACTCAAGAATGGAGAAGTCACAGTAAAATCAGCAAGGCGAAGAAGGCGCTGTGGACAATTCTTCAAGAGATGGGAATACCAGATGGGAGTACAGATTTCCTGAGAAATCTGTATGCAGGTCAAGAAACAACAGTTAAAACCGGACATGGAACAACAGGCTGGTTCCAAATTGGGAAAAGAGTACATCAAGGCTGTATATTGTCACCCTGCTTATTTAACTTAAATGCAGAGTACATCATGCAAAATACTGGGTTGGATGAAGCACAAGCTGGAATCAAGATTGCCCGGAGAAATATCAATAACCTCAGATATGCAGAAGACACCACCATTATGGCAGAAAGCAGAGAGGAACTAAAGAGCCTCTTGATGAAAGTGAAAGAGGAGAGCGAAAAAGTTAGCTTAAAACTCAACATTCAAAAAACTAAGATAATGGCATCCGGTCCCATCACTTCATGGCAAATAGATGGGGAAACAATGGAAACAATGAGAGACTTTATTTTGAGGGGGCTCCAAAATCACTGCAGATGGTGACTGCAGCCATGAAATCAAGACGCTTGCTCCTTGGAAGAAAAGCTATGGCCAACCTAGACAGCATGTTAAAAAGCAGAGACATTACTTTGCCAACAAAGGTCCGTCTAGTCAAAGCTATGATATTTCCATTAATCATATATGGATGTGAGAGTTGGACCACAAAGAAAGCTGAGCACTGAAGAATTGATGCTTTTGAACTGTGGTGTTGGAGAAGACTCTTGGGAGTCCCTTGGACTGAAGGAGATCAAACCAGTCAATCCTAAAAGAAATAAACCCTGAATATTCATTGGAAGGACTGATGCTGAAGCTGAAACTCCAATACTTTGGCCACCTGATGGGAAGAACTGACTCACTGGAAAAGACCCTGATGCTGGGAAAGATGGAAGGTGGAAGGAGAAGGGAAAGACAGAGAATGAGATGGTTGGATGGCATCACTGACTCAATGGACATGAATTTAAGCAAGCTCCAGGAGTTGGTGATGGACAGGGAAGCCTGGTGTGCTGCAGTCTATGGGGTCACAAAAAAAGTCAGACACGACTGAGCGACTGAACTGAACTAAAACACCTAAACAAAATGAAACTATTGGAGATATTAAGGGTCACAAGTCAAAGGCTGTAGTGCAATCCTGACCTTGTAAAACTCATTGTTTAGTCGCTAAGTCGTGTCCGATTCTTTTGAGACCCCATGGACTGTAACCCGCCAGGCTCCTCTGTCCATGGGATTTTTCCCAGCAAGAACACTGGAGTAGGTTGCTATTTCCTTCTCCAGAGGATCTTCCCAACCCAGGGATCGAACCTGTGCCTCCTGAATTGGCAGGCAGATTCTTCAGTACTGAGCCACCAAGGAAGGACTTAAAACCCATACAAAAATCAGGAGGTCAGGGACTTCCAGGGTGGTCCAGTGATTAAGAATCTGCCTGCTGATGCAAGGGATACAGGTTCAATCCCTGGTCTGGGAAGATCCCACAGGTCTCAGAGCAACTAAGTCCATGCAGCCACAACTACTGAGCCAGTGCTCCAAAGCCCATGCTCTGCAACAAGAGAAGGCACCGCAATGAGAAGCCTGAGCACCACAACTACAGAAAAGCCCTCCCACAGCAACGAAGGCCCAGGACAGCCAAAAATAAAGATAAATAAATAACTTTTAAAAAAAAAATCAGAAGGTCAGAACAGTAGGAATGTTGTTCCTCTCATGTTTCTCAGGAGGAGTCTAATACTGGAAACACTTTGTTTAAAGGCTACAAGCACACGTTTGTTTCCTTCCTTCCGATGGCACCCCACTTCAGTACTCTTGCCTGGAAAATCCCATGGACAGAGGAGCCCGGTAGGCTGCAGTCCATGGGGTCGCTCAGAGTCGGACAGGACTGAGCGACTTCACTTTCACTTTTCACCTTCATGCATTGGAGAAGGAAATGGCAACCCACTCCAGTATTCTTGACTGGAGAATCCCAGGGATGGGGGAGCCTGGTGGGCTGCCGTCTATGGGGTCACACAGAGTCGGACATGACTGAAGCGACTTAGCAGCAGCAGCAGCAGCACCACCTTCCCATTACAAGGGCAACTATCTACCTAGAGTCAAATTCCTGGGCAGAAGAGAAGGGAGATTAGAACTCAGTCCTCACATGTGAACACATGTCCCCAGCAACCCCAATATGGCTCTGACCCAGGGTCACTGAGAAAGAGCCTCTCGTGTTGTAGGAATTTCCCAAGTTGATTAAAAAAAAAAAAAAAGGGGGAAAGAAAATCAACTTATACTTACCTGTGCCAGGTCAATCCTAAACATCTCTCTCTCTCTCTCACATACACACATTCATTTCTCTTGAGGTCCAGCCTCTCCCCCAGTCTCCCTGCCTCCACACTGTCAGTCACGGGGATGTTTATGGAGCCCCGATCTGAAATTCTGTTCAGGAATCCTCACTTAATTTCAGTTCTCATCAGAATCATCATGTCCTCAGACATTAATTAAACATGTAGACTCCCAAAGATGTATATTCTCTGTGACCCAACAATTTCATTTCTTGGGATTCTTCCTACAGACATACCCACACGTGTGCAAAATAACAGAAGGTCAAGATAATTCATTGCAGCATTATTTTAATAACAAAAGACTAGAAGTAATCTAAATTCCCATGAAGTAAACCAGAAATACACATTCGATTTATGGAAAACTCACATGTGGTGCTAGTGGTAAAGAACCAGCCTGCCAGTACAAGAGACATATGAGACACGGGTTCTATCTCTGGATCGGGAAGATCCCCTGTAGGAGGGCACGGCAACTCACTCCAGTATTCATGCCTGGAGAATCCCATGGACAGAGGAGTCTGGTGGGTTACAGTCCATAGAGTTGCAAAGAGTCGGACATGAAGCACCTTAGCATGAGTACATGCACATCCATTAAAGCAGCTCTTTCTCTCTCAGAAATATTAACATAGAATACTAATATTAATTGATATCAGTACAAAACACAGGATATCAATATTCCATGAAAAAGTGGTTACCCCACTGAAGTTTGAACCTCATTCCCCTTACAGAATACATCTAAACATTTCATCTGCCTTTTTTTTCCTTTTAGCCATGCCACGTGGCATGTGGGATCTTAGTTCCTCGACCAGGGATTAAACTTTTGCCCCATGCATTGGAGTGCAGTCTTAACCACTGGGCCACCAAGGAAGTCCTTCTGCCCCTTCTTTTCTCCAGTGCGGTCTCAGTCTTCTCCTTCAGACACTGTGTTAGTTTCCTATGCTGCTATAACAAGCTACCACAAACTTAAAGTCTTAAACGGTACAAAATTTCATCTTGTAATTCTATAGGTCAGAATTCCAACAAGAGTCCCACTGAGCTAAAATCACGGCACTGGCAGGGCTGTGTGTCTTCGAGGAGACTCCGTGGACGATTCCTCAGCCTTGCCTTTTCTAGCTTCTCATGGCTGCCCACAATCCTCAACTCATGTCCCTTTGTCCATCTGCAAAGTCAGCCATGTTGAATCGCTGTCCTTCCATAGACACAGCTCCCTCTCTGATGACAACTGGAAAGGGTCTTCTCTTTCAAGGACTCATGTGATTAGATTGGGCCCATCTGGAACATTCAGGATAATCTCCCCAGTCAAAATCCTTAACTGAATCACATCTGAAAAAAAATCTCTTTCACCATTTGAGGCAGCATATTCATGGTTATGGAGATTCTCACGGGGACCTCTTGGAGAGACAGCCTTGTCTGTCCACTGTGGATACCCCAGACTCAAGCCAAGGCACTCGTCACATTTCATCAACTCAAGACCATGTGATGATATATCCATCCCTCTGCCTGAAAGGCTCTTTCTCACCTGCCAGACTCCTACTCAAACCTTCAGGACTGAACTCCATAGCCACCTCCTCAGTGAAGCCCTCCCTGATTCCCTCAAGAAGAATCAGGGACACAGCTAGCACTGTGGAAAGACCCCTCCATATGACATCTGTCACTTGGCATTTGAATGATTTGCCTATATGTGCCAGCAAGCAACTTAAGAGTGAAAAGTTATTCAACCACACATCCCCACCATTCAGCATGATGTCTGGCACGCAGTAGGTTTAGCAAACACGGAAGGAATGAATGACTTAATCCTTTCTATTTTACTGTGGCATGCAAAATATACATCACTGCTGCTATTTAGTCGCTAAGTCATGTCCAACTCTTTGCGACCCCATGAACTGTAGCCCATCAGGCTCCTCTATCCATGGGATTTCCCAGGCAAGAATACTGGAGTGAGTTGCCATTTCCTTCTCCAAGGGATCTTCCCAACTTAGGAATGGAACCCACATCTCCTGCTTGGCAGGCAGATTCTTTGCCACTGAGTCACCTGGGAAGTCCCAAAATACATATGTATAAAATACATACATTATGTGTATATATATATATGTTTAACACATATATGTATGTGTATATGTGTATATACATATGTATATTTACTTATTAATATTTATATAATTTGCAATCCAAAATATGTTTTTATGTGTCTGTTGTTATTACAATGGATGCTGTTATTATTGTCAGTCCACGTGCCTGGCATACGACAGGAGCTCAATAAATATTTGCCAAGTAAATCAATTAATAAGCATACCTAATGTTTATTGAACTTTTTCTATATTCCAGGCACTTGGCTAAGCTTTTTCTAAGCCCTGCCTCCCTCATTAATTTTTCCACAACAACTCCCAGGGGAGCACTACTGTACTGGGTAATGAATACTAGCTGCTGTTACAAATATCTCAGAATCTGAAAGGCTTATTTCTCGGCTGTCTTTCTTGCATGCCTCCCATCCATGAGGTGACTCAAGGACCCAGGCTGCTTCCATGGCGCAGCTGCTCCATGGGAAGAAAGAGAAGGGATGGAGAGAACACACGGGCCACTTCCCCACCTTGGCCCAGAAGGGACCTGCATCACTTCCATTCATATCCCACAGCCACATGGTCAATCCCACTGCAAAGGATGCTGGGAAATTCAGAGGCGCTCACGGATACTGATTAGCATAGAGGTCACCGCCACAGTCATTATCTGCCCCATCTTACAGTTGAAGAAACAGAGGATCAGAGGAATGCAGACATGGCCCAAGACCTTGCAGCTAGCGTGGGTGGGAGATCAATTCAAGCCCAGGTCTATCTGCCTGCAAGACCACCCTCTTAGCCACTGCCTGCTCACAGTCCACCACAGAGGACAAAGGCCTGAGACCCTGCTGAGTGGCAGGAAGGATCCCACCCTGGAATGGGTACTTTCTCTGGACAATCCCCACAGTGGATAAATCCACACAAGAGAACACTGGGAGATGGGCAGGTCCGGACCCACCATATTCCCTTACCCTTCCAGTGTCAGTTTATTCATAAGCATCTGAGTACTGACACGAGGCAGACATTATGCACTTGATCTTTCCCTCCAGACTGTTGCAAGAGGGGAAACAAAATCCATTCTTTTAAGCGAGCATCAGATGACGCTTGAACAAAACCAATAACTCTTTCAGGACGAGCAGCTCTCTAAGCTTCCCACATACATTCTCCAAGTGTCATTTCTGGCATTTCTTTGGCAGTTGTTTATTGTCTGCAAAGAAACATCACTCCTTCCTGCATGCCTCTCCTCTCCTCCTCCCGGTAACCTTCTCCCATGGCATTAGCCCTCTGCCCTTGCAGTTAAAAATTGCAACCAAAAAAATTTCCCCTAACTCCCCTGAGTTGCTTTACCAGCATCAATCCCAGATCCTGCATCCTCTTTCCAGACCCTATCATTCTTGTCTGCCTGTTCCTTGTCTTTTAGCATCAGCAACTCAGCTGACACAACTGCAATTACAAGTCAATTCACAATTATTCAGCGCTGATTATTCAGGGAGTAGATTCCTCAGGCTTCTTGCTTCTCTCCTCTCTGTGGACCTGGCACTGCTCGTTAGCACCTCCATCAGCAGGGAAGAAAGGAAAAGAGAGTCTGCCAAACTCCCATCCATCAAGACCAGTTCCTGGGGCTTCTCTGGTGGTCCAGTGGTTAAGAACCCGCCTTCCTATGCAAGGGACACAGGTTCCATCCCTGATCCAGGAAGATTCCACCTGCCTTGAGGCAACTAAGCCTGCGCGCCACAGCTACTGAAGCCCACATGCTGCAACCACTGAAGCCCGTGCACCCGGAGCCATGCCCCACAACAAGAGAAGCCACCGCAATGAGAAGCCTGCACATTGCAACAAACAGCAGCCCCCGCTCGCCGCAACTAGAGAAAGCCCTCAAGCAGCAACAAAGACCCAGTGCAGCCAAAAATTAATTAGTTAATTTTTTAAAAACAAGTCCAGTCCCTGATCAGCCATTTCTGTTTGGCAAAGAGGCAACTCGGACACTGGCCTCATCTGCTCATGCTGCCTCTTCCCCAAGTCACACAGATAATTCGATGCTTACAACCATTTTTCCTGAAAGGAGAAGGGAGCTATGGCCGGTACCAGGCTGGATCTCCCATGCTCAGGGCTGCTCCCACCAGCCTGTGACATCAGCACACTTCGCAACAGCAAGCGCGCTGGTGTGAGCGGTGAGCCTGTTGTCAGCGACGGCGCACAGCTTGATGGCAGGGGCTGTCTCTTTACAGCATGAAATATGTTGAGGGATCATTGTGTGATGGCTTATCTAATAAATGCAGTGAATTTTTTAAAAACAAAGCAGAGAGAGACAGATGGAAGGCAACTCACCCTCACAGGAAAGAATCGCTGCTGCCAGCTGCCCTAAGACAGGGCTTGTTTCCTGACACAAGGCCCTTCCCCAGGCCAAGCCGTCCCCCCTCCCAAGTCTTGAGAAATCTGAACCATGGTCCCCTACTGAAGGACTCTAGGAAACACAGGGGACCTGCCAGAGGAGGTCATCTCAAGGGCCCATAAGAGAAGGAACAGACACCTGCCCAGTGGACAGCGTGCACATCAGCCCAGTAGGGACACAAGGTCAGTCCAGACACAGCTGGGCCACCTCTGCTGCGCTCACGTGCAGCCTGGCAGCCTGGTCTTCACCCACCACTTGGGAACTTTCCATCATCTACTGGGAAGAGCAGCCAGTGGGCAAGAGGAAGGGTCCTACGTGAGAATGAGAAGGGTCCTTTACTCTCTCCCTGCAAACCCAGACAAGTTCCAGGTGATTTCTCAGCCCTTTTACCATTTTCTTGCATTCAATCAAGAAATCTTCATTAAGCACCTACTATGTGCCAGGCACTATTCAAAGCACTAAGGAGCTGACAGTGAACAAGACATGAAGTTTTCATTCCAGCAGAGAAGACAATAAATAAGTGAAGAAATAAGTAAATAACAGATGGTCGTATACACTGAATACAACAAAACAGGATGTAGTGATGGGTGGGTGAGACATCTTTGACAGAGTGATCAGGGCCTTCTCTCTGATGAAAGAGTATTCTAGCTGCAAGCTGATGAGGACAAACCAGTCATGTAAGGATCCAGGGGGAAAGCATCCCAAGAAGAAGCTTGTCAAGTGCAAAGGCCCTGGGGCAGGAATGTGCTTGGTGAACTGGGGAAGCAACCAAGAGTCTGGAGGGCCTGGGGCCGACTGGGTCCTGAGTGAACAGCAGCACAGGAAGCTGCAGGATGGGCAGGACTGCGTCTTACAGGCTTTGGGCTGGAACAGGTGTAGGGAGCTATGCTGGGGTTCTGGCAAGTCCTGGAGGAAACCAAGCAGAATCGTGCTGTTACCTGATTTGCATTTTTGAAAAGCTCTGTCTGGAGGCTGAGTAGTTGCAAACAACTGAACCAGCTCACAAGCTTAAATATGGAAGCCTGTTAACTCGGAGGAATACAAGAGTATCTTACTGAACCCAAATGCAGAGACTACAGGGATCCAAGAGCCATTGGGAACCAGAGCAGCCTCTCTCCGGCCATCTTGGCTCCAAGGTCTCTTGTCTCAGTCCCTCTCTGCTTCTCAGACCACAGGCACAATTCAAATGCTCAAGTCCCTGCTCAGAACCCAGCTCGACAGAGCCTGACCAGTCCTCCAAATTCCAGGTGAGTTAAGCTGATTGGCCCAGCTCAGATCACCTGTCCAACCTAGTGGCCAATCAGCACAGCCCGGGAAGGGCGGGGCAACCCAGGAAAATATGGCTGCCGGCAGTGGCTGCGACTGTAGGTGGGGAACCAGAGAGGAGGCCCGGGCCGGGCCAGGCCAACACCTCCAAGGGCCCTCTGCTTGGCCGTTTCCCAGAACTCTCTCTAGGCAGCCTTCGTTGACCTCCTGCATGCCTGTCTCCATCTCAGTCCCCACCCTCAACTCTCCAGGAGACTGTGGGCTGGCCAGATCACCAGAGTTCCCTGGGGTTTAGGAAGTGGGGAGCTTCCCATTCAGAGCATCAGGGGGCTGCAGATGCAAGGGCAACAGAGGGGATAGGCCAAATCTGAAAGACTGAGGCTGGGGTCTGGCAAGGAGAAAGGCTACTCTGCAGACCATGAAACTGGAAATCAGGAGCAGACAACAGTCAGTGCAGCAGGGTCAGGGTGACTGCCAAAACAGCTGCCGGTGCCCACGGCCAGTATCATGTGCCAGCCAGGCCCAGTGGGGCTGACAGCCGCTCTACCAGAGGCTCCTGTGTGCATGGCAGGGTCAAGGAGAAAGGACAGAGTCCACTGGGAGCACAGAAACATGGGGGACTCAGCCTGGCTCCTCTGCAGCTCAGTGCCTCCTCTCCCACACAAGGAGGGGTCTCCATCATCAGCTCAGTGCTGCTGCCTCCAGGGCCCCACCCTGGAGCCCCGGGCATGTCTGGACCTTGATTGGTCAGTGAAGCAATTACAGAGGGGCGCTCTGGGAGGAATGGCTGGCTGAAGGGGGACAGGGAGCTGAAGCAGCCCTCTCAGTCTGCAGGGCCAGGAAGAGACCAGGAGGGAAGGAGGGAGAGAGCTTAAGTGGGTGAGCACTGAGGAGACAGAGGGATAGGGAGTGACAAAAACACAGAAGAGAGGAAGATGAGGACAGAGTAATCAGAGCCAAAGAAGCCAAAAGGGAGAGACAGACGGATACAGGAACAAGGATAAAAACCACTGAAGAGCCAAAGAGGGAGACCTGCCTGGCTTCAAATCCAGGCACCACAACAAATGAAGTCACTTGTATTAGTTTGTTGGTACCAATAACTGGGCAGCTTAAACAACAGGAATCATCTCACAATTCTGGAGGCAAGATCAAGATCAAGTTCAAGATCAAGGTGTTGGCAAGAATGGTTCCTTCTGAGGCTGTGAGAGAAGAATCTGTTCCGGGCCTCACTCGTTAGTTCGTAGATGGCCATCTTCATATTCATGTAGCACTCTCCCTGTAAGCATGTGCCTCTCCAAACTTCCCCATTTTATAAACACAGCAGTCATGTTAGATTAAGGCCCACCTTAATGGCCTCATTCTAACTTGATGACCTCTGTAAGACCCTATCTCCAATTAAGGTCACATTCTGAGGGACTGGAGGGTTTAGGACATCAACATATGAATTCTGGAAGGACACAACTCAACCCATAACCTCTCTGTGCCTCCATTCTCTCATCTACCTTCATTCTGAGGATTTGTGAGTTTCTAAACATAAAACCTGGCAAGCAGTAAATGCTTAATAAATGTGAGTCACATTACAATCTTTATTTTCATTATTTGGCTTGGTAAGCAGGATAATGGCCCCCAAAGATATCCATGCTTTAATCCTCAGAACCTATAAGGATATTACTTTCCACAACAAAGGGGACTTTACAGATGTAATTAACTGCACATCTTGAGATGCAGAGATTATCCAGGATTATCCAAGTGGACCCAATGTAACCACACAAGTCTTTAACAGCAGAGAACCTTTCCCTGCTGTGAAAAGACTCAATCACCATTGCTGTCTCTAAAGATGGAGAAAGGGGTCACAAGCCAAGAACATCATGACCTATAGAAGCTGAGAAGAGTCAGCAATTTACAGCCAGCAAGAACACGGTCACCTCAGTCCTACAACCTTAAGGAACTGAATTCTTCTAACAACTAAAATAAGCAGAAATAGAGTCCACACTAGAGCCTCTAGAAAAGAAAACAGCCTTCCAACACCTTGATTTCAGGTGGCTAATTTGTACAGGACTTCTGAACTCCACAGTTGTAAAATTAAAAAAATCTATGTTGTTTTAAGCCTCTACACGTGTCACAATTTGTCACAGCTGCCCCCCTACCCCCTCACTCACTGTACTGCAAACCCCATGGCTTCCATGATGTAACCCACACACAGCCCAGCACCATCCAGGCTCAGACCTTTGAACCTGCTTGCTCTCTTCCTCCACATATCCATGGGGCTCTCACTCTCAAAGACATGACCCCCATAATAAGAGAGCACTCTGCCCCTGCCCCCCTGACCCTGCTGAATGTGCCTTGGCAGCCCTCAACCCTGACTGTGGGAACAGACGCCTTTGTTCCTGTGTTGTGTGCGCTCATCATTGGTCTCCACAGACCATGAGCTCCGTGAGGGCAGAAGGGTCCCCTCTGTCTTATTCACCACTGATGCCCTAGTACAGTTCCTAACACAGAGCATGGGCTCATCATGTATCGATTGAATGAATAAGTGAACGCTTTGCCATGACCCTCATCTCTGGTCATACCAGGGATTCCTCAGTGGCTCAGGTGGTAAACAGTCTGCCTGCAATGCAGGAGACCTGGGTTTGATCCCTGGGTTGGGAAGATCCCCTGAAGAAGGGAATGGCAACCCACTCTAGTACTCTTGCCTGGAGAATCCCATGGACGGAGGAGCCTGGGCTATAGTCCATGGGTTCGCAGAGTCGGACACGACTGAGTGGCTTCACTTTCACTTTCTGGTCATACCAGGAAGGTTCGTGATGGAAGTGAACTCAGCACCACCGGGCAGCAAAGAGGCTTCCAAAAGTTAGAGATGCCCCAGAAAGGGCACTGGACTTGGGAGTCAGTGGGCCTAGAATTGAGTCCCAGGGCACAGCTAATCCAACTGAGCCACCCTGAGAGATTCACTGTCCCTCTCTGAGTCTCAGTTTTCTCATCTGTAATATGGGGGTGATGACTTACTTCCCATCTCACACCTGTGAGCAGCAGGACCAGGTGGAAAAAATGTCTTGTCCTGGCTGCCAGTACCAGAATTCCTCGGGGGGACAGAAATGACTTCGTTGAGAAAAATGTTTGGACAAGTGCTGGAGTAGAAGGTGATGTCCCGTCACACATACTCACACTGGTCGTACTGGGAAGGCCTCGGAGGAGAGGCATCAGACACATCATGGGAAACCCGGGTAGAAGGAGGGGGCCCATCAGATGCCAGAAGCTCTACACTGTGCGATGCAGCCTCCCACGGATTTTCAGTAAAGTCAACTAAGTCCCCCAAGGCTCTCTGAAGAGGGGTTTGTCACCATGGAAACCAAAGAAAGGACAGCATCTCATCTTGAAGCTAACCCCATTCATTAGGGGTGTCAGTTGTAGGAAACCCAGACCCTGAAGGCACAGGCGGCCTCTGGGAACTTGGAAATAATAGGGAGTGGGCCGGGGGTTGCGGGGGCTTCCCAGGTGGCTCAGTGGGTAAAGAATCTGCCTGCAATGCAGGAGACACAGGTTCGATTCCTAGGTTGGGAAGATCCCCTGGAGTAGGAAGTGGCAACCCACTCCAGTATTCTTGCGTGGAGAATCCCATGGACAGAGGAGCCTGGAAGACTACAGTCCATAGGGTTGCAAAGAGTTGGACACAACTGAAGTGACTGAGCACACATATTCTGGGCCCAGAGACCATATGCTCTACGGGGAACTGCCAGATGGACTTGGTTCTCCAAGGATGTAGGGGTCCCAGCTGAGAGCTGGCACTCCAGAAGAACAAATGAGACCAGACCTCTACTGGTACGGGAGAGCCTTTTCCACACTATGGAGTGCTAGTCAACCTTGAGGTGGCAATGCCCTTTCCTGCCCACAGGGGCCTTTGGTTTCCAGGAGTCCCCCAGCCCCTGGGAGACAAGCTTCTATGCTCTCCAGCTCTAGCTGAGTGTCTCCATCAACATTCGCCCCCTAAAAGGAGACCCGTTATCTCCCTCCTGCCTGACAGTCTTAGCTATGGAGGTGCTGGTGTCAGGAATCATGGATACGGATGGATGGCGGCAAATATCCCAACATGGGAAATCACTCCTTGACAACTGGTCCCCAGCAAGAGTGGGAAAGATATATCATCTAGAGCTTCCACAGGGCCTCGACTGCAAAATCTATACATAGTCTAGTGGCCTACGATTGCCTCTGCACAGAATCCCAGGCCAAAAGGCACTGGGTATGGCAACCCACTCCAGTGTTCTTGCCTGGAGAATCCCAGGGATGGGAGAGCCTGGTGGGCTGCCGTCTATGGGGTCACACAGAGTCGGACATGACTGAAGCGACTTAGCAGCAGCAGCAGCATGCCAGCCTCAGGCCTTTCTGGGAGGAGAAAGCAGGTCTGGGAGCCTCTGAGGGCAGGCTGAGCAGGGAGGCTCTCAGGACAAGGAACTCAGATACCTCAGGGACCACTCAGATGGTCCACTCAGATGCAGGTGAGTGAAAGAGCAGGGCTAAGATGATTGACGCCAAAAAACAGAGTCAGGGACACCAAGGGAGTGGTGGGGACTGTGGAGAACTGAGCGCCCACCTGTTGGCTGGTCCCATACAGAAGGGTCGATGCTGCTCAAATCTGTGTGGCCCGGTGTGACTCACCACTGCTGGATTGTCTCTGTTGTCCAAGAACTGAACCCTGATGCTTCCCTGAAATCCCCTGGTCTTCCCAGTTTGAAATGAGAGAGACTCTTATTCGGCCCCAGTATCCACCCCTTCTCCTCCTTTGGCAGCTAGAACCTGGCCATGGCTCTGGACTATCTAGGACCATGTGGACGAGGGCAGTGTGTTGGGGTTAGGGTTAGCACAGCAATTATCGAGAAGAATCCTGGGTCCCCGGTGTGGAGCTGAGATGCCTGACTAGTTCAGACTCTTATGTGAGAGAGGAAAAAAGCTTCTAGCACACTGAAACCACTGCTATTTTAGGGTGCTTGGCTCCACGGTCAGACTAATATAAATCCTAACTAATACAGTTGGCCCCAGATTCCACAGTAGGATGCTCAGTGAGTCCAGCCAACTCCGCCAGCCAGCAAGTGCCAGCTTGCAGCCCTGACCTGAGGTGACGTCCTAAACAGACCCTGTGGTCTCACATGGCTCCTTGAAGAACCTCTGAGAGTTCCCAGTCAACTAAGCCCAAACTCCCTGAGACCCCAAAGCAGGGCCTGCACACCCTGCCTTGCATTTGGCTCCATCTTTTACACGCCCACATAGTCGCCATAGCTACTCCAAACTACCCACAGTTTCTAAGTCTCCAAGGTCACCGCCTCCTCCAGGCAGCCACCCGCTCCCCCAGGCTGAGTCAGTCACGCCCTCCTCTGCCCTCCCACCACCCCTTAAACATACCCTATTAATACCCTATTATAGCACACTTCATGTGGTGTTCTAATTGCATCAAGCTGTGAAAGTCAGGGCTCCGGAGGCAGACAGACTGAAATCTCAGTGCCCAAACTCACAAGCTGTGTGATCTGAGACTGGTTAGTTCCTCAGCCCCTCTGAGCCTTAATTTCCCCATCTGTGAACCAATTCTACATGTAATAAGTAGAGACAGAATACCTGTTTACCAGGTGTCCGGCTAAGTGCTGAATGTACAGAAATGCACCTGTCATTGTGAAGCTTACAAACCCAGGGAGAGGATTGGCTTGAAAGAAAATCATATACAACAAAAGTTACTTCAGGGACTTCCATGGTGGTCCAGGGGTTAAGAATCTGACTGCCAATGCAGGGGACACAGGTTTGATCCCTGGTCTGGGAAAATTCCACATGCTGCTGAACCACCAAGCCCATGTGCCACAAACCCTGAGCCCACATGCTGCAACTACTGAAGCCCAAGCTCTGCAACAAGAGAAGCTACCATAATAGCCCTCACAGCAACAAAAGAGTAGCCCTGGCTCATTTCAACTAGAGAGAGCCCGCGCATAGCAAGAAGACCCAGTGCAGCTGAGAGTAGACTTCCGGCCACAGTGGAGGAAGGAGAGGGTGGGACCAATGGGCAAAGTAGCATCGATATACGTACAGCATCGTGTGTAAAGTAATAGCTGGTGAGAAGTTGCTGTAGGACATTGGGAGCCCAGTCTGGTGCTCTGTGATGACCTAGAGGGGAGCAGGGGTAGGGAGGGAGGCTCAAGAAAGAGGGGATATATGTATAATTACGGCTCATTCTAGTTGTTGGGGCTTCCCAGGTGGCACTAGTGGTAAAGAACCCACCTGCCAATGCAGGAGACATGAGAGACGTGGGTTCGATTCCTGGGTTGGGAAGATCCCCTGGAGAAAGGCATGGCAACCCATTCCAGTATTATTACCTGGAGAAGCCCATGGACAGAGGAGCCTGGTGGGCTATAATCCATAAGGCTGCAAAGAGTCAGACATGAGTGAAGCGACTTAGCACGCATGCATTGTTATATGGCAGAAACCAACACAAGATTGTGAACATTAAAAAATAAACAGGAAAAATAAATGGGTGTAATAATAAAGTCTTCCTCACAAACTTGCACAAAATAAATATTTTTAAAATAATAATAAATAGATATTTTTTAAAGTTTCCTCAATGCAGTTGTGATAAAATTTATAAAGGAAAAGTACCATATGTGGATAAAGAGGGAATCCAGTCTAGTCTGGGAGAGGAGGCCAGAGAAGGCTCCCATGAAGAGGTGATATTTATGAAGAGACAGAAAGCAGGCTGGTTGGGCTGGTGAGGAGAGCTGCGGTGAAGACCGTCTCAGGAAGCAGGAACAGCATATACAAAGGCCCTGTGGCAGGGAGAGAATGTCCTTTACCAAGAACCCGACAGGATAACGATAATGATGCTTGCGAGCAGAATGACTATGTCTTTGGGTCTCTGGGGCTTAGATCAGTGCTTGGCTCACAGCAAACATTCACTGATATCTGCCAAATGAATGAGGGATTCTGTTAAGTCCTCCCGCCTCCAATTCAATGACTAACTACATTAACCACGCACTGGCTGGGCGTTTGCCAAGCACCAGCCACGTACCAGGTGCTGCGTGGGACTGAAGAAAGATGCAGAGATGGACCAGTCCGGGATCCTGCCCTCCGCCTGGCCACTCCCAAAGCCGGGAAGCACGAACAGGGGACCCCCAGATATGAGGTTAAGCTGTCGAGGCTTGTGGTAAAGACTAGCCATTGCCCACCAAAACCTGTTTCCTTTCTTCCCTGGTACTGATGTCTCCTAGACTCCCTGGGCAGTGGGCACAGCCATGCAAAGCTCTTGCCAATGGCGTGTGAGTCGGTACTCCACATCATGGATGAAGACACCAGGCAGGCCTTCCCCACACTCTTTCCCAGCTTCCTGGGTGGCTCAGTTTCAACCAGGCAGACAACAGGCTGTCCTAAGGGTTGGCAGAGCGATGACTTGGATGGAACCAAGGTCTTAAGATGACAGGCAGGGGTGGCACAGCTCCACCAACCAAGACTATCATCTAAAAGAGACAATAGCCTCTCTGATCCATAAGCCTCTGTATGAGGGGCAAGGGGTCTGTTGTGGGGCTTCCCAGGTGGCTCAGTGGCAAAGAATCCGCCTGCCAATGCAGGAGATGCAGGAGATGTGGGTTCGATCCCTGAGTCGAGAAGATCCCTTGAAGGAGGAAATGGCAACCCACTCCAGTATCATTGCCTGGAGAATCCCATGGACAGAGGAGCCTGGTGGGCTACAGTCCATGGGGTCACAAAAGAGTCAGACACAGCTGAGCGACTGAGCATGATACAACACACACACACCTTTTGTTACAGCACCATAACCTTACATGTGAATAAAGGACAGGGTTCTAGGAGTTTGGAGCAGGAAGTGGCCATTTTGGACTGGAGGAATCAAGGTAGACTTCCTGGAGGAAGACAGCATTTGCACTAAGTTTTAAGGAAGTCTGTATTCCAAATAAATAAGTGTATATCCATTGGGGGATTACTAAACAGCTATTAGAGACATTGAGGCTGATCCCCAGATGCAGACATGAAGCAATGCCTGAGTTCTGTTTTCTCAAGAAGAAGACAAGTACAGTCACACACTTCCATTGCTGTACAGAAGAACGTGGTTGTATATGGAGAGAAAACAAAGGGGAAAATACAGGCTACACTGAGGAGTGGGGCCACAAAGGGAAGAAGAAGGATTTTCTTAATTTTCACTTTTTTTGTCCTGTGGGCTATTGTGTCTTTTGATAATGAATACCCATCATGCTATAGTACAACTTTCCTGTATTTCTAAAGCAAATTAGAAATATGCTTGTCCTGCCCTGCCCGGCCAGGACGTGAGCTTCATTCGGAAGGAAGCCTTGGTGTAATTACTAGTCCTCAAGAGTGCAGGACGCAGGAGTTTCAGAGCAATGAGGTTAAGAATCACTTTCCAATTAGTCAGGGCTTCCCTGGTGGCTCAGACAGTAAAGAATCTGCCTGCAATGCAAGAGGCCTGGATTCGGTCCCTGGGTTGGGAAGATCCCCTGGAGGAGGGCATGGCTACCCACTCCAATATTCTTGCCTCCAGAATCCCGTGGACAGAGGAGCCTGGTGGGCTACAGGCCATGAGGGTCACAAAGAGTCGGACACGACTGAGCGACTGACACTTTCACTTTCCAGTTAGTCAAGCCTGAGCTTAGTGTTTTCCCTGAGACAAAAGTCTTAGAAGGGAGCTTCACTGGCAGTCCAGTGGTTAAGACTCTGTGCTTCCATGCAGAGGGCACAGGTTCGGTCCCTGGTCAGGGAACTAAGCTCTCACATGCAGAAAAAAAATTTTTTAAGTCTCAGAGGGAGGGAGTTTGCCCTCTCTGCCTGGGCCAGGAGTGAGGAAATGTCACTTCAGAGGGCCTGGCCACGGCTATCCTTGGAAGGCCTGGGCAACTTTCTGGTAGAGGCAGGATGGGTCCCCTCTCTCCTGGGCTACAGGATGGACGGTGACTCCGTGGGGGAAGCCCACCCACATGAAAGGTGGCCAGACGAATCCCAGCTGCTTCAAACTAGCGACTCCTCACATCTTATCTGTCCTCAGCCACCAAGGAGAAACTGAGGCAGCCCTGCTGACAATGACGAGCTTGGACCCACTGCATTACAGAGCCTCTTTGTTACAGCAGAACACCTTTATCACAACAAAGTCTGGCCTCTGGGAAAGGGCTGAGACCTCAGAGCAGGAAGAGGCTATCGACCCAGGAAGATAACCATTCTCATAGTTCTAGAACAGAGGTCAGAAAACGTTTTCTGTACAAAGCCAGAGAGCAAATATTTTAGGTTTTGTGGGCCATCCTGTCCCTGTCACAATTACCCAACTCTCACCTTGTAGCAAAAAAACAGCCATACAAGATACATAAAGAAATGAGCATGATCATGTTCCAATAAAACTTTATTTACAAAAACAGGCAGTGGGCACAAAAATGTGGATATACTTACCACTATGGAATTGTACATGAAAAATGGCTGAGATGGTAAATTTTATGTCTTTTGTAATAATTAAAAATTAAAATTTTCTGGGACTTCCCTGGGGGTACAGTGAGATACGAATCCTCCTGCCAAGGCAGGGGACAAGGGTTCGATCCCTGGTCCGGGAAGATACCACATGCTGTGGAGCAACTAAGCCCATGCACCATAGCTACTGAGCCTACACGGTCTAGAGCCCATAGTCCGAAATGAGAGAAGCCACCAAAATGAGGAGTCTGAGCACCGCAATTAGAGAGTAGCCCCTGCTCTCTGAAGCCAGAGAGTCCACTTGCAGCAATAAAGACCTAGCACAACCAAAAATACAAATATATAAATATTTTTTAAAGTTAAAATTTTCATTTAAATGCAAAAACAAAACATGAAAACCTGCAGTGGGCTGAATTTGACCCCAGGGCTGTAGTTTGCCAACCCCCTGTTCCAGAACATCAGAGTTGGAAAGACTCTCTGAGGACAGTCTCTTCTGCTCTAAGGCAGACTTCTTTAACAAACACACCTCACCCATGATTGGTAAACAAGGAAAAGATGTTGTTATAATAAGGAAATCATGCCCATACGTGATTTTCCCCAGTATGCTAATATTTTTAAATAGTCAGAAACAAGCACAATTTTTAAAATATCCTTCAGTTCGGTTCAGTTCAGTTCAATTCAGTCGCTCAGTCATGTCCGACTCTTTGTGACCCCATGAATTGCAGCACTCCAGGCCTCCCTGTCCATCACCAACTCCCAGAGTCCACTCAAACTCACGTCCATCGAGTCGGTGATGCCATCCAGCCATCTCATCCTCTGTCGTCCCCTTCTCCTCCTGCCCCCAATCCCTCCCAGCATCAGGGTCTTTTCCAATGAGTCAACTCTTTGCATGAGGTGGCCAAAGGACTGGAGTTTCAGCTTTAGCATCATTCCTTCCAAAGAACACCCAGGACTGATCGCCTTTAGAATGGACTGGTTGAATTTCCTTGCAGTCCAAGGGACTCTCAAGAGTCTTCTCCAACACCACAGTTCAAAAGCATCAATTCTTCGGTGCTCAGCTTTCTTCACAGTCCAACTCTCATATCCATACATGACCACTGGAAAAACCATAGCCTTGACTAGACGGACCTTTGTTGGCAAAGTAATGTCTCTGCTTTTCAATATGCTATCTAGGTTGGTCATAACTTTCCTTCCAAGGAGTAAGCATCTTTTAATTTCATGGCTGTAATCACCATCTGCAGTGATTTTGGAGCCCAAAAAACTCTGACACTGTTTCCACTGTTTACCCATCTATTTCCCCTGAAGTGATGGGACCAGATGCCATGATCTTAATTTTCTGAATGTTGAGCTTTAAGCCAACTTTTTCACTCTCCTCTTTCACTTTCATCAAGAGGCTTTTTAGTTCCTCTTCACTTTCTGCCATAAGGGTGGTGTCATCTGCATATCTGAGGTTATTGATATTTCTCCCTCAGAAGGATTTAAAGAACTGAAGAAAAAGAGTGGAATTCTGCCTTCCCTTGCTGTAAGTAGTGGCTAGATCAGTGGCTCCAAGAACCTCTGTGCTGTCACAGGATTAAACCACCTGGGGACATGGCAAGTTGAGATGAAGAGGCTACAAAGTCGTGCCTACCTCTCCTCTCCTGGAACAGTGGATTAACGCCCAAGGCTATCCTTTCAGTTATACCTTTGTTGATCAAGATGGTCCTGGTGAGAAGCCACCACCCCCTAGGACCTCCCTCTCAAGAGGCAGCTGGAGCCTCAGGGTTTAAGGTTGGACTTGTGGATGAGTGTGTAGCTGGGCACCCTTAAGCATGTGCAGACAAAAGTTTGGGTGGTTTTGTTTTTTTTTTTTTTTTTTGGCCATGCAGCACAGCTTGAGGGATCTTAGCTCTCTGACCAGAGACCCTGACGAGAGTCTACATGTGCTCAAGTGTTTATTAGAACTGGTATTGATTTTGTGGTGCTCTGGAAGATTTTTCAACCACCTATCCTAACTCTTTTTTTCTCATCGGCCCTGTTCTTATTAGTGCACAAGTCTAATCACGAGGTCTCATAGGAACACCTTTACGGCAAGAGAGAAGGGACACCCGCAACTTTTCTCGACCCCCCTGCACCACTGTGGATGAGAACTATGACCGATAGCAGCTGCTAACATTTACTGAGCACTTGCTAGAGGCTGACATTTTGCTAAAGAAGTTATATCCGCGCCCCCCCCCCCCCGCAAAAAAGAAGAAGTTATATCCCTTCCTCTCCCCGCAATAACCCTATATTATCATCTTAGCTCCCTACCAGGGATCCAACCCGCGCCCCCTGCAGTGGAAACAAGGATTCTTAACCACTGAACCACCAAGGAAGTCTCTAACATCCCTACTTTAATAGAAGAGAATACAGAAGCCCAGAGAAGGTAGGGGAGCTGTCCAAGTCAGGAATTAGAGCCAGGGAGGGCCCCCTCACATCCTCTCAAGTCTTCTTGCCCACCCCACTTCCTCATCTCAGTGCAGCAGGCACACCTGAGAATCCTAGAATTTGCCTTCTCCTGATTATTGAATACAGTTGATTATTCAAAATACATAGAGAGAACCGAGGGAGGGAAATTGGATGCTGACCTTGAAGAGAAGTTCCTGATGATGTGTGGGCAAATCAAATCAGGGGCAGTTTTGATGACTGAGAATGTCAAATCAGTTTTTCCCCTTACTAGAAACTCGAAAATCAGTAGACCCCAGAGATAAAGCCATGAGTGAGGCATTGGCCTTAAGCCCCCCAAAATCATTTGGGGTGATCATTTAAAGAAGTATGAATGCCAGGACTTCCCTGGTGGTCCAGTGGCTAAGACTCTGTGCTCCCAATGGACGGGTCCCAGGTTCGATCCCTGGTCAGGGAACTAGATCCCACATGCCACAACAAAGATCAAAGATCTTCTGTGCCACAACTAAGACCTGGCACAGCCAAATAAGTAAACAAATGTTCAGAAAAAAGAAGTATGAATGGTGATATTTAATGGCAAATGAGGCAAAGCACCTTTAAAGATCAGAGATCACTTTCCTTGACCACAGGATCATTCAGAAGAGAACAAATCCAGGTCCAAATGTTGGCGAGGATGTAGGCAACACAAGAATTCAGTCACTACTGCTGCTGCTGCTAAGTCACTTCAGTCGTGTCCGACTCTGTGCGACCCCATAGACGGCAGCCCACCAGGCTCCCCCATCCCTGGGATTCTCCAGGCAAGAACACTGGAGGGGGTTGCCATTTCCTTCTCCAATGCATGACAGTGAAAAGTGAAAGTGAAGATGCTCAGTTGTGTCTGACTCTTTGCGACCCCATGGACCACAGCCTACCAGGCTCCTCCATCCATGGGATTGTCCAGGCAAGAGTACTGGAGTGGGGTGCCATTGCCTTCTCCGTCAGTCACTACTAAGGGAGTATAAATGGGTACAGCCACTTTGGAAAAGCACTTGGCATTACCTAACCAAGGCAGCGTGTGCATTCCTACGACCCAGCAATCCACTCAAAAGCATATGCCCCAGAGTCACTCTTGCCCATGTGCACCCTGAGACATGGACAGGAATGTCCTGAGCAACCATGTAGGCAATGGCAACAGAACAGCAAGCATCCCAAGTGCTTCCGATTATATACAATTCAAGGATAGGCATCATTAAATATCATATGTTTGGGGACGCACAGGTGATAAAAGTGTAAAGAACAACAGAAAATGATCAGCATAGATTTACAGATAGTAGCGGGCTTTGGGAAGAAATAGGTTGTGATGGAGAGGGACACACCAGGAGTATCTAATGTTCTAATACTTAGGTGGTAGGTATATGAATATTTTATTATTATTCATTAGACTATATGCTTAAGTTTCAAACACTCTTTTGCATAAGTGATATAGCTCACAAGTTAATTTTTTAGATTTAAAGTTAAAAGAAAAGGAAGAGAATGGTCTAGAGGTAGGATAGAGCAAATTCAAGACCCTGTGGATATTTAAGGGGCACCCAATTCTCCACAGTAGGAGGCAATGGCACCCCACTCCAGTACTCTTGCCTGGAAAATCCCATGGACGGAGGAGCCTGGTAGGCTGCGTCCATGGGTTCGCTAGGAGTCAGACACGACTGAGCGACTTCACTTTCACTTTTCACTTTCATGCATTGGAGAAGGAAATGGCAACCCACTCCAGTATTCTTGCCTGGAGAATCCCAGAGACAGGGGAGCCTGGTGGGCTGCCGTCTATGGGGTCACATAGAGTCGGACACGACTGAAGTGACATAGCAGCAGCAGCAGCAATTCTCCATAGCCTCAGATAACATGCTCAAACATTCTCTATAGTATTAGGAATGCAGCTTGTAGTAGAAACCAAAAGCTCCCCAACAGTGACCTAAATAATACAGGCATTCCAAGATCTATCATAACAGGAAAGCTAGCGTTTAAGGGTTGACCTAGTAGTTCAGTGATGCATTTTGGAAATTCTCCTAGAGGCACAAGATGGCTACTGCAGCTCCGGACAACACATCTTTACCCACCCACTTCCAAAAGTAGGAAAGGAGCCAGGATAGTGAGAAAGACTTCCTTCATAGGCTTTTCATCAAGGGGGAAAATGTTTCCCAAAAAGTCCCAGCAGAGTTCCATTTACATCTCACTGGCCAGAACTGGGTCATTTTTTTTTCATCTTTATTCTTTGATTATTTGTTTATTATTTGGCTATGCTGGGTCTTAGTTGAAGCATGTGGGATCTTTAGTTGTGGCATGTGGGATCTAGTTCCCTGATCAGGGACTGAACTCAGGTGCCCTGCATTTGGAACACAGAGTCTTAGCCTCTGGACCACCAGGGAAGTCCCAGAACTGGATCATTTAACCACTGCCAGGCACAGGACAGAGGATGATACGGTTGGATGACATCATCAACTCAATGGAAATAAGTTTGAGCAAACTCCAGTAGATAGTAAAGGACAGGGAAACCTGGCGTGCTGCAGTTCATGGGGTTGCAAAGAGTCAGACACGACTGAGCGACTGAACAACAACAAGCCACAAGGGAGGCTGGGAAAATGTTTGCCCTTTTCTTCCTCCCTATCAGACAGAAAAGGAAGGAGAGGGACTACCCACTGGGCCGGAAACCATAATGCCTATCCCAATCCGCCCCCACCTCTAGGCACATGAAGAACATCTCTTCTACCATCGATGCCTTCAAATCTGTCAAGTAACCCATGCCTCCGTGGAAACTGGAATGGGTACCACACAGCCCCAGAATGAATGAGTGAGACATATCTGTTTCTTCCATGAGACGCCTGGTGATGGGGGAGGGGTGCTCTGAAAAGCCTTGGCTCTCCAGCCCCCAGCTCATGATCCGACACAGAGTGATAAACCTCACTTTGTCAATCGACGGACGCTACCAGATGACGGAAGTCAGCAAGTCCTCCTGCTGTCGTGATCTGGTCAGCTGGGACTCTGGTGTGTCACACTGACAACCCCGATGCTAAAGCCTATAGAAAATGGAGAAGCTAGTCGGGCGGCAGCGGGAGCAGGCCACCAGCCACTTTATGCACTGGTTGTAAATCAACTGCAAACTTGAGCTTCAAGAGCCCAACAGTTCACTATGGTGGTGAGCCATGGCAGCCAAGGACTGGTGGGAGGGAGCAAAAATCCAGGCCATGCTGGCCTACAGTCCTGCAAACAATGACTGCCTGGCACTTGAAAGACTGACCCTGAGAGAGGACATCCGCTGTCCTGTTTGCCCCAGTCCCCACCACTCCCTACTGTTTCTCCAACGCTGAAGCCAAGGGTTGACTACTGTTTATCATCACACTCATGTGGTTCTTCTTACCCTTGGCCACTTCCCAAAATTTGGGTCACCCGTCCAGCCTTATAGACATTTGCATTTTGGATCCTTGAACTAGAGCACTGAAGACGGTCAAGTTCCCTGTTCTGCGGTGAAAGTCACAAGCCTACTCTCACATCAATGCCTTCCCTCGCTCTGGGGCATTGATGTGGTAAGTGATTGAAGTCAAAGACTCCAGGCTTGTTCCCAAAGAGATGAAAATCAGCCCTACCATCTTGCTGAGCATCAGTGCCCGCGGTGAAGCCGACATGCAAAACGGCCGTGTGGGGTGCCATCTCTGCGCAGTGGCTCAAACGCCGCTCTGGCGGTTACTCCAAAGCACGGCTCTTCCTGACTATTGTGACATGGTATGTCATTCCAGGAAACCTGAGCGCCGACTGACAGCTACAAAACCAGGAAATAAAACGAAGCCCGGAAAAAAAATTCGTGAAAGACGGTGCACTTGGCAACATTTCTGAAATAAAAACTAGTGCTCATGTGAAGCTTATCATGTCAGCCACTGTTCTAAGTGCTTTCACACTGATTAATTCACTCAGTCCTCACACAAACCCCAGGAGGTGGATACTTGTTTTGTTGCTGTTGTTCAGTTGCTACGTTGTGTCCGTCTTTGCAGTACTAACGGCTGTAGCCCACCAGGTTCCTCTTTCGATGAGACCCTCCAGGCAAGAATACTGGAGTGGGTTGAATTTCCTATCCCTGTTTCAATGGGATGTGGTACCAGCCCCCACATGACTCCCAGGGATCCTCACCTCCTGTTCTTCATGGCTCTGTACATCAGTCAGGGATAGCCCATGGGACTAATGGAATACCTCAGAAGTGACAGTGTGTGGCTTCCAAGGCCAGGTCACAAAGGGCGCTGTGAGTTCTGACTTGGTTTCTGGACTGTGTGCACTGGGGGAAGCCAGCCGCCATGTTTTGAGGACCCTCAAGCAGCCCCATGGCGAGGTGTGTGTAGAGAGGAACCCACTGGCCAGTCCCAGCTTGGCAACGAGAGAGTGAGCCTCCATGGAGGCCAGCCCTCCAGCTCCAGGGAAGCTTCAGATAACCTCAGTCTCAACCCTCATCTCCTGCAGTCTCATGAGAGACCCCCAACTCAGAATCACCCACCAGGTTCCTGACCCAGAGAAACCAAGGGAGATAACCCACAATTACTGTTTGCAGTCACTAAGTCTTAGAGGTGATTTATTAGGCAGCAAATAGGGCTTCCCTGATGGCTCAGCAGGTAAAGACCCCGCCTGCAATGCAAGAGATGCAGGAAATGCGGGTTCAGTCCTGGGGTCAGGAAGATCCCCTGGGCGAAGAAATGGCAACCCACTCCAGTATTCTTGCCTGGAAAAATCCCATGGACAGAGGAGCCTGACAGGCTACAGCCCATGGAGTTGCAGGGAGTAGGACACAACTGAGCACTCACGCATGCACGCTGTTAGATAACTAATACCGGTGGTAAAACTCGGGGAGCAGTGGGATTCCCCAGTGGTCACCTTCCAATACAGGGAGCTCGGGTTTGATCCCAGGTCGGGGAACTAAAACCCCACATGCCTTGGGGCAACTAAGCCCATGCAGCACAACTACTGAGCCTGCGCTAGAGCCTGTGTGCCCCTAGAGAAAGCCCGCATGCCCCAACGAAGACCGGCGCAGCAGAAACTCAGAAAGGGAGACAGAAGCTAAATAATGTGCCCAACTGGCAACTAATGGAGCCAAAATTTGAACCCAGGCCATCTGGAGCCCATGCATCTAACCACTCCACTATACTGCCCCTCTGGCCGCTTCCAAAAGGGATCCAGCTGGTGTTCAACTGTATCCATCTCCCTTTTGCTGAGTGCCTACTCTGTGTTCCTAATGTTACCTATATGAACTCATTTCACACTCTCCCAACAACTCAGGCAAACACGTAATATTCTCTGCATTTTATTTTTTCTATTAAAATGTAATTAGCCAAGTAATGCATCAATGCATTCCTCCTTTTAAAAAAATTCAATTAGAAGATAAGATCCCTAAATCTCCTTAGAACACTCCCATCCCTACACCCAGGTCCCTCTCCCAATCTGACATCGTCAGTTTGGTGGCTACCTTTCCAGATATTTCTTCCTAGTCATTTATTTATATTCATACTTATGTTCCCCCCACTCCACCCCCCCCCCAAAAAAAAACTACATAGCCAAAAAACTCTGGGATTAAGTCTCACAAAATAATGTTGGGCAGGACACCCGTCACAACAGAATACACTGTGTGAGTCCTTTAATGTAAATACAAAATGCAGGCAAAATTATACTAGTGTTTAGGGTTGTAGGTTTAAGCCACAAAATGATCAAGTGAATCAAAGCAGTGACCACCATAAATGCCAGGGCCGTGAGTGCTTCTCAGGGTAAAGGTGGGGGTCATTGCAGAGGTGTCAGAGTAGTTTCGAGGGGGTGGCACTGTTTTATATTTACCTCCGAGGTGGTTCCATGAGGTTGGCTTTGTGATAAATCATTAAACAGGGCGTTTTCATTTTGTGTACCTTCCTATAAATATAATTCACAATTTTAAAAGGCCTAGTTTAAGAAAATACGTGTTCTGTATTTCTTTTTTTTTTTTTTTTTTTGTATTTCTGTTTTATAGCAGATTCCTCATTCTATCTTTCTAAACACTGATTCTGTTCACTCACCAATAAGTCTATCCATTTGTCGCCTGAAAACGTACTTCATTCTTTTGAACAGCTACAGTATATTCTACAGAGTGGGAATTCCAGATTCGCTTAGTCATCCCGTACTGATGAACATTTGGTTTGTGTCTCATTTGAACAAGACTGCAGTGAGCATCTTGGTGGACATGTGCATTTTCTTAGGAAAGACCCCAGCAGCTGGAATTGCTGTGGCAAAGATATGAATACTGATAGTTTTTTTATTTTTTGCCACGTCCTGTGGCATCCTAGTTCCCAAGTCAGGGATGGAACCCACGCCCCGAGCAGTGGAAGTACAGAGTCTTAACCACAGGATTGCCAGGGAAGCCCCTCTTTTTATTTTATTTTATTTATTTATTTATTTATTTTGGACACTGATAGTTTTAGTAAACATTACCAAAATAGTGTTCATTGTAGACATACTGGTTCCTCTCTCTCCAGCATCAGGTAAGGATTCTCATATTCCTACATCCTCACCGACTCACGATATCGTCAAAGTGCTCCATTTGGGAGCCATCTGGGGGAAGGAAAATACTGCCTCCTAATTGCCCATTTCACAGATGAAGAAACAGAGCCTCGGGCAACTGAAGCCTGAGACAACACAGCAAGGGCTTCCCAGGTGGCGCTAGTGGTAAAGAACCCGCCTGCCAACGCAGGAGACACAAGAAGCAAAGTTTCGGTCCCTGAGTCGGGAAGATCCCCTGGAGAAGAGCACAGCAACCCACTCTGGTATTCTTGTCTGGAGAATCCCATGGACAGGGGAGCCTGGCAGGCTGCAGTCTACGGGGTCACAAAGAGTCAGACTCGACTGGAGCGCCTTAGCACACATGCACACACGTAGCAAGGAAGCAGCAACACAAGGGCTTGGATTCAGATCTTCTGTCTCCAAACCCAAGCTCTTGCCAAGATGTAGGGTTTTGCTCCTTAAAGAACAGGTGCTCCTGAGACATGCCATGGATACCCCCTGTTGTTGTTTAGTTGCTAAGTCATGCCCAACTCTTTTACGACCCCATGGACCAGGCTCTTCTGTCCATGGGATTTCCCAGGCAAGAGTACTAGAGTAGGTTGCCATTTCCTCCTCCAGGGGATCTTCCCAACCTAGGGTTCAAACCCACATCTCCTGCTTGGTAGGTGAATTCTTTACCAATGAGCCACCCAAGAAGCCAATGGATATTCCCTAGCGAGAGGCTAAAGGCAACCCAATGTCCCCAAGGTCACAACTAGCTGAGATGCACATGGAACCTGGCCCAGGGGCTGACAGGTAGACCACCACCTGCATGGAAATCACTGGAGAGGAAATGAGCTCGAAATGGAATTGACAAGGTGCCGCCGCCAACTCTGATAGTAAATTAGATAAACTTGCATCTGACACTATGCATTTAGAGCAAGGGAGCGCGAGGTTCTCAGCAGTCCTCAGCTGCTCCCAAGCAACAAGCCACTGGGAGTAAAAAATAAAACAATCTGAAGCTACAAAACGCAATAATGAATGATAACAGGCCCCAGAGCAGCAAGGGAGAATTATTGGAAAATCAACTAACAGCCCATCAGACGGGAGGCCTGAGCAGCTGGTAGCAGGAGACGGTGGCAGAGAAAACAGGGCTTGCAGTCAGAGATGTCTGGGTGTGAGGCGACTCCCACACTTGCCCGCTAGGTGACCTTAAACAAGTTCCTGGAGCTCTCAAAGATTCAGCTTCCTTGACTATAAAATAGGAGTGGAAAGAGTACGTACTACCTTCCAGCACTGTTATGAGGATTAAACGAGATTTCAACTAGACAGGGCCCAGGGTCGCCAAGCACAGTTGTTCAGGTCGGGCACAAACAAGGCCGTGTACCTGAAGCTGTGAGTGGGGTTACAGTTGCACCCCCTCTCCATGCCCGAGCAGGAGGCTTTATCAAATTTGCCAGAGCCCGCCGTGTACTGTATCAGCCTCGAAAGTGCTGGGCACATAGTAGGTGATCAATAAATGGGAACATTGGGATCATGGCAACCTGATTCCCCAGTTGGGGGTGCAGGCTTTTCTGACCGTGGCTGTGACAAGAGCTCGTCTCCTAGGACCAAGAGAAAGCCCCTACACGGGTCCTGGAAGCAAAGCTTGCAGGACTGAGTGGAATGAGCCGTGCTCCCCCCGCAGCCCATGCAGGAAAGGCTGGGACTCCAGGAAGTGCAAATGGAAAACGAGTTGCCATGCCCTGTGCAGCTTCACACTTCCGTAGAGACGAGAGCTCCAAGGAGGGGAGGGCATGGGGGGACCAGAGCCCCATCTCACAAAGGGCCATCCCCATGGACAACTTCCAGATCTTTGCCTGTGTTTTTCTTTCTGCCTAAAATGCTGCTTTGTCAGTCTCACTCTTCTCAGACCCCGCTCAAAGGCCCACTTCCTTGCTCCCTTCCCCAGATCCCTGTACCCCCGATCCCAGGCTAGAAGGACTAACTGCAGCTTATGCATCCTTGTAACCATCCACCCACCCACAACTGGACATAATTGGTTTTCTCTCTGTCTGATAAGTTAATGAATAAACGAGTGAGAGAGAGCCTGGCCTTCCTCTAGGACCCTGTGAAAGAGCAGGGACCTCCCCCTCCATCCTGGCCTGTCCTTTTATAATTAGGACCAGTGAGGTCTGAAGTCAGAGAACAGTGTTAGGACAGGAGAGGGCTGACAGTTGGGTGTGACAGGCCTGTCATTCTGACGGCCCCAGGGGCTTCAACAGAGTAAAATGTGACCCACAGCCAAGGCAGAGACACGCCATGGCAGGCTCTGTGTGCAGGATAACAAGCTGGGGAAGGATGCCCCTTGCTACAGAAAGAAGAATCTCTGGAGGCCTCCAGTCTTGCCGGACCACCTGCACTTGTAAGACCGCACTTCTAATCCAGGGTCATTTTTAAAGAAATTGATCAAACAAACACAGTGCTCTGGACCCAAGGGCAGCCTGGTGTTAAACCAAGCTGAGCTCCCAGGTCATCCTGGACCTGGGTCTGCCAGAGCCCTGGTCCTGCTGCACCCTCGTCACTTGCGTGCCCTTCACTCCTCCTCTGGCTGTGAGCACCTGGAGGGCAGGGACTGAGTTTCGTTAAGATCTTGCAGTGCCGGCTCCCTGCAGGAGGTCATTAAGTCATTCTGACCGAATGAAAGGCAGCAAGCTCAGGCTTCCCTGGTGGCTCAGTGGTAAAGAATCTGCCTGCCAATGCAGGAGACATGGGGTCTCCCGGGAAGATCCCACCTGCCATGGAGCAACTAAGCCCATGCACCACAACTATGGAGTCTGTGCTCTAGAGCCCAGGAGCCTCAACTACTGAGCCCACGCCTGTAGAGCCTGTGATCTGCAACGAGAGAAGCCACTGCAAAGAGAGGCTCGCACACTGCGACTAGAGAGCAGCCCCTGCTTGCCTCAACTAGAGAAAAGCCTGCGCAGCAACAAAGACCCAGCCCAGCCAAAAATAAATGCATAAAATTATAAAAAAGAAAGGCAGCAAGCTCAAGAGAAATCAGGAGAGGAGCCCCTTCTGCCCTGGCCAGAGTTTGGTCCTCACCAGAGTATGATGCTATCACGATTGTGTGACCTCAGATCCCAAAGTGGATGAGAGCTGGAAGCTGGGTGGGACTGGGGAAAGAGGGTCAGGGTGTGTATGAGGCAGCTCTTGCTGCAGCGATGAACAGTCCTAACATCTCAGCCGCTTTCAACACCAAACACTGCTTTCTCGTGCTTGTTACACAAGGGCAGCAGGTTGGCCACAGCTCAAGCCAGTTCAGCTGGGCTCGGCTGGGCTTGGTTGCACTGGGCTCCACATGCCCTCTCTGCAGGACCAGGCAGAAGAAAGAGCCACAGTGTGGGGCTCTGTGTTCTCATGACAAGGGTCAGAAGCTAAAGGAGGGCAGAGGCGCATGCTTGCATATCACATCAGCTTGCATTTGAATGGTCAATGCAAGTCATGCGACCATTCCGAAGTCAGTTGGGGTGGAATGATGGGCAGGAAATGAAAAACTGTGAACAAATAACGCCATTGAGCTGAGTACATTATTTTTTACTCTCCAGCCTCCCCTCTCCTCCATTCCGGAAACATATTCCATGTGGTATGAGCAGATCTAATCATCCTTACCTCTAAGCAGGCAGATGAATTAGGCCAGCCAACTGGAGTACTATATTGACACCTCCCAGGCCACAATGATTGGCTCAGGAATGGACATGTGATATAAACAGGCCAATGAGAGCTCTTCCCTGAGACCTTTCTGCCAGAGCTATCAGGAAAGATGCTCTCTTCTCTCTGGGGTTGCTAAGCAGGTAGGATGTGAGTGCAGGGCTTCTAAGTAGCCACAATGGTCTCCACAGAAAGGCACAGTCCAGTATGACAGCAATGAGGAAAAGGTTCTATGCTGCCCACCTGTGACTGTGGCTGGTGCAAATGAGTTACTGAGGTTCACACTTCCTTTGGGGTTTAATTTAAATTTTATTTTAATTCATTTACATTTCAATCTAATAGTCATAGATAGCTAGTGGCTAACATATTGGATGTAATCAGTATAGAATCTTTTATTATTTTTTTGGGGGGGTCTCTGTGTCCCATTGACCCTGATGCCTTTTGTCACTTATAAGAGCAAGTGTCTTTGCATCACTTTGTGGACAAAGGTTCGTATAGTTAAAGCTATAGTTTTTCCAGTAGTCATGTATGGATGTCAGAGTTGGACCATAAAAAGGGCTGAGTGCCAAAGAACTGATGCTTTCAAATTGTGGTGCTGGAGAAGACTCTTGAGTCCCTCGGACAGCAAGGAGATCAAACCAGTCAATCCTAAAGGAAATCAACCCTGAATATTCATTGGAACGACTGATGCTGAAGCTGAAGCTCCAATACTTTGACCGTGTGATGCAAAGAGTCAACTCATTGGAAAAGACCTTGATGCTAGGAAAGATTGAGGGCCAAAGGAGAAGGAGGTGGCAGAGGATGAGATGGTTAGATAGCATCACTGACTCAACAGACATGAATCTGAGCAAACTCCGGGAGACAGTGAAGGACAGGGAAGCCTAGTGTGCTGCAGTCCATGGGATCACAAAGGATCGGACAGTACCTAGCAACTGAACAACAAAAGTGTCTTTGCTTAAGATAGTAAGGTTTCCAACAACAGGAGTGGAAAGAGTCTAGGGACTTCCCTGGTGGCCCAACAATTACAAATCTGCCTTGCAACGCATGGGACGCTGGTGTGATCCCTGGTTGAGGAACTAAGATCCCACATGCCACGGAGCAACTAAGCCCACACACCACAACAAAAGATCCTGCATGCCGCAACCAAGACTCAAGGCAGCCAAATAAATAAATAAGATATTAAAAAAAAAAGAAGTGAAAATAGTCTTTAAGCAGTGCCATCAGCAACAGTATCACCTCCATTTATTTTGCCCTATTATATGCTAGGGGGCTTCCCAGGTGGCACAGAGGTAAAGAATCCACCTGCCAATGCAGGAGATGCGAGAGACACGGGTTCAATCCCTGAGTCAGGAAGATCCCCTGGAGAAGGAAATGGCAACCCACTCCAGTATTCTTGCCCAGAAAATCCCATGGATAGAGGAGCCTGGCGGGCTATAGTCCATGGGGTCGCAGAGAGTCGGACGCGACTGAGTGACTTGGCACATTACATGCCAAGCATTCAGCTGATACACATCTCAGTGATCTTTCTAAATAGGCCCATGAGGAACTTGGAGAGCCAGACAACCTAGACTTGAGTCCCACCTTCACCAATTACCAGCTAGGGGCTTCAGGCCGGGTATGCACTTTCTGATGCCTCAGCTTCCTTTTGTGTCCAATGGGGCTGACGTTGTCCCTGCCTTGCAGGGCTGTGAAGGCCAAGTGAGTTATTACATGTGGAGTGCCTACAACAGTACCAGGCATGTAGCAAACGCTCCCTGGTGTTAACCCTTTTTTTAATTATTATTCTCATCCCGATTCTGCAAAGTGATGAAGGTACCAGGTGACAAAGAACCAGGACTGAAACATCAGCCTATAGGATTCCAGAATATAAACTCTTTACCACCACATCATTCTGTTTGTGGCTTTTAAACTCCTCTGTCCATGGACATGAGAAAAGTAATATGAATAAGTATTAGCACTAATCGTATGCCCAAGAATATAAATCCCAGGCAGTTTTGCCTCGGAGCCCAAGCTTTTAACTCTCAGAGAAAGAAAACGATTCCCTTTTCAATGCTCCTCCTGTCCTTCTGTTAATGCCAAGGAGAAAGTCCCCGCTCAGTGCCAACGTATCTTTAATGCCTCTCCAGTACTTGTGCAGAGAGAGCCAGCCTAAGGCTCAAAGCCGACCCCAGTATCTGGAGGGGATTTAATAGGCGCTGTGCTTAAGCTCTGCTTTATGCCTCAGGCAGAGGCAGGAATTCCCTCTCTCTAGAGCTGCTATAGCTCCCGGTAGCCAGAAAGACAGTGATTAGAGAGGGGAGGGCTTGGCTTCAGGAAGCTCTCAGAGCCTGCAGAGGTGACCCACAGTCTGCGAGGCTCTCCTTCGCAGCCCAGGTAAGTTTCAGAGGGTGGTGGATGGCAGGGCACTAGGGGGCCAGCAGCCTTCCATGACCAACAGATGTCACCCAGCCTGCATCAGCTAGTTGACAGATTCTCGACCTGCGGTGAGTGGAGTTGCAGAAAGCACCCCACCTCACAGCATGTGATCAGGAGCCAAAGGTCCCGATCTGAGTCCCGGGCTGAGCGTCTGTGGGCAGTCCCTCCCTTCTCTGAGCCTTAGTTTTGTCATCTGAGAAACAGACATAACAATGCCTACCCCCGGACTTCCCTGGTGGTACAGTGGATAAGAATCCGCCTGCCAAAGCAGGGGACATGGGTTTGAACCCTGTCCTGACCTTAGAGAAGATCCCACCTGTTTCGGGGCAACTAAGCCTGTGTGCCACAACTACTGAGCCTGTGCTCTAGAGCCCACAGGTACAATTCCTGAACCTGAGAGACGCAGCTATGGAGCCTGTGTGCCTAGAGCCTGTACTCTGCAACAAGAGGAGCCGCCGCCACGAACAGCAGCCCCTGCTCGCCACAACTAGAGAAAGCCTGCACACGGCAACCAAGACCCCGCAGAGTCAAAAAGAAAGAAAGATTAAAAGAAAAAAAAATAATACCTACCCCCAAGGAATGATCCTAAGAAACTAACGAGGCCATACATGAGAAAACACTGTGTAAGGAACTGAATAAACATAAACTACTGCCGTTTTTATTCTTTGAGTACACGTGTGTTATTTCCATGTAGGAATCATCCACACAAAGTCAAGGGCTAATACAAGGGTGAGATGGAACCCTTGTAATTTTTCGAATTATCTTTGTTTTTGCATCTGTCTCTTTCTTTCAGGGCAGGGATCGTCTTTCCCATCTGGGCAGCCCACTGCCTAAGGCAATACCTGGCACAGCAGAGCAGCAACAAATATTTCTTGTATGGATGGATGATGGATAAATGGAAAACTGGATGTGTGGATGTATAGGGGCATGGATGGATGGAATGAAGGGATGGATGATGGATAGACGGGCTGTGGATGGATGAATGCACACGTGGTGATGGATAGATGGAAGGATGAAGGATTGATGGATGATGGATATATAATAGATGGATGAGAGATGGTTGGATGAATGGATGGATGGTGGATGAGTGGGTGATGTATTTATGGGTGACGGATGTATACCAGATGGATAAATGGATGGAGGATGGATGGGTGATGAAATTGAAATTTCAGGATGCAACTCTTGGCTAGGTCAGAATCTTACTCTGTTACTAGATCCCAACACCCCAAACCCTCAACCACAAGGAGCATGTACGTGTGTGTGTGTGTGTGTGTGTGTGTGTGTGTTGTGCTGTCCTGAGGGAGAATTTGGCAGAGAATGTGGGTTTTGGGGAAAAAATGTTCAAATTAAAACATACTTTTTAAAAAATGCCAGGAAGCCCCATGACAGGTCTCCAGCATGGGCACGAAAGGACCAACAGACACACACAAGTGTCCTGGTACCACTTGGTTGCTAGCTAAAATGTATAATACTTTTAAAACAACTTCTGGAATATGCCCTCTGAGAGTCTGCTTTCTCCCCAGTCTCCTATGCCAGCTACATCATCCAGACCAACACAAAGGAAGGTCTGTATTCAGGAGCCTGCTGGTGAGGCCAGTCAAGGCAAAAGACCCCGAAAAGGCATTTCTCATGTAGTTCAGCACAGTCCAGCGCCAAGGGGCACTGATCTTAACTCAAACAAATTTTCCAGGGTGGTTGGGACCAAGAGCTCCAGCCTCCTCTCACCAGAATTCTCAGTTACTTCAAGTGGCCCATCCTCTAGGCCACCCACCTATGATGGGTTAGTCTCAGTGTTTGTCTGCCTCACCACTGGTCTCTCAAGCCCTCCTCGAGCCAGAGGCAGGACCGGCAGGTAGTGACAAGGTGCGGCCTAATTCCCAGCCCCTTACAATACTCTGGCTTCCCTGGTGGCTCAGACGGTAAAGAATCTACCTGCAAAGCAGGAGACCAGGTTCGATCCCTGGGTTGGGAAGATACCCTGGAGAAGGGAATTGTTCCCTGCTCCAGTATTCTTGCCTGGAGAATTCCACGGACAGAGGAGCCTGGCGGGCTACAGTCTGTGGGGTCGCAAAGAATCAGACACTAATGAGCAACTAACACATTAACTCAGTACCTCACTGATGGGAATGCAAAGAGGGAGGAAGTGACCCCGCCTATAGAGGCCAAGGAAACCTCAGCAGGAAAGCAGCACTGACTTAGAGTTAGGCTTGGAGGATGCCCGGGAGACCCGCGGACGTCTCACAGAGGCTGGCTGAGCGCCTGATCCACTCTACTGGGGACCTCCTCATGCACACCACAAATCCACTGATGAACAGGTACCAGTGACTGAGCATGCATGGAGAAATGACTTTGCACATCCCTGCAAGCTAAGGGGACAGAGAACAGGGCACAACGAGGCACACCAGATCACAGTTGGAGGGTGCCTGGCTTGCACAACCTTGAAGAAAGAGGAGGAAGGAATTTCCCAGGAGGACCGGATAGGAGCCATTTCAGAAGGGGAGGGCTTGTAAAAGACACAGAGGCATGAAGCAGCTCTTTGGAGGACAGGGCAGCAAGGGGCTTGTGGGTGGTTCAGCCCGCCAAGCACCCATGCCCCTCAACTCTGGTAGCAGCATCTTGACTCTCCGTCAGGGACCACCACCATCAGTGTGTGAGATCGTGTTGGGGCTGACTCTGGCAGTGAGCAGACGACCCAAGGCTAGACTACCAGGGCTACATTCTTTACAATGGCAGGGTAAAGGGTTGCCCGTGATCCAAACCTGGCTAATGAGCCCCACCTGGGAGGTTTATTGGTGCTAAACTGGAGGGGATATAAACATGGAGCTGTTGGGGGCTACCATAGAGTCTGTCCTGCTCAGTCGCTCAGCTGTGTCCAACTCTTTGTGATCCCATGGACTGTAGCCCACCAAGCTCCTCTGTCCATGGGATTTTCCCAGGAAAGAATACTGAAGCGGGTTGTCATTTCCTCCTCCAGGGGATCTTCCCAACCCAGGGATTGAACCTGCATCTCCTGAATCTTCTGCATTGGAAGGTGGATTCTTTACCGCTGAGCCACCTGGGAAGACCCTACTATAGAGTAAATCCAACAAAAAAGAAAGAAGAATTCTGAAATGGAGAGGGGGAGAAAAAAAAAAAACAGAAACAGAGGAGAGGCAAAAGGAAGTGGAGAGAAAGAGAGACACTGAACCCTGTCAACATCGTATGAGCACCTGGATCTAGCTGAGCCTGAAGCCGTCCCTTTTGTGTTTTTGTCACTTAAGACCTTTTTTCCCCCCAAAGTCTCTTTGCTTAAGCCAGTTTGAGTTAGATTCTGTCACCTGTGACCAAACAAGTTGCCTTATTCATCTGTGTATCCCAACATCCATACCAGGAACTCAGGACATGGGGAAGAGATGGGGTGGGAAGGATGGCAGTCAGCCTGGCCTTTTATGGTAACTGCACGCATGCCGAACTGTATGTATGTTCACTAATATGAACATTATTACTTGAGTTTACCCATTAACTTTCCCAAAGCAGGGTGTCCAGAGCATGAGGCCCCTCTAGGTTCCAAATGATGAGTGCATTTGTCCATTTATAAGAGGCTTGACCAAAGGGGTGAATTTAATTTCCTGCCTACTTTTATATGCCAGATTCTTTGTGGCAATCTGATGTGATCTGAGAGACAAGAGCAGTTCTAACTCCAGCACGTGGACGTTGCGCCATAAATAACTATCCAATGAATCGGTTAATGCTGCTTTATGTAAATGGGATTCCCTGGTGGCTCAGACGGTAAAGAATCCGCCTGCAATGCGGGAGACCTGGGTCCAACCCCTGCGTTGGGAAGATCTCCTGGAGAAGGGAACAGCTACCCACTCCACTATTCTGGCCTGGAGAATGCCATGGACAGAGGAGCCTGGTGGGCTACAGTCCATGGGGTTGCAAAGGGTCAAACACAACTGAGCGACTTTCACTTTCATGTAAATGTTAACATAAATATGAAACTCGATTTCTGGGTGTGCAGAGCACAGAAGGTGAACTCCATGCGAGTCTCTATCAGCAGCCTCTCTGAGGAGAGCTTTGACACAACAGGAGACAAAAAAAAAATGCATCCTGGGACTTGTTGAGCCTTGGCAAGAATTACAACCCCACTGAAAAGGAAAATAATCTAGAAGTAGAGAAAATTAGGATTTATAATGAAAAAGTCAACTAGAATGCATTATGCCACAATCAGCAGGGAGCGGCGTCTCTTGGGTTTTCGGGATGCACAGGGAAGAGAAGAAACAGCTCCGGCTCTTCACCGGGAGGTTCCTCTCCAGTGAGCACAGCTGACATTCAGGGTGGAAATGGCTGGAGATGCATGAACTCAGTGGGAAACCCAGAAAGCCTTTTTTTCTTAAATTGGGTATTGGGCAGACTTTGTTTCTCACCTGGATTAGGTAAAGCCACTGAGACAAGCAGGAAAGTTTCAAAAACCCAAATACTAGCAGCCAACCGTCTTTAAATCCACTACAGGCCATGTTTGCTTTGGAAAATTAGAAAGTTACAAAATAAATAACAAAAATGAATGATAACATGCAGAGCTGGTACGCACACGTGCTAAGTCACTTCAGTTGTGTCCAGCTCTTTGTGACCCTATGGACTGTAGCCCACCAGGCTCCTCTGTCCATGGGATTCTCCAGGCAAGAATACTGGAGTGGGTTGCCATGCCCTCCTCCAGAGGATCTTCCCGACCCAGGGATCAAACCCACGTCTCTTGCAGCTCCTACATTGCTGATGGATCCTTTACCACTGAGCCACCGGGGAAGACCAGAGCTGGTATAATTAGAGTGAAACAAACAGATTCATACACTGAAGTGTGCACTCAATGTTCCCTAGGTAACCTCAACCCATGCTCCCCCACATCTCCCATCCTTACCCCATCATCCCGACCCTGCTCCCCTCTGACATTGCCTCTGGGGTGTCACACAGACACAGTAAACTAAACCCGGCCACTCTGAACTCAAGATTCCCTCCCCTCCTGCTAAACAAATTAGTAATAAATAACAGAAAACAAAAACCTGTTCCCACTCCAGTCTTCTCCATCTCAGTAATGGACACAACCCTGTGTTTCTCAATAGAACAAAAATCGAGGAGGCGTCCTCAAGTGGCTCCTTTCCCTCACTCCACTTTCACTTTGTCAGCTGATCCTGTTGGCTGTACCTTCAGGCTGTCTTCTGAATCCATCCAGTTGTCTCCATCTTCCCCAGAGGCCAAGCCACCAGCATCTCTCACCTGGCTGATCGCCTGTTAAGCTTCTTATTCCTGCCTCCATCCAATTGTCTCCACTCATCAGTCAAAAACACTCCTTTGTTCAATGGAAATCATATCCTTTCTCTGCTTAAAAGCCCTCAAAGGCATCCCAGTGTATTTAGCATAAAGTCCAAATTTTATACCACAGCCAACAAGGCTCTGCATGACCTGTTCCCTCCCAAGCAATCTGCCTCATTCAGCAGCCTTACTGACCTCCTTTGAGGTCTTCAAATCTCCCAGTCCATTCCTACCCCAAGGCCTTTGCACATGCTGCCCCATCATCCTGTACCACTCTTCCTTCCATTCTTACCATTTTCTAGGTTTCCACTCAAATGTCACCTCCTTAGAGAGGCCCCCTCTGCTTTGCCTCCCATCCAGAGGAGCTCTGCTCCCATACACGTCCACAGGGAGAATGGTGGGCTTAGTGCGGACCCCATTATAAAAAATGGATATAGACAAATACTTGAAAAGTAATACCAGGGGTCACCCCTAGGAGAGGAAGTGGGTGGCTGGGAACAGGGAGATTTTTTTACTGTGCATTGTTTAATGCCTTTGAATTTTAAATCATGTGCATATGTTATTATTCCAAAATGTGTGATTAAATCAAATAAAATAAGGAAGAAAAGAAGGAAAGAGAATAAGAGAGGGAGAAATACTCTTGGGAAATTGTCCTAAGGAAATAATTCCACAAACAAAAAAGGTCCCATGTAAGAAAATAATCACTGTGGTGTTAAACCACAAGGAATCCAAAAACTAAAAATAAAATAAATGCCCAGCAACACAGGAAGGACTCGGGGAAATACTGCTTTGTGAAGAGGTTGGAGTAGTATGAAGCTCTCAATAATGGTCATTATTAAGCCTGCAGAAATGTGGAGGAATGTTTATGACAATCATTAATGGAGAAGCAGACTCTAAGGGAGTACACTAAGAAGGGAAAATAGGGTCGTGAAAAACAGGAAACTGCTGAAGAGAGAAGGCCCACAGCTTTCATCACTTTCTCCAGGGAGTGTGCGACATGAAAAACTGTTGGTAACATCTCAGCTCTAAGCCTGAGTTTGGATTTTAGGCACTTTCCTGCTTTACCTAGTCTAGGGGAGAACCAAAGTCGGCTGGGTACCCAAATGACGAAAAAAAGCTAGGACTTCCCCGGTGGTCCAGTGGTTAGAAATCTGCCTTGAAATGTGGGGGATGATGTAGGTTCGATTTCTGGTTAGGGAACTAAGATCCCCACGCAGTGGAGCAACTAAGCCCATGCGACACAACTAGAGAGTCTGCTATTGTTTAGTCGCTCAGTCGTATCTGACTCTTTTGTGACCCCGTGGACTGAAGCCCACCTGGCTTCTCTGTCGGGATTTCCCAGGCAAGAATACTGGAGTGGGTTGCCATTTCCTTCTCCAGGGCTAGAGAGTCCATGCCCCCCATCAAGAGATTCCACCAGACACAGCAAAGATCACAGACACTACAACTAAGACCCGACATAGTCAAATAAATAATTTAAAAATAACAGAAAAAAAGACTTTCTAGGTTTCCCATTGAGTCCAAGCATCTCCAGCCATTTCCACCCTGAACATAGGGGAGCTCACTGGAGAGGAACCTTCAGGCAAAGAGCCGGAGCCATCTCTCCTCTCCCCTGTGCATCTTGAAACCCCAAGAGATGCGGCTCCCTGCTGATCTTTGCGATCAGAAACTGAGGCTCTGAGGGGGCCCACGCAGGACTGGGGTGGCAACAAAGGCAGTGAGCGACCAGGATTCAGGCTCCAGGAGACCTTAGCAGGGTGATACCAGGCCAGGGTTCCCCAGCCTCCGCGCTGTTGACATCTGGGGATAGGAAATTCTCTGTTGTTAAGGACAGACCTGCGCACTGTAAAACGTTTAGCAGCATCCCTGACCTCAACCCCTGGAGGAGGGCATGGCAACCCACTCCAGTACGTTTGCCTGGAAAATGCTATGGACAGAGGAGCCTGGCAGGCTACAGTCTATGGGGTCTCTTAAGCACACAGCACGACCCCAACCTACTGGATGTCAGTAGCAGCCCCCACCCTCAGTCAAGAACCTCTGTGTGCGTGCTCAGTAGCTTCAGTGTCCGACTCTTTTTGGCCCTAGGGACCATAGCCCACCAGGCTCTTCTGTCCATGAGATTCTCCAGGCAAGAACACTGGAGTAGGTAGCCATTTCCTCCTTCAGAGGATCTTCCCAACCCAGGGATCGAACCTGCGTCTCCTGCGGCTCCTGCATTGCAGGAGGATTCTTTACCGCTGAGCCACAGGAGAAGGCCCAACTGCAGCTATATTTTTAATGTTATTTTTAAATCTTTATTTATCTATTTACTTGGCTGCACCAGGTCTCAGTTGCGGCATGCAGGATCTTTCATCTACCACGCGAGTTCAGTAGTTGTGGCTCGAGGGTTTAATTGCCCTGCATCATGTGGAATCTTATCAATAGTTCCCCATCCAGGGAGTGAACTCACGTCCCCTGCATTGGAAGGTGGATTCTTAACCATTGGACCACCAGGGAAGTCCCTAATTACAGCTGTATTTTTTTTAAAGAAGATGTATATTAAATGGATTTATATGGTGCTTTTTAAATTTAAATAAAATAGGTGGGAATCCTTTTCCCATGGGAAGCCCAATTGAGAGTTTTTCAGTAGCCTGTCTCAATGACAGTAATTATTTATCATCCTCTCACCCCCGCACACATACAGGTCTGGTTTTATAGCACACGGGTGCTCCCTCACATGGGGGCTCTAATGGGGCCACGATTAATTCATAAAATATTAGGAATCGCTTTGCCACACCATGATAATAGCCCCGATTTCCACACAGGGTCTTTGTAGTTTAACGGCAGCTCAAATAATAAATTGCTTTAATGTCTTATTCAAGCTTTTTCCAGAGACTTGAAATGTCAGCTCTAGAATTAGATATTTCCTCATCCAACCCTCATTTTTCAGATGGGAAATCTGAGCTCTTTCCATACAAAGGGAGGTGACCTTCTGAAGTCTCACAGCTCATAAACAAGAAAGCTGGGAAGAGAGCCCGGGTCCCCTGGTTCACTGGGCTACTTCATGGCCACCCAACCCTACTCCCTTGGGAAAACACCCTTGATCAGTATAGGAGTCCTCAGAGTCAGTAAACCGGGCACTTCTGACCAACAACTGAGCATCTGAGTGGGTTCCCATGTTTGGATTTAGCCTGCGAGTGAAGCTGGAGTGGGTGGTTCGGGGGGTGGGGTGGGGGTGGTGGACAAACAACAAAAAAAAACAGCTTAAAAAGTTGTTCTTCCTCCACGTCCACCCACCCCCAAACTCCCCCAGTCACCTGTGGGATAATGAGCTGGGGTGACAGCATCTCTCAGGTGGGAAACACGGACCAAATACCTTCAAGAGTCCACATCGAGCAGGGCAGACCCAGCTCCTAACCAACAGTCATCCAGACATACTTCCCCAACCCCAGACAGGAGGCTCCCTGCCAGCTCCCCAGTACCACCCTTGTGCCTCCACACCCAACACCTTCCAGTGCTTTCTCCAGCCCCAGAGCATGCTCAGCCAGCACACAGAGTCGGGAGGAAGTCAGTGATGCCCTCAGCCAATGGCCCATGGCAGCTGGTGGGAAAATGCTTGATGCCCCCACACCTCATATTGTCCCCCAAAGTTCTCAGTGAGGTTCCACATTGGAACATGCAGAGACCCAGCTTCATCCCACCCTGTCTCATGGCTCACCTCTTTAGCAGGACTTCTGGAACCCCCTCCCAAATAAACTGCAGGCACACAAATCCTCAAGTCCTCATTTCAGAGTTGGCTTATAAGGCAGGAGCCAAGCAGCCCTGGCTGGTCTGAGCTAAACTTCCTTCCATACGCTCTTGCCAACACAGTCTCACCCTGACTCTGGGGTCTCCTGGGACAAGTCAGGACTCTCTCCACCACAGAAGCCCTTGACACATTTCAGAACAGCTCTCAGATGCCCCCAGGCCACTCCCCACCTTGCATTCTTCTCTATCCTTGGCTTAAAATGCTTTTTCCCAGAGCTGAAATGCACACACACGGTATTAATTGCATTCCCATTGTATATGAGAGTCACGTGTCTGGTTTAAACTCATAGATGAGTGTGCACTCCATGAGGGCAGAACTTCTCTTTGCATCTTCCTGAATTCTTAGAACTGCAAAGCATTAAGAGATGAATAAAACACAGCCTCCACTTCCCTATGAATAAACCACCCTCCTGGCTCCTCTCCAGAAGACTCATGATCGTTCATTAATGTCCCTCGAAGACCAAATGCTTTGGGTGTGCCTCTACTATGACAGAGAGGGACCACACCTCCCTCATGCTATATATATAATGTTTTAAGTGATGTAACCCAAGGTCCGACAAAGGATGGTTGGATGGCATCAATGACTCAATGAACATGAGTTTGAGCAAACCCTGGGAGATAGTGAAGGACAAACAAGCCCGGCACGTTGCAGTCCATGGGGTGGCAAAGAGTCGGACATGACTTGGCGACTGAACAACAACCACCCACAGTCACACTCTGGGTTTTGGAAGCCATTTTTCACTGTTGGCACAAAATAACAGTAACAATAGCAGCAGCAACAATAACTGATATACATATATGCTGAGCCAGGCACTGTTCTTATACCAAGTATACAGTTAACCAATGCCTTGCTGAATCTCTCATGTGTTGCTGGACTTGACCATTAGATCCTGTCCTTTGCACTCTGGACCTGAGTGCCCCACGTTACGTTTTTCCATCTAATATTTCCTCTAGTGGGATGCAGACACCACCAGTCTCTCTCCATATCTCTGCACCTTATATTCCCCCTCCCCTTTACTGCCTGATGGCTACATGTTTGATCAGAGTGCCCCCAATACCTCTTGCAGGTCATGGATTAAATGTGTCTGCATCAGCACCAAGGACAGCTCCTCACCACACCCTCTAGACACCCCTCACCCTTTGGCCTGGACGCCCAGACACTCACACACACACACATTTGACGTGCTTCTCCCCCATCCTGCCATGGCTTTGCCAAGCTCTGCAGAAAGTGGATATCAACCACCAGGCTCGTTAAGTTCACTGACTTAACAGACACTTATGCCGCCAGACACAGTCCTAAAAGCTTCACAATATCAATATCAATCCATTTAATCTTCACAACAACTCTTTGGTAGGTCCTCTTATTATCCCACTTTACAGCTGAGGAGCTGAGGCACAGAGAAGCTGAATAAAGTGTGGTTACATATCGAGTAAGGCAAGAAGTGAGATGTGAGCCCAGGCAGGCTGCCCAGCCTGGCACCAGCACAGGCTACCAGAGTCACAATCTAGTTCTCAGGTAATCTCGTCCTCAAGGGCTCTTATTAAATACATAAATCAAACACAGCACGGCCACGCACAGACCTTTGGTGAGAGGACAACATGAACCACAGGTTTGGTTTGATTGACTTTGTTCATTTGTTTGTGTGTTTTTAATCAAGGAACCCTATCATTCTGGGTTCCTGAGATCCATATTAACAAAATAGTCAGTGAGGGCACACTCTAAGAGTTTTTGAGAGTTCACAGGGTTCTCTCCCACTGGAGATGGAGTTTGATGCCCCCCACCCAAAGCCCTGTGGGGAGGGGGAGTACTTTATCTTCATTTCACAAATGAGGAGACGGAGGTTCCCAGAGGCTGAGCCACCTACCCACAATCACACAGGATTGTGTGATTCACACACAAGCAGGCAGAGGCAGCACTTGAACCCACAACCCTGGGGTCCAGATCCCACAATGCCACTCCACTCTAGGGCCTCCTCTGATTCCTCACTTCTGCCCGAGCCAGAAGGAGCTGGGCTAGAAGGAGGACAGTGTGTGTGTGTGTGTGTGCGTGCATGTGTGTGTGTGGTATACATACATGCAGGAGTGAGGAATCAGCTCCATGGAAAGAAGGCAGGAGTGGCAGGGCAGGGTGGGGGGGAGTCTGTCTCCATGGTTACGCGGAACCTGAACAAAACATCATCCACCACACAGATTACCGTAGCCTTAAGCGTTGCCACTTCTCCTCCCAGCAATAGCCTGAGACAGCCGACCACAGGGCCTTCCAACCTGCCTGCCGCTTCTGAGAGCCTTCCTTTTTCATTATTCCCATTATTAAATTTGGCACTTTATAACAGCTAAATGTTTTCTAATTATTTACAGGTTCACCTTCACAGCACCCCATGAGATAATGATCCTGCTGCACATTTCTGTAACATTCTGCCCGCCTCCAAAAACTCAAATTGAGTTACCAAGATTATCTCATTGATCCTCCCACTTAAGGCTCTGTCAGATCCATAGAAAGCAGGTGGAACTGCTTTCATCTGACCTGGAGGGACACTGAGGCACAGATGGATAAAGGCTGCTGTCTAGGATTTTACTGTAAATCAGAGCCACAAAGAGCATTCTGGGTTGCTTTTTTTCTTTTAACTCTAGAATAGAGGGCAAGATGTTGGATAGCATCACCAACTCAATGGACAGAGTTTGAGCAAACTCTGGGAGATGGTGAAGAACAAGGAAGCCTTGTGTGCTGCAGTCCATGGGGTCACAAAGGGTCAGACAAGACTAAGCAACTGAACAACAACAAGGGAGAATAAATGGGTTTCATCTCATTACCAATCTCCGTCACTGATAAGAGTTCCTGGTCAGCTGTGTTAAGAAGGATTCTGAGGCAGTATCTGAGATTTGTAGGACAAAGTAGTGTGATTGGGGATTTCCCTGGGGGCCCAGTGGTTAAGAATCTGCCTGCTGCATTCAAAGCCAGTGCTCTGGGACAGCCCAGAGGGATGAGGTGGGGAGGGAGATGGGAGGGGGGTTCAGGAACGGGGGGGGCACATGTGCGCCCATGGCTGACTCATGCTGATGTGTGGCAGGGGCCACCACAGTGATGTGAAGTGACTGTCCTCCAATTAAAATAAATAAATAAATGTTTTAAGTATAAATGCAAAATAAAAAAAAAGAATCTGCCTGCTAAAGCAGGGGATACGGGTTCAATCCCTGGTCCGGGAAGATCCCACATGCCTATAACTACTGAGCCTGCACATCCAGAGCCTGTGCTCTGCAACAAGAGAAGCCACCACGATGAGAAGCCCAAGTACCACAGCTAGAGAGTAGCCCCCACTCGCTGCAACTAGAGAAAGCAACAAAGACCCAGTGCAGCCATAAATGCAGAAATCAATTCTTTTTCAAAATCATGTGATCCATTAAGGATGCTGGCCATGGGTGAGGGAGGGGGTGGTGCTGGCACTTGGGCTGTGTATTTTCCATTTCTTCTTATGACAGTGGTAAATGTCCCTGGGAAGATGTCACGCTTGTTCTCAACCAGGAGAACAAAATCTTCTAAGATTTTGCCCCCGAGGGACATCTGACAATGCCTGGAGACATTCTGGTTGTCACCCACTGGAATGGGTACCACTGGTCCCTAGTTGGTAGAAGCCAATGAGATTTTTCAGCACTCTACAAAATGTCAGGGACTTCCCTGTGGTCCAGGGGCTAAGAATCTGCCTTGCAATTCAGAGGACATGGGTTCAATCCCTGGTTGGGGAACTAGATCCTACATGTCACAAGCAAGAGTTCCAATGCCACAACTAAAGATCCCACACACCACAACAAAGAGGGAAGATCAGGTGTACCCCAGCTAAGACCCAGTGCAGCCGAATAATTAATGAATTAATTAAAAACCAAACAAAACGTCTGCAGTATCAAGGTTGAGAAGCCCTCAACAGAACACACCCACTCTCATATGCACACACATATACACACACACTCACAGAAGGTCAGACTTCTGTCCTTTGTTCTCAGCAAGTCAGATGCCAACAGGAATATCTAGACCTTAATATGCCAAAACCCCAGATTCCTGATTTTCTCCCTAAACTTGTTCCCCCTCCTTTTCCTCCATCTCAGTAAATGGCACCACCTGTTCATCAGGCCTAAAACCTAAGGTTCATTCCTGACTCTTCTTCTTCCTTTGTCAGCCCCACCATCAGGTCCTGATGGTTCTTCCTGTGAAACAACTCCCACCCCCACACCCCCTCCTCCAGGCCCCCCACCCCAGCTCCACCTACCACCTTGTGTGGACCACCAGAACTGCCTCCTAACTGCAGCTCCCCAGCCACACCCACCTCTTTTCAGCTCCTTGCTCCCACCTCAGGGCCTTTGCACTTGCTCTTCTCCCTGCCTGTTCTGCTTTCCCCAGATCTTCACTGCGAGGCTCCTTTTTGACATTTAGATCTCAAGAAGAACATCACCTCCTCAGAGAGGCCTCCCTTCCCTGCCCACCCGAACTAAACTGCTTCTTGGTTACCCTCCATCCAATCACTAATTTTTTAAATTAATTTAGTTATTTTAATTAGAGAATAATTACTTTACAATATTGTGGTGGTTTTTGCCATACATCATCATGAATCGGCCACAGATATACATGTGTCCCCTCATCCTGAACCCCCTCCCATCCCCCTCCCCACTCCATCCTTCTGGATTGTCCCAAAGCCCTGCTTCATGCATCAAACTTGCACCGGTCATCTATTTTACACGTGGTAATGTGCATGTTTCAATGCTATTCTCTCAGATCATCCCACGCTCGCCTTCTCCCGCTGAATCCAAAAGTCTGTTCTTTACATCTGTGTCTCCTTTGCTGCCCCGCATGTAGGATCACCAGTACCGTCTTTCTAGTTTCCATATATACACGTTAACATACAGTATTTGTCTTTCTCTTTCTGAATTACTTCACTCTGTATATTTTTCTTTTTATTGTAATTTTCACTCTCTGAAACCATCTTATGTATTCATTTGTTGCCTTATCACTCCCCCAAAAGAGAACTACAGGTCATAAGATTAGAGACCTCATCTTTTTCATCACTGTATCCCCCTTGTTGATTCCTAAAAAACCCAAACACAAAACAAAATACACACAGCACTCAGTATGCATTTCAATTTAATAAAACTTCAGGGATAGACGCCCTTCCAGCAACCTACAAAGAGACCCTTTTCAGTGGGGCAGGACCCAGGAGATGAAGACAGTCTCACAGCCCCAGAACTGAGAACTTTCCCTCCGCTGAGCTGGGGCCCCTGTGGGCACTCAGGCAGATGAAGGGTTTGCAGGTAGCTCCAGGGCCTCCCACAAACCACCCCCCCACCCACCACGCCGCCCCCCACCCCTGTCCCCTCAGCCAGGACAGTGCTAACTGGCTACCCAGGCATTTCTTGGAACCAGTTAAGATCTAACCAGACTCTCTTTCCTCAACAGCGTCCCCATCCCAGAACCCCCCTCTAAATTCCAAGTGGTTTATTCAGACTCTAAAGAACACATACCCCCTCTGCTGAGTGCTATGGGAGAGGTCTTGCCTGCGTTCTCTCAAGCCCCCAACAACTCTTCAGATGTTTGGGGAGGGGGGCATTTTATTGATGGGTGCAATGAGGGAACTTTAAGATGAGTTATTTATTCAGGATCACACAGAACTGGTACTGGAAGAATCCCTCACAAGACAAAGACCCAACGCTAGTCATCCTTTACCTCTAGTACCTATTAGGTAAGCACCTGATGCAATATAAGCAAACATCCAGAGAACCGATGCTGAAGCTGAAGCTCCGATACTTCAGCCACGTGATGCAAAGAGCCAACTCGTTGGAAAAGACCCTGATGCTAGGAAAGACTGAAGGCAAAAGGAGAAGGGGACAGTAGAGGATGAGGCGGTTAGGTGGCATCACTGGCTCAAAGGTCATGAATATGAGCAAACTCCAGAAGACAGTGGAGGACAGAGGAGCTTGGCAGGCTGCAGTCTGTACGGTCACAAAAAGTCAGACACACCTTACAGACTGAACGACAATCCAGACCTTAATAAATGGACATGGAATGAATGAGTGAGTAAAAGAATTGATAACAGGGCCACAATTCCAACTCATATCTTCTTGTTGTAAATCCAGAAGAGATTGAGGTCTCCTCTCCTCTTTATCAAAACCTACACTCAACAGAGGGTGAAGGGCTTCTGTTTAAGACAGGTGGCATGTGGATTTCCCTGGTGGTCCAGTCACTAAGACTCCATGCTCCCAATGCAGGGGGCCTGGGTTCAATCCCTGCTCAGGGAACTAGATCCCATATGCCTCAACTAAAGGTCCTGTGTTCTACAACCAAGACCCAGTTCAGCCAAATACATAAATGTTTTAAAAAAAAAAATGCTGGTGGCAGGCCAGGGATATATGACTTGCCCCTTGGGGCTAGTGGCAGAGAACCTGCCTGACAATGCAGGAGATGTAAGAGACGCAGCTTCAATCCCTAGGTCAGGAAGATCCCCTGGAAGAGGACATGGCAACTCACTCCAGTGTTTTTGCCTAGAGAATCCCATGGACAGAGGAGGCTGGCAGGCTACAGTCCATAAGGTCACAAAGAGTCAGACCCAACAGAAGCGACTCAGCACACAGCCATCTTTCAATCAAAAGGCTCAGGGAGACACATGAAGCAGTGAAGTATTACAAGGGAACTAGCAATTGGGCCTATAGTCAATGATCTCTGCCAGACCGAGAAGGAATTTCCATTCATCAGCTTATCTTTGCAGCCAAGAAGGAAGACCAAAGGGGTTCCACTGCCCTAGCGCAGTGACATCACTAGATCTGGGAGAGGCAGTGCCCACCCTCCGTAGCCCAGGAGCCACTTTCTGAGGCGACCAGGACTGTTCAGTCCCCGGCCTCCATCCACCCAGTATCCGTGATGCCCAGTGAGGGCACATGGTAAGGGTCAGAAAGAACAGGCAACAACACATTGCATCTTGAGTTGAAGTAAAATGGGGCAAAGATAAGAAGAAATGTAGGAATGCTGGGGGAACCATAGTTTTATATCAGCCATGTCTGTTAAGAACTAGAAAGGGGGCTTCCCTGGTGGTCCAGTGGTTAAGAATTCTATTCACCTTCCAATGCAGGGGATGTGGGTTCCATCCCTGGTCAGGGAACTAAGATTCTACACACCTCCGAGCAACTAACCCCAGGAGCCACAACTACTGAGCCCACGCACCACAATGAAGATCCTGCATGCTGTGATTAAGACCCAATAGAGCCAAGTAAATAAATAATAACAACAACGAATAACTAGAAAGTACTGCACAGAACAAGAAGGTCATTCCTCCTTTCCATATCAAACCACCAGCAGGGAGAGAGGGAGGTCCTACCTCCAGCAAGCTGAGTCACAAAATGTAAACATAGCCTGAAAAAAAAAAAATAGAAATCAGCTTAGTGATATAAGTGCCAGACTTCTGTACCACTTAAGATACATGAGGAAGAATCTAACAGCCACCAGGTGAAAAATGAGGCAGATCAGAGAGAATCCACACATCCTATTTTGGAATAAACATTAGGCCTGAAGAGACCTTTCCAGACCCAGAGATGAGGAAAACAATCATGAATAGGGCATTGGGGATCATTCTACAACCTAAAAAGAAGAACAGAAGCACATCTTTGAAATGCACTTATTCTAAGATAATTCGTAGAAGCATTTGTTCCTGTCCCTGAGAAAATATAAACTCCATAACTGAGACTCAACAGATTGGAGAATTAGACAACAGATTTAGTTGAGAAGAGCCGCCAGGAAGGCAGTCTAGGTGAAAGGAAGGACTTTAAGGAACTAAAGATTCAAATTGTTAGTTGCTCAGTCGGTCCATGAAATGCTCTAGGCAAAAATACCAGAGTGGGTAGCCATTCCCTTCTTCAGGGGATCTTCCCAACCCAGGGGTCAAACACAGGTATCTCACACTGTGGGCAGATTCTTTACCATTTGAGCCCAAAAGATGCAAAAACAGAGTCCAAATACATATCTGAAGCAGTGAAAAGCAGACTCACCCCCACAGAAAATGGAATCAACATTGCAGCATGGCAGTTTACCTCCAAAAACTTACACCACTGCCCAGGAGGAGATGCTCTGACAAGGCAGGGACACCAGGAGGCACAGCTCAAGGAGCAGAGAGAATCTTCTCTTGTGTTTCTGCTCCTCTGAGCTGGAATTAAAACTAGGGCCTGGTGGGACTTCCCTGGTGGTCCAGTGGTTAAGACTCCAAGCTTCCGATGTAAGGAGTACAAATTCAATCCCTGGTCAAGGAACTAAGATCCCACATGCCATGCGGCCTGGCCAAAAAAAAAATTTTTTAAACCTGGAGCCTAGAATCTCTTGCTTTGATGGAAGCACAACATTTCCTACCCTAAAGCTCCCAGCAGAATCAGGCTGGAGCACAGGGAAGAGGAAGTGAGAGGATCTCTCTGACTAGACCAAGGCACCTTCAGAGCTGCCCAAGCACGATTTAACCATAATCACTGGAGTAGAAAAGCATAAAGGATTTAGGGCCAGAATCCATGCTTCTGAGCAGAAATACCAAAAGCTGGAGAACAAACTTTCTAAACTATTTTGGCATACAAAAGAACGAACGGGATTTCTGGTTTTCTTTCTGGCAGGTGAGAGGCTTGGAAGTCACCAATCCACCCTGCGTGGGTATGTGCTAAATCACTTCAGTTGTATCCAACTCTGTGTGACCCTATGGACTGTAGTCTGCCAGGCTCCTCTGTCCATGGGTGTGTGAGTGAAAGTCGCTCAGTCGCATCCAACTCTGCAACCCCATGGACTATAGAGTCCATGGAATTCTCTAGGACAGAATACTGGAGTGGGTAGCCTATCCCTTCTCCAGGGGATCTTCCCAACCCAGGACTTGAACCAGGGTATCCTGCATTGCAGGCGGACTCTTTACCAACTGAGCTATGAGGGAAGCCCATGGGATTATCTAAACAAGAATACTGGACAGTGTCGCCATGCCTTTCTCCAGGGAATCTTCCAACTCAAGGATCAAACCCGTGTCTCTTATGTCACCTGCATTGGCCAGTGGGTTCTTTACCTCTAGTGCCACCTGGAAAGCCCCCAATCCATCCTAAGAACAAGTAAAAGAAAAAGCTAAACAAATTGAAAACTCAACAACTCTTTTTAGAGCTCCAATAGAAGTGAGGTCACAAGGCAAACGGCTGTCCCCAAAATTGGTGGAGGCTCAGGAGGATTCAGAGAAACACAACATCACAGAGCAGAAACCGCTGTGGGAACCAGTGCCAGGTGAAGGCATCCTGAGCTGTAATTGATGAACTGCTGGAGGCTCAGTGTGGATAAGCCTGAGAAATGAAAACGCCTGAGGGGGACTCCGTCATCCAGGGTCCTCACACTTCTGTGAGTTTTACCTGCAGAAGGTCTACCACATCCTCACAGTGAATATCAGAGAAAAAACCCCTCATACTTCAGGAAGGAACGGGGGTAATGAATCATATGAAGTTCATCAGAGCATTCTGTTCTTCTCAACAAGATTTACCCTCAGGACAAACTAGTTAACCAGAGTCCAACCTGTATATTAGTTGCTCAGTCTTTGCAACCCCATGGACTATAACCTGCCAGGTTCCTCTGTCCATGGGATTTTCCAGGGAAGAATACTGGAGTGGGTTGCCATTTCCTCCTCCAGGACATCTTCCCAACCCAGGAATTGAACCCGGGTCTCCGGCATTTCACGAAGATTCTTTACCATCTGAGCCACCAGGGAAGCAGAGTAGTCTAACCTGCTGGGGTGTTATCAGAGCCTTACTAACCTGGAGGAAGGGAAACACCCAATTCCAGCGATCCTATGCCACCTAATAGTACAGGGGACTGAGAAGCACATGGGAAACTCACAACCCAGGGGCACAGGCTCACCGAAAGGCTGAGACCTAAGTCACAAGAACACAGGACGCTTGCCCTGCCCCACACATCACCATCACATTACTGAAGGCTATCGACAGCAGTTCCTTTTACCCAGCACACCATATCCAGCTATTAAGAAAAAATTACTATGCATGGCTAACATGTGATCTGGCAATTGTACCCCTGGGCATACATCCAAAGAAAACTCTACTTTGAAAAGATACAAGCACCCCAACGTTCGTAGCAGCACGATTTATAATAGCCAAGACAAGGAAGCAACCTGAATGTCCATCAACAGATGAATGGATAAATAAGATGTAATTAAAATATGTATAAAGGAATATTACTCAGCCATAAAAAGAATAAAATAATGTCATTTTCAGGAACATGGATGGACCTAGAGATTAACATATTAAGGAAATAAGCCAGATGAAGACAAATATCACATCATACCACTATATGTGGAATCTAAAACATGATACAAATGAACTTATTTACAGAACAGAAACAGACTCACAGACATAGAAAAGTAAATTATGGTTACCAATGGGGAAAGTAGGAGGAGGAATAAATTAGGAGTTTGGGATTAGCAGATATGCACTAATATATAAAAATAGATAAACAACAAGGTAGCACTATCTATAGCACAGGGGACTATATTCAATATCTTAGAATAAGCCATAATGGCAAAGAATATGAAATATGATATATATGTACATTTATGTTATATTTATTTTATTTGGGATATATACATACACCCCAAATTAACATCAGACAGATCTAGAAAGTTCAGAGAATGCCAAAAAGAACATTAAGCCTATGTGACAGAAAATAATAGCCATAGAGGTCAGGGGACAGAAAACAATCCCATAAATAAGAGGTGGGTGTTTCTGAAGAAGAGCCCAGAACAAATGGAATAGGAGAAACAGTTGAAAATACAATACAATCAAGCCTTCCTAAGCTGACAACAGCAGGTACTTGGCCAATTTAAAAACAGATTTATTTATTCTGTGATGAAATTCTATTTTGAGGATGAATGGGAAAAATCATATAAGAATCAAGGAAAAACAGAACAAGTTGTCTACAAAAGAAAAAAATTAGACTGACTTCAGGCACCTCTTCCTCAGTGAGAGACGCCAGAAAATATGGAATGATGCCCACAGGACACTAAGGGGAAAGGTTTAAACCTGTGTCTTCTATACCCAGCTATGGTGTCATTCACAGCCAAAGGTCACAGCGAGCCATTCTTAAACAAGAGCTAAGAAGCAGATCAAGTGCATTGGGGATAAAGCACAGTCCTCCATGCCTACAAAGCTCTGATCTTATCTCTGCTCCCTGCCCCACTTCACCCCACACCACTCTCCCTAGCTCACTACCCTCCAGCCACATCCAACTTCTCTCCATTCCTCCCACTCGCCAAGCTCTGTCCCTCTGCAGAGGCTTTTCACTATTGTTTCCCCTGCCTGCCCCAGGCTAGCTTCCTCTCATTCTTTGAATCTCACTTAAATGCCCCTCCTCAGAAGGAGATGGGTTTGCTGCTTCACGTATTGTTAATATACGCACATTCACACATGAGCAGATGTACATGTGAACACATGCACACTAGAACAGAAACACATACACACATACAACTAGAAGTTCCAGGAGGGCAGGAATTACCTCACTGGCCTCATCTCCACTGCATCTCAGCATCAAGCATGGGATCCAGCCCACAGCTGGTGGCCAGAACATACATCATCATATCTAGTGTTCAAAGTCAACCAGGACATGAATAAAATGGGGTAGGGGTGGAAATTAACTAAAAGGACTTAGAATTAGTATTGAAACCAGTTATGCAAGAAATCAAGTTGCAATTATTATTACAAATATGAGTAAAAACCAAAATTCAAGAGCTACTAATCTCATCCTAGGACTTCTCCAGTGGTCCAGCGGGCTTCTACTGCAGGGAGTGTAGGTTCAATCCCTGGTGAGGGAACTAAGATCCTTCATGCTGCATGCTATGCTATGCTCAGTCACTTCAGTCGTGTCCGACTCTGTGCGACCCCATAGACGGCAGCCCAACAGGCTCCCCCGTCCCTGGGATTCTCCAGGCAAGAACACTGGAGTGGGTTGCCATTTCCTTCTCCAATGCATGAAAGTGAAAAGTGAAAGTGAAGTCACTCAGTCATGTCCGACCCTCAGCCACCCCATGGACTGCAGCCCTCCAGGCTCCTCGATCCATGGGATTTTCCAGGCAAGAGTACTGGAGTGGGGTGCCATTGCCTTCTCTGTCATGCTGCATGAGGCAGCCACACACACACACAAAAAAAAACTGGCTTCCCAGGTGGCACTCATGGTAAAGAACTGCCTTCCGATGCAGGAGACATAAGAGACACAGGTTTAATTCCTGGGTCAGGAAGAACACCTGGAGAAAGGCATGTCAACCCACTCCAGTATTCTTGCCTGGAGAATCCCATGGACAGAGGGGCCTGGAAGGTTACAGTCCATAGGGCTCCAAAGAGTAGGACACAACTGAAGTGACTTAGCACACAATCTCATCCCACCACAGAAGATGTACTACAAACAGCTCTTCATAATTATTAGAGAAATAGAAATCTAAGATTTAAAAACAGAATTAACAGCAATGTGTATACTTTTCAAGTCATCAGCAAAGAAAATAGAAACAAAACCAAAAAGGAAAAACAAAGAACATGCTTAAAGAGAAAGGTATAAAGAATTGAAACATTCTACAAAAAGACATGAAATCAAATGTACTGATTACAGAAATAAACATCATTTGATTAAGACCCCCAGGTGTCCCAAAAGACAGACTCTTACTATGCTGCTCTTACCAGATGTGCACCTAACAGAAAGACACAAAAAAGTTAAAATAAAAAGGCTAGAAAGATATAAAGAGGACACAAACAAAAGAAAGCTGGGATAGTGATATTAAAATATGAAAAAATAGAAGCCAGAGCAAAAAGCATTCACTAGGGGAAAACAGTCATTTTATCTTGACAAAAGATAAAATCCACAATTCCACAATGAAAATATAACTGTCACAGATCTTTTTGTGATGAATAACAAAGAATCAAACTTTATAAAAACAAAAACTATTAGAAACACAAGTAAAAATGGAAAGAATTCTATTGAAGAGAAAGACTTTGACCTACCGCATCTAGCTTTTGACAGATCAAGAAAGCAAAGAGAAATAAACAACAAAATCATCCCTGAAGTTCTAAATTTTATAAACCTGCTTTACCTTACACACAAGGAAATTAAATAGAACATTCAATTTGTCAAATAATTTTTCCCAAAAAAGTACGAAGCAGAATTTCACAGGCCACCTCCTTCAACATTCTGTAAAGCTAAAAATTAATGACAAAAAATTTAAGTGAATAAGGCAAAGCACCAGGAAATTATTAATGCTCCACTAAATTATTCTTGAAGATAAACTCAATGAAAGGGACTTCCCTGGTGGTCCAGTAGTAAAGAATCCGCCTTCCAATGTAAGGAACATGAGTCCAATACCTGGTCAGGGAACTAAGAACCCCCAGCCACAGGGCAGGCAACTAAGCCCACGCTGCATAGCCAGAGGAGCCCATGCGCCACAACAAAGACCCAGTGCAGCCAAAATAAACAAGCAAATAACTCAACGATGAAACAAAACTGAAATTTCAGAAGTGCTGAAAACAAAATTATAATTTCAGAACTTTTAGAAAACCATTTTGAAAAAGGCACTGCATTTCAAAGCTCACAAGATTTGAGCAAAGTGGTGCCGATAGGCAAACTCATAGCAGTAAATGCATTCTTGTTTTTAAAACTATGGAAACAAAATTTTCAACTCAAATACTTGAAAACAGTAATAAAACAACCCTCACAAAGGTAAGCCAAAAGAAATTAATGATGCATTTGGAAATTTAAACTGAATTTCTAAATACAAGAGTATGGCTTCTTTATTTAAAAAAAAAAAAAAAAAAGGTGGGGGGGTGGGGGGACAATTAAACAGCCTAGCTGGTAAGACCTGGACCAAAAACAAGAGAAAAATCAGGAACAAATTACCGGAGCCTTCAACTTGAGAATGTGACATCTCGGTACAGATCCCATGTAAAGATTTCAAGCCAGTCTGCTCTTTTCTGGAGGGTCTGAAAAGCAATTTTCACCAGGACCCATATCACCCTCAGCAGACTTCAGCAAAATAAATCAAGAGAAAGAGGGAAAATATATAGGACTAGGAGTGTAAAGAGGAAACTAATTAAACAGAGACTTTTCCTTTTAATCACAAGAAAATACTTTGCTAAATTTTATGCAAATAAGTTTGAATCTCTTGATGAATAAATTATTTTAGGAGAAAACACAATTCTCTAAAAACTGACTCAAGAAGTAGAAAATGGATGAACTTATTCTGCCTAGAACGCTGCCCCCGTACCCAGAACTTATCCTGGTCATTCAGATCTCAGTTCAAATGTCACCCCTTGAAAGAAGTTCCCCCAACACCCAATCAAGAACCCCACCCTCACCTGCTATCTCATGACTCTGCTTCATAGCACTTAAGTCTACAGTGATTGAAAATATATGAAATTATGGGCTTCCCTGGTGGCTCAGACAGTAAAGACTCTGCCTCCAATCCAGGAGACCTGGGTTCAATCCCTAGATCAGGAAGATACCCTGAAGAAAGGAATGGCTACCCACCCTAGTATTCTTGCCCAGAGAATTCCATGGACAGAGGAGCCTGGTGAGCTACAGTCCATGGGGTCGCAAAGAGTCAGACACAACTCAGCTTTCTTTTCACTTAAGTTTTCATATGAAATTATTTATTTATGTTTGCTTAACTTATTTATTTTCTCTCTCCACTGGAATATGAGCTCCTTGTGAGCAGGGACCTCATTCATCAAGTTCACCCAGTATTCCTGGTACAGAGGAGGGGACCCAGTACAGAGAAGGTGCTCAAAAAACATGTCTGAATGAATGAAGACCAAAGAAGACACAAAGATAGCTTCCAAATAATCATTCCAAATGATCTCTTATTGCAAAGGAAGACAAATCTTTCAAGATGGAAATAACTATCCAGTAAGTGTCAGAACAAGTGGGCCGGCAGTCATATATGGGAAGATGACTGACCACAGGTCTCAAAATCCTACTCCAACACAATCAGAGGGGGAATGAAGAACGGGCTTGAGAAGCAAGCAACCTAAACATCCACTGACAGAAGAATGGATAAAGAAGATGTGGTACATATATACAATGGAACACTACTCAGCCATGAAAAAGAATGAAATCATGTCATTTGCAGCAACGTGAATGGACCTAGAGATTATCATACTAAATGAACTAAGTCAGAGAGAGAAAGACAAATATCATATAATATCACTTATATGTGGAATCTAAAACATGGCACAAACGAACTTATTTACAAAACAGACTCACAGGCATAGAAAACAAACTTAAGTTACCAAAGGGGAAAGTCGGGAAGGGATAAATCAGAAGTTTGGAATTAACACCTACACACACTGTTGTTGTTTAGTCACTAAGCCATGTGCAACTCTTTTGCAACCCCATGGAAAAGGGTAGCTAGTAAGGCTCCTCTGTCCATGGGATTCTCCAGGCAAGAATATTGGAGTGGGTTGGCATTTCCTTCTCCAGGGGATCTTCCCGACCCAGGGATGGAACTCGTGTCTCCTGCACTGCAGGTGGATTCTCTACCACTGCGCCACGAGGGAAACCTCCAGATACACACTACTGTATATAAAATAGATAACCAACAAGGAGGACCTACAATACAGCACAGGAAACTAAACTCAACGTTTTGTAACAACCTATAAGGGAAAAGAGTCTGAAAAGTATATGTGTGTGTGTGTGTGTATAATTGTGTGTGTGTGTGTGTGTGTATAACTGCGCTGCGCACCTGAAGCTGAAACTAACATGATATTGTATTCATAAATCAACTACACTTCAATTAAAAAACCTCCATTAAAGACAGTGAGTATCTGAATGTACAAGAGATTCAAAAATAAAATAGATAAACAACAAGGACCTACTGTATAACACAGGGAAGTATATTCAATATCTTATAATAACCTATAATGGAAACGAATATGTATACATAACTGAGTCATTGTGCTGTACACCAGAAACTAACACAACATTGTAAATCAACGATACTTCAATTAAAAAAAAAAGACAGCCTGGAAAAGTCACAGAGATGTGACTGGTTTATGCAGTTAAGAACACACGTGGAAGCAGTGACTGGCCCGGCACCTCACTACACATTAGATGCATTCCTCTACTCAAGCCACTCAGACCAGGGGGGCAGAGGGGAGGCGGAGAAATGGTTGGACTCTGGATGTATTTCTATTTTTGTTAATATTTATTTATTTATTAATCGGGTCTTAGTTGACACACGTGGAGTTTTCCTTGCAGCACGTGGGAATCTTCCTTGTGGCACACGGGCTTCATTGCCCCAAAGCATGTAGGACCTTAGTTCCCCAACCAGGAATAGAACTAGCATCTGCATTGGAAGGTGGATTCTTAGCCACTGGACCACCAGAGAAGTCCCTGGATGTATTTTGAAAAGGAGCCAATAGGATCTGCTGATGGATTGAATGCTGATGTATGTGTGAGAGACAAACAGAGAGAAGGGAGAAAGGGTTAAAGAGAACTTCAAGGTTTCACCTGGGAAAGATGGTGCTGTCCTTTATTGCTTGTTGAGATGGAGCTGAGGGGGCAGGTGAGGATGAGGTATTCAATCACGCTTGTCACCAGTCTTCGCAAGCTCCGCTTTCTAGGCACCTGGTAGGACCGCCATGCTCCAGCCCCTAGAAGATTAGCTAATGCCAGGTGACTTGCTTTGGCCAATGAAACGCAAGCCAAATGGCACGAGCCACTTCTGGGCAGAAACTCATCCCCCTTTCCTGCTTCTACAGCCTCGGAACCCGGAGACAGAGCCTCTCTTACCCAAGTCCAGGATGGGGACACATGGAACACAGCCCCTGGGGTTGTCTGAACCTTCCCAGACTTGTAGATGGTCAAGGCAGAGTGATCCAGCCTCCCCCGGCCAGTGATGGCAGAAGAACAGACAGTGGGTTGGAGACTTGTTCATTGGAGATGCAGGTTAGACCTCTGAGCAGAGGTCTCAGCTGAGGGGAGCCACTGAGACTTGTGCCCAACCCCCTACCCTGACTGTGTCTGGGGAAGGTCTTCCTCCCTCTGCTCCTCACCCAGGACCACCCAGATTTCTCCTGAGACTCGGCAAGGCAAGTGTTAGTCGCTCAGTTGTGTCCGACTCTGCAACCCCATGTGCTGCAGCCCACCAGGCTCCTCTGTCCATGAGATTCTCCAGGCAAGAATACTGGAGAAGGGTACCATTTCCTCCTCCAGGAGATCTTCCCGACCCAGGGATCAAACCCACGTCTCCTGCATTGCAGGTGGACTCTACCATCTGAGCCACGAGAACCAGCAGGGAACAAAGCTGGCAGCTGAGGGCATGGGACAAGGATGGCAGGGAGAGACAGTTCTTCCAGAGCTCGACCCTGGGACAGAGCAAGCAGGATGGAGAGAGACCCAGAGAGAAGAGAGGACAGACAGACAAGGACAGAGGGCAGGGGAGGCTCCACAACTGTGTCCCAGTGGCCACCAGAATACAGATCCAGTTGACTCGCTGAGAAGCTGCCTCCTACATAGTGAGTTTACTTGGGCTGCGAATGACTAATAAAAAGACCAGTTTTGCTAAGATGTGTTTATTACTCTCCTCATACATGAGTCACCACCATCCTTATTATTATTGACCTGTGGCAGTTTAGAGAGGGGCTGGAAGCCTTGATGGGCAGAAGTCCCCCAGTAGCACAACACCAAGCCCACCCACTCCCCCCCAGCAGGGGAGGGATGGAGGAAGGAGGAGGGGGGAGTCTGGGGAAGGGGAGGGTCTGGTCTGGCTGCCGCACCTTCCCCACCTGCCCAAGGCACCAAGGGCTGAGGCCTCACGAGCCCACCCCTGGCAGTGCCGCCTCCTCCCACCATGGACCCAGCCCTCCTGGAAAAGAGCAGCAAGAAGGGGGCCATATGTGAGCCTTCCCGCCTCCCCCGGGCTATTTCAGGCTCCCCTTACTTGCTTCTCCTCTCAGCAACTAAGGCCTGCCTGTGTGTGTGTGTGTGTGGGGGGTGTGTGTGTGTGTGTGTGTGTGTGTGTCTCGGTGTCTCCCTTTCAGTTACTCTGTTTCCCTCCTTATTGCTGCCTCTGCTTCTCTCTGTGTCTCTCCATCTGTGTGTGTGTGTCCCTGGTTTGTAACTCTGCACATCCCTCTGTCTGTCTCCACGTCTCCTGCCCTCGTCCCCTCTGTATGTGTCTTTCTTTCTCTCTCTCTCTGTCACTCTCTTTCATTACCTCCCTTCCTGGCTCCTCTGTCTGATCGCAGCCTTGCCCTGGGTCCCTCTGATATTCGGGGTGTCTGCAGTCTCTGATCCCCTCCCTGGGAGGCTGGGATGCAGGACAAGGCCCCTCCCCACCACTGCCCCTCCCCCAGGCTCCAGATCTGCTTCGGGAAGCTGGAACATGGACATCCCCTGGCTGGTGTCCACCAGCAGCAAGGGGGCAGCCCCTGGGAGAGGACCCTGCAGCCCAGCATCCAGAAGCGATGAGGAGGCCGCCTCTGCATGGGCAGTTTGGGGCCGGGCCACCCTTCACGCCTCGGTGAGTCACCACCCAGCAGGAATCCAGGGACAGAGGTCAGCGCTGGCATCTTCATTTTTTGTCAGCGATTCTGACCTCCCCATTGGAATAGATTTAAACCACCAGGACTCATCAGAAAAGACCCTGATGCTGGGAAAGACTGAAGGCGGGAGGAGACGGGGACGACAAGATGAGATGGTTGGATGGCATCACCAACTCAATGGACATGAGTTTGAGTAGGCTCCGGGAGTTGGTGATGGACAGGGAGGCCTGGAGTGCTGCAGTCCATGGGGTCACAAAGAGTCGGACACGACTGAGCAGCTGAACTGAACTGACTCACAGGAAGGAGCCAAACCAGGAGCTCAGGATAATCACCCCACTTGCCAGGTGGGGCAACTGAGACCCACATTTCCTCTGAAAACTCAGGAGAGGAAAACTTCCCACTCACTCTGCTCTAAACTTCTGTCCCCAGCAGTGTCCCCATCCCCTGTGTGGGATCACACCTTTCTTCCTTGGGATCCTGCACATCTGCCCAGGCCTCCACTCTGAGGACACTCAGGGCCTCCCCTCACTCCTATCATGGCCTGGGGAATCCTGGAGCCCTGGGCTTCACCACCCTGGAACAGTCCTGCGGGGCTGTGGGGCGCTCCCCACCAGCCAAGAGGGCCTCTGCACTTGGGCTGATCCTGCCTGTCACTTTCTACCCTCTTTACACACACACACACACACACACACACACACACACGCGCGCGCGCACTGACCCTCTTGACAGCCCTCAATTTTGCTTTGTGCATTTCCAAGGTAACATGTACATCCCATGGAAAGACCCTCAACCTGCGACATTGAGACCAGCTCTCCCACCCAAAGGGATTCTGCCACTTCCTAAGGACCATGGCGTTCTGGCCCAGGGACACCACGGTCAGAAGTTGAACACAGTCTCTGGTCTGCTCTGAGCTGCTCATTTTAAGATGAGAGGTACAAATGATAAATGCACTTGGAAATTTAAAACAAACAAACAAAAAAATCATCTCAGCGGGTGGTAAGTGCTGTGAGGAGATTGTGGGAGAACACAGCATCGAGGGCTGGGGGGTTGGGGAGGGTCTTCGGACGTGACAGCTCATATTTAGAAGAAGGGAATCCGCATGAAGGACCAGCGAGAGCAAACACGCAGAGGCGGGAAATAAGCTGGATGTGGCCAGAAGTGCAGAGAGCGTGGCGCAGAGCCGGAAGTGGAAGACCGTACCGGAAGCTGAGAGGGCAGGAGGCAGAGGTGGACTGGTAGTGAGGGGCCTGGCCGGGGCTCGCTGCCCCCTTGTCAGATGCAGAATGAGAGGCCTGGATGGGAACACTGGGGCCCACACCTGCTGTGCCTCAGAAATCCGTGGGGAGCTGGCTAGACGTGTGGATCCCTGGGACTTCCCTGGTGGTCCAGTGGTTAAGAATCCATCTGCCGATGCAGGGGACATGGGTTAAATCCCTGGTCCGGGAAGATCCCACATGCTGAGGAGCAACTAAGCCTGTGTGCCACAACTACTGAGCCCCAGCTCTGGAGCCTGTGCTCTGCAATAAGGGAAGCCACTGAAATGAGAAGCAAAGAAGAGTAGCCTCTGCTGCTGCAACTAGAGAAAAACCCTAGGGTGGCAATAAAGACCCAGTGCAGCCAATTAATTAATTAATTAAAAAAGAAATTCAGATCCCTGGGCCTTACCCCCGACCTATCCAGCAGAAGGTCCAAGGGCAAGGCCCTAGGGAATCTGTGTTTTAGCAAGTTCAGGTTAGACAACATCACCAACTCAATGGACATGAATCTGAGCAAACTCCGGGAGATAGTGGAGGACAGAGGAGTCTGGCAAGCTACAGTCCATGGGGTTGCAAAGAATGTCTAAGTCAGACACGACTTAGCCACTGAACACCACCAACAACAACTAGATGGCCCTGGGCACAGCCAGGTTTGGGAAACACCAGATGGATCAGAGGTCCTCAACTTGGGGGTGGTCTCCAGTGTGGTTCTCTGGAAACCGCAAACCAAATTGTGTGTTTAGGGGGACCAGGTTCTCTGGATGGAGGCCCCAGGTTTCCATCTCAGCATCACAGAGCCCAGAGGGCCACATGATCAAGAACCTCTGACTCAGGCACAGCTGCAGTGTCTTGGCTAAAAGGAATTGGGCCAGGGATTGGGCTCAGCCACAAACTCCTTCAGTTCCTAGATGTACCTCTCTTGTGTAAGTAGGGAGCATCTATTGTCCTTATCTGACCAGCATCTGTTTCTGGGTTGTTGTTGTTCAGTGACTCAGTCATGTTCAATTCTTTTGTGACCCCATGGACTGTAGCCCTCCAGGTTCCTCTGTCCAAGGGATTTCCCAGGCAAGAATACTGGAGTGGGTTGCCATTACCTTCTTCAGAGGATCTTCCTGACCCAGGGATCGAACCCGAGTCTCCTGTGTTGGCAGGTGGGTTCTTTACTCTTGAGCCACCTGGGAAGTCCCTCTTACTTGGACAAGTCCCAGCTTTGAAGAACCACCTACAATACAGTGATTGTTTTAACTTTTTTATTGTGGAAAATTTCAAACATACACAAAAGTGAAAGGAGCAGTGTAATAAATCCCCATGAATCTATCAACTACCATCAAGAATTATCAACACCTGGCCAATGTCATCTCATCTATGTCATCCTCTTGTCCTCTTTCCCTTTTTTTAAAACAGAAGGTCCTTGTTGGTTACTTATTTTAAACAGAGCAAGGTGTATATGTCAATCCAATGATTGTTTTAATGGCCCCAATTCTTCACTCTCTCCTATATCCATAGAGGGTTTCCCTGGTGGCTCAGATGGTAAAGAATCCGCCTGCCAATGTAGGAGACTCAGGTTCCATCTCTGGGTCAGGAAGATTCTCCCAAAGAAGGAAATGGCAACACTCCAGTATTCTTACCTGGAAAATCCCACGGACAGAGAAGCCTGGAGGGCTACAATCCATAGGGTCGCAAAGAGTCAGACACGACTTAACAACTAAATAACAGCAACAACCTATATCCATGCCCTTGGCCATTGTAACTCTGTGGTGCCCACAACACAGACTCCAGGCTCAGCTGCATGATTTGCTTTGGCCAATGAGGTGTCAGCAAAGCAAATAGCCAGCGACCAGCATACGTGTGAGTCACCTAATATTTAGGCCCAACCTAATGTGGACCCACAGGCTATCGAGCTGAGCTTACAGCTGTCTGCCCCTGAGGTTCTGCTGTTACACAGCATCACTGTGGTAAGTGCTGACTGGAACAGCCCTCTTCCACTCTCAGGCCTCATGGTTGAGAGGAACCTGTCCTCATATCCTGTGGTCAATCAATACCATCTACCCCTCAGGCCACGCCCATCAGTTCAAGGACATGGAGACACAGTCCCAAACTGATCCAGTGAGAACGGGCTCTGGGACTTTTGTTTGGAACCTTGGACAGGATGATCTCTTTTGCCCCTCAAGTTACCGAAAGGACAGAAGGTAAGTCCAAAGTTTTGGGGCATGTCCACAGGGGGAGAGTGGACTTGAGAATGAAGCTAACCCAGAGGAAGGCAGAGCCAAGGGCTGGAAAGAGAAAGTCCCAATTACACTGTGATCCAGCCATGCCACAACCTGGACTTTTCTTAGGAGACTTTCTATCAAGAACGACCATAAGTTCCTCTTTTTTTTTAAGGCCATTTCAGGTGATTTTGTCTCTCACGTGGTGAGTCCTGGAGTCCTGCCTAATGGGTCACCTCCTTTAGGGATGTCCATCCAAGCCCCCACCCTTCCCCCTGGCTTGAAGCTCTGCTCTCCTCTCTTCACAGGACGGGCTTGTGTAGATCCTACACCCCCCACTCCCAGACAGAGCAGACAGAATCAGCCATCAAGGCCGCCACAGGCACCACGCCGTCCAATCAGATTCTTTCTCAAGACTGAACCGATAGCCATGGAAACAAGGAGCTGGGACTCCAATCACATGAGCAGCAGGGCTCTGGCCTAGAAGTTGCAAACTGGCGGGACAGGGTCTGCTCACCCCTCATAAATGTTAGGCCCAGTCCTGCAGAGCACGCTTCTTATTAATTGAATTCATTGCCAAATTTCAACCATTTCTTGGAGGGCTGATAAAATGGACAACTTTGGTCCCACAGGGTCCCCCTTCCTCCAGTAATAATGGGCACTGGAGCTGAACAGTAGCTGCCCCTTTAGTGGGGCAGTGGCTTCCAGTTCCCCACTGGCCCCTCCATTCCCCAAACTTTCTTTGGTTTCCAGTCTGGCCTCAGTAGGATTTTAGTCGGTGACTCTGGACCTGCGGGAAGATTATCAGCTCTGGCCTCCAGGAGCCCAGATAGTCCTGGCTCTGACTTCCAAGGCCTTTGCCTGGATTTTGTAGGCAGCAGCATCCTCCTTAAAAAAAAAGGAAAGAAAGAAAGAAACCCTATCCTTAAGTGGGCTTGAGTCTGCTCCTGTCAGTTCGGACCACGGATGGCCCCACTGGCAACACAGAGCCCTGAGGTCACAATATCCCCACAAGGTTCCAAGTCTGGCCCCAGGATTTAAACAGGGAGGATGACCACATGAACCCCCTTAGCCCCTTACAGCACCCCCACTGAATACCTCTTCTCAGAAGGAGAACAGGGAAGGAAAGAGGGAAGAAAGAACATCTGACAAGTCCAAGGGAACAGCAGGCACAGAACCGGGGGCCTCCCGCTGCACACATGAGTCCTGAGAAGGTCCTAGAACCCCACATGCATTCAACACATATTCACCGAACCCTCACTCAAAGCCAGCATTATGTAAAATGCACCAAGTCTTGCCCCCATGAAGTCAGCATCCGAGCAAGGGAGAGACATAATAAAGATAAATGAAAACAGAAACAGAGTCACAGATGTAGAAAACAAACTTAGGATTATCAAGGGGTGGGGGAAGGGGGAGAGATAAATTTAGAGGTTGGGATGGACATATGCATGTGTGCTGTGCTAAGTTGCTTCAGTCATGTCCAACTCTGTGTGACCCCATGGACTGTAGCCCGCCAGGCTCCTCTGTCCATGGGATTCTCCAGGCAAGAATACTGGAGTGGGTTGCCATTTCCTTCTCCAGCGGGGTATCTTCCCAATCCAGGGATTGAACTCCCGTCTCTTATCTCTTACATCTCCTGCAGTGGCAGGCAGGTTCTTTACCACTAGCGCCACCTGGGAAGCCCTGGATGGACATATACACACTACTATATATAAAATACTATATATAAAACTAATAAGGACCTACTGTATAGCATGGGCAACCCTACTCAATACTTTGTAATGGCCTATATGGGAAAAGAATCTTAAAAAAGAGGGGAGATATGTACATGTAACTGATTCACTTTGCTGTACACCTGAAACTACACTGTAAATCAACTATACTCTGATAAAATTTTTTGAAAGAAAGGAAGGACGGAGATAAATGAGTGATAGGTAGTGGGTAAGACAATAATTAGAGTGATGGGGGAATAAGGAGCCGGGGGAAGTGTTTGGAGACGTGAGGTCACTGATGTAGACCACATAGTCTGGGAAGGTGGTCTGGGACCATGTCCACTGAGAGAGGACATCCGAGCAGAGCCCTGCCTAAGAAGGGAGGGACCCTGGCAGGTACCTGGAAAAGAGTTCCCACATTAAAGGAGCAGCAAGTGCCAAGGCTCTGAGGCAGGAGGGCCTTGGCCTGTTGGAGGACCAGCAAGGAGGCTGGTGTGGCCAGGGCAGAGCAATTGCGGGGAGAGATGGTCAGAGAGGCACGAGGGGCAAATTTCAAAAGGCCCACAGGGCTTCGACGATGCCTGGCTGTAACCAAGTAGGACAGGATGCACGGGAGGGCCCTGCGCAGAGGAGGGACTCAGATTTAACAGGATTCCTCTGGTGCCGGATGGAGAACAGACGGGTGGGGACCAAGCAGGAGCCCAGGGAGGGGTGACTGGCCTAGTCCAGGGGAGAGATACCAGGGCAGAGCTGGTCAGGACATGGTCAGGTGGGGGCTGGATTCTACATGAAGAGCAGGCAGGATTTGCCCATGGATGAGATGTGGGATGTGAGAACACGAGGCACCAAGGAGGACCCCAAGGCTTGGGGCCTGGGTGGATGGGGGAGGAGGGATGGTGGGGGGTGGGGGGATGGTGGACCATGGGAAGAGGCAACTGCCACCCCCACAGGAACCTGGGCCCAGTGCTGATGGACCTGCCAAGTTTTTGAGAAAAACCATCAATCTGGACGTTTCTGTGAAGTGTCTCAATTTTCAAACACTGGCAACTTATTAAAAGATGCTGAAAACACTGCAGGGCCAAGAAAACAGATGGACAGGGTCTTCCCTGGTGGTCCAGTGGTTAAGGCTCCACACTTCTACTGCAAGGGGCAAGAATTCGATCCCTGGTTGGGGAACTAAGATCCAGCATGCCACACAGCCAAAAATACATAAATAAACCAAATATACCTATTTTTTTTAAATGGACAGTTCGAAGGTGACCCAAGGGCCACACGTCCACAGCCTCTAACCCAAGGTCAGATGACCACAAGCTCCATTAATGAGTGATTGCTGTATACCAGCCAAGGACCTGTGTTATCCACCTGAACTCTAAAGATACAGTCGTGAGGCAGATATCATCATCCTCTTGTCCCAGCCAAGGAAACTGAGGCCCAGAGAGGGCAAGCCCCTGCCAGAGGTCACACAGCACATGAGTGGTGGCTTAGGGGCTGGAGCCTGGACAGTGGAACCACAAGGCATGTGGTCACTGGATGCTCTGCCGCCTCCATCATGCAGACAAAAAAACAAAACGAAATGTTCATTTTACACACAAGGAAAGACAAGGCCAGAGAGAGTGTGTGACTTGTTTAAAGTCCCTCTGCAAGCTGGCACTGGAGGCTGGACTTGAACCCGGGACAGCCTGGGTCAGGACAACTGGCACAGTGCTCTTCCCAACAAGCCTCTTGGAGGCACCGGGGGAGCCTGTATTAACTGGGGTGGGGGAGACGGGGCACAGCACGGCACAGCAGACAAGGGCCAGGCTCTGGAGCCTTCTGCATATCACAGCTCTGCCACCTGGAAACTGTGTGGCCTTGAACCAATCACTTTCCCTCTCTGTGCCTCAGTTTCTTCATTGGGCATAACCATGGCACCTACTTCACAGGGTTCTTATGGGAACCAAAGGAAGTAACACTTGTGGGGGGCCCAAGCTACCCCCTTCAAAGTCCAGCTTTCACCCATCAGCTGCTCCTGGCCTGTGTAATATTACACTGATGTATTCCCAAGCACCAGAAGCTCCAGGTTGGGGATATCACAGGCCTCCTTGTACTTGTGAAAATGGAGCAGCATAATGTAAGGGGCAGACAGAAGGGCTGAGGTTTCTGCAGAAATGAAGGGGAAGCAAGAAGTCATGGGGTAGCAGGGGGCTTCTCCTCCCCAGCAAGGGTCCCACCCCACGCTCACTGGTGAGCATAATGAGGGGCAGGTGGCGCAGAAACCTCAGCAGAAGGGGAGGGGTCCCTGGCCAGCCCCCTGCTTCACTGCAGCATAAGAAGACACTTGGAGCTTGGTGGAGAACTGCACCCAGAAAACAACAGTTACAACAACCGAAATCCATCCCACAAAAGGTGATGGAGCCCCACTACGGGCCAGCACTGGGGACCAGTGTGGAGAACCCAGATGAACTCAACCCCCAGCTGCACAGGGCCCATGGACCACACATGAACCAAACAAGGAACACTAGGCAAAAGTCGACGGTGGCAAGCAGCTAGAAATCAAGCAGGGAAAGTGTGGGGAGATCAATGTTGAATCAGGTGCTGGGAGAGAGCCGATTTCAAGAAGCTTCGGGAAACAGGAGCTTCCCTGGTGCTCCAGAGGCTAAAACTCCACGCTCCCAAAGCAGGGCACCAGGGTTCGATTCCTGGTCAGGGAACTAGATCCCACATGCGTGTGTGCTTAGTAACTCAGTCGTGTTGCTTAGTAACTCAGTCGTGTCTGACTCTGCAACCCCATGGACTGTAGCCTGCCAGGCTCCTCTGTCCATGGGATTTCCCAGGCAAAAATACTGGAGTGGGCTGCCATGCCCTCCTCCAGGGGATCTTCCCGACCCAAGGATCGAACCCGTGTCTCTTATGTCTCCTGCATCAGCAGGCAGAGCTCTTTACCACTAGCGCCACCTGGCAAGCCCAGATCCCACATGTCACAACTGAAAGATCCAACATGCTGAAACAGTGCAGCCAAATAAATAAATTTTTTTTAAAAATTGCTGAAACAGTCTTTGTGGCCATCTGCTGGAAGAGCCTTCCAGGCAGAAGGGAGGACCAGTGCAAAGGCCCTGAGGCTGCGTTTGTCTGGTGTTGGGGGCCAGTGCAGCAGAAGTCAGTGACCAGTGTAGGAAGGAGAGGACCCAGAGAGCCGGGGGAGGCTGAGTGCCACCCTCATGCAGGGCCTTAAGCTTCGGGGACCATGTGGCTTTGATTCTAAGTGAGAAGGGGACTGTCAGAGGGGCCTGTGCAAAGGAGGGACAGGATCCGACGATTACTCAGTTGCAGAGTGGACAGGGACGGGCAGGGATGGGGGCAATCATGGAACAGGTGCAGAAGTCCACGGGAGAGACACAGTGTGGCTCAGACAGGGGGCAGCACAGAAGTGAGACCAGGCATCACACACCCAACAGGTGCTCAGCACATCCCTTCACTGTTTCACTGAATCCTTGCTCCCTGAGCAGCTGCTAGTCGCTCTGATCCCCATAAACCCCATTCTACAGGCCAGCAAACTGAGGCCCTGGCCCAAACCACACTGCTATAAAGAGGCATCACGAGGCACCCATCCTTCCTGGACCTTGTCCATCCATGACAGGGGACAGAATGGGTCTAGAGTCAGGACACCAACCATCCTGTTCCTCCTTCCCCTGACTCATCTCTCCCTTCTCACCGGCCACCCCAGTCCCACTTCCCTCCAGACACCCTCACAAGCCCCCCTAGACCTGGCCACCCCATCAATCCTCCGGAGTCACCCTTCTCCTGAGGCTCAAACACACCCTCCCTGAGCCGAAGTCAAACATCACCTGCGCTCCCGTCAGCGCAGCCTCCTTCCCGCCACCCCCTCCCGCCCACCGCCAGACCTTCCCTCATCACTCTTCCAGGCCTTTCTCTGCCGCCCCTCCCACCCCAAGGCCTGCGTCTGCACCCACCCGCGCCTTCCGAGCATCTCAGCCAGAAGAGAAATCCAATTTGCGTGAAGGGCTTGGGGTAATTCTGTGTCGAGGCCATGCTTCCCTGTCCGCCTGTTGAAGGAGGCTGATGCTCCTTCTTAGAGGAAAGAGAAAAGCGTCCTTTGTGCCGGGTCTGGGGAGATTGTGTCTGTTTAGGACAGGCTGCAGTTTTCTTTGTGAACCCTGTAGATTTTTTTTAGTGTGGGAAAAGGGGCTTATTAGATTTCCCTGTGGCTGCCCAGAGTGGGGAGAGGTTTTTACCCTGAGCACAGAAAGAAATTACCGAACAGGCGTTTGAGAGGAAGGAACATTTAACAGCTGCCTCTCATGGAGAGGTTAGGATTTCGTGGTCGGTGTTTTCACTGGAGTGAACATAAAATCCAGAGAAAGGAAGAAAACCTTTCCTGTAGTTTCATGGTGGGAGGGAAGGAAGTTGGTTGGCCATGTTCTGCGGGGAGAGTAGGATTTTGTTCCTGGGGAGTGGGCGGGAGGGGTGTGTCAGGGTGTTTTTTTTCCCCCTCTCCAAGTAGAAAGAAATTTTAAAATGGTCGCAGAACCCAGAAGGAAGGTTGTCATAGCAACAAAAGTTTGAGGCCAGGTACCTCCTGACACCCTTTCAGTACCACGGCGGTGGAGGGGTAGGATCTGGGCACCGTAGGATCCGCTGGGAAAATCATCCAAGTTTGGCTCAGACTTCCCAAATTTCTCACCAACAGTGACAGGCTGATAACTATTTTCCAAGCTCCCAGGGAGGAAAATTGTGATTTTTCTGGGAGGGGCGAGCACTAACCAACAGTGATCAAGAGGAAAGAGAAAAACTGTGGGTTTGTTTTATTTACCCAACAAACTAACCATCCACGTTTTTACTAAGAGAGGACTGCAGGTGAGGGTCTTATGCTGAGCCCTCTCCAAAACTGCCCCTTTCTCCGACCCCCAACTGCACGGTTCTCTTCTCTGATCACTTCATCTGGATTCCTTTCTGCCCCAGGAAGACAACTCAGGCCCCCTCATCAGGTGTGTGGCCAGACAAGAACCTCTCTTAACTTCAAATTCCTCATCTGAAAAATGGGCACCATAGAAGTGCCTGCCACGCAAGGGTGTTCAACAAGATTTCTCAGGTGAGACGTTTTCACAATTCTGGTACACATCAAGGGCTCAATAATTGTGAGCTAGCATTGTTTTCAAGTTTTTTAACTAACATTCCTTAATACTTAAAGAATTTAAACATCCTGTGTGGGGATATGCATATACATATCGCTGACTCACTTTGTGGTACAGCAGAAACCAATACAACACTGCAAAGCAACTATACTCAAAAAAATCCTTAACATCTTGTGTCAAGCCCTGAATGAGCCGCAAGGATGAGCTACAGGGAAATAACAGCAACAGTTCGGGGTGTGACCTTCAGGAAGAGAGGCCTGGAGGGACCTCCAACAATTGAGAGGCTAAGCTGGCCAGTGGAGACCCTGGCACTTCATGGAGCAGAGACGGGACCACGCCACCACCAGACACAGTGTTGGATCTAAGTGTGTACACAAAGGAAGGAGCAGGTGGTCTGAGAGTTTCCATGAGCAGAAACTTGGTAAGAGGTAGAGGTGAAGCGTGGGGAGGGACCTCTACCCCCAAAAGGGTGCAGATCCTTTCCAGGATAAGGCATTCCAGGGCCTCTGTGGGAGAGGACTAGGATGAGTGGAAAGCAGGGAATTTTAGCCAAGATGTCTTTTAAGGTTAATTTATTATTATTACGTCCCAGAGTAAAATACTCATGTCCTGAGTGCACGGCAGAAGTAAGTCTGATGGGGTGAAACTGGTCAGGGCATGACCCAATTCAGATGGTCTTTGGCAAACAGCCAGTATGAAGCAAGTGGTGCCATAAAAGTTCAGTGGACCACCCCCAGAGGCAAGACAGAGCAGGCAGCACTCCAGGAAACCTCCAGTCCATGGTCCCCAGGCCTCATGCAACATTACCCTGCAAATAGGTACTGAAGACTTTCTATGCACTAGACAATACCCAGAGACTGGGCATGGCAATGAACAAGATGGCTAGGGCCCTGCCCTCATAGAGTGGCACCCTATGGGGACCGGGGACAAGAAGCTGGTGGCCAAAGGCATGCCCCCAGAAAACTTCAGGTTGTGCCAAGTGTGATGGGGGAGATAAAAGTGGCGATGAGATATCAATACAAAGATGGGAAGACTCTGCTTCCAAAGGGGGACAGGGAGGTCTTCTCTGCAGGGGACCCTGCCAGGAAGTCCCCCTGGAGCAGAGGAGGAGCCAACCAGGGAAGACATGGGAAAGGGCATTCCCTACAGGGACTGCAGCCTCCCTGGGTTTATTTCACACCTTCTTTCCTCTGTCCTTTCAAACAGTCAGGCCAAAGCCTAACTCAGGGCAAACTGGAGGTTTGTGGCCCACTCCTGTCTCCATGTGACTGCACACATCGCCCACGTTGACATCTGAGAGCTAAGTGACAGAGGAGAGTTTTAACCTTGGGGAGAGAGGTCAATTCACTCAAGACGGTCCCCTCACCTGGACTTGGAGCAACATCCTCTCCAGCGTCTGGGAGGTTCCGGGTGGTGTGGACCAGCGTCCCCAGCATGGGGCCCCGGGGTCCTGCCCCGGCCTCGCTGCCTGCCTCGGAGACCCTTATTCCAGCCCTGGCCGTCTCCTGCGGGTACAGGCAAGGGTGCGAGGCCAAGGGCGCAGTTGGATCTGTCTTCTGAAAAGTCACCCCCTTCCCCCACAGACCCCCCCCCCGCCGCCCCCGCCCCCCGCCTCAATTCTGATTGGATCCTCGCCGGGCTGTCCCGCTTTCCCGCCTGCCTTCTCTGCCTCCCGCCTCATCTTCTCCGGGCGGGGGCCCGACGCGAAGTGCTCCTTGCCCCTTGCAGGGAACCAACCGGACTGCCCCCACTGCTCACTCCCCAAACCGGGGCTGGGAGCCGATGAGCGCGGGTTGGAAATGGGATGCGGGGAAGAATGACCCCCTGGGCTCGGGGCTCTGTGGATCTGCGGTGGGAGGGGGCAACACCCCCACCACCCCGGGCGGGACGGGGGTAGCCAGAGCCCCGCGAAGGGAAAGGGGGGGAAGGGGCGAGCGTGAAGATGAGTTCTGGTGCGGAAAGGAACGAGCGCCCCGCCGACCGGCAGCCGGGGCGGGTGGCCGGGAGACGCGCCTCCCTAAGGCGCGGCGACGTCCCCCCCCCCCCACCCCCCACTAAAGGCGCCTGGCGCTCGGAAGGGGCAGGAGCTCCTCTTGAACCTTGAAACGGTGGAGCGTCCCGAAAGCCCAGCATCTTACAGACACCACCACCACACCATCCGGCAACCTGCCCACCGCGCTCCCCACGCCCGAACGCTGGGCCGGCCGAGCCTGCGGAGCGCGGGGCACGGCGTCCTAGCGGCTGCGCGGGGCCCCCAGCCCCGGCGCGAGGAGGGAGCGCGCAGCCCCGGGGGAGCCGGGAGCCGAGCCCCGGGGCGCCGCCGCTCACTCACCGAGCCCGCCGAGCTCCTCCTCGCACGAGTACCAGATGCCGGTGTGGAAATTCCTGAAGAGGAAGCGGTCGTCTCCCGTCTCCCAGCTGTAGAGCGCGCCGCCAAGGGGGCCGTTCCCGGCGGCGGGGGCGGCGGGGACGGCGGGGGCGGCGGTACCGTTGGCCGTGGCGTTGGCGCCCGAGTTGGGGCAGTTGGCGCTCCCGCCCTGGCCGCAGCCCGGCTTGGGCACCCGCTGCGTGCCCTGGCACCAGTGCGTGGTGAGGAAGGCGGTGGTGGCGAAGAGCAGCGCCAGCAGGTTCAGGGCCACGGCCAGGAGCGCTCGGCCGCGGCGGCTCGTCTTCATGCCGCCCGCGCCGCCGGGACCGCGCCGCCGGGGAGCTCCGCGCGCGAAGTTGGCAGCCGGCGCCCCGCGTCAGCGGCCGCTGCCCGCCGCGCCCCGGGGCTCGGGCGCCTGCGATGGGCGGCGGCGGACGCGGCGCGGGCCCATGACCCGCCCCCCTACCCCGGGGGTGGGGGCGCGGCGCGCGGGGAAACGCGGGGGGCGGGCGGCGGCGGAGCGGCTCCGGCGCACCCGGAGCCCGGAGCGCGAGTGCACCTCGGCGAGGAGCCGCGGGCGCCTGGCAGCGGCCACGGCGCAGGGACGCGCGCCCCTCCGTGGGGAGACACCTGCAGGCGGCCGGAGACACTGTTCTGGCTCCCGCCCTCACGGGGAGAGGGGGCGCCCCTCGCCGGGCGCGGGCGGAGGGGGGCCCGGCAGAGAAGGGGCGCCGGGGAGAGACCCGCACCCGACTGGAGGGTCTGAAAAGCAAGAGTGCCAGAGAGGCGCTCTCAGAGAAAGAGGGAGGTGAAGCCACAAAACCAGCCGGGAGGGGTCATCTCGCGCAGGAACCGAAGAAGTCCCGCCCTCTAGAGAGAAGAGCAAGCCTGCTGGGGTCCCCACGAAGAACAGGGGCCCGCAGCACCCTCGCCCCAAGAGGGAACCCCAGGAAGGATCCCCAAAGAGTTTGAGCTGCAGAGTTGAGGGTTTCACACACCAAGGAAGCTGCTGGACCCACTGGGAAAGATGCTTCATTACTGATTCTGGAGTTACAGGACCTATCAGGAGGGGTGCCTCACCAGGCAATAGTCTGAAGGGCTTGTGCTTCCCCTGGGGGTCTCTCTCCTACGGAGATTTGGGTTGTATGAACCAACAGGACAGGCTCGCCCGGCAGAATGAAGCCTCCCTATCAAGGCATGGAACCTCCAGGAATGAGCCACACAGGTGCCCAAGTGATAGATATAGAAATGGAGCTTCCTCTTGCAGGCCATGCCCACCCAGCCCAGATCCTTAGCAGTATGACCCAAGGAGATACCATGCCAGACAGGAACCTGTTGCAGTTATCAGACAGGGGTGCCCCCACAGAGGCTGCCAACCCAGAATCTTCAAGTTTGGGGATGGACAGAAAGGTCAAGAATACTGACTTTGGAGGTCAGGCAACCCTGGGGCCTGACCACCTGTGGGCCTTGAACCAGTTACCAAACCTCTCTATTTCCATATCTATTTTAAAACGAGGGGGGAGGAGGAACAGGGAGGAATACTGGGCTGTTGCGATGAGATTGTGCCTGCAGAAAGCACTTGGCATATAGTAGGTGCTCAGTAAATGCTGGCCAGTATTATTAACGTGCTTCCCAGGTGGCGCTGGTGGTAAAGAACTCGCCTGCCAATGAAGACACAGGTTCAGTCCCTGGGTGGGGAAGATCCCCTGGAGGAGGACATGGCAACCCACTCCAGTATTCTTGCCTGGAGAATCCCGGTGGACAGAGAAACCTGGCGGGCTACAGTCCTTGGGGTCACAAAGAGTTGGACATGACTGAGGCAACTTAGCACACATTATTATTAACATCTGAACCAAGATCATCAGATCAAATTTGCACAGACCTTCTCAGGATCTCTTGTGCAAGGTGGGATGGTCTGACTGTGAGCACTCCATCTGTATCTCTGCTCTAAGATAACCACGTTCCCTGAACCCCGGCCACGCTGTACAGCACACGGTGCCCAGACGCCCGGGATGTGCAACAATGAGGTGCGTGTTGCTTGCAAGAGCTCATTTGAATTCCTCCCAAGCTGAGAACAGCTCTCACAAGCCCCAGCTTGTGGAATGGCAGGACTTGCAGAATTCAAGGTTAACAGATTATGAATTGCCTCACTCTGATGAGTGAGCCCCTGCTCCCTGGAAGCTGTTGCTACTCTGCCTGGGGGTAGGTGAGAGTAATTGTGGGCAATGTTCCTGGCAGGAATCCGTATGAAGGATGGCCAAGGGTCCCCAGACTTGTTTATTAGATCCCTTTTCTGGCCTTAGGCAAGGCGTTCCCAACTACTTTGAGAAGGAGGACTTCCATTCAATAATGGTGGCATTGAGAGTATTGGTCGACAGAGAAAATAAATCATGGCCAAGCAGCTAAAAGGAATTCAGTAGCGCTTTTAAACGGCTGTACAATATTCATCAGAGGAGCATCTGTACACATTTGAAAACCAATCCCTCAGATGTTGGCTTGAGACAGTGGCACGTGCATATGTGTAGGGCTTAGGGACCTAGAGGCTGGGAACCCTGTCGTGGTTGTCCAAAGCGAGGAGAGCCCAGGTGATATATGTCTCAGAGACCGCACTCTCTTAAGATATACCTAGAGGAAGCACAGAGGGGTCTGATATTTCTAAGATACTCTTCCATTTGGATGCTCAGCACCAAGGAGAAAAGAACATGATGGCATTAATAAGTACGTTGGAGAGTCAGCAGGTGTCATGAGCTTGGGAGAACAACAAGGCAGGGAGGTGCAGAGAGGTGAGGGTAGCAGGTTGAGGCTTTAAATCAGGGCTGCAAGGGGATCTCAAGGGAAGGTGACATGGGAGCAAAAGTTTGAAGGAAGGTGGGAGCTGGCTGTGGAGACATCCCAGGAAAAGAAGTTCCAGGAAGAAGGAGCAACCAGTGCAAAGGCCCTGGGGTAGGGAATAACTGAGAGAGCAGTATGGTCGGAGCTGAGGGGGCAGGGGAAGAGCAACAGGGGAAGAGTAGAGAGGAAATGGGGGGAGGGGACAGGTCATGGTGCGTGGAGTCTGTTACAAGGACTCCAGCATTTACCCTGAGTTGGGAGGGAGCCTGGGGAGGTTCTGAGCAGAGACGAGATGTCTGCTCAGAGTATAACAGGACCACGCAGGAAGCTGGATTAAGAAGGCAGAATTCCCTGGTGGCCTAGTGGTTACAACTCTGTGCACCCAACACAGAGTGGGGCAAGGGTTCGATCCTTGGTTGAGGAACTAAGATCCTGAAACGCCCTGCAATGTGACCAAAAAAAATAAATAAATAAATAAATAACAAAAAAAAAAAAAGCCAAGAAAGGAGCAGCTGGCGGCTAGTGAGTGAAACCGGGCAAGTAATGCCAGTGGCCTAGACCATGCAGTGACAATAGGGCTCTGCATCTATTTCAATTTTAGAAGCAGATCCTGGGACTTCCCTGGAAGTCCAGGGGTTAAGACTTCACCTTCCAGGGCAGGGGGTGCGGGTTCAGCCCTTGGTGGAGAAGCTAAGCTCCCACATGCCTTGTAGCCAAAATAAAAAATGCTATAAAACAGAAACAATATTGTAACAAATTTAATAAAGACTTTTAAAATGGTCCACATCCAAAAAAAAGCAGATCCACTAGGATCTGAGATGGGATGTATAAGATGCCTTCGAGGTGTTTGGCAGGAGGTCCTGGGAGAACAGCATTTCGTAGGTGGGGCAGCTGAGTTGGAAACAGGGGGCAGGACTAGCTCCACAGTTCTCACTGATTTTGCCCTGGGCCTTGCACTCAAAGTAGTCTGGGGGCTTCCTGGGTGGCACGGTGGTAAAGAATCTGCCTGCCAACACAGGAGATGCAAGAGACACAGGTTAGATCCCTGTGTCAGGAAGTTCCCCTAGAGTAGGAAATGGCAACCCATTCCAGTATTCTTGCTTGAAAAATTCCATGGGCAGAGAGAGGACCCTGGCAGGCTATAGTCCATAGGGTCGCAAAGAGTCAGACATGACTGAGCAACTGAGCACACATGTGCGCATGCTCACACACACACACACACGCTTGCACTCAAAGTGAAGATGGAACAAGGGGATAGAGTCTGTGCCAACTGGAGGGAGCCGCTGCTTGGGTCTACACACCCTTCCTTAAACAAAACCCAAACTCAAGAGCAAGCACCTTGGATAGGATTTATCCTCAAATAGGGATGCAGTTGGAATTACCTTGGGTATGGACAGGTGTTAAAGAAAAATTATTCATGACACTTGATAAGGCAGTAAAGCAGCCTTTACTCAGGGACCGCTGCAAAAGGAGTTTTGCCCCAGGAGAGAAATGAAGCTCAACTCTGAATACAAGAACAATAGAGGATTTAGAGCCAAGGGGGTGGGGCTGGGGGGCGGTCAGCAGATGGAGGAAAACTGAAGGCTGGAGGGATTCTGGCGAAAGTGATTCGACAAGATTCCTGCTAAAGAAGAGTAAGAGCTCCAGAGTGGGGAAGGAGGGACTTGATCAGGTTTCGAGGACGAGGGATACTTGCTAAACTGAGCCAGTAGGATTCTTGCTAAAACTGACGTAGGCAGGCCAAGGACAGGACCCAAGGTCAGGTCTATAGCTGAGAAGAGAGCTCAGAGGAGCCTGATGCAGGTTTGGCGGAGGAGAGGCTTTGTCTGGGTGTGGTGGGCGAGAAATGTGGGCCCGTCCCTGTCCCCTCCTCTTTATTTTTTTATTTGGCTGCACCGGGTCTTAGCTGCCGCACGTGGCCTCTTCCATCTTCGTTGCGGCATGCAGGATTATTTTTGGTTGTGGCATGAGAACTCTTAGCTGTGGCATCTAGTTCCCTGATCAGGGATGGAACCCAGGCCCCCTGCATTGGGAGCATAGAGTCTTAGCCCCTGGACCACCAGGGAAGTCCCCTGTTCTCTCCTCTTTAGACAGAGTCAAGGACTCTGTCTCCCAGGACCACCAACCAGGGATTGAACCCGGCCCACAGCAGTGAACGCACCGAGTCCTAAGCACTGGTTGTTGTTATGTGGTCGTGTACGACTCTCTGTGACCCCATGGACTACAGCCCACCAGGCTCCTCTGTCCGTGGGATTTCCCAGGCAAGCACTCTGGAGTGGATCGCCACTGGACAGACAGGCAATTCCCCAGTGCCTCTGCCGGCCCCAGGATAGAGTCTACATGCCCCGGTTTGCCTTTGCAGGTCCTAAGCGGCTGGGCCTGCCTGGCCTATGTCACTCTGACCTCCCTGGGCTCAGACAGGCCCCCAGGCCCCCGCCCACCTCCCTCCCTCCGCCTGGATGCCCTTGCTGTGCTTATCCTGTGTGTTCCTCCAAGTGTGGTCACACATCGATCCACACACCAGAGCCTTCCCTGGCCCCGCCTCCCACCATCCGGCCCTTGTCACCGCTCCTCCGAGGTGTGATGTCTGTCTTCACGCTCCTCTGCCCCACAGGCCCTGGATAGGGGGGGAGTGTCCCTCAAGGTCACCCCCACCAGCAGCTTGCAGGCCAGGTTTGGCCCATGAGCTTCTTTTGTTTGGCCTGGATGAAATTGGCCTCCACAGGGTGTTAAATTTTCATGAGTGGCCAACATTCAGTAATCATGATTTCACATAAAAATCTAGACTTCCAGCTTCTTTTGCAAGATCAAATTACCTGCTGACACCGGGCCTGCATTTTTGCCTGGAAACCATCGGCAAATGTCCCCACAGAGGAAGTCCCCAGGGGCCACAGGCCCACTAGGTGCTTCCATCTTAAGGATACCTATGGGGGGGGCATTCGAATTTGAGAACCTGGAATCAAGGCTCCAGATGTTTTGGTTAGCATAGATGGTTAGCACCATCTATGGTGCTAAAAGTCAGGTGATGGTTACTGTGAGGAGGAGGCATAGTGGCTAGGAGAGGCCCTGGGGCGGGGCAGGGGTTGGGGGGAGGGTTGGGGGAGCAGGAGGTGGGGAGGGAGGCTGGGGATTGGTTTATGCAAACTCATCAAAGCCCTACAGTTGGGAATTGTGCCTTTTTTTATATTCAACAAAATTTACCAGAAAAATCGTTGCTATTAATAATGAAATTCATACTTTTCAGGAAACGTGAATATGCTTTGAAGGGACATGACCCAAATGCATCTCGCTTTCCACTTGGAGTCAGCTGCTGCAGGGATTCTCAGCAGCTTCTGGACCTCCTCAGTCACTTCCTGTTTTCTAAGCTTTCAAAATAAAGCTTGAGGAACCAGCGCATCCCCGGCCTCCAGGACCTCCTCATGATAACAAGGGATTAGCCAATTTCCAATTACCGGTGAGGTTTTTTTAAACATTGACTCCCAAGGTATCTAAGCCTAATACACACTTTACTCTCTGCTTAAGATGCTTCTCCAGGGCTTCTGTGAGAGCCAACCTGGCGCTGCTAGTGTGTTTATGAGACTGTCTGCTGCTCAGGGCCGGTGTTCCCAGGGGCAGGAGGGACCCTGGTTCTCAGTACAATCCAAGAAGTCCCAGGGGGTGGGTTCTCTGGAGGAGAAAGGAACCTACTTCATTAGCCAGTGACTAACTGGAGTTTCTTTGAAATTGTCTTAGCTCTTCCAGCAACTGTTCAAGAGGAATTTGTCAGGCCCTGGCTCTGTGTCAGGCTTTTGACAAACTGGACCAACAAGGTCTGTGCCTTCATGGGGCTTATGGTCTAGAAAAGAAGATAATCATGAACAAGGAAATCACTCATCAGTTCAACAGTTGCAGATGGGGAATCAGGATGCAAGAAGAAGCAACCAGGGGCCTCGCTGAGGAGGGACGGTTGAGAACATGTCCCCGATTGAGGGTGGAAGGTATAAATTTTAATCCCCACTCTGCCACATCTGGGCAGCCCCTGCCTCTCAGAGCCTCAACTTTCTGATTTGTAGATAGGGTGGGGCAGAGGACAACAGGTGCTGAGCATCCTCACCATGGGAGGAGGGTACCACCTCCAGGCACTCTCAACCCTCAAGGGGCTAGTTACCTCCACATGACAGGTGGGGAAACTGAGGAAGCAGAGGAGAGAGAAGCTTGGAGTGCAGGGGATGGGAGAGAGCTCCCATGCCACAGGCTGGAACATCAACCAGGAGCTTAGATCCTACCCCACCAGCGACGAAGACTCAGTGATGACTGTGAAGCCGGGAGCGTGACACACTCAGGGCTGTGTTTCTAGAAGGTCGTCCAGGGGACTGGCAGGGTGAGTGGCTGGGAGGTGAGGCGTCCTGCAGATGTGTCAGAGGCTCAGACTGTGCTCCACGCCTACTCTGGCGATGAGATGGGAGACCAGACTAGTTACCTGGCCGAATTCACAGAGAATAAGGCCAGGGCATACACGCACTGTAGGGGCATCTGTTCAAAAGCGTGCTCAGAAACCACAGCCATAGGGTGACCAGCAAGTCAGCCACGGCTCTGGCGTCCGGGGCAGGAGGGAAGTGAGTCAGGCCTGGAGAGGAGAGGGAGAAGGGCAGGAGGACCTCACACTGGTCCTAACCATCAGCTGTGGTCTCCTCTGGATGACCAGCCAGGGAAGATCTCAGGGGACAGAGCGTGAATGAGCAGGAGGAGTCTGGGGACATTTATTTAGGACCAAGGGCATATCAGGCACTTTGGTCAAAGGGATATCACTGAACCCTTTTGGAATTCTTACTTTTATTTTTTTTGGCCCTGCCCACATGGCATGTGGGATCTTAGTTTCCCAAGCAGGGATCGTGAAAGTGCAGTCTTAACCACGGGACCGCCAGGGAAGTCCTGAACTCTTATGGGATTCTTGATCTCAGCTAGAGAAACTGAGGCTCAAGAAGTAGCAAGACAGAGGCCAGAGTCCAGGGCCTGACACTGTTGTCTTCAGGTGAAATCAGGGGTCCTGGTAAAAGCCCCACAGCCCACTGACTCCCCTCCTTGTGCTTAGCACTCAGTGGGATTTTTTCCAAGTCTTCAAGAGCTGTAGCTGGTTTGTCTCACCCCCATATTGAGGAGGGACAAGGAAGGTTGGGGAGAAAACACGTTTTGAAGTGTCTCCTGGAACCAGCCCTGCTTGGGTAGTTTCTGCGTCCTTTTGTTTTTTAAACCCAAGTTGTTTTTTGCTTCCCTCTTCTGCCCCCTAGAGGATAAAAGTGGGAATGCCAGCTTTGCTTCCCCAAACCAGGAAGAAACCCCCGCTTTCTCCCCATCCACCCACCAAGAAGCTAAAATTGCCCGGACGCCTGACCGACACCCTGGAATTCGATTTAGTGACTAAGAGCGGAGGTCGCCAACTGGGTGTAAATATTTATAAGTCACATAAGTATGCACAAATATATTACAAGCAGTACATTATACATTAAAAACATATTAAGCATACATAAAAACTAGCGGGGACTTCCCTGATGGCCCAGTGGCTAAGTCTCCATGCTCCCAATGCAGGGAACTAGATCACACATGTTGCAACTAAGAATTTGCATGCTGCAACTGAAGATCTCACATGCCTCAATGAAGTTTGAAGATCCCGCATGCTGACCCTAAGACCAGTCAAATAAATGCACAGTCAAATAAATGAAATTAAAATAAATATTTTAAAAACTAAAAAGTTTTAAAGGGGGAACGTAAAGAGTAAATAACCACTGCATTGAAATATTTTTATTTAGTAATAGTATAGCAGACCCTTTGGCCTTCATTAAACATTCTTAATAATATACTTTTATAGCGAGCAATGCAATAGCATATGCTTTTTTTAATTTTTTGAAAAGCATGGGCTAACTGTGCTGTCATGATTCAGAGGTCTGGTTCTATGTGATTATTTCCATACTTGATTTGATTGGCTATTAGAGCTGAAAACAGGGCTTTAATTTGGATTTATACAAAGATTTCTAAATCCAAATGAAAGAAGCACTTTATGGGCTGTGCTTTCTAAATATCAACATTCGTATTTAGTCGCATTCTCAAAATAGGGAGCCATTTTTGGTGAAATCTGGATAATCTACTTCCATCTTCCTAGATATCCATCACTAAGTCCTGCAAACAAATCGGAAGATTAGTATTCATGTATTTTTAACAAATGGGATTCAAAACTCCCTGAAAGTTTTCTTTTGGGAAGCTTTTTTTGAAATTGATTGGAATCTTCTGTTTGCAAGTTCTTAAAGTATGCAGATTTGGAGAGTTTCTAAGGGAAACATACTTTGCTTTGGGGCAATAAAAGCTCATAACAATGGAAACATTTCTGAACATCTGCTTTCAAAATCCTCTTCCCAAAGATGTAAAAAAAATCAATTACATTCTCTCACATTGTTTAAAAACTACCTTCCTCTTGGAGGAGCAGATGAGGTGCTTTGTTTCCAGGGTGAAACAAATAGTCAACAGTCACGTGTCACCCCAGAAGAGGTCAGCGAATGTGGGCGCTTGTTTTTTTCACAAAAGAAACATGTGAACCTCATTTCCAGGCTCAGCAGCTGCTTGAAGTCACACTCAGGATCCCTCCCCATCTCGTAACCAAGTATCACTGAAGTCTTCTATGCAAAGGTCTTGTTCTTAGCAGTAACAATATAAATCATGAACACTATAAAGAGAACACCAACCCTGTGTCTGGCGGTATGTAAGCAGGCTCAGGGGCTTCCCTGGTGGCTCAGTGGGAAAGAATCCACTGGCCAATGCAGGAGATGCAGGTTTGATCCCTGGGTTGGGAAGATCCCCTGGAGGAGGAAATGGCAACCCACTCCAGTATTCTTGCCTGGGACATGGACAGAGGAGCCTGGCGGGCTGCAGTCCGTGGGGTCATAAAGATTCAGACACAACTTAGCGACTCAACAGCTACAAATCATTTGGCAATTATGTCATTTCTAGTTTTTCAATAGAAGCAATGCTCTAATGCACATTTGTTAACATAGTTCTGATTAACACAGGCCCCAACTTCTCTTTTTAATTTATTATTCATCCCCTGGGTGTACTTGTGCCACACATTGGAGGGAAGTGTGTCATTTAGGGCTGGCTTAAGCCATTCAAAGGGCACTCACTGAAAAACTAAGGGAGAGTCTGGCTTCAGTTGTGGCTTGATCTAGCAGCTGAATGATGTCAAGAACCTGGGTCCTCTCCAGCCTTTCAGTTTACCTTCCACAGTGTTAGCTTCATCTCTCCAATCCATGGCTCCACATGGAAGTCTCCCAGAAGCTCCAGGCCCTCCCTGGGCAACAAAATTGCTTTCTTGATTCTTGATCTCACATTCTCACACCTCACCAGCTCTTCCTTAGACAGTGAGGGAGTTTCTCTTTCTCAGAAGCCCCAGCAAATGGTTCCTGATGTCTCACTGTAGACAAGGAAAATGGGAGGCTCCAAGTGACTTAAGACAGAACCCACCCCTGGAGCTGTGTCTGGGGTCAGTCCCTGCCCAAACTGCCCAAACCATGACTGAGACAGAGAGAAAGGTGGCTACAACAGTTATCTATTGCTGCATAAAAAACTAGCAACACTCAGCAGCAATTACTGTTTCTCATGATTCTATGGGTTGGAATCTAAATAGCTACATTTCTCTCTCCTGGTACCCTTCATGGGCTACACCATTCTGATGGCTCAACTGGGGCTGTAAAATCATTGGTGAGCTCACTTGCACACCTGGAAATCTGTACTGTGCTGCTCAGGGTGCCCCGTTCTCCTCATGAGCCCTCCCCTCCAATCAGCTGGACAGGGCTCCTGTTTTCCATGGCATCTTGGGGTCTTAGAAGGCACAGGTGGAAGCTGCGAGGCCTCCCAAGCTCTGCCCTGTGCACTCACATGGAGTCACTTCCATGCATTCTGTTGGTCTCAGAATCTCTGCCCAGATCTAAAGGGAGGGCACCCCACCTCTTAATGGGAGGGGTGAATTGCAAAGAGCTAGTAGGTCTGCAAACAATCCCCACAGTTGATTAGGGCAGATACAAGAGAATGGATTCTGGGCCTCAAAATGGCCAGTGACCACCACGAGAGGGCAGGGAATAGGGGACTGCTTCTGCCCAGGCGCACCCTGGCGATCGCAGCAGGCGACGCCCCCGGAGACAGCACTTGTGTCAGTCACAGGCGTGTCCCTGGGACCTACACCCAGGGATAATCTTTGAGATCAGGACAGAAGGGGCTGGGATTACATGTCTCCCTCACTAAATTGAGTCATGAAACTTTTATTAAGGGATATAGTCTGTCAATGTCAAGAAAACAAGGCAATTCTGGGCAGACCCATTAAGAGCAAATCCTTCTCCAGTTTCGCCGTCGCCAGTCCAGATGGAATTATGAAGTGACAGGGCGATGACAGGAGGGGGGCGTTCCTTGCAGCAGGGGCTGTGAGTCTGCTAATCGCATGCAAAGTGCTTTCCCGGGCCCTTGAGAATGCGGGCACAACAGCCACATCCAGTTTTCCAAGGTTCCTTCCCAGAAGGGCTGCCTCTTTCACAGACACGGGTGACAGCTCCTTCCATCGGACACGGGAGTGTGTGCCCAGCCACTTCTCCGTCAGCCAAGAAGGAGGGTCACGTGTGGCTTTGTCCATCCAGGAACCTGAACACCCCCTCCTGACCCCTCTGGCTGAAGGCATCAGGGCCCCAGCCCTTCTAGCCAGAGAGATCCTCTGGGCCCCTCCCCAGTCCACCCAGGGAATGGGGCCATGCAGGGACCCCACACGGAAGACTATGAGGTCACCCATACCCAGATTCAGGCTTCCCTGATGGCTCAACGGTAAAAAAAAAAAAACAAAAAAAAAACTGCCTGCAATGCCGGAGACCCGGGTTTGATCCCTGGGTTGGAAAGATCCGCTGGAGAAGGGCATGGCAACCCACTCTTGTACTCTTGCCTAGAGAATCCCATGGACCGAGGAGCCTGGCAGGCTGCAGTCCACGGGGTCACATGGAGTCGGACACGACTGAAGCGACTTAGCAGCAGGAGCACCCAGACTGGTCATCTCATAGCTCTGTGTTGCTGGCCAAGCACCTTAGCCCCTCTGAACCTGAAGATGGGTGCAACGAGATCCCTTAACCTGTGGGAAACTCCTGGCATGACTTTTTTTTAAAATATGTATTTATCTTGGCTGTGCTGGGTGTTCAGTACTGCCGGGCTTTTCTCTAGTTGCGGGAAGTGGGAAGGGGCCTGCCTCCGGTTGTGCTGTGCGGGCCTCTCATTGACGTGGCCTCTCTTGTGGCAGAGCACAGGCTCCAGGGCACATGGGCTTCAGTAGTTGCAGCTCCAGGGCTCGAGAGCACAGGCTCAGTAGTTGTGGCATACAGACTTAGCTGCCCGAGGCGTGTGAGGTCCTCTCAGACCAGGGATTGAACCCGTGTCTTCTGCATTCCTGCATTGGCAGGCGGATTCTTTACCACTGAGCCACCAGGGGAACCCCTGACTTGTTTTTTTTTTTTAATGTGAGCCAAGGTTTTAAATCAGGAGATTGCATACAAACAATTGTATTCCCCAGCTTCTAGAAACAGTCTAAAGCTCTTGGCAACACTGGGCCTGTATTCCCAGGTGACAGGATTGGCTGGAAGGTAAGTAACTGCTTTAGACTGGAGAGTGTCCCCACTTTGCCACAGTCCCCACCACTCCTTATTGGATCACATCAGCTCTACTTTGCTCATTTTTATCCCTGGTCTAAACCCAGCAGGCACTAGAGTTTGCCACCACTGGGTTAGAGTTTTAATTCCACTGTCCACAGAGCAGGGCTTCCCAGGTGGCGCTAGCGGTAAAGAACCCACCTGCCAATTCAGGACACATAAGGGATGTGGGTTTGATCCCTGGGTCAGGAAGATTCCCCGGAGGCAACCCACTTCAGTGTTCTTGCCTGAAGAATCCCATGGACAGAGGAGCCTGGCAGGCTACAGTCCATGGGGTCACAAAGAGTCAGACAAGACTGAAGTGACTTAGAACACAAGCATGTCCTCAGAGCTCCAGCAGGTCTTTATCCCAGGATCCACTGTCACCAAGCTCATGGCTCAACATCTGATCTTTGCAGGGAGCCATCATGGCCTCCCTCTGCGTCCTCCATTGCTCCAGCCACCAGGCACTGACCGGCACTAAGGACCTGAGAACCACCTCCCTAGCCAGGCATCTGAGTGCCCTGATGAGCCCTCAGATGTACTGACTCTTCCCTGTAGCTGAAGATACTGGGGTGAGGCCTCTGCTTTAAGCAGCTCACAGGGCCCCAGAATCCAAGTCCGTTTTCATCCTCCAGGCACTCAGTCTGCAAACGGCTTCATCTCTGTCTCTGGGCTCTTTGACTGGAGCACCAGCTGCCACATCTGCTATTCCCTGAATCCTTCAACAAATCCCCATCGATCATCTGCCACAGGGAGCAGAGACCCGTGGCCCACAGGCCAAACGCGGCCCTCCACCTGCTGCCTTCTGCCCATGAGCGAAGAAGGGTTTTTACATTTTTCAATGGTCAAAACAAAATCAAAATAAGAATCCTATTTTGTGACACATGGAACTCATGAAATGCAAATTTCAGTGTCCTCAAATAATGTTGTATTGGAACATAGCCATTCATTTCCATATTATCTGTGACTGCCTTCAGGCTCCTGGGCGGAGCTGGGTTGTTGTAACCCACGGAGCCTCAGATGTTTGCTCTCCAGTCCTTTCCAGGGAAAGCCTGCAGCCCCTGTTCTGCTCTGTTCTAGGCCCTGTTCTGGGGATTGGCGCTACAGGGCTCTTTCCATTGGTCTGTGTAACAAAAACCACAAGCTGGGGGTGCTTAAAACCACAGAAATGGATTCCCTCTGAAGTCAAGGTATCGGTGGGGCCATGCTGTTTCTGGGGGCTCCAGGGGAGTGTCCTTTCTTGCCTGTTCCAGCTTCTGGAGGCTCCAGACACTCCTTGTGGCAATCTGTGTGTGCTTGCTCTGTCGTGTTTGAGTCTTTGCGACCCTACAGGCCATAGCCCACTAAGCTCCCCTGTCCATGGGATTTTCCAGGCAAGAATACTGGAGTGGGCTGCCATTTCCTCCTCCAGGGGATCTCCCTGAGCCAGGGATCACAACCAGGCTCTCCTGCGTCTCCTGCATTAACAGGCGGGTTCTTTACCACTGAGCCACCCGGGAAGCCCTGGTTGCCTCCCTCCGATTTCTGCCTCCCACCTTCCCCTCTGTTGCCTCCCTCTGGTCTCTGCCTGCCTCCTGCCTTCCTCTCTGTAAAGACACTCATCATTGGGTTTAGGGCCCATTGTAGTCTCATCTCAAGATGCTCAATTATATCTACAAAGACCCCTTTTTAAAAAGGTTGCCTTGGGACTTCCCTGGTGGGCCAGTGGAGAAGATTCCGAGCTCCCAAGGCCAGGGCCCTGGGTTGGATGCCTGATCAGGGAAGTAGATCCCACACGTAGCAACTAAGAGTTTAGTTTGCATGTTGCAACCAAAGAGCCCACACACCCCAGTGAAGATCCCTCAGGCTGCAACTATAATATCCCAAGTGCTGCAACTAAGACCCAGCTCAGCCAAACAAATAAGTACTTAAAAAATAAGTACAATAAAATAAGGCTACATTTACCAGTTCTGAGACCTGGAAGGGATCATCAATGAACCACTGCAAGTGGGGATTTTTTGCCTTCTAGAATCTTCCATTCTTTTGAAAAGAAACTGATGATAAGCAGCCCCCACCAAAAAAAAAAAAAAAGTAACACTTCAGATGTTGATGAGAGTTATGAAGAGTAGCTTTGAGTAAAGGAGGTGAGGCAGATAGAGAAGAGGCCATTTATATACGTATGCTTGAGCAGAGATCCCTTTTGAGTTGCAGGTCCCTCACCACCTAATAAGGACTCAGTGCTCCCGCACGTCATCCTACGTACCTGCACTTAACATGCACACTCGCAGTCAATTCCCCCACAGCCCTAACTTGGAGCTCTGATGAGCGACATCCCTCCCTGATCATGTGCACGAGTAAACCAAGGCAGGGGACCCGTGCGAGCTCTCTTAGCCCGGTGGCAGCAGAGCTGAGAGCCAGGGTGATGGTTCTCTCACAGCCCATCCACAGGGCCTTTCTGTAAACAGAAGGAGCCCAAGGGAGGACGCTGGGTTTCACAGAGTTCAGCCTTGCCCAGATTGCAGAGCAGACGTGTTTTCTCCAACAGCAGGAGGCTCCAGAGTGCTCAGGAGCGGGCAGCGGGTGTCCTGCTCTGACTTTCAAGGAGGTCAATTATCACAGAATCACAGCCTTCCCAAGCAGAGCCCCGGGGGCAAGTGCGGGTGTGTGTGCGCGTGTGTGTGTGTGTGTGTGTCTTGTGCAGTATTGCCGGGCTGGCTAGTACCAGAGGATGCTTCCTGTCCGCTATTGTCCATGTGGGGTTGGTTCAAGGGGCCTGAGAGTTTATAGGGCCCCAAATTTGGGGTCAGGGGGAAAACAAGCCTCAGCAAGGGCTGCTGATATGATGGACTGAGACCCCCCTCCTCGCCATACAAGGCAGCTGGGGCAGGACCTCAGCTCTGACCTGACCTGGGCTGTGCTGGGGCTTGGGGCATAATGGTTTGTACTACTGTGAGGTTTTTGCTTGTTTGTTTTCTTTTTTACTTTATTTTTAGCTCTGCTGGGTCGTTGCTCTTTCGTTGTTCTCTGGTTGCAGCCAGCGGGGGCTCCTCTCTAGTTGTGGTGTGCCCGCTTCTCACTGTGGTGGCTTGTCTTGTTGCAGAGCACGGGTGCTAGGCGCGCAGGCTCGGTGGTTATGGTACACGGGCTTAGCTGTTCCTCAGCATGTGGGATCTTCCCAGACCAGGGATCGAACCATGTCCCCTGCGTTGGCAGGCAGACTCCTCACCACCAAGGAAGACCCTGGTTTGTCCTGTTGTTGATTTTCAATTACTATTTAAAATTCATATCAGAATAGTAGATGTACAGACTTAAATAATCAAATAACATCTCATAATACTCCAGCCCCTCTAAACTCCATCCACATTGGCCTTCCTTCCGTTCTCTAGCTCTTCCGGCTGATTCCTGCCTCAGGGCCTTTGCGCTGCTGCTTCGCCCACCTGAGGACCCCTCCAGTGTCTCACTGGGTCTCAGCTCCAGGTCAGCTCCTCCGTGAGTCACCCCACGACCGTTCACCCTGTGACTGCGCATGCACCCCTGCCCCAGCGCCATCTGCATTTCTCTGCATGATCCCAAATGGCCACGTTTAGCCATTAACAACTGTTGTTCATTTATGAGCTGTTCTGTCTCCTCCACTGGAATGCAGGTTACACGAGGGCAAGACCAGCGCTGTGGCTCACTGCTGAGTCCCGTGGGCCTAGAACAGAGCCTGGGCTGTAGCAGATTCTCACTGAATGTTGGTCAAAGAAAGAAATAAAGAGGAATCAGGGGAATGGGGAGAGGCAGACACAGCCACAGGCACCCACCCTTGTCCTTTCTCACTCTGCCTCTGGTGAATGGAACCCAACCCTCACCCTTGAACCTGGCCCAAGTATAGCAGCTGCCCTTCTGGGCGAGCAGTGGTGGAAAGTTAGAGAGGAACCCTGAAGAACTTCTTCCAGAAGCCCCAGGCCCATCTCAGCCCAGACTCTACAAGGTGGCCAGAGAGGGCTGCTCACTCCATCCACCTGGCTGAGATTCTTTTCCTGGGAATGTGGCAGGACTAGGAACAGGGCTCTGATGTCAGACACGTGTACTGGATCTGGGATCTATCACTTACAACCTGTGCCGGACACTGACCATCACTGTTCTCCCTTTCCTCATCTGTAAAGCGGGGGCAGTCTCTTTGATGCTGCAGACGTTCATTCAGATAATATGCCGGTAACAGGCCACTCCATGGGATTTATTTTTCCTGTTTTGTACATACTTAGCAGCTAAGATCCAAAGCCTAGGACAAAAGCTGTCAAGGATCCCACATTCTAAATAGGCATAGGCTCTGTGAGGCTTGTATAGACAGACTGGGGGTGCCTGCAAGGAAGGGCATCTTGTTTTCCAGCTGGATGTTGGCTGAGCTAGAGGCTCGACAGGCATCCCTACGGGAGAGAAGCATGGGCAGAGAGCCTCCTGGGGGCCCTCAGAGGTGCATAACGCATCTTCATCTTCAGCCCTTCTCCTCCATTGTGGGGTCGAAGGTGGGGGGATGGTATAGCAGTTAACCAGGGACCAAGATAACACCGTGTAACAAAGAGCCACAAAATCTCAGTTGCCATCTGGGGCATCTGCAGCTGGATGATCTAGAATGAACTGGCCAGGACAGCTCTGCTGCTCTCCACTGGGCCTGCTCACACGTCCAGGGGGTGGCTGGGGTCGGCTGGTCTCAGCTAGGTTATCTGGGCTGCTCCATGATCCAGTCGAACTCACTCTTGTGTCAGAGAGTTGGGAGAGGTCTGCTGATCTCAGCCCGGCCTGCCCGCCTGCCTTGGGGTAACCTAGCCTGGGCTCTGCAGGGCGGCTCTGCTGAGCTTGGCGGGCTCACTCAGGTGTCAGCAGCTGACTTGTGTTGGTGATCTGGGCTGGTCTTAGCTCCTCTCTGTGTGTTCTTCGTCCTCCTCCCAGGGCCAGGAAGGTGGTCCAGGCCTTCTCTTTTCATGACAATGGCACAGGTACAAGGACGTGAGCACGAGGCCTCTGAAGGCTTCGGTCAAAACTGACATGCTGTCACTTCTGTTGCTAAATTCGGCCTTGTTCACCGGTGCCGAAGAGAAGCGCAGAGACCGAGTTTGGGATGAAGTAGAAAAGAACAGATGTATTGCTTTGCCAGACAAAGGGGGCCACAGTGGGCTAATGCCCTCAAAACTGTGATCCTTTGTCCTGCTCTGGAGGAGGCAGTGGGGAGTCTGACAGTGTTCAAGGAGCAGGGTGTGGTCAGCTCGTGGACATTCTTCTGATTGGTTGGTGGTGAGGTCATCAGGAGTCAGCATCATCACCCTCCTGGTTCCAAGTGGTCTGGAGTCCACATGCTTATAGATCGTGTACAGTTAACTTTTTACAGCTGGTGAGGGTTTTAGTATTTGCAGAACAAGCTTCCAATTCAGGAGGCCCAAGTTCAATCTCTGGTCAGGGAACTAGATCTCACGTGCTGCAACTAAGAGTTCAAATGCTGCAACCAAAGATTCTGCATGCTGCAACTAAGACTTGGTGTAGCCAAATTAATAAATAAAAAATTGTAAGGCAGAAAAAGTGAGAATAACCTCTCCCAGGGGCCAATGTTTGGGGAGTGCATGAGGGACCTGGGGGGATGCCCAGCCCAGGACTGTCTGCTCTCCTGACACCTGCCTCGCGTCTACACCTGGCCCATGTGTCTGAAAGTTTTCTCAGGCTGACTCTATCCTTTACAATCAAGTATCAGCTGAACCTAGACAGCATATTAAAAAGCAGAGACATCACTTTGCTGGCAAAGGTTCATAGAGTCAAAGCTATGGTTTTTCCAGGAGTCATGAACGGATGTGAGAATTGGACTATAAGGAACGCTGAGCTCCAAAGAACTAATGCTTTCAAACTGTGGTGTTGGAGAGGATTCTTGATAGTCCCTTGGACAGCAAGGAGATCCAACCAGTCAATCCTAAAGGACATCAAGGCTGAATACTCATTCAAAGGACTGATGCTGAAGCTGAAGCTCCACTACTTTGGCTACCTGATGTGAAGAGCCGACTCACTGGAAAAGACCTTGATGCTGGGAAAGATTGAAGGCAAAAAGAGAAGGGGATAACAGAGGATGAGATAGATAGATAGCATCACCAACTCAATGGACATGAACCTGAGCAAACTCCAGGAGATAGTAGAGGACAGAGGAGCCTGGCATGCTGCAGTCCATGGGGTTGCAAGGAGTCAGACATGACTTAAGTGACTAAACAATAACAGATCAAGTGAACAATAACAGATCACGTGAACCCCCAATCTCCCCAACCTGCTGGCCAAAGCCAAGCCTCATGCTCTATGGATTACACACCCCAACAGCCCAAAGGAGTCTATATCAGTAACAATCCAAAGGACCGTTGTTCTGTCGCAACTACGGCTACCCAGGCTTGAAGCTGAATACATCCATCACCTCATGTGGTCCTTCAACAACCCTGGGAGGAACTCATCCTAATTCCCCTTTACAGCTGAGGACTGAGGACCAGAGAGCCTAAGCGACTTGCCCGAGGTCACACAGCTGGGCTGACTGACTTGTGCTTAGAAGCACAAGAGAGAAATCAGCCCACAGACAAGTGTAACATCCCTTTGCAATATTAAATCTAATTCTATGACTTAGATTTTTTTTTCCTTATCCCCAGTTTTATTGAGGTACAGTTTTATTGACTTAGCATTTTTATTTTTAACTACTTTGGGGTTGGGGGCAGGGGAGTTGGTCCTACACTGTTCCCAGTGTTTAAGATCTAGCCTTGCATTTAGGAAGTAGTAACGTATGAACTTGACTCCAGATCTTTCCGAACCTGACTCTCAAGATCTTGGCAAGAACTGACAGACTCTGGGCGCCACCATGCTCCCAAACACCCACCTCTCTGGCTACGTCCTTACCTTCAGAGAGGGGCTTGGGACTGGGAGGGGAAGACAGAAGGCAGGATCCCCAGGAAGGGCCAGGCCAGCTCCCCACACACACTGTTGCCCCCACCCCCACCTGAAGGGAGGGCCTGTGGGGTCGTCTAGCAGGAAGAGTCCTCTGGGATTCTCTGTGTTAGTTGCTAAGTCATATCAGACTCTTTGCGTCCCCATGGACTGTAGCCCCCCAGGCTCCTCTGTCTATGGGATTCTCCAGGCAAGAATACTGGAGTGGGTTGCCATTTCCTCCTCCAAGGGATCTTCCAAGGAGGAAGATCTTTTGAACCTAGAGATCAAAAGCCCCATCTCTCACATTGGCAGGCGGATTCTTTTACCACTGAGCCACCAGGGAAGCCCTAGTGGAGGAGTCTGAGGGATCCAGAAATACCTGTGTGGCCATCTAGTGGCCAAAGGTCACACACGCAGCTGCCCACCATCTTTTAAATAGCCTTTATGTCTGGGGGCCATTCTCACACTGGGAGTCCATCTCCTGGCACAGAAGGCAATACTCGCGTTCCAGCCTCCCTGTCCCAGCCTCTGCCTCCATCATGTGTGCCCACCTAGGATTCCAGTTTAGGAGAGAGTCCAGTCGCTTCCTGGAGTAGGAGGCAGAGTATAGTGGGGGACACCAAGATCTTAGAAGCAGGGGTTAGGACTGACCAGTGGTTAGGGTTTAGGTCCCCGGGGTGGAGCGCCAAGCCTGATTAGGTTTCCCTGGGCAGCCTCCTGTTCTCACCTGCTGCTCAGCACTGAGAGGTGAAACTGTCTGGACGTGGTCATGAAGCAACCCCTCCCTGGGAAATCAAGTATTCTTAGTTCTCCTTGCTGACCCCCTCAAGGATGTGAGGCCATGGCTGACCCCAAACTCTGTCCCTGGGAGGCTGGATTGGAGGCCAGAGGGGCCAGAAGGAGAAAAGATGGAGCATGAAGATGGGGAAGGGGACTGCCACCTGCCACCACATCCAAACTGCTAGACTGAAGACCAGTTAGTGAGCAGCAGACCCCTCGGGAGCCACACAAGTCGAGCCTTCATGTGGGCAGCGGCCTGCATGATGCCCAAGACTGACCAGCAGGACTGACGCCCGTCTGTCCCGAGCTCTGGCTCTGTCCCCCTCTGGCGTCACTTCTTGTCACCAACTCCTTTTTCTACTGTCATGGCCTGTCCAGAGTTTTCTGGAAGAGTGGTGGGAGTTGGACCCTGGTGGGGGGGAGGGGGTGGCTGAGGGTGGGAGGGGAAGCCCTAACCCACAGGGCCTGGGTGGAGTGACAGGGAAATGGAGGCTTCAGGCACCAGTGACAACTTCAATATTTCACCTGCTGTGTCGTGGTGGGGACAGTTAAGGCCAGAAGTCACAGGCAAGGGAGTGGCACCCAGACACACTTAGTCCCAGACACAGAATTGAGTCAGTGATGGATATTCATGCCCTTTTGGCCTGAGCATTCAAAATCCAAAATAAGAGCTAGATGTCCCTCCCCCAACCTCATCAAAACACATAAGCCGCCTCCCCTTGAAAGCCATCCTGGAAAGAAGAGGGATGCGGGGGAAAGGAGGCCTCTGGAGATGAGTTTCAGTGGGGAGTTTGACAAGTTTGCCATGGACAGCTGTGCAGGTTGCTCACTGTCCAACAAGGCCTGGCTCAGGGAGCAAGTGTGGGTGGAAATTGTGCCCAGCCTCCACTCTCCTGGTATGGAGCTGCACCTGCATGGGGGAAGAAGTGCCTTTTGAAACTCTCACAAAATTTGTCTAAAGTTTGAACTTTAACTGAATAGTTTATCCAGAAGAGTCTGTTTTAAATCTGGAGAGAATAATTTCTGTCTAATAGGCAAATTTTTTAAAAATACATTTCTCCAGCCACTAGTTTTCCAGCATAAAATGAGATCATTTCTAGAAACAGGTACATTTTGTGGACACCTGAGTCACATCAGAGTTCATTTTGTCCACCATCCCTCACGTGTGCATGCACACATACACACACTCTCTCTCTCATGAGTAATTATGATGATATAAAGGACATGGAACAATCTGCATTTGCAGCAACATGGATGGACCTAAAGACTGTCATACTGAGTGAAGCAAGTTAGAGAGAAAGATAAATATGTATGATATCCCTTATATGTGGAATTTAAAAGAAATGATACAAAAGAACTTATTATAAAACAGAAACAGACTCACAGACTTAAAGAATTGGACACACGGTTACCAGAGGGGAAGTATGGGGGAAGAGATAGAGAGTTTGGGACTGCTACGTACACACTGCTATATTTAAAATGCATAACCAACAAGGACCTACTGTATAGCACATGGAACTCTGCTCAATGTTATGTAGCAGACTGGATGGGAGGGGAGTTTGGAGGGGAATGGATACATGTACATCCACAGTTGCTCTGCAGTGTACCGGAAGCTATCACAACATTGTTAATTGGCTATACTCCAATATAAAATAGGGCTTCCCCAATGGCTCAAAAGTAAAGAATCTGCTTCCAATGGAGGAGACACAGGAGACTCGGGTTCAATCCCTGAGTCAGGAAGACCCCCTGTAGGAGGAAATGGCAACCCATTCTAGTAGTCTTGCCTGGAAAATCCCATGGACAGAGGAGCTGGGTGGGCTACAGTCCCTAGGGTCGCAAAGAGCCAGACATAACTGAGTGCACATGCCAATATAAAATTAAAAGTTTTTTAAAAAGAAAAAAAAAAAAAAGGACACGGTACACTTTGCTGAAGGCCATGCATGGGTCCTTGACCCAGCAATGGCCGCAGTGTAGACCCGCAGTAAATGCCTGGTGACAGCCTGGCAGACTGAACCGGTGAGTGAGCGTTAAGTGACACGCACCATCCTATTAAGGGAAACCTACACAGCTGTGGCTTGACTCCGCACCCCTGCGCACAGAGAAACCCCAAGGAGCCTTGTGCTCAGGGATGGGCCTCCCAGAAGTACACCCCATCTGGGCCACCTACACAAACTGGACTCTGCAAACTACTCTCAAAGCCACCAGGGAAAGCAGAACCAACTTAGGTATGAAGCCTGCTGTGCATCAGGAAGCAGGTCTGCTCCTCACACGCACAGGCTCTCAAAATAGAGAGAGGGATGGGGCCCGGCAGACACGGTGAACCTGAGCCCCCAGGGACCCAGCCTCACGGCTTCCTGCTCTCCCCACAACCAGCTCAGGCTCTGGAAACCCCCCAGCCCCATCCACAAAGCCCCTCCTCCAGGGCCCGTCAGGAAGCAGAATACAGAGCATGACAGCCACAGCAGCTCTGCTAGGGAACAGTATTCAGAATCCTGGAGACCCAGTTTCCCGCCCTGCCACATGCCAGCTGTGTGACCTTATAAGCCTGCTCAGTCGCTTCAGTTGTGCCCAACTCTTTGCGACCCCATGGACTCTGGCCCACCAGGTTCCTCTGTCCATGGGATTCTCCAGGCAAGAATCCTGGAATGCTTTGCCATTTCCTCCTCCAGGGGATCTTCCTGACCCAGGGATCGAACCCAAGTCTCCTGCATCTCCTGCACAGGCAGGCAGGTTCTTTACCAGTGGGCCACTCGGGAAAGCTGTGTGACCTTGGGCAAGCCACATAACCCCTCCGGGCCCCAATGTCCTTCAGGTTTAAGAGGAATAGTGACAAATGTCCAGCTCATTGGAATATGAGCTTAGGAGGAATTTCCTGGTGGTCCAGTGTTTAGGGCTCCGCACTTCCACTGCAGGGGCACTGGTGAGATCCCTGGTTGGGGAACTAAGATCCCACGTGCCAAGCAGTGTGGCCGAAAAAAAGGAATATGGGCTTAGAAATGACTGACCGGAGCACAGAAGCTTTCAGGCCCCTGGACGTGCCACTCCTGCAGCATGGCTGAGCCAAGGCCAGCGCCTCCATGAGCACTGGCAAAGCAGAAAGAACGCAGGCAGGGGAGCACAGACCTAAAATGGGACCCCAGCTTTGCCAGAGACTTGCTGTGTGGCCTTGGGCAAATCACCTCCTCTCTCTCAGTCTCAGTCTTCTCCTCCGTAAGCATGTGCTTTAAGAGCAAAGGATTCCTAACGGGGTGAGGTGGGTGCCTGCAGAGGGCAAGCCCTGGACAGGATCTGGAAGGCAGCCTGTCTCCAGCGGCAGGTGGGAACCATTTTTGAAAATGGCACAACACAAATCAGTAAGGTAATAACAGCCCCCAGAGCAACCACTGGTGGCTCAGATGGTAAGGAATCCACCTGCAATGCAGGAGACCCAGGCTCAATCCCTGGGTCGGGAAGATCCCCTGGAGAAGGAAATGGCAACCCACTCCAGTATGCTTACCTGGAGAATCCCGTGGACAGAGGAGCCTGGCAGGCTACAGTCCATGGGGTCACAGAGTGGACATGACTGAGAGACTAACACTTTCACTTTTTCACAGCTTCCTCCGAGTTCCCAGCCCCTCCCCGGGCAGGCTCAGTGGGAGGAAGTTGGAGATGCTGTGCACGTCCTTCTCCGGAGCCTGAATCACTTCTACTCCAGTGCCCTTCAGAGGCTGGAAGCAAGGTCGCAGCAATTCCTGTCAGCTCAGGAGTCATCCACTTGGCGGGCAGAGGCAGGGTGGGCTGATGGCAGCCTGTGGACCACAGGCCCCACCTCTGCAAAAATGGCAGGTAAGCCTTCCTCGAGGGCTCCAAGAGTGGACAGCATCTGATGGCTTCTCTGGAAGGAGCTGCGCCTCTGGATGAGCCTCCTGTTTCAGGCCTCATGCTAACTCCAGACACTCATGCGGGTCCAAGAGAAATGAGGGCCCAAATTACCTCTCACAGTGTTCCAGGGGCCGCTTCTCTCTCAGCCCCAGTCATGTCGTGGCAGAAACAGCCAAAGACAGCTGGGTTCTCTAAGGGGCCTGTGACCCACCAAAAGGCATGTACATGCAGAGAGGCCTAAGGGGCCCGGACCCTGCCATGCATGTAACATTGCCTGGCTCACCCTGAAAGAGACGTGTGGATATACAGACACACAGGGAAAGGGTCATTATAATGCCTTAAGAGATTTTTATTTTCTTTTTATCAGAAAGGAATATGCATTATTTGTACAATAAAGAGAAGGAAAACTGGAGCTGTGGGACTTCCCCTGTGGTCCAGTGGCTAAGACTCCACATTCCCAATGCAGGCCTCGGTTCGATCCCTGGTCGGGGAACTAGATCCCACAAGCTGCAAATAAGACCTGGTGCAGCTAAAAAATATAATAAATCAAATATATTTTTTAAAACTGGAGCTACTGGAGGTGTTTAAATCATTAGTCTTTCTCTCCTCGCCCTCCCCCACCGCCACCACACAAGGCTCTTGGCTTAGACCCAAGGGGCTACAAAACCCAGGTCTGCGGTGAAATCTACCACCCACCTCAAGGGCCTGAGCCAGTTAATTAACGTGGCTCTTAAAAGATGTCTCCGAATGATGCAGACAGGGAAGAGTGGAAAAGGGAGTCCTTGAACTGAAGAAATCCTTCACTGAAGAGCCGTTCAACTCGAGTGCTTCTCCCTGAGCAGCCTGAAAGCAAGGCCAGGCGATCTGAGCAGACACCAAGGATTCAGCTTCATTATGTTAAAAATTAGCCAGATGAGACCCCAGTGTGACTCCAGCTTCCTCCGGTGAGAAAAGCCCATTTGGGTAAATCTGGAGAGATCCTCGCGCACTCAGTGTTCTGGGGGCACCTGCCCCAGGCCAGGCCCTACACACAGCACTCGGGACACAGACGCACCCCGGCCTGCCAGGGGCCCTCCCCCTGGTCGGGGACACAGGCACTGCAGGGTCAGCGAGGAAGCCTGTGTCAAGGGGCGGGCAGGAGAGCTCCTGAGGAGGGGAGGGCAGCCGGCTCGTCCAGAGGGTCAGGGAGGACCCTCTGCTTTCCCCCAGAGCTGGTGCGGAGACAACCCAAACCGGTCAGACTGCAGCGGTGGAATACACTATTGAGCATCCTCTGTCTCAGCACTCGGGACCAGCTCAGAGTTGACCCCTCCCGACGGGCCAGGAGGCTGCACCTGAAGCTGAATGGAAGGACGTCGAGGGTCATCTGTCTTTGCATTAGTCACTCAGTTGTGCCCGACTCCTTGCAACCCCCTGGACTGGAGCCCGCCAGGCTCCTCTGTCCATGGGGATTCCCCAGCCAAGAATACTGGAGTAGGTTGCCATCCCCTTCTCCAGGGAATCTTCCCAACCCAGGAATCGAACCCAGACCTCCTGCATGGCAGGCAGGTTCTTTACATCTGACCCATTAGGGAATCTCTGCTCCAGTGCAACAAGCCTCCCAGGGCCACTTTCTCCTCCAGGACCAAGGAGAACAGAAGTTGACATCTGTAGTCCCAGAATTGCTGTTGATGATGTCTCTTCTTACTCAGCGCATCCTGGTTTGGAAGAAAGACTTTAGTCACCCCAGCCATCTGTCCACCAAAGCTTTGTGGCAGTCTTCAAAACGTCTCGAGCCAGCTCCAGCCTGCTCACCAGTCTGAAGATGCTATTGGACTTGGTCTTCACCGTTCCTCCACCTCGCCCCAGGTGAGAGCCCGCTCAGGTGACACCCGCAACGAAGCCTCCCCTGACCCCCTAGTTCGACCACCTCTGTCCATTTCCTAGACTCTTCACCCCCATCTCCCCCAACAGTCCTGAATACTTAGATCCTGTTTTTCGGCTGGGTCTTCGTTGTTGTGTGGGCTTTCTCTAGTAGCAGTGAGCAGGGGCTACACTTCGTTGGGGCGCTCAGGCTTCTCATCACGGTGGCTTCTCTGGTTGGGGAGCACAGGCGCTGGGGGAGGAGGTTTCAGTAGCTGCAGTTGTGGGCTCAGGAGTGGCGGTGCACTGGCTTACTTGCTCTGCAGCAAGTGGAATCTTCCTGGACCAGGGATCGAATCCGTGTCCCCTGCACTGGCAGATGAATTCTTATCCACTGTACCACCAGGGAAGTCTAGTACACATTCTGCAATAATCTCTTTGCCTTTCTCAATGGTCTGTGAATTCCTTGCAGACACAGGCCGTGTCTTATTTGTCTCCAAATCTTTCCTTCCCTTGCAGCCTAGCACCTGGCTTAAGAAGGCAGATAGTAAGTTTGTTGAACTGATGAACCACCATCAGTTATGGCTCCTGTCAAGGCCCAAGGAGTGGACTAGAACTGTAACCCCTTCTCCCCCAGGTCCCAGCCGCCTTGCAGAGGTGTCCCTCAGGGGCAACAGTATGGCTCAGAAGTGGGCAGGAGGCTGGTTCGGCTGCCACTAACCAGCCAGGCGCCCCCGGGAGCTCAGAGGCCGAGATCCACAAAGCCAGGGGCTGACTTGGAGCCTTACAGCACAGACATTTTGCAGCTCTGAAATCTGTAACTTTCATCGTTCTCCTGAAATAGAAATCAGGCCTCACTGATACCTATCATAAGCCTCAAAAATATCTGATGCAGCAATTTCACATGCAGGACTGAACCTATGGAAATAATCACACAAGTGCACCAAGATTTATGTGCATAGATGTTCACTGCAGCATCATTTGTAATTAAAAAAAAAAAAAAAAAAAACTTTAAGCAAATCATGGTTATCACCATATGAAAGAATACAATTACTGAACTGAGGTTCATGTGCCCTACACAAAGTGAGACCAAACAATACCAACATGTCGGAATTTGAGCAGAGAAAGGTTTATTGCAGGGCCACACACGGAGACAGGAGGCTCATGCCCGCCCAACGCTGAACTCCCTGAAGGATTTCAGAACAGCATTTTTAAAGGTCAGGTGATGGAGGGGTGCTGTTGGTTGTCACGAACTTCTTGGTGCAGCAATCTTCCATCCACGGAGGTTAGGTCAAGATGTTCCTGTAAACCTCCAACAAAACAAATGTCATTCTGTTCTACAACTTTTTATCTCTATATGAATAGAAAAATGTTATACTCTTAAAGGTTGGAGCCTTGAGAATGGCCTATCCCGTATATTTTAGGCAATAGGCAATGTTAACTCCAAGCAAAAGGAACAGGATACAAAGGTTAAAGCAGAAGAAACAGCTCAAACACGGAGTCAGATTTGTTCTTTCCAATTATAATACCGTCCAAGGTTTAAAATCATGATTTAGTATAATACATAATAACACTCAGTGTAATACTTAATAATGGGGCTTCCCTGCTGGCTCAGATGGTAAAGAATCTGCCTGCAACGCATGATACCCAGGTTCAATCCCTGGGTCAGGAAGATCCCCCTGGAGGAGGGCACAGTAACCCACTGCACCATTCTTGCCTTGAGAATTCCATGGATAGCGCAGCCTGGTGGGCTACAATAACTAGGGTTGCCAAGAGTTGGACACAACTGAGCAATTAACACTTAATAACATGAGAAAACAGTGATGTTAAATAAAAGACTACAAAAACAATGGGACCTCAATTTTTAAAAAAAAAAAGGACGAGAAATGAGAAAATTGTTCATTTCTGCACATATATGGGAAAGAAAATTCACAAAGGTAATTTTTTAAATATTTATTTGGTGGCAGTGGGTCTTTGTTGGGGCACGCGGGATCTTTCCTTGAGGTACACTGCAGTCAGGAGGCATCAGATCAGAGCTGTCTCACCTCCCCCGAGGGGGGGTTGCCTTCCTGCAGGTCATCCAGCCTCCTATCCACCTCCAAGGCCCAGGAGCTCACTACAATCCACACAGCAGGGGCCGTGCCCGTCAGTGTTGGAATAAAAATCCTCCATCCCAACCCACCTCACTCCTCAGGGCCTTTCTTCTACCATCCCAGGTCCTGCCTTGTGTTTCATGAGTGGAGCTCACAGGGAACCAAACCCATCCCCTCTATCTCCAGGCATTCAAAAAGCCCTTTCATAATGCCGACATAGACAGTGCTCCCAGCCTTGCCAAGCAGACAGGTGAGGTAGTATTTATAGCGTGAGAATAATTGGATGCTAATTCCCTTCTGTAGGAGAGGGACTGAAGTTCAGTTCCCTCCTCTATGAACTCAGAAGTGGGGCTAGCTGCAGCTGGGAGGCTGTGATTGACAAGGAACAGGGGACTGTGTGCACAGGTGCGTGCATAAACACACACACACAGCTCAAACCCGGCCCAGGGCCCGACTCCCACCAAAGTGATTCTTGTCAAGAAAGGCCCTGGGAGTAGAAGCCGTCGGCCAGCTCCCTTCCTCTGCAGTTCTATCGACAACCGTGACCCTGACCCTTAAGCCACCCTCACTTTCAGGCGAGCACACCCCTTCCTGCCAGGCGTGGTAATCCTCCTGAGAGGCAACCCAGTGCTGCCAGTCCACTCCCTGCCTCACCCGAAGCAGGACTTGCACTGATCCATTAGCCCAGAAACTCCCAGGACAAGTGCCTCTCTGCCCATGTGTCCGCTCCCTGACACACCAGCGAGCCTGAGTCCCACCCACTCCTCGCCCCTCACATGAACGGCTGCACCGTCCTTCCCTTCTCCAGCCACCACTCTCAGAAAGTCCATCAGGAGACCCCCGCTGCCCTGCCACTCTCGGGTGAGACCCTGGGACCCCGAGGGGCCCACTTCCTGGGAGGGAGAGGAGTAGACATGGCTCGATGAGCAATGGGGTGGGCACCACCCAGACGCCAGACCCCACTCCACTAGGGAAACCGTCAGTGGAACCAAGTCCCCTGCCCTTCCTGAACATGAGAAACGGGGGCCCTGAGTCTTCTCATGGTTAACGTTGTCGAGAAGAGGGTGGAATGGAAGCCAATCCTGGGAAGGGCTCTCCCAGGGCACCGATGCAGGGCCCACCCCTCACGGCCCCGCTCCCTGCCAGGCCTGACCCTTCACCTGGATGCTGGACCCTGAGGAAGTGGTGGTGTATTTTTTTTTTCTTTTGAGAAATTTTTGAGCGGAAAAGAAGCTCCCTAACCAACGTTTATATAACAACAACATAAGCATTTTATTTTTTCATTAAGCTTCTTAGTTTCTTAGTATCACAATGGAATGATGAGAAAACAAGAACAATCAAAAAAAAAAAAAAAAAAAAAACAAGACCCCATGAGTCTGCAAATCTCTGACAAAAAGCAGAGATTTCAAGGCAATTTAGGGGGAGGGAGGAGAGGCTGACGGAAGTGCCGGCGCAGTCCCAGCTTCAGGCCTCTCCAGAGCGGGCCGGGCCGCGGGTGGGGGAACGGTGGGAAGGTGGCACTGTTGCAGCGGTCCTTGGCATCGCTGCCTGGTGACTGACACGCACGATCTGCACGGACCACCCCACAGGGCATCCTGGCGCCGCCCTGGTACCTGGCTGCAAGACCCCTGCCTGCTCCAAACACCCCATGCATGCCCTCCAGCCGGAGCTGGGACACCCCAGAGCCAGTTCTGCTGGGCGGGCAGCAAGACAGGAGCGTGGAGGAGTTGTGAGCATCGGAGGAGTGGCCGAGGCCGGTCAGGAGACACTGGGGGCTGCAGGCGGAGGTGGTGCGGGGGCAGCAGCAGCAGTCGGGGTCCCTCGGGCGGTGGGCAGGCCGCACCTAGAGCTTCACGGTGCCAGGGGGCAGGCTGTCGTTGCAGAGTCTGTAGTAGCGCAGGTCGTTCACCAGCCTGTGCACATTCTGGGTGAAGGAGGGCAGGTCCTGGAAGGCAGGGGCACAGCTGCAGCCCAGCCCCACACGACACCCAAACTACCCACACCTCCCAGCCACTGCTTCCCACGGGGTGTTCCGGAACTCTGCGGACACGCTACCAGACTTGAAACTGTCCTCATTCTTGCCCCACACGTGAGCAAGAGCACAGCAGGAGAAAAAGAACGACGGCTGGCACGGCCCTAGTGCCCACCACATGCCAGGCCCTATTCCCAAGCAATTCGGAGATGAACTCATTTAATCCTCACGGCCAGCCTGCGACACAGATTGTTAGCACCATCAGTGGAAGGAGGAAGAAAGTGAAGCACAGAGAGGTTAGGGAACCTGCCCCGGGTGACTCAGTCAGGAAGGGAGGGGATCCAGACTGGAGTCACTGCCATGGCTCCCCTTCACCATGGCCGGCCAGGCCCCTCTGCAGAACTGTCTCCAACCAGGGCTCCAGGCTGGCCCTGCCAATCAAGAGTCACACACCCGAAGTGGCCTACATGCCACCCAACACCTAGCCTGCTGGCCACAGAGTGCAAACAGAGAAAGCCTCTCACGGGAAGCCCAAAGTCAGCCATGGACCTCGATGGGACCACCAGAGGTCGTCTTCTTCATTTGGGGCTTGGATCACTAACGCCGGATTGCAGGTCCACACACAGAGGAACATCTACAGTGCTTGTCCCTGCAATGCCAGCTGGCTACCCTCGCTCCTCTCAAAGCCTGCCTCTTCCAAAAAGGCCACTCAGATACGACCTATTTCCTGGCCTCAATGGGGGAGGTCATCGCCTCTGCTCCGAGCTCTTGGAGGCCCGGAGCTCTCCCTGCCGGTGGACAGGGCACAGGTTCTGGAGCCAGAACCCCTAGCTCTGGATCCTGCTTCTTGAATCTACCAAGCCCAAGTTCTGTACTGCTGGCCTGGCTGAGCCTGGGCTCCTCTGTGAAGCAGGGTTGGCAACAGGACCCACCCTTCACAGAAGGCTGTGGAAGGCGTAAAGAAGCCAGTGGAGCTGAGCTCCACCAGATCCACTGAGCTAGTGGCTCAGTGGGAAAGAATCCACCTGTCACTGCAGAATTCCCTGACCCCGAAGACCCCACATGCAGTGGAGCACGTAAGCCCGTGCGCCGCAACTGCTGAGCCTGTGCTCTCCAACCAGTGAGCCACGTTACTGAGGCCTGTGCGCCTCAGTCGGCGCTCCAGAACAAGAGGAGCCGCCACAGCGAGCAGCCGCCACTCTCGAAAACTAGAGAATCCCAAGCAGCAACAGAGACCCAGCCCAGCCAAAAATAAATGAATAAAATAATTTTTTTTTTTTTTAAAGCCAAGCACATAAGGTGCTTGGCTCAACGAGGTCCACAGAGGGCGCTGTTGCCTGTCTTCCCAGCAAAATGCCTGGAGGCAGGATGAGTGGCGCTCCTGGAAACCCTGGCACAGGGCCTGAGACGCAGCCAGCTTCAACTACATGGTGGATGAATGAATGGAGGCACTGACTACTTAGTTCATCCTCGTGAAAACAAACCCAGGGATGTTTTTAAAATCAATGGCTCCTGTACGCCAAGTTCAAATTCCTTGAGTGGAACACAGGAGTACTGCTGCAAAAGCACCCCAGCTGCTTGATGCGTACTGAGATTTGAAAGCCACTGCCCTAAATCCAGAAGTTGACCTAACAATGACACCATTAGAAACCAACACTGACCATTAGGGCCTCCAAGACAAGGATGACAGAAATACCCAACTAGCTGAAGTGAACTTCAAGAAGCTCAGGAGAAAACAAGATCAATCCCAGGGAGAGCAAGACTCCAAGACAAGGGAAAACAGGAGCTAAATCTAACAAAGAATGATCCTGCCACGTATCACAGAGGACACGAGCAAGAAGCATGTGGAGTTTCCCCCAGCAAGAGCAACATGTGACCCTGAAGAGGAAGGTGGACAGGGTCAGGTCAGCAACACCTGAGGACACAGGAGAAGGAGCAGGCGTCACTGCGTCAAGTGTGAGGAGGTGGAAGACAAAAAATTATTGGACACATAGAGGTCCTGGAAGAGCTCCTGGCAGGCGAGCAGCGAAGACTTGACAGGGGAAACAGGAAGGAGGAGGGCAGGTGAGGGCCCAGCAAGGAGGTCCCAGGGCAGAAGAGGCTGGCACCATGGGACCCAGACACACCAAGATGGCTTCCCACACTCCAGAGACCTCACCACCCCAGCTCCCACCTGAGGGGCTGCCCGGCCCACCTGACCGCCTCCGGGGAAACAGCGTGGGGGAGAGCGTGAACGCCAGGAGGCTCCTCCCAGGCCCCAGCAGCAGGTCAGCCCCGCTGCGCCTGGCGTCTGAGAAGAGCCCAAGGCCCCACCTCTAACCCTGGGCTCCCTCCCAAGCACCAATCTTCTCAGTCTGTCACAAGTCCGGGCTGTGCCAGCTCACAACCCAGAGGAAACAAGAGCTGGGCCCTACTCAGAGGTGGGCTCAACAGGGTGCAAAGAAGCTGAGACAAACCAGGTGGATGGCTGGGGCCAGAACAGGGATTGGGGACTGAGCAGCAGAGACAAAGAATATACTCGCCGCAGAGGCCACCCCGAGGGACAGCGCATGCCCCTCAGTCTGGTCACAGCACCGAGTGCCCCAGAAGCTGCACGAGCTACAGCGGAGCACGCCCAGGGCAGCCTGCTCCGCCTCTGGGAACGGGCGCCGGGCCTGAGCGCCCACGCCTGCCCTCCTCCCTTCAGCCGGGCCTTCCTCTCCTCACCCGATCCATCTTGAAATTGCGCCCCAGCACGTTTTTCTGGTTGGCATCCACACCGTCGCAGCTGGTGAGGAACTCCGGGAGGAAGGCCGTGAAGAAGCCGTCGAAGTCCACGGAGGCCATGTTGTAGATGGCGATGCCAATGTCCTCCTGCAGGAGGTCGTGGGACCTGCACACCAGGACCTGGAGCAGCACGTTCACGAACTGGAAGAGCATGGCGCTCCGGAAGATCTTCTACAGACAGACAGACGGACGAGCGGGGTGAGCAGCAGGCCGGCAGGCTCCACAGCCACTGACCGGGCGGGGTGGGGGGGGCGTCCAGGCCTAGGCCCATGACACCCCCGACGATGAAGCCTTTACCTGAGAGCTGGTGGGGCACTCACCTTGTGGTACAGCTTCTGCTTGGTGTTGAGAGTCTCCAAGTAAAAGAGGTTTTGTTTAAATAGGTGGATATCGGGCTGGAGAAAGGACTGTCCAAAAGCCTAGGAAGTAAGACCACCATTTTATTAGCAACCTTTACACACCCTTAGATCCAGCCCTTCCAGGGCACCTCCTACACCCAGAGACCCGACACTCGCTGGCGGCTCCCCGTGTCAATGCAGGGTGAGGGCGCCTACTGCCTCGCTCTCCTGGCCCGTCTGGCCAGATCTTTGGAATGCTCCTGTGTAGTCTGGGCTCCCAAGAACTCCCCACTGGGCCTCACTTATTTGGTTGCATCTTGACCCTTTTGTAATAAACCTCTAACCCCCTTCACAGGGTCTGTCTTTGGAGGGAGAAGCTAACACCTCAAGGCAAATACCTCAGCCATCGCAGCAGACACCAGAGGCTGCCCACCCCCAGCTCATGCCAACCACTCACCCGTAAGCCATCCTCTCCATGGCATCCCAGGTCTTATAAACCACAAATCCTTGAAGCTCCTGCACAACCGGCTGCCTCTGCCTTGGGGTTAAGCAATAGCTCATCTTTAAACTGCTTTGCAGGATCTGGGCTGTGGAATTCCATTACTCGTTCACCCTCCCCACTCCAAGTACAAAGAGCCCTGCTCCAACAGGAAGTGACTGAGGAGGGGGCTTTCCTGGGGGTTCAGTGGTAATGAATCCGCCTGCCAATGCAGGAGACATAGGTTCCATCCCTGATCATAGGCCACGGAGTGACTGAGCCCATCATGGGCCACAACTATTGAGCCTGTACCCTAGAGCCTGGGAACCGCAACTACTGAAGCCCGCACGCCCTACAGCCTGTGCTCCGCAGTAAGAAGCCATGGCGAGAAGCAGCCTGTGTACTGCAACTAGAGAGTAGTTCCCGCTCACCACTAGAGAGCTAGAGAAAAGCCCTCACACAGCAGTGAAGACCCAGCACAGCCAAAGATGACAATAAACAAAAATTATCTAAAAAGTCTGACCGAGGAGGAGCAGGGTAGGCCAATGAAACGCAAACCCATCAGTGGGCAGGACACACCCCACAACAGGCCAGCTGACAGCTTCATCATTCTGTCCCTGGGCTCCTAAACTATAAGAAGGGGTCTTACAATCCTTGTGCCGTGATGAAAACTTCACGACATCCAATGGTTTTATTTTTTAATCATGTTTACTGAAGTGTAACAGAGTAAAATTCACCCCTTTGATGTTCACCATTGTGTGGTTCTAAGCAACACACAGATGCATCTAACCACCACGATCATCAATAATAAAGATTTCCTCTCCTCAGAAAGTCCCCTCACGCCCCGCTGTGGTCAGTCCTCGCCCCCTTGCTGGCGCTGTTGTTCAGTCACTCAGTCGCGTCTAACTCTTTGCGACCCCATGGACTGCAGCATGCCAGGCTTCCCTGTCCTCCACAGTCTCTCAGAGTGTGCGCCAATCCATGTCTGTTGAGTCAGCGATACCATCTAACCATCATTTCCTCTGCTGCCCCTTCTCCTCCCGCCTTCAATCTTTCCCAGCAACAAGGTCTTTTCCAACGTGTCAACTCCTCAAGTCAGGTGGCCAAAGAATTGGGAACTTCAGCTTCAGCATCAGTCCTTCCGATGAATATTCAGTACTGATTTCCTTTAGGATTGGCTGGTTTGATCTCCTTGCAGTCCAAGGGACTCTCAAGAGTCTTCTCCATGACCACAATTCGAAAGCATGAATTCTTTGGCTCTCAGCCTTCTTAATGGTTTAACTCTCACATCCATACATGACTACTGGAAAAACCATGGCTTTGATTATACACCTTTGTCAGCAGAGTGATGTCTCTTAATGTCTCTTAATACGTTGTCTAGATTTGTCACAGCTTTCCTTCCAAGGAGCAAGTGTCTTTTAATTTCATGGCTTTCCTCTCCCTCTACCCCTAGGCAACCACTGCTCACCCTGTTCCTCTAGATTTGCTTTTTCCAAAACATGTGTCATATGGTGGGATGGAATCAGCAGTGTTTCCAAAGCAGCCCTTTGGAGCTGGTCTCTTTGTCCTGGGTGCAGTGCACTGGGAGGCCACGGCACTGCTGCAGCAGTGAGAACAGCGCCTTTTCACTGCTGAGGCGCAGGTGTCAGCAGTCTGTCTAGTCACCGCCTGATGGATATTTGGATTGTTTCCAGCTTTCGGCAATTAGGAAAAAAGCTGCTATAACATCTCTGTATAGTCTGTGGGAATACATGTCTTCATTTACCTTAGGTAAAAAATTTAGAGGTGAGATCGCTAGATCATGGAGTAACTACATGTTTAACTTTGTAAGAAACTGCCAAACTGTGAAGCTGTTTCCCAAGTGGCTTTTACCAGTCCTGAGTGGAGGACTAGCCATCTGTCTACCAAACGCATCTTGAAAGCAAGGACGGAGTTGAAGAAGGAGGTAGGAGGGGAGGGGAGAAGGCACCTGAATACTCCAAACCCAGGCTGGCCATGGGGTGTCGGAGATGGAAGAACAGCAAAATAACTGCCAAGACCAGGGGTGCAACAATTGCTCTTCCACACCAGGAGTGTGTCTCACACATGTGTGTGTTGGAGGGGAGCTAAAGTGAAGAACAGTACAAACCCCTTTGGCTTCTCTGTGAGGAAAAACTAGCACTGAAAAACCAGGAAATAAAAATAACCCTCTACTTTGACCAAGACTTAGAATAAAAAAGTTGTACAGCTGGGTGCAGAATAAGAAGCGTGCCTGAAAGCAGTCAGGGAGCAGCTGGCCACCCTCTGTGTGCTCGGCCCCCAGGGCTCACAACCATCACACCTGATCGAAAAGGGAGACTGACTCCCAGGGCAGGGCTTCTCCCAACGTCACACAAGCCAGAATCATCTCTGAAAAACGAAGATCAACTACCACAGTGCTGCGGGTGAGGAGGCCCAGGTGTACCTGACGCAGGGGGCTGCCTACATGTGGGCTAACTCCACCGCAAGGCAGAGGGAGCTCATGTGGACCCAGCATTCCCGGGGCCAGGAACACAATGTATGCTCTCGTGTAACCACAACAAAGCCGTGAATCAGCCACTGTTACCCCTACTTCATGGAGAGACCGAGGCTCCAGGAAGTTAACTAACATCACAGGTATAGAGCAAGAGTTGAGCTTCAGATCCAAGACTACGAGGCTTCAAAGCACCACTCTGTGGCACCCACTGCAGCAGCCACGTTAGAGCAAGTGGGACCGTGAGCCGGAGAAGCAAAGCGAGGGACAGTTGGCCAATAGACGCACTGGCGTCCGGAATGGGGCCTGCCTGTCCGTGGATTCCACGCAGCCTCACCAGCTCTCCAGGTTACCTGCATGATGGCACTGAACTGCGGTTGGTTCTCCATCTGCTCCTCAGCCATGCCCCTCTGCACACTGGCCAGGACGGTGGACTTGAAGAAGTACCTCCAGTTGTGATGGAGCGTCCGGAAAAGGAGCTCAAACAGCTCTGCCTTCACATCAGGGGAGGGGCGCTGTGGAGACACACAGACCCTCGCACCTTTCCTTCCCGAAGCTCAGGAGCCACCCACAGCCTGGTCCCCGCGCAGGGAAGAGGTCTGAGAGATGCCTGCTGACAGTCAGCAGCATGCCCCCTTCCACGTGGCTCTCATCCTGTCCAGCCCGCTGTGGGCCAGCAGTTCAAATGAGGAGTTCGCTCTCATCCCATTTAGCCCCCCACAGGCCTGCAGTTCAAACGAGCAGCCAAGACGGGGCCAGAGCTGAGACACACAATGCCTGGGTCAGTGCCAAGGGGCCCTTTTTCTGATGGAAGCACTCACAGCTTTTCAAGCTAGGAAAAAAGGTTCCTAAGTGGAAAAACAATTAGGACTATGGATTTCCTGTTTAGAATGCAGTTGATCTGATCTGTCATGTTCCTCTGCCAGAATTTTTAAAAAAAAGTGTCCGGGCTAACCTACTGGTCTTATGCAACCTCTGAGGATAGAGACAGATGAGAAGGCTTAACAGAGGTTCTGCCCTCTATAGAAAAGGAGTTTAAAAAGCACTTAGAAACCACCAAAAGCAGCACGAGAGGGCCTCCAGGTGGAGGTGGCACCTCACAGTGGAGGCAGCTTCTGGCACTACCTGCTCTCCGAGTCCGTCTCCTCTTTCACCGGCAGGAGGAGGAGGAGAGGGAGGCAGGCTCAGCAACAATTTTCTAATTTATCCAAAAATCTCCAAGTCGTGGAAGATCATGACAGGTCACATTATTCCACGTGTCTTGGCAGAAGTCAACCTTATAAGGCCCAGATCTATTTAATCCAGCCTTGACTGAAATCAAGACCAGGGGGCACCAGCTTCCATGACAGAATACTCAGAGGGCCAAGATGTGTTTAAGGACACAAAGCAACTGGAGTGACTTACGCCTGAGCTTGGGCAGTTAGAAAGGACAGCCCTTGTTTACGAAACTATCATAGAAAATTTTAGTAAAAATATACTGATTCTGAATTCGGTCATGCTGAGTGGCTGTTTTCTAAGAAGGACAAGGAGTTTTCTAATGATGAAAACCTTGAATGGCTCTAGAAACTTGTTTTGTATGCTTGAGATTATGAAAGTTCTTAACAGGAAAGTATTATAAAATTTTGTTATTATAATGTTTGTTACATCTGCTGTCTCAAAACCACATATTCACCTCAAGTTATAGACCACGGGAGGCTGATCTTACCAACCAAGCCACCTCCTGACAATGAACCTGCTATGCTTAGACTAGATTAGTTCTAATCAACTCAACCAGTGTACCAAGCTAGTAGCATTCTCAGAAATATTATCTTATGAGAAAAATAAAATACCTAATAAATTCGCTTTAAAACACAACACCTTTTCCTCAACATCTCATTCCCTCCCCAGTCACAGGCAGCATGGGAGACCACCCAGCCCCTCGTACCTCGGCAATGATGGGATACACCTGCTCCATGCACAGGGCGATGATGCTGGGGAGAAAGGGCTTGAACACCTGGCCGGGCTCCTGGACTACCACCTGCAGGATCTTCAGGAACTTCTCGACCACCCGGCAGCCAGTACTGCCTTCATGGAGGATGCTCTCAGCCAACTGTTCTCTGAAGACAAGAGAAAGCACACCATAGCCAAGGAAATGGTTCTCTGGGAGCAGCACATGGCAAGAGAAGAAAGGGAGCAAAAAGGCCCATGCTTAGCGGCCAGGTCGCACCACTTGTCATGTGGAGCCTGAAAACCACAGATAGCGAGCAGGTCAGCAGTTACCTGGTAAACATATTGAGGAAAGTCTGGATGATCTGCTCAGTGAAAGGCACACCCATCTGGACTCTAAGGCCTCGAAACAGAGTAAGGAAGAAGCTCAGCATCTCATCAGTCACATCTAAAGAAAGGGACAAAGCGAGTGATCAGAGGCACAGACGCAAGCATCAAGAGCGGCCCCTGGCTAGACGCACTTCCTCCCGCAATCTGCACTATCCTCTCTCGCTCTAAGGCTTCCTGCTGGAAAAAATTTAGCCAGGACCATCAGAGCCAATGATAGAAAGTGGAAAATGATTAAGGACATGCTGAGAAAACAGCCCTAATATAGACAACTCCACCCAATGGCTCATGGTAGGAAATGAAGGGCATCTCGAAGCCACCCTCACTGCCCAGCACCCGCGCTGTGCAGAGCGCTCACTGTGGCTGGGTCATCTCATGCTCGCGGATGCTCTATTGAACTGCGTCAGCACCTGAAGGCTTCAGCCACTTTTCTCTGCAGTTGGGTCCAGGGTCAAGTGGCTGAAAGTGGATAATGGTGTACTTCTGACTGCATGCCCCTGGGCCATTAAAGAGACTAACTGCCAAAAATATTGGTTACATTTAGTGTGGCTGCACTTCTAGATCTCAAAAATCTGTACAGTATGTTCTGGCTTCAACCACATACATTTGGGAACAATTAGTGAGGATGTGCTGACTGAGAATCCCTGACACTTCTCTCACAGACTGACAGGACCACGGTCACTGCTCAGGAGAGCCAGGTCAGCACACCCAGAGACCCAGAGAGAGCTGCTCTGAGCGGTGGTGACAGAGTGCAGGGAGGGTTAGCATCTCAGCAAAACCCACCTTGCCATGTAATAAATAGGTGGAACTCCCAGAAAAAGTTCTATGTTGGCCCTGGAATAACGCCCCATCCACTGATGTGTTCCCAAGTGACTCAGCACCTCATGACGTCACCGCCCTCAGCCCACGCCTCTAGTCTGCGCAGCCGACCGACTCGGCCTGCCCTACAGAGCTAGGCAGGACTCTGGGCCCTGTCAGTACCACCCAGCAGCGGGGCCTGCAGCCAGCTCCTACCTGACTGATGGATGAAAGCTGGAAAGAGGGCCAGGGAGACCTGAACGGATTCCTGCAACGACTGATAGCAGATCTGTCGGGACTTGGTGGATTCCCCAGAGATATTCTCCACAATGTCTTCTAAGACACTAAGTGTCTGGTGGATGATCACTTTGGCTGCAAACCAAGAGTGAGCGGCAGGTTATGACTTGTTTGAGGAGAAAAGCAGAGTAAGAGGGAACACCGAGAAGGGGAAGAAATCTGCAAAGGTCTTTCTCTGAAGGACAGTCACACAGAAGCCTCTCCTGACTGCATTCTCAATTTCTGTCTGGATCTCTCCGCATCTTCTTTCTCTTTTGTTTCCTTTTGACTGTCAGGACTCCAATTGCCTGCCAGCCGGCCTGTTCAGTGTTTTGCCTCTATTCTGCCTCTAATCACATGAAACATGTCCACAGAGAAGATGAAATGTCCCTCGGGTTTGGGGTCTTGGACTTGAGACTTTAAGATGGTGAACAGACTAGTGAGGATGTGAGGGTCATATGGTGAACAGACTAGTGAGGATGTGAGGGTCATAAGGGCACAGGTGGGAATGGACACATGCAGATCGAACCCTCCCCTTCACCTCCCAATATGACTCCAGCCTGATAACCCACACAAGCACCTGCTGAGCACACCTACTGCCGCCGTGTTAATCAACTGCCTGCTCAAACCTTGGTCTCTTGGGGCTGAAAATATATATAATTACTGTTATCGTCAAGGCTGTATATTGTCACCCTGCTTATTTAACTTATATGCAGATTACATCATGAGAAATGCTGGACTGGAAGAAGCACAAGCTGGAATCAAGATTGCCGGGAGAAATATCAATAACCTCAGATATGCAGATGACACCACCCTTATGGCAGAAAGTGAAGAGGAACTCAAAAGCCTCTTGATGAAAGTGAAAGAGGAAAGTGAAAAAGTTGGCTTAAAGCTCAACATTCAGAAAACGAAGATCATGGCATCCGGTCCCATCACTTCATGGGAAATAAATGGGGAAACAGTGGAAACAGTGTCAGACTTTATTTTGGGGGGCTCCAAAATCACTGCAGATGGTGACTGCAGCCATGAAATTAAAAGACGTTTGCTCCTTGGCAGGAAAGTTATGACCAACCTAGAAAGCATATTAAAAAGCAGAGACATTTCTTTGCCGAAAAAGGTCCGTCTAGTCAAGGCTATGGTTTTTCCAGTGGTCATGTGTGCACATGAGATTTGGACTATAAAGAACGCTGAGTGCCGAAGAATTGATGCTTTTGAACTGTAGCGTTGGAGAAGACTCTTGAGAGTCCCTAGGACTGCAAGGAGATCCAACCAGTCGATCCTAAGGGAGATCAGTCCTGAGTGTTCATTGGAAGGACTGATGTTGAAGCTTAAACTCCAATACTTTGGCCACCTGATGCGAAGAGCTGACTCATTTGAAAAGACCCTGATGCTGGGAAAGATTGAGGGCAGGAGAAGGGGACGACAGAGGATGAGATGGTTGGATGGCATCACCGACTCAATGGACGTGAGTTTGGGTAAACTCTGGGAGTTGGAGATGGACAGGGAGGCCTGGCATGCTGCAGTCCATGGGGTCACAGAGTCGGACACGACTGAGCGCGACTGAACTGTAACTGACAACAAGAGTCAAGACAAGCCTGCAGGGGGAGCTATTATGCCCCTCCATGCTTGTCAATTACTCCAAACAGATAGGTGTTACCCACTTTATCCAGCAGGAAGAAGAAAACTACTCTTTTTCCTAAAGACAATCCAGCTAATCAGAGACTGTTAACAGCCCAACCAATGAGAAGCCTTCATATTTTGAACTCCCAGCTTCTTTCAGTGGACTCTGGTTATTACAGACCCTCTCAACCCCTCCCTTTGCCCTAAAAAAGCAAGTGCCCCTTCCCAGCTCTTTGAATCTGCCTATGGTCTGCCATGGTCCTCATAACCTGAGAACTGCAATTCCTCTGGCTATTCCTTTTTGCTGGTAAAATAATTGACTATCACCAAAGCTGACAATGACAAAATAGTTAAAAGGGTTACTTTCCAAAATACTAAAAACGGTGAGATTTAAGAGTTCCCTTTTCCATCTGTATACCATTCTAGTGTTTTTATATAATGAGCTTGTGTTAATATTAATTGTAAAAGTAATGTACTTTAAAAAGAACGTTGAGTATATATTACTAATATGTCACAAAGCATTTTTGTTGACATCATCCAATAATGTTCTATTACTTTCTCACTGTGAAAAGAGACAATTTTCAAACTATTTCTGTAATATTTGTTATTTCAGGAAGATTGTTCAGAGAAATCTGATGCCTTCTACTTGAACAACTGAATTCTCTTTTTCTCCCTTCTTTAATATAAACAACTAAACTTGAAAATACCAAGCTCCATCACTTTTGAAGATACCAAGCTCTTTCAAAGCCTCTAAAACATTTATATTTTGAGAAAGGTTAAAAACAGTCAAAAGATAAGTTTCCTGTTTCCCAGTGTGGAGAAGTCAACTGCTTTGACTGTTTACACAAGTACCCAAGATGGACCAATAATCACTGAAGGGTTTCTACCCACAGAAGTCACCATCGAAGAGGGTCTTCAAATGGATGGATTTCTTATTGTTGACATGCACCTTGCATTCAGGGAATAGGTCCATGTGACGTGTTCACTGAATTCCACAGATAAGCACGGTTCTACCTGAGTCAACTCTGTGGCTGAGCAGCTGGGTGACGGTGGGCAGATGAATTCACCCATGAGCCCCAGATGCAAAGCCCATCTGCTACAAAGGAAGAATGATGCCAGCTCTACCTATCTCCCCAGGCTGCCCCTGCCTTGCGGCCACTTACTGTCATCCAGGGGCATCTTCCTCTGTGGGGTGACAGCATTGGGCTTCAGATTGCGATAATCCCGGGACAGCGCAGAGATGAGGCTGGCATGGTTCATGGAGCGCACGGGCCACTGCTGCTCATTCTCTGGGAGGTTTGGCCACGGAAGCAGGAGGATGTTCGAGAGGGCTCGGCACACCAACACCTGAGCCTGGAAGAGACCCGAGGGTATCCATCCGGCAGAAGTTCACGACCAACGTGGACAGCAGAGCGGCTGCACCTGACGTGACCTTTGACACTGACCACACATGCTGAGCTCAGGCCTTGGGCTCCTTTCTTAAAACCTGGGCCTGGGACTTGGGTCCAACTTGAACAATCCAGGAAGGAGAGAAAAACTGAAGAAACACACCACATCTGGGCCAGCACATCTGAAGGCCGGCCTCAATCATCACTCTTACTGCTGCACATCCCCTCTGATTCGCTGCTTGAAGCGTTAAGAGGGGGAGAAATCACCGATGCTGAATCTAACCTGTCCCTTGGCTGCCCGCTCCAGATACCCTCCGCCGAGAAGCTACTCAGAACACTGCTGTCGAGTGTTTTACGCTCAATGTGCTCTTGGGGACAAGTCAGAAGCAACACATTCACAGTCCAGGTACTTTTAAGTAACTGCTTTGACTCCCCTATGACCCCGCCCCCATTTCACTGCTTTAAACTTCCAGCCTGAGCCTCCCAGAGGACTGTAGAATACACTTGTCTGGAGTGTCTCAACCCTAAGAAAACAAACATTTAACAATAAAAGCAGACTGTTTTAAACCACAAAGAATACAAAGAGGACTCTCCCAGCACCAGCCAAACTGCCAGCTCTCAAAGCACCATAAACACCAGGCCTGTCGGGGGGAACTTTTTATGTCTGAATCAGCACGTGGACCGTGTTGAGAAGGAAGGTCTTAACAAGAGAGCACTGAGGCTGCATCAGTGTCATACATGTAAGAAATCCACGTACGCTGGCAGGGCCTGTAAGCTCGAAGTACAAGACGAAAGGTTAGATTCTTCTTCCTCAGCCTCTCTGAGCCTGAGCCACAGGGCTCCGGGGACCCCAGGGGAGCCCTGAGGCCTCACCTTATCGACAAGTCGCTGGGCAGAGGTGTCAGTGATCCTGTTGAATACTTTCTGCACTGCAGGGATGCTGATCAGAAAGACAGGTCGCACAGTGGTGGCCAGTGAGACCAGTAAGTGGCACGCAGATAGCAGCAACTTGTCTTGGACCTGGGGAGGGAAGAAGACGTGACAGCTCACAGCGCCTCCTGTGAGACTGGCATTAGAAGAACCTGATGCGGCAGCCATGAGCCGGATACGGGGCTTGATGCCAAATTACATCAACTAGACTCTGTCTCAAAGAAGTTTTCCTATAATGACTCCCAGTAACAAGGTTTCCTCTTCCCTGCCACATCTATAGCTGCTGCCCTCAAGCCAAGACCATTGTCTCTAATTTTCTAGTTCTCAGCCACTAGTATCTTTGAACTCAGTCACTTCTCAGCTCATGAATCTACAGTGGCTCCCCGTCAGCATTTAAAGCACATGGCAAACTCCTTGGCATATCATTCAAACAACTGGGGATTGTTCATCTGACTCTTCTTACTCTAGTCAAGCGGAGCTCTCTCTTAACCCCCCATTCTGCAGTTCATCAATCACACCAGGCTTGCCTACTTCCTTCACTTCAACAGGCCAATCAAACCCTTGGTTTAAGTACCATTCCATCCCTTTCAAGTAATCTAGCAAAAGCAAAGACGCCTTGAAAACAGGACCAGATGCTAGTAAGACTGCAATCCAACAGCACACCAAAGAGCCAGTGGTATGCAGAATAATTTAGAAAAATTACATAATTTCCTAAAACCACAAAATATCCCTAACCTTTGAACCCTATAATCCCACTTATTCTAAGCAAATTACCTAAAAGGATAAAGCTACAGTCATGAGTACACACATTTCAAAACTATCTGTAATGAACTGCTAACAAATGGACACAATTTAAAAGATCAGCAATGGATAGGTGAATTCTAAAACAACCCCCTCACAGGATTATCGTAACTCATTTACAAATTACAATTATGAACACCACAAAAATTTATAGAAAACAACACATTGTTCTGTTAACAGTGGTACAGAATGCCATGTATGAGTAAAACTACCAGAAAAATAAGAAAAAAGGAAAAGAAGTATCTATCTGCTTTAGTAATATAACTTGGTGGTTTCCTTAGGACAGCTTAGAATCTATCAAATTTTACATGGATAGAACCTTAGACCCAGCAATTACACTTCTAGGAACCTATCCTCCTATCCTCCAAGGATGTACATACAAGGATGTAATTTCCATCAAAAGAAGAGTTATCACACACCCCGACTACAGAAGAGCACTGGTCAGTTTCACACACTGCACTTGTTTGACACATGTAAAGGTCTCCAAGGCACATTGTTACACAAAAGAAGGTATTAATGTATCTCCAGCTGTCTACCAACGTTTACTTATGTATATGAGAACCGGAAAAAGTCTGAAGGCTATACAACAAACGCTTGACAGTGCTTACCCTGGAAAGGAAAATGTTTTGGAGGAAGGAATTAAAGAGTACCATAATTTTCTAGCCTATACATTTGAATAGTATTTTACTTTTAGACAATGAGCATGTATTCATGGGAGACTTAGAGAACTGAACGAATAGGTATATTTGAATTTATATGGACTAGACCTGAAAAGGAACATAAAATGGCGCATAGTTCTATCACAGCGGCAAGAACTGGGTCTCACATTATGTGGCGTTATAAATGGGTATATGAAGAGGAGGACAGATGGGGAGTTAGAGAAGAGATGCAGCCTTCGCTGTTTCAAGACCTTGGTGGTGATGAGAGGTGTGATTGCATCCATGGTGGTGGAGATGAGCGAAACGAACTGCTGGGTATTCTGCCGATGCGCCTCGCTGCAGTACTGTGCTAGCCAGTGAGAGTACGCCTGCAGGGCAGCCAGGGACTGAGCGTGCCTGCAAAGAGAGAAGATGCGAAGTTAAAGGTTAAGGTCAGAATACATCAGCACTAAACCTACTTTCACAGGAGGAAAGTATTCCACCCATCGCATTTACCAATCAACAACACACGTGACAGGCTAGAAACCTTCTTCTTGCGCCCTAAGGACCTAAAGTTAAAACCCGTCATCTAAATATGGCCACCACTGCCTGGAACCCAGAAGGCAGTTAGCAAACGTCTATCAGATCTCATTCAATCTTTCTGCGACACACATGGGGTCAGGCGAGAGAATGGTAAATAATAAAACCAGAATCCAAGAATTCAAGTGATAATGTGTTAGACTGGGAAATAGTAAAAATTTTATATCCCTACCTACAGACCAGGACGTAGAAAACTACCAGGAATTAGAGCTTTACAAATAAGCTTTGATACGAGACTCTCAGCTTTAAGCTTCCATCACACCATACATGGTATCTGGCTGAGGCTTGAAGAAGCAAAGACTACAGTTTCTGCCAATGTTGTACTGCACCATACACACGACAAAATATACATCATCAGTTCAGTTCAGTCGCTCAGTCTCGTTCAACTCTTTGCGACCCCATGGACTGCAGCTCCCCAGGCCTCCCTGTCCATCACCAACTCCCAGAGTTTACTCAAACTCATGTCCATTGAGTCGGTGATGCCATCCAGCCATCTCATCCTCTGTTGTCCCCTTCTCCTCCTGCCCCCAATCCCTCCCAGCATCAGGGTCTTTTCAAAAGAGTCAGCTCTTCGCATCAGGTGGCCAAAGTATTGGAGTTTCAGCTTCAACATCAGTCCTTCCAATGAACACCCAGGACTCATCTCCCTTAGGATGGACTGGTTGGATCTCCTTGCAGTCCTAGGGATTCTCAAGAGTCTTCTCCAACACCACAGTTCAAAAGCATCAATTCTTCTGTGCTAAGCTTTCTTTATAGTCCAACTCTCATGTGCATGCATGCTGCTAAGTCGCTTCAGTCGTGTCCGACTCTGTGTGGCCCCATAGACAGCAGCCCACCAGGCTCCCCCATCCCTGGGATTCTCCAGGCAAGAACACTGGAGTGGGTTGCCATTTCCTTCTCCAATGCATGAAAGTGAAAATCGAAAGTGAAGTCGCTCAGTCGTGTCCGACTCCCAGCGACCCCATGGACTGCAGCCTACCAGGCTCCTTTGTCCGTGGGATTTTCCAGGCAAGAGTACTGGAGTGGGGTGCCATTGCCTTCTCCAGTGCATACATGACTACTGGAAAAACTATAGCCTTGACCAGAAGGACCTTTGTTGGCAAAGAAATGTCTCTGCTTTTTAATATGCTGTCTAGGTTGGTCATAACTTTCCTGCCAAGGAGCAAGCGTCTTAATTTCATGACTGCAGTCACCATCTTCAGTGATTTTGGAGCCCAAAAGAATAAAGTCTGACACTGTTTCCCCATCTATTTGCCATGAAGTGATGGGACCGGATGCCATGATCTTCGTTTTCTGAATGTTGAGCTTTAAGCCAACTTTTTCACTCTCCTCGTTCACTTTGATCAAGAGGCTCTTTAGTTCTTCTTCACTTTCTGCCATAAGGGTGGTGTCATCTGCATATCTGAGGTTATTGATATTTCTCCCGGCAATCTTGATTCCAGCTTGTGCTTCTTCCAGCCCAACATTTCGCATGACGTCCTCTGCATATAAGTTCAATAAGCAGGGTGACAATATACAGCCTTGACATACTCCTTTTCCTATTTGGAACCAGTCTGTTGTTCCATGTCCAGTTCTAACTGTTGCTTCCTGACCTACAGATTTCTCAAGAGGCAGATCAGGTGGTCTGGTATTCCCATCTCTTTCAGAATTTTTCACAGTTTATTGTGATCCATACAGTCAAAGGCTTTGGCATAGTCAATAAAGCAGAAATAGATGTTTTTCTGGAACTCTCTTGCTTTTTCCATGATCCAACAGATGTTGGCAATTTGATCTCTGGTTCCTCTGCCTTTTCTAAAACCAGCTTGAACATCTGGAAGTTCATGGTTCACGTACTGTTGAAGCCTGGCTTGGAGAATGTTGAGCATTACTTTGCTAGCGTGTGAGATGAGTGCAATGGTGTGGTAGTTTGAGCATTCTTTGGCATTGCCTTTCTTTGGGATTGGAATGAAAACTGACCTCTTCCAGTTCTGTGGCCACTGCTGAGTTGTCCAAATTTGCTGGCATATTGAGTGCAGCACTTTCACAGCATCATCTTTTAGGATTTGCAATAGCTCAACTGGAATTCCATCACCTCCACTAGCTTTGTTCGTAGTGATGTTTCCTAAAGCCCACTTGACTTCACATTCCAGGATGTCTGGCTCTAGGTGAGTGATCACACCATCGTGATTATCTGGGTCGTGAAGATCTTTTCTGTACAGTTCTTCTGTGTATTCTTTTACATCATAAAAACTCACAATTCACCAAAGAGAATAAATCTTGGAAAAAGTGAGGCAGTTGTCCCAGAGCTTACAAAACACCAGACCTTCTAATAAACATAAATGGGTAATTTCTCCCTTTTCTGAAAAAATTAGTAAGTAATTTTTTGGGTGGGGTGATACTTTGAGACTCCATAAATAAGTAACAGCCTCCACAACAAATACCCATTGAGAATCCATGCCTAAACCATTCTTAAAACTTGGTGGTTGCAAACGAGGGATTTTTCTAATTATTTTTCTTTTCATTAGCTATATTCTTCTGTAAAAAGAACTTTCTCTCCCCAATCTTCTTTTCTAATCATATGGATGCTGTATATTCAATATATTATAATTCCTTATCATTCTTATTCTTTCTTGATGATCACATCGTCAAGATGACCAGGAAGCACCCTTTCTAGCTGGCCCCCGTGTCCTTTTCATACATTCCCAACCTTCCCAATTGGCTCAAACAGATTCTCCAATGTCAGCCTGCCCCAGACTTATAGCATTTCTCCAAGGAGCCCTGATTCCTTTTGGTGGAGAATGTATCTCAGAAACAAAGAGCCTGAATACTAAAGGGAGCACTGCTTCTGTGGTGTCACTGCTTCTAGGACCTTTCAGTGGAAAAGCAAGGATGCAGCAGACACTATTTAAAAATCAAATTTAGTATCAATAATTCCAGGGCAAACCAACCTCTAAGGGTTTCTAGACATGATGCAAGAAGGACACACCATCACATATATAACATTCTTGCTAAAATGTTTAACCTTGATCTAATACAGACAAAAACTAGACAAATCAAGATTTTTTTAAGTTTTTCTTAAAAAAAAAAAAAAAAAATTTAGATGTGAATCTCCAAAAAGTAAGTCTCTCTCCCCACCCTACCCCTCCCAAACACACAATGTGGGGAACTAACTTGTCTAGACTATAAGAGAAACACATAATGAGATTCATTAGTTAGAACCTGGATCTAAAATATATACATCTATAGATATATACGTATAAAGGACATTCCTGGGATAATCAGGTAAACTAGAATATACAGACATATAGATATGCTTAAAAACAGGAGATAACATTACTCCATCTATGAAAGTTTTTGAGTGTTAATAATGTATTATGGTTATACAGAAGAATGTTCCTAGGAGATAAACGCTGAAGGATATAAAGGTAAAATGATGTGTTGTCTGCAATTTATTTTCAAATAGTTCACACAAAAAACATGTATGTGTATGCACATGTGTAGGGCTTCCCTGATGGCTCAGCAGTAAAGAATCCATCTGCAGTGCAGGAGACACACATTAGATCCCTGGGTTGGGAAGATCCCTTGGGGGAGGAAATGATAACCCACTCCAGTATTCTTGCCTGAAAAAATCGCATGGACAGATGAGCCTGGCGGGCTACAGTCCACGGAGTCACAAAAGAGACAGACACAACTGAGCCGCTGAGAATGCACATGCATATGTGCATACAGAGAGGAGCAAAAACAGAAAAAACAAACACACACAACAAATGTGGCAAAATACTTATCAATGCTGAATCGAGCTTGAGAGTATAGTATATGGGTGTTCATTCTATTACCCTCTTTTCTATAAATCTGAGCTTTTCCAAATTAAAAAGTTAGGTAAGAATAGGTACTAAATACCTTTCAGTAAGAAACTATAAATTTTGGGATTTTGGTATTCAAATTGACAAAACAGTTATTTTGTCACTTATTTATCTTTAGAATCCATTGATCGAAAAGTAAGGAGAAAGGCATCGAAGTCTGTCCTGTGAAAGGGGTGTCTAAGAATTTCTGCCAATCTTTTACATTTATACAGTTCCTTAAGCCTGAAGGAAAGAACGCTAAAACTTCCCAAAATTGTGTGCAAGGCGTGTTTATGAACAAACTGGCCTCTTTCTTGGAAGAAGCCTTCTCTAAATTCTCAAAAAGGAGAGCAATATTAAAAAAAAAAAATTTTTTTTTAAACCACCATAGTAAATGAGACTCTTTTTGTATGTATCTAATTTGAAGCTCCAGAATGCTCTAGAACAGGGATCAGAGACTTCCTCTGCAAAAAAGTCAGAATATAAATGTTTATGTTTTTGTAGGCCATCCACTCTCACTCAGAACTGTTCAACTACTCTGCCACTACAGTGCAAAAGCAACCATAGGTAATATGTAAATGGATGGGCAGGGCTGTGTTCCAATAAAACTATTTTAAAAAGCTAGCACGGGGCTGAATCTGGCAGCATGCCTCTCCAGCCGAGAGCAAGCCTTTCAGGCAGTGACCTCTGGGAGAAGGCCCCATCTCCAGTCCCCATTCCTTTACCCCATCTCTACGTCACTTTCCTAATGGCCTCCCACTGTCTATAATGTTTCTCAGTGTGGTCCCTGGGTGCCCAGCTTCAAAGTCACTTAGGGTTCTTGTTTAATATGCAAATACCCAAGCCTTGTACCATCCTGCTATAGTCAGAATCTCTAGGGGCAGTTTCAGTCACTGGTCTCCAGGACACAATTCATGGCATTCACAGTGAAATAGTCCTAAATGCCTATCCAGCTTCACCTCCCACCACACCAGGTGCTCCCCACACCCCTACCTGCGTGACTGTACCACTTCTGTGTCTTGGCATGTGCTATTCTTTCCTCCTGAAATGCCTACTCCATATACTTACTCTCTGCTCCCAGCTCTCATCTGCCTGATGAATTCCACTCACTCCAGCCACCCCAGTCCCCAGATAAAACAAGCTTTCTCTCTTTTGAGGTTTGGAGACGGGAATTTTTCATCTTTTCACGACAGCCACTACAGTCTCTTTTTATCTATAAAGCCATTTGGGGGCAGAGAACAAGTCTTTCTGAGAATACACAAACATCTAACTATACTTACACATCAATGAGATCAGGCTTCAATACTGATGGCACAGCAGTCTCAATGTTGTACAATTTTATCTGAGATCCATACAAAGTGACTTTGACCAATCTGTTGGCAAAGAAGAATTGCACGAATGAGCCCACACTCAGTTTGTGAACTAAAGCAGACAAAATGGACGAGGTATCAACAAAGGTCTTGAGGACACACTTTTTTACCATCAAAAAAGAATCAAGACCAGGTTTTCAATTTTATCCCAAAGATGTAATCTGAGATATGCATAAAGATTTATATACTAAGACACAGTCTAAAGCACTGCCTACAGTTTCAAACTTTTTGAAAACAATATAAATATCCAACAGAGACCATAATATAATACATCCAATATGATTAGAATGGAGATCGATACTGTACTTTATCACCATTTTAAAAAATGGAAAAACAGATGTTTCAGGTAGATAGACATATGACAAAGAAAATACAGCAAAATTTAACTGTAGAATCTAGGTGATGGGTATTACCTACACAATTTTTTAACTTTCTGAAGATATGAAATGTTCATGATAAAACACTGTGATGGGCTTGGGAAAGGGGGGACACAAAAGTTTCTAACATAAATTAAGCTATTTTTAACTTTCAGCACAATTCTTTAAGAAGCAAGTTATTGAGCCCACTGGTTGCCCAAGGGCTCACTACATATAAATGAACATTAAATACGACCAGCTCTGCTGGGAAATGGGAGACTGCTCTTCCATTAGAGACACTCCTTTCTGAGTAAACATAAAAAAAAAAACAAAACCCTAGAGACTTGGCTAAGTTCTCTCCGTGCCTGCTCTGTAAGGAACCCTGGACTCAGGTCTGCGGGGCACGCCAGGGAAGATGGCGTGTGTTTTGCTCCCTCGATCCAACAGCACAGAGGGTCTCAAATGTCACTGAGCGAAGAATCGACTGGGGAACTAGTTATAATACAGCTTGCTGGTGCTGCCCCACAGACGCACACTGCAGCTCTGAGGAATGTGCATCTCTGAAGAGCGTCCGTGGGACTCTGATGCATGGGGTCCATATTCTGAAAAATATTCCTCTCTGATAGGGGCAGAAAACAGGATTTTATTATTAAAAACCATGAGCTTGAGTCACAAGTAATTCAGGGTCGGGCAGCAGTCAGAAAGAGGTATTTCCAGTAAGCCAAGATCTAAGTAAAAGAGTAAAAGAGTCAAGGGTCCTCAATCTGAAGTTCTAGGAAGCAGGGTATGGTGATGGTGATAAGTAGGCATCAAAAAAGTCACCATCAGTAAGTAATACACCAACGAGTACCCAGTGTTTAATTCTTTAAATTGTTTTACATTCATACAATATGTGTACAGTTTACTGATGTTAAATATATTCATAACATGCAACTACCCCCATCATCTACCTCCATGACTCTTTCCATCTTAGAAAACTGAAACTCTGTATCCATTAAATAGTAACTCTCCACAACCCCTCCACCCCTGGCAACCACTGACTTTCTGTCTCTACCATTCTGACAACTCTAAGTACCTCACAGAAGTGAAATCATACAGCTTGTGACTTGATACTCTTCACTTACGTTCAACAGCATTCTTTAGTGTTGCTCCACACTAAAAATGAACTTCTAAATGTGTCTTTTAATATTTCTATGTTTAGCAGTCTTGATACTAATATTATGTAACTGCCAAGTAAGAATGCTACTGAAAACAGTGGCTATTAAGATCATGTAGCCATAAGGAGGAGGCTTCTCTCACACTTTATTCTAAGTGAAGACAAAAGAGCCAAGTGCGTTTAACTACTGAGCCTGCAAACTTAAGCAATGCAGAAAGATGTATATACATAAGGACCTATAAAATAACAACCCAGAATCTCTGAACAGTCACCTCCCTATGAAGCCGAAAGGACTGATGGATACAATACATGGCTTAAGTTTAAATTAAAAAAATAAAGACTTCAGACAGAAAGACATGTTCTATTTCTACTATCAGGGGAAACAGGCCTAGTGTGGGAAGAAGAGGAAAAAGAGCTTGAAGTAGAAGCTCTGTGGCTGAAGAGAGCTCAGCATTTGGGCTCAAGAAACTGGTAAAAGTCCATGTGCAGCCTCTCATAAACTGCGTGGTCTGAGGCAAGGCACTCACCCTCTGGGCCACAGTTTACTCAGATAAAATGATAATACCTGTCCCTCAAAATACAGAAAGAAAATGGACAAAATTACTTTCTAAAATCTCCCACTACTGTATACTGCTTTTCTTATTAACATTAATCTGGCTTTTCAGATTTATTTAAAATTCTCAATCATGTCTGCTTTTAAGCGAAGAGCAACAAAGAAAAATCTGGCATGCAAGTCAGTAGGCTTGGGCCCTCGCTCCCCCTAGTGTGTTACCAATGACACAGCCACTGTGCCAATGAAAGCACCAGGTGACTCACCTTTACCTGGACCCACACCCCCCTGGTTTTGATCTAACCTACTTGCTGGTTACCATGAAATGACCTGGACGTTCTGTCCCTTTTATTTTCAGCAAATGGCGTTTTAGGTGCCCGAGTTCATGAGAAGGGATGGGAGGACCTCAACAAATGCGGCCGTAAAGCCTGTGAGGGACCCTCGAGGAAGAAGTAGTAACGGGAGCTCGGTGCAGGAAGGCGGGGATCCGCCCCTCAGTCAGGCTTGGCGGCTGCCCAGCTTCAACTCCTCAGGACCCTAAGAGGACTGCAAAAACCAGTCCCACTCTAACAGGACCAGAAAAAGACCCCTCTGGCATCTGGCCGCCCAGTCAAGAGTGCAGACTGCCTACTTGTTTGTCCTCTTATTAACAGGGCTGTCTTAACGTCTCTTTATGACCACACCTGGTTTCTCTTGAGGTTACTCCTGTCTTTAAATGTAAGCTCTTCCATGAAATCGCAGCTTATCTTTACCGTGTGCTACATGCTAGGCCCCGGGCTCAGTGCCTTACCTCATATAAATCTCACAATAAACCCACAGGATACGATGTCCACTCCATTTTACCGGGACCCGAATGAAGTCCCGAGAAGGGCGGTGACTGCTCCACACCCCCGTGCGCGGCGGAGCCTCGAGTCACCTGCGCAGGGCAGAGCTGCCTGGCCACCGCAGCCCTCATACAAGCAGGCGAGCTGAGTTCCATGCTGGGACTGCCCACCCACCTCTCCACCACTGTGAGGGCGTCGCTGAAGCGCGCGGCGAACACGTCCCCAGTGAAGTACTCGGCCAGGCGGCCCACGGCTTGCAGGAGGGAGCTCAGGTCTCTCAGGGAGCAGTGCAGGCGCCGGCAGTCGTTCTCCGCTGTGATGTTCAGCCTGGGTCCTGGAACAGAAGGCCTCGGGTGGTTTTTCAACAGGAAGAACATGTTCTAATTCCCACTACAGATAACTGCCTTTTCATATGGTTCAAGGGATTCTCAAGGGACAGGTCTGTCTAGTCAAAGGTATGGTTTTGCCAGTAGTCATGTATGATCTGAGAGTTGGACCATAAAGAAGGCTGAGCTCCAAGTAATTGATGCTTTCAAACTGTGGTGTTGGAGAAGATTCCCAAGAGTCCCTTGGACTGCAAGGAGATCAAACTAGTCAATCCTAAAGGACATCAACCCTGAATACTCACTGGAAGGACTGATGCTGAAGCTGAAGCTCCAATACTTTGGTCACCTGATACCAAGAGCCAACTCACTGGAAAAGACCCTGATGCTGGGAAAGACTGAGGGCAGGAGGAGAAGAGGGTGACAGAGGATGAGATGGTTGGATGGCATTACTGGCTCAGTGGACATGAGTTTGAGCAAACTCCAGGAGATAGTAAAGGATAGGGAAGCCTGGAGTGCTGCAGTTCATGGGGTCGCAAAGAGTCGAACACAACTTAGCAACTGAACAACAACAAAGGATAAGTAACGGGGCTTCCCAGATGGCTCAGTGGTAATAAATCCACCTGCCAATGCAGAGACGCGGGTTCAATCCCTGGGTTAGGAAGATTTCCCCAGAGAAGGAAATAGCAACCCACTCCTGAATTCTTACCTGGGAAATCCCATGGACAGAGGAGCCTGGTGGCTACAGTCCACGGGGGTCACAAAGAGTCGGACACAACTGAGCATGCATACACCCATGGATAGGCAACACAGTAGAGAGGAAGAAGGCTGACACCTAAGAGCTGGGGGAATGAGTCAACGAGTTCAATGCCACATGGGTTTCCAGGTGATGTGGCTGGAACAGAGCCCGTGACAGCCCCAAAAGGAGGACAGGTGCCTGGAAAGGGGGACACTGTGGCCAGGGCACTGTGACAGTGGGTCATGCCCCCAAGGAGCCAGAGGACAAAAGCAGTGAAGGAAACAGCCAGTGACAAAGCAGCCCTGACCTGCCCGACCACCTGCCCCCCTGCAACACTCCCCACGGAGAGCAGAGCCTTGGCGCAGAAACATCCAGCAGCAGGATTATCAGCCTGCAGGCAGCCCTGCCAAGGCCACGAGATGGGTGGCTAAGGAGGGTGGGCCAGCTCCCGGGGTCAGAGCAAGAGGGTGAGCACCCCACACTGCCAGCCAGAGGAGCCCACAGAACACACAGAGCCAGAAGTGGTTCTGGTCGCGTGTGGTCATGTGAGGGGAGCAGTGCCTCTGCACCCTCCTCTCCCGGTTAACAAAAGCACCACCAGCACACACCTTCTGAGCGTCAAGGGTGTTCAGGGCCACCGCTATGCAACCAAAGCCCAGGGTCAACCAAAACCTGCCAGAAGATGGGTTCCAATTCCTCATCAGTGGCCCCTCCCTCTCCCTGCACACACCCATCCTCATCACCTACACAGCTCTACCCTGATAACCCGCTTTCAACTTTTTCACTAATTCTCATCATGAAAGGAAAGATCCTGTGTTTCTCTATTAAAAACCAAGCCAAAACACCAGCCTACATCAGGTTTCCCTCTTGGATGGTCATGAGACAGCTTCAAAGTCATCCTGATGGGGCCAGCCTTCTTCCCCTCTGCCCCTCATCCACACATACATCTGGCACATGGCCTTCCCCAGCACTGCCCCCTCAGCCTCTTCCCGGACCCCTCAACAGAATGCTAGAGCCGATGCCTCCTGAGGGAGTCTTCCACCTTTGGATACCTTGGTCAGAAACACAGGGGTCTCCCCGATAATTCCTCCTATCATCCCCTGGTCACACCTCTGTCCATTAAATTCTCTAGACGAGAATACTGGAGTGGGTTGCCATTCCCTTCTTCTGGGGATCTTCCTGACCCAGGGATCAAATCTGAGTCTCGTGCATTGCAGGTAGATAATTTACTGTCTGAGTCACCGAGGAAGCCCTTCCACCCTTTGAGGGGAGAACAAAAAACAAGCTTAATTTAAGCCTGCTGACACATGGCAGTCTTGGGGGGATGTGGAGGGAGGGTCATATTCTTGTGAATCTCCTCTTGGCTGAAATACACGCCTGGTTCCTTCTGTTTTCTGTGCGCACCCCTTCTCCAGAATCCTGGCCATTCTCATCACTCTCGTTTAAACCTGCCCTAATTTTTCTGATAAAAAAGCCGTCCTAGAATGAGAAACAGCCTGGAACTGCTGTGTGTGTTTTGAACTATTGGTTTGAACCACATCAATTTGCTGCCATTTGACCGTTTCTGGCCTACAGAACCATAGTAATTCATAGAGTTCAACTCAACACTATGTGCCATCCAAGGTTCAGATTAATCAAAATGGCAGCTGCTTCTTTCCTGATGTGTCTGCAATGCAGCCAAATGCACAGGCAGCAAGTACCCCAGATCAGTCTCTAGCCCTGCCCCCCAGCCTGGAAACCTCATACTACCATCACCACAAAACCACGCAAGGTAACCACACTGCCACCTGAGGGTGAAGCCCAGAGTTGCTACTGTGAAAGGCTGTCCAAATCAATCCACATTTTATTGTTTGGCTGAGGCTTAGTTTCCTCCTCGCTCCCATCAACAACACAGAACATCCGCACAGTGGAGCCTGCAGGTGAGGATACTACGAAGCGTAGGTTTCAGAGACAGAAGGTATCATGGCCACACCAAAGTCCAACCTTCCATAAACCACGTTACCCAGCAGCTGTCTAGATAGATGTCCCCTAAGCCACACCCAAAGAACAGCCCATGGGACTTCCCTGGCGGTCCAGTGGTTGGGACTTCACCCTCCAATACAAGGGATGTGGGATCAATCCCTGGTCGGGGAACTAATATCCCACATGCCTCACAGCCCCACTCCAAAACAAAACGAAACATAAAACAGAAGCAATATTGTGATAAACTTAATAAAGACTTTAAAATGTTCCACATCAAAAAAAAAAAAAAAACTTAAAAAAAAACACAAAGAACAGCTCATTGGAAAGTCACTGCCCTGGAAAGAAACACATTAATGTTAAAGGAGGTCAGTGGTTAAGACTCTGCCATCTAAAGCAGTGGGTGTCAGTTTGATCCCAGGTCAGGGAGCTAGGAGTCCACGTGCCTCGGGGCCAAAAAAAGAGCCAAAACATAAAACAGAAGCAGCTATGTAACAAATTCAATAAAGACTAAAAATGGTTCATATTTAAAAAAAAAAAAACTTAAAAAAATCAATTCAGTCTTTTTTTGAGGGGGGTGGACTGGGCAATAAAAATATAAAACTTAGCACTTAAGTTATTCCACTCTGAGAGAACAAACAAGTCATTAATGAACTTAAGCAGAACCAAGAATTTAAGTCCAAAAGTCTGTATCATAAGCAATCTCTTAGGCAGTGAAGTCTGCACGGCTAAACAAAAAAGTTAGCAGGACTGCTTAGAGCAGAAATATTGCCCCAATGGGGGAGGATCTCAGTGAGGAGTGGCAGAAGCCAAACACAGGACAGACCCTTCGGGACACGTAAGGACACACACGCAGCACCAGGGGCACAATGACTGATGGGGGGATGACGCAGACCACCAACAGTGCGAAAGACGGACAGCCAGGGCAAAGATGACTGCCGGGGTAAAGGAGGCACGGCGATGGCATGTTTTGCCTTGGATTTTACCAAGGAAGCAGAAGCAGGGGGATCAACAGAAGCTGCGTAAACAGTAAGACTCCCAGGAACTTCCCTGGGGGTCCAGTGGCTAAGACTCTAAGCCCCTAATGCAGGGGGCCTGGGTTCGATCCTGGTCAGGGAGCTAAGATTGTACCTGCCTCACAGAAGTAGCCAGGGGAAAAAAAAAAAAGTAAGGCTTCCATCACTCCAGAATTCAGGCCAGGAGAAGGTAAATGCAAATGAAAGGAATGAGCCCTAACCCATTGGGGAAAAGAACGTGGTTTCTGGTAAGAGGCAGTAAGGCTGACTAATATAGCATGAGGGTTATGTGAGGGGTAAATGACCATGGGAACCAAGGAACAAATCGTACTCAGAGTTTCCATTTTTTAATAGCCTTAGCATTGGAAACTTGGCTTTTGCTTCATCATGGATAAGAAAGCTCATTTTAAAACAGGAAATAAGTATTTCTCTGGCCTGAGAGGTTCTGCCCCTTGAGTATATGCCCCGAGGATCAGTGCTTGGGATGAGGTTTAGAAATGACCTGAAGAGCCAAGCGTACTGTGAAACTGACAGTAAATGGGCTGTGATGAGAGCAGGCCTACAATACTTCATTTAGGGGAAATCCATCAGATTCTCCTGCTCGGATGAGAAAATCTAAGTTATAAGTCTCAGAAAAAGGACTTGGGAATCACTGCAGACTGCCACCTGAAGACAGACTCAATGTAATGTTAACAAGTGAGCTACTAACACTGACTTTAGGTATCTATTCTGGGGGAAAGAGAGTACATGCTCAATTTCATCTTTAAGATCAATAACAACTGTTTTAGGATCCTGTGTGTGTGCTCAGTCTGACTCTTTACAACCCTATGGACTGCAGCCCACCAGGGTCCTCTGTCCATGGAATTTTTCAGGCAAGAATACTGGAGTGGCTTGCCATTTCTTCCTTCAGGATATCTTCTCAACCCAGGGATCAAACTTGTGTCTCCTGCATCTCCTGCACTGGCAGGTGGATTCTTTACCATTGTGCCACCTTAGGGTCCTGAGTGTATTCTAATTTGAACAAGAGCCCTGAGGGAGAAGCCATTACAGTATGATTTTTTCCCCAAGAATTTTTTCCTAGATTTTGGAAATATCTGCAGCATCGGTACACAGTCCGAAGACTTCCATGAATGTTGATGGCATATCATACAGGCACATTTGCTTTGAAAAGTAGTCTTTTTAAAGTTCTACAGAAGCTGTTCTTAGTCGATCTACACAAATCAGGGTCTAGAGCTGGGGCATGCCAAGTCCGTCAACCTCCTGGGGCCCAGCAGATTGTTTACTAGTAGAAGCTAATCTAGTCATGGAAACAAGCAGTCACAGGCCACCAAGAAGGGCAGCCTCGCAAAGGGCCTCTTGGGGAGGCTCTGCCACAAATAACAAGCTCATCCAGGCACTGGGCTGTACCCTGGGCAGCTGTGTGCCAGGCTGAAGCAGCAGAGTTATACGAGAGGGGCAGTCGGCCAGGGCCAGGGTAACTCCTGTAAGGAAAACTGTGTGGGTATATGGGTGTGTGTGTGTGTGCAGCACAAGTGTGTTTGCAAGCACTTGGTTAAGTTCCTATGTGTCTGTGTGTGTGTCTATGTGTGTGTGTTTGTAGCACAAATGTGTTTGCAAGAATGATGTTCCTGGTGCTTTCGGCTGGCAGAATGAATATCAGATTTTGGCTAATTTCAACTTGTTATCATTTCCTAGTATACCCTGCTGGGACTAGCACCACAAGCTATGTAACCTTGGGTAAACTAACATCTCTGAACATGAATTTCCTCTTTTGTAAAACAAGAGAACTGTGATTAGTCCTTACACCTCACAGGAGAGTTGAGAGAATTAAATAACAAAAGCAAATAATAAGGTGCCTGGCATGCAATACCTCTTCTACAAACAGAAGCTATTATTATTAACAAAATAATCCCAAAATGCTAATCCTAAACCCCCAACTAGTGAAACCTGCCAACAGCAGGCCAAAGCCTTTCCAAATGGCTACAGTCAGAGCCACTGACACAGGAGGGCTTAACAGGCGGTGCAGTGGTAAAGAATCTGCTTGCCAATGCAGGAGACACAAGAGACGCAAGTTCGATCCCTGGGTCAGGAAGATCTCCTGGAGAAGGAAAGAGCAACTCTCTTTAGTAGTCTTGCCAGAATAATCCCATGGACAGAGGAGCCTGGCAAGCTGTAGTTCAAGGGTCACAAAGAGTTGGGCATGACTTAGCGACTAAACAACCACGTTGACACAAGAGAGCTGACAATCCCCATGATCAGCTCTACCAGGCTGTCCCTGCAGAGCTGCTCCCAGGTCCTCCCGATCCTAAAAGCCAGAGATGGAAGAACACAGCCCAGCAAAGTCCAGGGCTATTTTTTTCCCTAGCTTACCAACTGGTTTAAAGGAACAGAGAAATATTCTAATTGCCAGGGTCTTTAAACAGTCCTACTTCTTTATTCCAAATTAGCCTCTCTCTCTGAAACGCCTCTTTGGGCTACACTGTCACAGCCTCATCCTCTACCTCCCTCACAGCTCCTCTTTAATCGTGATTTTTTTTTTTTATTTTTTCCTATTTAGAAATTGACAGAGAGGAAGCAGTGAGGAGGGGGCAGTGGAGAAATCTTGTTCTGACAACACAGAAGGCAGTAGTTAAGTATTAGTCCACAAGGTCTCAAAGAGTCGGGCACGACTGAGCGACTGAACCACAGCAACGCTGACACAGGAGAGCTGACGACCCCCTGATCGGCTCTACCCGGTCGTCCCGCAGAGCTGCTCCCAGGTCCTCCCGGGAGGATGAGTTTTCACAATCTTTTTTCTGAACGTTAAATTAGAAAATAAAAGACAGGAGAGCTGACGACCCCCTGATCGGCTCTACCCGGTCGTCCCGCAGAGCTGCTCCCAAGTCCTCCCGGGAGGATGAGTTTTCACAATCTTTTTTCTGAACGTTAAATTAGAAAATAAAAGACAGTTTACCTGACCCTGAAGTAACTATAAACTGCTGTAACCCCAGATAAACTTCTAAATTGTCCTGAAGAACTGGAAACTGAAAGAAACAAAAGATTAAAAAAAACATAAATGCAAATTTTAACAGCATTTCAACAGTGAAACAAGTATCTGTAGTGGGAGGAGCAGGATAAAAAACTTTTCTCTGGGAGCCTTTACACGCAGCAAAGAAGAGGTGGCACCCCTCAGCACCTCCCACCCCCGAGGAGTCTTCTACAATTAAAACCACCAGTTAATATTTGGAATAAGAAAGAAAATAACACAGTAGTTCCATACTTTTCTAAACAAAGCACTATGATTATTATGACAGTTATGTCCTTGAAGGAGGATATCAAGCCCCCCAAATGGTCTATACTTTCTAGAGCTCTAAGACAGGACCCACCTCCCTTCAAGTCCAAGGAAAACCCTGCCCTTGAAAAAAAAGCGCAGTTATGCCTTATAAACTGCATGACAGAGTGAAGAGACAGCCGAATTATTTGGAGTCAGTTTGCCTTACTCATTTAGCAGACAGGACCTTCATAATCAGAGCTCTATCTTTTCTTCCTAAAGCTGCTAACTCACCGTTAAGATAAAATTAAGACGTTACTGTGACAGGTCCCCACGGAAGGCAGATGGCAAAATAAGATGGCACTCTTCATGAGAAAACACAAGACACAGCTGGGCGGCGCAATGCAACCCGACCCCAGTGAACTATCCTGCCTTTAGAGGAGACATGGGCTAATGAAATGCCTTCAAATAACAAGCATCACTTAGTGAATGAAATCAGTCCTTATGACTAAGGATTCTGTGTACACATAAAAAGACAGAAAGTGCCCAGCAAATAATCTGCCAACAGTTTTGTGAGTTTTACAAAGGCTAACTTTCCAACAGTATAATTTTTATAAATAAATCTTCCACTTGGCTTGGCCACTTCTAAGCCACTGGTGAAAGCATAAAGGCATCAGTAAAATTTACATTATACCCAAGAGTTTAGGAAAGAAAAACAGAGCTTCCAAAAGCTCATTTTAAAATACTGGGAGGAAATGTTAAACACATTAAATTCAAGGGTCGGTTATCCTAATTATTATTCTGTTTAAAAAATATACATTTTATAAGACTGGTGACCACAAAAGCCTTACTACTCATGCTATATGCAGGGAAATAATTAGGCTCTTCGTTCCCCTCCAAATGGTGCGTTACCAGCGTTGAGAAGGCGTGTGTGGGAAGGAGCTCCATCACTTTGGCCACGACCTCCAAGCTCTGGCGTAAGTACCGCTGCCACTCTGTCTGCTGCTGCGGGGCAAACAAAGAAGGATCAGCTCTTCCCAGAATGGCAGAGCTCATCAGCTTTCCTGCCAGCCTGCCCCCCACCTCAAGCCCACTCTCAGACGTAAGTATGTGAAGAAATAGTAAACCAGGTTATTTGGTACTTTAAAAAGGCCAAGCTAAAAAAAATTTTTTTGATCCAATGAATTAATGTCATAAGAATCTGGTTCCTCAAAAAGTAAACAATTCACATAGAATGACCTACTTTTCTCTCTGTCATAGGAATAAGAGATTTTAAACAGTGACTGGTAAAATAAATGCTCAAGTCCCCTTCCCGTCATCCCAGCTATAGGAATTTGTCATTCATTACCTTCTGAGACAGCCCGTTCCTGAGCTTATATAACTGGCCACATCAGTGCTACACCAAGTATGGTCGATGAACAGGCAGTATGGGCATCTCCGGGGTGGGGGGTTGTCAGAAATGCAAATTCTGTACCATGCTCCCCCCCACCCCACCACACACACTTCCTGAATCAAAGTCTGCTTAACAAGCTGTCTCACAGTGACTCTTATTCAGGCTAAAACTATGAGATGCACTGGCTTACATCAAACAGGTAACAGGAAGTGAAGCTAAAGTCTACCAAGTGCTACCAAGCACCTGTTACCCACCAGGCACGTGCCACTGTGTCCACGTGTGCTGCCCTCAGCACGTGGCCAACACAGGGCGGTTCAGACATATCCTTCCCCTTCTGGGAGACGTGGAAATTAGACCTCAGAGAAATTCAGCGACCAGACTGCTACCTTCTTTGTACTCAAGGCTGCACAGTCAAATCTAGGCCATCTGGTTCCAAGCACAAGGCTGTTTCTAACCCAGATATGGCTATCCTCAAGGTCTTAACCACAGCACAGTGGCTGCTATTCTGAGAGCTGTAACAGTGACCTGAAAATGTTTAAATGCATGGTGGTTAAGAAAAAGGAACACTGGAATTGTATCCTTAAAGACATTTTTCTTACCAATGTGGGGCATGCCAGCATCAATAAACTCAAGGTTTATTTTAAGAGATATGAGTTTATATTAATAAGATATAATCAAAAGAGATGTCCTTTTATTCTAGCCTTATCATTTAAGTATCTCTAACTATCCTTACCAGTATCCAGCTAGCTTAGATTTGTTGCCCAGAATGTGGGTGCAAGGCAGGGGAAAATAGGTGGGATGCCAAGTTCTTACTAAACCACTTTTCACTGTATGTATGGTTTCTTTACTTACGTCTCTAGTCCATATAGGTAAATGCCTGTAAAACGTTTTTACGGTTCATAAACCCAAATCGACCAGCAGAATACAAATTTCAAATGTGTAACTCAAACCGTAAGACTGCTCTGGCTTAAAGACGGTCTCCAGAGCAAAGAGCTATGGGTTCCAAGTCTGCATTTCCATTCATACCACAAAATGGCAAGGACTAAGGCCAACGAGGCTATGCTGCTTACATCGTCATCCAGAGTCTCATCGTCCAACTCCTCCAGCTGGGCCTGGTTGTATCTGAACTGGATTCGATTCAACACCTCCGTCAGCAAGAGGACTAGGGCGTCTTCGTACCTGTGTGGCAGGGAGAAATGCAACATCAGGTGAAAGCAGGCTTTTAGCCTAGGATTTCAAAAAGGCCCCCTGCATTCTGAAGGGAACGGTGTCTACACTGGACTACCGCACACAGGAAGCATCTAGACTAAAGCAGTTTATGGACTGGCCAACGTCATGTGGCAGTGGGGCAGGAGCAGGGCTGCAGCTTATGCAGCTACGTTCCAGGCACCTTCTTGTATAATATCCTTTGTCTCTGGTAGCAATTTTTGTCTTAAAAGTCTATTCTGTCTAACTTAGTAGTCAGCAGGTAAACAATCTGCCTACAATGCAGGAGACACAGAACATGGGTTCACTCCTGAGTAGGGAAGATCCCCTGGAGGAAGCAATGGCAACCCACTCCAGTATTCTCGCCTGAAAAATCCCATGGATGGAGGAGCCTGGTGGGCTACACCCCAAAGGGTCACAAAGAGCTGGACACGAATGAGTGACTAAGAATACCCCCCAACATGGTGTAGTTACCCTAGCTTTATTTTGGTTATTGTTGGCATGGAATATATTTTCCTATCTTTTTACTTTAAACCTATTTGTGCCTTTAAAATTCAAGTCGGTCTCCTGTAAACAACATGAAGTCAGATCATGTATTTTTAGTCCATTCTGCCAATCTTTGCTTTTTAACTAGAGAAGTTAAGCCTTAATGTAATTACCAATAAGGAAGGAATGACTTCTGCCATTTTGCTATTTGTTTTCTCTGTGTTTTATCTTTTATTCCTTACTTCCACTAGGACTGCTTCCTTTTGTGTTAAATAGATAGTTTTGAGTGTACTATTTTAATTCCCTTGCCATTTCTTTTACCATATATTTTAAAGTTTTTTTCTCAGTGGTTGCCCTGAAGATTATAAGTACTATATATAAATATCAATTAACTCAATGATTTGATTTTTTTTTGGGAGGGGGGAGGAGCTGCACCACATGGCTTGTGGGATCTCAGTTCCCTGAGCAGGAATTAAACTCAGGCCATGGCATGAAAGCCCAGAATCCTAAGTGCCAGACCACCAGGGAACCCAATAATTCAATCCTGTCAACAACTGTGAGAGGCAGGTGGTATTACTGATACTTTTCTGATGAGGAAATTATAGCTGAGGAAATTATAGTTAAGAGAAGTTAAATCAACTGCCCAAGGTCACAAAGCTAGCTGGTTTGAACCCAGGGCTCCCTAACTCAACACTTCATGTTATCTCTACACATAAACCACCAACAGGCTTTGAGCCTGCTCCACCCATTCCCCAAAACCTCAATTTTAATCAACTTTTAAGAACACTTAAAGCCAAAAAGAAGATATGGAAAAAGTCTGGGGTCACCCTAACCCCTTGATCTGTCTAAAAATAATTTCTCAAAGAAACATTTGGAGCCAGAGGCTTGGATATTTCCCGTGATAAAAATCTAACTCAGCACCAAAGTTATATGTAATAGTTTCTACCACAAGGGCCAACAAACCACTAATTTTCAAGAACAAATCATGTGGCCTAAACGTCTGCCTTAAACATTTCCTGAAATGTTTCTACGAGAAGTTCAGGGCTGGGCCCAGTCAGAGCAAAGCACCCACCCTGGTGGTTCAGCTCCTAGCGCCAGTCCACTCTCCATACTCTGTGATGCTGGGACTGAAACTGCGCACAACACGCTTCATCTCTGCTTGCTGGACTCTATCAAACACTGGAGGAAAACTGAACGGCAAAGGGACCCCACTCTTCCTGCCGGCTTGCGTGCTGGCAGTGTAACCCCAACAATGGTCCCCAGGCAGTAACGGCAGTAGTAACAGGTTCCAGCTTCCACATTCCCCAAGCCAGCCCCATCACACCCTCTCTCTGAGGTGCCAATAGGAGCCAGGTCACAACCTCTCCTCAAAGGAGTAAGTCCCAGCTCCCTGGGGCCCCTCTTCTGAGCTGTGGCAACTGGGGGATTCCCTCCCCTCAGAGATCTGACCTCTAGCTGCATGGAGGCCGTCTCTCTGATAGTCAATGTCCCTGATACCTTTCCGTTGTACCCCTAGCCCTAGGGATGAAACTGCTTCCTGTAGTTATCATCTGTGTTGTCTCAGTGTTTCCTTTTTGCTTTCCACGCCTCTAAAATTTGTTCAAGCAATTTCCTACATTGAATTCTTAAAATAAGTAAGTGTAATTTCTGCTTTCCTGACAAGACTCTAACTTATCAATCACCTCATCTTATACCGGAAATACCAGGACAACAAGAAAATCAAAGCCAAAAAGTATCCAATACCATGACCAAGTACAGTCCATTCAGTCTAAGAGTTACAACCCCTGTATTGAGACTGTAGATACGGTCTAAAGACTACTTAAAAATCCTCCTGAAATGTCACATTTCAGAGCTCTGTGGGCACAGGAGCTCATTTCTTCATCCGAGACAGAGATATTGTCCCCCCTCAATCCCTCAAAGAGTCCCTCATTATTTGCAAATAACTTAACAAGCTAGACAAGTAATTAAGCATGATGGCCCAGAGGAGAATGTTGGCAGAGAAAAATCACTAATAAAATAGGCAACATCTGTGGGAAAACTTGCAAACAGAATCAAAATCCCACTTCAGTAGACTTTAGAAAAAGGCTAAGTTCAAACACTTGCACATAGAGCTTATATTTGTCATCTGCCTATCCAACACCCTTCTTCCCCAGTAAGAGAACATGAGGCCCTGATGCCAAATGAAAGACTACATTTCCCAGTCTTCCTCTGCAGACAGGAGTGGTCAAGGAAATTTTAAAAGAAGTTATTTGGTGGGGCCTCTGGGAAAGCTGCTTTTGTCCAACCTCTCCCCTTTACTCCTGCTGGCTGAATCACGGGTGTGATGTCTATCGATTCAGCACCCATCTTTGACCATACAGTGACTGTGGAGATGGAAGTCATGCCTAAAGCTGGTAGAACAAACATGTACAGGGCTCTAAAATAGCTGACATACAAAAAATGAGGAGACACTGAACACCCGTCAAGGGAAAGACAATCAGCAAACTGTCACAGATGACACAGATGCTGGAATTATCGAAGATTTTTAAAGCAAGCTATTATAAGCGACACTCTTGAGGCTCTTCAGCTGGAGGGTGTTTTAGACTGAACTGTGTCCACTCAAAATTCTTATGTTGAAGCCCCCAACTCTCAGTATGACTGTATTTGGCAATAAGGCCTATGAAAGGTAATAAAAGTTAAGTGAGATCATAAGGGTGGGGTGGGCCTTAATTACATGAAAAGAAAGAGACATGAGAGAGTGGAGTGTGCTCACGCTCCCTCCTCCCCATGCAAGCACAGGAGAGGGGCCATGTGAGGACATGAAGGGAAGGCAGCGTCTGCAAGCCAGGAAGAGAGCCCTCACCAGAAACCAAATCTGCCAGCCCCCTCATCTATGACCTCCATTCTCTACATGTAAGAGAAAATTAATTTCTATTGTTTAAGGCACCCCAGTCAGTGGTATTTCATTATGGCAACCCAAGCTGGCTAATCGAGAAGGCAAACGATAATCAGAAAGAAACCTGGGAGCTTCCCTGGTGGTCCAGTGGCTAAGAACCTGCCTGCCCAGGGCACTGCAACTACCGAGCCCACAGGCCACAACTAATGAAGCCTGAATGCTCTAGAGCCCGTGCTCTGGAACAAGAGAAGCCGTGGCAAGGAGCAGCTCATGCACCACAGCTACAGAGTAGCCCCTGCTTGCCACAACTACAGAAAAGCCCTCGTGGCAATAAAGACCCAACACAGCCAGAACTAAATAAATAAAATTATTTTTTTTTAAAGGTTTTTCTAAAAAAAAAAATCTGCCTGCAAATGCAGAGGACAGGGGTTCAATCCCCGGTCCAAGAAGATCCCACATGCCATGGGGCAGCTAAGCCTATGCACCACAACTTCTGAGCCCACGAGCCATCATTACTGGATTCTGCGTGCTCTGGAGCCTTTGCTCTGCAACAGGAGAAGCCACTGCAACGAGAAGGCTGCACATTGCAAAGAAGAGCAGCACCCAATCACCACCACTAGAGAAAGCAACGAAGACCCAGCGCAGCCCCCCAAAATTAATCGGTTAATTAATTAATTTTAAAACACAAACATGGAACTTCAGAATGAAGGGAAAGCATGAGAACTGGCAGATCTCTGGGTAAATATAACAACTGTTTCTCTGTTGATTCTCTTAAGATCTTTAAAATATGAATGCTGGATGAAAGCAAAAAACAGAACACTGTCTGATGGGATTTTCACTGCTCACAGACGGAAAATATATGGCAACCTCAATACAAGGAAAGAGAGCAAAAAAGTAGTGAGGCTTCTATATTACACCTGACGTGGTAATATGTTAACTCAAAAAGTTAAATATATATTCATTTTAATATACAGAGCAATGACTTTAAAAACTCATAAATATAGTCACTTAGTAGATACACTGAAAGGGAAAACTAAATTTGTGTGAAATTAACAGTTGTCGTTTAGCTGCTCAGTCATGTCCGACTTTTTGCAACCCCATGAACTGTAATCCATCAAGCTCCTCTGTCCATGGGATTTCCCAGGCAAAAATACTGGAGTGGGTTGCCATTTCCTTCTCTAGAACTAACAAAAGAGTCTCAAAAGAAACAAAGCAAAAACTGATAGAACTGAGAGGAGACGTAGACAAATCCACAATTTTACTTGGGAAAATTCACCCCTCTCTCAGTAACTGATAGAACAAACTGGATAAAAAGATAACATGTAGAACACAATCAATCAATCTGATCTGACATATCTAGAACACTCCACCCAACAACAGCAGAACATACACTCTTTCAAGCACAATGAATAAGCCCCAAAAAGAGCAGGACATAAAACAAATCCTGACAAATTGAAAAGAACTGAAATCACACAAAATATGTTTGCAGATAATAATAAACTAGAAAACAGCAGCAAGAAGACACAGGGCAAATCCACAAATATTTAGAAATTAAACACCAAAGAGGAATTCTCAAGAGGAATTACAAAATAAACTGAATGAAAAGGAAACTAAAACATATTAGAATTTGATAGATAAAGCTAAAGCAGTGCTCAGAGGGAAACTAAGAGCATTAAATGCTTGAATATACTATGGAAATGAACCTACAGATCGGTGTGGCTCAAACCACAAATGTGATTTCAGAAGCACCCCAACTTCTGAGAGTTAAATAAAATGTTATGTTAAGGCAACTACATAGCAGCTGCTTAGTAAATGTATGATGAATGAAAAAGAACAAATGAATCAATATGCAGGCAATAAACAAACAAACCTACAAGTCAGATAACTACAAAGCACCGAAGCACAATCCTGGATAGCTTTTTCAACTCAGTGAAATAACTAAGATCCTATTCACTTGCTCTCTGGGGCAGTCAACAGCATGAATTTCATGTATCAAGAGCTAGAAAGCTACTGAAGCCCTGACATAAACCTAGTTAATACCTTTTACTATCAAAATGCGGTGTGTCACAATGGCACTTCCTCTTTACTAAGCAGAAAAACACACTCACAAGAAAAGGGCAGCAAGTTTTCTCACGCCTACCCACATTTGTTTACAGTCCAATCTAATGTCACCTGGAATCCCTAGCAGGTCTGTGGCCAGCACTTGCCAGTAATCTCATGACAAAGGGGTTCACAGGACATGACTCAGTAACTTTAGGTTGCTTAACACACTTCAAGTTTCCTCATCCTCCTGTAAAAAGAAGTTCTACCCAGGTGTCTCCCTACACATTGACAAGCACAGAGAGAAGGAAGTTAGAGAAAGCGAGACAAAGGATGAGAATACTTATTTACTGGACATCTACTATCAGCCAAGGTACTTTACACACACTGGTTCATTTAATTAGCTCAAGAACTTGTAAAGTAGGCACAACCATTCCCAAAGTACAAAGGGGAAAAGGAGACTGAAATTCAGGTCTTCCGACACCACTGATTCAAAACGGCAAACCTGGACAGTGAACCCCACTGGCAATTAGTTCAGCTGGGTGCATTACAGAACATTTAGCTGTTAACAATGGGACTCAAGTTCTCCAAGCCCCCACCAGCTCTGAACAAGAAATTCTTGAGCATCCTCATTGAGCAAGGAACATGCGGAGCTCCAATTTCCAAACTCCTAGGACCAAAAATAAATCTATGTACATTTATACTTCTAAATTTGTAGCCTACAAAGCCTACCACTGTGTTGTGAGGAATGATGCAAAACCTATAAACCACAAGAGACAGGAACTGAATGCTGTCTCTGTGACTTAACCACACCTACGTCTCCCATTTAAGATACCAAGAAAACATCTGACTACTTCCTGCAAGACCAGTTGCTTCTGAAATTCTGGTCCAAGTCACAAAAGCCCCCTGACTTCTTTCAGATATATTTTATCAGTTGAAAAACATTTGACTGCATTGACAAGCTCTTCACTAAAAATCAATGTGGTAATTATCTGTAGCCAGTGCTCTTTATCAGCTGCTTCAATATATTGGGATCTCTAAGATAACCCAGAGCTGTGGTTGCCAAACTTTGAAAACTTTAAGATTTTTTGAGTATGCACCTCTATAAATATGCTCCCTAAGAGGTGACAGGAAACACAGAGTTCAGCTATTTTCTTTGAGCACGCAGCAGACTGCCTTGAACACCCTTCTTCGTAGTCTACTACCTTTGACCACTAGGGGGTGTCAGACGGACAAGCTTCCCCCAGATGATGGTCACCCCTAACGGCATAAACCAGACAAGCTTTGAACGTTTGGGTTGTTTTTTAAAAGTATGAAAGTGTTATATGTGTATTTTTTTTTTTAAGTCATGAAAAATCAGAAAGCCTTATTTAGGATAATAATCCATTGATCAATGAGAAAAATCCCTAGTGTTTAAAGCGGTCAGCCAGGACCGCTGACAACTGTGAAGACAGATGCCTGGGCAGGCAGGCCGGTCAACATCTGCAAGTGGGCTGCGGAGTCTCTGCTGTCCAGGGGTCCTGTCATTTAACTCCACAGCCACCACCTCAAACGACAGCAACATCTTCGATGACTTATTATTACTGTGTGGCCACTACTGTGACCATCCACTGAGCGCCTCACATGTGACCGACACTATGCCAGGTATTTTATATGCACGATTTCCTGAATCCCAGCCATTCTGCGAGAGGTATTAGTATGCTCGTTTTGCAAGAGGAAATGTGATTACCATATGACTTGACCAAAAGTAACACTGCTACCATGAAGCAGAAAAGGAATTTAAACTGCACCAACTGCTCCTTCTATTGGTGCAATAATCAGCGCAAGTATCTCTCAGTGGAACAATACCGTATTCTCCTCACCTAAAGCACATTTGTACTGTGCTTTTAAAAGCATTTTCGTGCCGATCATTTCCTCAGCTTACTCTTCCAAAAAGTCTGAGCGATGTGAAAGACCATCTAACCACTTAAATATAGCAAAATCAGGCACAGTCCCAGAAGCAAAGGATGCGACTGCTCAGCATACAAGAAAGAGAATCTGGCGGAAGCGCCTTTTCTTTGAAGAATCTCATTCAATAACACAATTACTCACAGTTGGCAAATTCACCAAAAACGGGATCTACTGTTGTGTAAGAAGGTTTCTGATACACAAATATACTACCCAGAACCACATGTGACCTGACACCGTAACAAGCTGGAAGCTATTTTGCAATCATAAAAATAGTTTGGGAAATGAAAGTGCAAATGCTTAAACTTGGAATGCAAATACCGTTTAGAACTTTAAAAACTCTTCAAACCTCAGCGATGGAAAGGGTTTTAAGAGGTTCAGTCCAACTCTCCCCAAATGGGAGTTCTCCTCACCACCTCCATTTGGCCCTCTCTGCTGCTGCTAAGTTGCTTCAGTCGTGCCCAACTCTGCGACCCCAGAGACAGCAGCCCACCAGGCTTTCCCGTCCCTGGGATTCTCCAGGCAAGAACACTGGAGTGGGTTGCCATTTCCTTCTCCAATATATGAAAGTGAAAAGTGAAAGTGAAGTCGCTCAGTCGTTCCCGACTCTTAGCGACCCCATGGACTGCAGCCTACCAGGCTCCTCTGTCCATGGATTTTCCAGGCAAGAGTACTGGAGTGGGGTGCCATTGCCTTCTCCGTTGGCCCTCTCTAGGAGAGACGTATTCACTGTCTCCACCATCCACCACTCATACTATTTACTGAGCATTTGTAATATGCTGAACACTCTAGATATATTAGCTTCAAATAGTTAGATATATAAGGACCACAGTGTATAGGAAACATACTTTCTGCCTGCAAACAAGAAAAATGGTCTTGAGAAATGTGGGGAAAAAACATTTCCCCATTTTCTGTTTCTAAACTATAACAAGAAGTACAAAACTAATTATCTCTGGATAGTGGGATTATAGAAAACTTATCTTCTTTATTTTTCTATCTTTGCTAGTTTTTAAAATAAATACTTTTATCCCTGACAAGTATTCATTATTTAGGAAATTTTCAAGCACATACAAAAGAAGTGAGGATACAATGAACTCCAAGTTCCTATCAACTAAGTTCAACATCAATTGTCAACAAATGGTCAACCCACTTCCCTCACTAGCCCCAGGGAATTATTTTAAAGCAAATCTCAGATGTCATATCATTTCATCCAATAAATACTTCAACTTATATCTCTAAAGTATGGGTCATGGGGGAGAAGGGGCCACAAAAGCATTATCATACCTAAAAATTTAATACATGTTATTTTTTTAATCAGAAAAATGTTTTTTAAAAATGAGGTATCTAAGGGGAAGAGAGAATGTTCAATGGCATTACTACCTAAATAGCTGAAGTGACTCAGTTTCACTAAAGCGGTCTGACTGCGTGGCGGACTCTTTAGGCCACAAGAGAAACTGACCAAAATGTCTATTTCTAGTTATTAATGTTTCTGTGGTTTACCTGTTGAGAACTGCTTCCTTGTCTCCCAGACGGCTTTTAATTTTACTTGTCAGATAGTCCAAAAAGAGCGTCCAGATATCCAAACAAGAGAAGTAACCTTCATGAGTAGGCTATGGTGCAAAAGAAATCCAGACAATGAAATTACTTAATGCAACTACTCCTTAGAAACACACCCACCAGTGTTTACTTCCACCAGAACGCTACAACTATAAGCCTAGGTTCCCTCGACTTCTTAGTAATAATCACAATTGGTGTCTTTTATTTGGTCTTCACGATTGGGCCCTGTTGAACTAACAAGACAAGGTTACCATGGAACATATTATTAAGGAGATATTATGCAGAACAAACCAATTTACAAAATAAGCCGAGAGAACACCTATGTTGAACTCTGAGACTGTGATGTGGAGAGTTCTCACTGATCCTCCGATTCAAATCTGCTTCAGAGAAAAAGAAATTGAGATCCAGAGATATGTTCAATGTCAGGGATAGGAGCAGGTCTCTTTACTCCCCCAGCCAATGCTCTTTCCACTATGTACTATTATAAAACAAAAACTAAGTTTCAGAGGCTTCTAAATGACAAGTTTACACATGTGAACATTAGGAAAGAAACACTTGCAGTCTTCCTACATGACAGACTAAGTGAGCGCGTTAAGTCTGACCCACAGGCTCTGGCTCATCTGCAAAGTAGATGTGTCAAACAGACTAACAGCAACCTCTCGCCTGAGTTTTGATAAGGACAAAGTGAGAAGACAGCAAGTCTTTATAGGCAAGTCTTTATAGGGTCCTAGAAACTGGACCACTGCACTTTCTCAGGAGTTTAGCAAAATCCAGGCACTCTCTTCTCCAGTATCCAGTCCTCCTCATACACATTCAGTTTCATCTGTGGCACCCCCGCCCCACAACCCCTTATGTATCCCTTCAAATTCTTGCTACCTACAAGAACTCCTTGGTTTTACTTGTGATTACTTCATTCAACTACATCACTGGTAGCAGGATTAGATATGGCAAGAAATAATAACACTATCTTCTTAGATCAGCTTCCTTCCATTTCTGATCCAAGAAAATCCAGAAGTTTACATGGGCAGGTATGAAATTTGTCCAAGAGGTAGCTTACAACGATGGTGGCGGTGTACAGTGCGAGTTCTACACCCAGGCTGAGTCGAATAAGACAGAAAAGCTATAAACTTAAAAAATGTGGCAGGGACTTCCCTGGTGGTCAGTGGTTAAGAATCCACCTTCTAATGCAGGCGAATTGGATTTGATCCCTGGTCAGGGAACTAAGATCCCAGATACTGTGAGGCAACTAAGCCTGGGGGCTCTGGAGCCCCTGCTACACAACTAGAGAAGCCTAAGTGCCACAACGGAGAGCCCGTGCGCCACAACTAAGACGTAACACAGTCAAATATGTAACCTTTTATTTTTTAAAGTGGCAGACTCCACTCATAATCCACAGGGCAGCCCTGGAACTAGACTGCTAACAGCTCAATCAGGACCACTGGCAGGGCCATCCTCAGAGCACAAAATGAATTAGAAAAATAAGCAGGAAAAAAAAAACACAATAAGCCATGTGGAAATAATATGGGTAGCCTGTGGACAGGCACTGACTGGCAGCCAGGAGATGTAGCCTTGTCCCGGCTATAGTGTGCTGTGCTTCCTGTCAGGAGCTTACCCAGTCACCCTTCCTTGATTTGAAAAGCAATACCTATCAGCTCCCTCACCAAAATACATAACTGATCAGATGCATGTGGCTTTTGAGAAAAGCCAAGAGCTAATGGCTATGTCAAAGTGCTTCACGATTATACACGTCTTTCTCATGCCTTTGAATTGAGGGTTTACTATGTGGCTTGAGGCTGGATGAAAGTGGGCAGATACACCCTCTTCAGGACCTGAAACACCATGGTTCACATCCATATCTACAGGCCCCACTGTGAGGCCTCCTGCGCTGCCCACAGTCTGGCCTTTGACGACTGCTCTGGGCACAGAAGGCTAAGGTCATAAAGGTGGATGGGCTGACTGCACTTTTGGTGTCAACTCTGCAGAGCCCTCACAGACTCCTTTCTCAAGTGTACCCATACTCAGATTTACTCATCAGATTCCAGAGCCAGTTAGTCACTAAAGACTAACTGGCAAGCGCCTTTAGAAACTAATGATACCACGACTCCTTTCTCCAGGGGATTTGTTTCCATTTGCATTTGGTCTATTTGACCTTCACAATAGTCCTGGAAAACGAAGAGATATTTTTCTTCTTTCCATTTTACAGACTAAAGAAACCAAGGCTCAGAAGTAAAGTCACCTGCTAAGGTAACAAGATAAGGAACAAAGAGAGAACTAGAGGACTTCCCTGGTGGTTCGACGTTTGAGAATCCACCAGCCAATGCAGGGGACACAGGTTCAATCCCTGGTCCAGGAAGATTCCACACGCCGCGGGGCAAGCAAGCCCATGAGCCGCAACTACTAGGCCCACATGCTCTCGAGCCCGTGCTGTGCAACGAGAAGCCCTTGGCCGCCGCTAGAGTAGCCCTCACTCACTACAAGTGGAGAAAGCCCTCGTGTGGCAAGGAAGACCCAGCTCAGTCAAAAATGGAAAAAAAAATAAAAAGATGCCCCCCTGCAGTCTAAATCCTTAGAAATTTAAAAGACATGTCCAAGGACAGAGGCCTATTACAAATAACCAGAGCTCAAACACTCAAAGAAGTAGTCATTAGACATGCATACTTAAAACTTTTTTTTAAGCCTTCTATAACATGAATCTTTAAAAGATCCCATTTTACATAGAGAGCAAAGCTATATGACATTCCATTCTGTTTTCCCAAATAAACCCCTTCTTTCTGCCCCCAGCACTGGTTCCTTCTCTCTCACATCTACTGCACTTACTCTACAGTTATCAATCAAAGCCTTCCTTCTCTCCTGATTCTCTTTCCAGTTTCTCCCATTTCTGATATTTCTCTCCTACATCCTCACCCTCCTGTATCGCATTACCTCTGTCCCATCTCAGCCCTGGTGAGCTTAGCTGGCTTCCTCCTAGCTCTGCGCTCATTGGCCCCTCTATCAGACATCTCATCAATTCTTTAACCTCCTCCTCCTCCACCCATGCCCTTCCAAATCCCCTATTACATTCACACACCCCTCCCAGCCTCCACCCTTGCCTCTCCTCTAGCCTCATGAAGTTACAATATGTTTCAAACTACCAAAATGACTAGTTATAAAATCAGATGCCCTCCCTGACCTAGCAGTTCCATTCCTAGTACACACCAACAGAAGGAGTTATGCATGTCACCAAAGGCAGGCACAAAAACGTTTGCTGCATGATTCATGACCACCAGAAACTGGAAGTAGCCCAAATCAACAGTGACGTGGCTTCTAATGACTTCCTATAAAACAGTGAGAACAAACGCCTGCCACACACAACACAGATGAAGTTCATAAACATAATGCTGAATGAAAAAAGTCAAACAAATCTACATTGTATGCTTCCATTTAGAGGAGTTCTAAAACAGGCACAACTAATCTGAGCTGCTAAAGTCAGAACTGGGGAGGATCTGGGAAGGACATGAGGGAGATTCTGGTAACATTCTATTTCTTGACTTGGGTGGTGGTTACCTGGGAAATCTTTGTTCATTTTGGGAAACCTCATGAAGCTGTACACGTATGATTTACACACTTCTTTAGGTGTGTAACCCTTCAACAAAAAGCTTTGGAGGGGAGCAGGGCAGTCTGCACCTTGAGGTTTGCGGAACCTCAATTCCCCTGACCAGAGATTGAACCCAGGCCATAGCAGTGAAAGCCCAGAATCCTAACCACCAGGGAACTCCCCCAAAAGCTCATTTTAAAAAGGACACGCAACAAGGACCTACTGTATAGCACAGGGAACTCAGCTCAACGTTACATGGCAGCCTGGATGGGAGGGCAGTCTGGGGGAGAATGGATACGTGTTTATGTATCACTGAGTCTCCATGCTGTCCACCTGAAACTATTACAACATTGTTTATCATCTATACCCCAAAACAAAATAAAGTTTCAAGAAATAAAGACAATTATATAAAAGGGAAAAAAAAGACATGCAAATGAGCACAAGTGAAAGGGTATGACTGCAAGATCCAAAACAGCACTGCGATGATGGCTGCCCAAGTCCATGCGTCTACCGAACACCGCTGAATTGTACAATTACAACGGGTGAATTTCTTAGCAAGTAAATTCTATCTCAATAAAGTTGCTAAAATATATACAGAAATAAAAAATACTGGGTCACCAGAATCTAAATTCTAATGAAGAGAAAGGACTTGGCTTAAGAGGAAATACAATAGGAGCTCAAAAAACAACTGCAGAATGGGGGGAACAACCGGATCCACCAAAACTGAACTCTTGAGAGCTGCACTACCTACCGCCTCCTTGTGGGAAGGCTAGTGGCAGCTACAGACTACAGCTGCAGGCCCTGTGGGCTCAAATTCTGCTGCACTGCTTACCAACTCTAAGACCCTCGGCAAGTTATTCTTTGTGCCTCAGTTTCTTTATCTGTAAAATGGGGATGATAATAATACCTACCTCATAGGGTTGTTATGAAGGATAAAGGGGTTCATCTTCATATAATAAGCACTATGTAAATGTTCGCAAAATAAAATAATGTTCTTTCTCCTCAAAATAACAAAGTGGGCTTCTTGGGTGGGAAAGGGATGGATATGGGCCATTCCAGTGCTTTACCTGATGAAATGTGTACTTGAACAAAAGTGTCAAAAACTCCACCACAGGGAACTGGGAGTAGGACTCGATTCTCCTTAGATGAACGCTCACAAAGAGCCGCAGAAAGTCAGTAAACTTCTCGATGTAGCTAGAGAAGACAAGAAGACAAAAGGCGACAGTGAGAAACGCAGTCACCTCCTTAGAGGAGAATTCAATTCAATCCAAATTTCTTCAGTACAAAACTATACAGATTTATAACATATTTTCAGTTAAAAATATAAAGGCCTGCAACAATTACCTACAGGTCAGGCAACCCTTCATTCCATTACCACCTGAAACACAGCAGAAAAGCAACTTTAATCCTCAGACACCATCTACTAAGGCATCTTATAAGCTAGCATCCTCACATTTGCTAACTCAGTGTGATGACCCAATCAAAGGGAAAGGAAACGGTACTGAGAAGGCCGACGGGCGGATCTGCTGTCATTTCAATGTGGTACGTCTGGAGGGCTGGTTTTCTTTGCTACGAGGCCAAAATATTAAAACGAATGTGCTAAAAACCCCAAAACAAAGCAAGGCTATACAAAAGGCGTGGCATCCAGGTAAGATCTACTCAAGCTTGCAACCCAATGTTCGTGTTTTTCCCCACCCTCTAGCTCTGGTGCTAATTAAACATAGCACATCCCAATCCACTCTAAAAAATTTCAGAAGTAGGGGAGGAGGGCTGTTCGAGCTGGACAAGACTCAGGGACAATTTAGCGATGCTTCATTTTACAGATGAGGCCCAGAGAGACAAAGTGACTGGCCCAAGGTCACTCAGCCAGCTCATGGAAGAATGGGACCACCATCCACTCCCAATCCAGTGCTCTTTTCTTTTCACATCACAGGGAGTTCCCAATTCATTTGTATTCAAAAATCATTTCACAGAGGAGTGTGGGTCACAGCTGTAAGGATAAGAGATGTCTGTTATTAAACACACAGCACGTCATCACTCTCACATTTCAGAAACTGTCATTATAAGCCCCTCAATACCAAAAGGTGATTAGAAAATGAGATGGGTGTACCTCCATAAATCACATTTCAGAGGCTGATTAAAAAAAGGTAAACCTGGCCTTAGCCAAAAATTATGTTGGCTAAAAGCAATTCTGAAAGTCCTAACTGCAAGAAGCTGGCTTTTTTGTTTAAAGCAAAGATATATGAGATAATAAAGGGGAAGAAGACTAGTCCTGAGAAGAGCAAAACTGCGCCATCAATAAACGTCCCAAATTGCTCCTGGGACCTAGCACCTGAGGGTGACCAATCTGTCTGTGTGGCCGCCACACACAGGCAAGTTTATCTGAAGCTTTAAAAAAAAAATTACTTTGTTTGATAAGGATCATGGGGCCAAACACTTAAAAAACCGTAAGGCACCAATCAACTGTTCTTAGAGATGGGAAAGTACAAAAGAACTTCTCTCTGAAGCCTTCAATCACTCAAAGACTCAAGAGCAGGAACTCTTCATTCCTTGCTCTGCTTATTACATTTTGACGTGGTTATTCAAAGCTGTCAACCATTTTACTGCTCTTCAGGAAGCTGTACTCAATTCCCTACCACCCATAAAAGAATAAAGAAAAGTCGTAGGTCATGTAACACACAATCTCAATTTTATTTTCATCTCCAACTCAATTTTTAAAAAGAATACAGGCAAGACTGTTTGGCAGCTGACACTCAGATTTTATTTCACCTCATTTTCTTTCCCTTGCCCACCTTCTGGTACAGGTGCCAATGAGCAGTAGAAAGTTAGAAAAAAAAGCAGGAGAAGAGAGGCAAGAAACCTGGGGTTAAGTAGCTCCTAAACAACTGAGAAAGGACTTAGCTGTTTAGAATTAGGGGGAAGGGACCCAAGAGCCAGGAAGCAAGCACACAGTGTTGTTCATGTCACCTTTCTGCTTCCAGGCACCTCTCAGCTTTCACAGGGCAAGAGGAAGCACAGGATTAAAATATAAAACCAAGAGCACAAAAGTTACATGTGACAAAATCAGTATACATCATCCATGATGACATTTTTATACCACCCAAATGTAAGCCGTAACAGACATTAGACTAAAAGTAAAAGTTGTTTTGACTAACAACTGGTATCTACTTGATGCTTGGTGTAAGCTGCTAGGTTAACTGTTAAGTTTTTTCAACCATATGAAGATACAGCCTTACTTAACCAAAGCTACAAAGGATATAAACATATACAGTTGTGTGTTTGAAAGCTGATACCTTTGAATTCAGATAGAAAGCCATTATCAAATAATGCAAAATAAACCCACATATTACCATATCAGATTATGAGTTCCTTTGTGAATATACTAAGAAACTTTCACAGAAAGCTTGTTCACAATGAACCAAACCAAAATAATCTTACATACCGATTTTTTTCAACTTTAGAAAAACTTGTCAAACTTGCTAAATTTAAAAAGGACTAGAACTGTCTTGACTTTAGGCACTTGACTTTATATCCCACTGCTTACTCTAAGGAAAAGGAAATGGCTTAACTCTGCACAGCTTAACAACAAAAACAAATCACGGAAAATTGATTGAAATACTAACGACTTCTGCTCCCAGGCAATCTAGAAATATTTACTAATTCAATACAATTTATCTGCTTGAAACTTTCTGAATGGTCAACAAAATGTTCTTAATATATAAGCTTCCAATCTTCCCTTGTTTTTACACAGCAGTAGCATCACATTAATGAACACTGTAAGATTCATAAACGTCATCATCTCTAAGGGAAATAAACAATGAGACTGTGCCTCAGCTCACTGTGGAGTCATCTGAGTCCTTAACAAAGACAGGTGAAGTGACTTTAGGCTGCTTTCAAGAGAACAGTAACCAAGAAACACAGATGTCTGCCCACATGAACATCTCCCCTCTCTTCTGAGGAAACCTTGCCAGCGGTATAAAACTTACAATAGTGACAACATCCCTATACACTGCACGACGTTCATTTAGGAAAAGTCAAACAGTGACAACCAACAAGCAACACCAAGCGAGGAAAGGCGAGTGTAACTCCTGTACCTCCACGGGCCTCCTCTCCTGCGCTTGGCTCTGCCGGAGCAGCGGTCTCCGCTCCTGCACCACCTCAGACCTGCAGGCAAAGAGTGAGGAAGAGGGCGGACGAGGGAGGAAGGGAGGACAGGAGATGGACGGGCAAAGAAGACAACCAACCTGTACAATGTACAATTGCTTTTCCTCCTCAACTTATTTCCCTTAACCACCCGAGCCCTTCTGGCTAAGCTCAGACTTACTGGTACATACCTACCTCTCCATTCCTCACCAGGAGCCCCAGATTCTGAAACCAAAGAGGATTACGGACACTATGCAGCACAACGTGATCAACAGTCAAGGCCCGTTCTTGGGGCACAGCCGAAGCCACACCTGTTTTCATTACCTCTCATCGAGTTCTTCTAGCCTGCTCTTCACTGTGTGGGCATTGTTATCCTTGGTGATTTTCTGCAGGAGGTAGAAAGTCTGCTGGAACATACGCAGTAAGTACTCCTCAAATTCCATAGGCACACAGTTCTTGGACATGAGTTCATTGATGCAGGACATGGCCAGGACCCCCAGCCGGCCTCGCTCTTGACCCAATACACAGTTCTGGCTGCTGCCGTTAACTGATGCCATCTTTCTGGCCCGGATGTCACAGCCAAAGCGCGCAAAGTGGAAGATGGTGGTAAGGAGGGACGGGGTGATGCTGGCAGACAGAGGAATCCAACTGAAGAGATGGGCCAGGCACTCCAAGGCCAGGGAACAGATATACTCACTCTCCGCATCAAGAATGGGGATTGGCTGATTCAACAGTTTGGCTGAGCTAGGACTCTGCAACAGGTTACTCAGTAAGTCACCTGAAATACAAAAGACTTTAAGATACATGCCATCAAATCTCTTACAAACCAACTTAAGAAAGAATTCTCCTTAAAAAACAAAAAAAAACGAAGCATTAGTACAAAGCAGAAGTTCTCAAAGTTTGGTCCGGGCACCCCTAAGAGTAAGAATGCTATTTTCCCCTCTCATTTTTATTATCTCTCAAGTGTAAAACAGAGTTCTCCAGAGGCTACATTCCACTAGCAAGAAAAAGCAAAAGCTATTTATCATTAAGCTATATGTTAGAGATTTACAAACTATAAAATAACTCCACTCTAAGTAAAAATTTCTGATTGCTTTGGAAAGTTATTTTTTTCATTAAGATATATTATTTGTTTATATGTACTGAGTTCAGTACAGTTATTTTTAAAAGAATTAATATGTAAATCGACTATATTCCAATAAAAAAAGAATGCAGGGGACATGGGTTCAAGCCCTGGTCAGGAAACTAAAATACCCCATGCCTCGGGGCAACTCAGGCTACATAACCACAAACAAATAACCCGAGGGCCACAACTGCTGAGCCTGTGAACTCTAGAGCCCATGAACTCTAGAGCCCATGCTCCACAACCAGAGAAGCCCTCGTGCCACAACAAAAAACACTCATGCACGGCAACCAGAGACCCTACTCCCTCTCACCGCAACCAGAGAAAGCCTGTGAGCCACAATGGAGAGCCGTCATAAAATCTTATAATGTTCTAAAATGTGCACAAACGTAACAGTAGTACTATTACAATAATACACTATAAAACCAAGATGAATTTATATATAATGACACCTCCCAAAAAAGGATTAATAAATACTTCTAAATTTTCTCAGTTTTGATATCAATAGATAAAACTCATAAAGCTCTTTGAGGACCTCAATAATCCTTAAGAGTACAGAAGCTGAGGGTCGGTCAAACAGGCTGAGAGCAGTAAAAAGGTACAAACTTCCAGCTATAAGATAAATAAGCCCTGGGGAGGAGATGTGATGTACAGTATGGTGACTATAGTTTACAATACTATATTCTATATTTGAATGCTGCTCAGAGTATAAAGGAAGTTTTCACCCCAAGAAAAGTATTTGTAGCTATGTGTGGTAATGGGTATTAATAGATTTACTGTTGATAGATCAGAATGTGGTGATCATTCTGCAAAATATATACAAATTATTATGTTATGCACCTAAAACTAACACTAACAGTGTTACATGTCAGTTATATTAAATATCCCAATTAAAAAAGAGAGAGTGAGAGAATAAACAGGCCCGAGGACCAAAAATTTAAAACTACTGGGCTAGTCAAGGTGAGGTCTGTGGACCTGCATCAACATAACCTGGGAGCTTGATACCAAGATACCAATGATGGTTATGATACCATCAGAGACACCAATGATCAGGCGCCACCCACTCCCACTGAACCAGAACCTAGGAGGGTCAGGAAGCTGTGCTTGTACCAGCTCTCCAGGTGATTCTTATGCTTGCTTATTAGTTTTGAGGAGCACTGAACTAAACACCAAAGGAAATCACACAAAATGAAATTGGGGGTGGGGAGATGCCTATAAAACGATTTTAGAAAAGACAAAAAAAAAAAAGACATTCAGTAACTATAACAAGAAGTCTTCCTGAAATAAAGATGAGACTTTATAAAATAAAAAGGCTTATTCTGCCCCAAGAAAAAAAAATAAGGAGTAAACAATACAAAAACTTTAGGAATAAAGAAGGAATGAAGGCAACAAAAGCACATACACAGGGAAGAAAGCCCTGAATCCAGATTCACAGTAACATTCAAAGCCAAAAGCAGAGGCGCACCGTCGCAAGTTCCAGGGCAAAGAGTGACTTTAGCCCAAAGGTCTCCTCTCAAACATGCAAAAATTCAGATAATATACTGACAAATTCTTAGGGAGAATAATGAACAAAGAAACCATGTAAATAAAGAGATAAACAAAAATGAAGAATTACGGAATGGAGAAGCTGTGGCAAAGGGAGTACTGAATTAAATATAAAATCAAGACTAAACAAATGGAAGAATTATAGAAGGCTGTGCTAGCTAACTTTCTCATCTTTCACAAGCATTAAGTCTCAAAATATATGGACTAAAATTAAAACATGTAGTCAGAAATTTGTTTTCATAATCTTTTTTTTCCTTATCCTTGGAGATATCTTTTACAAACTAATATTCCTTGTGGAAAAACATCTCACAGTCAGCAATTACTTCCATTTAGTACTTTCTGTTAAATTCAAGTAAAACTAAAATTTAATAGCCTTTATCAAAAAATAAAAATAGAACTTCCCTGGCGATCCAGTGGTTGAGTATCCACCTGCCAATGCAAGGGACAAGGGTTCGATCCCTGGTCCCGGAAGATTCCACATGCCGCAGAGTAACTAAGTACGTGAGCTGCGCCCACTGAAGCTTGTGCACCTGGAGCCTGTGCTCCGCAACAAGAGAAGCCATGAGAATGAGAAGCCCGAGCACCACGACGAGATGAAGTTCGAGCATAACAATGAAGACCCAGCAGTCCAAAAATTAAAAATAAGTAACTTTTCTTTAAAAAATAAATAAATGTATGTGTTATGATGCCATTTTGTCCTTTTATTCACCTTACTCTACCTTTATATCTATGTAGAAAGAGAGGTCTGAAATGATGCTATTTCTGGAAGGTGGAATACTGGATAAATTTTTACATTTTAAATATTTTTTTACCTTAGCAGCAGTTTTCATATTTTGGGGTCTTAGAAGTTTTTACACTCTTAAAAATCATAGAAGACACCAAAAACATGTTTATATTGGTTATTTCTATTGATATCTGTCATTAGAAATTAAGACTGGAAATTTTTCAAATATCTAATTCATTTAATAATAATTAAGCCTATTTACCTGTTATCATAAATAACATTTTTAAACGAAAAAGATTATATTTTGCCCTATAAAACGTTAACGTGAAGAATAGCACTGTTTTTACATTTTTGGAACTGTCTTTACTCTGTGGCTTAAAAGAAAATGAGGCGCTTCCCTGGTGACTCAGATAGTAAAGAGTCTGCCTGCAATAAAGGAGATAAAAGTCTGACCCTGGGGAATGGCTACCCATTCCAGTATTCTTAACTGGAGAATTCCACGGACAGACGAACCTGGCAGGCTACAGTCCACTGGCTCACAAACAGTCAGATACGACTGAGTGACTAACACACTTTTGAAAGAAGACAGCTAGATTCTCTCATCTGCTTCTGTACTCAATCGGTTGTACTGTGTTGTTTTACTGACATATATGAAGAGAACCCAGCTTTACAGATAATAAAACTGAAAGAGAATGAAGTATTTTAGTGGCCTTTTCAGATAATGGCAGCTACTCTAATAATAAAATTTGAAAGTACCTATTTCTTAAAGGTTAACTGCAATGTAGGATCTGAACGAACCTGTTTTTCAGTACACTCATGAGAGTGAGAATAAAAATGACAAACCATGTCTCAGCAATTTTTATGAACACATGGTTGGCCTTTGGGACCCTGAAAGGGTTTGGGGGTGACCTCCACGGGTCCCCAGACCTACTGAGACCTGCCACCTTATATTAATGTTGGATTAATATGAACAAAGTAGTTAACCTTTCTCAGCCTCAATCTCCTCAGCCATTAAAATGAGGCTTTTGTGATTTATTAATAAGGACTTTAATTTCCATTGTTAAAACCAGATTAAACAGTTGTCCCCTGGCATCTATCCTGAAAGGTATTTGCTGGTTTCTGTTCTGAAAGAGCTGCATCCGATACCAGATGAGACTCATCGTGATCTCAGCTACCCAAGCTGATAATCAGAAGACCTGGCTTCAGAGAATAATGCAGAAGGATGTTCAAGAAGAATCTGCAAACATTTCAGTTTGTTACTGGATTAATTATTTTGATTGCTGTGGTGGCTATCCACCTGAGTCACACAACCTACTCTCTATCAATGACTATTTCTGGTATTGCTTCTTTCATCATGGAACATGGATCATGGAACAGCCGTTTATAAAAGATGCCAAAGTCAGAGGAAATCACCATTACCCAACTCTTAAAATTATCAGAGCATTTATCAACCAGGATCAAACTGAGGCTTTAGCAATGGAAGAACCAATCAACACCACCTGAGTATGATCTTAAATTACACCCAGACATCTTTGGGACCCTGGGCCTTTTTTAAAGCCTCTTGAACCTTCTAGAAAAGAAATAAATTCTGGCTTTCAAAACAAAAAAGGCGGCCCTATTCTTCAGCTCAGAATTCTTCCACAATGGGATTCCAGGGGGATTTAGAATAACTAAAACACAGATAATTTAGGCATTTCCCCCATGTTCCTCAGCTAGTCAGAGGCAGAGTTGAAACTAAAACCCAGGTCTAGCTAAAACTAAGGCTTTGGGTCTTAGTATACCCAAAGCCTATGCTCCTTCCCAGAAGCCAGGTCAGGAAAGATTATGCAGCCAGGAAAAATAAACAGTCAGAAAACTAATGTTCAAATATAGAAAAGTATGGAAGATCTAAAGTCGTATGTACAATAGTGTGTGTCCACCATGACCGAAACTATAGAAAAGGTACCAGCACAAGGACAGAGGCTGCACAGGATTATGCAAAGGTAAACACAACCTACTGATAATGATACAGGATGATCTCTGATTTTCCCCCCCTCTCAAAACAAGTATCTTTTAATGTTGTTTCTCAATAAAAGTATTTTACTCAACTCTCAATCTTCAGGGGAATTTTAGTAAATCAAAGAAGAGTTTTTAACAAAACTGTTACTTGAATCCCAGTGTAGGAGTCACCACAGAACAGATACCCTGCTTCATGCCGCAGCATTTCCAAAGCAAAGCTAAGAGCTTTAACAAGCTACCTCCTTGATTATACAAAAACCTGTCAGTGACCTCATCGTCCCTGAAATGGGCCAGGCACCAGCAGCAACAGGCACCCAGCCCCAAAGTAGTATGTGAGCTACTCTGGGGCATTTACTAACTTGGGAGTATCTCAGACATGGTTGGAACACTTGTAAATGGGCTTTTATGAAAAGATCTCCTCAGCTTCTTCATTTTCTTCCTTACTGAAATTCCACGTTTTCTATTCCGTTCTACCTTTTCTAGGTGTTTCTCAGCCTCGGCACTACTCACATCTGAGGTTGGCTAATTCTTTGTTGTTGTTCTATGTATTGTAGGGTATTTACCAGCATCCCTGGCCTCCACTCATCAGATGCCAGTAATGCTCTTTTTCTTTAAAAAAAAAAAAATTTCTCCACAATGCCAAATATCCCCTGCAGGGCAAAACCACCCCAACTGAGAACCTCTGACCTAACTGTAGCCTCAGTCCAGTAAAATGGGGAGGAACTCTTTTCAAGAAACCCTTGGAAGGAGGAAACAAGATCACAAGAGTTGTGATAACAAATCCCATTTTTTCTACAGGTGAGAAGATATGCAAGTGCATGAACCTGTGCAACTTGTAAAGAATTTGGGGGGAAAAAACAGGAAGGTATAAACTGCTCACAATCAATTCAGGCTCTCTACGACCTTTACCTAAAAACTTTCCATTGACAGTATATGTACAGGTCTATATTTAAAACTGGGCTTCCCAGGTGGCTCCAGTGGTAAAGAACACGTCTGCCAAAGCAGAAGACAAAAGAGATCTGGCTTCAATCCCTGGGTCAGGAAGACCCCTGGAGGAAGGCATGGCAACCCACTCCATTATTCTTGCCTGGAGAATCCCCACAGACAGAGGAGCCTGGCGGGCTACAGTCCATAGGGTCGCACAGAGACGGACACGACCGAAGCAACTTAGTCATGACTGAACGCACGTATTTAAAACTAAACACCATGTGGGCAAGGACAATATGGCCCCTTAATTTTTACTACAGAACAATCAAAGCTAGTTCAAAACTACAGTATTCATATAATTCCATTTTGGCCACTTCTTCCCCACCCCCAAGCGAGGACAAGAGGAGAGTAACTAAGGAAGAGGGCTGGGGCTGCACGAGTGCAGAAGGAAGCTGAACCGCAGCATGCAGATGGGGCACATCCACCTCCCCTCCCTCACTCCCCAGAGCACGTCGCTCTTCTACGAGCACATCCAAGGGCAGAGAAGGTAAACTGAGTAAGCGTCAGAGCCAGGACTCCACCCAGGAAGGAGGAGGCGGGCAGAAGTGCTGACAGTGACTGAGACAGCAACTCAGGAGACAGTGCACCTCAACTTGGAATGATGGTTCACATCACTGCAACCCTCCACTGGTGAGGTGACCTCTGGCAAGTTACCCCCCAACACCACCATGAACCCCAGCTTCCTTTTTAGTAAATGAGCTATAAAACCACCATTGACTTCACAGGATTATGGCCTGGTGAGGTGAGTTTAGGAGATGAGTCAACAATTTGGGGGAACTATTCTGAGAAATTCAGAGAAGGCAATGGCACCCCACTCCAGTACTCTTATCTGGAAAATCCCATGGACAGAGGAGCCTAGTAGGCTGCGGTCCATGGGGCCGCAAAGAGTCGGACAGGACTGAGCGACTTCACTTTCACTTTTCACTTTCATGCATTGGAGAAGGAAATGGCAACCCACTCCAGTGTTCTTGCCTGGAGAATCCCAGGGACGGGGCAGCCTAGTGGGCTGCCGTCTATGGGGTTGCACAGAGTCGGACACGACTGAAGCGACTTAGCAGCAGCAGCAGCAGCATTCTGAGAAATTAACTACATATACTCGTCGAAACTTTTTCTACCTCCATACTGTTAAGAGTAGTTGTTGCAGGGACTAGTCCCTGGGTTTTATTCTTTCAAAATGATCAGACAGAAAATGGTATTACAAGAAAGCATATGAAAAAAGAGACCAAAAGCTCACAGGGCCAAGTCTGACAGGCAGCTGGGCAGGGCAGTGAAAGTCTGGCAGGGAATGCTCACAGAGTGTGTTTAGGAATTATCTGATCTACTCACTGGGCCCCACAGTTTCTCAGAAGGAATTTCCTCCATAAAATTGAACTGATAGTCAAGAGAGCTAAAGAATTTTCTAGAAGTTTTACCACTTAACTGGGTCTTAAGGGCACAAAGGCAGTTGAGCAAAACAGAAGTTGATTAAATCATCAGTACTGCCCAAACAGTGAAGCAAGACCTGATGACTTCACCTGCAACTGTCATAAAGACAAAAAGAGTTAACAAGTGAACATGTAATTCTTTTTTTTCCCCTTGAAGAGGAAGTGTGTCGGCTTAAAAGTTTACTTAACTCCTTGGTCCATCTTCCCACTAGTCTCAATTATTTTGCTTTGTCTCAAATACTACAATTCAAAACTTCAAAAACTGTAATAGTGCCTAAGAGGCAACTCTCAAAAAGTATGCATCATATTTTAAGGTTTTATTTATATGGAAATGTTAACTGAGTTCTTATCTTATTTCACCTAACCTCATAAACAAAACCTAGGCAAGCATTTATTATTTGTATTATCTAATATTACCCAACCTGACCTCCAGAAAATAAGTCTATCAAAGTATAAACTGAGTTAGCTCAGAACATGTACCTGAAAGAAGTCAACTGAAACTCACAGCTTTTGGTACTGGAAAACAATCTCAGAAAAACAAGTTTTACTAAAGTAAACTGCTGCTATTCACTTAGCCATGACACTAAGCTAGCATTCAACCATCTAAAGAACTGACTTTAGCAAATTACTATTGAAATGAGATTTTATTTTTTGCTGCACCTTGAGGCTCATGGGATCCTACCAAGCAGGGGTTGAGCCTGGGTCCTCCGTAGTGAGAGCAGAGTCCTAACCACTGGACTGCCAGGGAATTCCCAAAAGGTCAAATTTTAAGATCAGCCAAATTGCAAGAGATTTCAAGGTATCTATTCATAAAATCAGATCTCTCCATCTTTGCAATTTCTTTAATCATTTAATATTTCAAAATATTAATCTGCTAAGTCACCTCAGATACCCACTTTGAAAATGAAGGTTTGCCACCAAATAAAAATAAAATTCAATTTCTTATAGGCTTCTAATATCCTCTAGAACTCTGGAACAGTTTTTATCTAAGAAGTATGACAAAAGACTCTAACAGTTTTTAATCCAAGTATGATAAATAGAATTGGAATAATTAGTAAACTGTGAGCAGTCCTCAGAACTTCAATTACATTTTCAATTCAACCTCTATATATTTTCAATTCTACAGTAACTGCAAGAATTTCAACTTCCACATATTAACAACAGGCTACATGAAACCGCTAGAGCTCAGAGCTGTCCAATTTCAACAGCCTATTTCCTTGAGGTAGAGGAGAAAGATGAGGAAACATTTCTCATTAGCCACATCAACCTTTACAGTAGAGGAAGAAGCGTGTGCACTTCACAGGATGTACTCTACTTGAAAAGCATTTGTGATCACTTGGTGTAAACAGAAGCCGTTTAGAAACTAAAAGTTCCTGCTCAGACACAATTTCCTCTTTCCATCCATCCTTGAAAGGAGCCATTTTTAGGTGAACCGCACTCTGACTTTCGAAACAGATATTAATACTGGGGACAATACTAAGCCACCAGTAAACTATTCAATGGGCACTGCAAATACGTCCACACTTTATCAAATGAATCTGAACTGAAGTAAGGGGTGCTGATCTCTACACACTGGTCCCCAATCCATCCAGACCAACATGACTTTTCCCTGAGCCCATGGAGAAGAAAACACTTCACAGGCTCATGCCAGCTCCTTCAGGCTGCCACCCACTTCCTATGACCTGACCCTTACAGGCCTGCACAGCAGACCTGTCACGCCCACAGGTTCATACCAACCTCAGCAGGAACAACACAGCCAAGGAATTTAAGAAAAAGGAAAAAGAAAAGGCCAGGAGGGACAGCAGTCATAAGCTGAAGGTCCCATCTCCCTGATGGGCAAGGAAAAACAAACTATGTTGTTCAGAATATTATATTAGAAAGTACTTATAAGGAACTAAGAAGTAAGAAAGACAGCTACTCAGAGGACAAGGGCAGAGAGGCCAAAAATAGATTAAGGAAGAATCTACATCTGTATATGGCACAGATAAGCATTTGTTACCCTGTTGAGACCCCCGAACGCAGTTAAAAAGAGGAACACGTGTGTGCTGCAGACCATACCACTTTCTCCTGAGGTCGGGGATGGTGGTGGGGTGGCAGCCGTCACGCTGTGTTTGTCCCAGACAGTCTCCAAGATACCTGCCAAGAAAGGAGACACTGAGTTGAACAGAGAAATAAACCTCAACATATAAAAGTAAGATTTAGAAAAATGATGTATTGATATCTCTGATCCAACATCAGTATTTAAAAATCTGTCCCTCTCTCCAGCTGCTTTTTCTGAACACCACCACCGGATATTCCAAACTCAATGTATTTTCTCCCACAAAGCTGCCACCAATCTTCTCATGTTCCTCACCAGACATAAGTGCCATCCCACACAATCTCGGCATGGGCCTTTGCTCTCCAAATCTGGCCTCACCTGCACCCCACACACAGGCTTCATCATGCTGCACTGTTAGCTGTTCCTTCCTCATGTGACCTCCTTCTCAATCTCTGACCTGCTCTCCGCCTTCCAATCCAACCTGAGCTTTCACCAGACTAACTGCTACCTATCTGTCAGAATTTGACTCAGTTGTCACCTCCTCCAGGAAGTCTTCCCTCCTCCGTTTTGCCTGCACATGAAACATGACTACCATAACTCTTACTCTTAACGCATTATCTTTCTCCGCTAGTAGCGTACACACTACAAGAGGGCAGGGACTATGTTTCAGCACTCTTTTTATCTCCTTACAGAACCTGGTACATAATAAGATCATAAAAGCTTTCAAAAATATTTTGTTCTCAAAACATTTAATATTACAACGTGGAAAACTTTGAACGTATCATGCTAAGTCAAAGAAGCCAGACACAAAAGATCATGTATTCTGATTCCATTTTTGTGAAAAGTCTAAACAGGAAAACCCACTGAGGTAACAGGGTTGGGGGTGACGAAAACGTTCTACACAGCGTGCTGGTACTGCAGCCTTGTGACTCCATTAAAGACCACTGAGCTGTCGGTTACACTTTAAAATGGTCGATTTTATGATACGTGAATGACATCATGATTCAAAAACGTCAATGTCCACACAAGTAGGACACAGTTATCAGACATGGTCCCTAACTTTAGAAATTTAACATCTAATTGCGGGTGTCAATAAATATCCTTTGAATGAATAAATGCTCTGAGGTCTGGGTTTCCTCCTAGAGATCTGGGGAAGGATGAGGGGGCAGGGGGCGGGGGGAATGACAAGTTTAGTTTTTAATCAAGCACTCTGACAACCAATTTTAAGTGCCCACCACATGCTAACCACTTCTGTTAACACATGCCAAAAAAAATAAAGTTCCTAGACATCCAAGAAGCAGCCTGGGTCAAAGAGCTAGAAATAAAACCCTTCCCTTCCCTACACTATTTTCTCCAGCAGCGTGGCTTGGCCTCACCGCCTGGCACAGCCCAGAGCCTCAGGTGTCTCAGAACCCGCAGCTCCACCAGTAGGTCAGCAGGCACGGCCTTCGCCCTGCTGCCCTCAAGACACAGGGGGGCTCCACTCTCTTCCTTGCCGTCCTCTCTCATTCTGCAGTTTGCTTTCTATTTGTTGTTACTCTTCACTCATCATCACGAGGCTCTAGTACAACAGACCAGATGACAAAACAAACGCCATATACAGCTCCAACCTGGCGCACCGAGCTCCAACTCCACACCTGGGCTCACTTCCCTGCTCCATATTTGAAACGTTCACATCTTCCTCCTCCAACTTCTAGTGATTTAAATTCAAATCATCTTAAATACAGTGCCTGCCACCTGCCTTACTTTTAATGCAGTCATCAGTATTTCAGTCACTTTCCTGTGACCCGGTCTGTATCTCATTAATCACAGCTATTGTCAGGTTCAAATAAGGGGAGACTTTAAAAGGAAAATAAATTACAAACATTTTTTTTTAGTTCCTCCCATGTGCCAGACACTGGGCTGGGTGCTGGGACTACGGCATCACCTTCTTTCTGTCTTCACGCTCCGTCTCGGTAATAGCTAAAGCTCAAGAACTCTGAGTTCCAGGGCCACACTCGGGCGTCTGCAGGCAGAACTCTGCCTCCTGGCGCCACCCAGCCGCTCACCTGTCAGCAGCCCGAGCACCGTCTGCACCTGGTCCAGCAGTAGCTTCCGCAGCTCCTCCTTCCGAGCCACGCTGAGGTCCTCACGGGGACAAGCCAACTCTTCCGAAGTTGTCTTCAACATGATCAGCCCAAGGGGAGTTGTCACAGGGGACTGGATCAACTGCCAGGAAAAAGTCAGCTCTGAGCAGAGTGTCTGGCTAATTAAGGCACAAAGAAGGCTAACTAATGGTAAACCAGCTAAGTACAGTTGTTCCTTGATATCCTCAGGGGGCTGGTTTCAGGACCCCTGTGGATACTAAGGCAAAAAAAAACAACCTTTCAGATGGTTTAATCATAAGATGGTATAATGGTGAAGTTGATTTCAGAACCAGTTTGATCTTGTTTACTCATACCTGAAGAAATTTATCATCATTATCAGAAATGTCAGCAATGGAGCACCAATGGTTTTTGACATGGCTTTCATGCCACTGACTGGTTGTCATGCAAGGATAAGCAGAGAATAAGACAACTGGAAAGAATTTTAAAGATCACTTAGTCCAATTCTCACATCTTACAAGGAAAGAAATGGAGCCTCACAGAAGTGGCAGGAGTTGCTAAAAGTCAAGGTGATTTGGAACAAAAACACCACCTCCTGGTTCAATGTCCCTTCCACAAAGGGGTGTTTCGAAGCCATGAGGACTGCAAGAGGTGAAAGGAGTCATTTATGAAGGGTGGGCAGAGGGAGGTAGTGGGGAAGAGAGGAAGACAGCTACCCTTTTGGAATCTCCATGAGCACCTGACCTAAAAGGGCTCTTCCAAATTCTCATTTACAATCATTAATTAAATCTCCTGGGCACACAGGTAATGTCTGTTCTTCATCAAAGGAAATGATCCCGCAGGCACTGCCTCGCGCCAGGGGCCATCCTCATTGCTGCCGACAAGACTCGGCTCTCTGTCTGCCTCACGTTCCATTGCTGCTTCACGCAAGACACACCACTGACCAACCCACAAAGGGAACCACTCAGACCCCCACCTTCCGGGTCCTTTCTAACTCCGAGGATTTCCCGGCTCCCTCTTAGAGAACATGGAGAGTAACCACAAGTTCTTTCCAACTTGGAGAGAAGGCAAGTGTGTCAGAGATCCAGCAAGCCTCTCGCCTCTTAACCCCCAACTCCAGGCTCCCGCCTGCTGCCCTCCTCAGGGCCTTTGCACGGTTATTCCCTCTGCCTACAACACTGTTCCTGTTCCCTGGATGCCTACATGACTCCCTCCATCACCTCCACTCAGGTTTCTGCTCAGATGTCTGCTTCACAGAAACGGCTTTCAGGATCATCCCCTCTAAATAATACCCCTGATATTTCCTCCTCTTCACCCGATATTTAGTTTGTGCACAATACTTTTATTAACTACGTGAAAGAAGTTATTTGCTTATTATTTGCTTATTGCTTACTGACACCTCCCCCTTGGGATTATAAACTCCATGAAGGTGGCTATTTGTTCACTACTATATCCCCCCATTGGAGAAGGCGATGGCACCCCACTCCAGTACTCTTGCCTGGAAAATCCCATGGATGGAGGAGCCTGGTAGGCTGCAGTCCATGGGGTCACTAGGAGTCAGACACGACTGAGCGACTTCACTTTCACTTTTCACTTTAATACATTGGAGAAGGAAATGGCAAGCCACTCCAGTGTTCTTGCCTGGAGAATCCCAGGGATGGGGGAGCCTGGTGGGCTGCCATCTCTGGGGTCGCAGAGTCAGACACGACTGAAGCGACTTAGCAGCAGCAGCAGCAGCAGCAGCACATCCCCCCATGACATGCTTAGTTATTTGTATTGATACGTGGCTGGTATTCAGAAAACAGTTTACTAAATGCATGCATCTGGATGTTCCTAGTGGTCCAGTGGTTAATAATCTGCCTGCCAACGCAGAGGACACAGGTTCGATTCCTGTTTCGGGAAGATTCCCATACGCTGTGGGGCAACTAAGCCCATGTGCCACAACTACTGAAGCCCAAACACCCTAGAGCCCGTGCTCGGTAATAAGAGAAGCCACGGCAATGAGGAGCCCACACATCATCACCTACAGAGTAGGCCTCACTCACTGCAACCAGAGAAAGCCTACATGCAGCAACAAAGACCAAAAATAAAACAAATGCTAATCTCAGAAAAAAAATTTTAATAGATACATGAATTTTCTTTACAATATCAATGCAATAAATCTCTAGACACATGAATCACCATACAAAACGAAATAGTACTGAATGAAGAACTGCTGTGCCACTTTGAGAGGCAATCTGAGAAAAGCAAGATGGATGCTGCTGTTGTTTTTTTTAATTGCTGTATCATTCAAATGGTTTGTAGGGAGAAGCAGCCAAACATTACAAAATGGTACTGTTCAGGAAAATTCTGAATCTGTAGTCACTGAGACTATAACCAATTTTCAAAGATTGTTATTGCTATAATCTGTACATGATACCCATTTTCTGCACACCCAAGACTGCCTCAATAATATAAAAACACTTCCAACTTTATCACAGGAGTCAAAGAATGAAAGCATCTCCCCCTTGGCTTTTAGATCCCACCTATTCCCTGATGATTTCCAAATCCTGAACCCAGATCCACATTTCCTAAGGTCTCACTTGATGGACACAGAAGCAACATACAAATCTTAAATGTATTCTCTGCGAAACTGAACACACCATCTTCTATCCAAACCCATTTCCTCCTCCTCCACCCCTGGCCTGGAAAATCTACCATCTGAGCCAGAAACGTGGAAGGCAGTCTAGCTTCCTCCTCCCCCATCCCCACAACCCAGTCCCTGCCCAAAGCCTCGTGATTCCGCCTCCTCCGCTCCCCACCACGGCTCACCAGGCAGGCCCCAGCTCGGCTCAGGCCCCTCAGCTCGCTCGGCGTCTGCAGCAGCAGCCTTCCTAGCCTGCATTCCTACCTCGCCCTTCTGCCAGCCCGAGTTCACACTGTTGCTAGAACTGTCACTCCAGCATAAAACTGTGACCGCACTGTCTCCCTTTTCCAAACTTTTCCCCAGCCCTCAAGAAAGGACTGTGAATCAAACACCGATGCCCACTGCGAGAGCAAGGCCCTTCCTGCCCTGGCTCTGCCCATCAGCCCAGCCTCTCATTCTACCACTTCACCACCTCGCATCACCAGCAACACTGGAAACTCAGCACTCAGCTCCGTGAGTCTAATGCCGTGTCACCACCACACTCTGCATACTCCACTGCCGTCGTTACACATTGTGGGGTAATTATTACTTGCACAGCAATCTTCCCACTAAACTATAACTTCATCCCGGCACCCAACACCTAGAGCGGCACCCAACAGGGCTTCCAATATGTGCTGGACAAAATTTCACGAGAGGTTAGCACAGCAATTGGGGTTCCCCATCCCCCACCTTCTCCACTGCACCAATGGACAACCCATCTGGAGAACAAAGCTTAAGGGAATGAGCTAATCAACCCCACAGAGCCCTCACCACTGCAGGTCTAAAAAAAGTCTTAAAATGCCTCTTCCAGACAGAAAAGAATCACTCCTACAAACAAATTATTTGCAAGATCAAGTTTCCCTAAGTATCTCCTTACCTGTAAAATGTTAGTAAAAAAGTCATGGTAGAACATGGGCCAATCTTGACGGCCAATGTCAACAATCACTTTGCAGAGCTTATTCCGGATGAAGTAAGGTAAGGTTTTGTGGTGAGCCAAGAGGAGTTTGGGCAGGCAGCTACGGATTTCCATCTTATCCTGAGACGGGACCCCAAGCCACATTTTATTGATCAGGTTCTGAAAAACAAGCACACGTCTTTTAAGTTAACAATCTACTGGTGGCTAAGTGGTAAAGAATCCACCTGCCAATGCAGGAGACCCAAGTTCAATCCCTGGGTCGGGAAGATCCCCTGGAGACAGAAACAGCAACCTACTCAAGTATTCTTGCCTGGGAAATCCCACGGAAAGAGGAGCCTGACAGGCTACACTCCATGGGGTCGCAAGAGTTGGACACGACTTAGCAACTAAACCACCACCACCTAACACAGAACAAACTGACTTTCATCCCACAGCAGCTGTCTCCCTCAAACAAGAAACTCGGCTTTCAAACAAAGGCTTGGAGCAATCTGGCAATGACAATAATAAAATATTCAAATTCTATGATACAACAACTTCATTTCTGGGAAAACTGGCAACATAATCTAATGGAAACAAAAAAGGGCAGGTACAAAAACTTTCGATTACACTATTGTCTCTGTTAAAAAATCATGGCAGAAACAACTGTAACGTAGGGGCAGGAGAACAGTTTGGTGACTAAAGGTAGGACCACTTACAGGAATATCACATAAAGGCAAGTGTAGGGAGGGAGGGGCCGAGTGCATGTGGCATGAGCAATGTGATCTCATAATCACATTTTTTTAAAAGTATGCACTGGAAGACAACGATTGGAAGAGAGTTGACATAAATGAAGATTTCTGTGGTTGGGATGGTATAATGGTAACACCCCTCCTCCCAAACTGCTTTTCTTTCATTATCTCTTTTAAATAATAACAAGGAAGAGAAAATTATACTATACGACAGAAGACCTCCCAGCCTTACCCCATCTTACCTTCTGGAGTCAAGGAGAGAGAATCCTGACAAAGGCAGCACGTGGGAAGAAGTCCCTGCGCTTACTTCCCAACCATGTACACATCAAAGGTGAAGTCCAGCGCCAAGGACAAGGCAATGTGACCACAAAAGACTCTTCAGAATAGTGTAGAAGTATCTGACAACTTACCTCAAAAACCGTTAAACTGTACATCATTACATAGTCATTCCTAGTGCTGGAGAGAAAATACAGGCAGAATCTCCAGGCTCCTATTTGCTGAGCAAAGTTATTAAGAAGTTCCTCTGGAAAAGTTAAACAGCAACAAAAAAAGCTATGAAAATACATGAAATTAATACAAGGCTGGGTTGTCTTATTATTTTTTTAAATGCCTCTCTCCACACAAAGCAATGACACCAAAAAAAAAAAAAAAAAAAAAACACTACAATATCCAGCTGACTCTTCAAGATAGAAAGGACAAAGCGTACAATATTTTTCTGACCCTGAGGTGACCATGAACACTGAGTCTAAAATACCAATAAATAACCTAGCTATGGACACTTTCTTAGGCAGAGAAACTTTCACTGTTGAAGTGCTTAACCTAATGAGCGGATAGATAACTATAAGAATATCATTTTTGCCTTATAAATGATGGCTGATTGGTAACTTACTTCCTCTGGGGTACAGCTATACACACATATATCTAGACAGATAGAAAGATAGATAAGATAGATATATCCACGCCACTCACTCAACACTATTCTTACATACAATTACACACACACAATGACAGCTAGAATAAGAAAAGAAAAATTAAGACTAATGTTATAAATACAGCATTGGAAAAAATGGAAGACAATTCAAGACGGCTAACTCCCTTCATATGAGTTGGTTTTATTTTAAAACACCACCCAAAGAGTTGGAAGTCAGTAATAAAGAGTAGCAACCATGGGAGTTTCCAGGAACCCTGTCTACCTCAAATCACTTGGAAATGGTTTTCTTCCTCCTGAGGCTGCTGGACAGACGGCACCATTAAGAGTCTATCACCATGCTTCGAGACATGCTGCCCAGAAGTCATATTTTATGCTGCGTGTGTCATAAAATATAACACGAAGTGGGTACAAATACAAAGGCAATGACCCCGAGAGATTCTCAAAATCCCCTGGAAAAGCAGCGAGCACAGCAGCCCATCCTGATCCTACAGTCACTGCTCTGCCAGCACCCCACCACTGAGGCTAAATGCACCAGGGTAGTCCCATTACAAATCCCAGAGAAGCAAGCGTATGGTGCCTTCTTACAATAATCAGGCAAACCTTCCATGTACCCCAGAGGTGAAGTCCAACCAGAGACAATAACCTCTGACTGGAAATGAGGAGCTCTGGGCTCTGTTCTAGACTCTATCACTAACCCGCTGAGTCTAAGCCCAAGTGAATCCCTGCTCCTCTTTGATGCTTCAGCCTTCTCCACTTTTAAAAATGACCAATCTGTCTCCAGAGGCTCCCTGCTATCAGCTCTGTCTCTAAAGCACTAATAACACATTTCTGGTGGAGGATGGGTGGGCCCCCTATAATAAAAGGTCTCCCTCCTTTTCCCCACTTAGCATGGAAAGACTGTTATTTATTCTAACATATCAAAAAAGAAGCAAGAAGTGGTTCCAGCCCACACACTCAAATAAAGCTACGCAGACTAGGTACAAAGAGAACTGAACTAAGGCATGCCTGTTACTGAGCCCCCGGATTCCCCTTAGCCAGCATTTAAATTAGACATTTGTAGCATCTGGTTATTTAAAACTACTTTAAAATCAGATTAGAATACAAACATGCTAAAATGATACCACTTTTAATGCATGAACACTGAAGATGAATAACATTTGCACTGCAAACTGAAATTTAAGAGAAAAACAAAAGCATGTCCATTATAAGCTAAAAACAGGACTACAGAGAAATCTGTGTTGGAATATATAACAGATTAATTTAAGGGAAAGATCCTTCACCTCCTTTGGTAAAAATCACCAACGATGTTTTTACTATAAGTACTTTGGTAGCATAAAACTAATAAGGGGCTCACTCTGGGAGCAGGAGTTGCATCAACACAACTGAGTAATAAGGGAACCTAGGGGAGCAAGCAAAGAGGGTCTTCTGAGCCAGATGCCTGATCATCCACTGGGCCCAGCTTCTGTCAGTATCCCCCACTGAGAAATGCTCTGGTTCCCTATAGCACACTCCCTTAGAAGAGAAAGGCATATACAGGGGAGGTCCAAAAGAGACCACCACGTTTAAATTGAAAAGCGATAAGAAGGTGCATCCCCCAGGAGCTGATGTGATGCTCAAAGGATGCTGCAGCCAAAGCTTTACTGACTGGCCACCTGAAAATCCTAACCCTAATCAAGCTTTGGACCAAAGGCAGAAATCGGCCATACCACTTAGCTGGCTAACATAACTTAGAGAAGCCACATGGGCCAGAGAAATGGCTCTACAGAGACCTGCAAACACAGAAAAAGGCCTCCAAGGAAGTGAAAGCAATGAAGGTCAGTGCAAAGCAGCCAGACATGCAGGGGCAGGCCTGCCGGTTTGGATCAGGAAAAACAGTTTTCATCTTCAAGTTCAGGACTTGGAGACACAGAGAGAAAGACTACTCTAGGACCAAAGTACAGCATGGCTCTGAAGCAGAGATCTCACACTTGAATACCCTTCTAATGTACAGCATGCTTTAATGAATATCGTACATGTAGATGAATATAAAATTCAGAAAGAGGTTCTAGAAGGCGCTGAGATTCCCAGAAGACCTGAAGTTATCATACGTACATCTCTCTGTTGTTTGAAGCTTCTGTTCAACAAAAGTTGCAGAAGGAGAGGAATAACAGTGGCGATAAGGAAAAAGCAAGAACTGGAGGTAACACCCGTTAAAGGATCTCTGGGCACTAGGTAAGATTTCAGCTAGACTTCTACACATCGAAAGTATGATTGTTTTAATGCTTTTTATGAGATTTTTTTTTTTAATTAAATCACAGACTTCTTGTAAAAGTTCAACACTGCTGAAATCAAGAGCAAAGCAGGAGAAAGGGTTTCCACATATGGCCAAAGGAAAGAAAATCCATCACTCTGGATTAAAGTGAGCTCTGCTGACTACATCCATTGCAGCTAGGTTTATAGACCCCACCAGTCACTGACCAGCAGGAATGGAGCAAAAACAAGCCAGAACTCAAGGGGAAAGATTCAGGCTTGACCAGTTGAGAGTACCAACTCATTCCTGCCCTCTGGGGTCTGTTCATTATAAATGACTCTTTACAATTCAATACTCCACTTACCTATCTCACGTTTCCTTTCATTGGTTGTACAGTCATGGAAAAACTCTGTCATCAGACTTTCCAATGCCCTGAGAGAGGCTTCTTCAGATGCCTAACAAAGGAATTTGAAAAAAAATCAGCCACTGTATTTTCAGTTCTATGCTCCTCAGTTCCGTGCAGGTCACATTCAACAGTCATAGTAATTTACTTCCTCAAAACATCTTGTCAACATTCTTCAGATGCATGATATAAGCCAGAAAAATTGCAGGGAATTTCCCACTTGGCTCAGTGCCCAAAGCTTTAGACTACTGTATATATTCATGCTACTGTGCAATTAATTTTCAATTATTTATGCTAAGGAAAAAGGGAACAATAATTTAAAATTTAATTCTGGAAACATATTAAAAGCAAATTAACAGTCCCTGATTTATTTTAGACTGAACAGGTAGAGTGAAGAGATTCAGGGAGGTTAGGGTGCTTTATAGACCATCCGTCAACAATATATCTGCCCCATGTCTGAATAGCGTGCGTTAGAGATAGTCGCTCAGCTGTGTCCAACTCTTTGAGACTCCATGGACTGCAGCCCGCCAGGTTCCTCTGTCCATGACATTCTCCAGGCAAGAATACTAGAGTAGGTAGCCATTCCCTTCTCCAGGGGATGTTCCTGACCCAGGACTCAAACCTGGGTCTCCCTCATTGCAGGTGGATTCTTTACCGTAATATGAGCCACCAGAGACTACTGGCCATATTCTGACTCAGAACAACTGTAGTCAAACTGCCGCATGGATTTCTGGGGGTTTTCAAAGGGACTTCAGGAGCCAAACATGATCCCTCAACTCTCAATCTCACATGAGCAGCCAACAGAGATTAAGGTGCAGCTAAGAGCCAAGCAGAGCAAGGACTCAAAATAAGAGCACCTCCCAACCACAGACCCACAGAGAGCCCTACTCTCAGCTGAACCATTCCAGTGGAGAATGAGAAGAGAGGGGCCCAAGGCTCCCCCAGGGCTCCTCCTCTCCCTTTTCCATGCGGAACCCCAAACCCACTTCCTCTTCTCTTACTGAAGGCAGGAACATCAAGCACAGCAATGAACTTGAGTCAACACGCCTCACATAACCAGTCTATGACAAGGTGAGCGCTGGCAGGCCCTTTGTGAATCTTCACTGGCATTAATCTACCATGAGATGATCAGGAGACTACAGCAGTTTTGATTTCTTAATCGTCTATTAATGTCCTCCTTTCCACCCACCTTCCCCATATCCTCTCCACTACCTCCAGAGTGAGAGCTGACCATTAAAACTGCATTTTAAGGGAACTTTCCTGGTGGTCCAGTGGTAAAGAATACACCTTGCAATGCAGGGAACACAGGTGTGATCCCTAGTCAGGGAACTAAGATTCTGCTGCCGGCCCTTGGGTCGCCAACTACTGAGCCCGTGGGCTCTGGAGCCCTTGTATCACAGCTAGAGAGTCTGTGTGCCACGACAGAAGATCCCACCTGCCGCAAATAAGACCCATCACAGCCAAACAAATAGATATTTGTCTAAAAACTGCATTTAAAATAAGTCCACATTCAAATGTGTCATGTATCAAACTGTAGTATTAGCAGGGGCCTCTACTTGGTAACTGGCTTTTGAGGAGACTGAAGAACTTGGGCCATTTCTGTGGGTGAACCAGCACTTCTTAGGACTGATACTAATGATACAGGCTGAATCGGGCTGTATCAGCCCATCTACAGCAACCAGCACATGTAAACACGCCGTACAGCACACGGGGTCACGATCAAGCAGTGCCAGGCACAGCTGTCCCTCCCGTGCTGTGGTCATGCGGACAGCCATGCAGTGACAGCGAGCTCTGACATGTGGAGTGATGGATTACTGCTCAACGGCTCTAGCACTTGTGAATCTGAAGGACTTTCTTGTCTGAATTTCACGATAAGTATTAGCCCTCTATTCCTTTTTCAAACCAATACATCAGTTCAACCAAGAAAAATTACTGGATTGCAAGCTGCTTAATTCTAAACTACACAATTTTTTAATGCAGAAATAACCAGAATGTGGGACAGAAATAAGACTGCAATGTGTGTGTGTGTGTGTGTGTGTGTGTGTGTGTGTGTGTGTGCTGATCAAAACGGCCTCACTGTTCTTACTGGCAGATTTTCTAAGTGTTATAAATTCAAATTTCAAAATGAATTTATATAAATAAAAAGAATGCTTTGGTCTGCTTCATAGATCAACTTGGTGTGCCATTTCATCTGAAAAAATGATTTTCCGTTTTTAAAAGTTTGTGAGAAGATTTGAAAGAACCAAAGGAAAATCTATGTTAAAGTAACTTTTTGGCAAAAAAAAAAAATAACCATAAATCAAGACATATTTCTTGAACTAAAAAAAGCCAGCTATTTAGCTAAAATAAATCAATAGTTTTCTGGAGCCAAAATAAGTTCCTGAACACTAAAGACACATCTTCAAGTCACACCTGCTCCACAAGTGATTTTTTACTTTTTGGCCGAAGCACGCAGCTTGTGGGGTCTTTACCAGGGATAAAACCTGGGCCCCCTGCAGTGGAAGCGTGGAGTCTTAACCACTGGACCACCAGGGAGTCCCTCCACAACTTCTTCTTACGGTGAACCACACCAGCGTAGACTCGAAAAATCTTGAACTCATCACATTCAGGCTGTCAAGATTTATTTCAGATGGGTTCTTGAGGCAGAAGTTCATGAACTTGACAATCACTGGCCATATATCAAAGGCTGCTGAAGCAAGTTTCTGCCTCCACAGAAAATCCATCTCTGTCTCCACTCCAGTCCCATCACACCCACCCTCCTCACAGCTCCAACCAAAGAAGCTAACACTCCCACAGAAAGGGGAAAGATGAGCACCCACCAAACCATAGCATGTGCTTCTTAACCAATGACGGTCGCTCTGTGAAAACGGAAACCTCCAAAACCTAGTAACCCAGTGCCGTCACCGGGAATTTCTCAACAAGGACAAATAACGTGCTGTCTGCATTTTCAATCACTTTTCTAACTGCAAAAGGGATACCTACCCTACAGGGTGTTAAGAGGATCAAATGAAACGCTCCATGTTAAGCTGCTGGGTAAACTCCTAGGAGCTATCTAATTCCCGTTTTTATTTAGTCCCAGATACCAAATGAAAGCAGACCAAAGCAAAACAACAGAAGTACTTAGGCCTCCTGTGAAACTGGAGATTCATGCCCTAAGGGGTTTGTCCCAAACATATTTAGTTTAGTGGGGCTTTTCTAACTGGATTTCAAAACACAACTATTTTGAGGGGAAGGAAAGGAGGTTGCGACTTTACTAGGGTCACACAGTCAGAACAGAGATATAAAGGACAACATTCAAGACCTGCAAATGGTTGAAGGGATATTGGAGAACTATCCCTAACTGGCAAGATGGCCAGTGGACCCCTTGCCAGTTGTTTTAAGCAGGTAGTGAAGCCAGAATTCAGACAGCAATGGGTTAAGAAATTAGTGATAAGTAAGCACATGAGACTACACTTTCAAGTAATAAAAGGACAAAGAAATAAAACAAAACCAAGCACCCTGATGTGGTAGGAAGAAAGGTTTCAATTCCCAAAGGCTATCCAAGCACTGCACTGATTAACTGACGAAGAACATTCAGATTTCAGACACACCTGACTGCTTCCCATCCTGGACACAATTTAAGACCCAGATCTTAACAGAACAAAAAACCGAGGTCAGCTAAAAAACAAGCAAGGCACATTCCACACACAATAAAATTTCAGTTACATGCAGGTATAAAATATAAGAGGTAAAACAATAAAGCTTCTAGAAAATATAGATCATCCTCATGACCTCGGGGTAGGGAAAAAACTGTTGAAAACACTAAACACAAAGAAAAAGACTGGTAAATGGAAATGGTCATCAAATGGCACCATGAAGAGAGTGTAAAAGAAAGCCACAAAATGGAAAAAGGTATCATCAATATGGGTAACAGCATAAAATAACTGCTACAAATCAATCAGGAAAAGATAAATGACTCAATTTTTTTCAACAGGCTAACAGTTATAAAAGAGGATACTCCAAAAGCTGATACATAGAACAAGTACTCAACCTCATTAGTCATCATAGAAATGTAAATTTTAAAACAATATAATGCCACAAATCTATTAGAACGGCTAAAGTTTAAAAGACAGTAACAGGTATTGCTGAAGATGCTGCTGGTGGGACTATAAACCGGTATAACCATTTTGGAAAATGAACACATGCGTACTTTATGACCCTGTAATTCTACTCCTTGACAATATAGCCAACAGAAATCTGTACCCCACGAAATGTACACAAATGTTCACAATACCACTATTCATAATATCCAAAGAGTCCAAAGAACCCAATGTCCACCACTAGTGGGATGGATAAGTTGTGGTTTATTCATCAGGAAGATGTTATAACAGTAGAAACGAATGAATATTGCTTCATACAACAACATAGGTAAGTTTCACAAACAAAGCTGAATGAAAGAAGCCAAGACGCATCCAACCTTCATTATTTGTTTTATGCTAACTTTTAAAAATGAGCAAAACAAATCCATGGTGTTACAGAATGCATGCGTGCTCAGTCGCGTCCGACTCTGAGACCCCATCAACTATAGCCTGCCAGGCTTCTCTGTCCATGGAATTTTCCAGGCAAGAATACTGGAGTGGGTTGCCATTTGCTACTCCAGGGGATCTTCCCAACCCAGGGATCGAACCCATGTCTCTTGGGTCTCCTGCATTAGCAGGCAGGTTCTTTACCACTGAGCCACCTGGGAAGCCCTATAATCAGAAGAGTGATTATTAGCCTTTGGGGAGGAGGGATTCTGGGATGCTGGTAATATTCTATTTTCTCGATCTGAAAGTTACACAAGGATGACCGCTTTATGCACTTTGTAAGTACATACACACAAGTTTTGAAACTTAAAAGGAATACTTATTTTTAACATTCAGGTTGGTGTCTGCAGACTCTGATTTTAGAAACTGTGTTTTTTCCTCTAATAGCACAATTATTAAGAGCAGTCTGGGGACCCAGAGATGAAGTCTAAGCATGAGACTCCTAAATTCCTAAGAATCAACCTATTTCTCCTCAAAGCTGCAAGGATGACAACAGAAAGTTACAATCCCATTAAGTCTGTATTTCCCTTAGACTTCCCTCAACAGCAAATTTATACAGGATGGTGAATTAAATGTGGCTCATAATACACTCGTGGAGACCTATGCACATATCTAAAAAAATCTTTTCTGTCCCAGAAAGAGTTAAAATCTGCCAAGTGGAGCTTTCAACTGTTCCTGCCTTAACTTTATCTGCTTTTTTATGGCACTGCTCATGGTCTAGCAATTCACAGACTATATGACTGATTTATTTATTAAGTCAACCAAGACTCACAATTACCTAAAAACTTATAAAAAAAAAAATTGAGAGAAGGGGAAGGTCCACATAATTAGAAATCTTCTGACTCTTCCCCACTTCCACTTCTACCAGGCCCTAACCCCCTCCTGCCTAGATTACTGGAACTTTTTACCTAGTCATCCTGATGTCAGTTTTCCCAATTCCAATTCCATCTGTACTTCACTACCAGATAAATGCTTCTAAATAGCCATTTTCTGCCCCAGTTAACCTAAATCTAGCTTTCAAGAGACTTTATATCTGGACCAACTGAGATGTTCAGTTAACTCTTCAAGAAACAATCTCAATATTCACTAAGTTACGAATACTGCATTAGGTCCTTGAGATACAAAAGACTGTCCTTGACTTCCCAGAACTGGAGATGGCCTGGGGAGCCCAGGCGGGGCAGGGGGCGAGGGTAGAGACTATGGGGCCGGTGGGGGGGAGGGGGGGGCGGGGAGATGTAGAATATGATGCTTTATATCCTACAATAGTGACATATGGATAAATAGCTTTAGGAGCCCAAACAGAACTCTGAGAGACACAAGGAAAGCTTCACAGAGATGACAAAATACTTAGGGATTTGAAGAATGCAGACGTTTACTAGGAGGAAAGCATGCCTATGCCTGATTCACTGTTACTCAGCACAGGAAGTCGTCACTCTGGTCTGAATACTCATGGTCTCCAGAACAAATAGCTATTCCCATCCTGCATTTGCTCCTTGGTCAGGTGGCGCTAGTGGTGAAGAACTCGCCTGCCAATGCAGGAGATATCAGAGACTCGAGTAGGATCTCTGGGTCAGGAAGATCCCCTGAAGAGGGGCATGGCAACCCTCTCTAGTACTCTTGCCTGGAGAATCCCATGGACAGACGAGCCTGACAGGCTACAGTCCATAGGGTCACACAGGGCCAGAGAAAACTGAAGCAACTTAGCACGTATGCACAACTTAGCACGTACGCACAGCAATTCACAGTTCAACCTTCATGAAATTTCTTATGAAGTTTTCAGTACAGATCCCTCGCTTGTTTTCATCTTCTGTATTTCCTTGTAAGCGGTTATCACAGAATTTTGCCCATGGCCATGTTCTCTGCTCACTTCAGATTGGAACCATTAAAGAGCACAAGCTCTGGTGTCGGGTTCCTCGGGGTTCAAATCAGAACACACCTCAACCTCGGCCTAGTTATTTAACCTGTCACTCTTTCTCCTCTTACGCACAACTGGGAATAATAAGAAAACCGAACTCATGGGGTTGTTCCGAGGATTAAAGAAAATAATCTGTGTAAAGCATGTAGTAAACATAATGCCAGGAATAAAGGAAGGAGGTGAAGTCACATCTCTACCTGTTAATAATTCATAGACGCCAGGCCTCTTCCTCTAATGAGAACATAAAACTGTCTGGAAAGAGGTTCTGCCCAATACGTTCCTACTTCCTGTGACGGCCCGTGCGGTGGCAGTAGTAGCGTCAGTCGCCGAGTCGTCTCCGACCCCGTGGACTGTAGCCCACCAGGCTCCTCTGTCCGTGGGATTCACCAGGCAAGAGTCCTGGAGTGGGTTGCCATTCCCTTCTCCAGGGGATCTTCTCAACCCAGGGACAGAATCTGGTTTCCCGCATTGCAGGCAGATTCTTTACCATCTAAGCCACAGGGAAGCCAGTATGGACTGGCACTCAACTACCTTACAGACCGAATTCAGGGGAGTAAAATGAACAAGTAGACTGTTGATACCAGTTTTTGTTTCTCAGGAATAATGGTAATTCTTCCAAATTCAAGATACATGTAACTGTGCTTTAATTTCCCCCTTTGAAGAACTCTGATCATAATGACTTTTGCTCACAAGCACTCAATGATTAGGTTCTGAAAACCAGGAGATTGCTAACAATTTATCGTAAAAACACTGAGACTGATACTTTGTCTCCTAAGACAAGACACCTAGATGACAGTTTTCTCAAATCCTGATTAATCTGCAATGTTTTACCTTAAGTGCCTCTAGAACACCCCTCTGTAAAGCATAACCTTTTTATAAAATTGGTACTGGAAAAAAAAAATGACTCTTTCTTTAAAAGAAGGTTGTTAATCAAGCTTTTCGTCACCTTTGCCAAGAGCTACATTTTGTCTATTCATCAATGACATGAATCACATGAGCCTTCTGTACTCAGGCTGATGCTTCCTGGATAGTAAACCTAAATATGAGGGCAAGCATACAGCAGATCCAGAACATTTTACTACTCCAGTTGCTTCTATCTAAAGAAGGTTCTGGAAAAAAGTGATTCTATACTAACTGCTGACCAAGGTTAAAAATAAAAAGTATGCAAAAGACACCTGGTGTGTTAATAAGAGATTTCATTAGCAAAGAAATTCAACCTCATGTAAACTCTGGAAGCTAAGAGGATTACCACGGATGTCTAAACTCTCAAAAGAAAATTCACATTCTTCCCTGCACCCTTCACCAGTGCAAAGAAAACTGATGAGGGAAAAGCTCCTTGGCCTTTAGGCCTGCATATAAACATGAGATGAAATGCGAAGCTTAAAATAACACACAATGGAAATCAATGTGACATCCATCCGTCCATCCCGTCCTGCAGGCAGTTCAAAACGCCAAGACACACACCAGGGAAGACCCGGGCAGGAGAAGGGTGCGCAGAACAAGGCTTCTCACCCTTCCCATCACTGCTCTTTGTTTTTTACACGACAGTGTCTGCAGATTGAGACACAGACTAAACAAACCACGGTGAACTAGAAAACCTATTTTATTTCTCTAAAAGCAAACTGGTGAAACCAGTTGAATCTTCAAAGTCTAACACTTGGGCTGTTGAATGCTGAGGCAACAGATACATAGTGAAGTAATTTATATACAGAAGTTGCAGGGCAGGGCTTGGGGGGGAGCGGGACATGTATTCTACTGATGGAAATACAGGGAGCACCACACCATGTTCTGGGAAAACAAAGCCCAGGCAGATGTACTTATCACAACTCTATCAACATGTGTCTGCAACTAACTACTGAAGTTATACATGTGCCTACAAAGGCTCCTGGCTGTCTCGCCTACAGCTTAAATCTGAATGATACTTGCCCTTTGAGAGTAACTACAGACATAACTTTGTATGAGATCATCATGCAGATACTTAATATTTGATTAAAACATATACTGTGGCTACATCTAAACATATTTCTAACCATTAAAAGGCACCTTTCTGCTTTAGTCTAAATCTACCATAAAGTTGATCAACAACAAGACATCCCCTTCTCCCGGTCCCAGTATTTCTTGGGTCTGCAGAAAGTGCCCAGTCAGATTCTGTTTCTTCCATGAACAAAGGGCTCTGTTGACAGCTGAGGACTAGGAGTGAGGAGCAGTATGACAGCCCAGCGTCTGGGCCAGGAAGCCCAACTGGTCCCACCGCGGTCACGAGAAGTCAAAGCAGTGTATTCTGTCCCCACGGGGACCAATTAGAGGAAACATCTCGTACCCAAAAGACAGTGTGTTTTATGTCCAGAAAACCTTATCCCTGTACTACTGGACAAGCTATAAAAAAAAGAGGCACCAATTAGCTACGAATGGACAGGTGCACTGGTTTCAAAAATGTCCAGCAAATCTAAAGAAAACCACAGAGTCATCACAAGTAACTCATACCTGATTCTAGACTAGATACTGTACTGGAGGGGGGGAAAAAGACTATAAAGAACTTAATTTGGCAAACTGACAAAACTGGAATACAGATGGTAGACCAGATAAAACTACTGAATCGATGTTAAATTAAAGTTGACAGCTGCACCATGGTTATGTAAGAGAATATTTCTATTAGGAAATACACTATATAGGGGCAATGGACCATGGCACAGGCAACTTACTCTCAAATGATTCAGAAATATCATGTGTGTGTATGTATATGCATATATACACATATATACTAGATACACACAGAGAAGAAGTGCAAATAATAAAGCAAACACAGCAAAATGTTAACAAAAGGTGAGTTTGTAGAAAGAGTGTTAAGAGTGTTCCTGGCACTACTCTCTCTTTGCCAGATTTCTGTCAGTTAGAAATTTTTCCAAATAAAGTTTTTTAAAATCTCGTCTGTTGGATTGGTACGCTCCATCTTGCTCCACATTGCTCCAAGTTAGCTGGTCAAAGAGGAAAGAAAAAGTGAGAAGAGAATACAATAAGGGAAGAAATTATTTTACTTTCTCAGATGCCAGATTTATTATCTCACACTGTTTCTGAAAAAGGATAATACCTAGGTCAGACATTAAAAATTTTGCATCTGCTGGTTGGACAAGAACCACATCCCACTAGAAGCTAAAATACATACAATTTATATTGTTATTTATCTATATTCTAGTCAGAAGGCTTTAATTAGACAGCCAAAAAAGCAAATGATAAAAATAGTTATTCTGCAACAAACTGTCTAAAATAAATAAGTAATACAGCCAAGACTAGGCTCTCTCTTCACAATCCCATCTGCTTCTCTTTCCCAGGTACATATCCCAGGAGGACAAATGTTTACATCTGCATGTGGAGTCAGTTAAAAGATACTCACTGAGCACATTTTAACACAAGGCACGTTACCAAGAATTCCTAAATCAGGACCATGGAATCTTAAGAGAGAAATAAAACAAACCCCAAAGAACAGCAAGTCAACCTCCTTTTATAGATCAGGAAAATAAAGCTCAGAGAGAGAATCTTGCCCAAAGTCGGCCAGCTACTGGTCAAGTCACCGGGCAGGGCCACCAGAGTCCCTTCCCAGCCGTAGCTCCTCTACCCCTTTAACAAGCGCAGAGGTGTTCTGCTCCAGGAGCTGGAGGGATGCTGAATGACCGGGTGTTACCCTGCCTCCGATGAAACCAGGAAGTGGATGGGTGAGGGGCTGACGAGCCACCGTAAAAACAGGCGGCAAGCGTGAATCACAATTACCACTGCAGCTCCAACCTAACCGATTCCATCTCACTGCTGTTGCCACCGGAACTTTTTAGGAGCAAGTCTCCTGCAAAACCCATACCACATGCCTCCTAAATTACTCTGGAACAGAACTGGCTTTTTAAATAACAGTTAAAATAACGTTTGAAATTTTGGCAAACATCTCCAGGCTGTATTACAGAGTGCTGGAATCTGGGAGAGCATAATCACTTCCTTTCCCTCACCCTAGTTCTATCCATTGATATATAATCTCAAGAGGCAACGTACAGATCAAAGTCTAATGTCCTCCTCAGGATGGGCAAAGCTGCAGCCTCCTTCCTGTTCTGAACTGTCCTGGCCTGCCCAGGTCCAGCCACGACAGGAAGGCAGGACACAGAGCAACATGAGCTTCTCCTGTGGGGAGGCAGGTAAAAGGCTTGAAAGCTGGGCAGTTTTGATGCAATGACTTTCTACCCGGTAGATGCGGGCCATGTTGCTAGGCTCCCCCCACCACTCACTCATCATAAACAAATCAGTGATCAGTCTCTCCTGTGGGAAGGAAAAAAAGTGAGGAGGGAGACAGAGCCCAGAAGAATGTGCTCCAGTACAACTCCCACCTCGGGTACAGACAACAATCCCCCAATGGGCACCAAAGCAGGAATGAAGGGACACAGAAAAGGAGCTCTATACATGAGAAATGACTGAGCAGGCTTCAGGCGAGCCAGTGCTAACACTGAGAGGTCCCTGGCCCCAGAGAAGATGCCCGGTGAGAGGCAGCCCCCGCTCCAGAGTACAGCCTACGTGACTTTGGGCAAATCCTGCAAGCTGCTGGACAAGCATCCTTGGACTAAATGCAATCAGGTATGTGTCATGCAGTTGATGATAAAAGGAAAATGCAAAGCGTTAAATTGTTCAGTGTGTTTGACTCTTTGCAACCCCCATGGACTGTTGCCCGCCAGGCTCCTCCGTCCATGGAATTCTCCAGGCAAGAATACTGGAGTGGGTTTGCCATTCCCTTCGCCAGAGGATCTTCCCAACCCACGGATCGAACCCAGATCTCCTGCATTGCAAGCAGATTCTTTACTGTCTGAGCCACCAGGGAAGTTGATGATAAAGCACTATGTAAATGTTAGCTAATATAGTTATCCCTCTCTCACTATACGTTACTCTCAGCCCACCCTCCACGTTTGGATTTGCTTTTATAAAGACAAAGTCCCCTAAGTTGTCGTCAGCTTGTCCCTCTCAATACACCCTGCACCACCTTAATACTGTAATTCTTAATTTACAATCAGTCACGTTACTTTAAGGCTCTCAAAGTACCACTGACAACTGCCCAACAGTGCTGATGTATCCCACACAACCTAAACCACGATGGCCGTGAGAGCAGCTGCCGGAGGACCTGAGGGTGCTGCGTGCTGCAGGAAGCATGATGCTGCTGCACAAGCAGAGATGTGCGCTCGGTAGGAAGTGACGCTTCCTGGCTGGGGGCTCTAAATGCTCCTCCCGTCACCACAGATGACCACGAGCCACCAGGAAAGAAGACACCATGTGCTCTGCTAAGAGCGCTCTCTCGGCCAGGGACTCTCCTGGGTGCTGGGTTCCGCACAGCACTACTAGTCTCTGCAGCTGTCTTTTAAGTTTTACTTTCAAGAATAAGCTTGGTACTCATGACTGTGATTTTGTTTAAAGCTTTGTAAAGCTGTAACTTTTACAATATGGAAAGCTACTGTAATACTGAAACTCTACTGATTCTGTGCCTCCAGCCCTTTGAAGATTCACTGGGTTACAAAGGCAGAACAGTGGCAGTTCCAGGGGTGTTTTTTTTTCGGGGGGTGGGGGGAGTAGGGGAAGTGGAGGTGGGAGGTACATAGGAGAAAGGAAATGGATACTTAGCTCCTGTCCAATTGTCTGACCTGCCAGGAACCCTGGCCTTGTTCATATCCCTGGGTAAGGCAAGGATGACTCAACAGCTTTCCACCAGCCTCCAATCCCCACATAACAGGAACAACTAGCTGGAAAGAGGAGTACATTATGGCCCTTTTCACGGTTCTCAACTGGGGTAAGGAGAGGAAGAGGGAAAGAGAAAGTGCTGCTTTTGATTCCCACCTCTAGGCTTTGCTCCTCACTATGGGCAACAGCCCAAAGCCAAGGGACAGAAATTCCACACCACTGCACCTGTGTGCGCCCTTCCACCGTTACTGGATCCTACCGATCCTGGGAACACCTTAAAAGTGAATTGTGTCTGACCTCTAACTTCACCACTTACTTGGTGCATGACCTTGGACAAATGACTTCATCTCTCTCAGCCTCAGGTACTTCACTTGCAAAATGGATTTACAACAGTCTCCCCCCACACCAGGCAGTTATGAGAAGTCAATGACATAACATACAAATCCACTGTCACCCTTAACCATAAAGGAGCAAAACTATTTCACTATTTTTTTCATTGATGAGTCAGTAACCTTTAAAAAAAGTAAGACACCAAAGAAACAAAAATTCCAAATAAGGGTCACCTGAATGCTCAAAAAAATTCCAAGAATGCCGCCATCTTCACCAGGGCTACAAACAAAGACTAAAAGAATGGTGCCATCACCTTCCAGGCTTCTGTTTGTGTTTGGGACAACATGGGTTGGAACCAAATCCACGATTGCAGCAGCAAAAGCTGTTCAGTTTGCTTTTGGTTTTTTAAGGAAATAATATTACACAGAATCCCAATACATAATACAGACTCAATCAGAAACTGCTGAATTAACAGGGATGAACAGGAGAACTGAAACACCTATCCAGCATTCAGGACCTCTCCAAGAAACCACCACACTAAAATTCCTAGCATTAAAGCCCTTCCAGCTTTGATTCAGGTTCCACCAAGTATGCCAAGTTTTCTTCAGGTAACAAATGGTTGCTAAAGACTGGTTTACAAATTCTCTAAATATCCTTCAACTGGAAGCCTCTCACCACCACCCAGGGTCTTTGCCATCTGACCATCACGGGTGACCCAGCCACCCCGTCACCTGGCCTTGACCCGCCCCTTGGCCCTCACCAGGCCCACATTCCCTCTTCCAGTTTCCTCACCCATCCTGGGCCCCAGCTAGACCCATTTTCTCCACGCAACACCTCCACGTCTTCTCAGACGCCATTCCCACCTTCTCCACCTAGAGAACTCCTGTCTATGCATTTTTCAAGACTCCTTGAAAAACGGCACCACCTCCGTGAAACCTACTGAAGTTCCCCCGGCTGGGCCAGTCATTGTTTGTGTGCTTCCTAACATCACACAATGGCACCCCACTCCACTACTCTTGCCTGGAAAATCCCATGGGCGGAGGAGCCTGGTAGGCTGCCGTCCATGGGGTCTCGAAGAGTCAGACACGACTGAGCGACTTCACTTTCACTTTTCACTTTCACGCATTGGAGAAGCAAATGGCAACCCACTCCAGTGTTCTTGCCTGGAGACTCCCAGGGACGGGGGAGCCTGGTGGGCTGCCGTCTATGGGGTCGCACAGAGCCGGACACGACTGAAGTGACTTAGCAGTAACATTACACAGAAGACGGTGGACTGAAATGACCTCTTTGACTTGCATACAATGCTGGCGAGACTGAAAACCAGTACCACCACAACGGAAGACGATTTAGCAACATCTACAAAAATTTAAATGCACAGACAGCTTCATCCAGCAAGTATAGTTTTAGCAGTTCCCCCCACCCACCCAAAGTTTATGTGTAGAAGATCTTCAGGTCAACACTTTATAAAACAAAAGATTGGGAACAACCTAAATTTCCATCAAAGCAAGATTAGTTAAATAAGGTACATCCACATCATGGAATACTACGCAACTGTGAAACAATATACCAGTAAGTGCAGTATGGTAGCCATTAGTAGAGGTAGAGTGGCTAACAGAAAAATACACACACACACACGTACACACACACACACACACACACACACACACTCTCTCTCTCTCTCTCTCTCTCTCTCTCTCTCTCTCTCTCTCTCTCGTTTACACTGGCAATGGTGGATGCTTCTAAAGAAGAGAATGGAGTACTGGGGGCAGGGGAACAGAAAGAGGCTGACTTTTCTCTGTACACTCTATTGCATCATATAAATTTTGTACCTTGTTCACTTGTTTAAAAAGAGAGAGAGAGAAAACAAGAGAAAAAAGAAATTTCCTGCCAGGTCCCTCCAGTGGCCTGGAGTGCAGAGGCAGAGACTATTTCCAATTCATCTCTATTCCCAGGGTCTACCTAAGCACACAGCAGGCACTTAATAAACACCTGTCACAGGAGTTACTTTAATTCTCTTATATTAAGCGAGCTGTAGACTAGTTACCCAATGGCGATAACTTGGAAAGCTAACACTTACAGCACCTGGTACACACCAGGCACTCTCCTGCATGTGTCCGTTGCTCAGTCGTGTCCGACTCTCCATCCCACGGACTACAGCCCACCAGGCTCCTCTGTCCATGGGATTCTCCAGGCAAGAATGCCGGAGTGGGCTACCATGCCCTTCTCCAGGAGATCTTCCCAACCCAGGGATCGAACCTGGGTCTCCTACACGGCAGGCAGTTTCTTTACCCACTGAGCCACCAGGGAAGCCCTGTCCTAACTTGGTGCTTGGTGTATTTATGGAATCATATATAGCTTCTGTGGTAAATTCTTCTGTGGGCAAGTCAGTATCTTGTTTTCATTAGTCAACAAGTTAATCACTTCCCCAGAGTGTCCTAATGAACTGGGATCAACTCCTTTAATCCTCGTAACAATCCCACTGCAGAGACAGGAAACAGAAGCCCAGAAGGATTAAGTAACTTGTCCCAGGTCATATGGGAAGAGGTTAAGTGGAAGAGCCAGGATTCAAACTCAGGCCCCAAACCCATATTGTTAAACAAAAGGTTATACTAGTCTTCAGATATCTAGGAATGTATTAAAATCACTAAACACTGAATGCACTCCTTTCTGAATACTTGCTGCAAAAATGTGTCCTTACCTGCTTAATCATAAGCAATGCTGAAATAAAATGAAGTCACTGCCTACCTGGGGGACTGAGGTATCTCTAACCCAAGTGCTGACCACTGGCTTTGCTGATTCACGCTGACCCCACCCACTCTGAGAAAGTGATTAACGTGTTGACTAATGAAAACTAGACACTGACTTGCACACAGAAGAATTTACCACAGAAGCTATATATGGTTCCATAAATACAATCCTCCATCTACATCGAGCATTCCATCTCAGTGAGTATCTGATCAAACTCTGAAGGCCCTTGGAAAAACTTCTATGTGAAAAATGAGAAACCAAACACACAAAACTTCCCCCACTTCCCAGGACTTCCAGCGAAGAGCTCAAACACGAAAAACAGATGCCCCGGCCCCTCTGTCTGTCTTTGCTGTCCCCAATACCAATCTTACTTCTAAGCAAAAATTCACCCATTTCCTGAGTTCTTGTGTATTAGATACTATCACAAACTTATTCATTTTTAGGCTATTTTGTTGCTCTTTTTTTTTTGATGACACAGAGGGAGGCACCTTATCTAAAGTTCTTCAAATCATGTTGCTGTAGAGGTTAACTTTGAGAAGGGCTTCCTGTATATTCCCAGCCACGGAATGTGCTTTCATTTCATTGGCTTTCACTCTCCAAGCACCATACTCTTTCTATCTTTGTCCTTATTTTAGGTTCCCTCCTGCCCGCAAGGCCTGTCGCCCTCTGTCACCACCAACAATCACAAACTAGGGATGGGAAACCTTGACCAACTAAATATGCTGAATTAAGACCGTTTAACAGATGGACTGTCAATTTTCAAACTCTAATATTAATACATAGATTCAATTTGAATTTTACTTAATCTAATTCATCTTTTTTTCTGCTTTAAAAGATATTGAGAGGCCATAAATATTGTGAGAACTGGAGTATTTCCTGCCATATCAGTAAACAAGGGTGTCACAGTCATCAGCAATTGCAGCCCTTCAGGGCGCTCAGGAAGGAGAGGGGCACCTGTGATCTAACCGTCATCAGACTGCAGCCACTCCCTCTGGTGAGCTCAACAGAGGTCAGCATGTGAAAACACAGGATACTGGCTCCAGGATAGTTGACATGCATTTGAAAGGAATGATTTCAGTGAGCCCAGACTCCTGCATCTTCCCATACATAGGAAAAAAAAAAAAAAATCGCTAAATTTCTTAACTTGGGATATCAGATTTTCTTTGCTATTCAGTCGCTAAGTCATGTCTGACTCTTTGCAATCCCATGGACTGCAGCACACCGGGCTTCCCTGTCCATCCCTGTCCTTCACTATCTTCCAGAGTTTGCTCAAATTCATGTCCATTGGTTTTCTTTAATTAACAGTAATCCTTTGATGTTCAGACTACCTGCCCTTTGTTGTTAAGACTTCTATATAACCTGACTCCTCCCCTCACCTCTTTGGAGCAGTTCTCTCAAGACTATTGAGATGTTCTCTCCCAGGCTTAAGTCCTAAAAGTTTTCACCAAATAAAACATAACTCTCAACTTTTAGGTTGTGACTCTTTTTTAAGTTGAATGTGATTCCATATATATGAGACATCAGAATAAGCACACCTATAGAGACAGAAAGCAGCTCTGTGGTTGTCAGGGGCTAGGAAGAGGGAGAAATGGGGAGTGACTATTCCTGGGTACAGGGTTTCCAATGGAGAGTCAGAAAGCTCTAGAACTAGAGAGTGGTGGTAGTTTCATAACATGGTGAATGTACTTTCAATATCAATAAACTGTACACTTCAAAATGGTCAACTTTCTGTTATATGTACCATGTATATGTACCATGTATATGTATATGTACCATGCTAAGTCACTTCAGTCGTGTCCAACTCATTGCGACCCTATGGACTGTAGCCCACCAGGCTCCTCTGTCCATGGGGATTCTCCAGGCAAGAATACTGGAGTGGGTTGCCATGCCCTACTTCAGGAGATCTTCCCGACCCAGCGATCAAATCCACGTCTCCTGCAGCTCCCGCATTATAAGCAGATTCTTCACTGCTGAGCTGCTGGGGAAGCCCTTCTGTTATGTGTACTTTACCACAATTAAAAATAATAATAAAAATCTACTTAAGACAACGAGAAAAAATGCTTAAGGCACCACTTCTAATAGATGTCAGTAAAGGATAAATAGTAAGTAAAGTAACCATAAGGGATGTCTTCTATAAACAAACAAAAAGAAAATCTAACTTGGTAAAAACTTTTCCTACCAAAGAAAAAAAAAGAACTGAGGAACAATGAAAAGCCATTTTTTAAATCTACTAATTCTACCACAATTTTTCTGAAGGCTACACAATGCTGGTGAGTATTTTTCTATAGAAATTCTTTTGGGAGAATAAACTGGTATAAGCTTTCTGGGAAAAGGCTAATGACATACCTTTAAAATAAAAGATTTATTTAAAAAAAAAGAAAAAAAAACCTTCATACCCTTTGGGCCCTTCTGGGAATCTATTCTAAGGCAATTTTCTGAAACACAGAAAAAGCTTTTAGCAAAAACATTAATCACATATTATTTACAATGGCGAAAAATGGAACAATCTAACTATCGAAGAATTCATGCAATGTGATATTATAGAGCCATTGTAAATACTTATGAAGTATTTAATGACTGGGAAAACTACTTATACTATATTAAGTGGAAAAGGCAGAAGAAAAAAGTAGATTTACGGTGTGATCTCAACCGTATTTTACAAGTAAATAGAAAAACACACTGGAAGGAAAGAAAAATGTTATTAGAGACTGAATCAGATGGTGGTAATTTCTTGCCTATTTTATACTTATCAAATAGTCTACAGAGTTCAAAATACCTTTTACAATCAGGAAAAAATAAGCAAAAACAAACAAAAAATGGTGGAGAAGACTTTGTGATCACATTAGTACCAACTTTAGCTGCCAAACAGTACTAGAAGCAAGTAGGTGCAGAAACTGAGCTAAACTACTGGCCACAAATCTTGGAGACTGGGCTATTGTGCCTCTGTTTTTGTCTTTAATAAATTCCTATGAAAAAAGAGTATACAGAGACTCCCTGTACTATTTTTGCAACTCCTCTGCAAGTCTAAAATATCTCAAAACCAGATGCTTAAACTGAATACATAAATCCATGATAGATCACTTAATTTGTTTTTTCTCTAAATGCAAATCAAAACAACAATGCAGTACCACCTCACTCTGGTCAGAAGGGCCATCATCAAAAAGTCTAAATTTAATAAATGCCGGAGAGGATGTGGAGAAAGGAAGCCCTCCTACACTTATGGTGGGAAGCATAAACTGGTGCAGCCACTATCGAGAACAGTACGGAGGTTCCTTAAGAACACTGAAAACAGAACTGTCATATGGCCCAGCAACCCCATGCTGGGGCATATACCCAAAAACAGAAAAAGCCCCTAATTAGAAAAGATATATGCACCCCAATGTTCAAAGCAGCACACTGCTTAAAATAACCAAGACACGGAAGCAGCACAAATGCCCAGTGACACACCACAGTCACCAATGCAGCCATCAAAAAGAACAAAAAATGCCATCTGCAGCACCGTGGATGGGCCCAGAGACTATCAGACTACATAAAACAAGCCAGAGAAAGACAAACACCGTGATATCACTTATGAAGAAGCTAAAAACTGTACAAATAAGTTTATTTATAAAACAGACTCACAGACATAGAACACAAACTTATGGAAAGGGGGGAAGGATAAATTTGGGATTAACAGATACACACTACTACATATAAAATAAACAAGGGCCTACTGTATAGCACAGGAGACTATATTCAGTATCTTGTAATAACCTACAATGGAACAGAATCTGAAAATATATATATAATTTATATTAACATATATATTATACATATATATACAGCTGAATTACTTTGCTGTACACCTGAAGCTAACACATTATAAATCAACTACACGTCAATAAAAAATAAAAATTAGGGACTTCTTGGCAGTCCAATGGTTAAGACTTAGTGCTTCCACTGCAAGGGACACAGGTTCAGTCTTTGGCTGGGGAACTAAGATGCCCCATGCCACATGACATGGCCAAAAAAAAATACTAATACTAATAATAATAATTAAATTTATTTATCTAAAAACAGGATGCAGAGTATAGAGGAATAATCTCCTAGACAATAATAAAGCTCCTTTCCTCAGTAATTAAATAAAGCCTTTCCAAGAGTAGCTGCCTTAGGAGACTCCATCATCGCTGCCTATTTCTGTACTTTTCCCCAGCACTGTAATCACTTGCTGCCGTGCACATCTCATCTTCCAAAAGTTAAAAACTTCTGACTTCTAGTCAGGGCTTCCCAAGTGGCTCAGTGGTAAAGAATCCACCTGCCAGTCATGCAGGAGACGCAAGAGACACAGGTTCAATCCCTGGGTCTGGAAGATCCCCTGGAGAAGGAAATGGCAAACCACTCCAGCATTCTTGCCTGGAAAATTCCATGAACAGAGGAGGCTGGTGGACTACAGTCTAAAGGGTCGCAAAGAGCGACTGAGCGCGTGCGCACACACACACACACACACACACCCCCTTCTAGTCACCCTTTCCCATGTTTACACACGCACACACGCACACACCTTCTAGTCACCCTTTCCCATGTTTACACACACACACACACACACACGCACGCACATGCACACCCCTTCTAGTCACCCTTTCCCATGTTTACACACACACACACACACACGCACGCACACGCACATGCACACACCTTCTAGTCACCCTTTCCCATGTTTACATTCAATAGCTGCAGGTCAGCTGATTTGCAATTATTTTGGAACTCTGTTGCAAGTGAGCCCCCAAATTCACCAACAGTGCTTCCTCCCACTCCTGACTTTGCATTTCAGTAAAGAATTACAAATTACACACATCCTGGTGAACAGAGTAACATCACAAGTTAACTGTCCTTTCAACTTTCTCCAATCAGCAATGTTTGCCAAGGCCCAGCATTCACCTAGTATTACGAATTGCTTTCCTTTCTTTCCACAACTAGAGTGTGGTGGATCCAAGACACCGAATTTTAACACTGTACTCTAATTTGTCCATAACTCCTCTATGCTAACTAAGAACTTTAACTTCCTCAGATCGTTTCATTTGCATCTTTAGTTCTACCAGTTGGATTTCTTTGGGGGATTACTTTTCATAATGTAATAAAGATTTTCATAACTCTCAAATCACAACCCTGAAGAGTAAAGAACCCCCAGACTGTACTGAGCTAGGCGATCAGACAGGCCCACTTATATGCCAGCCAAGAGACTTGTTCCAGACACCTGAAGGCACTGCAAGTCACACTGCTCTAAAATAACAAATGACTTACCAAAGGCTTTGAAAGTTACTGACAAATAACCAAAAACACAAGTATTACATGTCAAGAATCTACTGAGATGCCAATGGTTCTCTTTCAATCTGTTCACTCTTAAGGTGTAAAGAGGGATGGTTTATATTTCTGAGGTCTTTTCAAGTCTTCAAGTTTTTTTCCTTCATAAGAAGTCTCCTTCACACATACCCCATGATATGATTTTTCAGCACTCCTCAGATAAGTATGTCTATCCACAGAACTCTGGAGACATGATCCGTCAACCCCAACAGAAAAATGTGACGGTGGACAGAGTGCTCCTCAAAGAGAACGTATGTGTCTGGGACTTTCCTGGCAGCCCAGTGGTTAAGACTCCTAGCTTCCAGTACAGGAGGCACAGGTTGGATCCCTGGTTGGGGAGCTAAGAACCCACATGCCTTGTGGCCAAAAAAAAAAACAAAACATAAAACAGAAGCAATATTGTAACAAGTTCAATAAAGACTTAAAAAAAAAAAATATATATATATATATATATGTGCCTGGATCTTTGTAAAAATGGAAGGATGAAAGGGAAGAAAAAAGGAGAGGGAGAGAGGAAGAAAGAAAAATATATATTGACTTCTAAACAATATTATTCACCTCTAAACAATAAAGATTTAACATACAGTTCAAGATTTGCAAGAAATTTCAGGTTTGAAGAGAGAGAGCTGCTTTGACCTAAAGCCCCAGGACAGGGCCTTCTCTTAAGCAAGTGTAGGCTCTCTGCCATTAGAGGAATTTCAGTAGAAAATCAGAGAAGCCCTAAGCATGACTGATAAACTCTCCCATGAAGTTACTTCATATATCCTTTGACATTCTAAATTAATACACCAAACTAACAGGACCAGCAACAAACGATTATCAGAAAAATCATTCACCAGGGTGAATTCTGCAACTTTCTGGCAATGGACCCACTTTCCTGCAATTAAACCTGTTCTTACATTATGTTATAACAAATAAACCTGAAACCAAGTGGGGAGGAATACACAACTTAACTACACAGATCATCAGACAAAAGGTAAATGTATGATGGTTCAGAAAATTACCAAAACTACCAGATTATACAGTCCTATCCCAAGACAATCATTTTATTCAAGTCTACAATATCAGAATACAAGAAATTATAATGTTCTTAATCTAACTAAAATTAGTGGCATGAGATTAATCAACCAAATGTGCAGGCTATTCCAAACCTAATTTTATCAACATTCTGAAACTAGTCAGCCAAATTACACTTTTCAAATGATTGTTGGCTAACCCAACAGAAAAATGTATAGAGGTCAGGAATGGTCAGCTGACATAGGGAAAAAAACACCTGGAAATAAAACATCCAAAGATGTTCCACTTCACTCATAACCAAATTCCAAAAGTGTCATTTTCATCTTTCACATTAAAAAGTTTTACTGGTGGGATTACTGGTGGTGGGATTTACAGAATTCCACTAGTGATAATATAAACTGATATAATCATTTTGTAGAAAAAGCACTAAATACCAGAATTTTTAAATGTACTGTTTGCCCCACAATTTCACTTCTAGAAACTTATCCAACAATCTCACAAAATGGATAAAGATACATTTAATGTGTTTACTGTAGTTCTGATGCAAAACACACTAGAAATCTAAAGTATCCAACATTAGGAAAGTAGGTATAAACATGAAGGTAGGCATACCATGTTCCCAGGGAAAATCATAAACAATGATCCACACTAGAGATAACCTAACTGAGTTACTGAACTTTAGTAATACAGATTTCTTCCAGCAACCATGCAAAAAAGGCAAGTTCTCTCTCACTGAGGTAAAGGGAGAGGGATATTACATGAATTGGGATAACAAGGCTTTCCCACACAACAACCTTCAGTGGCAAATGCCAAAGCCTTTGACTGCGTGGATCACAATAAACTGTGAGAAATTCTGAAAGAGATGGAAATACCAGACCACCTGACCTGCCTCTTGAGAAATCTGTACACAGGTCAGGAAGCAACAGTTAGAACCGGACATGGAACAACAGACTGGTTCCAAATAGGAAAAGGAGTACGTCAAGGCTGTATATTGTCACCCTGCTTATTGAACTTATATGCCGAGTACTCATGAGAAACGCTGGGCTGGATGAAGCACAAGCTGGAATCAAGATTGCCAGGAGCAATATCAATAACCTCAGATATACAGATGACACCACCCTTATGGCAGAAAGTGAAGAACTAAAGAGCCTCGTGATGAAAGTGAAAGAGGAGAGTGAAAAAGTTGGCTTAAAGCTCAACATTCAGAAAACTAAGATCATGGCATCCGGCCCCATCACTTCATGGCAAACAGATGGGGAAACAGTAGAAACAATGGCTGACTTTATTATTTGGGGCTCTAAAATCACTGCAGATGGTGACTGCAGCCATGAAATAAAGACACTTAATCCTTGGAACAAAAGTTATGACCAACCTAGACAGCACATTAAAAAGCAGAGACATTCCTTTGCCAACAAAGATCTGTCTAGTCAAGGCTATGGTCTTTCCATGTATGCATGTAAGAGCTGGACTATAAAGAAAGCTGAGCACTGAAGAACTGATGGTTTTGAACTGTAGTGTTGAAGAAGACTCTTGAGAGTCCCTTGGACTGCAAGGAGATCAAACCAGTCCAACCTAAAGGGAATTCAGTCCTGAATATTCATTGGAAGGACTGCTGTTAAAGCTGAAACTCCAATACTTTGGCCACCTGATGCAAAGAGCTGACTCATTTGAAAACACCCTGATGCTGGGAAAGATTGAAGGCAGGAAGAGAAGGGGACAACAGAGGATGAGATGGTTGGATGGCATCACTGACTCAATAGCCGTGAGTTTTGAGTAAACTCCAGGAGTTGGTGATGGACAGGGAGGCGTGGCATGCTGCAATCCATGGGGTCTCAGAGTCAGACACGACTTAGCGACTGAACTGGACTGAACTGAACCTTCAATGGTAGGAAACAATGGAGAAATAGCCAAAGAATTCTTAAAAAAAAAAAAAAGTATGACCCATGAATATTATACCCAGCCAAGCTGTCATTTATGGATAAAAACAACAGACACTTTCAAAATGAGTAATTCAGGGAACAGAGCAACCATAAACTCTTTTGGAAAAAAAATTATATTATATATGTATACACACATTATATATCAGCTCATCAATGTTAAATAGATTAAAAGGTTCAAGAAAACACTCAATCCCAGATGGTGGAACAATGTCTACAAGATCTAAGGGCAAGAGTGCATTCCAAGAATTTTATACCCAGCCAAGATGTCCTTCACATATAAAGGCAGAGACATTCTTAAATCACCAAATAAGGCACTATTTCTTAAGAGTGACAATAAACTCTAGCTTACAGGGAAATGAATCAAAAATTTCAGACATGGAAAGACCATAGTTAAAAGAACTAGTAGGGGGACATTTGGATTCTTTAAAATATAAAACTAAGACTAAACACTGAGGGCGTTATGGTTATAGAACAGACTATAAATGCTCTAAAGACACTGACAAAGTAAAATAACAAGAGTAAAGAGGGAAAAGTGGAAAGACTACACATCTTCTTATTTTTCCTATTATGAAGTTCACTGATGCTGCCTAGAACTGAAACATGGAATATATTAAAAAATAATGCCATCTTTGTAATGGTTTCCATTACATAGAAATGTTTTCCACTTCCTTAACCTTTTTTCCTTAACCTACTGAAATTTATCAAGAGCGAATAATTATTGAAGCAAAGATATGTTTGAAATTAACATCATTTTTCAGTTTCATTTGTTTCTTTTTCTGCTATTAAACTGAAATGAAATGGAGAGACCTCAAGAGGACTGTGCTCAGAGGGGAAAAAAAAAAATCAATACCAAAAGGTTACAGCCTGCAGATTACATTCACACAACTCTCAAAATGACAAAACTACAGAGATGGAGAACAGATAGTATACTGGTTGCCAGGAGACAGGAGGAATGCTACAAAGGGTATTAGGGGGAAAAAAGTATTAGGAATGAGTCAGACCTTCAGTGGTGATGAACAGCTCTGTACCTTGACTGTTGTAGTTACATGAATCAATACATGGAATAAATTGCACAGAACCACACACATACACGTAAATGCAGGTTTACAAACGGTGAAAAGGGAAATAAGTCTATAGTCTAGTCAATAATTGACATGTACTAATGTCAATTTCCTGGTTTTGATATTGCACACAGCTATGTAAAATGTCACCATTGGGGGAATCTGGGTGAAGGGTACAATGGAAAGCCTTGTACTCATTTTGCAACTTCCTGAGAGTATATACACATTGCAAAAAATGTACTTTTTTAAATGCAAATGATAGTAAAATGATTTTTATTTTAAAACAAGTATGACCCCAAAAATCAGCATGATCACTTTTTTAATGAAAGTACTTATTTTAGGCATCTATTTTCCTTATCTTATAGACAAATAGATAGAAACAAAGATATATGGACTATTAATCATAGTTCAGGGTATGAGGATTTAAAGGATTTCTTTTTTTGCCATGTTCTTTATACCTTTTGATACTGCTTGATTTTGAATGAGCATACATAATTTTTATAAAAATTACCCAGTTGTTACTCTAAAAAAAAAAAATTTATCCCAAGTCTGATTATTAGCCAATTTAAAAACCAATGAGGGCTTCCCAGGTGGTGGGGCTGCTGGTAAAGAAGCCACCTGCCAATGCAAGAGACATAAGAAACACAGGTTTGATCCCTGAATCGGGAAGATCCCTTGGAGGAGGGCATGGCAACCCACACCAGTATTCTTGCCTGCATATCCTCACAAGGCAGAGAAAGAAAAACCAATGATTCCCCTCTACCTCAACTGCATTTAACTCATAAAATACCTTTACCTTTCCAGGGAGTCTGAGACCAAAGATCTTTTTTCATGATAACCTTCATATAAAAGAGCAGCAGACTGCTCTAAGTGAACTACTGCATATGCTACGCCTAATTGGATTAACTGAACTGAAACACGTAAAGAAGTCAAAGCATCTTCCTGTATGTTGCTCTGTAACGTGCTCCAGCTACCACATCACCCTCAGGAGTCACATGTTCTCTATTCTGTCACATCAGAGAATAAGCAGAAATATCTTTTCTCTCATTTGTTATCAGCAAACTTTTACCATATTGCCCTTTCTATTATAAGAGGTAAATTATACAAGTTTTAAGGTTATTATCACTATATGTACTTCCCTGGTGGCTCAGACGGCAAAGCGTCTGTTTACGATGCAGAAGACCCAGGTTCGATCCCTGGGTCGGAAGATCCCCTGGAGAAGGAAACGGCAATCCACTCCAGTACTATTGCCTGGAAAATCCCATGGACAGAGGAGCCTGGTGGACTATAGTCCATGGGGTCGCAAAGAGTCAGACATGTTTTTCCTGGGACAATATACCCACTTGGGCCACATTTCAAGTAAATATGCCTATGTAAATGTGCACAGGCTTAAGAAGAACCCTAGTGCTACAGAAAGAACACAGGCTGTGCACTTAGAATTTGGGGTCTACATGCCACCTCTATCAACTTGCCATGTAACTCTGGACAAGCTGCGTACTTACATTACCCTCCCTGAGCCTCAGGGTCCTCATCTTCCTCAACTGTAAAATGGGAACAAACAATCATACTTACCTTGCAGGACACCTGGAAGAGACAAAATGAGGTACTGTCTGAGTACACGAGGGCCCTAAACAAAGCTAGCACGGAGTGTAATTGTGAAACAAACAGACCTTTTTCTCCCTCTAACCCCCAGCTTCCTTCCCTTCCCATCAGCCTCTCTCACCTCCTTCATTTCTCTCTGCCTTGTGGGTTTCCTCAGCCACTATCCACAGCCCTCACCTCATGCCACCCCCACTCCCACTCGTCCCCCAGCAGTTCTCCCAGGAGCAATCAGTTTCAGGGGCCTCCCAGGAAGTGTACCACCTACACAGCATTTGTTCTGACAACTCCTTTTGCTCACCTGCTCCTCACCTCTACCTGCCCAAAAAATTACCTGAGCTTGCTGGCTGCATGGCTTTTGGAAAAATTATACTCATATTCTACTTCAATCTTACTACGCTCTTTGAATGCTGCTACTATCAACTACTAACCTCAAGGGCCTACACTGACCTTCTGGGATTTGCTGTTTTTACACCTCTTTTTTTTCTTTTGTTTTGTGGGGGGAGTGGCTCCATCACACAGCTTGTGGGATCTCAGCTCCCCAGCCAGGGGTTGAACCCGAGCCTGCAGCAGCAAAAGCAGAGTCCTAATCACTGGACCGCCAGGGAAGGCCCATCACACCTGACTTCTTCAATTACCTAAATATCTGCTAAATGCTTACTGGGCACTGGAAATGTAAAGAGTGAGACTCATTCTGCTATGGGACCATAAAGAGAAGGAATCAATCCTCCCCACCCCCAGGCTTAGAGGGGAAGGAAAGGAGAGAAAGCCAGGGAAAGGATGGAGGAAGTTCCCATTTTGCTCTTCAAACTTCTGAATTATCTGACACTTACTACAAGAATAGTCTTGTAATTCTTATATAATAAAAGCAAATAAATCAAAATAACAGAAGTAAAAAAAAAAACTATAATCAAAGATGATAAATGTTAAACTAGCGGCTGGAAAGCCTCAAGGGGGTCATGGTCATGGTAGGTAAGGTCTCAAACAGAAGAAAAGGATGTTCAAGCAGAGGGAATAGCACTGAACAAAGGCAGAGATGTATCAAAGTGTACTCGGTGTTCTGGGAATGACAACTGGCTTGCAGAGGCTATAGAACAAGACATAATTTGAGAAGTCTTTAAAAGATATTCCGAACAAACGACTATAAGCATTTAATAATCATCTTCATCCTTACTGAGAGGACTAAAAGTAAGAGAAATTGTGAAAATCCAGGGCCCATGTGCTTTCCACTACTCTGTCGTGATAAAAACTTGGTCTTTGACAACACTGGGGACCCTCCGCTCAGAACACTTTGGGGTCAAGTGACATGACCACATCTGAGGTCCGTGAGGTAGCTCTGGCAGGAACATGGAAAGAAGATGGATTGGTGGAGGAAGAATCTGGAAGCTGTGAAGACACCAACTCCGAAAGCAAGAGATGACAGTAGCCTCACCAAGGCAGAGGGAATGGAGGGTAAGGGTGAGGTCAGACATAAGTTAGCTACAGAATCAACAGGTCCGTAAGTGGGGGACTGAAGGCAAAGAGAAATTTAAAGATGACTCAGCTTTATCACTGGAGTGTCTGGTGAACAAGATCATTAAGAGAGTTAGGGTATAGGGGAGGAGGTGCTAACCTAAATGGAAGACGATGGGTTTCGTTAAGACACATTTAATTTGATGTCTACAGGGCACTCCAATGGAAATCCAAGGCAAGAGAATGTGACTGAGTTCTCACTGGTTCACAGCTCACAGCTGAAATCATAAGAAAGAAGATCAAGGGAGACTGAAACAAGAGTTATATCATGGAAGACAAGGGAACCAAGAAAAAGTGTTTTGGGGCAGGGGGTGGGGAAGGGCGGGTGGGAGGCCGGAAGGGACCAGTGGTTGCCAACAGCCAAAAGAGGGCATAAGGACTGAAAAGAGGCTATTTATGTATTCACTGTACTACACCAACTGAGAATCTGTGGATTTACGTATACTCAGGGGCTCCGGGAACCAACCCCCATGGATGCCAAGGGATGACTGTGTACTGGATTCAGCACACAGTGGTCGCTGGTGGTCTTGAAAAGTAGTGACGACAAATCAGTCTGCAACGGGTTGCAGAACAAACCACCAGTGGAGACAAAAAGGGAGGAGGAAAAAGCAGCAATAAGTAACAGCTACACATTCAAGAATTCCATCCCTCTTCACCCCAGCCTGTGCAGTTACACCTCCCTTGTAACTGCACAGGACACTTCCGTGGGCAACCCAACCACCTACATTTGTCACAGTCCTTGTCCTGTCCAAAGACAATTACCTCCACCTCGACACAGCAGTGACTCTGTATCTACAGACAGAGCCAAATCCCTTCTTTTATCAGCACATGGCCTATCTTCTGTCATCTTCCTATCAGTTCACCTGTCATCTCTTTCATCCCTACCAAATCCAATCACCAATTAATTAAAATTTCCCACCATTCCCAATCACCAGTTTAGAGGCTTCCAAAATCAGCTTGAGCTCCTCCCTTTTCTTCGTTCCTTGCATCTGAAGTCCGTCCATTATAAGTGATGACTCTCTTGGTCAAGTCTTCCTCTCCACTCCTTACTCCAAATCCAAAGACAAGCCTTTGTCATATCCACACAGGTGTTCTATCTGGTTTCCTACACCAATCTAACCTACACACAGCAGATGAATCAATGTTTCTTCAAGGAAAAAATTAACCAAAAAACAAAGCCAAACTCCCTATGATAGGGCTGGAGGCCCTCCATTACCCAGCTTTTAACTGTTTTTATAAGCTTTCTAACTGCTTCTTCACAAAAATCTCCACCACTGCCAAACTACTCTATTAGAGACGCTATCTTAACACTACACGTTCAGTTACACCCTTCTCTTCTGAAGTGCCCCCTCTCTGCAAGTTCTATTCACTCTCCTTCTCTAAAAACCTTGAACATACAAGACTGCCACCGCATTCCTAACTACAACATAACTGTCTAGGATTTCCCTCGTAGCTCAGTCGGTAAAGAATCTGTCTGCAATGCAGGAGACCCAAATTTGATTCCTGGGTCAGGAAGAGCCCCTGGAGAAGGAAATGGCACCCTTCTTCAGTATTCTTGCCTGGAGAATCCCATGGACAGAAGAGCCTGGCAGGCTACAGTCCATAGCGTCACCGAGTCGGACACAACTTGGCAAATAAACCACCACCACCACTACAGGAGGAACTGTTCTGTACTCCTAGGGTACATCAGTGAACAGAGCAAAGCTATAGGAAGTTAGTATTTTGGCAGAAAGAGGTAACAAAAACAGACCTCAAAATAACATTAAGTTTGTAAAATGTTTAAAAGTGTATATGCTACAAAAAGAAGTGGGATGAGAATTCTGAGATGGGATCCCAGTTTTCAGTAAGGACCGGCCTCACTGGGAAGATTACTCCTGAGAAGGCTTGAGGAAGTTCACACTGCTCCTGTAGCTGTCTAGGGGAAAGAACAGCCCAAGGAGAGACAACAGATGGGGGCAGGCACACATCTGGAGCTTCTCAAGGACAGCAAGGAGGCCAGGGCGGCTGAACAGAATGAGCCAAGCAGGGAAGAGCAGGAGAGGGGTTCAGAAAGTAATCACAGTCAGAATATGGAGGGCACAGCAGGCCACGGAGGCGCACCATGGCCTTCCCTCTAAGTGAGCTGAGGAGCCAAGGAAACAGAACAAAGATATCAGGTGCCTTCGATTTTTCAAAGGACCACTGAGGCTACTGTGTTAATACAGTCTATAAAGGCACAAGGTCAGAAGCTAAGAGAACAGTTAAGAGACAACTGCAATAATGCAGGCAAGAGATGCTCAAGGCCTAAATTAGAGAGACAGCAGTAGAGGGAACAAGAAGTGAAAATCCTGGCTACATTTCAAAGGCAGAAAACAATCAGCCTTCCTGATACAGACCAGATGTGGGACAGAAGAGAAATAAAGGTCAAGGATGACTCCAAGCTTTTGGCACAAGCAATTAAACGGATGGAGCTACCCCCAACTGAGACAGAGAAGCCCTGTGGGTGGAAAGGAATTAAGGCAAAGATCGGGAGTGGAGTTTTAGACAGGTTACATTTGCCATGCCTGACAAACAAGCTTGCATGTCAAGTATGCAGCTGTGTATGTGAGAAAGGCAGCTGGGGAGACAGATCCAGCCTGGGAGCTCACTGGACCCGAGGCTTAGAGCACTCCACCTGTTCAAAGATCGTGGGATGAGGAAGAAATATCCAGTAAGATGGGGGAACCAAAAGCACATTTTAGCGTCCTGGAGGCCAGGTGAAGAAAGACTTAACAGAGAAAGGAGTATTCAGCGTGTCCAATGCTACTGACAGACTGAGTAAGATGAGGACTAACCTCTATGTTCAACAACTGTGGGGCGGGACCTCGACAAGCGAGCTTAAGAGAGAATGGAAGGAAGGTGAGGAATTAAAGACCACTCTTTCCTGGAGTTCTGCCGCAGAGGAACAAGGAAATGGAGCAGCAGCTGGCCAGGAAGGTAGCAGTAAAGGTATTCACGATGAGAAAAAATAGCATGTTTGTGTACTGTGTCCATATGGGCAGCATGTTGTGTACTGTATCCATACCGGCACACAGAGCCCCTACTAAGCCCATGCACCACAACTACTGAGCCCTACAAAGTCCTGAGCACTCAACAAATGTTAATTCCTTCCTTCACTTCCACCCCTATTTTCTATTATTTTTACTGACCTATACCTAATCTTTGTAACTGTCTGCAAATTTTCAATTAGAGGGCTCTTTTTTCCCTTGTCCAACTCTTCCTCACGACTCAAATATTTCTCCTGGGAACTCTTCCCTGGCCACTCTGCCCCACTAACCTCCCTCAGGTGTGCTACCAATGAATTCTTCTACTATGTGTTAGTCAATCAGTCATGTCCAACTCTTTGCAACCCCATGGACTGTAGGCAAGAATACTGGAGTGGGTTGCCATTCCCTTCTCCAGGGCATCTTACCTACCCAGCGATCGAACCCGGGTCTCCTGCATTACAGGCAGATTCTCTACCATCTGAGCCACCAGGGAAGCCCTATTCTTCTACTATGCTAAACCTTATCACACAGCCTCTCATAATTACCAGAATATATGTCCCATTTCCTCACTAAACTGACTCCCAGAGGTCAGGGGCAATATAACCCTTCCTGGAGTAAAAGTGTAGCAGTTGAGAGCACTGACTCTTGAACCAGACTGCCAGGCTCTGAATGCCAATTCTATCAATTGGTTGTAGTGTGAGCTTGAGAAGCTGCCTAACCATTCTGGGCCTTGAATGTCCTCATCTATAAAATGGGAAATAAAAATAGTCTCTGCCTCCTGGCATTGTTTGAAAGGCTCAGATAGTTAAGTATCTGCCTGCAATGCAGGAGACCTGGGTTTGATCCCCGGGTCAGAAGATCACTGGGAAAGGGAATGGCTACTCTAGTATTCTAGGCTTCCCTACTGGCTCAGACGGGAAAGAATCCACCTGCAATGTGGAAGACCTGGGTTCAATCCCTGGGTTGGGAAGATCCCCTGGAGAAGGGAATGGCTACCCACTCCAGTATTCTGGCCTGGAGAATTCCATGGACCTCCAGAGAAGCCTGGCAGGCTGCAGTCCATGGGGTCACAAAGAGTTGGACATGACTGAGCGACTTTCACTTTCTTTCACAGAGACTCTTTCATGATGATAATGTATCCACAGGTCCTAGGATTTTAAGTTTGATGCAGGAAGTCAATAAACAGATGAATAAACTGAGGCACTACAAAGCTCTGGCCTGTTGTACAGAATAACTTCTCGACACCACGTTAATAGTGTTTTGGGGATCTGTTTAGCAGGTCATTTTATCATTTGAACCATACCATCGCCTCATTTTTTCAAAAGCTGTTCAAGTCTTTCCTGGATAGTTCACCTGTCTCCCAGAAAACCTCTGTGCCATGACTGCCACAGAGAACCTGAGTACCGCTGAACCTTGCCCTGTGATCTCCCTCCACCACCACAGCTTCTTCATGCTTCCAGTCCTGCAGTGCACAATGCAATACAGTTGCTGAACTAATGGAAGGCACACCAAGTGAGGAGCCAAATTTAAGGTCTGATTTTCCCTCCATTACAGGGACTGTTCACAGAAGAGGACATTCAAAACTGAGAAGGCTTAGTAACCAAAGCAATCTTCCAGGCAACTAAAAAAAAAAACCCACTAATTTAAGCAAGGGTTCAATTTTGCACAAAATTTCCATAATAAGCAAATCTGACATTAAGTAAGAACTTTTCAGAGAAGTGGTGGGAACCTCTGAGATGTTACATCACTTGAGAACTCATGAGAATTCAACCCAAAATGATTTCATCAAAGGTAGTTACAATCTCACTGTTCTAGGTATTCCTTGCTGAACCTACAAATCTTTCACTAATTCTAAATTTGCAGGTCAAAACTCGTCTTCCTAAAGGGAGACTTTAAAGGAAATTCTTATGGTCCCTTGCCCACATCACTATCTCAGAACCAAATAAAATATGGTTGGACGACATTCCCAACCATCTTCCATGTGAGGCAGCATCTGTACCTCAAGGAGCAGAGACTTTGGAGAAGGGCAGCCTGGGACCAAATGCCAGCTCCACCTCTTGTTAAACAGGTATCCTACACCAGGTGTACTCACCTCCTCCTCTAGTAGTAATGGCAATATGGTAACCAACCTAGCAGGGCTGGTGTACATAACTGATACTGAATGACTGAAAGGAAACAAATAAATGAAACACAGGTAGCTTAGTGTAGATACTTAATCAATGGTAGTTCTATCATATTACACCATTTTCATCTTATTAGGGAACTGAAATTTTAAAAAGAAGGTATTACAAAGGCCCCAACTTATTTGCCAACTCTTTCAAGGCTCTTCAAAGCAAAAATGTTAAGTCAGTACGAAATGGAAAAAGAGTTTCTGGAACAAATAAAGAACTGTGATCCCTCCCCTCAAATGAGACACAAACCAGGCAACAGCTTCCTTGCAGCCGGGGGCAAGGCCTGCCCCAGCCACACCCCTGAACCTGGGACACCTAAGGAGACAAACCCCTGGGGTCAGTGCTGCAAAGAAGACACCATTTGACAGTCCTATTGGCCTTACATCCGCTGTGGTCACCCACTGTGTGCTAAAATAAGTGAGGGGAAGGTTTCAAAAAACTTGACTCAAAAGTTATCTCAGAAAAAAATTGTAAATGGTGATCATGAAGTCAACTACTTTACAATTAATTGCTCAAAGGTGGTTATTTTCATAACGCTGTCCTGACTGCCAATTAAAATGAAACCTGAATACAAGGGTGCTTGGCCAGCTAAGTCGATAAACAGTAAAATTCTGCCCAAATGTTCTAAAGCAATGTTGTCAGCTACCTGAGAGAAGGTACCTGTCTGTCTTGTTTATCTGACATTTGCTAGAGCCTCGCATACAATGGCTACTTAAATTCATTAAAAGATGTGTACACCCATGTTCATAACAGCATTTTTCACAATAGCCAAAAGGTGGAAGACACCCAAGTGTCCATCAAGAGATGAACGGATAAACAAAATGTGGGCGGCACACACAATGGAATATTATTCAGTCATAAAAAGGAAGGAAATCCTGACAGATGCTACAACACAGATGAACCTTGCAGACATTATGCTAAGTGAAATAAGCCTGTCACAGAAAAACAAAAACCGTACGACTCCATTTATATGCAGGCTTATACAGTAGTTAAATTCAGAGAGACAAGTAGAAGCATGGTCACTAGGGGACAGAGAAGAAGGGACTGGGAATTTCTGTTTAATGGGTCTAGTTTCAGTTTTACAAGATGAAAATAATTCTGGGGATGGACACAATATGAGTGTACTTAATGTGACTGAACTGTACCCTTAAGGATGGTTAAAATGGGGCTTCCCTGGTGGCTCAGTGGCAAAGAATCCACCTGCCAATGCAGGAGACACTGGTTCCATCCCTGGTCCGGGAAGACCCCACATGCTACAGAGCAACTAAACCTGTGCATATAAGATAAAGGGGAAAAAAAAAATGGTTAAAATGGTAAATTCATGTTACCTATATTTTACCACCATTTTTTTTTAATTCATTGAAAGAATCAATGAAGGACCACTGAATACTACTATCATCATTCACTCAGTGTTACACCTCATACCTTTGTTCATTAGAGAATTCCTGTCTCCACATTCTACAGATGAGGACATTGGGACTCAAAAAGCTTAACTGATCTGCCACTATCCATCCTACCTACGCATGGTACAGGCAACACTATACAGTGCTGCCTGGCATTAATGGTACATTTTATCTGACTGGTTATAAGCACCATAAAGACAAGGGCTACAGCTTAGGTCTCCTCTCTCTGCCCCAGACCTAACACATCACCTACAGGACACTCCAACGTTCAGAAAACCACGCTGGCCTAAAGAACTATTGTCACAGATGATGTCATGGCCTCCTTTTCTCTACTAAACCCCTAACGTGACAAAGATAAAATGGGCAACCTATAACTGGAGGTGCTCAAACACAGACTTGACGATCAAGCATCTTCCATGGGCCTACTATGTACCAAGAGCCAGAGAAGATAAAAATTCTGACAATTTCACCTTTGAGGGAACTGAGTCCACCACAATGGACGACTACGGCTCAGAAATAATCACTCCAACAAGACAAATGCTAAAAAACAGATGTGCACAAATCTCAGGAAGTACTGAGAGTGCCTTTGGGTCTGGAAAATATGGAATGTTATCCTCAGAAGAGGTGGCTTCTGAACCAGATCTGGAAAGATGAAGCGATCTCCAGGCACTCCAGGGCAAAGGTCAGAGCATGTAGTAGACAGACAGGCAGGGTACAGTTCCTGACTTTGCAATGATCTAGGTAAGTGACCTTTGCAAACCACAAACCCTCTCAGCTGCCCTGTATATAAGCTTATACCAAGATGGCAACCCACTCCAGTATTCTTGCCTGGAGAATCTCATGGATAGAGGAACCTAACCGGCTGCAGTCCATGGAGTCGCAAAAAGTCGGACACGACTGAGCCGGCTAAAACAAGATCCACTCCAGCTCTGTCAAGTGTGTTCTATTAGGAGCTCTGAAATCAAACTAGGTTCAAACCTTGCCACTGTCACTTAAAGAGTGACCCTGAGCTGGATATTTAGTTGCTCTGTGCCTCAGTCTCCCTACTTCAGAACACAAGGCTGGTATACTAATTAAATAACACATGTCAATCACTTAGCACAGAATTGTTAGCAACTGTCGTGATGAGCTACAATGTACGAGAGGCAAACAACAGATTCAAGGGTTGTGTCTGCGTCCAGGTCCCTCCCAGTCCTGAACCATCCCTGGGGCGGGAGGCGGGGTGGAGGGGGGGTTTGAGGGGGGATGGGAGCTCAGAGCCCGGCTGCAAACCCTGCACGCATGTGTCACTGCCGGACTCGACACGCGCCTCTCCCCGCCCCAGGGAGAAGCGATGGCTCAGCAGTCCCGGGCCCGCTCCCACCGCTCAGACTTGGCACCCGGGAAGGAAGGGGCTCCGACCCCACTTACCATGCTGGCCGGGGGAGGGGGCGGCTCAGGTGAGCTGGCTCTCGGGCTTCGGACACGTCCGGCTTGCACAGTTCAGGTCATGGTCCCGGCAGGCTCGGGAAGTCCCCCGCCCATGCAAAGACAACCGCTTCCCCACCCCCGAACCTCGCGGGGACCCTCTAAAAAGAGCGCGGCCCCCCGGCCCGCCTCATCAGGGACCCCCGAAACAATTCATCCAGACCCACCCGCCCCTCCCCAAAGAAACTGAAAAAAGCAGGAAATGGGGCTCGGAGGGCTGACGAGGAGGGCAGCGGCTCGGGGCCCCCCGCCCGGGCCCGACCCCCGAGGGGAGGCTCCGGGCCCAGGCAGGGTCTCCCCGGCCCCCGCGTTCAGAAGCGGCGGTGGGCCCGGCCCGGAGGCTGAAGGGGCGGAGGCTGAAAGGGCCTGGGCGGCGCAGTCCGAGCGGCCGACTCAGGGGAAAGGCCCGGGAGCCCACGCTATCCTTGCCGCCTCAGCCCACACAGCCGCTGCCGCCGCCGCCCCCCGGAGCATCCCTGCGCGCGCCCGCCCCGGAGCTGCCTGCTCGCGCTGCGCGGCCGCCCCCGACCAACAGCCCCAACGCGCCGGAAGTGGCGAGCGCTCGGCGCGGCCCCACGGCGCGGCCGCCGGGCTGCGGCGCTGGAACCGGACCAATCCGGAATCGAGCGGGCGGGGGCTGGGGGGCGCGGGGCGGGGCCGCACCTGACGGCTCCCTCTGGCCCCGCCCCCTCCCGGCCCCGCCCCACGCCCGCCGCCCTCCGCCGGTCCACGCGGGCAAGCGGCCATGTTGGTAAAGGGAACTAGTCCTGCCATCTTGGTAAAGGGGCGGTTTCTCTTTCATTTCCTGAGCTCATTCATTCCACCCATCTTCAAGGAGCACCTTCTATTTGCCCAGCACCCGGCTAGAAGTCGGTGGCACGCAGCCTCTTCCCTTGTGGAATTTACATCCATTCAGGCCACAGACATTTTAGCTGCTGTGGACCAGGCTCAGCTGTGGATGCCAGGACTAGTACAGTAAACAAGATCGCTGTAGTCCCTGCACTCAAGGAGGCAGATAAGCAGCAAGTAGCAAGCAAGTGAATAAATTAATTGTAAGAAACGAGAAGTGTTGTGAGTGTTATGAACGAACGAACACACAGGGGCCCCAGGTAAAACATGGAAGGGAGGAATGGAAATGTAAACAAGCCTGAGGATAAAGTCAATAGCCGCCAGCGTGATCAAAGTTAAGGAACAGCAACTGCAGAGATTCTAACAAGGCAAAGATGTGGTAGGTTCCGGTTCCTGTTTCTATCCTCCAACCCACTTTACTTGTCAAAGTACTGACTTGAAGAAATAGAAGCAAGAAACAATGCCCAGCAGCAGAGGTGCGGCTAGTCATGAGCCGGACCAAATCTGTGTAGTGGCCTTCAAATTCCAGCATGAACTAGAATCACCTGGAGGGCCTGTTAAAACACTGATTGCCCTTCCCCACTCCCAGAGCTTCTCATCAGTTCAATTCAGTTCATTTGCTCAGTCGTGTCCGACTCTTTGCGACCCCATGAATCGCAGCACGCCAGGCCTCCCTGTCTAATCAGTAGAAGCTCATAAATTACATTTCTAAAAAGTTCCTGGGTGATACTAATGCTCCAGGTCCAGGGATCACCCTTGGAGGACTGCTGATATAACTCAAGGCCACAGAAAGCAATGGCTTTCATTTATTCTTTCATTAAATATTTATTGTTGCCCACTAAGTGACAACCACTGTTCTGACGATTCAATGCTGATAAAGCAGACACACTTGGGCCTTTATGGAATAGAGAGATGGATTATTTTAAAAGTATTACCAAATGAGTCATCACTTTAAATTGCAATAAGAGCATTGAAGAAAAATACAAACCATTTGAGGGTTAATAGCCAAGGGATCTAAGCTAATCTTGGGGGTTTGGATGGGGAGGCAGTCAGGAAGTGGCATTTATTTACCTGTGGCTTGAATGACATGTTATAGTTGGCGAGGCAAAGTGAGGGGACTGCATGTACAAGAGAAGCCATCTCAAAAGATAAACAGATGAATCAGGATGGATGCCAAGTGGCCTGCCCTGTCTTGGCTCAGTGTAGTGAAATGAGCCAAGACTTTGGAATGAGAGATTTGGAGTGGGAAACCCAGGTCTTATCACTGAAAGTGAAAATGAAGTCGCTCAGTCATGTCCAACTCTTTTGGACCCCATGGACTGTAGCCTGCCAGGCTCCTCCCTTCATGGGATTTTCCAGGCAAGAGTACTGGAGTGGGTTGCCATTTCCTTCTCCAGGGGATCTTCCCAACCCAGGGATTCAACCTGGATCTACCCACATTGTAGGCAGACGCTTTACCGTCTGAGCCACCAGGGAAGATCTCTCTTAATCACGGCTGCTGCTAAGTCACTTCAGTTATGTCCGACTCTGTGAGACCCCAGAGATGGCAGCCCACCAGGCTCCCCCGTCCCTGGGACTCTCCAGGCAAGAACACTGGAGTGGGTTGCCATTTCCTTCTCCAATGCATGAAAGTGAAAAGTGAAAGTGAAGTTGCTCAGTCGTGTCTGACTCTTAGCGACCCCATGGACGGCAGCCTACCAGGCTCCTCCATCCATGAGATTTTCCAGGCAAGAGTACTGGAGTGGGGCGCCATTGCCTTCTCTGCTCTTAATCACTAGCTGAGGTATATTGAGCAAGAGACTATCAAAGTCTTAATTTTCTCACTGTGTAATTAGATGAAACAACAGGAAGTCAACTCACTCTCAATAAGAAGTATGCCAGGACTTCCCTGGCAGTCCAGTGGTCAAGACTCGGTGCTTCCAATGCAGCGGATGTGGGTTCAGTCCCTGGTCAGGGAATCAAGATCCCACATGCCACATGGCTAAAAAATGGATGTATGCCTTTGGCTCACATAATTCACAAACCTGGACAACTAGAAATAAGTCAGCTTCAGGCTGGGAGTAATGGGTGCCCTGGATCCATTAATCTAGGATTTTCTTGGCTTTGCCATCCTAGGTGTATCAGTCTTGTCCTCAAGATGGCAGCCAGTGCCAGCCAGGGCCACAAAATTCCCTGTTCACATCCAGCAGGAGAGAGCACTTCCCTAGTGGTCCAGGGGCTGACCCTGTGCACCCAGTACAGGGGACCAGGATTCAATCCCTGGTCAGGGAACTATGCCCCACATGCCACAACTAAAGATCCCACATCCAACAACTAAGACCCAGCACAGCCAAATAAATGCATATTTTAAAAAGAGAGAGAGCATATTTTCCCATGTCTTATCTCATGGCAGTAAGTTTTATACTTCTGGTCCTAATCGACCCAGGCCTGCCCGTCCCTGAACTAGCCATGTAGAGGAAGATGGAATTGCTAAGACTGACTTAAAGAACCCTCCCCTGGGGCTGATTTCAATTCCCCAGAATAAAGTGGATTTGTTGGCATCACTGCCATGTCCATCATACCTTCATTGCCAGGATAGAGTGAAGATTAAACTTAATGTATACAAAACATCTAGCACATAAGGCAGACAATACATCACAGCAATTATTAATTTTACTCCAGGGATTTTGTCCAAGTCAACTAAGTAACATTTTGTTATTAATATTAATCTCAAGCGTGTCTATTCCAAAAAAAGATTTAAGGCTGCTGTTACCTTTTATTGGCACTGCAGGGATGGCCCCTATCCATCTCCTTCTGCCCATTCCTATTGCTACTGCCTTGGTCTCATTCATTCTGCTATTTGTTCAATATTCAGTTAGTATCAACTTTCTGCCAGACCTTTTGCAAAACCTAATATTTCCAAAATGAATAAGATTCAGACAAACTGTTCACTGCCTCATGGTGGAAACAGCCACCAAACAATTACCACAGTGTGAGAGATGCTATAATAGAGATAGGTACAAACCTTCTGGGCTTCCCAGGTGGCACAGTGGTAAAGAATCCACCTGCCAATGCAGGAGATGCAAGTTCGATCCCTGGGTTGGAAAGATCCCTGTGGTAGGAAATGGTCACCCACTCCAGTATTCTTGCATGGAAAATCCCATGAACAGAGGAATCTGGCAGGCTACAGTCCATGGGGTTGCAAAGAGTCGAACACAACTAAGTGATTGAGCAGCTGAGCACACACACTTTCATAAGTTTTCTAGCAATAGTAGGGGAAGTAGTTGTGAGGCTAAACAAAAATGGTAACGTTTCAGTTGTATCTTCTGGGATGAATAGAAGTTCACCTGAATGCAGCAGTGTCCCCAACTCCTATTCCAACTCGAAGCTGTCTTCTACTGTGACAAGACTCTTTCCACTGCAAGTGACAAAATTGGGACTCTAGAGTTGGAACTCAACTATCATATGAAAAAAAGGGACTGTATTGTTTCTAGGAGAGATACAATGGGTTGCATGGATTCGAATTCTGGGTCTGAAATGATATTACAGAACTCAGTTTTCCCCCATTTCTTGGTTCTGCTTGAAGATCCGTGTGGTGGGCCTTGCATACCCAGGCTTTATCTTCTCCCAGATGGAAACCTGGTAGAAAATAAGAGTATGCCTCTCCTACAAATGTTCCAGGAAAATAATCCCATTGGCTTTCGTTGGCTCACTATGAACCAATCATTCCAACCAGGGGTGAATATGATGCTTTGATTGGCTGGACATTAGTCACATGCTCCACCCCAAGCTCCACAATATCTCTTTCAAGGGAATGGCCAAGTTCTCTCTGAGCCCAACTACAATTCTGCCAGGCTGTTAGAACCTGGAGAATTCTCCCATTTTGCAGATGAGGAAACATGTTAGTTTCTCAAAAGGTGTGTTAACAGTAACACTCAGTATGGACTTGGTGAAAGAAGCGGGGGGAAAAAAGGGTAAGTGGTGTGTGGCACCCTCTATAGGTGATAGGAAAACTGTCTTTAACCTGTCATTCAAGGCCTTTGACAGTCTGAAACTGTATAACCAGACTCTCTGGGTTGAGTCTCTACTCTGCCCTTTACTAGCTGTGTGGCCTTGAGCGAGTCACTTAAACTCTCTGTACTTCAGTTTCTTCATCCATGAAATGGGAATAACATCAGTACCTACCTGGCCAGGTAGGTACCTGTGTGAGTCAGATTCTATCAGGAAACCCTAATTTAGATTTGAAGGATTGACAGGGCGTAATTCAAAGGCGAAGAGTTGACTCATTGGAAAAGACTCTGACGCTGGGAAGGATTGGGGGCAGGAGGAGAAGGGGACGACAGAGGATGAGATGGCTGGATGGCATCACCGACTCAATGGACGTGAGTCCGAGTGAACTCCGGGGGTTGGTGATGGACAGGGAGGCCTGGCGTGCTGTGATTCATGGGGTCGCAAAGAGTCGGACACGACTGAGTGACTGAACTGAACTGAACTGAATTCAAAGGCGGGTAAGGAAACCCTACAAAAGGTAATACAGTACCCGAAGTTTAGCCATAGTAGGACAACTTGCACCTCTAGACCTAACAGGGCAAGAGGAGGAATGGCTGCAAGAATCTGACGAGGGAGAATCATGTGAAAGAAGCTGAAGTAAGCATCCAGCCAAGGTGATCCTGCAGGGAAGAAGCCAGTGGAACAAATCTGTTGACCTCACTGTCTTCCCTCCCCCTCTCTCCTGCTGGGACTCCCCATTGCATAAATCCAACTAGCAGCCAGGGACCAAGGGATGCTGCTGATACTGTTCATAGAGACCAACCTCTTAGACCCAGGGCTAGGCAGAGAAGGGGAATAGAAGAGAACCAGCAGAGTACCATGAAGTGTTTAGAACAAAACCTGGCATTTAAACATGTAAAGTTTTTGTTGTTGGGTTTTGTTTTGTTGGCAGAACATGGGCTCCAGGGTGCGCACTTAGTAGTTGTAACTCATGAACGTGGCTGCCCCGTGACATGTAGGACCTTCCCGGAACAGGGACCAAACCCATGTCCCCTGCACTGACAGGCAGATTCTTACCCTCTGCACCACTAGGGAAGTCCCTAAAGACTTTCAATCATGTTAGCCAGCAATTACTATTTCCATCCTAGTTCCAGCCCTCCTTTCAAACTCCTCTTCTTCAAATCCTCATGGCTCCTGGAAAACAGTAGGCTCTTTCAGGTCTCTGCGCCTATGCTCATGTTGTTTCATCTTAGGATGACCTCTTCCTTACCCCTTTCAATCTCCTATTCATCCCAAAGACCAAACGCAGTTGTCTCCCAAAGAGCGTCCTCTTCCTGTGGAGTAAAAGAAAGTGAAAAAGTGCTAGTTGCTCAGTCCTGTCCGACTCTTTACGACTCCATGGACTGTAGCCCACCAGGCTCCTCTGTCCATGGAATTCTCCAGGCAAGAACGCTAGAGTGTGTTGTCCTTTCCTTCTCCAGGGGATCTTTCCGACCCAGGGATCAAACCCGGGTCTCCTGCACTGCAGGCAGATTCTTAACCATCGGAGCCACCTGAATAAAAGGAGTTAATAAACCATTATTAATATGATATTGGAGAAATATTGCCTGCAGCTTTACCTGGTTGTAACAGCCCCTGGAAATATCCAACAGGAATCACCCATGGATACAGCATTATGCGACAGAGACCTCTAATGTCCAGCCATGTCAAGGACAGATTGTACTTCCCCATTCCTTGCAGTTGACTGAGTGGAAGTGACCCATGTCACTTCTGGGCCAGAGCATTTCCTTGCATGGGTGATTCCCTTCCATTCTGCTCTCCCCTGCCATAGTGAACCCTGAGGCACCATGTTGAAATTGTGGCACCATGAAATGAAGTGCCTGCACGGGACAGAACCCCTTCCTGACCCACACCAGACCAGCAGAATGATCTGATTTTGTTTTCAGACAAAGTGATAGGTAATAAATGGATTTATTTAGAGAGAAATACATTTCACAAAGAAATAGAGGAAAACAATAGAATGGGAAAGACCAGAGATCACTTCAAAAAAATTAGAGATACCAAGGGAATATTTCATGCAAAGATGGGCACAATAAAGGACAGAAATGGTATGGACCTAACAGAAGCAGAAGATATTTAAAAGAGGTGCAAGAATACACAGAAAACTATACAAAAAGATCTTCACAACCCAGATAATCACGATGGCATGATCACTGACCTAGAGCCAGACATCCTGGAATGTGAAGTCAAGTGGGCCTTAGGAAGCATCACTGTAAACAAAGCTAGTGGAGGTGATGGAATTCCAGTTGAGGTATTGCAAATCCTAAAAGGTGATGTTGTGAAAGTGCTGCACTCAATATGCCAGCAAATTTAGAAAACTCAGTAGTGGCCACAGGACTGGAAAAGGTCAGTTTTCATTCCAATCCCAAAGAAGGGCAATGCCAAAGAATGTTCAAACTATGCACAATTGTACTCATCTCACACGCTAGCAGAGTAATGCTCAAAATTCTCCAAGCCAGGCTTTAATAGTACATGAACTGAGAACTTTCAGATGTTCATGCTGGATTTAGAAAAGGCAGAGGAACCAGAGATCAAATTGCCTACATGCACTGGATCATAGAAAAAGCAAGAGAATTCTGGAAAAACATCTACTTCTGCTTCAATGACTATACCAAAGCCTTTGACTGTGTGGATCACAACAAATTTTGGAAAATTCTGAAAGAGATGGGAATACCAGGCCACCTGACCTGCCTCCTGAGAAATCTGTATGCAGGTCAAGAAGCAACAGTTACAACTGGACATGGAAAAACAGACTCGTTCCAAATCAGGAAAGGAGTACGTGAAGGCTGTATATTGTCACCCTGCTTATTTGACTTATATGCAGAGTACGTCATGTGAAATGTCAGGCTGGATAAAGCAAAAGCTGGACTCAAGATTGCCAGGAGAAATATCAATGACCTCAGATATGCAGATGACAACACCCTTATGGCAGAAAATGAAGAGGAACTAAAGAGCGTCTTGAAAGTGAAAGAGCAGAGTGAAAAAGCTGATTTAAAACTCAACATTCAAGAGGCAAAGATCATGGCATCTGGTCCCATCACTTCATGGCAAATAGATGAGGAAACAATGGAAACAGTGAGAGACTTTATTTTCTTGGGCTCCAGAATCAGATGGTGACTGCAGCCACAAATTAAGACTCTTGCTCCTTGGAAGAAAAGCTTTGATAAGCCTAGACAATATATTAAAAAGCAGAGACATTATTTTCCCGACAAAGGTCCGTCTAGTCAAAATTGTGATTTTTCCATGTATGGATGTAAGTGTTGGACCATAAAGAAAGCTGAGCACTGAAGAATTGATGCTTTTGAACTGTGGTGTTGGAGAAGACTCTTGAGAGGCCCTTGGACTGCAAGGAGATCAAACCAGTTAATCCTAAAGGAAATCAGTCCGAATGTTCATTGGAAGGACTGATGCTGAAGCTGAAGCTCCAATACTTTGGCCACCTGATGCAAAGAACTGATTCATTAGAAAAGACCCTGATGCTGGGAAAGATTGAAGGCAGGAGGAGAAGGGCCCAACAGAGGATGAGATGGTTTGATGGCATCACTGACTGGTGGACATAAGTTTGAGCAAACTCTGGGAGATGGTGAAGGGCAGGAAAGCCTGGTGTGCTGCAGTTCATGGGGTTGCAAAAAGTCGGACAGCACTGAGTGACTGCACAACAAAGCAAGGAGAATGAGTAGCTCATGCTCAGAAGACCCAAACTCTTCAGTGGTTTCAGTGGTAAGGGTTTTTAAAGATGGTGTTGAGGGGAGGGTCATAGTATGTGGACAGCTTGTGGACATTCTTCTGACTGGTTGGTGGTGGGTTAACAGGGTGATGTTTCAGGAATCTCAACCTTCTGGTTCCAGTCAGCAGGGGGGCTGTTGTAAAGCAGCATGAACTCACCATCCTCCACCTGGGTGGGGAGTCTTAGATTCTGCAGAACAACCCAAAGGTATGCATCAAATTGTTATCCATTTCCTTTTAGGAGGAACTAGGAGTCCTGTGGTTCTTGTCCTAATCACTGATTGCTTGAGCCTGCTCTTTGAAATTCAGGGAAGGCCTTGGAGACCGAAGCATTTTTTCTCCTACAAACAAGAAGTGGAGGGACTTCCCTGGTGGTACAATGGTTAAAAATCCACCTTACAATGCAGGGGACCTGGGTTCAGCCCTTGATCAAGAAACTAGGTCCCACAAACTGCAACCAAGAGTGCTCATGCCGCAGGGAAGATTGAAGATCCCAAGTGCCTTGACTAAATCCCGCAAAGACCCACAACTAAGACCTGCAAATTATTTACTTGCAGCCAAGTAAATAATTATATTAAAAAGGTTGGGGTGGGCGAGGCTTCCCTGGTGATTCAGTGGTAAAGAATCTACCTGCCAAATGCAAGGGACACAGTTTCGATCCCTGATCCGGGAAGATCCCCCATGCTGCGGAGCTACTAAGCCCGTGCCTCACAACTGTAGAACCTGTGCTCTAGGGCCTGGGAGCTGCAACTACGGAGTCCACGCACCGCAGCTACTGAAGCCTGAGAACCCTAGAGCCTGTGCTCTGCAACAAGAGAAGCCGCTGCAATGAGAGGCCTGCGTGCCCTACAACTGGAGACAGGCCTCTGCTTCCCACAACTAGAGGAAAGCCCGTGCAGCAACAAAGACCCAGAACAGCCAAAAATAAATGAATAAAGGTATTAAAAAAAAAGAAAAAGAAAGAAAGAAATGGAGGTCACAGAGGGACTTTTGTGACTGAGAAGGCCTGCAGGGTCCTGCTTGGCTTCAATCCCCCTTTTCTTCGATATTCCTCAATTCTAAAGGGAACAGGGTCGGGACAAGAAAGGGAATAAAGTTTTGGATAGAGAGATTAATCATAAACTCAGCAGATCTTAGTTTGAGGGAGATTCAGTTTCATATTTAGTAAGAGGAAGAAAACGTCAAAAGGAAACTGAGGGGGAGATAAATGTTCAGTAAACTGAAAACAAGTGCTCCCCAAATGAGCACTCTCTTCCCTTGAAGAATCCCAGCCTGGAGGAGGCCCAGGCTAATCGCATCCTCCCACAGGGCAGTACAATGGACTGGGGTGACCTCCATGATGGAGCAGTACAAGCCAGCTAGACTTGGGCCATGTGGTCAGAGAGAGTTTCCCAGAGGAAGCAACACTTAATCTCAGGCTTGAAGAGTGATGGTGTTGCAAGAAAAAATGGGGTGCGAGAGGATGGTCACTTCCCAGGTCTCAGGGGAGTCCCTGGGACCAGTTGCCAAGTGACAGTCCATAGCTTCACACAGGAAAGAATTCAAGAATGAGACACAGTCAAATGAAAGCCCAAGTGTATTTAGAGATTTTTGGGCCGCCGCCCACTTTTTGGCCTTTTATGGTTAGCCTCAGAACTGTCATGGCACCTGTGGTTGTGTCATTTAGTGAAACTGAAAGTGAAAGTCGCTCAGTCGTGTCCGACTCTTTGTGACCCTACAGACTATACACTCCATGGAATTCTCCAGGCCAGAATACTGGAGTGGGTAGCCTTTCCCTTCTCCAGCGGATCTTCCTGACCCAGAAATCGAACCAGGGTCTCCTGCATTGCAGGCAGATTCTTTACCAGCTGAGCTACCAAGAAAGCTGATATCATTTAGATGCTAATGCATTAAAATAAGTGTATAGTGAAGCTCAAGGTCTATTAGAAGTCAAATCTTCTGCCACCTTGGAGCTGCTACTGCTGCTGCTAAGTCGCTTCAGTCGTGTCCGACTCTGTGAGACCCCAGAGACGGCAGCCCACCAGGCTCCCCCGTCCCTGGGATTCTCCAGGCAAGAACACTGGCGTGGGTTGCCATTTCCTTCTCCAATGCATGAAAGTGAAAAGTGAAAGTGAAGTCTCTCAGTCGTGTCCGACTCCTAGCGCCCCCATGGACTGTAGCCCACCAGGCTCCTCCGTCCATGGGATTTTCCAGGCAAGAGTACTGGAGTGGGGTGCCATTGCCTTCTCCGATATCTTGGAGCTAGTTGGTTCTAACCAGTTTTTGTGGTATCCTCAACAACTATGTTATTCTTTTAATAGTTGGGCCCTACCCGCTTCCCTCCTGTCTCAATGGGAATCAGAATCTCCTATGTAAAAGGGTTGTTGTTTAGTTGCTAAGTCGTGTCCAACTCTTTGCAACCCCATGGACTATAGCCCACCAGGCTTCTCTATCCATGGGATTCTCCAGGCAAGAATACTGGAATGGGTTGCCATGCCCTCCTCCAGGGGATTTTCCCAGCCCAGGGATCGAACCTGCATCTGTTATATCTCCTGCATTGGCAGGTGGGTTCTTTACCACTAGCGCCATCAGGGAAGCCCAAGAATACTGGACTGGATTGCCATTTCCTTCTCCAATGTAAACGGAGAGGTGGTAGTAAAGGAAAAAATGTATGTAAAGGCCATGAGGTACTACAGAAGATGTGAATTTCTCTTGTCTTCCTCACTATCAAACTTGCAGGATTTGAAACCAGGAGGAATGCCCTCTTTGATTTTCAGTCATCTCTAGAAAAGAAAAAGGGAGGTAAAATGAACATGATTTATAGATGATACAGTTGTATATCTGGAAAATCCAGCTGAATCTGTTGAAAAAAAAAACAAATAATAAAAATCTTCTGTTACTTGGCTGGGTCCAAAATTAAACTAAGGACATCAATAACTTCCCTATTTATATCAACCACAACTGTTTAGAAGATATAATGGAAGTGGTGACCCCCATTTGCAACAGCAACACAAAAGGTAGAAGACCTAAGAATAGTCTTACTAAGAAATAGATAAAATCTCTATGAAGGAAACTTTAAAACATTGCTGAAATGATGCTAAAGAAGACTGAAGTCATAAAATGACAAACTTTTTCTCGAAGGAAAAGTCAAGAGCATAAAGATGCCACTTCTTCCTAAGATGATCTATATAGTGAATACTGTTGTAATTTAAAAAAAAAAAAAAAAAAAACTCCCATCTGTTCAGACCTCACTAATTCTTTAATGTGCCTGCACGTGTGCTCAGTCATGTCTGACTCTTTGCCACTCTGTGGACTGTAGCCCACCAGGCTCCTCTGTCCATGGGATTTTCCAGGCAAGAATACTGTTGAGTGGGTTGCCATTTTCTCCTCCAGGGCATCTTCCTGATCCAGGACTTGAACTTGCATCTCCTGCATTGGCAAGCAGATTCTTTATCACTCTTGAAGTCTCAGCTTAAATACCATCACTTCCTACATGAAGCACCCCTGGTCAGAATGTACTGCTCAGTGTTCCTTTTTTTTCCCCCAATATTTATTTATTTATCTGGCTTTGCCATGTTCTAGGTACAACACACAGAATCTTCAGTTGCAGTGTGTGGAATCTAGTTTCCCGACCAGAATTGAACCCAGTCCCCTGCGTTGGGAGCTCAGAGTCTTAGCCATTGGACCACCAGTGGAGACCCGATCAGTGTTCCTTGACCTTTATTCTGCTTCCAGTCTTTATTAGAATTAGTGGCAGACAGCTGTGACTCTCCCTTGATTTTTTTGCTGCACCTGGAGGCATTTGGCATCTTAGTTCCCTAACCAGGGATCGAACCTGGGTCCCCTGCAGTGAAAGTTTGTAGTCTTATCTGCTGGGCCACCAGGTAATTCCCTGTGGATGCCCCTAAGGAGGACTTTACTGAGGGCAAGGACTCTCTCCCACCTCCCTTCATGTATCAGGTTAGTAGGGTTCAAGCTGATATTGACCATGAGGCTGGGGAGGCCTGGAGTCACAGGCTTTCCCAGGGATCATGCTACAAGCAGGCTTTGTCTGGAGTGCCAGAGGCAGCTACCTAGGCCTTCTCCTGGCCTCCTTGTTCCTCTGCTGCCTGGGACCTTGGACTTGCCATCTAATCCCACTTCTTGCCATCTTCCTACTGGGACCTGTTGTTGGCTCTTGCTGTCCTGGAGTCTAACCTTGGTCAGTTCTGGGCACTTTTTTCATTCTGTATATCAAGTCCTGGCAACTGGCCTGGTCTCTTTTTGGGAATTAAGTCACCTTAGTTTTTGCCTGGTTTGGGTTTGATTTCTCCTCTCTCAAGCCAGATCTGGATTCATACCTCACCCTCACACTGTACACCAAAATAAACTCTAAGTAGACCAAAGTTTTATCTGTTGTTGTTGGGTTTGTTTTTTTTTTTTTTTAAGCTATAAAAGTACTTGAAGAAAGCCTGGGCAAATTCCTTTCAACATTGGCATGGGAGCATCCTTACCTAATATGGTTCAAAATCTAGAAACCATGAAAGATTGATTAATTCAACTGTAAAAAAATAAATGTAAAACTTCCTGGCAAAGTAAAGGCATAAGCAAAGTCAAGAGACAAATGACAATCTGGGGAAAATATCTGCAAGTCAATGTCACAAAAAGGTAATCATCTCCTAATTACAAAAAGAACTCTTAGAAATGTAGACAAGAGTCCAACAATTCAGTAGGAAGAGGGGGCAAAGTACGTAAATTGATAGTTCACAAAAAAATTGTGACGTCACCTCCCAGTTTGGCTCCAAATTCAGAAGTTTGACAACATATCCTATTGGCCAATCTGTGGAAATAGATACTCTGTGTAGTTTGTAGGGGGCTTCCCAGGTGGCGCTAGTAGTTAAGAGCCCACCTGACAACACAAGAGACTTAAGAGATGTGGGGCTGGGAAAATCCCCTGGAGGAGGGCATGGCAACTCACTCCAGTATTCTTGCCTGGAGAATCCCATGGACAGAGGAGCCTGGAGGACTATGGCCCATAGGGTCGCAAAGAGGTGGACACAGCTGAAGCAACTTAGCATGCACGTGTCCTGGTAGGAGTCCACAACTCTGGAGAGTGAGTTGGCACAGTCCACCAAAAACACCTTTTGACTCAGCAGTTCTACTTTGGTGAATTTAGTCTACTAACATGACACTCTAGTCCACTTACATGCATAGATGCACAAAATTATTTTTTACAGCATTGGTTTTGTTATTAAAAGAATGGAAAATATATTATCTAGGGTCACACGCTCACCCCTCGGGTCACATGACACCAAGGAGTGGGATCAGTCCAGCCAAACTTCACTGAGAGGAGAGGAAAGTTACCTTCTGAGCAATATTGGGGTTATCAGAACAAGGGACAGGAAGAAAATGACAGTCCTGCACCCTCCATGCTCTTCCTGTGTAACAAGGTACAAACAGCGGCCTTTGTCAGAATGCTCCAGAGCAAACACAAATGACGTGGCGCTTGTGGTACGATTTCAGGGTGTTTTCAGGTGACCAGTGATGGTGCCTCAACCACCTTCTAGGGAATTCCCTATTGGTCCAGTGGTTAGGACTGGGTGCTTTCACTGCCGGGGCCCAGTTTAATCCCTGATTGGGAAACTTAGATCCTGCCAGCTGGGTGGTGTGGCCAAAAAAACAACACCCCCCCCCAAAAAAAAAATAAAACACCTTTTAAGAATAATGGGTTCTCGATGTGAGGATCCTTTGCTTTGCTGAGCAAATGATGAGCATGGATATGCAAACATGGGGTAACATCCTTGTGATATGTCTCGTCTCTGTGTAATACTGAGGAGAGAAACTTGGGATTTGGAATGAAATTCTGGAGGGAGAGAAATAAACTAGACTGCCAGGCACTATGAGAGATGATGAGCTAAAGAAAAAATAATCCGGTAGCAGTTTTGCTGATGCAAGATAGTAGAAAAAAAAAGCAGAAAGCGTGAATGAAGGTCTTAGGTTATTTCGCATTGGGGTGGGTGATGTAGTCCCCTCTTCTGAATTCTTATGAAAACTTTAGTAAAGACGGGTTCCCGTGGCTCTGGTGCACAGTTGCTCTTTTGAGGATGGTACTGTTCCTGTGCATGCTAAGTCACTTCAGTCATGTTTTTGCAACCCTATAGACTGTAGCCTGCCAGGTTCCTCTGTCCATGGATTCTCCAGGCAAGAATACTGGACTAGGTTGTCATGCCTTCCTCCAGGGGCTCTTCCCGACCCAGGGATGGAAACCACGTCTCTTACGTCCCCTGCATTGGCAAGCGAGTCCTTTACCACTAGTGCCACCAAAACTTGGGAGCTGGTTTTACTGGTTACATTGACTGCCAGGAGTGAGGGCATGATCCTTACTGTCTCCGTGGCCAGGATCATGCCATCTAGTGAGATGTTTCTCATACATGATCTGTTTGCACCCCCAACTGGAAACACTGCTTTGGTGTGAGTGAATTGTCTGGGAAAATTTGAAGATGTTTTAGGTTTTGCATCCAGGTTGATGTAAGGAAAAAAGGAGAGCACACAGGAGTCAGAGGACAAAGACACAGCTGGCACTTGGGTTACACTTGTATTTAAGACTTTGATTATATTGTAGCTGCATCACTTAATTTCTCTTGTTGTATCGTCCTTCATTACAGCCCTAGATTTATCTCCTCTTTGTCCTCTGCTTCATAATAAATTTTTTTCTTTTTTAATTAAAAAAACAACTCTTTTGACTGCAGCACCATGCAGCTTGTGGACCCTTAGTGCCCTAACCAGGGATCAAACCTACACTCTTGGCAGTGATAGCACAGAGTCCCAACCACTGGACCGCCAGGGAATTACCATAACATGTCCTTTTAGTTTTCTGCATTGTACATTTTTTCCCCCATTAGGTCTAATTTGCATATAAAATAGAGGTGTTTTGCACCCAATTTGTCCTCTTCTGTCTACAGACCAGGGCTCATCCTCTCTTCTGTCAGCACCATATTTTTGGAAATCATTTGCGATCTTTTACCACCCTCCCCATGTTCATGTGCCGTTTAAAAAAGCAAGTTATTTACGGGTTTCTTAAATTTAGATGTTGAGGAAATAATTTAGATAAAAATACGTCTTACCAAAAAAAAAAATATCTCTTCCATACACTGCTCAGTATCAAGGTATGGCAACCTCACAATTTTTTTAAAAAATTAATAATACATATGCCCTGCCTCATTCTTTCAAAGTTCGCCAGGCCAAGAGAAACCCATGTCAGCAAGTAGCTGATGGTGAAGGTGGGGGGTTGGGTTTGAGCTGGAGGGCTCTGATCTGAAGGTTGCCTGGGGCTCTGTGAAGACTGTGGGAGACCGGGGAGTGTCTCCAGGTTGGATGGTCTTGATCTTCCAAGATGTGAGCCTCAGGCGTTCTCTGTCTTTTAAGGACACAGTCAACAGAAAATGGGCCAGGTCTCCTGTCAAGGGGTTGCCCGGTGGTTGACTGGGGTTATGGTCAACTGGTTTTTATAGTCTGACAAGGAAGGAGCTGTGACGGCTCCTTACGGGCTCCCTTAAAGGGCAGACCCTTGCTATAGTGTCCTGCTTCCATATTGTTACAGGTACTGTGTATATACTGTTGTCTTCCAATATGTAAATGACTTAAGACAACTTATTATTATCTGTCACAATTCTGTGGATTGACCAGCCCTAGCTGGATATCATTTGGGGTCTTTCATGCAGTGGCAGTCAGAGAGGTGCTGGGCCTGCAGTCTTCCAAAGTTCCAACTGGGCTCAACCATTCAAGATGGCCTCATCCCTCAGCTGGGCCAGCTGTGATGGCTGGAAGCTGGTCAGCCAACTGTCTCCTTCTTCCCACTCTCTTTCCATGTGGCTTGCCAGAACTTCCTCACAGCATGGCTTTCTTTGGTAATCAGACTTCTTACACAGTGGCTCATTTGCTCTGGAGGGAAATATTCCTGGGCAAAAGCTGTAGGCTTTCTAAGATCTAACTTTGGAAGTCATGCTCCCTTCTACTTCATTTCATTGGTCAGAAGTGAAATCACAGGGCCAGTCCAGGTTCAAGGGCAGAGGACTACATAAGGCTGAGAATACTGATAGATATGATTCAATGGGGGCTCATCTTTGCACACATGGTCATGTGTATCAGTCAGGAAAGGCCAGGTTATGCTGCAGTAAAAAACCACCCCCAAAATCTCACTGTCTCAAAACACAAAAGTTTAGGCCTCTCTTGTCTTTTGAGATGGCCCATACTCTGTGGAATGTGTTTCTCCTAAGGCCTCTTGCCTTCCAAGATGTCCCATACTCTGTCTGTGGAATGTCAGTTCAGTTCAGTTGACCCCATGGGCTGCAGCATGCCAGAATTCCCTGTCCATCACCAACTCCCGGAGACTGCTCAAACTCAGATCCTTCGAGTTGCTGATCCTATCCAACCATCTCATCCTCTGTCATCCCCTTCTCCTCCTGCCTTCAATCTTTCCCAGCATCAGGGTCTTTTCCAATGAGTCAGCTCTTCACATCAGGTGGTCAAAGTATTGAAGCTTCAGCTTCAGCATCAGTCCTTCCAATGAATATTCAGGGTTGATTTCCTTTAGGATTGACTGGTTTGATTTCCTCGCAGTCCAACAGACCCTCAAGAGTCTTCTCCAATACCACAGTTCAAAAACATCAATTCTTCGGCAGTCAGCTTTCCTTACTGTCCAACTCTTACAACCATACATGACTACTGGAAAAACCGTAGTTTTGACTAGATGGACCTTTGTCGGCAAAGTAACATCTCTGCTTTTTAATATGCTGTCTAGGTTTATTTCAGCTTTTCTTCCAAGGAGCAAGCATCTTTTAATTTCGTGGTTGCTGTCACCATCTGCAGTGATTTTGGAGCCCAAGAAAATAAAGTCTCTCACTGTTTTCATTGTTTCCCCATCTATTTGCCATGAAGTGATGGGACTGGATGCCATGACCTTTGTTTTTTGAATGTTGAGTTTTAAATCAGCTTTTTCACTCTCCTCTTTCACCTTCACCAAGAGGCTCTTTAGTTCCTCTTCATTTTCTGCCCTAAGGGTGGTGTCATCTGCATATCTGAGGTAATTGATATTTCTCCTGGCAATCTTGAGTCCAGCTTGTTCTTCATCCAGCCCAGCATTTCTCATGATGTACTCTGCATATAAGTTAAATAAGCAGTGTGACAATATGCAGCCTTGACATACTTCTTTCCCAATTTGGAACCAGTCCTTTGTTCCATGTCCGGTTCTAACTATTGCTTCTTGACCTGCATACAGGTTTTTCAGAAGGCAGGTAGGTGGTCTGGTATTCCTATCTCTTGAAGAATTTTCTAGTTTGTTGTGATCCACACAGTCAAAGGCTTTCGTGTAGTCAATGAAGCAGAAGTAGATGTTTTTCTGGAAGTCTCTTGCTTTTCCAACAGATGTTGGCAATTTGATCTCTGGTGCCTCTGTCTTTTCTAAATCCAGCGTGAACATCTGGAAGTTCTCAGTTCACATATTTTTGAAGCCTGGCTTGGACAATTTTGAGCATTTCTTTGCTAGGGTGTGAAATGAGTGCAGTTGTGCATAGTTTGAACATTCTTTGGCATTGCCTTTCTTTGGGATTGGAATGAAAACTGACCTTGTCCAGTCCTGTGGCCACTGCTGAGTTTTCCAAATTTTGCTGGCATATTGAGTGCTTCTCTTTCACAGCATCATCTTTTAGGATTTAAAATAGCTCATCTGGAATTCCATCACCTCCATTAGCTTTGTTCGTAGTGATGCTTCCTAAGGCCCACTTGACTTTGCACTCCAAGATGTCTGGCTCTAGGTGATTGATCACATCATCGTGGTTATCTGGGTCATTAAGATCTTTTTTGTATAGTTCTTCTGTGTTTTCTTGCCACCTCTTCTTCTTGCTTGGCACCCTGCAAATAAACCCTTACTTTGTTGCAAACATCCACTGTCAGAGTTTGGCTTTCTGTGCCATGGTTACATGAGCCCTTGCTTGGTAACAAATACAATTAATAGGGATCGAAATCAAAGATTTTCTGGACTTCCCTGGTGGTCTAGTGGGTCCAGGGGTTAAGAACACCCCTGCCAATGCAGGGTACATGGGTTCAATCCCTGGTCCAGGAAGATTCCATATGCTGCCCATGCATCACAACTACTGAGCCCAAGAGGAGCAACTATTGAAACCCAAGGGCCCAAGAGCCCATGCTATGCCACAAAAAGAGTTTCTGCAATGAGAAGCCTATACACCACAATGTGAGTAGCTACTGCTCACTGCAACTAGAGAAAGCCGGTATGTAGCAGTGAAGACCCAGCACAGCCAAAAATAAATTTTAAAGCAAAGGTTTCTCTTCTCTAGCAGAGGGAAGGAGCATATGCTTAAAAGTAGGCCAGATGGACTTCCCAGGTAGCTCAGTGGTAAAGAATCCACCTGCCAATGCAGGAGCCACAAGAGACCCAAAGTCAATCCCTGGGTTGGAAAGATCCCCTGGAGGAGAAAATGGCAACTCACCTCCAGTATTCTTGCCTGGGAAGTTCCATGGAGAAAGGAGCCTGGTGCGCTACAGTCCATAGGATCACAACTTAGCAACTGAGCACACGTGAGAACACACACACATGGGCCAGAAGGAGCCCTCTTCCTGGGAATTTGAATATTGGGACAAAGAGAGTGAAATGACTGGACTGTGACTTCAGATACGGTGCCTACTTCAAGTAACAAGTTCCCCTTCCTGGCCTCTGGAACTGCCCATCTCCAAGCTTCCTGTTGATTCCAGGAGCAGCCCATTTCCGTCCAAGAAATTCACTTTTCCCTAAGTTGGCCACAGGTGATGTGAGAGTAGGCTATGCTGCTGTAATAAACAATCTAAAATCTCAGTAGCAGGACTTCCCTGGTGCATCCAATGGTTAAGACTCTGTGCTTCCACTGTAGGGGTGCATATTCAATCCCTGTTCAAGGAACTAAGATCCTGCATGCCACATAGTGCAGTCAAAAAATAAATAAAATCTCCGTAGCTTATCACATGTTCATGTCATGATCAGTGATTTGACGGGAGGGCTCCATTTCACATAGTCATTCAGGGTCCCACACGTTTTTCATCTTGGGGTTCAGCCCACCTTTAGGAACTTGGAGTCCTTCAGATCCTCTGCATCTGCTGGCAAAAAGAAATAGAAAGTAGAGGATTCCACTGGAGGTACTTTAGAAGAAAGATCTGGGAGTGTCATATATCACTTCTGACCCAGAGTCCATTGGCCAGAACTTCGTCATATGGCCCCACCCAGTTGCAAGAGAAGCTAAGAAATGTAGTCTAGCTGTGTGCCAGGATGAACAAAGAAACTCTGCTTGCCACCATCGCTTACTACCAAACAAAATCTTGACTGGGACCTCCCTGGTGGTCCAGTGGTTAAGAATCCACCTGCCAATGCAAGGGACGCGGGGTTCAATCCCTTGTCCAGGAAGACTCCACATGTCAGAAGGCAACTAAGCCCGCAGACCACAACTACTGAAGACTGTGTGCTCTAGAGCCCGTGTTCTGCAACGAGAGAAGCCACTGTAATGAGAAGCCTGTGCACTGCACCTAGAGAGTAGCCCCCCTCTTGCCACAACTAGAGAAAGCCCACGCAGCAACAAATAAATATTTTTTTTAAGATTTTTCAAAATATATCTTGAATGATACACTCACTCGCTGTATTTTTAGCCCCTGGCCCCATACCTGACACAGAGTGTGCACTCAATAAGTATTTATTGAATGAAGAAAAAATGAGTGATATTTTATATTATTTAGTCTTCACAGTAACCCTGCTAAGACTCAGAATAGTTAAGTAACTGGCTGAAGGTCACCCAGCTAGTATGTGGCAAAGCCAGGATTCAAAGCCAGTGTATCTTCCATTGTTCCATGCTGTCATCCAAAAGTTCCGTCTGTGTGCAGAGCCCTAAGCTGTCTAAAAACCAGTACCTGGCCTGGAGGAGTTCACATAAAAAGAGAAAAGCTAAGAGCAGCCCAAGTTTGCCAAGATTTAAAAACCAGTTCCCTGGAAATTTCCTTGATAGCTCAGTTGGTAAAGAATCTGCCTGCAATGCAGGAGACCCCGGTTTGATTCCTGGGTCAGGAAGGATCCCTGGAGAAGGGATAGGCTACCCACTCCAGTATTCTGGCCTGGAGAATTCCATGGACTGTATAGTTCATGGGGTCGCAAAGAGTCGGACACAGCTGAGTGACTTTCACTTTCAAAGACTCGTTCAGGATAGCAACAAATGCAATGGTACACACTTTAGTGCCAAATGCACTGCACAGATAAGTGTGGAGGGCTGAGGGATGCACTTTGGGCTAGAACCAATGGTCTGGGGACAAAGGTCAAATGGTCAGGGACAAAGCAGAGCTCAAACATCAGGAGAAGCTGTGTGCTCACAAATTTTCCCAGGGACACTTTGGAATCAGGCTCTGGTCAATCACTGCATTGCAATGGGTCTGACAGCAGACAGTGTGGGCCTTAAGTCTCAGCCTAGCTGCCTACATGCCACACCGTTCATCATGAGCTGAAATTCTCAAGATGGTTTTAGTTGTATAAGAGAAAGCAATTCAAACTGACTTTAAGCAAACAGTGATGTGTTCTGATTCACATGTATTCTTAAAAGTTTAGGTGCAGGTGACCTTCAGGCATAGCCGGATCCCGGGGCTCCTCCCACATCCTTGGATTCTCTTGTTCAGTTGCTCAACCATGCCCAACTTTTTGTGACCCCAGGGACTGCAGCACATCAGGCTTCCCTGTCCTTTGCTATCTCCCAGAGTTTGCTCAAACTCATGTCCATTGAGTTGATGATGCCATCCAATCATCTCATCCTCTTTCTCCCCCTTCTCCTCTTGCCCTCAGTCTTTCCCAGCATCAGGGTCTCTTCCAATGACTCAGCTCTTTGCATCAGGTGGCCAAAGTATTGAAGCTTCAGCTTCAGCATCAGTCCTTCCAATGAATATTCAAGGTTGATTTCTTTTAGGATTGACTGGTTTGATCTCCATGCTGTCCAAGGGACTATCAAAAAGTCTTCTCCAGCACTACAATTCAAAAGCATCCACTATCTTTCTATTACTTCACTTTTGCTTTGCACTTGGCTAGGGTCTCCTCTAGTTGTGGACCCTGATTGCTCCAGACTATTATCCTCTCAGGAATAATTCTAACGGAAAGAAAGATTTTCCTCCTGAATTGTTCTGGGAAGAGTCTGAGGGCTTATTCCAGATTGGCTTGGCTTGGGCCATCACTCTTGAGCTGTATGAAGGCAGATTTAAGTTCCAGATAGGACACAGGCTTCACACGCTGACCATATCTGTACTCTGTCACCCTCTATTTTCAGGCCTTGATGACTTCAGTTGAGGAAGGGTGCCGAAGGAAGGGGCTTGAAAAAGGACTTACCCTCTCATAAAGGGAGACAGACCTCAGGCTGTGACCTCTCCCTGGAGCAGTCAGGAACCTGCCTGACATATCACGACACACCCTAGAGAAGACCCTATTAGAAATGCCTGGATTTTCCTCAGATACTCACTGAATGGGCCCTCTGTTTCCCAGAAAGAAGGCCAAGGAGGTGTGGTGGGTCCCAAGGTTGACAGTAGTAGGTGAACTATCTCCCCCTTCAGCCTACTTGAAGAACCAAGATTTTCCACTCATTACTGCTGAGCAGCATTTACTTACCCATGTGACTCACTTTGAAACATAGAGCCTCGTGTCGGGAACACCAGAAACAGACCTGCTGACTGGGTCTGGGCTGAACATGATGGAAGGTGGTTAGGAATTCTCTTGTATCTGCATGGCCCAGAATTGAAGACACTGTCACTGCCTAGGGACCAGCTGTGACAACAAAGAGAAGCTCATTTGTGCTAACTTAAAGGAAGATGGGCTTGATAAAGGACAGAATGGTATGGACATAACAGAAGCAGAAGATATTAAGAGGTGGCAAAAATACACAGAATAACTGTACAAAAAAGAGCTTCATGACCAAGATAATCACGATGGTGTAATCACTCACCTAAAGCCAGACATCCTGGAATGTGAAGTCAAGTGGGCCTTAGAAAGCATCACTATGAACAAAGCTAGTGGAGGTGATGGAATTCCAGTTGAGCTCTTTCAAATCTTGAAAGACGATGCTGTGAAAGTGCTGCACTCAATATTCCAGCAAATTTGGAAAACTCAGCAGTGGTCACAGGACTGGAAAAGGTCAGTTTTCATTCCAATCCCAAAGAAAGGCAATGCCAAAGAATGTTCCAACTATTGCACAATTGCACTCATCTCACACGCTAGTAAAGTAATGCTCAAAATTCTCCAAGCCAGGCTTCAGCAATATGTGAACCGTGAACTTCCAGATGTTCACGCTGGTTTTAGAAAAGGCAGAGGAACCAGAGATCAAATTGCCAACATCCGCTGGATCATCAAAAAAGCAAGAGAGTTCCAGAAAAACATCTATTTCTGCTTTATTGACTATGCCAAAGCCTTTGACTGTGTGGATCACAATAAACTGTGGAAAATTCTGAAAGAGACCGCCTGACCTGCCTTTTGAGAAACCTATATGCGGTCAGGAAGCAACAGTTAGAACCGGACATGGAACAACAGACTGGTTCCAAATAGGAAAAGGAGTATGTCAAGGCTGTATATTGTCACCCTGCTTATTTAACTTATATGCAGAGTACATCATGAGAAACGCTCGGCTGTAAGAAGCACAAGCTAGAATCAAGATTGCCGGGAGAAATATCAATAACCTCAGATATGCAGATGACACCACCCTTATGGCAGAAAGTGAAGAGGAACTAAAAAGCCTCTTGATGAGAGTGAAAGAGGAGAGTGAAAAAGTTGGCTTAAAGCTCAACATTCAGAAAACGAAGATCATGGCATCTGGTCCCATCACTTCATGGGAAATAGATGGGGAAACAGTGGAAACAGTGTCAGACTTTATATCTTTTGGGGCTCCAAAATCACTGCAGATGGTGACTGCAGCCATGAAATTAAAAGACGCTTACTCCTTGGAAGGAAAGTTATGACCAACCTAGATAGCATATTGAAAAGCAGAGACACTACTTTGCCAACAAAGGTCCGTCTAGTCAAGGCTATGGTTTTTCCAGTGGTCATGTATGGATGCGAGAATTGGACTGTGAAGAAAGCTAAGCGCTGAAGAATTAATGCTTTTGAACTGTGGTGTTGGAGAAGACTCTTGAGAGTCCCTTGGACTGCAAGGAGATCGATCCAACCAGTCCATTCTGAAGGAGATCAGCCCTGGGATTTCTTTGGAAGGAATGATGCTAAAGCTGAAACTCCAGTACTTTGGCCACCTTATGTGAAGAGTTGACTCATTGGAAAAGACTCTGATGCTGGAAGGGATTGGGGGCAGGAGGAAAAAGGGACGACAGAGGATGAGATGGCTGGATGGCATCACTAACTCAATGGACATAAGTCTGAGTGAACTCCGGGAGTTGGTGATGGACAGGGAGGCCTGGCGTGCTGCGATTCATGGGGTCGCAAAGAGTCGGACACGACTGAGTGACTGAACTGAACTGAACTGAAAGGAAGCAATAGTATATACATTAGAAGTGCTTTCAGCAGCAAGATACAAAGACATTTTTCTTGCTTAATAGTAAATAAGTGATGTTATGTAGACTCAGCTGCTCAATGGCTCCACAGCATCTCCGATTCTCCTAGATTTGCCTTCATGGTGGTAAGATGGCTGCTGCAGCTCCAGGTATTGTGTTCACATTCTAAGTAAGAAGCAGAGGGAAAGAGATGGTGGTGGCAGCCACATCTGCCCCCCTCCTTTTTTTTTTTTAATAAAGTTAAAGCCTTCCTGTAAACCTTGAGCAGCCTTCTGCTCTCATCTTATTGATGAGAACTGAGAAATACAACTTCCTTAAGCTGTAAGAGAGGCTGGGAGAGAAAACATTTAGCCTTTCTAGACTGTGTAGTGGCAACAACAAGAGAGAAGGAGGTGAGGAATGCCAAATAGTGTCAACCACAGGAAAGTTTACTGAACATGTGGCAGGATAATATTTGGAGATATCAACCTTTTTTTTTTCTATCTCCTGATATTTTCTTTTTTCTTTCCTGCTGTCAAGTCAAAGCCTGTGCTTGTCACCTCAAGAGAGGAATGTGAGCAGGTAGAAAGCAGTAAAAAGCCATGAATCTGGCTTTTGTGTCCCGGTCGCTTAAGTTCTAATTGGAGAAACATAGAGGCTTGCCAAACCTCAGATCAGAAATATTCCCCTAAGGTATGGGACAAAAGAGAGAGAGGCAGAAGAGCGGTAATAAGAAAAAGAGAGTTTGGGAAGTCTCTGGGGATGAGGCCCTGAACTCTACTTCCTGAAGGACCCCAGAAAGAGATTTTGAGAAGCCCAAGGGCAGGTGGAAAGAATGCAGGCAACATTCTTGGAATGTTGGAGCAACAGAATGATCCCTGAGCCCGCAGGTTGGTCCAGAAGAGGCCAGAACTCACAGACGGAAATAAGAGAACCTGGACAAGTCAGTGGCAGATACCTGAGAGCTGATGTTTGGACACACCGACATGGACAGAGGGCTTCCCTGGTGGCTCAGTGGTAAAGAACCTGCCTGCCAGTGGAGGAGACATGGGTTTGACCCCTGAGTCAGGAAGGTCCCCTGGAGAAGGAAATGGCAACCCTCTCCAGTATTCTTGCCTCGAAAATCCCTTGGACAGAGGAGTCTAGAGGGTCACATGGGGTCGCAAAAGATTCAGACACAACTTAGAGACTTAACAACAACAACATAGATAGAGGACTTCAGGACAGATATCATCCACCATTGCTGGGCATTTCAAAAACCACCCAGGAAATTAGACATATTCACACAGTGACACGTAAGTGCCATTCTGGCTTGCGATAGAAATTATGCTAAGATACAGAAAATGCAAAGAAAGTTCTTCATGTACCCGTGAGTAAGTACACGGACTGAGGTCACGGTCTGTGGTTGCTTCCCCCAGCATCCATTCTCCCCTTGCTCCTTAGGAATAAACCCTGGCTTTTAGCACACTTTCCAAACTCCCTTGCAGCAAGGTATGATCATGTGACTAAGCAACAGCCCATAAGATGTAATCAAAACTGCTCCATGGGACTTGAAGGAAGTTGCCTTAAAAGGGAGGGACCCATCCTTTATCCTTTCCTCTTTTATGCTGCCTGGAATAGAGCAGCTGCAGCAGCCATCTTGGTCCAAGAGGTAACCTTGAAAATATACAGTGGAAGTAAAAGTGGAGTCTGAGTCTTTGTGACATGGCCGTACTGTCTTGGACTGCCCTACTCCAGGCTTATTTGACATGAATGGAAAATTAACTATATTAGTCTGCTTGAGCACCATAACAAAGTTCTATAGGCTGGGTGGCTCAAACAGCAAAATGTATCTTCTCAGAGTTCTGGAGGCTAGAAATTTAGGATTGTCAATAAGCCTCTCTCATTGGCTTATAAACAGCTGTCTTCTCCCTGTTTTTACTTGGTCTTCCCTCTGTGTGTTGTCCTAATCTCCTCTTCTTATAAGGATACCAGTCATTGGATTAGCCCACTCTAATGACCTCATTTTACCTTAATTACCTCTTTAAAGACACCATCTCCAAATACAGTTTAACAGGGAAGAACAAATCTGACTCCATATTAGACCCGTTTCTTTTACTTTAACCTTTGTGTTCTATAGCCTTTACTTCCAGTTAAGGATGTTGCTTATTGCCTGAAATATAGAGAACAGCCCATTCTCAACACTCTGACCTTTAAGAGTATAACACTTTTCCACTCATACAGACATAAAAAGTTGTAGACAGAGAATAATATTTGTGTCCTTAGAGGTTTACAGGAACACCTTGAGTTGACTTATGTGGACAACTGCAAGAATAAAGGATTCCAACACCAAGAAGTTTGCAACAACCAACCACATCCCTCCCTCACCTTGCCTTTAAAAATGCTTTGTTGGGACTTCCCTGGCAGTCTAGTGGCTAAGACTCTGTGCTTCCCTATAAACAATAAATGCTGGAAAGAATGTGGGGAAAAGAGGAGCCTCTAGCACTATTGATGGGAATGTATATTGACACAGCCACTATGGAGAAAAGCACAGAGATTTCTTTAAAAACCAGCAATCCCACCACTAGGCATATATCCTGAGAAAACCATAATTGAAAAGACACATGTACCCCAATGTTCATTGCAATACTATGTACAAGAGCCAGGACATGGAACCTAGATGTCCATCAACAGATGAGTGGATAAAGAAGCTATGGTACATGTATACAATGGAATATTACTCAGCCATAAGAAGGGGCGAATTTGAGTCAGGTCTAGTGAGGTGGATGAAACTAGAGCCTATTACCAGAATGAAGTAAGTCAGAAAGAGAAAAACAAATATCATATATTAACACACTATATATGAAATCTAGAAAAATGATGCTGATGAACCTATTTGCAGGGCAGGAATAAGGACTCAAAGAACAGACTTACGGACACAGCAGGGGAAAAAGAGGGTGGGCCGAATTGACAGAGTAGCATTGAAATATATACACTACCATGTATAAAATAGATAGTTAATGGGAAACTGCTGTAGCGCAGAGGGAGCTAAGCCTGGTGTTCTGTGACAGCCTAGAGGGATGGGAGGTAGGAGGGAGGTTCAAGAGGGAGGGGCCATGGGTATACTTATGGCTGCTTCATGTTGATGAATGGCAGAAACAAATACAACATCATAAAGCAATTATCCTCCAATTAAGAATAAGTAATTTTTTAAAAGGGGAAAAAAAAGAGACTCCATGCTTCCATTGCAGGGGGCATGGGTTTGATCCCTGGTCAGGGAACTAAGATCCCACTTGCCGAGTAGCCAGGCCAATATAAATAAATAAATAATAAAATGATAATAAAAATAAAAATGCTTTCCTGAACACCTTCAGGAAATTGGGGGCTTGAGGAGCACAAGCCACCTCCTTCCTTGCATGGCCCTGCAATAAACCTTTCTCTGTTCCAAACTCCGATACTTTGTCTGGCCTCACTGTGCATCAGACATAGTGACATCCTACGGTTCTGGGGTTCAGTTCAGTTCAGTCGCTCAGTCGTGTCTGACTCTGTGACCCCATGAACTGCAGCACGCCAGGCCTCCCTGTCCATCACCAACTCCCGGAGTTCACCCAAACCCATGTCCATTGAGTCGGTGATGCCATCCAACCATCTCATCCTCTGTCGTCCCCTTCTCCTCTCGCCTTCGATCTTTCCCAGCATCAGGGTCTTTTCAAATGAGTCAGCTCTTCACATCAGGTGGCCAAAGTATTGGAGTTTCAGCTTCAACATCAGTCCTACCAATGAACACCCAGGACTGATTTCCTTTAGGATGGACTAGTTGGAGCTCCCTGCAGTCCAAGGGACTCTCAAGAGTCTTCTCCAACACCACAGTTCAAAAGCCACATATGAAGTGGGGGAGGGGGACAGCGCTCCAGAACACACACTTGCCAGCAGGGGCCAGACCCACCCTGCTGTGCAGCTCTGGGTAATTGGGCCTCCTGCCCGTTCTGAGCTTCGGTTTCTTCTTTTGTGAAGCCTCGGTTTCTCCTTTCTTAAGGGGCTTAACCTGCTGATGTCTGCCGTTGTGTGTTTTGCTTCTCAAGCTCCCCCTGGGGCTGCTTTTTAGCTAAATTTAGAGCGAATCTGTCCCCACCGTGGGCTTGTGGAGCTGGAGAAGGGTGTGGGTGGACTTGTGAAGCGACGGCTGCAGGCCTGCAGCCTCCCCGCTTCTCGGCCTCACTCACAGTCTCCCTCCCTCTCCCATGGTGAGGCTTGGGACTGGCTCAGGCCCCGCACTGACCCCTGACTGTCCTCCCAGGATGCACTTGGAGGAGGTATGGACAAGGTCTCGTCCCGCACCTGGCATCTGCAGCCGGCCTACTCAGGGCCTCAGAGGAGAAGCAAGAGTTCCATTCAATAAACTCAGTGCTAAGTGCTCTTCGTGGTTAGCTCATGGTACAGATGGTGAAACTGAGGCAAACCCCTACGTTTATACCTGGGCCTTGAATCCCAACCCTGTTACCTTCTTTTTTTTAAGACATTTTCTAAAAATTTATTTTAATTAATTTGTTTATTTGGCTGCTCCAGATCGTGGGATCTTCCATCTTTCTTCTAGCATGTGGGAACTTTAGTTGTAGAATGCAGGGTCTAGTTCTCTGACCAGGGATCAAGTCCAGGGCCCCCTGCATAGGGGGCACAGTGTCTTAGCCCCTGGACCACTAGAGAAGTCCCCCAACCCTCCTACTTTTTTTAGAACCCCTCTCTTCTATATTTCCAACACTTTCTCTCAAGTGAAATCCATCCCATTAATTTTTTTGAGTAAATAATTTACTGTTTAAAAAAAAATGTTAAAAACAAAATAAATTTCTATTTGTCATTTCTATTCTCCAGCCTCCCTGTGTCCCAACCTTTTGTGGTAATCACTTTTTACTATTTCCCTTCAGTGTTTTGTTTAATGTAAGTAAAATATATTTTCTTATTTCCCATTTCCCCTGTGTCTTACACAAAAGATGGCACTCTAAATATACTCTTTCTTCTCTTGCTTTTTTTTTTTTTCCACATAACAGTGTATCCCAGCGATCTTTCCACTACAATACATAGAAACGTTCATTTTTTTTATAGCAGTGATTCAGTCTTTTTAAAGTCTATAGCAAGTATTCATAAAATGTTTATTATTTGAATGAATGACTAATAATTTCAACCCAACAACCTTCAAGTTGCTTAAAACTATGATAATATTTATATTTTCAAATTTCATACGATCTTATTCTTCCTCTGCTGTAATTTCTAAAAGCTTGATAAGTCTTTCTATTTCTTATCAAAAATTCTTATGCAGTGAATCAGTCCCCTATTGATGGCTTCTTGAGCTATTTCCAGTCTTATAAGAAAAATGGTCAACAGAAACAGTAACCCACACACACACACACACACATATTTTCATCCATGCCAAGTTGCTCAACAGCATAAATTTTCAGAGGTGGGACTTCTTAATCAAAGGATAAAAGCACTTGTAATTTTAAAATTTTATTGAACTATAGTTGATTTACAATGTTGTGCTAATTTCTGCTGTATAACAAAATGATTTGGTTATATGTGTATATATTCTCTTTCATAATATTTTCCATTATGCTTTACCACAGGAGAATGAACACAGTTGCCTCTGCTATTCAGTGTGTATGTGTGTATGTGTGTGTGTGTGTGTGTGTGTGTGTGTGTTAGTCACTCAGTCGTGTCCAACTCTTTGTGACCTCATGGACTGTAGCCCTCCAGGCTCCTCTGTCCATGGAACTCTCCAAGCAAGAATACTGGAGTGGATTACCATTTCCTTCTCCAGGGGATCTTCCCGACCTAGGGATCGAACCCTGGTCTCCTGCACTGCAGGCAGATTCTTTACCGCCTGGGTCACCAGGGAAGCCATCCTATATATAATAGCTTGCATTTGCTAATCCCAAACTCCCAATCCTTCTGTCCCCCAGCCAAGGCATCTGTAATTCTGCTGCTGCTGCTGCTGCTAAGTCGCTTCAGTCGTGTCCGACTCTGTGCGACTCCATAGACGGCAGCCCAACAGGCTCCCCCGTCTGATAGACAATAACAATTACCAATCACAAGAATTGTACCAATTTGCACAGCCTATCGGAAATATACACAGGGGCCTATGTCTCTTTTGTCTCACAAGAGTTTAAAGAAAAATGACATGCTAAGGGAAATTATTGCAGCTCATATCACAAATGCAGGGATTTTCTGCCTAGTCTGTAGAATTCCTAAAGTCAATAAGAAAAAAGGCCAATGAATCAATAGGAAAAATGGGTAAAAATGTAAAAAAAAAAGAGAGAATCTCTAAAGAGAAATTTCCCTTCAACCTATGAAAAGATGCCATGTTCACTCATAATGAGAGAAATGTACATCAAAATCACACTGAGAGGCTATTTCTCACCTATTAGAGAATGGCCAAGGGCCCTGGTGGTCCAGTGGCTAAGACTCTGAGATCCCAGTGCAGGGGGCCCGGGTTCGATCCCTGGGCAGGGAACTAGATCTCACATGCCACCACTAAAAATCCCATGTGCTGCAGCGAAGATCAAAGATCCACCACACCCCATGTAAGACCCAGCGCAGGTCCCCGCCCCCCCAAAAAAATGGAGTGGCAAAGGAAGTTCAAACATTTGCCACCTCATCAGCCAGGGCTGGTGCTAAACACCCTCCAAGGCACAGGACAGCCCCACAACACAGAATTATCCAGGCCAAACATCCACAGGGCCGAGGCTGAGAATCCCAGCCCTGAGGTTGCCTCTGCCAGCGACATTAAATCCAGGGGAACTTTTCTCAGTCTTCATCACTCTTGGCCTCTCAGCAGCATTCACACTCACCCTGCCCCCCTGCATCTTGAAAAGCTGACTTCTGTGACCAGGTTTTCCATTCTTCATTCCCGTTCCTGGCTCATCCCCCTCTTTGTGGCAATTAAACGTGGGCGTTCCCCGAGGTGGGGTCCTAGCCCCTCTTTTCCTCTCACTCCACACTAACCCTCCTTGATGTCACTCTCTCCCTGAGTTTAATCACCATCTGGCCAAACCCACCCTTGAGGTTTGGTTCTTCACATCTAACTTCCTGTTCATCAATTCCACCTGGATGTTTCCCACACCCGCAGGGCCCATGAGGCTAAGCTTGTCCACCTGATACTCCTACCAATTCTCTTTCCATGTTCCCTGTTTCAGTGACACTGCCAGACTAGACACATGAGCCAGGAGCCCAGAAGTCCCTCTCGTCCTCCAGCCTCACCACACCCTGAGATTTACCCTCAACATAGCTTTCACATTCATCCACGTCTTCCAGTCCGCTCCAGGTCTCTGTCACCTTTAGCCTGGACCACGACAGCATCTCCCACATGAGTTCCCCACCCCCATCCTGCCCCCAGGAGCCAGAGGGAATTTTTCAAGTCACAAGTCTGTCCCTGTCACTAGCCTCTCTTTACTTTTAGGATCAAATCAAAACCCTTCACCCGCTCGCACAGCCTGGTCCCTGTTGGCCTTACTTCACAGAGATGATCTTCCAGGGGCCTCCCCAGCTTAAATAACTGTGAAATTCAGGCTCCTGGTCATTTACAGTCCTTAGACAATACAGTGACATGAGTGACACAAATCTGAGGGCCCCTGTGGCAAAGCGATGTTGCTACCTAGAGAAGTGTTCCAGGTAAATGAACAGGAAACACAGAGACCCTTTGGGGATGAGAGAAGTTGGATATCTTCCCCCATGTACTTATTGGCTGTTTCTTTTTTCTTTGTTTTGAAACTGCCAGTTCAGAGACTGTGCTCCTGGTCCTACTGGGTTCATGGTCCTTTGTTTCTGATTTGTAAGAGCGAATACTCTATTAAGGGCACTAGCTTTCATTTGTCATTTGTACTACACTTTAAAAATAGTTGGCCATTTGTGTTTGTTCTGTGGTTGTTTTTGCTGTGTAGAAATTTTAATATTTTTTTGGTAGTCAAATTTATAATTTCTGAACTTGGTTTCTCACTCCGAAAACACTTTCCCATTGAGATTATTTTTTAAATTCATTCGTATTTTTTTCTAATTCGTTTATAGCTTTATTTTTAACTCTGAGATCTCTGATCCATCTGTTGTTTCCTATGCTTTAACGAGTGAGCTATCCAATGAGTGAGGGCCCAGATTTCTGTTTTTCAAAGACTATCAAAAAGCCCATCTTTTTTTTTTTAAATAAGCATTTTTTTTTCACTAATTTGAAATGTCCCAGGAACCAGGCATTGAGCTCAAATCTATCCCTGCAATACTAGACTTTGTAATGCATAGGACGCATGTGTGCTAAGTCCCTTCAGTCGTATTCAACTCTTGGCGACCCCATGGACTGTAGCCTTCCAGGCTCCTCTGTCCATGAGATTCTCCAGGCAAGAATACTGGAGTGGGTTGCCATGCCCTCCACCAGGGGATCTTCCTGGCCCAGGGATCGAATCTGTGTTTCTTACATCCCCTGCATTGGCTGCTGCTGCTAAATCGCTTCAGTCATGTCTGACTCTGTGCGACCCCATAGATGGCAGCCCACCAGGCTCCCCCGTCCCTGGGATTCTCCAGTCAAGAATACTGGAGTGGGTTGCCATTTCCTTCTCCAATGCATGAAAGTGAAAAGTGAAAGTGAAGTCGCTCAGTCCTGTCCGACTCCTAGCGACCCCATGGACTGCAGCCTACGAGGCTCCTCCGTCCATGGGATTTTCCAGGCAAGAGTACTGGAGTGGGTTGCCGACAGAGGATGAGGTGGTTGGATGGCATCTCTGACTCAATGGACATGAGTTTGAGTAAACTCCGGGTGTTGGTGATGGACAAGGAAGCGTTCATGGGGTCGCAAAGAGTCAGACACGACTGAACTGAACTGAGGCTCTCCCTGCAAGCCACCTTTCTGCCGGGGTGAGCGCGCTGTAGTAAACTCTGCCCATAGAGGGCGCTAGAGGCACACTTCAGGACTGGAGGACTGAGGACCCACATTGACCCTGGGGCAATGGTGATGGTCAGGGGTGATTGAGGGGCTTAAGCTCTCCCACCACTTCGTCAATCACCCCCTACAAAGTCATCACAAATAAACATAAAATTCAGCGGCAGCCTGGTTCTCCATCGCTGCCTCTAAACAAGCTCCTCTTCCTCTTGTAATCAGCTTGCTTTCCTAAAGATGTCTATGGAGAAATTATGAAACTGACCTTACTTGGGTTCAGAAGGAGAGATCATCGAGATCTAAGGGGGCTGCTCTCCCAGGTCCAAGACGCACCTTGCTGAGTGCTCAGTCGCTCAGTGGGTCCGCTTCTTTGCAACTGTAGCGGTCCAGGATCCTCTGTCCTTGGGATTGCCCAGGCAAGGCTACTGGAGCTGGTTACCCTTTCCTACGCCAGGGGATCTTTCCAACCCAGGGATTGAAACTATGTCTTTTGCATCAGCTGCATTGGCAGGCAGATTCTTTACCACTAGCGCCACCTGGGAAACCCCCACCTTGCTGAGACCTGCAGGCAGTTCACCCAGCCCACAAAACTTCTCCGCAAAGCTGAGCCCACCCAGTATATTGACCCAAAGACAACATTCCCTGCCTCCCACTCTCTGGTTCCTCCTCCCCACCACATACCACTCTGGAAGGAGAACCCAGACCTGAAGGCAGAGTCCACTGGTGCCAGGGACTGACCATGCTGGGCTGGGAATCCAGCCGCATCTCTAAGGCCATCAGGCTTCCTCAGCTGTGGCTGGTACCACGGTAGTTCTTTAGACAGCTCATGACAATACAGGAGCATGAGGCAGCCGCTCTCTAGCTGGCATCTGCTGGAAGGGCTGCTGTACGGAGGGGAAGGATTTTATTTCTTTATCTTGAGTCCCCAGGGGTAGACATAGGGCTAGTGGGTAGAAGGCACAGGGGCCCTTCCCATTTCCAGAATCCATCTTGGGAGGCAGTGAGTTCCCTGTCAGTGATCCTTTCTCTGGAATCATTTTCTCCCAAGTATTAACATAACTCACCACTAACTTCCTTCAGGTATTCCACTCAAGCATCACTTTACCAGTGAGGCCATTCCCGACCACCTTATCTAAAATTGCAAACCGCCCTCTGTAGCCCTCTTCCTTGCTCCACTTCCCTAGGACACTTTATCATATATTTATTAATTGATCTTGCTTACTATCTTTCTTATATGCTTACTACCACTAGAATACAAGCCTGTTATTTCTTATATGCTTGTTTAATTATTTGCTGATTTGCTTTTTATTTTATTATTTGCTTAAAGGCTTATTTTATTAATTGATCTTGCTTATTACTTTATCTTATATGTTTATTATCACTGGAATACCAGCTCCACAAGGGCAGGGGTCTTCACCTGTTTTGATCATGACTGAGTCCTTTGTACCTAGGATGGTGCCTGCCACACAGTAAATACTCAAAAAAAAATCTGTTGACCAAATTCCTCCCAACCACTTTCAGAAGTATTATTTTTAAGTTTTTAAAATATTTTTATGTAGACCATTATAAAAGTTTTTTATTGAATTTGTGACTATATTGCTTCTGTTTTATGGTGGTTGTTTCTTTGGCCACGAGGCATGCAGGATCTTAGCTCCCAGACCAGCGATCAAACCCGCACCCGCTGCACAGGAAGATGAAGTTCTAACCACCGGACAGCCAGGGAAATCCCAGCATTATTTTTATCTCCGTTTCACAGCTACAGAAATTAAAGGTTAAATAACTGGCTTTAGCAGCAGCCTGTCTCCAGTCCCAGGCATTCTACATCCAGGGCCTGTGCCCTTACTGCAGTTACAAAATGCTTATATTGCAACACTGTCTGTAACAGAAGAAGGCTGGAAACAACCTAATTTCCCATCAGTAGGGGAGCGGTTAAATAAATTACAGTATTAGGCATCCTGTAATAGTCTATAAAAGCAACCTATAAACGAATTAAGAAGATCTATATGTGCTTATCTGAAATGACCTCCAAGGTATTCTTGAGTAAAAATAGCAAGACTCAGAACAGTGCATTGCATGGGCTCTTATCTGTACGAAATAAGCAGGATGACCAGACACACAGGCTGGATGTGCAGAGAAATATCCTGAATGAATATTCTAGAAACTGTTGACAAGGCAAAAGGGAGCCTGGGGTCTCAAGTGGGAGAAAACTTTTGTATACCATTTGATATTTAGGGGATTTTAAATCACACACATGACTTACCTTTTTCAGCAATGTAAATCGTCCACACAGTTTGAGCTACAGGGCTTATATTAAAAATTAGCAGTCACCTACCCTCCCCCTTCTTGTATTCCACGTCTTTTCCTAAAGGCGATGAATTCAAATCTTTCAGCTGCTCCAGAAGGTTGCCACTCTTTCTTTCTTTTTTAAATTTTTTTTTATCTTTTCCATTCTCTAAGTCAGGGTTTCTCACTTCAAGGAGCACATGAATCACATGGGATCTTGTTAAAATACAGGTTCTTATTCAGCAGGTCTGAGGCGAGCTCCAAGATTCTCCATTTCTAACAAGCTCTCCCAGATGATGTTGATGCTACCTGTCCATGGATCATTCTTTGGGCATTTTTCTAACTAATATGCTAATATAGCTATTTCTTGATATTTTGTTTTTGATCTTACTTCCTAATATAGAAAGTGAAAATTTTGTTCTCTTCTCCCCCTGTCCCCACACATGTGCATCCTATCCCCATTCTCCCAATATAGTTATAGGTACCTTTTTGTTTAAAACAGTTTAGTTATTTACATTACTATTTCTTTATAGATGGGCTTCCCTGCTGCCTCAGATGGTAAAGAGTCTGCAACTTGGGAGACTCAGGTTCAATCCCTGGATCAGGGAGATCCCCTGGAGAAGGGAATGGCCACCACGCTAGTATTCTTGCCTGGAGAATTCCATGGACAGAGGAGCCTGGCAGGCTAAAGTCCACAGGGTCGCAAAGTCAGACAAGACTAAGGGACTAACACTTTCCCTTTGATAGATAATATTCACAGCTCAGTCACATAATATACCTTGATTACATTTCCTTTCTTGTGCAACTTTTTGTTTTCCCTGGAGTTAATAATTTCTTCATTTTTTTCCATTTCACCTTCCTTAATGCATACGCAAACCCTTTGGACAAAACTAAAAGTCTCTTCTTAAGAGATCCAAACATACATCATATAATCTACATCTTGGCACCTTTGTCCTCTTGGACCAATACACACTGATTACCCCTTCTAGTTTTTCATTTAAAAAGATCCAAAGGTGGACTGGTAAACAGAGTTTATGGCAGAAAGCATAAAGGAGGGTTCAGAGCCTCAGCTATGAATCAATCCTTCCTGACTTCAAACTGGATTCCATTCTCGCTTCTCCCTTTTTGTAATACCCAACCCCTGCCCCGGTTTTTAAAAATGCGTATGGCTGTGCAGTTCGGGGCTAAATTTCCCAGTCATCCTTGCAGTTAAGGGACCAACTGCTTGCTGATAGAATACAAGTGAAGGTGAGGAAAGCCCCTTCTACATCACTCCATCTTTCCTCTTTCTTCAGGACTAAAAACTCAGCATGATGCCCATGAGCCAGCTTCCACCTAGAGGACCACCTATCTCTAGACTATTACCTAAAGAGAAACAAAATTCACTTGTAATAAAGAAAACCTGGAACAAACCTGGGTTTGAGATATAACTTTCTCCATGTGATATAATTCTCAAGATCATTCTGAGAAAACATTGGCATTTGTGGCAAAATGCTTAGGCAATATTCTGATAAACCTTAATTCAAGTAAGACCTCTTCTAGGAAGCGAGCTTCCTGTCTACTCAGCTGTCAGTCACTCAGGGAGCTAATGTTCTAATATCAGACACTCTTCTTCCTTGTTTCTAATCAAACAACAAATATCTCAGCAGTCTCTTTCCTCTGAAAGGGAAAGGTCTCCTCGAATCAACTTGGCCATAAGCCTCTTTCTTCATGGCAAATCTGAAATAAAGCTTCAGCATGTGCTCTTAATTAATAAATTAATTAATTAATAAAGCTTTAGCATGTGCTCTTAATTAATTTGTCAGAAGATTTCTTTTGAGCCACTATAATTGGAGACCTTTTTTTGACTGGCTCATACAATTCTCCCCACAATCCCACAAGGTGGGTGTTTGGAATAAACCCCAGCAGCTTTTGCCTGCTCACCATCCCTGGGGGTGAAAAACAATGAGAATTGAATCAAAACAAGGGAGATGGGGGTCTGCATAGACTGAGAATAACACTGTGCAGGAACTGAAGAGGGAAAGGGAAAATTAAAGTGATAGTCTCTCAGTCGTGTCCAACTCTTTGCAACCCCACGGACTGTAGCCCACCAGGATCCTCTGTCCATGGAATTCTGTGGGCAAGAATACTGCAGGGGGTTGATAGTCTCTTCTCTAGGGGATCTTCCCCACCCAGGGATCAGACGCGGGTCTCCTGAAGTGCAGGCAGAGACTTTACCATCTGAGCCTCCAGGCAAGCCCCCGCCATGAACTGAAGGGAAGAATGAACTCTGCCTTCTGAATACCTGAGTCCAAATGGAAAATGAGGGGCATGGGGCCTGGGCAGGCAGGGCAGGTTGTAGGCCTGGCAGTCACTATTCACACTGGTTCCTGGTTTCCGAAGGCCAGGGTGCTAGGCTGGAAACCCAGCAGATGGTCTGAGTGCTTCCAGCCAGCAAGACATGGGTCCAGAGTCCATCAGAAAAGGCCTAGGTTCTCAGAGAAGAAGGCAGGGCCTCTCCAAGGTGAACACATCTCAAGCCTCTTTCCTTTCTCTTCTTCTTTTTTTAAATGTTTATTTATTTGGCTTTGTCGGGTCTTAGTTGCAGCACATAGGATCTTTCATTGCAGTGTACAGACTCTAGTCGCGGAGCACTGACTTGCAGGGCTTACAGGCTTAGTTGCCGCGAAGCACGTGAGATCTTCCCCGACCAGAGACTGAACTGTGTCCCCTGCATCGACAGGCAGATTCTTAACCACTGGAACACCAGGGAAGTTCCAGGACTCTTTCTTTTTTGGAGGCTCACTGTGTCCTGGAAACATTCAGAAATGCCAAAAACAGCAAAATGAAGACCGCGGTATATCGTAAATGTTTGTGTGTGTGTGTATTCACTCAATCGTGTCCCACTCTTTGCGACCCGCATGGACTGTAGCCTGCCCGGCTCCTCTGTCCATGGGATTTTCCAGGCATGAATACTGGAGTGGGTTGCCATTTCCTCCTCCAGGGGATCTTCCTGACCCGGGGATCTTCCTGACCCCGGGATCCGACTCTCATCTCTTATGAATCCTGCATTAGCAGGCAGATTCTTTACCACTAGCGCCGTCTGGGAAACCCATCATAAATGTTTACACTTGCCTAATTAACACACACGCAAATAGAGTGCAAGACAGATATTCCACTTGCAAGACAATGAGAGGGTTCATAAAGGACACTGACTCAGGGATAACCCATGAGGTCAGGGGAGAGTGTAATCTGAGCTGGGACAAGCTCTTAATGTTCCATAAATGTTCTTGGTTATCAACCCCATCAGAAAAATGTCATGCCTGAATATATAATTTTCTCTTCAGAAGCCTGGGCCAGACTCCCCTGACGCCTGAGACAGTTCTGTGAGCGGAGCCTGAGCCCAGGAGGATGGCTGGGGCTGACCCTACGTGCCAAGGGTTGCAGCCCTGACTCCAGTCCCCCAGAGCTGGTGGGACTGCCCCTGCTGATGCATTTTTGGCCCATAAATCTGGTGCCGGGGCAGACCCTCTTGAAGGGGGTTAAATGGCTGAGATGCAGTGCTCAGACTCTTCCCAGGATGCCTGGGGCAGTTTGGAGATGCCTGATGACTAATCTTCTCTCTCCAGGCTGAAGTCAGAGGGGGTGGGACCCAGAGTCTCAGGCTCCTGAGAACTGGGTCTGAGCCTCCACCCCCCACCCTCAGCCCAAGAGCCAGACCCAGCCACCCAAACAGGAGACAGACAGAGCTTCACAGCCACTGAGAATTAAAACCTATTGATTTTCCCCATTAGCTAGAGAAGGCCATCAGAGTGCATTAAAAGCAGGCAAAGCACCAGCATCATGAATAATTAACATCCACAAATGACAACCCCAGGGGGCCCAGGGGAGGGGGAAGGGGTGCCCAGAGGCCTGGGGCACCTGACCCCTTATGACTCCCACCCCCCGGGAGTCCTGGCCTGGCCTGACCTCCCCTCCTCTCCTCCTCCTCCTCCTCCTCCATGAATCTCTACTAGTCCTCCTGTCCCCTCTCATTTCCTGTCTCAAAGAAACAAGTCTCCAAGGCAAGCGACCTAGGAAGACAGAGTGCTGAGAGGGGAGTCAGGTCTGCCCAGCTCTGTTGTGTGTCACAGTGTGACCTCAGGGGAGTCTGCCCCTTTCTGAGCTCATTTCTCTGGCTAAGTCCATAGATTTGTGGTTCCGTAGAGAGGGACAGTGATTGGCCCAAAGCTCACAGCAGGTCTGCAAACAGAGCCCATACTAGGACCTGGGGCCTCTAGTCATCCTCGCCCCCAGTCCAGCCTATAGGGTACCTTTAGGCAAATCCAAAAAAAAAGGTCACTCCCCTTGGATTGACCAGTTGGAAAATGGCACCCATCTGGGGGAACCAGTTAGATAAAAGTGTGCCCTCTGAACAGGCCAGTTCAAAAGAGATCCCTCTGAGTGGACTGATTTTTTTATCTTTATTTTTTTAACATTTATTTATTTGGCTCCACTGGTGTCTTAGTTGCAGTACCTGGGAATCTTCGTTCTTCTTTGCGGAATGCAGGATCTTTAGTTGTGGCATGCGAAGTCTTAGTTGCAGTACGTGGGATCTAGTTTCCTGACTAGAGATCGAACCCCGGCCCCCTGCATTGGGAGCTCAGAGTCTTAGCCATTGAACTACCAGGGAGATCCCTGGACTAACTTTTAAAAAGACCCTCTTCAGGCTGACCAATAAGAAACAGGAACTCTTTTGAGTGGACCAATGAGAAAAAGGTGCCCTCCCCCAATGAGGTCACAGTTTTAAAGGTGGAAGGCTTGGCAGAGCAAGAGGTAGGCTGGATGTCAGCCCCCACTCACCGTCTGCCGGGTGCCCTGTGCAGAGTGTGCAGCCTAAACAACTGTCTGTGGGGGCTCCACCTTTTCTGGGCCAGGGAGACCCAGATCTGTCCTCCCAGCCAGCAGAATTCAGTTCACTGAACTGATGTTTCCTTCTAAGCTGCTCCATCTCCCACGCACCTCCTCGGCCCCTCGGCTGGCCCAGGTCCCCGCTTCCACCCTCCTCCCACCCAGCCTTCCTCCTCAGAGCCCCAGGAGAAGCAATTCGGGAATGAATACCTCCTACATCTCTGACCGTGCCTGCATCTTCTTCCTGCCTTGCAAGGCACCATGCATCCCACCCACCCCCACCCCGCCCTCCGTTTTTTTTTTCCTTAAAGATTTATTCATTTATTTTTGGCTAGGCGGGGTCTTTGTTGCTGCACATCGACTTTCTCTAGTTGCAATGACGGGGTTTACTCTCTAGCTGCAGCGAGCAGGCTTCTCATTGTGGTGGCTTCTCTGGTTGTGGAGTGCGGGCTTCGGCACTTACGGCACACGGGCTCAGTAGTCGTGGCGCATGAGCTTGGTCGCTCCACCGCATGTGGGATCGTCCCAGACCAGGGATCGAATCCATGCCCCTGGCACTGGCAGGTGGATTCTCAACCGCTGGACCGCCAGGAAAGCCCTGTGCATCCTGTCATGAGTCTTTGCAGGAACTCGGCCCTCTCTGCTGGTGATGCCCCACCTCTTGAGCCCCTGGGGAAACTCTATTCGCGCTCAAACTCAGCTTAAAGACCTTCGCTGTTTCTCACTCTCTTCCTTAAACATAGCAGCTAGTTCTTGCCTCTGAGCCTTTGCACCTGCTGACCCTTCTTCCATCCAGATATTCCACTGGCTCCTCTTCCTGCTGGTCACAGCTCCAGTGTCACCCCCGTGGGAGGTCTGCCCTGAACACCCTAACCAACCACCTCCCGGTTAGTCTCCCTCACCTCTCCCTGTTTTCTTTTTTCATAACCCTTTTCACAAGCTGAATTTTTCCTTTGTTTATTGGTGATTCCAGGGCCACAATGAATGGCTATGCATGTTGTAAGTTGCAGAGGAGGTGAGTGGGGCTATAGGCCACCTTGCGATCCACATTACAAGCTGGGTGCTGGGGAGAGGGGTTGGGGGATGTGGAAGAGGCTGCACCTGCCCAGCGGGAGCACCTTCCCCAATTCACACACTGCCGGGCCACCAGGTATACAAATTTCAGCCCCAGTGGCTTCCATCTGTGACAGGTAAGCCCACCAGCACAGGAGGTGTCTGCTGTCTCCGTTGCTGTATGTCCAGTGCTCAGCACAGTGCCCGGCACATAGCCGGTGCTCAAGCATTTTCTTTCATTTTTAAAAAATATTTATTTATTTGGCTGCAATGAGCTGCAGCCTGTGAACTCCTAGTGTGGCACGTGCTTTCAGTTCCCTGGCCTCGAACTGAACCTGGGCCCTGGCATTGGGAACGTGGAGTCTTAGCCAGTGGACCACCAGGGAAGTCCTGCAATAAACATTTTTCAAGCAAACAAACTCTACTCAGATTCCTCCACTCCCATCCACTCCTTACACTCTTCAGCAGAATACACCGTGCATGTGGTCCATCTCTGGGGCTGTGTATGGTTCATCTAGTGGGGGATTCCACAGGAAGCCAGTGACAAAACTGGCCCCAGACTTGGTGACGGTAATTGCTTGTTAAGAAAATGCCAAGGGGCCCCAGGAGTGGGATGTGTAAATGAAGGAGTCTTGGGAATGCTCCCTAGAACTCAGTGCCCTGCCCATGCCAGGGACCCTGTCCTGAGCCCCCAGTCTAATCCAGCTTCCTGGAGGCGCACGTGGTGAGGTCAGGCGGCTGGGGCATTCTGATCGAAATCCAGATGCTGAGCGCCGCACAGTCACTCACAGGCAGGAGGTGACATCGGAGGGTCCCGCAGCAGGGACGAGGGGGCCAGGCCAGGCTTTTGCACAGGCAGATCTCAGGCGCCGCCTTCCCTCTGCTCCCTGTGGCCATCCGCCCACTGGCCTCCCAGCTCCGGCAGAGAAGGAGTTAACCTCCCGGCTTCTCAGCGTGAATGTAGAGCTATTAATACCCACAGCCAAGCCAGAGCAGCCGCTGCTGGAGGAGCCGAAGGAGCCCTGAGCCCAGGGAGCTCTAGTCCAAGCTGGCACTGGAGCCAGGAGTCCAGGGACCAGAACTTTTCTCGTGGACAGCGTGGGCACCGTGCCAGCCTCATCTGGTCCTTGCCCACCTTTCAGCTTCAGGTCCCGACCCTCCCTCCTGGAGGCCACCCATGCCACCCACCCCCCGGGGGAGAACAAACTTTCTTGGAGAAACCACCTCTACTGCCTGTGCTGGCCCGCTGGGAAGGAGCAGACAGCCGGACAGCCAGATGAACAGATGGGCAGGGCATCTGTGAGCCTGTCCTCCGGGTCGTGCCTCTGACCAGCTGCAGCGGAGCGGGCAGCCGAGGAGCCTCAGGCACCACCAGGGGCGACGAGGGGCCCTGCTGGACCTTTGTCCACCAGCCAGCTGCCTCTGAGTCCAGGCGGCTGGGAGCTGCTTCCGAGGGCCCAGCCCTGGGGCTGGAAGGTCCGTGGGTCAGGACAGCCGATCCCATCAGACAGAGCCACGGGCTCTCCCGCTCACCGAGGCGACGGGTAACCTGAGCGAAAAGGCACAGGTGGCAGGTGGGCAAGCGCAGGCGCAGGGTCCTGAGGCCAACAGGCTACTGACCCTGGAGCACGCTGGCTCGGGGAGCCCTGCCCAGGCGAGGGACGATGCTGTTGAGGCCGCCACCGGCCACCCCTGCCCCATCCTGGAGCTGCCTCCGACCTGGCCCCTGCGCTGTGGGAAGGAGGATGTGCCAGCCTTCTGCTTCGTCTGTTTCCACAGGGAGGAGGAGGAGGAGCTGCTGGAAGAGGTCCCACTGCAGAGGTCAGTGCCCGAGGTGGGCAGTGGGTGGACAAGGTGAGGGCACAGGGCTTGGGAAGGGGCCCCTTGGGGGCCGGGGGTCCTGCTTCTGAGTTCCTCTGTCCACTGCTTACCAGCCCCGCCCCCTCCCTGTGTCAGACTCCCAGATCTCTCACCAGGGTGTAGCCTCCTCCCTGTCTCTCCCATCCTGCCCCCACAGTGACCCTCCTGTCCTTTCCCCCTGTGGTCATGTACCCTATGCTTAGAGTCTTCCATGACTCCTGGCTCCCACACAGTGAAGTCAACACTCAGCTGGACATTCAAGGCCTGTGAGATCAGATCAGCCCCACCCACCTCATCTTCGCTCTACTCTCCTGCATTCACCATCCATGAAACCCTGCCCAGACTTGCATTCCCCTAGCTCCCCTCCTTCCAAGCCCAGCTGCCATACCTCCTCCTCCAGGAAGCCCTCCAGGAAGCCCCTGCCCCATCCCAAGCTGAGAGTCACCTTTCCTCCCTGCACTGCACGGACACTTTTTAGTGTTAGGTTTTTGTTGAATTAATAAGTGAAAATGTCTTCATGTGCATACGCATGCGTGTGTGTGTGTGTCTGTATAAAAGAAAGGGAGGGGAGGGGATGGAAGGCTTGTGTGTCTAGGTGATTGGGTATTTGGGGGTGAGTGTGTGTGTGTGTGTGTGTGTCCATGTTTGTGGCACTAGGTGTGAGTTCTATGTACTCATGGTAGGGGGCAGGGTGTTCACTGGGCCCGGGGGTGGTGAGGGATTCATGCCCTACAGATCAGTGTCTCTTTGGCCACCTCTCCCCACCCCCACCTTCAGGGAAACCCAGGCTCCAGCCAAGTTCATTTCCCAAGCTGTGACCATAGGCTCCGGGAATAGATGGAACATCTGTAGGGGAGACAGGGGTCACCTCTGCTCCAGCCCAGCCGGCCCACACCTCCATCACCACCTGAGTCAGCACTGCCCTGGGTGGGGAGAAGGGCAGGCTCAGTGCCAGCCCAGGTGTGCCCTCCCGGCCCCTAGCAGGAGGGCAGGGGCTCCTGCAGCCTGGGACAGGCTCCTCCCTAAATCTCACTGGTGGACCTGGGTGGGTCATTTGTCTTCCATGGGCCTCTGTCTTCTCATTTGTGAAACAGGGGGCTACTCTGTGCATGGTGGTCAGTTCATCATTCAGTAGTGACTGAGTACTCAGAGCGCCAGGACCCCAGCACTCTTGGGGTCCAGCCTGCTAGGAGAGACCTCGATCACACGGATCAGTTTGGCAGTGATGGGCGCTGGTTGGGCATGAGTGCACTGTGCTCAGGGAGTGAGGGGGACTGACCACCCCTGCCCACAGGAACCCTGGGAGCCCCTGCGGGTCTGTCTTAAGGACAGGTCCTCTTCCAGGTACAGAGTGAAGTTTTTTTAAAACGTTTTGTTTTGTATTGGAGTATAGCCAGTTAACAAAATTGTAATAGTTTCTGATGGACAGCAAAGGGACTCAAACATATATACACATGTATGCTTTCTCCCCCAACACCCTTCCCATCCAGGCTGCCACATAATAGTGAGCAGAGTTCCCTGTGCTACACAGTAGGTCCTTGTTGGTTATCCCTTTTAAATAGAGCAGTGTGTACCTGACCTCCCCGAACTCCCTAACTATCCCTTCCCCCCAGCCTTCCCCCAACCCCAGCAACCATAAGATGGTTCTCTACGTCTGTGAGTCTAGGAGTGAAGTTAAGGAAAGGCCATCCAGGCAGTGGGGATGGAGAGAGAGCAAAGACTCGGTGACACGATAAAGAAACTGTGTGGGCGTGGCGGGCATGGGGCTGGCAGGGTCTGCAGGGGTCAGGTCACCAGGGGTCTTGACTGCTGAGCCCAGGACTTGATCTATAGGTGATGGAGCAAGCTGTGGGGAGGGCGTTGAAGCAAAATGGAATGAATTAGGTGATTCAGTGAGACCACAGGTGTGGAAATGTTTCCCGAACAAAACAATGGACTCCTGAGAGCATCACTGTTTTCATAATAGGAACTCAAAATGCTCATTGAATGATTGAATGGATGGATGGATGGATGTGATGTGGGGAGATGGAACATCAGAATCACTGAGCTGATTGTTAAAAAATACACACTCCCAGGCCCTGCCCTGGCGACTTCGTGGCCTCACGTCTCAGAGGGGATGAATGTATATTTCTAATCAGCCCCCCACCAGGTGGGGCTTCCCTGGTGGCTCAGTGGTAAAGAATCCACCTGACTGAGACTCAGTTTCGATCCCTGGGTCAGGAAGATCCCCTGGAGAAAGAAAAGGCAACCCGCTCCAATTTTCTTGTCTGGGAAATCCCTTGGACAAGAAGCCTGGTGGGGCTACAGTCCACGGGGTCGCAGAGAGTCAGACAGGACGGAGTGACTAAACAATAACCACCACCCAGGTGGGCAGCTTGAATAAACCAGAATTTGGGAAACCCCAGAATGAGACAGGGATGGGCTCCAGAGTCAAGCAGTCATGAGATCCTGCCCTCTTCCCTCATCCCCCCATCTTCCTCCTCCAACTCTGGGGACTCCTCCTGTAGGACATGCCCCTCAGCCTCTTGTCCTGGCGGTATGGTGACCTGCGTTGGCAGAATCTGGTCTCCTTTCCAGCTGGTGGGTACTGGCCCTTTAAGATCTGGAGAGGGGACACCACCAGGCTGGGCAAAGACAGTGACCACAGGTGCCAGGTGGTGAAGCTAAAAATACTGAGTGATGTGGACGCCCAGGCTGCAGGAGCCAGGCAGTGCTAGTGCGTAGTGTTGGGGGGGGGGAGTTCTGGAGTGTTTCTTTCCTACTGGAGGAGGGGCAGTGAGCAGTGAGGTTTGGTGGGGTCACCTTGGGGGTTTAGAGGAGCCTGCTCCCCACCCCCACCACTCTCAGCCTTTCTCCAGCCCCTGGAAGGCGCCGGGTTTCACTCCCAATTTGCTGCCGTGTTTAGCCGCCCCAGGGAATGCTAACTCTGCAGCATCCTGCTTCTCTGGGAGGCTGGGGAAGTCCTTTCTTCCCTTTGAGCCTCTGTAAAATTAAAGAACTGCTGGGGCGCTTTTAGGGACAGAGATGCAAGAAGGGATGTAGGGAGACCAGTTCCCTCATTCGTGGATTCAACAAAGATTCCCCAAGGCTTCCTGAGGACTAGAAGCTGAGGCCAAAGAGATGAACAGGAATGAGGCATTTCCCTGGAAGAGCCAGAAAACACACACTGAAACAATGGCTTGCAGCGCAACGTGCTGTCATTGAGGTGTGAACTCCGTTTCTGTTTGGGGCTGAAGTGAGAATCCGCCCCCACCAAGAACTCATCTGCATTTAATGAGAACTTGTCAACAAAAGCATCACCCACCAGCCATCTCTATTTGATGTCTGATGCGTGATTAGGTGAGGCTCCACCGACGAGCCTGGAACCACATGTGCGTCAAAGGGCAGACCCTCCCGGGCTGCTCACGCAAGGTCCAGAGAGGGCTGGGTGGGGTCGGGGGAGACTGCTCCACTCAGTCTTTTGGGGACCCAGGCTCCGCCCACCTGTGATGCTGTCCTCAGCCAGGGCTTTAGAATCCACTGGATTCTCTGCTTCCATGCGCAGCCGAAGAAGAAGGGTGGAGATCACATGGAAGGGTTTTCCAAACCAAAGCTGCAAGTGGCCTACTTCACTCCTGCCCACGCTATGCGGCCAGGGCAGCTAATTACAAGAGAAACTCGGAAACGTAGTCCTGTTGTGAAGATGATATGTTTGGTATACACGAAAGCACTTGGCACAGAAGAGGTGCCCAGCGCGTTCGTGCGGAAATTCTGCAGACTTCACTGAGCACCCTCCGTGGGCTAGCCCTAGAAACTGGACAGAGAAAACACATCTCACCACTCTCACTGGAATTTTTTTTTTTTTTTTTTTTTGGCCCTGCAGTGCAGCACACAGGATCTTAGTTCCCTGATCAGGGATCGAACTCATGCCCCTTGCATTGGGAGCATGGCGTCTTAACCACTGGACCACCAGGGAATTCCCTCTCATTGAGCTTTTATCAAAGCGGGAGTCAAACAAAACCCAAGTAAACAAACAAATACAGTCATCCACGTTCAAACCCACTGTTGGGACCTCCCTGGTGGTTCAGGGATGAAGAATCCGCCTTGCAATGCAGGGTACAAGGATTCAATCCCTGGTCAGGGAACTAAGATCCCACATGCCGCCTAGCAAGTAAGCTTGGGTACCACAACTACTGAGTCCATACATGGCAACAAAAACACCCTATGTGACACAAAGAAGATCCCGCATTCCTCAACTAAGACCCAATGCAGTCAATAAATAAACAAATATTATATATATTTTTAAAAAGATACTGTTAAGGAAATTAGCAGAGGCATGGTAGGGAGACACCCACTTGGCATAAGGGGGAGGGGCTGCTGCTGCTGCTGCTAAGTCACTTCAGTCGTGTCCGACTCTGTGCGACCCCACAGATGGCAGCCCACCAGGCTCCCCCATCCCTGGGACTCTCCAGGCAAGAACACTGGAGTGGAGGTAGGGACAATTCATCTGAGACCTCAAGAAAGAGAAGGAGCTGAGCAGAGTTGGGGGAGAAGTATTCCCGGCATAGAGAATAGGGAGTACAAAGGCCCAGAGGCAGGTTAGAGTTTGGGGAATGTGAGAAAAGATCAGGTCAGTATGGCCAGGGCAGGTAAGTGATGGGGAGAGACATGGGCAATGAGGGGAGACGGGAATGGGCTGGATCATACAGGCCTTGTGAGCCTTCATGCGGAGGATGGATTTTATTCTGGTATAAAATGCAACTGGAAAAGCTTCAGAGGCTTTTAAGTAGGGGGAAGTGGCATAAGTTGATTGGCATCTTAAGTGATCACTTGGGCTCCTCTGGGGAGAATCCATGGCAGCCAGGCCAGAGCAGACACCAGAAACCAGTGTGGAAGTCATGGTGGTGATGGAGGGGGCCTTGGTGTTGGCCTGGACCAAGGTGTCCCTAGGACGTGGGAGAAATAGATACTTTCTAGACATATTTAGGAGACAGAACTTGCTGATGGGTTAAAAGAAGGGAATCAAGGATGAATCTGAGGTTTCTAGGTTGGATAAACAACGTGTGGATGAGGGGAAGGCTCAAGGGCAGGAAGAGATATAGTGGGAAATTCAGGAATTCAGCCATGGAGGTTTTCAACCTAGAAGCGCATGAGACGCCCAGGTGAAGATGTCAAAGGGAGACTTGGTACTAAGAGACTGGAGCTCAAAGTGGGAGTCTGTGGGCCGCCTAGGAGATGTCAGAGACTTTGGCATGAAGGTGGCTCTGAAAGCCATGAGGTCACACTGGAGAGACAGGGGAGAGGCCCCAGGACGGAGCCCGGAGGAACACTACAAACGTGAGGTCACGTGGAGGAGATGCTAGCCAGAAATAAAGTAGGAGGAAAACCAGGAGCGTGGGTAGTCATGGAAACCAAGAGACAAGTGTCTCAAGGCAGAGAGAGAGGTGGACAACTGGCTTCAAAGATGCCGAACAGCCAAGGAAAAGGAGACTAGATCTAGCAGCACGGAAGTCGAAAGTGACCTGGATAATTACAATTCCTGGCGGGGTGGAGACAGGAGCAGGGGTGAGTGGAGACTTCGGTTAAAGATGGTGGATTGAATACACACATTTAAGTTCTCTGTGTCCTGAAACCCCATGAAAAAGAAATGAGTGGGTTTTATTTTTTTCTTTTCCATTATGGTTTATTACAAGATACTGAATATAGTTCCCTGTGCTATACATCAGGACCTTGTTGCTTATCTATTTAATATATAGTAATGTTTATCAATTAATCCCAAACTGCTAATTTATCCCTCCCCCCGCTTTCCTCTTTGGTAACCACAAGTTTGTTTTCTATGTGAGTCTGTTTATGTTTTGCAAATAAATTCGTCTGTATCATATTTTAGATTTCACATATGTGATATCATCTGATACTTGTCTTTGTCTGACTTACATCATTTAATATGATCATCTCTAGATCCAGCCATTTTCCTGCAAATAGCATTATTTCATTTTTACGGCTGAGTAATATCCCACTGTGCATAATATACCACATCTTAGTTATCCATTTGTCTGTCAGTGGACATCGAGATTGTTTCCACATCTTGGCTATTGTAAATAGTGCTTCTATGAACATTGGGGGTACATGTATCTTTTCAAACTAGGGTTTTCTTTGGATATATGGCCCAGAAGTGGGAGTGTAGGGTTGTAGGGCAACTCTATTTTTAGCTTTTTAAGGAAACTCCATAGTGTTGTCTACAGGGGCTGCATCGATTACATTCCCACCAACAGTGTAAGAAGCCCTTTTCTCCACGTGTGAGTGGGTTTTAAGGTGCATTTATTCGTCTTTTGTTGCCACCAATACAAACTACTGCAAACTTAGTTGTTTAAAACCAAATTGATTATATTACTGACTATATGTCAGAAGTCCAACATGGGTCTCCCTGGGCTAAAGTCAAGATGTTGACAGGGCTGCTCTTGGGAACTCTTTCTGGAAGAACTTTCTGGAAGTTCCAGGGGAAAATCCACCCCCTTATCTTTTTCAAGGTACCGCCTTCCAGAGGGCCCCCCTCCTTCCAGCGAGGCAGCATCTCTCTGGCCCTGCTTCTCTCAACATCTTTATTGGACCACAGCTGGGAAAGGTTCTCAGCTTTTAATGCTGCATGCTATTATCTTGGGCTCACCTGAACAAGCCAGGATTATCTTCCCATCTCAAGGTCCTTAACCTTAATCACACCTGCAAAGCCTCTTTCTGTCACCTAAGGTAACATACTCCCAGGTTCTTGGGATGACGACATAGACATTAATGGAATTAGGTGGGGCATTATTCTGCCTCCCACAGCATGAATCAGCAAGGACTTATACAGTGAAAAAGGAGACAAGAGCAACACAACGTTGCAATCTAGAAAACAGATGAACATGGTGAGGGATATAGCAGTCCGGTGACACAGCACCTCAAGTGAACCCTAAACTGGGCATGAGAAAAAAAAAGGGGGGGCACCACAATTTCCACCACAGAACCTCAAAGGGCCCTAGTGTTAATGGACGAAGTACCTCTGGAAGGGGGAGTAAAGCTAGGGCCAAAACCAGGAGGATTGGTCTACGAAGGGCTTTAATTCTCAGATTTCTTTCTCTGCTCAGCTCCGCGGGGCAACTGCCCCTCCCCCACCCTGACAAAGACTGAAGGCTTATTCCCAGAGAGGATAAAACACAGGGTCTGTAAACTGGAGGACAGGGCACCCTGAGGATAAGGAGGAGTTCTATGCTCTACTGGAGGGATTATTTGAATATTTGCATCTTGAATGTGGGGCGTCCTGCCCCTGCCCCCATCACCTGGAGCGTCCTTCCCACCTCGGCTCCCAGCACAGTGAAATCTGGTCCAGACTCTCCAGGAAGGACACGGCAGAGTTCACTCCCTTCAGCCTCTGAATATATTGAAGATGGGTATTTTGTTCTTGCTGGTCTCTTATTTCCTGTTTTAGTTTTCTTTTCTCCCTGCGTGCATGCGAAGTTGCTTCAGTCGTGTCCAACTCTGTGAGACCCTGTGGACCCTAGGCCGCCAGGCTCCTCTGTCCATGGAATTCTCCAGTCGTGAATACTGGAGTGGGTTGCCATGAGCTCCTCTAAGGGATCCTCCCAACCCAAGGATCATACCTGTGTCTCTTATGTCTCCTGGATTGGCAGGCCGGTTCTAGTGCCACCTGGAGAGCCCCCCAAAAAACTACTACTACTATACGCAGAGATTTAGGAACATATATTGTAACTATGAAATGAAAACTAGATGCTATTTTGAAAGAAAACGAACCTCCAAGGATGAACAAAACAAAAATTTCTTAATTTAAGGATATTATAGCAATGGGAGTTTCGGGTTAGCAGATGCAAACTAGCATACGTAGAATGGATAAACTACAGGTCCTACTCGACAGAACACGGAACTGTCTTCAAGATCCTGTGGTGAGTCAGAATGAAAAAGAATATATTGTATATATGTACATATATCGGAGAAGGCAATGGCAACCCACTCCAGTACTCTTGCCTGGAAACTCCCATGGATGGAGGAGCCTGGTAGGCTGCAGTCCATGGGGTTGAGAAGAGTTGGACACGACTGAGCGACTTCACTTTCACTTTTCACTTTCATGCATTGGAGAAGGAAATGGCACCCCACTCCAGTGTTCTTGCCTGGAGAATCCCAAGGATGGTGGAGCCTGGTGGGCTGCCGTCTATGGGGTCGCACAGAGTCGGACACGACTGAAGCGACTTAGCAGCAGCAGCAGCATGTACATATATATGTATGTATAACTGAATAACTTTGCTGTACAGCAGAAATTAACACAACATTGTAAATCAACTATACTTCAATTTTCCAAAAAAGGATATCATAGCAGAGTTCAGTTCAGATCAGTTCAGTCACTCAGTCGTGTCCAACTCTTTGTGACCCCATGGACTGCAGCACGCCAGCTTCTCTGTCCATCACCAACTCCCAGGGCCCACTCAAACTCATGTCCATCTTGTCAGTAATGCCATCCAATCATCTCATCCTCTGTCATCCCCGTCTCCTCCTGCCTTCAATCTTTCCCAGCATCAAGCTCTTTTCCAATGGGTTGGTTCTTCACGTCAGGTGGCCAAAGTATTGGAGTTTCAGTTTTAGCATCAGTCCTTCCAATGAATATTCAGGACTGATTTCCTTTAGGATTGATGTTCCTTTGGGATTGACTGATTTCCATCAATCCTAAAGGAAATCATAGCAGAAATGGAAAACATTCAAGAGTTAGGACAGGGATTCCCTGGTGGCTCAGTGGTGAATCCGCCTGCCAATTCAGGAGACACGGGTTTGATCCCTGGTCCAGGAAGATCCCACATGCCAAGGAGAAACTAAGCCCGTGCACCACAGCTACTGAGCCTGCGCTCTAGAGCCCGGGAACCACAACTACGGAACCCACGTGCAGCAACCACTGAAGGCCAAGCAGCTTAGAGCCTGTGCTCTGCAACGAGAAGCCACTGCAATGAGAAGCTCACGCACCGAAATGAAGACCCAGTGAAGCTGAAAGAAAGAAAGAAAAAGAAAAGGAAGAAAGGGAATGAACAGCCCCATTAAAGAAGGGGACAAAAGATCTGAACGGTCACTAGATCAAAGATGATATACAGACAGCAAATAGGCTTATAAAAGATGCTCAACATCAGATGTCATCAGGAAATAGCAAATTAAAACCACAGTGAGATACATTTACACACTGATCCAAAATATTGACAACTATGAATGCTGGTGAGGATGTGGAGCAACAGGAACTCTCATTCATTGCTGTGAGGACTCAAAAATGATACAGTCACTTTGGAAGACGGTCTGGCAGTTTCTTACAAAACTAAACATAGTCTTTCCATATGATCCAACAATAGCATTCCTTGGTACTCACCCAAATGAGTTGAAAACGTATGTCTGAACAAAACCCTGAACATGGATGTTTATAACAGCTCTTTTTCATAATTGCCTGAAAACTTGGGAGCATCTAAAACGTCCTTCAACAGGCGAATAGATGAACAAACTATGATATATCCACACAACGGAATATTATTCGGTGATAAAAATGAGCCATGAAGCCACAAAAAGACATACAAGAATCTTAAATGTATATGGCTAGGTGGAAGAAGCCAATTGGCTTCCTTGGTGCCTCGGTGGTAAAGAATCCACCTGCCGATGCAGGAGACGGGGGTTCGATCCCTGGGTCAGGAAGGTCAGGAGAAGGAAATGGCAATCTACTCAATATTCTCACCTGGGAAATCCCAAGGACAGAGAAGCTATAGTCCATGGGGTTGCAAAGAGTCAGACATCACTCAGCCACTAAACAACCACCACCACAAGACGAAAGAAGCCAGTCTGGAAAGGCTATGAGCTGTAAGCCTCCAACTCTATGACATTCTGAAAAAGTTACACTAGAGACAGAAAAAGATCCGTGGTTGCCAGGGGCTGGTGGGGAGCGGGGAGTGAGTAGGTGGAGCACGGAGGGTTTTTAGGGCAGTGGGACTATTCTGTATGATACGGCAACGATGGGTCCATGACCCCATCTACCTGTCAAAACCCATAGACTGTACAACAGAGGGAGCCCTCATGTAAACTATGGATTGTAGTTAATATTAGTTTATCAGTACTGGTTCATCAATTGTAACAGGCTCACCACACTAATGCAAAATGCTAACAATCAGGGAAAATGCAGAGGGGGGAGGTATACACAAAAACTCTCTGTACTTTGTGTTCAGTTGTTCTATAAATCTAAAACAGAAAATCTATCATAAAAAGGAAAAAGGGGGAAAGAAATCATAGTATCCCACAGAAAGTTGTGTTTCCACCCTATGTAAATACTATCGATCTTTTTTCCCCTTTTGGCTGTGTGGCAAAGTTCCCCAACCAGGGATCGAACCCATGCCCCCTGTAGTGGAACCACAGAGCCCTAACCACTGGGCCACTAGGAAAGTCCCCAACACTATCAATCTTTTTTTTTTAATTTTATGTATTTATTCATGTTTGGCTGTCCTGGGTCTTCGTTGCTGCACGAGGGCTTTCTCTAGTCATGGCAAGTGTGGGCTACTCTCTAGATGCCATTTGCAGGCTTCTCATTACGGTGGCTTCTCTGATTGCGGTGCACAGGCTTTAGGGCACGGACTTAGTCACTGTGGCACATGGCCTTTATTGCCCTGCGGTACACGGGATCTTCCTGGACCAAGAATCGAACCCACGTCCTCTGCATTTGCAGGTGGATTCTTAACCACTGGACCACCAAGGAAGTCCCGCCAACACTACCAATCTTATCAATACTATGATGCAATATTCCCGGAGGGCGGGAGACAGGAAGTGGAGGTAATGGACGTCGGAGAGCTCCATCTTCATCTTCCAGCGTGGGAAGTGGAGACGAAAAGCATAACCTAAAACCTGCTACGCAGGAAACATAGGAATGAAAACTACTAATAATCAGCTAAAAGAATGGAAATAATTGTCCCAAAGCAGTGGGAAATGGGAGTGGGAGCTGCCCGTGTTTCTTGATAGAAATGGATGGAGACGTGTGGTGGAGGGGAGTCCTAAAGAATCCAGGGCCCAAAGGAGGGGTTGGCCTCCGGAGAAGGGCCTCCCCACCCCCACTGAAGCTGCTGGAAGAAGTGAGGAGTGAGGGGCTGGGTGGGTTTGTGCTTTGATGCTACTGCTACTGCTAAGTCGCTTCAGTTGTGTCCGACTCTGTGCGACCCATAGACGGCAGCCCACCAGGCTTCCCGTCCCTGGGATTCTCCAGGCAAGAACACTGGAGTGGGTTGCCATTTCCTTCTCCAATGCATGAAAGTGAAAAGTGAAAGTGAAGTCGCTCAGTCGTGTCCAACCCTTAGCGACCCCATGGACTGCAGCCTACCAGGCTCCTCCATCCATGGGATTTTCTAGGCAAAAGTACTGGAGTGGGGTGCGATTGCCTTCTCCGAGTGTTGATAAAAGGAGCCAATAAAACTGCATCCGGTCCACCTGTATTCTCAGTGAAATGGGAACCATGGTTTGAGAAGAGAGGGGAAGGTGGGAGGACCTTGCCGCTCAGAGGAGGGTGCAGGGGCCAACAGCATCAGCACCCCTGGGGGGCTGGTTAGACATGCAGAAGCTCAGGCCTCACCAAGATCCCTAGGAGAGGCACAAGCAAATTAAAATTTGAGAAGGCCTGGTCAGAGAGAGTGGGGAAGGGCCACTGGCAGCCATACTGGGGTTGTGGGGTGGCAGCGAGTGCCCCTTGAAGACCATTAAGGGAAACTCTCTACTTGGTGGGGGACCCTCGGACCAGTGCTGGCTTGTACGGTGCAGGCAGAAAGCAGGTGATGGTTGGCATTTTGCCCGGCAGGTTCTCCAACAGGAAAGCTGGGCACAGCAGGGTGGAGATGAGGGTGCCAGGGAGCAGCCATGGTGATGGTGTGCGGAGCCCAAGCAGGGCACGGTGGACCGTCATGGCAGAAGGGGGCTGATGGGTGAGAAAGGGATGGGGGCCGTGGACTGGTGGCCTCAATGGGGTCAAAAAACTGTTGCTTGTGGGTACCAGATGAGGATGGAGAGGGAAACACGGAGGGAGGTGATCAAAACAGAATCTCAGAGCGGGTGGGGTGTGGGGTAATTACATGGTACGGGATGTGAGCCTCAGAGGTGGAAGGGAGCAGAAAGGGTTAAAGGTGTCAGAAAAGGCCAGAGAACCGAGAGGCTGAGATCTCCAACCTCCATCTGAGGTTTGAACTCCGAAGGTCTAGTGATGGTGAGAGAAGAGGCTGATTCCTTTGCCCTGGGCGTGGCCGTGCATCAGGACTTCTGAAAGCTCCCAGGCAGACTAGAATGTGCTGCAGAGTTTGAGAACCACGGGTGTGGACAAGGAGACCCAGGTTCTGACAGAGAGAAAGAGACACAGGGGAGTAGCCGGAAGGCTCCCTGGGGCTGGCATCGCTGATGGAGCCTGACCAGGGGGAAAGGGGAAGCCGGGTAGGGCCCGCGTGTGGCAGGTGAGAACGTGGAGATGTTGTGGTCTTCCCGCTGGAGAACTAGATACTGAATGTGTGCGCGCACCCGTGCGTGCGTGCAGGCGCGTGAGACAGAGAGAGACCCAGAGACAGCGAGTCCGGCGGCCGGCGAGCCCCTCGTCTGTCCTGCACTGCGGCGAGTCGGCCACTAGAGAGAGCGCCGCGCCCGCACATGCCAGGACGGCCCCGCTCGTTCCGTCCGTCCGTGATGCTTCGGTCTTTTTCTGAGATTTTATGTCCAAGCTTAGATTCTGCAGGTACATACCCCTGGGTTTAACTCCAGGTGCCGCTACTTTTAGACTGCGTGACTTTAGCCAGTTACCCGACCGTTCTGTGACCCAGTTTCGTCCTCCGTACAGCTGTGACTCTGACCTGAGACGGTTCAGAGGATGAATGAGGTCAGGCGTGTGAAGCGCTGTGCCACACTGGGTGATGGCTAACCCGATCTGACAGTGCGGGAGGTTCTGCCACCGCCTCTGTCTCTCTCTGCTTCTCCTGCAGCCCCTCAGCCCAGCCCTGCCCAGCCTAGATCCAGGGGGAGAAACAGGGGTCAACTTCTGGAATGTTCCAGAGCAGAGGCAGAGTTAAGGGTGGCCTGTAAGGCAGGGACAAGCCTGGGTGCCTCCCTTTCCTGCTCACTCTTGCTGGTTCTCTTGTTTGGGAGCAGACCTCACCCTGTGGCTCATTCCTGGCCATGGTCTTGTCCTTCTGATCCCAGGCCTTCTCCTGCTCCTCCAGGCACCCAGGGGACCAGCAGTTGCCCTTGCCTGGCAACCATATCATCCTTGAAAAATGTCACTGTTCTGGTGCCCCCCAAGGGCTCAGAAGGGGTGCTCCATCCTAACTGCCCCCATCCTTCCAGGATCCTGCCCAGACCAGCCAAGAGCTGACCTACGAGGCCACACCTCCGGGAGAAGTGTCTTCGTGTATCTGTGTTCCCAGGCTGGCCGAGGCCGCTGGTGTGGAGGTCACAGCGTGCAGAAGACCCACAGAAGCAGCCCCCCTTGTCTTATCCTTGGTGCCTCAGAGGGGGTCTAGCCTTCCTGACTTTTTTTTATCAATGCTTTGCCAACATTTTACAAATCAGATCCAGGTTTCTAACTTCTCCTGGAAAATTAGAAGCTCTGAATACCTGAGTTCACATTCCCACGTGACAGCAATGGACCACAGGGCGGGGAGGCCACCACTCAGACGGGCTAGGGCTCTCCAGCTCACCACTGTCCCCAGCCCGGGTCATGCGCCCCATTCACAGTCCCTCCCTGGGGACTCAGTGTCTCAGTCTGTGACTCCATGAAAGGAGAACTGTGCCCGAGAGGCTTCATGTACCTTGTCCATGTTGCAGCCACTGGCCCCAGGCAGGCAGAAATGCAGAGGGAGAGGGGACCTGTAGGGGCAAAGAATCCAGGGGCCAGAAAGCTGCTTGGTGTCCTCAGCTGTTGGTGGAATTTCACGGTCCAGAGGCTGAGGGCAAATCACACACACACACACACACACACACACGCCCCACCCCACTGTCCAATCTCTCAGCAGATGCTGTCACTTCTCATCACTTCTGTTCCTACTACCTGGTCCCTTGCTATCTTGTTTCACTTGGCTGGGTACCAGAGCCTCCTCACTTCCCTTCTTGCGCCGCCAGAGGGAGCCTGTTAAAACCTATAATCCACCTCCTCCCTCCTCTGCTCAAAACCCTCCAATGACTGCCAGTGCTCTCAGAGTCAAAGACAAAGGCTTACTGGCCCTGGATGAACCTTCCCCATCACCTCTCATCTCCTCCCAGGCTCTATCAGCCTCGTTGTTCCTGGGCATCCCAAGCATACACTCTGGCCTCAGGGCCTTTGCCCTGGCTCTTCCCTCTGCCTGGCCCACTTGTACCTGCCTGCCTGCCCTCATTTCAGCATGGCTCCCTTCCTCCCTCACTTCCTTCAAGTTTCTGCTCAAAAGGAAGCTTCTCTGCTTTGTCTTCCCTCCATTAATCCCTTGAAGTATGGTCCTTTATTCACATACCCTGTTTCTTGTCTTCTCTCCTCACTACAATGGACGAGGGCAGTGATTTTTCTGTTTTGTTCACTGCAAATGTTGCCTGGTACATAGGAGGCACTTGATAATATTTGGTAATTGAATGGATGAATGAACAAATATGTGAAACGAGGGCAGTAACAATCCCAGTAAGCAGAGTGGCTGTGAGAACTCAGTCAATATGTATCACGCAGGGCCCCAAACTTGGGCTCTAGTGCTCTGTGGTTGGTATCTTAGAATTTTTTTTTTCTTTTCTTTTTCTGTCTGTGCCATGCAGCTTGTGGGATCTTAGTTCCCCAACCAGGGATTGAACCACGCCCTCAGGTTAATACAGAGTCCTAACCGCTGGACTGCCGGGGTATTCCCAGCAGCTTGCCATTCTTCATCATATCATCTTTGAAGTGCAAGTGAAGTCTGAGTAACAGTGGCACATGCGAAACTTCCCTGGTGGTCCAGTGGTTAAGACTCTGTGCTTCCACTGTAGGGGGCACAGGTTCAATTCCTGGTCTGAGAACTACGGTCCTGCATGCCACAGTCAAGGTTGATGTGCTTGGTCTGGCAGCGGCCTGGATGCCAGGAAGGTTCCACGTCGGGTGTGCATCAAGGGGCCCCAGGCATCCGTGATGCCCAAGGCAGCATCGTGTTCAATAGCAAATATAGAACACTGTGGCGGGCAGAGAGAGAGGCTTGGGTAGGAAGCGAAAGCTTCTCTCCTGCTTTCTAGACAAGAAGCCTCACATTCTGTAGCTGGCCCTTGTGTCAAGGACACACACCTCACAAACAGTATGTACTCCAGCCATGGGCACTGTTGCTGTTGTTACTCAACGCCCCACGATCAGAGGGAAATAGTGCCCAGCAAGAGAAAGCCCCCAGGCTCCCGGGCCAGCTGTTGCTGTAAGCAATGGGTGGAGGACAAGCCCCGCCCCTTCCTCTCAGCCTCAGTTGCGCATCTGTGAGCTGGGAGAGCACCAGGCAGGTTTCCCTCTGAAACCTGGGGGACGTGTGGGTGGCAGTCATGGTTTCTGGTCAGGGATTGTTGTGGCTGCTCTGCTAGGAGCCTGGTCGGGGCTCATTTTCAGCCTCCATCTCCAAAATGTTCAAAGGGGGATAGAGCTTTAACCCCTGAGGGATGGGTAACAGGGGACCAGGTTTTCGATGGGGACTTCAACCCAAGCATCAGTAGCACGCATGGCCCATAACTTCAGGAGGTGGCCGCAGACCCTGATGGCCAGTGCGGGCCCTGGCAGTGGCCTTAGCCCAGTGGAGGCTGCAGAGCTGATGAAAAGGGGAAGCGCCCAGCACTTTGCCCCCGACCCTGTGTCCTGCCTAAGCCCGCATCTCTCTGGAGCCGCTAGGATTGGAGCCATTCTGCCAGATCCACTTAATTAGCCAAGCTCATCAATTCCCACAGGCTTCTCCTCCCCACCTAATTAACTGACTTAATTAGGGCTTGCAGGCCTGGCTCCACCCAGCCTCCCCTCCCTGCTGCAACCCTGCCCACCTCCTCTCATCCACTCAGGACTGGGAACCGGTGGGGGCCCAGCACTCAGGCCTCCACCCAATGCCCCTCCCTCTGGTAGGACCAGCCCAGTGCCTCTCCCCAGGCTGCAGCCCAGGAGTAAAGGATTGGAAACCGAGAGTGAGAGGTGGCTGGGAAGAGGGATGCAGGTGAGATCAGTGGGATCAGGTAAGAGGAGGCCAGGATGGTGGCAGCTGGAGAGGCTGGGCAGCCAGGTGGTTAGGGGCCTGGACTCCAGAGCCGGCCTGGATTCGAGCCCCAGCTAATGGGTCAGCCTCGGCAACCTCTCCCCTCCCTGCATCTCGGATACAAAATGATCGCTCACCCACACAGTAAGTATATTATGAGGTTTAAATGAGTTCATATGTTTAAAATGCTTCAAATCTGGCCAAATCTGTGTTTGTTAAATAAGTAGGAGGGGCTGGAGGAGGGGAGGGGACAGGCAGAAGGGGCCATCCCCAGGGGTCAGGGAGACCCCCCCCACCTCCACGGAGGCTCTGGGGTGCAGGCAGTGGACTGGGCCTGGGAACTGCAAGCAGGGGCTGCCAACTGGGAGGGACCCTTGGCCTGTTGTTGTTGTTGAGTCGCCAAGTCATGTCCGACTCTGCAACCCCATGGGCTGCAGCATGCCAGGCCTCTCTGTCCCTCACCATCTCCCAGAGTTTACCCAAGTTCATGTCCATTGAATTGGTGATGTCATCCAACCATCTCATCCTCTGTTGCCCCTTTCTCCTGCCCTCAGTCTAGTGAAACCCTTGGCCTGGGAGAGGTTAAGAGGACAAGTAGCAAGAAGGGCACAGGACAGGGTGTCCCGTTCCTACTCCAGGGGACGGGAGAGGCTGGCCTTGTTAGCGCAGGACTGCCATGGTCATGCCCCAGTTTCTCCATCTGGGGAAGGTCTAGCCTTCTGGAAGCACCTGGCACACCCTCGATGCTTGATAAATGTCGAGAGACTCATCCCTGAGCAGTGAGGTGACACAAAAAGATGCTCAATGGCCTTCACCTCCCTGGGGACCAAAGCAAAGAAAGCGGGCTGAGCAGGCAGCAGGCAGGATGCAGATTAGACCTGAGGTGGGACTTCCAGGGTAGAGCAGTACAAGATCCGGAAGGTGTGAAGGAGAAAAAGTGTGTCTGAGCTGCTGAGCGGACTCCTTGGGAGAGATGGGCAGTCATCAAGGATCAGAAGGGAGTAAGATGAGGCCCTGAACACTGCGTGGCCCTTTACCTGCTTAGCTCAGAATCTGACATTTATTGGTGTAATTAGTATAGAGATTCCCACCCCCACCCCCCACTAGACTGGAAGCTCCTGAAAGCAAGGATTGTCTGTTTAGCCCACCTTTTTATCCTGCTACCCTTTTACAGTTGTTGTTATTAAGTCACTCAGTCTGACTCTTTTGTGACCCCATAGACTGTAGCCCGCCAAGTTCCTCTGTCCATGGTATTTCCCAGGCAAGAGTACTGGAGTGGGTTGCCATTCCCTTCTCCAGGAGACCTTCCAAACCCAGGGACTGAAGCCGGGTCTCCTACATTGCAGGTGGATTCTTTACCCCTGAGCCATCAGGGAAGCCCCCTTTATGCAGTAGGTGCCCACGAATAAGTGTGAATGTATGAATGCACGCACGCATGCAGGAACCAGAGGTTCCTGATGCTTAGAGGGAAGTGGGCCACATGGCAGCCTAGGCTCCCACCCTGCATGCTCAGCTGTGACTGCCCCCAGCTCCTCACATAACCCCAAGAACAATACCCTAAGGAGACAGGAGCTGGAACTCCCAGGATTCCAAACTCCTGCTCCTGGACACACTGAGCTCCCTCTGAGAACCTCCTCAGACATACTGGGGTGCTGAGCAAATAGTTATTATGGCAGACAGAGAGGAGAACCTTTCACTTACACCTGCATCCTTAAACACTTTAGAAACCCCCATTTACACACAGTTTACACTTGGGGGTGTAAGTGACAGAGACCCTATTCCAACTTACTTCAGCACGAAAGGGACTTTATCAGGTTACAAGACTGAAAAGTCCAGGGACTTCAGGCATGGCTGGATCCAGGGGCTCAAATGATGGCATGTGGCTTCTGATACTCTCCATCTCTTGACTGTCCTCTGCTATGTTGGCTTCTTCCTCTGGGAGGTTCTCCCTGGTGGAAGCAACTCCAGGCTGACATCCCACCCTCTTTCAGTGCAATAGTAAGCTTTGGCACATCAGCCTGGCGTGGATCACAGACCCATCTTAGAAACAATCACTGTGGCCAGGGGGCTGGCATATGCTAATTGATGGGAGCTGGGGTCACAAGCCCAGCCCTAGAGCTGAAGAGGTAAGCCCCACCTTCAGAACCCCTAGTGAGTAGGGAAAGGTATGTCAAGGAATGTGAGTTCCCAAAGAAAAATTGAGGTTCTGTTGATAAAAATGAGGGACAGATGATACAGGGTACCAGAATTCCACTCCAGTTGGAATAGGTGGGCATCAAGCCAGCCTCAGGGCCCTGTTCTAAGTGCTGGTTATTTGTGGCAGACATTGTCCCTTCTCTCCCTGTGTCTCCTTGGAATGCATGCATGTTCATGCTTAGTCATGGCTGACTCTTTGTGACCCCATGGAGTGTAGCCCACCAGACTCCTCTGTCTATGGGATTCTCCAGGCAAGAATACTGGAGTGGGTTGCCATTTCCTCCTCCAGGGGATCATCCCAACCCAGGGATCGAACCCAGGTCTCCTGCTTGGCAGGCAGATTCTTTACCACTGTGCTACCTGGGGAGCCCCAGGTCTTCTTAGGCCCCTTCCCCACTTCTACTCGTGCATCCTTGCCTCTCTTCCTGAGTACCTGCTCTGTTCCAGTCTGCTCTGCCCATGTCCACAGCACAGTCTGCACCCCCCACCCAGCAACTCTCACCAATGACTGACACGAGCTGGGATATCATACGTGTTCCGTGTATGTCCATGCGTGTTCTGCACTATCTCTGAGAGCTCTCCAGTGGGTTCACCTCTAGTTGCCCGCAATGGTAACTTGTCACTGCCTCCCTGACTCTTTTCTCTACCCTTCTACCTGGGATCACCTAACAACAACAACAACAAAAAACTGATCTCAAATTCCTGGCTCAGGGTCTGTTTCTAGGAAACCCAAACTAGGACATCATCAAAGCCAGCCCCCCCAGAGATGCGCACCAGACCGCACTGGCTTCCTTCAGAATGTCTATGTTCCTGAGGCAAGAGCAGAGATTGAATGGGCTCTGAGTAGCCTCTGCTCCAAGGATGCTCCCGGGTCCCCCTGCAGTAAGTGTGACAGGGGAGGGGCAAAGACCTATCAGATCCTCAGGTCACAACCTCCAGGGAAGCAGCCACATCCAGCCCTAAGGGGCCTGAGTGTCCTGATCTCCCATAAGCAGCAGGGACAGGTATCGGGGGCCCAGGAGCCAAATGTATTGGGTTGTCCAAAATGTTCATTCGAGCATTTCTGTAACCCGAAAGAACTTCTTGGCCAA